>NC_090373.1:83037682-84244546 GCF_036365525.1 Heterodontus francisci
TGAGGAGGGGGGGGAGAGGAGGAGGAGGAGGAGGAGGAGGGGGAGGAGGAGGAGGGGGAGGAGGAGGAGGAGGGGAGGAGGAGGAGGAGGAGGAGGGGACAGGAGGAGGAGGAGGAGGGGGGGAGAGGAGGAGAGGAGGAGGAGGAGGGGGGGGAGAGGAGGAGGAGGAGGGGGGGAGAGGAGGAGGAGGAGGGGGGGAGAGGAGGAGGAGGAGGGGGGGAGAGGAGGAGGGGGGAGGAGGAGGAGGAGGAGGGGGGGAGAGGAGGAGGAGGAGGAGGAGGGGGGAGAGGAGGAGGAGGATGAGGAGGGGGGAGAGGAGGAGGAGGAGGAGGGGGGGGAAGAGGAGGGGGGGAGGAGGAGGGGAGGGAAGAGGAGGGGGGGGAAGAGGAGGGGGGGAAGAGGAGGGGGGGGAAGAGGAGGGGGGGGAAGAGGAGGGGGGGAAGAGGAGGGGGGGGAAGAGGAGGGGGGGGGAAGAGGAGGGGGGGGAAGAGGAGGGGGGGGGAAGAGGAGGGGGGGGAAGAGGAGGGGGGGGGAAGAGGAGGGGGGGAAGAGGAGGGGGGGCAAGAGGAGGGGGGGGCAAGAGGAGGGGGGGGCAAGAGGAGGGGGGGCAAGAGGAGGGGGGGGCAAGAGGAGGGGGGGTGGAAGAGGAGGGGGGGGTGGAAGAGGAGGGGGGGGTGGAAGAGGAGGGGGGGGGGTGGAAGAGGAGGGGGGGGGAAGAGGAGGGGGGGGTGGAGGAGGGGGGGGTGGAAGAGGAGGGGGGTGGAAGAGGAGGGAGGGTGGAAGAGGAGGGGGGGTGGAAGAGGAGGGGGGGTGGAAGAGGAGGGGGGGTGGAAGAGGAGGGGGGGTGGAAGAGGAGGGGGGGTGGAAGAGGAGGGGGGGGAAAGAGGAGGGGGGGTGGAAGAGGAGGGGGGGGAAAGAGGAGGGGGGGGTGGAAGAGGAGGGGGGGTGGAAGAGGAGGGGGGGGTGGGAGGAGGGGGGGAAGAGGAGGGGGGGGAGAGGAGGGGGGGAGAGGGGAGGGGGGGGAGAGGAGGGGGGGGGAGAGGAGGGGGGGAGAGGAGGGGGGGAGGAGGAGGGGGGAGGAGGAGGGGAAGAGGAGGGGGGGAAGAGGAGGGGGGGAAGAGGAGGGGGGGAGGAGGAGGGGGGGAAGAGGAGGGGGGGAGGAGGAGGGGGGGAAGAGGAGGGGGGGAAGAGGAGGGGGGGAAGAGGAGGGGGGGGGGGAAGAGGAGGGGGGGGTGGAAGAGGAGGGGGGGTGGAAGAGGAGGGTGGGGGTGGAAGAGGAGTGGGGGTGGAAGAGGAGGGGGGTGGAAGAGGAGGGGGGTGGAAGAGGAGGGGGGTGGAAGAGGAGGGGGGTGGAAGAGGAGGGGGGGTGTGGAAGAGGAGGGGGGGGGAAGAGGAGGGGGGGGAAAGAGGGGGGGGGAAGAGGGGGGGGGGAAGAGGGGGGGGGGAAGAGGGGGGGGGGAAGAGGGGGGGGGGGAAGAGGGGGGGGGGAAGAGGGGGGGGGGAAGAGGGGGGGGGAAGAGGGGGGGGGAAAGAGGGGGGGGGAAAGAGGGGGGGGAAGAGGGGGGGGGGAAGAGGGGAGGGGAAGAGGGGGGGGGAAGAGGGGGGGGGGAAGAGGGGGGGGGAAGAGGGGGGGGGAAGAGGGGGGGGGAAGAGAGGGGGGGGAAGAGGGGGGGGAAGAGGGGGGGGAAGAGGGGGGGAAGAGGGGGGGGGGAAGAGGGGGGGGGAGGGGGGGGGGAAGAGGGGGGGGAAGAGGGGGGGGGGGGAAGAGGGGGGGGGGAAGAGGGGGGGGGGGAAGAGGGGGGGGGAAAGAGGGGGGGGGAAGAGGGGGGGAGGGGGGGGGGGGGAGGGGGGGGGAAGAGGGGGGGGAAGAGGGGGGGGGGAAGAGGGGGGGGGAAGAGGGGGGGGGGGAAGAGGGGGGGGGAAGAGGGGGGGGGGAAGAGGGGGGGGGGAAAGAGGGGGGGGGGGAAGAGGGGGGGGGAAGAGGGGGGGGGGGGAAGAGGGGGGGGGGAAGAGGGGGGGGGGGAAGAGGGGGGGGGAAGAGGGGGGGGGGGGAAGAGGGGGGGGGGGAAGAGGGGGGGGGGGAAGAGGGGGGGGGGGAAGAGGGGGGGGGGGAAGAGGGGGGGGGGGGAAGAGGGGGGGGGGGGAAGAGGGGGGGGGGGGGAAGAGGGGGGGGGGGGAAGAGGGGGGGGGGAAGAGGGGGGGGGGAGAGCGGGGGGGGGGAGCAGGGGGGGGGGGAAGAGGGGGGGGGGGGAAAGAGGGGGGGGGGGGGAAGAGGGGGAGGGGGGGGGGGAAGAGGGGGGGGGGAAAGAGGGGGGGGGGGGAAGAGGGGGGTGGGGGAAGAGGGGGGGGGGAAGAGGGGGGGGGGAAGAGGGGGGGGGAAGAGGGGGGGGGAAGAGGGGGGGGGAAGAGGGGCGGGGGAAGGCGAGAGGGGGAAGGTCGAGAGGAAGAGGGGAGAAGGGGGAAGAGGGGGGAAGAGGGGGGAGGAGGAGAGGGGGAGAGGGGGAGAGGAGAGGGGGGGGTTGGGGGAAGGGAGAGGGGGAAAGAGGGGGAAGAGGGGGAAGAGGGGGAAGAGGGGGAAGAGGATGAGGGGGAAGAGGAGAGGGGGAAGAGGAGAGGGGGAAGAGGACGAGGGGGAGGGGAGAGGGGGAGGGGAGAGGGGGGAGGGAGGAGAGGGGGGAGGGGAGAGGGGGGAGGGGATGAGGGGGGGAGGGGAGAGGGGAGAGGAGGGGAGGGGAGAGGGGGGAGGGGAGAGGGGGGGAGGGGGGAGGGGAGGAGGGGGGAGGGGAGAGGGGGGAGGGGAGAGGGGGGGGAGAGGAGAGGAGAGGGGAGGGGAGAGGGGGAGGGGAGAGGGGGAGGGGAGAGGGGGAGGGGAGGTGGGGAGAGGGGGGGGAGGGGGGGGAGAGGGGGGGAGGGGGGGGAGAGGGGGGGGAGGGGGGGAAGGGAGAGGGGGAAGGAGAAGGGGGAAGGGAGAGGGGGAAGGGAGAGGGGAGAGAGGGTGAAGGGAGAGGGGGAAGGGAAGAGGAAGAGGGGGGAAGAGGGGGGAAGAGGGGGGAGGAGGAGAGGGGAGAGGAGAGGGGGGGGTTGGGGGAAGGGAGAGGGGGAAGAGGAGAGGGGGGAAGAGGAGAGGGGGAAGAGGAGAGGGGGAAGGGAGAGAGGGGAAGGGAGAGGGGGAAGGGGAACGAGGGGGAAGGGGAGAGGGGGAAGGGGAGAGGGGGAAGGGGAGAGGGGAAGGGGAGAGGGGGGAAGGGGCGAGCGGGGGAAGGGGAGAGGGGGAAGGGGAGAGGGGGGAGGGGGAAGAGGGGGGAGGGGAGAGGGGGGAGGGGAGAGGGGGGAGGGGGGAGGGGAGAGGGGAGAGGGGGAGGGGAGAGGGGGGAGGGGAGAGGGGGAGGGGAGAGGGGGGAGGGGAGAGGGGGAGGGGAGAGAGGGGGAGGGGAGAGGGGGAGGGGAGAGGGGGAGGGGAGAGGGGGGAGAGGGGGGGGGGAGAGGGGGGGGGAGAGGGGGGGGAGAGGGGGGGGAGAGGGGGGGGGAGAGAGAGGGGGGGAGAGGGGGGGGGAGGGGGGGGGGAGGGGGGGGAGGGGGGGGGGGAGGGGGGGGAGGGGGGGGAGGGGGGGGGGAGGGGGGGGAGGGGGGGGGGAGGGAGAGGGGGGGGAGAGAGAGGGGGGGGAGAGAGGGGGGGGGAGAGAGGGGGGGGGAAGAGAGGGGGGGGGGAGAGAGGGGGGGGGAGAGAGGGGGGGGGAGAGAAGGGGGGGGGAGAGAGGGGGGGGGAGAGAGGGGGGGGAGAGAGGGGGGGGGAGAGACAGGGGGGGGAGAGAGAGGGGGGGGAAAGAGAGGGGGGGGAGAGAGAGGGGGGGAAGAGAGGGGGGGAGAGAGGGGGGGGAAGAGAGGGGGGGGAGAGAGAGGGGGGGAGAGAGAAGGGGGGGGAGAGGAGAGGGGGGGAGAGAAGGGGGGGGGAGAGGGGGGGGGAGAGGGGGGGGGAAGAGAGGGGGGGAGGAGAGGGGGGGAGAGAGGGGGGGGAGAGAGGGGGGGGGGGGGAGAGAGAGGGGGGGGGGAGAGAGGGGGGGAGAGAGAGGGGGGGGAGAGAGGGGGGGGGAGAGAGGGGGGGGGAGAGAGGGGGGGGAGAGAGGGGGGGGGAGAGAGGGGGGGGAGAGAGGGGGGGGACGAGAGGGGGGGGGAGAGAGAGGGGGGGAGAGAGAGGGGGGGGAAGAGAGGGGGGGGAGAGAGGGGGGGAGAGAGAGGGGGGGGGAGAGGGGGGGGGAGAGGGGGGGGGAGAGGGGGGGGGAAGAGAGGGGGGGGAGAGAGGGGGGGGGAGAGAGGGGGGGGGGAGAGAGGGGGGGGGGAGAGAGGGGGGGGAGAGAGGGGGGGGAGAGAGGGGGGGGAGAGAGGGGGGGGAGAGAGAGGGGGGGGGAGAGAGGGGGGGGCGATGAGGGGGGGGGGAGAGGGGGGGGGGAGAGGGGGGGGGAGAGGGGGGGGGGAGAGGGGGGGGGGAGAGGGGGGGAGGGAAGAGGGGGCGGTAGGGGGCGGTGGGAGAGGGAGGGAGGAGTGGGGGAGGGGGCAGGTGGAGGGACGGAGGGGAGGAGGGGTTTGGGAGGAAAGGGGCAAAGGTTGGGGGCGGTGGGGCGAGGCCGGGCCGATTCACTTCTTGCTGCCGCCGCCCCTGGTAAAATTGCAGCAGGGGCAGGACGGCGTCAGGAACAGCACCCCCTGCCTCCCAATCAATTTTACACCAGCCCCTCTACCACCAGCCCGCTCATGTACCGGGGGGCGGGGGTGCTTAACATTTCAGCCTGAGGATTAATTTGTGTTTTTAATTGTTTATGCCTGAGCACGATCATCCTCTTTCCTCCAGAACAGAACTGCCAATAGTTTCTTCAAGTGTTCAATATTTATGCAGGCTGTTGAACTATGGGAAGTTTATTGCTTACATTGACCTTACCCATTGTCCACATCCATGCACTTCCACCAGAAAGCCTGGCGAGCTTTCCCTTTGCTTTCACAGGGAGCAGAGGATTATTATGGTGCTCCTTCTATTTTTCTACTCAGAATAGCTGACACAGCATAGACCAGCGATCAAACCTTCCTAATCTGCCTGGTTCAGCTCCAACACAAAGACTCAGTTGCTGGCTCAGTGAGTTTAACTTTTTTTTTTTAAAAAGTTACATTAAACTATGAACTAGGAAATATTAGAAGGACAGCTGGCACCAACTTTTTCCTGACTCCCCAAAGCCTGTCCATCATCTACAAGGCACAAGTCAGCAGTGTGATGTAATACTCTCCACTTGTCTGGATGAGTGCAGCTCCAGCCACACTCAAGAAGCTCGACACCATCCAGGGCAAAGCAGCCCACTTGGTCGGCACCCGATCCACCACCACATTCACTCACTTCACCATCGATGCACATTGGCAGCAGTGTGTACCATGTGAAAGATGCACTGCAGCAACTCACCAAGGGCTCCTTCAACAGCACCTTCAAACCCTTGACCTCTAATACCTAGAAGGTCAAGGACAGCACCTGCAAGTTCCCCTCCAAGCTACACACCATCCTGATTTGGAATTATGTCGCTGTTCCTTCACTGTCGCTGGGTCAAAAACCTGGAATTCCATCCCTAACAGCACTGTGGGTGTACCTACACCCGATGGACTGCAACGGTTCAAGGTGGCTGCTCACCACCACCTCAAGAGCAATTTGGGATGGACAACAAATCCTGGCGTTGCCAGTGACTCCTACATCCCATGAACAAATTTTTTTAAAAAGTGACTTTTGTGTTGACTCCAGGGCCATAGATCTTAGGAATCCCCACCCCCAGCTCCACTGGCTTAAGGGATGGGAGGCTCCATTCCTTACAAGGTCCCACAGAAACTCCTATGCAAGATTGGGACCAAACATTCAGATGCCGGAAAAGTCTCGGAGTTATGATGGGAGTCTGCCAGAAAGATAATGAATTTCAGTCCATGATTACAGATATAGAAAGAAAAGTTTTTACTGATGTTATGTTCAGTGTCTATCTGAGTTGAGTTAAGAAATAAAAAAGGCTGGACTATCATACTGGTATTATATCTATAAACTACAGAGTAATGGGAAAGAAATTGATAATATTTTGTAGGTAGTTTTGAAAGGTTTGTGCAATAGCAGATGTTGCAACAATGCAAGTTTTTAACTATCAAAGTAGACTGGGTTAAGAACAAACTTGCATTTCTGAAGCATCTTTCACAACCGAGACATTCTAAAGCAGTTCCTCGCCAATAAATTACTCTTGAAGTATAGTCACTAGTTTTTGTAGGAAAAAGCAGCAGCCAATTTGAGTTGGCACTGCTTTGCATGATTCTGTACTACATGTCACACACATCACGGCATCACTGAGATTAAATAAAAGTTTGATCTGGTTATATAGGGCATGGGGCTCTGTACAGAAGCCCAAATGGCAATGACACTGTGGACTCTGAAAAAGCCACCAATGCTGCAGAATTGTATTGTCCATTCTCTTTGCTGCTGTTGCTATGTGGCAAAAGTAATTCATGAAGTTGTTGGTCCTGTTGAATAATGTAGCTCGGAGCAGAAAACTGCCTGACCCTGCTGATATCCTCTGCAGTATTCTGGAACGACCTGGATGCATAAACAATTGAGGCAATGCCATCCCTGCAAATCTTCTTCAAATCGGTGTCCAGTTGTTTAACTCTTTCCCTACTAAACCTGAGCCTCAAGAGGAAGTGCTTCTGAGTAGTTGCCAAGTCACTCTGCCTGGGCCCATAGATGGGATGGGTAGTTTGTGATTGGCACTGATAGCACACCTCTGGTTTGAAGTGACATCTCTGGCTCCCTTTTTATTCTTATTTTTGTTCTCTATTAAATCAAGTTATCAGGGAGCACCAAAAGAAATCCACATCGTATGAACTTTCTGATGACACAAACTGCTTTTACAGTGCTCCAGCTGATTTCAGATTCCTGACAGGACAGAACCTGCCCATCAGGCGCACATTATGCGTGGGTAAAACTAGTATATTGCAGATGTAAGGAATGAAGACTGTAATTTTGCGTTTTTTTTCCTCTCAGCAACCAATAATCCCCAAATTTGCATGCAGAACAAGACTAACATGCTGCACAGTATTGTGCACTGCCAGCTCAAATGCCCTACAGCAATTTAACAATAGGCATTCAATAAGCACGAATCATGTGAGCTCACAAATCCCCAAAATATTGCCTTGTTTTGCACAATTGTCTCTGTGTAAAACAGCAATTTCTAGGCTGTGGTGCCAATAGGTAATTGGTGGAAATGAAATCAAATTAGAAACTCTACAATGAAAAGAAGAAAGGTTCTCGTAAAACCAACTTCTTCTTTAACCAGTTCATTGCAGCCTTCAATTCACAGACTGGAGTCTTCAAATTGAGAATGTGTATACCTTTGCAAGCTGCTTTCAAAATTAATTATAAAGAAATAATTCAAAACATAGAAGTTTACAAGTAATAAAAACAAGAAATGCTGGATATAACTCAGCAAGTCTGGCAGCATCTGTGGAGAGAGAAGGGTCACTGACCCGAAACGTCAACTCTGCTTCTCTCTCCACAGATGCTGCCAGACCTGCTGAGTATTTCCAGCATTTCTTGTTTTTATTTCAGAATTCCAGCATGCGCAGTATTTTGCTTTTATTTTAAAGTTTACAAGTAGTTCAGCGTATTGTTCTCTGCTTCAAAATTGGTTCAAGCATCTATTTCCTACTCGCTAAGTCACATTTAGTTTTGCTCACCTTAGTTTACCAGCCTCTTTCTCTCCCACCCTCCCTTAAAATGTCAAATGGCCCACTGGTCTAAGTTTATTCTCCTGTTTTAAGATTATTAATTCTCAATCCTTTCCAGATCTAATCCTTCATGTCCTTTAGACTTTGCTGTTCCAAACTTACAATGCCACCAATCTACTTAAAGACAAATAGTAAAGACCAAAGCACAGTGGTCTAGTGCGTTATGTATTATACTTCAGAGTTGCTGAACTTAGCCATATCTTTGTGGAAGGGATTTTTTTTTTTTTTAGAAGGGCAATCATTGCTAGGTGATGTCATTTACTTTCTAGTCGCCAGTAGAAGATTGACAGAGGCCCGATAGCAGTTCTCTGTCCAACAGGCGGTATGTTTCGCAGTTAGACCTATATGGGAAAGAACTAAGAATAGAAGGATTTCATACAAAAATCACAGAGCCATTTGTTTCATGAAACTGAACTATCACCTCTTTACTTTAAAGTTATGCACTAGGTGTATAATACATTTCCAGAGGTTGAATTAAACAGGAAAATACTCGAGAGTCATAAAATGCTTGTAAACTGCATGGAGCTGGAAACTATTGGATCGGGGAAGTAGTGAGAATCATCAAGTCTCTATCAGTGTTTTTTCTACCAACCATCTGGACTAATCCTACCCTTCACTTGCTTCCCACAGTCTTTGCCATTGCCCTTCAAGAACCTACATTAATTCACTATTAAAACAATCACGAACTCTGCTTTACTCAGACGACAGTAATACCACTGAGCCAGTATTGCCACCTTATCACAGTTATAATACACAACATATACTACTATTCATTATTAATTACAAACAATTTTTTAATGAACACATTGGCCAGGAGTTTCCACCTTCCTCCTACTAAGTTATCAGTGAGACTGAGGCGGCTGGGGGTGGAAAATGGGTTGGAGATGTTTGCTGGGTCCTGGCCATTTCCACAGCCCGCCCATTCCAGCAGTGACAGGTGACAAACAATGTCCCTGCCCATATTATCATATTTAAATGACAGAAATGCATCATCCAATAAATGTGCCTGCAATTCTGTACTGCAAATGATAGTTCAGTTTCATGACTGGTTCAAACCGGTTTTAGCCAGTTTTTACACACAGTTAAAAGTTACAGCACACCATGTGACCTTCTCTCTCCTGCTGTGGCCTAAGAAACAGGTGCAGCTGGCACACTGTGCCCCTTAGTTTTTAAAGGCACACTGTTTTAAACAGAGGGGGAAAAAATAGTTCAGTGACAACACAAAGATAGGTAAGAAAGTATGTTGTGAAGAGGACATAGAGTTTTCAGACCGATATAGATAGGTTGAATGAGTGAGCAAAAATCTGGCAGATGGAGTATAATGTGGGAAAATGTGAAGTTGCTCACTTTGGCAGGAAAAATAAAAAAACAGAGTATTACTTAAATGGAGAACGCCTGCAGAATTCTTAGGTGCAGAGGGATCTAGGTGTTCTCATGCATGAATCACAAAATGTTAGTATGCAGGTACAGCAAGTAATAAAGGCTAATGGAATGCTATCCTTTATTACGAGAGGAATTGAAAATAAAAGTAAGGATGTTATGCTTCAGTTATACAGGGCATTGGTGAGACCACGGCTGGAATTTTGCCGCTGTCGGTGGCTTCAAGTTCGGGAAGGCGGAAGTGGGTGCAGAATTCACTCCCATTCCGTGCCGAGCTGCCGCCACTATCACGCCCAAAGCAGCTAATTATCAGCTCAGTGGTGTATTTTTGTATGAAAAGGGCGCACGCAGGCAGTAGGGCGAGTGTCAGCAGGGATGGGGCTAGAGCCAGAAAAGGTTGCTGAAAGCCATTTAAAACGGATTTCAGCAACCTCTGTGGGTCTGAGAGGCTTACCTGCAGCAAACACCTCATTTGTAGCAGCAGAATATCATAAAAGGAAATACAGCAGCCTGAGGGTGGAAGGACTGGAGGAAGAATTAAAGTCCCCACCCATCCAACAATTTGAAATAAAACAGAAACCCACCAGAACCCGCTGGAAGCAATGGCAGGGAGAAGCAGCCGCATGGCCCCCGGATTCTCACAGGACTCCTTGCATGTCCTCCTCCAGGTGGCTGAGGCAAGGTGGGAGGTCCTGTTCCCATCAAACGGAAGGAGGAGGCCTCCTCAGGTCAGCAAGAAGGGGTGACTGGAAGCAATGGAGGTCAGCAGCCGCAGAGTAGTTAGGAGGACATGGCTCCAGTGCCGCAAGCGTGTCAATGACCTTCTGCGCTTTGCCAGGGTAAGAGGCATTCTACAGTCGTCGCAGCTTTTAACTGATACGGGAGGTCAATGGGTGCTGATGCTGCAAGGTCATCCATCTTCAGTGATTGGCTGCAGCCATGCCTTGGGCCGTATAATGGGCACATCAGCGATGCACACTGGTCCAGAGGTGTTCCATCTGTGCACTTCATTGGCATTGGTTTGAGATGCAGCACTCAGCCCAAGAGGTGAGTGGGTGATCTTTCAAGTCAAGGGTCCTAACCAATTGCCTTGTGTCTTCATTGGAGAAGAGAGCACATATTGCCCATGAGAGAGCCCGGACCAGTGGCTGAGTGGCCAACATTGACTTTTTGACCAGACTAGAGGAGGATGCGTTGACGCTTGCAGGGGATGATGGGCTATGATGGCAAGGCCGGCATGCCTGGCCAGGAGGATACATTCCCCAGAATGTGGTTGAGGAGTGAGGGGGGGGGGGGGGGGGGGGGGTGGTTTCAGGCAATTAAGGGTGCTCACAAACTTAAAATCACACACATGCAGCCACAATGCAGTCTAACATGTCCTCCAGTCAAGAGTGCTGATCACAACTGATCATTCTGATTTTCCCTGCAGGTGAAACACAGCAGCAGCCAGAAAGCATCTCCGGGGCTCACCCATCCACCTCTGAGGATGAGGAGTGGCTCTCAGAGGGTGCAGGGTCACATCCTCTCCCCTCACCAAGCGCCAGCTCAGAAACATCCACCTCGTTTGAGATGCATGCCTCTTCAGAATCGTGGGCACAACCTCGTGTCAGCACCACACAATTGCTGGACCAGCTGCCAGACGCAGTACCCGCCGCCACTCTGACAATTGGAGAGCTGTGGGAGGCCAAGCCAGTGCAGAACCACAAGCTGATGAGCCTCTGCTGACATCCATTCAGCGGGAAATGCTGCAGGTGCAGCATGCAGTGTGTGGAGATCGGGCAGAGTTACCAGAGACTTTGCGTGCTACGACTCAGAGTTTGGAAGATGTCCATCCAGGGCTTGAGTACCGCACAGTCCGTCATCTGTCCATCTGGCTTCCTCCAATGACAAATTGGTGGCTGTGTTGGAGGGCCTGATCCTGGAGGCCATTCATAACCTGAGAGAGAGAGTAGGCTCCATGGATCAATGATTTAGAGATCTATCTCTGATGCTCAAGCGACATTTGGAAGTTGCTCATCCCTCTGAGGTCAGCAGAGAGGACCAATTGCGCCTTCAGGGGGCACAGGGGCAGCAGCATAATTCATATTGGGCACCTTTCAGGGAGCTCCTGATGCATCCTGCAGCTCCTTGTCCCCTCTGCCAGTGACATCAGCAGCGTATAATCCCAGGGTGTCAGAGGGTATTCCTGAGACCCCTCAGGGTCACCTTAACATGCCGCGGCCTACACGGCCTTGGGCAGGCAGAGGACACCCGCCAAAGTCATCCAAAGCAACGCAGCAGCCTAAACAGTTATCTGCCTCTGGTGTGGCTGGCGGCGAGGGATCGTCCACATGCGTGAGCACTTGCAAGCGTTTCAAAAAATCACTAACAGCACTCCGGGGTCACTGGTGCAATTTGTAAATATTTATTTGATGTATAAACCTACTAAAATGTATTAAATTTTTCACTTGGCATTTTCATATGTCACAATTCACAATTAATGTTTTAGGTGATCTGGTTGATCTGCATGAGAAGGATATTTGGGGAGGTGACACATTTGGGCTGTGTGGTGGTTGATGGAAAGGTGGCCTGTTATCAGCTGAGATTTCCCCCTGAAGGTGAGTGTCTCTGTGCTTTCAGCTCCTGTTAATGCCTCATCTCAGAATGCCAGGTCAGTTTCTGGTTGATGATCAAGAGAAACGCCCGAGTATCAGAGCCTCCCAGGACTCCTTGCACTTAACTCCCCCAAATCTCAAGCTCCCTCCTCCCGCCATTCAGGTGGCTGCGGCCCCTCTTTCTCATCTGTATCACCATCCTCCTCTGAGGAAATCTCGCGCTGAACGAGATCATCCTCCAGGGCCTCTCCATCACCAGTTTATGTAAGGCGCAGCAGACAAAAACAATTCTAGATACCCTCCAGTACCTGCCAGCAAGGGTACCACCTGAGCAATCCACACCCCTAAATCTTATTTTGAGAAGACGTATCGTCTATTCTATGGTCACTCTGGTGGCTGGCTGGCTCTCATTGTAATGTTCCCCTGCGTCATTCCTTGGGGTCCTCACCGGTCTCATCAGCCACGTCTTCAGCAAGTAACCCCTGTTGCCAAGTATCCATCCTTGCAGGCGTTCAGGAGGGCTGAACAGTGCTGGCACCTGGGAGTTCCGCAGAAAGAATGCATCGTGACTGCTTCCAGGATACCGAGCACATACCTGCAATATACCGTTACGGTGGTCACAGATGATTTGAACATTCATTGACTGAAACCCCTTTCGATTAATGAAGGCCCCTGACTGACCTGTAGGTGCTCAATTGGCCACATGAGTGTAATCACTAATGCCCTGGACCATTGGGAACACAGCGATGGCGCTGAAGCCTCTGGCTCTCTCGGCCTGACTAGCAGTGTCCGTCTTGAAGTTGATTAAATGGTTGACATGCCTGAATATGGCATCAGTCACAATCTTATTTCACTGGTGCGCTGATGTTTGGGAGACTCTGCACATGCCTCCTGATGAAGCCTGGAACGAGCCTGGTGCATAGAAATTCAGTGCTACTGTTACCTTCAGTGCGACTGGCATTGGATTGCCATACAGGCAGTTTGAAGTGACCTCCACTGCCAGCATCTCTCTCAGAGACATGACAGTCTCCCGTGACGGGCACAGTTTTCTTCGGCACTGGCGCTCTGACAGTTGTAGAAAGCTCAAACACGGGCGGTAGACCCTGCCTGCTGGGCAGGCTTGTCTCCTGACAGGTGGTTGCACCCAGGGCACCCTGTCACCTTCTCCCCCTCCCCCATTACGAGGCTGCACTTAGCCAGCAGGTTGCAGGTTCCCTTGGCCAGTTGTCCTCCTGTGCCTCCTTGGGGCATAGTCCTCCTCATTAGATGAGCCACCTCCAGAGTGGACAATCCCCATTGATGCTGTGTTCCAGAGATGTAATAAGTACAGGTATTACCAGCCTGCTGTAAGGAAAGGTACACACAACCCCCTCCCCTTCACCCAATAAATCAATACTGCTGTGGCCTGACCAAAAGTGACTAGCACTCAGATGACCACTGCTGAACCAGCAGAAACAACGACAAACTTAAAAGTCATGCAAAGAGATATCAATGAATAATGAACCAAAAAAAAGAACCTCCAACTCCTTCATACAGACACTGCCTGCCGCTCTTTTAAAGCTGCCGGGTCCCTGACACCCCCTTCGACTCGTTTTACTACCGTAAAATTTGACAGCTGATATAAAATGTCTGTCAATTGGTTTATTAATGACCCTTAATTAATTCGCCCTTAATTGAGTGAGCGGACAGTGAGCGGTACCTCGATCTCGCCCGCCATCCGACCAGTGTAAAATGGCGTTTGGGTATCATGACGTCGGGAACCCGACCCGGAGTCATCACCCACCTTTTACACTTTGGCCACCTCGGAGGACTCCCGTTTTTATAAGGTAAAATTCTAGCCCACATCGCGAATACTGTGTGCAGTTTTGGTCTCCTTATTCAAGAAAGGATGTAAATGCGTTGGAGGCGGTTTACTAGATGGATACCTGGAATGAGCGGGTTATCTTATGAGGAAAGGTTGGACAGACTGAGCTTGTTTACACTGGAGTTTAGAAGAGCGAGGGGAGACCTGATTGAAGTTTATAAGATCCTGAACGGTCTTGACAAGGTGGATGTGGAAAAGATGTTTCCTCTTGCGGGTGAGTCCAGAACTAGGGCGCACTGTTTTAAAATTAGGGGTCGCCCTTTAAGGATAGAGAGGAAGAGAAATGTTTTCTCTGAGGGTTGTGTGACTTTGGAACTCTCTGCCTTAGAAGGTGGTGGGGGTGGGGTCACTGAATATTTTTAAGGCGGAGGTAAATAGATTCTTGTTAGGCAAGGGAATCAAAGGTTATTGGGGGAAGATGGGATTGTGGAATTCGAGACACAAACAGATCAGCCATGATCTTATTGAATTGTGGAGCAGGCTCAGGGGGCCAAGTGGCCTACTTCCGTTCCTAATTCATATGTTCGTAAATCTTGACATATCACTTCTCGGTAAACATCTCCCCCAAATCACCAAGATTTCTGTTGTTTATTGAGCTTAAGGCACGTGATATCTAGTAAACGTTGTTTGAAAACAAGACCTCTCAGTGTTCTTTCAGTGAATTTTCAACAACAAAAACAAAGTCTATGAAATCTTCAGTCTTCCAAAATGTATTCATTTCCACACTTTAAATATGAGTCCTCAAAAAATATTTAACAAAAAATGGAAGCACTTTCATAACAAGAGCACCTTTAACATAAAACTTCCCAATGCACTTCACAGATAATGAGCCAGCTTCACTCTCCCACCATATATACTGCAGTGTTTGCAGCAGGAAACCAACTCAGGACTGACAATATTACATGCAACTACATACTGAAAAAAGTTGGATCCCAAGTAAAAACCTAAAACTGTGTTTACCTCTGTGCACACCTACTTTTCACAAGTTCCAAATTAGACAGTCGGATGCATATTGTTTATTTTCCATTTGTGATTTACCCAAGTGTGTACAAAACCTGCAGAAAGCATTTTTCACTGCATTATATTTATTTTTGGAGTAGCGCTCATGTTTCACTAGCATCTTCTAGATAAATCCAATATTCCATTTGTTTTAAGTACTGTGGTGTTTTGCTACTCTATCATAAATTCAGTTTATCCTCTCAGTTACACTGTGCTTTTAATCTAAAAATATCAAACTGAATAAATAGCTGCACTGACAAATACTAGAACTTGCAAATACTCTTCTTTGGCCTCCTTGTCTCGAGAGCCAATGGGTAAGCGCCTGGAGGTGGTCAGTGGCTGTAAGGCAGCGCATGAAGTGGCTACAAAGGCCAATTCTAGAGTGACAGACTCTTCCCACAGGTGCTGCAGATAAAATTGGTTGTCGGGGCTGTTAAACAGTTGGCTCTCTCCTTGCACTTCTGTCTCTTTTCCTGCCAACTGCTAATTCTCTTCAACTCGCCACTCTTTAGCCCCGCCTTTATGGCTGTCCGCCAGCTCTGGTGATCACTGGCAGCTGACTCCCAGGACTTGTGGTCAATGTCATAGGACTTCATGTCGCGTTTGCAGACGTCTTTAAAGCGGAGACATGGATGGCGCTGGTGGGTCTGATACCAGTGACAAGCTCACTGTACAATGTGTCCTTGGGATCCTGCCATCTTCCATGCGGCTCACATGACCAAGCCATCTCAAGCGCCGTTGGCTCAGTAGGGTGCATATGCCGAGGATGTTGGCCGCCTCGAAGACTTCTGTGTTGGAGATACGGTCCTGCCATCTGATGCCATGGATTCTCCAGAGACAGCGAAGATGGAATGTATTGAGACGTCGCTCTTGGCTGACATACGTTGTCCAGGCCTCGCTGCCGTAGAGCAAGGGACTGAGGACATAGGCTTGATATACTTGGACTTTTGTGTTCCGTGTCAGTGCGCCATTTTCCCACACCCTCTTGGCCAGTCTGGACATAGCAGTGGAAGCCTTTCCCATGCGCTTTTTGATTTCTGCATCGAGAGACAGGTTACTGGTGATAGTTGAGCCGAGGTAGGTGAACTCTTGAACCACTTCCAGAGCGTGGTCGCCGATACTGATGGATGGAGCATTTCTGATGTCCTGTCCCATGATGTTCGTTTTCTTGAGGCTGATGGTTAGGCCAAATTTGTTGCAGGCAGCCGCAATCCTGTCGATGAGTCTCTGCAGACTGTGTGTGGGATATTAATGCAGCATCGTCAGGAAAGAGGAGTTCCCTGATGAGGACGTTCCGTACTTTGGTCTTTGCTCCAAGACTTCTTAAGATCTTCTTAATGGTTGGCCCAAAAGCTCTCAATGCCATCGTACATTCCTCTGATGTTTCCGGTATCGGAGGCGAGCTGAATACGACTGCAAAGGTGTTGCCAGTTGTCATTTGCACAGCGCCTGGCTGTTCTTTGTGCAGCGCTTCTGGCTGCTTTAAGTGCTACGGATGTTAACTCGCTGGGGGCTTTCTTGTAGTTCAGCAGTGCAGTGCGCTTAGCGGCTATGACAGGTTTCAGCTCTTCAAAGTGAGATTAAAACCAGTCTGCATTCTGCTTCTCATGTTTGACAAAGGTGGTCATTGCTGAGTCATAGATGGCATCTCTGATGTGGGCCCACTTCGTCTCTGCATCCCTTGCAGGAGTGTTTTGAAGGGCTTTTTCAAGTGATATATGAATAAATCAAAAAATACTCAGCTGAAAGGATCACAAGTTTCCCCTCTGTTCTGAAGAAGGGTCACTGACCTGAAACGTTAACCCTGCTTCTCTCTCCACAGATGCTGCCGGACCTGCTGAGTATTTCCAGCATTTCTTGTTTGTATTGCAAGTTTCCACTTATTCTATTGCTAATTGTTCCAATCCATTTGGAATATATTTTAAATATTCAGTATCCCCAAAATAGATGTTAGCAAATTATAATATTTCATTTAGGAAAATGAAAGAAAATAAAAACTCGGAAACTTTTTTTTAGTTTTACAAACAACAGGTTAAATTGTAATTTTCAATGCTCCCAGTGCAGACCTTCAGAACTTTCATCTTGGTGGTATCAAAGTCTGTAATTTTACTTAGGTGAGCTCTATTTGAGCAGGATGTTGCTTATGCCATCTCTTTTGAGTACTGTAAGTAATCAAATTATTCAGAATACTTATTATGTGTTTATCTCCAATTTCGAGTTTGCTTACCGAGACTAGTTGAACACCACCTTTCTTAGTTCCTTCATATAAGGCTGTCTTTTTATGCCTGCAAGATCTTCTCAGACATCCAGAGGCTGCCACTCCCAGGACTTACCAGCAAGCAGCCTCATGCCAAGCAGTAGCAGCACAACACTGTCACTGTACATACCTTATCCACTCACTAGCTCAGGGACATCTACTCTAGAAAATTTAGATTTTCAGCGGGAGGACAGCATCGAAGATAAGCAAACTGGATTCAGATTGAAGACGAAGGCACAATAATAAGTATTCTGAATGATTTCTTCCTTCAAGTATTTGCAAGGGAAGATGTGAGGTGACTCAGGCTCCTCAAATCCCATAAAATAAAAGCAAAATACTGCGGATGCTGGAAATCTGAAATAAAAACAAGAAATGCTGGAACCACTCAGCAGGTCTGGCAGCATCTGTGAAAAGAGAAGCAGAGTCAACGTTTCGGGAAACGTTAACTCTGCTTCTCTTTTCACAGATGCTGCCAGACCTGCTGAGTGGTTCTAGCATTTCTTGTTTTTATTCCTCAAATCCCATGTTCATTTATGCACAAAACAATACTTGCAACTTGTTCAGTACAAAGTTAATGACATAATCGATTATGCAATGCATGACTAAAGTCAAAAAAGAATGTGGGTATTATTGCTACCTACCCTGTATGGACAATGTTGAAGAAAGGCTTTTTATGTATTTGCCTGAATACTACATCGCTATGATTGCACCTTTCATTTCCACTTAAGGATGTATCTTATTTTTTCAGTATTTCCATCCTCTAACACTGTTCCACTAAAATAACTACTATGTCAAGAAGTTTGGTAGAGAAGGTGAAAAGTGTCTTAGGTCACATTACTGCATTCTTAGTTACTGCATTACAATCACTCCTGCACAGACATTGTAACCTGCAGGCACTATGTGTTTGGAAAGAATATTTTTTCACTGAAATTTCTATAAAGGGAGAATTATTTGAAGCTAACTTGCCAGCAATCTTGCAAGATGTCTAACCCTATAAAAAGGCATCCAGCTTAAAGAAAATAGATGAGAGAACAATAAATCAGCAAATTTGGGATATGCATCACAGCTCACTATTTACAGTATTTAATTTTAAAATGAAAGCAGAAAATGCTGGAAATACATACGGCAAGTTTTTGTTTTTACCATTCGTCACAACATTTGATGATGGGTACATGCTTGAAACATTACCCTGCCTTTTCACTTTACTGACTGATCTATCTGAACTTTCAATTTCAGATTGATAGCATTTACAACTGTTTTGCTCTGTTCTCTCGGCCAATTTTTAAGGGTTATTTTGAAATACTGTTTGCTGACTTAAGAGGAAGCTCAATCTTTTCAACTCCGAACTGAAAGATAAGATACATTTTTTGATTAACCTTGTCTACTAATCCAAAAGCAAAAATACTGCACATGCTGGAAATCTCAAATTAAAATAGCAAGTGCTGGAAATACTCAGCAGGTCAGGTAACATGTATGTAGATAGGCCGACTAGAGGGGAGACTATGTTGGACTTGGTGCTTGGCAACGAACCAGGCCAGGTGGCAGATCTCTCGGTGGGAGAGCATTTCGGTGATAGTGATCACAACTCCCTGACCTTTACTATAGTCATGGAGAAGGACAGGAGCTGACAGGATGGGAAAATATTTAATTGGGGGAGGGGGAATTACAATGCTATTAGGCAGGAACTGGGGAGCATAAATTGGGAACAGATGTTCTCAGGGAAATGCACGACAGAATAGTGGAGGTTGTTTAGGGAGCACTTGCTGCGACTACTGGATAGGTTTGTCCCGATGAGACAGGGAAGGGATGGTAGGGTGAAGGAACCTTGGATGACAAGAGATGTGGAACAGCTAGTCGAGAGGAAGAAGGAAGCTTACTTAAGGTTGAGGAAGCAAGGATCAGACGGGGCTCTAGAGGGTTACAAGGTAGCCAGGAAGGAACTGAAGAATGGACTTAGGAGAGCTAGAAGGGGACATGAAAAAGTCTTGGCGGGTAGGATTAAGGAAAATCCCAAGGCGTTCTACACTTATGTGAGGAACAAGAGGATGGCCAGAGTGAGGGTAGGGCCGATCAGGGATAGTGGAGGGAACTTGTGCCTGGAGTCGGAGGAGGTAGGGGAGGTCCTAAATGAATACTTTGCTTCAGTATTCACTAGTGAGAGAGAGGGACCTGGTCGTTTGTGAGGACAGCGTGGAACAGGCTGATATGCTCGAACAGGTAGAGGTTAAGAGGGAGGATGTGCTGGAAATTTTGAATGATATGACGACAGATAAGTCCCCGGGGCCAGACGGGATATACCCAAGGATATTACGGGAAGCGAGGGAATAGATTGCTGCGCCTTTGGCGATGATCTTTGCGTCTTCACTGTCCACTGGAGTAGTACCGGATGATTGGAGGGTGGCAAATGTTGTTCCCTTGTTCAAGAAAGGGAATAGGGATAACCCTGGGAATTATAGACCAGTCAGTCTTACGTCGGTAGTGGGCAAATTATTGGAGAGGATTCTGAGAGACAGGATTTATGATTATTTGGAAAAGCATGGTTTGATTAGAGACAGTCAGCATGGCTTTGTGAGGGGCAGGTCATGCCTCACAAGCCTTATTGAATTCTTTGAAGATGTGACAAAACACATTGATGAAGGAAGAGCAGTGGATGTGGTGTATATGGATTTTAGCAAAGCGTTTGATAAGGTTCCCCATGGTAGGCTCATTCAGAAAGTGAGGAGGCATGGGATTCAGGGAAAGTTGGCTATCTGGATACAAAATTGGCTGGCCCATAGAAGTCAGAGAGTGGTAGTAGATGGAAAGTATTCAGCATGGAGCTCGGTGACCAGTGGTGTTCCACAAGGATCTGTTCTGGGACCTCTGCTCTTTGTGATTTTTATAAATGACTTGGATAAGGAAGTGGAAGGCTGGGTTAGCAAGTTTGCCGATGACACGAAGGTTGCTGGAGTTGTGGATAGTGTTGTAGGTTGCAACGAGACATTGACAGGATGCAGAGCTGGGCTGAGAAGTGGCAGATGGAGTTCAACCTGGAAAAGTGTGAAGTGATTCATTTTGGAAAGTCGAATTTGAATGCGGAATACAGGCTTAAAGACAGGATTCTTGGTCGTGTGGAGGAACAGAGGGATCTTGGGGTCCATGTCCATAGATCGCTCAAAGTTGCCACCCAAGTTGATAGGGTTGTTAAGAAGGCGTATGGTGTGTTGGCTTTCATTAACAGGGGGATTGAGTTTAAGAGCCGCGAGGTTATGCTGCAGCTCTATAAGGCCCTGGTTCGACCACACCTGGAATATTGTGTTCAGTTCTGGTCGCCTCATTATAGGAAGGATGTGGAAGCTTTAGAGAGGGTGCAGAGGAGATTTACCAGGATGCTGCCTGGACTGGAGGGCATGTCCTACGATGAAAGATTGAGGGAGCTAGGGCTTTTCTCATTGGAGCGAAGAAGGATGAGAGATGATTTGATAGAGGGGTACAAGATGATGAGAGACATAGATAGAGTGGATAGTCAGAGACTTGTTCCCAGGGTGGAAAGGGCTATCACCAGGGGGCATAATTTTAAGGTGATTGGAGGAAGGTTTCGGGGAGATGTCAGAGGTAGGTTCTTTACACAGAGAGTGGTGGGTGCGTGGAATGCACTGCCAGCGGTGGTAGTAGAAGCAGATACATTAGGGGCATTTAAGCGACTCTTGGATAGGTACATGGATGATAGTAGTTAGTTTGATCTTAGAGTAGGTTAATAGGTTCGGCACAACATCGTGGGCCGAAGAGCCTGTACTGTGCTGTACTGTTCTATGTTAACATCTGTGGAGAGAGAAATAGAGTTAATGTTTCAGGCTGATAACTAGCAGAAACACATCTGCTTTCATCAGGCTACACTGACCATCTTTTCAAAAACATGTTTTAAAACAAAATTGTAGTGAAAGCCAATACATTTGTTCTTCAAGTCTTCATTTATTTGCATAGAGGTTGATTATAAAGAATTTTCTCTAAGTATAGAAGACAAGGAATCAGACTTCCTAATAATTCATTCAATAATGAAGGCCTAGTTGACCCACTTCAAACAGACCTATTCATTAAGCAAATAAAACAATGAGTAGTCTCACAATCACCCTTTACTCATGCAGTGTGTGATGCTCCCAATTCGAAGCCACTGATCCACAAGCAGAATAAATGATTCCGGCAACATGCAATTACATCTTTTAGACCAGATCCATGTCAGATTTTGAAAGCAGTCTAGGTTAGACCTTGGCACATTCCAGGGATTAGATAATGCAAGATGGAACTTCAGATTCCAATAAAAAAAGAGACACAAATCACACTGAAATACTTACCTTTGCTGGAACATGAAAACATGAGTTGTATGTCATGCAGCACACATGCTTACAGTTTAGGCAATACTAAACTCCTGAACTGAATTGGACCAATGTTAGCTAGAACCACTTTAGTTAACTAATTAAGTGATCTTCTATGTCGCCTTATTTTGATTGTGCCTATTTTTAAAATTCAAATCAGCAACCTATCTTGGAATGTCATTTACAGTAGATTACAGAGTATAGTTAGAGCGCATACCTGTGCCTGTGGAGGATGCCAAAAATCATGTACATTGAGAGGATTTTTTCAAATTCATTCACTGGATGTGGGCATTGTTGGCAAGGCCAAAATCTATTGCTCATTCTTAATTGTCATCAAGAAGGTGGTGGTGAACTGCCTCCTTGAACACCTGCACAGTCTGTGTGGTAAAAATACTCCCATGGTGCTTATTACTTTGCCAGTGCTAAGAGAATGGGAACTGGTGCATAGTGGTGGCAGTAACAACAGTAGAAATAATTTTAAAAAACAGAAAAGCTAGCAGGAGCTTGGGATGGCTAAATCAATGCCTGAATTTATACGAGATTAACCAGTAAAAGACATCACCACTTGATGAGGAGCAGTTCTCTGCTTGAAAGATAACTAGCAATTTAATCGTGCAGGCAGCTACTCTGTTTTCACCAATTCAATTCCTGTCGTCAGCCACCATCAATGACCAACCAAACCATTTGCAAACTTGGTATCCTATTTGGTCTTCAGTTACAGACCTCAAAACCTTTCCATCACAAAGATAGCTTACTTTCACATGTTTGCCTGCCTCCATCCTTACTGCCGTTACCCTTATACATGTCTTTGTCATCTTCAGAGTCAAATATTCCAATGCTACCTTGGTATCTCCCTTTCTCTAACTTCCATAAACCTCAATTTGTCCAAAAAAACAATTGCACACTGGACCACATATCGCTGATGCATCAGCCCAGTAAGCACTGACCTACATTAGCTCCCCCAATCCAGTAATTTAAAAACCTTAATACAAGAAATCCTCTAAGGCCTTGCCCCAATATCCTCCAGCTCTGCTTGCCACTCCCCAAAACACTTTTCCTCTGATGTTGGCCTTTAAGCATACCCCATTGTCTTTGCCCCATCACGAGCAACAGACCCTTCAGTCACCTGGATGCTACTCTGAGCAATTCTCTACGTCCTTCATCTCCTTTAAAACCAAACATTCACAAAACCCATCCATTCTAGAAACCTTTGGTCATTCCTTCTAAACTTCCCTTCCTAGCTTAGCCTCCGTTTCCCTTATGCTTATTTATGAAGCACTTTGAGGCATTCTTTTTACATTAAAAGGTGCTGTATAAATGCAATTTGTTGTTTTTGTGTTATCTTTAGCTGAGAAGACAAAATTGTAACATTATTGAGGAAAAATAGCATTTGCACAACACAAGTGCCAGGCAATGTTCATCTCTAACAAGACAGAACCTAACCACCTCCCCTTGACATTCAATGGCATTACCATTGCTGAATCCTCCAACATGAATAATAATGTGGGTCCCCTTTGGAGGGAGAGTTACTGCAGCGAGAAACAGAATCATAATCGGCAGCAAATCCCGGGTACATGGTGCAGACTCCGGGTGTCGGTGCTGATCCGCGTTAACTCAGGGTGTCGGTGCTGATCCGCGTTAACTCAGGGTGTCGGCGTTACTCGGTGCTGAGTCCGGGTGTCTGTCACTCCGGGTGTCGGTGTTACTCGGTGCTGAGTCCGGGTGTCTGTCACTCGGGGTGTCGGTGTTATTCTGCTTTGCCTTTCTGTGGATCATCATCCTGGAGTGTTACCATTGACTAAAAACTTAACTGGACCAGCCACAAATACTGTGGTTACAAGAGCAGGTCAGAGGCTAGGAATCCTGCGGCGAGTAACTCACCTCCTGACTCCCCAAAGCCTGTCCACCATCTACAAGTCACAAGTCAGGAGTGTGATGGAATACTCTCTACTTGCCTGGATGAGTGCAGCTCCAACAACACTCAAGAAGCTCAACACCATCCAGAATAAAACAGCCCACTCGATTGTCACCCCATTCACCACATTAAACATTCACTCCGTCCACCACTAGCACACATTTATTTACCACTGTAGCAAATCATCAAAGCTTCTTCAACAGCACCTGCCTTAACTGCGAGCTCAACCATCTGGAAGGACAAGGGCAGCAGGCTCATGGAAACACCAACATCTCCAAGTTTCCCTCCAATTCGCACACCATTCTGATGGAAACACTCCTTCATTCATTCATTTGAGTCAAAATCCTGGAACTCACTACCTAGCAGCAATGTAGGAGTACCTTCACCACATGGCTGCAGCAGTTCAAGGAAGTGGCTCCCCACCACCTCTCAAAGGCAATTAGGGATGGTCAATAAATGCTGGCCTTGCCACATCCCTTGAAGAGTAAAAAATTAAAAACTTCTATGCACTTCTAGAACAGTAGCAAACACTCCAACTCCTTGGCTTGTTATCAATTTTTTGGTGAACAAACATTCTAACAGTATGCAAACATCCAGAGTTCACAGCTTAAAAAGGCAGTAGTCTTCAACTAACTGAAGCAATATTCCAACAGAGCACAAGATAGTAAAAGATCTACACTAACCGGTGTGAATAATATGATCCACACTCTATGTTGAACAGATGTGGTCAAACCTCTAAAAGGATCCCAACAGAAGAAAAGGGAGTAAAAGACAAAGAAGCACAAGGTTTAGACAAAAAAGTTAACCGTTTTGAAAAGCCACCAACTGAACAGTCAGGATGGAAAAGGAGTGTTGCGGGGTGGCAGGGGTTTGCAGGAGGGTGTATAAAGGGAGTACTTTGAAACCTTCGTGGTTTTCCAGGAGGAAATTTAAACAGTGTTGCAGGCCTGATGTTCATTTTCTCGGTTCACTGAAGTATTGCAGACTCCTTTGTTTAAGACTCAGTCAAAGTCGGTAGACAATCTGGTTAAAATTTCTCAAATGGGGAGTTTTCAAGGTCACCTTTTTCAGTCTCTGTCTCAGTGATTTAACAAGGCTACAGGCAAGCTCTTATTCCTGGCTGGAATGGATCTCCCAGCTTCCTTGCTGTCTGGCTTTCTCTCTCTCTTTCAGTTTATTAAGAAAAAAACGCATCAGGATTGGTTTCGGTCAGGTGACCATGGATCGTCTCCCCTGGTGTGTTCATACAATGACTTTGAACACGTGGCCATTGTTACACAATGAGGTTTGAACGAGGCTTATCTTGATAAAGTGGTGTTATTTCCCACCTATTATCTTGGTTTTGCTTCCGGAGTCACCCTGTCAGTGAAGGTCTTTGTCAACCCACCTCTTGAAGATAGGGGCCATTTAGCATTGAATGGCCTGTTTAGCATTATAATGTGCCTTCCCCAAAACTAGTCCAGATGTGATGATGGGTTTAGTCTCCAACAGTCACGATGTATATTTGTCATTCAGGAGAGGTTACCTGACCTCTTATTCCATCTTGTCTGCAACAAAAGTGTGTCTATTTTTTGGAGTTTAGTTCATCAGTTCATTTTTTACAGTTCATAATTGCTCTAGTTCACTTTAGTTCATAACTGTTCCTTTCGTGAATGTGGCAAATAGTACAGTAAAAAACAATTTACTTCCAAATAAAAATAACTAGTGTGACGGAAATCCCACATGCCAAATGGAAAATATTAATTTTGTCATATGAAACATTGCCTGAGACTTTTTTTACTGGACATTATTACAAATAACTTTTAAAAAAGAACAGAACAGCTAAAGGTGGCCACACACAATTTGCATATGAAAAGCTGAAGGCCGGTTGGGAGACAGAGGTGATTACCCAGTCTAGCCAGAAGAATAGGGGTGCTCCCTGATTCAATTAACTAGAATGGTTTTGTCAAAGCCATCGACACCCATTGACTTTGAAAGAGCCAACCGCACCCTCCCCCCCGACCAAGTATGTTTGCACAGCCTGAGAGGAGAACTTTGAATTTCAAAAACACCTTCCAAAACCTTCTGTTTCAAACAAAGAGATGTCACATGACATGAGTACCTGTGCAACTTTGAGAGTTTGTGAATTGTGCCTTTTGAAGGCAGACAATAACTGAACTCCAAGGAAGAAAACACCTCTCTCTCTCCAGCAAAGTCCCAGGGGAGCCTCGGCAGCAGCTAAACCTCAAATCTATAGGTCTTCACAGTCAGCAAAAGACAATGGATAAAGCCTCTCTTCAGCCTTCCGGAACCAGAGAAGCAAGCCCGAATTGTGCATGTGGCCTAGCGAGGACTTCAAGACTTCAATTTCACCTAAGGACACTGGGACTACACTTCCGTATTTAAATTCCATTTTTATTGAAGACTTTACTCCAACCTCCTAACCCTGTCTGTTCCCTCTGTATCTATTTGTGTGTATGTGTGTGTGTGTCTCTCGTATGAATGTAAGCGTGGATGCGTCACGTATTTTAGTAATTTTAACTGGTTTAGAGTGATAAGGTTAATAAGCTTACATTTTTCTTGTTTAAACTCAAGAAAACCTGTCAGATCGGTTCATTTACAATTATAATTAGAGGTGCAGGAGCAAGTGATCACTGAGGTGGTAACTTAAATCACTGTGTTTAAAAGATAAACCCTGTTGCAGTCAAACCAGAAAAGGGGCGAAAGGGATGCCTGAGACCCCTTCCTCACCTGGTTGTAACACCTGGAATTAAGTTAAGCTTTCAATTCAATCAACTCAGACTTCAATCTTGCTTTTGGTGATACAACACCTCCTTTAATTACAGCCTTGTAATTCATCCAAGTATTGATCAGATTACACAACACAGAACTGGAGATATCTTCCCAAATAGGCCATCTACAAAACTCAGTCTTTATCTCTCAGCCCCACTAGCCAGTGACTTCGTAAAACCAGTGAAGGATAACACAGCAAGGTTCTTAAAGATACACAAGCAATATGGTATGCTTGTTAGTGGATAACAAACAGTAATCCAGCCTCAAATTTCATCTTACAAGCCACTGCAGGTTTACTCTTGCAGTTTGCGACATTCTTTAAACTCCCAACTGGACTACTATTCAGTAATTCACTGTCTCCTAACCAGTATCTTATAGATAAGAGGTATCAAAGTGATTTATTTTTTAATCTACTGGAAAGGGAAAGTGGAAGCAGTAGGTAGTATTAGACATTTCAACATGTCTTCAGCCCTGTGTCAGCAATATTGGCATGACCTTTGTTAAATCATGTTGCGTTAGAAGTTCAATTAACATACAAAAATGAAATGTAAACAAAGTAATCAATCACAACAAAAAAATCAAAATCATAATGTTTTACTTCATCAATGCCTAAGAATACTGAGAGTTCATGAAATGCAATGCAGTTCAACCTTTATCCCTACTGTTCTCCATAATATATCACAGTAGAAATTTCAAGAAAAATATTCATTCCCGGTTAAGCAAAACCTCAATTTTAAAATTCTTGTCTTGGTTTTCAAATCACCCCGTGACCTCGCCCCTCTTTACCTCAGTAATCTCCTCCAGCCGCACAACCCTGAGATATCTGCACTCCTCCAATTCTGGCCTGGTGTATCCCCAATTTTAATTGCTCCACCTTTGATGGTGGTTCCTTCAACGCCCAACGCCTTAAGTTCTGAATTCCCTCCCGAAACCTCTCTTTCGCCCTTTAAGACGCTCCTCGAAACCTACATCTTTGACCAAATTTTTGGTAATTTGCCCCATGATCTCCTTTTGTGGTTCAGTGTCAAATTTTGCTTTCCAACAGTCCTGTGAAGCACCTTGAAACATTTTATTACATTAATGGTACTGTATAAACAATAGTAGTTGTTGCTATTACTGTTGCAGAACAGAAAGCATATACAAATCTTATAAGCTGAAAAAGTCACTCAGTATTCTAAATCTACTGTTACACCTCACTATTGGTCTGAGACCAATCACTGTGGGGTACAAAGCACAGATGTGAAGACCAAAGTTACAAGGACTGCAAATTAAACTACACCCAATAGGAGAGAATCTTCAGCAGGCTTGCACAAAGCTCCATTCTCCCAGTTACTACATTTTAATAATAGCAGAAGCTGCTCTCTTTTCCTCTCTCTCTGTATTGTCATAATGTATATATCATCAAAGTCAGAATATTTGCCACTGAAAGATTCTATGCGACCTTTTATTACATCTGTAGATAGAAAATTACACCACTGCATGGAAAAAAATAAAAATTGCTTCAAATATACATACGGTTGCAGGCTCTGACCAGAGTGCCACCATATTTTATTTTCCTCCAAAGTGATCAGAAAAATTTTCAATGCCATTTTTACTCAGTAATTGAAATTTCTAACGTTTCAGCTAAGACAAGTGTCTAAGAATGTATTTCCTTATGTTGAGGTTTTCTTTTGAAAATAAAAAATCATGAGTTGAGTTTTGAAAGCTCTAAATTATGACCTGTGTTGGTAGTTGGTCATTAGAAAGTTTGCAGCTGAAAGACAGAGATCAACATCTAAGAGTCAATCACAAAATGCCAGATCAGTATTTGGAGAAAGGGCACAAACCATTTCTGCCAGACGTGACTTTCCCCCATACTGTGTTGTCAGGCCCATTCCCTGTCCCTCACTGCTGACAGATACCAGGAGTACAACAATAAACCAAACTTAATAATAAAGCCAAAGTTGTGCCAAACCAAGATCCCCCTCTATCTCTTCTCATCAAAGAACTCTTTCTCTCCCTCCCCTACCACACCCACATCATGCTGCCAAACTAAAGCAGCTCCACTGCAATATAGTTATCTTCAGGACTCCCATCCGGGACTGCCAAACCCCAGGATGATACCCCAATGCTACCAAAGCCAAGAATCATCTCACAATGCAATTCAAACACAGGAGTGCTCAAGTACAGCTGGACCTCATGCCCTCTCCAATGCTGCTAAATACTAAGTGGTAGAATTTCCGTAGGGGTTCCCTGATATCTTGCTGTAACTGCACCAGCAACAGCTGTTTACACTGTTTCTCCAGTACTTATGCCAAAGTTTCCACAAAAATTACTAATGCAGATATCTGGTGCATCTTGCAGACCAACTTGCTGTGTATTTTTAGTACGTAAAATGGTATGGGATGATATCTTAGCAAATAGGTAATGATATTTTTATATCTATAAAGGTTTTAATGGATTAATGGGTATAATTATGTAACTCAATCTCCAAACCAGTAAGAAAAATTAGAGTACCAGTGAATTAGTAATAAATTTGACATTTCAATCACTGTAAATCAGTGATACTGATGTTATGCCCTCCACGACATACAAACCTCTACTTTTTTGATCCTGTTTTACATTATTTCAAGTCCCTCCTCAATCACCGTCACTCAAGACTGGATTACTCTGTTTTCCCTAATCTACCCCAATAACCCAGGGCTCAAATGCTGGGAATCTGCTTAATGGCTCTTCACCAAACTGCCTCTAGGTGTTACTTTTGTGTCTTGGTTACTATCATGAACACCCCCACCTGCTAAGAATGAGGCATGTTAATTTTGTCATATGAACATTAATTTTAAACTGTTGCTGGAGTGAGGAAATGACTTGTTTAAAGAGATCAGTAGACATTTGGCAGGAGAATATTTGCATACTAAGAGACAGTGCTTGGAGAGACAAAGGAATTGCTCACTGATTCAATTAACAGAGATTGGTCTGGGTAATGGTGATCCACATCTTGTTGGTGTAATAGACAGCACTACACCACCCCCCACCCCCCACCCCCACCAAGAACTTTGAAATCGACAAACCACAGGAGCAGTTGTTCCCAAATAAGGAGTTAGTCACATGACTAACCTGATGATCAACTTGGAGTTTTGAATTGTGCTCACAGGACAGACTGCAGATTGCAACTGAACCTGCAACAAGGGAGCCTCTCTCCTGGCTGGCTCGCTCTCGCTTTCTCACAAACCTCCGGACCCAATGAAGTTGCTTAAACCTCGAGAGAAAATACTCCTACATTGAAACAAATTAAAGCATGCACTAGGCCCCAACAAACAGCAAGACTTACCAGCAACCAAAGACTCCACATTGAACTCAAAGGGTTGTAATTACAACCCAGCTATTGCCTCAAACTTTTCCCCCTTATTCTTTCTACTTTTTCTGTCTCCATATGCGTGTGCGCTTATCACGTACGCATGCTAGCATGATCGCATCGCGTATTCGTAGCCGTTACCCAAATTAATGTTTAAGATTACTAACCTTCTTTCTTTCTTGTTTAAATCTAAGAAAACCTGTCGAATTGATTTCTTTGCCTCACAATTGGAAAGCAGTGAACAAGGATTCACTGAGGGGGAGCTAAAACACATTGTTTTTAAAATTAAACCCCGTTACGGGTAAACCAGGCAAAGCCTGAGAGGGAACCCCCAGATCCCTTTCTCACCTGGTCATAACAGTTACACAAATTTGGCACATTACTGAAGATGTAGTCTGAGTAAAGCATTGTACAATGTTAGCATAACTTCCACTGACTTGTACTGCAATGATTTGATAATATATTACAGCACTGTTTGTTTCGCTGTTTGCTGCTCCATTGCCCTGATATGCTAAGTGCCAAATCTACAAACAACCCCAGATCGTTTTTACACGTTATTACTACCAGGTGAGAAAAGGTGACTCGGGGTCCCTCACAGCCTTCACCTGGTCTTACAGTAATAGGGTTTAATTTTAAACACACCATGCTTTTAGCTCCCCTTCAGTGAATCCTTGTTCACCACTTTCCAAATATAAGGCAAAGAAACCAGCACAAACAGGCTTTCTTAGGTTTAAAGAAGAAAAGTTAAAATTTATTAAACTTGAATTTAAACTCTAATTTGGTTAATGCCTACGGATACACGCTAACATGCATATTTGATACACATGCAAATAGAGACAGAAAGGAGCAAATGAAAAATAAATTGGCAAGGTTTGAGGCAATATCTGAAGTTGTTGTTACGGTTCTTCAAGTAGAATCCTTGATTGTAAGTAGATCTTGCTTTTCGTTGGGGCCCATTATTCTTCTGAAACCTTGTTCGCTGTAGGAGACTTTTCTCTCTTGGGGTTCATGTGTCTTCAGTGGATTCAGAGGCTTGTGAGAAAGAGATGGGAGCAGGCAGACAAGAAAGAGATCTTCTCAGTTCAGGAGCAAACAGCTTTCTGCCCAACCTGTTCGTACAAATTTTAAAAAACTCAGGTTGCCCAGCAGGTTAGTCATGTGACTAGCTGGTTTAACCATGTCCGTTTGTGTATTCGGCCATCTTAGCAGTCATCCTGGAATGCGAGCTCCCCCACCTTCAACGTCTGGTGATCAAAAGTCCATTGTGGGTTGAATGTGTCAGGGAATGCCTGCTTTGTTCTTCCAAACACTGTCTGTTAATACACAAATGCCTTTTCCAGCCACGCCTGATCTGTTTAACAAGTCCTTTCTTCACTCCAGTAACAGTTTAAAATCAATGTTCATGACAAAATTAATGTGCAAGTGGGGGCCGAGCATGACACCTTCATCCTCAGCTGAATGAAATGCAATTTGAGAAAAGTTCACTTTATTAAAAGGTTCGAGAGAAAAATGTAAGATACAGAAAAAACCATTGATTGATAAATCCTAAAACTTAATACAGCCTGCCTTCTCTTTGTGCCAGTGCCCCCTTTTTGGCATTCCAATAAACATGTGGTTCTTCTTTTTTTGGGGGGGGGGGGGTGGTGGTGGAAGTTTCTTTTCCTTTTGCCCATTTGCATGGCTGCCTAGGATCTTTGTTCCTGCTGAGGTAATTTTTCTTTTTAAAAAGCGTTAGTGGGCATTCACTGAACTCTCATTCAGTGCTTTGCTTGATGGCCGGCACGGACACGATGGGTCAAAAGGCCTGTTTCTGTGCTGTATAACTTTATGACTCTTTGCAAAGGCTTTTGACTTAAGGAGATGGGTGGTTCCCTTTTTTTCTGACTGTGGGGGAGGATTATTTGCTAATCTCCCCTTTGTCGCAGAGGACACTCCCGCCTGGAAGTATTTGTGCACACTCCACTGCACTTCGACTCTGTGAGGCATCACTATCATGGTTTTTCTGCCCCCTATATGTCTTTCTTTGTCTCTGCAGGTTCCTGTAAATGCTGTTAGCAACTCTGCTGGGGTGCTTCTAGAGTCTGCATTTCTTCAGACACACAACCCTGATAACCCTCAGGAACACTATTGAATTTTCCTGCACTTGCAATGGTGGACTTCCTGGGTCTCATTCTTACTGCAAGTAAAGCCATAGCTTGTTCTGCTGTGCCTTCCATCAAGACCCCGTCTTCACTGAGTGGGTGTGCCCTGAGTAACCCCACAGGTTTTCCCTTCAGTTTCCAGCAGTCAGCTCTTAAATGCCCTACAATGGAAACACACAGGTCTCCGTGTCTCACTCTTGCTCACAGTACCTTCCTTTTTGGCTAGAGGTGGGCCCCGTGTCTCCTGTTTTCCTTTCTCTCTCAGGACTGCTTGGGCTCCTATCACTTTCCCACCCTTTGTCCCTTTCAGATTTGTGGGAGCGACTAGGAAAGATTCTCCCCTGGGAAACCGAATAGTAAACTGAAGCAAACTCATCGGCTCGGACGGCTGCTTGCCGGGCTCTCTGGACCCGTTGCTCCTCTACATGGGTCTTTATGGAGAGTGGGAGAGAGTGTTTAAATTCCTCTAACAGAATTACTGTACTTTAGCTGTACTTTAAGAGCCCTCAGCCACTGGTCAAATGCCAGCTGCTTTCTTCTTTCAAACTCCAGATAAGTTTGATTAGCTTGCTTCTTGAGGGTTCTAAACTTTTGGCAAAAGGCTTCTGGCACTAATTCATATCACCCGAGGATACCAGTTTTTGTCAGTTCATAATTTGATGAAATCACATCTGGCAACAGGGAATAAACCTCATGGGCTTTTCCAGTTAGTTTGCTTTATAGTAAAAGAGGCCAGGTCTCAGCTGGCCATTTTAGCTGCCTTACCAGTTTTGCAAAGGACACAAAAAATACATCTACGTTCTCCTCATTGAATTTTGGAATTAGTTGAGTGAGATTTAACAATTTTGTACCCAGCCTGAATCATGCTCCTTGATATTGGCCATGCTTTCACTGGGGTTACTCTGTTGCCCCCTAGTTAACTCAAGCTGCTTCAACCCTCTCTGTTCACATTCCTTCCAGAATATTCTCTCTCCCTCTCCTGTCTTTCTCGCTCTCTCTCTTCAAACTCAAGCTTCCTCTGTTCCAATTGTATCTTTGCTAACAATACCCAGTCGGAGTTTGTTTCTAACCCTGTTTCCGCTTCTTCAGATTCAAGGGAAAAATGGTTGGCCACCAGCCTTAGGAGTTCAGACTTCCTAGCCTTGCCACATACAGTGATCCCACACTGCTCAGCCATTTTTCTCAACTCCTCCATAGACAGTGCTTTTAACTTATCCCAAGTTACTTCACCCTGGCTTGGAGAGCTACTAGCTTCAGTTACAGACATGTTAAAATTCAAGCAGGCACAACCATAAGAAAACCTGTATTGAAATCTTTATCTTTTTTGATTGGGAACAATTTGGCTTCCCACTTCCAATTTCTCTAATTTGTTTGTGGGTCAATTCCGGATGCTAGCACCCAAATGTCTGCTGCAACCAGTTGAGAAAGAAGTCTCGGGGTCCCCCTCAGCCTTCACCTGGTCTTACAGTATGAGGGTTTAATTTTAAACACGTGTTTTTAGCACCCCCTCGGTGAATCCTTGTTCACCACTTTCCAAATATAAAGCAAAATAACTATCACAAACAGGTTTTCTTCGGTTTAAAGAAGAAAAGTTGAAATTTATTAAACTTGAACTTAAACTCTAACTCGGTTAACACCTACAAATACATGATGCACCCACGCTAGCATGCTTATGCGATGCACACATGCAAACAGAGACAGAAAAGAGAAGAAAAATAAAGTGGAAAGGCTTAAGACAATATCTGAAGAGTTTTTGTTGCAGTTCTTCGAGCTCACTATACAGTCCTTGATTGAGGGTAGATCTTGCTTTTCATTGGGGTCCATTATTCTTCTTGAACCTTGTCTGCTGCAGGAGACTTTTCTCTCTTGGGGTTCATGTGTCTTCAGTGGATTCAGAGGCTTGTGAGAAACAGATGGGAGCAGGCAGACAGAAGAGAGATTTCCTCAATCCAGGAGCAAACAGACTTTCTGTCCAAACTGTTTGACAAATACAAAAATCTCAGGTTGCTCAGCAGGTTAGTCATGTGACTAGCTGGTTTGACCATGTCCGTTTGTGTATTCGGCCATCTTAGCAGTCAACCCGGAATGCAAGCTCCCCCACCTTCAACATCTGGTGATCAAAAGTCCATTTTGTGTTTAATGTGTCAGGGAATGCCTGCGTTGTCCTTCCAAACACTATCTGTTAATATGCAAATGTATTTTCCAACCACGGCTGATCTGTTTAACAAGTCCTTTTCTCACTCCAGTAACAATTTAAAATCAATGTTCATGACAAAATTCATTTACCTCATTCTTGGCAGGTGGGGGCCGAGCATGACACCTCTCTTTCAATTATTATTACACCATTGATGGAGTATTATGTTGTCCACTTATTTTCTAACATGTACTACATTACACTTATCTGCAGTGAACTTCATCTGCCCCTGTCCTAACTATTTGCAGATTTCTCTCATTTCCTTCTCCAAATCCCTGGCTGCCTTATCCTGATTCAACCTCCAACATAGCCCCTCCCCCTGTGTTTCCTGACTGTGAATTTAACCACTTTGCATGGAGTCTGGATTATTGCTCAAAATTATAGGCTGATTCAGCTGATTTAGGCTAAAGAGCAGCCTTCTGTGAGGGACTCTGTCAAAGTAATTCCAAGGACACTGCATCACAAGGTTCAATATTTCACCTCCTCAGTTACCAATGATAATTTAATAGTCACTCACCTCATTGCGGTTTGTGGAAGCCATGTTTGCCCACAAAACACTAGTTGCTGCATTTCAAATTAAATAATTATACATCAAGAGATTCAAAATGTGAGAGACACACTAAAACGCTGAATGAAAGTCTTTATTTTCCTTTCAAAATAACTTGCAATATATAACATTTTTAATGTAGCGGAAGAAAAGTAAATAACATAGGAAGGAACATAGGAGCAGGAGTGGGCCATTCAGCCCTTCGAGCCTGCTCTGCCATTCTAGATCATGGCTAATCATCTACCTCAACACCATATTCCCACCCTATCCCCATATCCCTTGATGTCATTAGCAACTCGAAATCTATTGATCTCTGTTTTGAACTTACTCAGTGACTAAGCTTCCACCACCCTCTGGGTCAGAGAATTCCAAAGATTCACCACACTCTGACTGAAGAAGTTCCTCCTCATCTCAGTCCTGAATGGCTTGCCCTTTATTCTGAGATTGTGTCCCCTGGTTCTAGACTCCACAGCCAGGGAAAACATCCCTTCTGCATCTACCCTGTCTAACCCTTTAGGAATTTTGTAAGTTTCTACAAGATTGCCTCTCATTCTGCTAAACTACAGAGAATACAGGCCCAGTCTCCTCAATCTCTCCTCATAGGACAGTCCCACCATCCCAGGAATTAGTCTGGTGAACCTCCGCTGCCCTCCCTCTATGGCAAGTATATCCTTCCTCAGGCAAGGGGGCCAGAACTGCACACAATATTCCAGGTGCGGCCTCACCAATGCTCTATACAATTGAAGCAAGACTTCTTTGCTCCTGCACTCAAAGCCTCTTGCAATAAAGGCTAATATACCATTTGCCTTCCTAATTGTTTGCTGCACCTGCATGGTAGCTTTCAGTGACTTATGAACACGGATACCTAGGACCCAATCTCTCACCATTTAAGAAATACTCTGCACCTCCATTCCTCTTACCAAAGTGGATAACCTCACACTTATCCACATTATATTCCATCTGCCATGTTCTTGCCCACTCACTCAGCCTGTCCAAATCCCCTTGAAGCCTCTTTGCATCCTCCTCACAACTCACATTCCCACCAAGTTTTGTGTCATCCACAAACTTGGAAATATTACAATTGGTCCCCACATCCAAATCATTGATACCAATTGTGAACAGCTGGAGCCCGAGCATTGATCCTTGCGGTACCCCACAGATCACAGCCTGCCAGCCTGAGAATGGCCCCTTTATTGCTACTCTCTGTTTTCTGCCTGTTACCCAATCCTCAATCCATGCTAGTATATTACCCCCAATCCCATGCACTTTAACTTTGCTTAGTAACCTCCAATCTGGAACTTAATCAAAAGCCTTCTGAAAGTCCAAATATACCACATCCAATTCCCCTTTATCCACTCTGCCAGTAACATCCTCAAAAAACTCTAACAAGCTTGTCAAACACGATTTCCCCTTCTTAAACCAATGTTGACTCTGCCCAATCAGACCATTATTTTCTAATTGTCCAGTAATCACATCCTTTATAATAGATTCTAGCATTTTCCCTACTACTGACATAGGGCTAACAGGTCTGTCGTTCCCTGTTTTCTCTCTCCCTCCTTTCTGAAACAGTGGGGTTACATTAAAAACCTTCCAATCTGCAGGCACCATTGCAGAATTTACAGAATTTTGCAAGATGATCACCAATGCATCCACTACCTCTGTAGCCATCTCTTTCAAAACTCGAGAGTGAAGATCATTGGGTCCTAGGGATTTGTCAACTTTCAGTCCCATTAATTTCTCCAATACTACTTTTTTACTATAAAAATAGAAGTGGAAGTAGCAAGGTCATGGAAAGATTTGAAAATGAGAATTATATGTGTAATGTGTTTAGGGAAAGGGAGCCAATGTAGGTTAGCGAGTGCATGGATGATGACTAAGCAGGATGTGGTGTGGGACAGGATACAGGCAGCTGAGTTTGGACAAGCTGAAGTTTTTGGATAGTGGACAATAGGAGAACTCAAATCTAGATGCATCGTGGGGGCTAAGAAGGTGGCAGAGACAGGCAATGTTGTAGAGGTGGAAATAAGCTACCTTGGTGTTGGAAAAGTTGTGGTTTCAAGCTCAGGTCTGGGTCAAGCAACATATCAGTTTAATAAGATCCCGTTTAGCCTTAGTGAGTGGCTTTGCAGGGGGATGAAGTCAGTGGCAAGAGAGAAAAATTTCTGCCTGGCAGACAAAGATGGCTTCAGTCTTCCTAATGTGCAGTTGGAGAAAGTTTTGACTTCTCCATGACTTGACACTGGACCCACATTCTGACACCATGAAAATGGCTGAGAGGTTAGGGAAAGAAGGGGAAGAGGTTGAGCTGTTTTTCAATCAGCATTCATAAGAGAGATGGCGTTGTGTCTGAGTAATGTCACTAAGTGGCAGAACGTAGATGAGGAAAAGAAGGATATCGAGAATAAAACTTTTGAGAGCCTCTGAAGATGGTGCCTCAGGACGTTCAGATATTTGCAGTGGAGTAACGAGGGCAGTCTCATAGAGCTGCCCAATGGAAGACAGCTGGAGAAGAATTACATGTTACGGCCATGTGGTGTGATGTGGGTGGTTCCCACTGTTCAACTTCTCACCTGACCACAGCAAGTGTATTTGTATCTCAGTTTAGCCCCTTGATGTTTTTATTTCTCAAATAAACAGACAGCGACAGGTTTCCTTGTAAAACAGAAAGTCAATTGTTTATTGATCAATACGCCTTATCCCAAAATTGTCACAACTGCATCCACGTACGCATACACACACACACACACACACACACACACACACACACACACATATATAAACAGAGAGAAGAGAAAAAGGAAAGCAGTTTTCAGTGTGGGGGGGTTGGTTGGGGGGGAGGGGGTGGTGGAGGTTCCAATACACCTGCTGAATTCTCTTCAGCATCGAGTTCCAGATGGATGTAGGCCTGAGATGATTGTAGATTTCTCTCTTGATTGAAGGTTCTGTTGAAGATGGTGGGTTACTTCTAGCTCTCTCAGATACTGTAGGTGTTGGATTTTTTTCAGCAGGGCACTGTGCTTCCTGGCTTAGCCTGTGTTACAACTGAGGCGGGAGCAATGCACTGCCAATTCAGTCCCATCACTCCATAGGTCGTACCATATTAAAGTTTTCCCACCAAACTGGAAAGTTGGCAAATTAAACACTCGAATAACCTCCAGAATAAAACAGTCCAAACCAGGTATCTTTAGACAACAAATTAACTATTAAAATCTATATCTTAAACATTATTAAGAAAAACCTATGTCTAAAGAACTTCTAACTTCTTATTTTAACCTAACTCCTCCATTCACACACAACACTGAAAAATAACCGTTTTGTAAAAAAAAAAGAAGTTTTAAAAATTAGCTGTCTCTTAAGAATAAATAAATAACTGGATTATAAGTCTTTGTGGGTTACGTTCCCAATGGGTGAGGTATCCCAGTGTAAAAATAATAATCAGATGCCACTTGAAGTCGCAACTCAGATTTGGTGGAACAGTCCTTCAATAGATAGGCATTCAAAGCACTTCGGCTGCAGCAGGCATCAAACAGTTCTTTAAACAATGAATATAGAAAGGGATCCACTTGGATTTTAAAACCGACAGTCTCTCAGTTGAAACTTTAGTGCGAATTCCAGAAAACACAATCAGTTAAGAAAGATTCAATCTTGAAGCAAAGACTTCTTGGACAGGAAGGAAAGAAAAATGAATTTTCCACCTCCAGCAAAAAAAAGGGCTTTTTTTCTCCTTCAGCAATTAACATGGCCTGTAGCTCATTGTAGAATTTCTGCTGAGAGAAATGGACAGCTCCTTCCTCCAGTAAGCACGCTTTGCTGGTTTTAACACAGTCAAATTGAAACATGATACCATGTGACCTCCTCACTCCCCTCCTGTTGCCTCGGTAACAAGTGCAGCATTGGCACACTGTTCTCAGAAATATAAAACATCTCTGTCTTAAAGACACACTGTTTTAATCCAAGGAGAACATAAATACAGTTCCGTGACACCTGGAACTCAAGCTGTAACAAGTAGTTTCACCTTCAGGGTCAGTCTCTCTCTCGCTCTCTCCGGCTGTTTTTTTTTTTAAGGTAAAAATGTGTCACCTCTCACCTCCTGGTAGAAGGCATTCTCTTCTCTTCCCCATGGTGATCACATAATAGCCCAGGATGTGGTTACTTCACAACTCCTCTGTTTTAGAAGGAGACATTAAATTCTGGAAAAAATTTTTTAGGATAAGTGTAATATCACCTTTTGGCTTTGAAGATTTGTCCCTTGTCTTTGTCAGACTGTTTGAATACAAAAAAGGCCAATCCCCTTTTCTTTGGTAGCCATTTTGGACCATTATTCACTTTTTAAAATGTCAATTTTTCATAACTCTTCAAAGTTACTCCATGATTGTTGCATCATTGCACTTCCGGTGTGCATGACACCTTCCCCCAAAAGGAAAAAAAATGAAATTCCTTAGATTTCATTTTTATGTTGTTGCTTTTTTTGGGAGGTGGGGGGTGGGTGGGTGGTGGCGGGGCACGCGGTTTAGAAAGAGGGAATAAAGAAACAGTAAGACAGTTTAGGGTCACACCACTGTACACATTCACTTCATTAATTCCTCAGGCTTCCAGCCCTGAGTCTGCTATCAATTTGATTTACACAGTGTTCTTTACATACTGGAAGCGCATCAGCTAGGAAATTATCTTTTCCCACTGTGTGCAAAATTTTTCGGTTGAATGGTTGGAGGTATAAACTCCATCAAAAAAGCCTGGCGTTTTTCACTGAATTTTTCCAAGGTGGTGAGTTTTTAAAAATTAGTTCCTGGGATGTTCGCATCGCTGGCTAGGACAGCATTTATTACCCATCCCAAATGCCGTTGAAAAAGTGGTGGTGAGCTGCCTTCTTGAACCGCAGCAGTCCATGTGGGGTAGGTACATCCACATTGCTGTTAGGAAGGGAGTTCCAGGACTTTGACCCAGCGACAGTGAAGGAATGGCATTACAGTCCCAAGTCAGAATGGTGTGTGGCTTGGAGGGGAACTTGCAGGTGGTGGTGTTCCCATGCATTTACTGCCCTTGTCCTTCTAGATAGTAGAGGTCATGGGTTTGGAAGGTGCTGTCGAAGGAACCTTAGTGAGTTGCTGCAGTGCATCTTGTAGTTAGTACACACAGCTGCCACTGTGTGTCAGTGGTGAAGGGAGAGAATGTTTGTGGATGGGGTGTCAATCAAGCGGGCTGCTTTGTCCTGGATGGTGTCGAGCTTCTTGAGTGTTGTTGGAACTGCACCCATCCAGGCAAGTGGAGAGTATTCCATCACACTCCTGACTTGTGCCTTGTAGATGGTGGACAGGCTTTGGGGAGTCAGGAGGTGAGTTACTCGTGCGGGACTCCTAGCCTCTGACCTGCTCTTGTAGCTACGGTATTTATATGGCTACTCCAGTTCAGTTTCTGGTCAATGGTAGCCCCTAGGATATTGACAGTGGGGGATTCAGCGATGGTAATGCCATTGAATGTCAAGGGGAGATGGTTAGATTCTCCCTTCTTGGAGATGGTCATTGCCTGGCACTTGTGTGGTGCGAATGTTACTTGCCACTTATCAGCCCAAGTCTGGATATTGTCCAGGTCTTGCTGCATTTCTGCACGGACTGCTTCAGTATCTGAGAAGTCACGAATGGTGCTGAACCGATCTCTGTTGTTCAGAGAGATAGTCCAGCATTGTGTCCAATCCCTTTAAAATTTCACTATTTTCCAATTTAGCAGTAGGGAGTTTAATTTTAGAGTTTTCACAGTCCTCGTCCTGCTTCTCCCCACGATTGCTCTCTTCCTCCATCACATTTACTGCCTGGCACCCACTTACTGATCTGTCCAGTTCCTGGTTGGAGTATCTTTTCAGCATGTTAACATGACACAGTCTTTGTTTTTTCCTTCTGTCAGGAGTGTTAATTAGATAGTTTACCACATTCACCCTTTTCCCTACACTATATGGGCCACTAAACCTGGCCTTTAAAAGGTTTGGCCTACAGGGGTTCCAGCACCAGAACTTGGTCCCCTGGGTTAAATTCACTGGCTGCAGCTTTCTTATTTGCCTGCCATTTCATTTTTCCCCAAGAATGTTCCTTTGCGACCCCACAGGCCTGGGAAAGTCTCTCCTGCAAAGTGGTCACAGAGTTTTGTATCGAGGTTTACTCTCTTTGATCTAGGAACTTTTCCTTGATAAATTTTAGGGGGCTTCTCACTTCATGTCTGAAAATCAATTTGAAGGGAGTAAAGCCTATGGATTCATTGGGGGAAATCGCTGGTAGCAAATAGCAAGAAAAGTACTCCTTTGTCCCAGTTGTAGGGATATTCACAGCAATATGCTTAGAGCATAGTCTTTAGGGTCTGATGGCCTCTTGCGATTGGAAGAGATACACTGAGGATTTCAACTGATCAATACCAAGGCATTGTATGACCACCTGGAACATTCAAGATTTGAAATTGGTTCCCTGATCGGACTGTATTTCTCTGGGGAGTCCGTATCTGTGAAGAACTGAGTTAACCCCTCGACCAAGGCTTTGGTTGTATTTTCCCTCAAGGGTATGGCTTCTGGGAATCTGGTGACCACATCCATGATAGTTAACAGGTACTGATGACCTATCTTGTTTTTGGGTAGGGGTCACATGCAATCGATTAGAGCTCTATTGAAAGGTTCTTCGAAAGCTGGAATGGGGATCCAGTGGTGCAGGTTTAATGGTAGGTTGGGGTTTCCCAATAATCTGGTAGGTATGGGGAGGTCTGGCAGAATTTAACCACATCCTTGTGGAGTTGTGACCAGTAAAAGTGTCGGCTAATTTGGGCTTGGGTCTTTCAGATACCCACATGTCCAGCCATAGGGATTTCATGGGCAATTTGTATAATCTCTCTGCGATATTTAGGGGGGACCACAATTTGGTGAACTACTGTCCACTCCTCCACTGCGGGTCACTGTGGGGGTCTCCATTTCCTCATTAAAATTTCATATTTTAAATGCTAACACTCAGGCAGTTTCCGCATCTGTCTCGGAATAAACTGTCTGTGCTATCCTTTTTTATATCAGGGTCTGCTTTTTGGCTTCAATTATGGAGGTTCTGTCATATACTTCCCCTAAATCTCCGAAAAAAAGTTTCAGTCAGCCAGACCTCAGAGTCATTGGGCTGATTTTCCGGTTCAGCTTTGTCTGGCGGGAGCTTGCTTGGCCATGGCCCTTGCTACTGCACAGGAAGGAAAGATTCCAGGGATATCCTCCTGTATTTGCTCTGTCTCCTTGGCTTAATTTAGCTGATCTAATATCACTGGGGCTGTGACCATCTTACCTCCAGCCAAATCAGTGCTGAGTAGCAAATCTATGCCAGCCACAGGCAGACTGGGGACAATTCCTACAGTAACTGGCCCAGAAACAAGGTCGCACTGCAAATGCGATACAGGGGCACAGACATGTATCCTCCTTCATTTCCTTTTACCAGAACCTTCGCTTTTAGCAAACTCTCTGGTGGGAAGGTCAGACCTTTACCCAGCATAAGGGATTGAATGACCCCAGTGTCTTGAAGCAGGACAATGAGTTTACTTGCCTCACTGCAGGAGACACCGTTCCTTCCAAAAGAAAATCCTGATAACCTTCAGGGCAGAACTCAGAAATAGGAAGGGTGCGGTAACAATGTTGGGGCTGTACTACAGGCCTCCCAACAGCGAGCGTGAGATAGAGGTACAAATATGTAAACAGATTATGGAAAGATGTAGGAGCAACAGGGTGGTGGTGATAGGAGATTTTAATTTTCCCAACATTGACTGGGATTCACTCAGTGTTAGAGGTCTAGATGGAGCAGAATTTGTAAGGAGCATCCAGGAGGGTTTTCTTGAGCAGTCCAACTCGGGAAGGGGCTATACGAGACCTGGTGTTGGGGAATGAGCCCGGCCAGGTGGCTGAAGTTTCAGTAGGGGACTACTTTGGGAATAGTGATCACAATTCCGTAAGTTTTAGAATACTCATGGACAAAGACGAGAGTGGTCCGAAAGGAAGAGTGCTAAACTGGGGGAAGGCCAACTCTACCAAAATTCGGCAGGAGCTGGGGAATGTAGATTGGGAGCAGCTGTTTGAAGGTAAATCCACATTTGATATGTGGGAGGCTTTTGAAGAGAGGTTGATTAGCGTGCAGGAGAGACATGTTCCTGTGAAAATGAGGGATAGAAATGGCAAGATTAGGGAACCATGGATGACAGGTGAAACTGTGAGACTAGCTAAGAGGAAAAAGGAAGCATACATAAGGTCTAGGAGGCTGAAGAAAGACGAAGGATTGAAAGAATATCGGGAATGTAGGACCAATCTGAAACGAGGAATTAAGAGGGCTAAAAGGGGTCATGAAATATCTTTAGCAAACAGGGTTAAGGAAAATCCCAAAGCCTTTTATTCATATATAAGGAACAAGAGGGTAACTAGAGAAAGGATTGGCCCACTCAAGGACAAAGGAGGAAAGTTATGCATGGAGTCAGAGAAAATGGGTGAGATTCTAAACGAGTACTTTGCATCGGTATTCACCGAGGAGAGGGACATGACGGACGTTGAGGTTAGGGACAGATGTTTGATTACTCTAGGTCAAGTCGGCATAAGGAGGGAGGAAGTGTTGGGTAGTCTGAAAGGCATTAAGGTGGACAAGTCCCCAGGTCCGGATGGGATCTATCCCAGGTTACTGAGGGAAGCGAGAGAGGAAATAGCTGGGGCCTTAACAGATATCTTTGCAGCATCCATAAACACGGGTGAGGTCCCGGAGGACTGAAGAATTGCTAATGTTGTCCCCTTGTTTAAGAAGGGTAGCAGGGAAAATCCAGGTAATTATAGACCGGTGAGCCTGACGTCAGTGGTAGGGAAGCTGCTGAAGAAGATACTGAGAGATAGGATCTATTCCCATTTGGAAGAAAATGGGCTTATCAGTGATAGGCAACATGGTTTTGTGCAGGGAAGGTCATGTCTTACCAACTTAATAGAATTCTTTGAGGAAGTGACAAAGTTGATTGATGAGGGAAGGGTTGTAGATGTCATATACATGGACTTCAGTAAGGCGTTTGATAAGGTTCCCCATGGTAGGCTGATGGAGAAAGTGAAGTGACATGGGGTCCAGGGTGTACTAGCTAGATGGATAAAGAACTGGCTGGACAACAGGAGACAGAGAGTAGCAGTGGAAGGGAGTTTCTCAAAATGGAGACGTGTGACCAGTGGTGTTCCACAGGGATCCGTGCTGGGACCACTGTTGTTTGTGATATACATAAATGATTTGGAGGAAAGTATAGGTGGTCTGATTAGCAAGTTTGCAGACGACACTAAGATTGGTGGAGTAGCAGATAGTGAAGGGGACTGTCAGAGAATACAGCAGAATATAGATAGATTGGAGAGTTGGGCAGAGAAATGGCAGATGGAGTTCAATCAGGGCAAATGCGAGGTGATGCATTTTGGAAGATCCAATTCAAGAGTGAACTATACAGTAAATGGAAAAGTCCTGGGGAAAATTGATGTACAGAGAGATTTGGGTGTTCAGGTCCATTGTTCCCTGAAGGTGGCAACGCAGGTCAATAGAGTGGTCAAGAAGGCATACGGCATGCTTTCCTTCATCGGACGGGGTACTGAGTACAAGAGTTGGCAGGTCATGTTACAGTTGTATAAGACTTTGGTTCGGCCACATTTGGAATACTGCGTGCAGTTCTGCTCGCCACATTACCAAAAGGATGTACATGCTTTGGAGAGGGTGCAGAGGAGGTTCACCAAGATGTTGCCTGGTATGGAGGGTGCTAGCTATGAAGAGAGGTTGAGTAGATTAGGATTATTTTCATTAGAAAGACGGAAGTTGAGGGGGGACCTGATTGAGGTGTACAAAATCATGAGAGGTATAGACAGGGTGGATAGCAAGAAGCTTTTTCCCCAGAGTGGGGGATTCAATTACTAGTGGTCACGAGTTCAAAGTGAGAGGGGAAAAGTTTAGGGGGGATATGCGTGGAAAGTTCTTTACACAGATGGTGGTGGGTGCCTGGAACGCGTTGCCAGCGAAGGTCGTAGACGCAGGCACGATAGCGTCTTTTAAGATGTATCTAGACAGATACATGAATGGGCAGGAAGCAAAGGTACAGACCCTTAGAAAATAGGCGACATGTTTAGATAGAGGATCTGGATCGGCGCAGGCTTGGAGGGCCGAAGGGCCTGTTCCTGTGCTGTAATTTTCTTTGTTCTTTGTATTTCCTCTTATTTCAACTGAAATTCTCTTTTCTCTCTTTGCTTTTCTAACTGAAAATGTATTTCTTCCCTTTTCATCTGCAGCCAAATTCTAGTTGGAATGACTTTTCCAAGCTCTGGTTGCATTCTGTCCTCTTCCAGTTCAGGGGTAAGTTTAAAATGCGTGGCTAGACTTTTCACTCGTTCAACTTCTTTTGCTTTTAGTCTAAAAGTGATTCCCACCTCTGTAGCTAAACTTTTTAAATCTTCAACACTTGTTTGACGTACCATGGGAGATCTCTCCCTGCTCTCCAAACTCCTTAGAATTAAATGTGGCCATCCCTCTTGTTTCTCGCCACCATCGTGAAAAAAAATACAAGAAAACCTGTTTGTTAATTTTTCCAAAATTTTAGGAGGTCAATTTCCCACCGGTTTTCCAAATCTCTCGTTTGTCTGGCGGTTCAGATCCTGGCTTTGAGCCCCCAATTTGTTATGGCCACGTGGTGTGACATGGGTGATTCCCACTGTTCAACTCCTTATCTGACCACAGCAAGTGATTCTGTATCGGAGGTAAGTCCCTTGGTGTTTTATTACTCAAATAAACAGACAGCGACAGGTTTTCTTATAGGTTTTAAAATAAAGTAAGTCAATTGTTTATTAATCAATACGTCTCATCTCAAAATTGTCGCAACCGCATCCACTCACGCAGTCACTCACACACACGCACAAGAAGAGACTAATAGAGAAGAAAAAAAAGGTGGTTTTCAGTTGGGGGGGTGGGGAAGGTTATGACAAACCTGCTAAATTCGCTTGAGAATCAATTTCTAGATGGATGTCGGCCTGAGATGATTGAAGGTTCTGTTGAAGATGGTGGATTACGTCTAGCTCTCAGTGCTGTATACTGTAAATATCAGATTTTTTTCAGCAGGGCACTGAGCTTCCTGGCTTGGCTGGAACTCAAGCTGATACAAGTCGCTTCACCTTCTCGGTCAGTCGCCCTGTCTCGGACTGTCTTTTTTTATATCAGATAAAACGGTGTCACCTCGCACCTCCTAGTAGGAGACATTCTCCTCTCTTCCCCATGCTGATTGCACAATGGCCCAGGACGTGGCGACTTCACACATTCTTTGTTTAAGAAGGAGATCTTCAATTCCGGGATTTTTTTTAGGATAGGTTTAAGATAGGTTTCATTAACATCTTTTGGATTTGAAGATTTGTCCTTTGTCAGACTGTTTGAATACACAAAAGGCCAATCCCCTTTTTCTTCCGTGGCCATTTTGAACCATTGTTTTTAAGATAAAGTCTGTTTTTCATAACTCTTCAGAGTTAGTCCATGATTGTTGTATCATCACACTTCCAGTGTGCATGACAACATAGTCAACTATTTCAATTGCTGCAGAATATGAAGAGGACACGGAGGAATAGCGTGCCACAGTCACAATGAAGATCAGCCACGATTTTGGCTAGGCCACTCTCAGTTTTGAAGGCACTAGTAGCCAAACTGAAGGGGTTAAAACTTGAAAATTAGGGAATGATGGCACATTCATGGACAATAGAGAAGGGAAGTTAGAGATGACAAATGGGTCAAAAGTGATCTCCACCTCTTTCCCTGTTCCATCACCAGCCAGCCAGGATTCAGTTTGTAGCACTCCTGCCTTGAAGTCACACGGTTGAGTGTTCATGTCCCACTCCAGAAACTTAAGCGCAAAAATCTAGGTTGACACCAGTGCAGTACTCCAGGAGTGCTGCACTGTTGGAGGTGCCTGACTTTTGGTGAGACATTAAAGCAAGGCCCCATCTGTCCTCTCAAGTGGACATAAAAGATTCCATAGCACTATTTCAAACAAGAGCAGGAGAATTTTCCTCAATGTCTTGGCCAATATTTATCCTTCAATCAGCATCACTAAAACAGATGATCTGGTCATTAACACAATGCTGATTGCAGGAGCTTTCTGTGCACAAATTGGCTGTTGCATTTCTTACATTATAACAGTGACAACCAATGTTCCCTCTAACTTCTATTTGCTTTGCATGGCAAGCTTGTTGCACTGCATGGTCCCTTAAAGATGGATGTGGGCTAAGCATCCTAAAGGGAATGTTGCTTGTATGCAGCCTGTTTGTTCCCTGCACGGCACATTCCCAACATCTGCGCAGTTGTGTACCTGCACAGCTCAAGGGGAATAATGAATGAGAACACTTCAAAAGTACTTAGTTAGCTGTAAAGTGCTTTGGGACATTGCGAGGTCGTGAAAGGCACTACATAAATGTAAGTCTTCCTTTTTCTTTCCGCACTTGGGTCGAGTAATCCCCTCACCTTCCAACCCGGTTTGATCTGAACACAGTACGTTATCTTGACTCCTTGTATGCAATCAACCCATCATGGATAAAATGTAATAACAATAAATCTCTTCAAGCATCTGCATCGTCAGTTTGTTCCATATCGCAATTTCTCTTATACTGAAAACATTTTCTCTGAATTAACTATTTACATGATTCCATTTCTTGCATTGACTGTATATCTGCTGTGGACAGAAAAGTGTCTTTCACATTTCAAACCATGCTCGGTCTATGTCACTTCCAATGTCTGACACACTTGTTGGATTCAGTTGAATAACAGCTGTTCATTAAAGTAACTCCGTTGATTTACTCAAATATAGACTGTAGGGAAACCCATCACAAAACAACAAATAGGTGGGAAGAGATTATAAATTACAAACTAAAAATCCATGTAAACGCAATGAAAGTTTTCACATTTTTCAAAGCTACCAATCTGGAACCAACAGCTGTCATTAATAAACTAATGAAATAGTTCAATAACTTTTCCACTGTTCACAGTGGCATTGCATACAAAATAAGAACAGAAGTTACTAAATTCTGACAAGAAAAATTAAAGCATACTCATAAAATGGTAGCAATACCAACAAGCATTTTCCCCTGCATATGTCCGCCCCTCTCCCCAAAGCCTGGTAATTTTACCTGGACTGTCAGTAATTATCAAATCCTGTTTGTATATTATATAATTGAGAGTGAAACAAGGATGTATGATGGCACTTGCAGTTTTCACCCTGCGCTTGTAAAACTACAATATCCAGAGTGTACACTACAACAATCCATGTCACATGGCAAATAGAGATTTACAAATATGGACTACAAGCAGCAGAAAAAAATTAAAATGTAATTTGATTCAATGTTGGAAACAGTAAAAATTCTGAGCTAATGGTGGTGTTTCAGCGAATGGCTCTTTGTATTGTTGTGATGCTTGCAGCCGGGCTACAAAGATGTTTAGGAGATACTTTGTTTCTAAGTTCAAATACTGCAGCCAGAGCAAACTGGTCAGTCTTGTACAACAGTAAATGATCAGATGTTGAATGTGCTGTTTGAGAAAACAAAATCACGTAAATAACTAGCTTGTTCTTCCTCCCCCAAGACCTCTCAGTGTTTTACCACAGAAAATCCTATTTGTTTAAATTTTAACAACTTCTCTCAAGTCCTTGTTTAGTCTTCTCTTGTCGAGAGAAAAACGTCAAGGTGGGCAATTCTGGTTTGTAGCTCAGTTTTCCCAAGTTCTGGTATTGATTCTGTTGTCCTCTGTTGAACCCTCTCCAGCAACATGGTATTCTTTTTGAAATAGAGGGAGCAAAACTGGATAATACTCCAGATGCGGTCCCACCAAAAACACTTGAAATCTGCCAGAAGCTGCCAAGCTGTAATTCTCATACTTATGAACTCAATGATGTGGAACTGCAGCACTGGAGATTGCAATTTACCACAGTCTGCATGAATGAACATCATGATTTAATAATACTGAATATTATAGTCAGTTCCACAACCAGGACATGGATGATATCCTTCACTGAGGTAAGCATTACTTCACCTTCTACTCTTTAAAAAAATGCAGTTATACTTAGCTAGTGTTAGTTCGGGTAGTCAGCCTTGGTTAAGTACCTCAGTCAACTACCTTCTCTGTGCTCCCTTCTATTGTGACCTGAAGAAACATGTCTTGGCAGACAGAAAATCCATTATTCTGCATCAGTAACTAACTGCCAGCAGTGCCCTGGCAGGTGAAACTGATGTTATTGTTCAAGCATCATGTTGAAAAGTGGCCAAAAGGTCATTACATTTAAAAGATAGAAGCAAAATGAAAAAGAAAAATTACAGAGTTAATGAAATAACAACCTTCAAAATGCAAAACTAATATTGAAACCCTCAAAACATTGGCAATGACTTACATTTTCTTTTCCATTGACAGTTTTTTGCTACATCACAGTTCCAATCTTGAGCAAGAGCTTTGATACAAATTTTGATTCAATTATGAAACTTAAAGAGGCACTGTCTTCATGTTAACAATCCCCCTCCTATTCTGGAGTGAGAAGAACCAAACAAGATGTATGGTATTTTCGTTGCAGCAATATTACACAATGATGGATATGAATGCATTTTACATGTTTGCATATGAACAAAACATGTAAACACTGGACAAAACAAATAGACATCAACTTTATAATGATTTTTCACCCACCACTCCCCAAGTTCAAAGCTTTGTCCACTGAGAGTGCTCGACAACCAGCTTTGATCTTAGTTCTCCAACAGAAAGGCCGGGCTCAGGTAGAATAAATGGCAGGCAAAGCTCTTTGAAGCTGTGAAGATCAGCCAAAATGTCAAACTTGTATGGCAATTAAAATGAATAATGCCCAAAGAACAAAATATAATTTATGTTCCTGACACAAAATATGCTACTTATTTTGTACAATATTATTTTCTGATAAGTAAAAGAAATATGAAAATCTCGGCACAAAATCATCATTTAACCACTTCAGATTTGCAGAGCTCCGAAAATTTGCAGGATTGCTCATATCACAAGCATTTGGTTTAATCTTCCTTAATAAATAGCAGGATTTAAAGTGTTATTACAGAATGTTGTATCAACTGTACAACTATAGTCTTATTGCTTATCGTCGTATTGCTTCACCATTTCCTCCTGATATGCTTCCTTTATTGAACTCGTTTCCAAAATGACAGCCAGTCGGAAGCAACTTACAGTGTGCATAATGCAGCAAATAATATCTGAGGCATCCTATAGGCTCAAGGTGCTATTCATTAAACTAACTTACCTCTGTGTAAACCAAGCCCACGAGAATGCTAATGTACATTATTTCACAAACAAGACTTCCATAACACGCACACAATCCTTGTCATTTGACAGTGATCACATTGTGACTGAACAAGATATTCCCCATTCCTGTTCTGAATCCACCATACTTCAATCGGGTAGTATGCTCTCTAAAGGTGACTGAGGGACTTATGAAGAGAATTCCTGAGTGGAGTTTTACAACAGCTGAAAGCTTTGCCAATAATGCTAAAGAGATACAGAGTAGACCAGGGTCAGAAGAAAAGAGGATCTGAATTGGGTCTTTAAATTAAATACAATCCAGGGATTTTTTCCTACTTATTGTTCCAATACTCTGATATATATTCTGTACTAAGCCTTACTAGTTAAGAGTCTGACAGTTGAAATAACAGGAATTTATTTACATACATCTTGCATCGTAGGCTTTCACAACATCTCCCCTAGAGGTTCTGTACAGATTACATTACATCACTTCCTGTGATAATGCTCACAGTCTATTTGCATATTCTGCCCAGTAACAACCCTATATTACATGATGCTACAATTGAGACTTACTGGTATCTGTACAAACCTCATCAAAACTTCTCTTTTTAAATCAAATCTTGTGATGATTTGCAACACTAAAGATGCTATGCAAATGCTTATGTTCATGGTACTTTTTTTAAAAAACAGCCATGTTCAAGATGCCTGCAGCAAAAGCAAGTAAAAAAAATAAAAGACATTGGTGGAGTACTGTGAAAATCTGAATAAGAGAAGAGGTGGGCAAAATCGCTTGTGGAATCTACATTGTATTCTCAGCACAAAAACTCCAGCAATCAGGTGCTCAAAGGTAAAAACACAAATGACGACAGGGAGAAAGAGAAATGTTACAGAATTTCCATTTTGTGTGTTAAATCTTGGGAATCTATACTTTTAAAAACTAAAAAAGGATTTCATGGACATTGAAACATCTGGAGATAGCTGAACTTTACGGATGCATTTTTTTTTTAAAAAGGAAGGTCAACAAGAGGTAAATTAAAAGCAAAATACTGCAGTTGCTGGAAATCTGAAATAAAAACAAGAAATGCTGGAAATACTGAGCAGGTCTGGCAGCATCTGTGGAGAGAGAAGTAGAGTTAACGTTTCAGGTCCGTGACCCTTCTTCAGAACTGGCAGATATTAGAAATGTAAAAGGTTTTAAGCAAGTAAAGCGGGGGTGGGGCAAGAGATAACAAAAGAGGTGTTGATAGGACAAGGTCACAGAGAATAACTGACCAGAAGATCATGGAACAAAGGCAAACGGTATGTTACGGGTGTGCTGAAAGACAAAGCGTTAGTACAGAGAGGGTGTGAATAGACTGTAAAGCACAAAGCACTCCAAGCACCAGCATTTAAAAAAATGTTAAAAACAGAAACAGTGGGTAGGCACAGTAGAAACAAACTAACCAAACTAAAAAAAATAAAATAAAATAACCAAATAAGAAAAAAAAACAAGAAAAAACAACATAAAAAGGGGGGGGGCCCGTCATGCTCTGAAATGATTGAACTCAATGTTCAGTCCGGCAGGCTGTAGTGTGCCTAATCGGTAAATGGGATGCTGTTCCTCGAGCTTACGTTGATGTTCGCCGGAACACTGCAACAACCCAGGACAGAGATGTGAGCATGAGAGCGGGAGCGGGGGCCGGGGGAGTGTTGAAATGGCCAGCAACCGGAAGCTCGGGGTTATGTTTACGGACTAAGCAGAGGTGTTCCGCAAAGCAGTCTCCCAATCTGCGTTTGGTCTCCCCAGTGTAGAGGAGACCACATTGTGAGCAGCGAATACAGTACACTAAATTGAAAGAAGTACAAGTAAATCACTGCTTCACCTGAAAGGAGTGTTTGGGGCCTTGGATAGTGAGGAGAGAGGAGGTAAATGGGCAGGTATTACACCTCTGCAATTGCAGGGGAAGGTGCATTGGCTGGAGTGCTGGGAGTGCTTTGTGCTCTACAGTCTATTCACACCCTCTCTGTACTAATGCTTTGTCTTTCAGCACACCAGTAACATACCATTTGCCTTTGTTCCATGATCTTCTGGTCAGTTATTCTCTGTGACCTTGTCCTATCAACACCTCTTTTGTTATCTCTTGCCCCACCCCCTGCTTTACTTGCTTAAAACCTTTTATACTTCTAATATTTTTCAGTTCTGAAGAAGGGTCACGGACCTGAAACGTTAACTCTGCTTCTCTCTCCACAGATGCTGCCAGACCTGAGTATTTCCAGCATTTCTTGATTTTACTTTAGGTCAACAAGACGTTCCTGGTTTAGACCAGTAAACAAATACTGGAAAACAGGTGATTTCAAGTGAACACCACAAGGAGGGTTTGACTTAAGAACTATTCTTTGTTGTGACAATAGAAAATTTATGACTAGCTTGAGACTTGCTTGGAAAAGTTTAGTTTCACTTTGAACTGTTAAAAGATGCTGGTTTTGGACTAAAAGCAGGCAGTTGGAATCTGCATATGGACCTGCCAGGAGATCAGAAGAAAAAACAGATAACTATTGCCTCTCTTTAAAGAATCCCTGCTCTGGAAAAGCAAAAGCTTGTATGAAGTTGTACTGTAGCCCCCTGCATTTTCGAAGAAACCTGGACTGGTTGCAGAAACCTTCCATCTTTAAAAAAGGACTTTGCATCGAATGTGTGAAGACTAAACCCTCTGTTGCTGCACACCTGATGGAAGACCTATGTGAAGCCTTCTGAAGTTGAATTTGTTTGAATGCCTACCCAAACAGACTGTTCATCAACCTCACCTGGAAAGTTCCTAGTGGCAGCCAACTATTCAACTTTGGGACACCGCGCCAGAAAAAAAGGACTTCCATCTCTCCTCTTCAGTAAAAGTTTTTGTTTTTTATTTCTTCTATTCCTTTGTAACAGCTGTAAACAAATATCCCTTTTTTCCCAGTTAACTGGTTTTTGGATGTATGTGCATGAGGGCTAGGATAATAATACGGGGCTTTAATATTTCAATTCGCATATATATTTATTTCATTATTGGTTAAGACTTGGTTTGATAATAAACGGATAATTTTGTTGCTTATTGAAGAAACCTGGTTGGTGTGCTTTATTCTGGGGACAAATAGAGCATATAATTGGCTGTTTCGCTAAGTGGGAAAATTTATTGATATACTGCGACCTGTGGAGAAGTGGGACTGAATTAACAGTGCACTCCTCCCGCCTCGGTCGTAACAGAAAAAAAAATTATAAGCAGTAAGCAATCACATTCCAACACAAGTGGTAAATATAAATCCTCTTATAAAAGTCAATTCAAGCTATTATGCATATCAATCTCTACCAAAAGAGAAATAACTTCACAACAAATGGCAGGAGGAACAAGGTTTTTCTCAATTAGGCCTCCTTATTTTCGACCTCCATTAGGTAGAAGCAACTCTGAAGTTTCCACAGTGCTGATTCTTTTTCAACTCAGCAACTTTGCAAATAACGGAGTTTCAGCAGAAACTCCAAACATTTCAGACTGAATGGCAGTGGGTTGGCACAGGCCTTGCCACTCAGACATGAAGTCACATCAATTCACTGCTACCTATGTGAAATGAGTTTGGGAAATCTTCTCAATGGGCGTGGGCCCACTACACAAAAATACTTGCAATAAGGCACAAATTGAGATGATGGCTGGAGTGGAAAGTGGAAGAAATACACCTCTTTTGATTCAAGGCTTAAGGCACCCAGTGGGGCACAGTGCAAGTGCTTTACTCTGCAGCTGGTTTGCTGTTAGCTTGGCCTGCAAACTCAATATAGTAATTGGGTTCTAAAAGCACAGATGTGCTTTTATTGCTCTCTGCTCAGAGTCCTTAGTCATTTTTATCATTCAATTGAGGACACAATGATACTGTTCTGAGCAACAGCACCACTGAAAAACTCTTGGTTGTAAAGTGTTGTGGTTATAGCATAGAAAGGCTATGGCTCTCTCCAGCAGCACATCTGTTACACAAAGAAGTCAAGCGATAAACTAAAAGACTTGCACAAAATAACTGGTTTCCTGCTGGTTAAATAAGTCATAAGTATCACAAAGTTATTCAAGTTAGATCAGCCACAACACAGCTTGTTTACTTTCTGCAGAACTACCGGTCCCTCATATGCTTTATTTATACAGTTGATTCAAGAAGTTTTCCTTTGTAAGTTCGTATGTTTTCAGGCACACTTGTATTAGATGAGGGTCTATGTACGCATGATCAAGATGAGGTCACATTTATTACTGAACGATATCAATGTCACCACAAGCAAGTTCCAGTAGCTGTTTGTGGAGTGCAAACCAAGTGTAGAGACCATACTTACACTGCATAAAGGAGTCTTGACTGTATAGCACCTTTTTCCCACAGTACCCTGCACAGCAAGGTAAAATTTCCATATTTAATCTCGCAAATGTTATACTTTTTATACATGTACAATGTATAAAAGAACAGCTAGGCGTTGCGCAAACGACTACTGGCAACACCTATGCAGTCATATTCAGCTGGCCTCAGACACCGGAAACATCAGAGGAATGTATGATGGCATGAAGAGAGCTCTTGGGCCAACCATCAAGAAGATCACCCCCCTCAAATCTAAATCGGGGGACATAATCACTGACCAACGCAAACAGATGGACCGCTGGGTTGAGCACTACCTAGAACTGTACTCCAGGGAGAATGCTGTCACTGAGACTGCCCTCAATGCAGCCCAGCCTCTACCAGTCATGGATGAGCTGGACATGCAGCCAACCAAATCGGAACTCAGTGATGCCATTGATTCCCTAGCCAGCGGAAAAGCCCCTGGGAAGGACAGCATTACCCCTGAAATAATCAAGAGTGCCAAGCCTGCTATACTCTCAGCACTACATGAACTGCTATGCCTGTGCTGGGACGAGGGAGCAGTACCCCAGGACATGCGCGATGCCAACATCATCACCCTCTATAAAAACAAAGGTGACCGCGGTGACTGCAACAACTACCGTGGAATCTCCCTGCTCAGCATAGTGGGGAAAGTCTTTGCTCGAGTCGCTCTGAACAGGCTCCAGAAGCTGGCCGAGCGCGTCTACCCTGAGGCACAGTGTGGCTTTCGTGCAGAGAGATCGACTATTGACATGCTGTTCTCCCTTCGTCAGATACAGGAGAAATGCCGTGAACAACAGATGCCCCTCTACATTGCTTTCATTGATCTCACCAAAGCCTTTGACCTCGTCAGCAGACGTGGTCTCTTCAGACTACTAGAAAAGATCGGATGTCCACCAAAGCTACTAAGTATCATCACCTCATTCCATGACAATATGAAAGGCACAATTCAACATGGTGGCTCCTCATCAGAGCCCTTTCCTATCCTGAGTGGTGTGAAACAGGGCTGTGTTCTCGCACCCACACTTTTTGGGATTTTCTTCTCCCTGCTGCTTTCACATGCGTTCAAATCCTCTGAAGAAGGAATTTTCCTCCACACAAGATCAGGGGGCAGGTTGTTCAACCTTGCCCGTCTAAGAGCGAAGTCCAAAGTACGGAAAGTCCTCATCAGAGAACTCCTCTTTGCTGACGATGCTGCTTTAACATCTCACACTGAAGAATGCCTGCAGAGTCTCATCGACAGGTTTGCGTCTGCCTGCAATGAATTTGGCCTAACCATCAGCCTCAAGAAAACGAACATCATGGGGCAGGATGTCAGAAATGCTCCATCCATCAATATTGGCGACCACGCTCTGGAAGTGGTTCAAGAGTTCACCTACCTAGGCTCAACTATCACCAGTAACCTGTCTCTAGATGCAGAAATCAACAAGCGCATGGGTAAGGCTTCCACTGCTATGTTCAGACTGGCCAAGAGAGTGTGGGAAAATGGCGCACTGACACGGAACACAAAAGTCCGAGTGTATCAGGCCTGTGTCCTCAGTACCTTGCTCTACGGCAGCGAGGCCTGGACAACGTATGCCAGCCAAGAGCGACGTCTCAATTCATTCCATCTTCGCTGCCTTCGGAGAATACTTGGCATCAGGTGGCAGGACTATATCTCCAACACAGAAGTCCTTGAAGCGGCCAACATCCCCAGCTTATACACACTACTGAGTCAGCGGCGCTTGAGATGGCTTGGCCATGTGAGCCGCATGGAAGATGGCAGGATCCCCAAAGACACATTGTACAGCGAGCTCGCCACTGGTATCAGACCCACCGGCCGTCCATGTCTCCGTTATAAAGACGTCTGCAAACGCGACATGAAATCGTGTGACATTGATCACAAGTCGTGGGAGTCAGTTGCCAGCATTCGCCAGAGCTGGCGGGCAGCCATAAAGACAGGGCTAAATTGTGGCGAGTCGAAGAGACTTAGTAGTTGGCAGGAAAAAAGACAGAGGCGCAAGGGGAGAGCCAACTGTGCAACAGCCCCAACAAACAAATTTCTCTGCAGCACCTGTGGAAGAGCCTGTCACTCCAGAATTGGCCTTTATAGCCACTCCAGGCGCTGCTTCACAAACCACTGACCACCTCCAGGCGCGTATCCATTGTCTCTCGAGATAAGGAGGCCCAAAAGAAACACCCCAATAGGTTAGCTAAGCATCAGCATTATATTAATCACAATGCAATTATCAATGGATTTCACAACAAATCATTCCAGCATTCAAAAATAGCTGTTGAAACTTACCATCCAAAATTGTATCCTTTTTTGGGGAAGGGGGGAGGAGTAAGGGCAGGAGGGGCTAGGCAAATGAGAAAAAAAGTTTTAAAAAATGCAGATTATCTATATAAATATATGAGTTCCAGAAAGCCGGATATTAAGTTTTAAGTCTTGCACAGAAACTGAATACCATCAGCTTTCAAAATCTCTTTGCTTATCGACAGTCGGGAAATGGAACCCCTGGTTGGTTAAAGTGTCAAGAGGTTGCATAATTTTCAAGTGTTGCAGGGGTTAATTTAATTTCCTTTTATTAATGACAGCCTTAAGGATGAGGGGATATTGAATTAGGAAAGTATCCACTCAAAATGTAAAAGAAACCGTTCTGAGGCCAGGCATGTGACAGGATTTTCTCAGCAAAAAAACATCCTATAGTTAGACAGGAACATGTCTGTGAGTGGTTGTTATCCCACCTATGTTGAATATAGAATTTGTGTATGTCCCTTAGATAATGGCCTAATCTCAACTAATTTCTCTGAAAGACACCAGTAAGTGATCAGATAGCTACGAACTCCTACCGAACAACTGATGTTAATCTTTCTGGGAGAACAATGCCGAGGACTATTTCAATTCTAGAGTGGCCAAAGCAAATATTACTTTGAACGTTACCCAAGCAAGGTAGTACAGTTTATTATTGGTCTTATTTACAAGGAGGGGTTTGAAAATCAGTGAAGTGAATGAGTTTTGATTACAACTTTCACTCAATGTTCATGCTGTCTGTAAAATAAAGCAGCTTAACAGTTCATGTCTGGTCTTGCCTCGCTAAACTGTTCTGATTTCATCAAATGAAAGATTGGAGAAGTGCATGTGCAGGCACAGGTGAAAGACATGGTATCCAGTTCAGACTACAAGAAATTCTAATGTTGTGCCCCCAGGTTATACTTTTGCATAATTAGACTAGTGCGGGTGCACTGTTAAACTTACGATGGGGGATTCAATCACAAGAATGACCAGCAACATTGAACACAAGGGGAAATGTTTAACATTCTGCTAAAAGGCATTTTAACAGAAATAAACTTACAAGACAACATTTCACACCATGATATTAGACACGTAGCTGAACTCGTCAGTATAGCATCAGTGACTCCAAGTTAAAAGCTCCCGTTGTAGATTTGCAGCATTTAATTGATATTTTATTTATTTACTCTTCTCTTCCCAAAACATTCCTCCTTCTTAATCTTTTTCACATGCTAAAAGTTTAGCTCAAATGCTCTATTTCAAAGTCTGGTGTTAGGCTCAGGTAGGACATTCCCACCTAGACTGTGGCAAGTCGCTTCCAAATGATGCTTATTTCACCTAAAATGTGAATAAAGCCTGTGTGCTGTTAATTGATTCTGTAAGTATTACAAACATAACAAGACTCACTACTCCAAAAATAATTTGGTCTGAGATGTTTTGATTTCAATAATATGAAATGTACGTATTTATTTTCTTTGTTTTCATATGACAAAGAAACACAATACAGGTTGAGGACCAAGTCCTGAGTTGACCTTGGATATTTAGCATTCATCACCAGGGTGTTTTGGACAGCATCACAGACAACCTGCTCACTGAAGCAACAGACATGCTTACAGCTTCCTGCAGCGCTTGTGTCTCCATGAGCACAGCCTACTACATCCAGAACTCTGAAAACCTATAAACCCTTTTGTTTTCTGGTCAACTCTCCTTTGATTTCTGAAAAAGTGCATGAACCCACCATCCATTAGTAGTAGGAGATCTGTATTCTGTTGAACTCAGATTGACATGGTGCTCTAACAGGCATTACAGTCAACTCCCAACACCTGAAGTGATCCCTTAGCCAGCAAAGTCAACACAAACAACTGCAAAATTCACTGCAGAAGAACTATTGGGAATCACTAAGGACCCTCCAAATTAAGTGCAATCAATTGACAAAGTTAATTTGTTATCTTGATAATGAGCTTAAAATATCAAATAGCATTGATAGTAAAGTTGCCAGGGCATAGCAGACTCTTGCCTCTCAGCATTTTCAATGCAGTATCTTTTCCTTCACATAGTTGTCTATTAAGTTAATCCTTGAAATGCAAGAATTTCAATGCTACGATCCCCAGTTGGAATATGACTCAATGACATGTGTTATTATCTTTTATAAGTCTCTGAAAACAGAGACACTTCATTAGGGGGCTTCACCCTCTAATAATTAGTTGACTTTGCTGTTTTGAATCTACTGTTACGACCAGGTGAGAAAGAAGTCTAGGGTTCCCTTTCAGCCTTCAACTGGTCTTACTGTAACAGGGTTTTATTTTTAAACACAGTGTGTTTTTAGGTCCCCCTTGGTGAATCCTTGTTCACCACTTTCCAATTATAAAGGCAAAGAAACCAGCACAAACAGGTTTTCTTAGGTTTAAAGAAGAAAGGTGAAATTTTATTAAACGTAAACTCTAATTCGGTTGACTCCTACGGATATACGACGCACCCATGCTAGCATGCATATGCAATACACACATGCAAATAGAGACAAAAAAGAGAAGAAAAATTAAAGTGAAAAGGTTTGAGGCGATATTTGAAGAGTTGTTATTACGGTTCTTCGAGCTCATTGTAGAGTCCTTGATTGTAGGTGGATCTTGCTTTTCATTGGGGCCCAGTATTCTTCTTAAACCTTGTTCGCTGTAGGAGACTTTTCTCTCTTGGGGTGCAAGTGTCTTCAGTGGGTTTTTGGAGTTCTGTGAGAAATAGATGGGAGCAGACAGGAGAGGCTGTGGAGAGCCAGCCAGGAGAGGTCTTTTCAATCCAGGAGCAAACAGCTTTCTGCAGGCTCTCAATTCAAAACTCTACAATTCAGGAAAAAAACCCAGATTGACAAGCAGGTTAGTCATGTGATTAACTGGTCTTACCAGGTCTGTTTGTGGATTCTATCGGATCAGGGGATAGCTCCTTTGTTCCAACGCTGTCAGTTAAAATGCAAAAATGTCTTTCCAGCCAGGAGTCTGGTAATCCCTAGTCACAGGCCTTTTCTTCCCAGCAACAATTTGAAATTTAATATCCATGTGGCGAAATTAATGTGCCTCATTCTTGGCAGGTGATGGCCTGCATGGCACTACTCTGAGAAACCATTTAATATTGTACTAAATCCACATCACAAAAAAAACTTGAATTCCAAATGATGTGTAAATATTACTGACGTTCAGAAAATAACCCTTTAATAGGATAAACTGCTTCCAAAAAAATTAGTGAAATATTCACATTGCACATTAACCTTTAAAATTGAATCAGTTTAATTTGAAACACAAATTGGTTACATGAGTGCTTTGTAAAATGCCTTGCACAATTTGAATCAAGTGCATTTGAGACACTCACTTGCACATTGTTTACAGTTTTTTCCGACATCCACCCAATGCTGCTAGTTCCTGACTGCATGATTGGCAGGAAGCAGGAGCAGTACAGCACAGATGTCCCCTGCCAGCTGAATTTATACATGATGCATGTGTTTGAGCATTTCAATCAAAGTTAGAAAATGTCACATCTTACACACTACAAAGTAGTTTAATTGTCAACATTCATTTGTCAAATTGACCACACGGGTAATTTCAGCATTCACAGATACCACCTGGTGCTCCATCACCTACTTTGATTTAATTTGAAAATAGCCATTTTGTAATGGTCCAACATGTCTCTTTGATGATCACTGTAAATACACCTGCCATGCAGTAAGTGATACATAGAGGGATGATGTTGGAGTTTTTTAAATAAGTGACAGCTAAGCCGTGCACTGATTCAGAGTAGCTTCAGATGAGGGTGGCTGCATGGTGGTGCACTAAGTGGGAGAGATTTCACAGGATGCAAGTTCACATCTGTAATTGCTCAAACAATAAGTCATCAAGCTCAGCAGCACTGTTCTGGGAAAATGCCCAAACAAAAACTAGAGTCCCTGAAACTGGTTATGTGATTGCACTCTGAACCACAAGCACAGTGGCTGATCTGCAAAAGTCAGCTTGGCTTCATCAGACAGCTGTGTGCAAGGTTACTTCCAAGACTTCAGCACGTTAACCAGGTTAAAACTCCAGGGCTTATCAGTTTGTCTCCCTCTGTCTCTCTGTTGTTAAGTGTTATATATTGGGAGGAACTTGTAAAGAAAGACAGATATCAAGATGGCCAGATCATATGTTTAATGACATTGTGCACTGGGCATGCTCATAACATGGGAATACATTATACTGCTTCCCCCCGCCCTTCCCCCACTTGGCAAAATAACGGACTCTTTCTTTAAATAATTCCTAAAAATCAAGTCTAACAATTGGTTTGTGAAGTCTTCCTGATCTTCCCACAGGCTGTGGACTGTCTGGTTTCAGTTAAAGGCTTGCTCAGGTCTGCAAATGAAACTCAACCCGAGCCCGACAGAACCACATCCGACCTGAGCCCGACCCGAGTCCTTTCATTTTTTCCCGCGCCTAGGCCAGTCCATTAAACAAAACTTATGGCTGTGGATTTCATGCTAACTACACCAATGTGTTCAGTATGACATTCTACCAGAATCTGCTCTCTTAAAGAACTTGGTACTACCATTGTGACCCCACTTCTGGCATTTTCCCAGAACCCCACTGTTCACATGACAACTCATTAAGTTGATTGTGGAATTATTTCAGTTCCTTGTCTGTACATTAGTCAAACTCCATTTGTAGGCTCTTTTTAAAACGAGATCTTTTTTGAGTTTCAGCTGCAATTTCAGTTGCAGTGACTGTAAAGTCCTCATTCGCAACTCCGATTGTGAAGATTGCATCTTCCCAGCCTACTTTTGAATTTTCATGCAGCAAACACGACAGTGTGTCAGCTATAGCATTGTCCTTTAAACTATGATATTCAATGTTGTTGTACTGTGAGAGAAGTACAGCCCAACACTGCTATTGCAGACTTGGAACCCAGAATGCCTACTAGGGATTTATGATCTGTAACTAAGATTCTACCTAACAAAAACTCGTGAAATGTTTTGATTCCAAGCACTTGCTTTTCTATCTGCATGTAGTTACATTTACTGTTGGTCAAGGTATGTGATGTGAATACTATGGGCTTCTCTTGATCATCATCCATGACATGACCGATCACTGCTCCAACTCCATAGTTTGAAGCATCAAATGCTAACTTTGGGTCAGGATTTTGTGGTAATGAATGAGTAGTGCATCACAGGTCAAGCTTCTCCCACATGCATCATAAGCATCTTGTGCTTTAGACAATTCCCATTTCACATCTTTCGTCAACAACTCATGTAGTGGAGCAAACACCATTGCAAGCTCAGGCAGAAATCACAAGTAGCATTGGACCATGCCGAGAAAAGATCTAAGCTCAGACACATCTTTTGGTTTTGGGGTTTTGACTATTCTCTTCCCTTCTCTTTCTCTTTGGTAGTAGTCCTTTTTCATTGATTTTCAAGACAAGATACACGATCTCAGATTGCATAAAAGCACAGTTTCTCCTTTTCAACTTCACACTGATCATTGAGCCTTTTCAACTCTTCATCCAACACTTTGAAGATTCTCTTCCACTGTTGCAATCGTGATCAACGCATCATCCTGACTACACAAGCAATGTGGCATTCCTTACAAAATTTCATCCATTGTAGCTTGGAAGATTTTTGGACAAGGCCTCACATCATAGGGCAGCTTCACATCAGAGTATAACCCATATGTGTGTTTATCGTGAGATATTGCTGACTCTCTCAATCTACACTGAGCTGTGCAGAAGCGTGGAACAAATCCAACTTAGTGAATAGCTTGGATCTCGCTAACTCTGCATGCAAATCTTGAGAGGTCGGTAGTGGATATGGCTCATCAGCCACTGTCTGGTTGATTGTGACTTTGTAGTCCCCACATAGTCCCATGGTTTTGTCTGACTTGGGCATTATTACAATTGGGGTTGCCCAATCACTGTGATCAGTTTTCACTCGCACACCATTCCTCTTGAGCTTCTTTAGCTCCTCTTTAATCTGAGTTTTGAAAGCATAAGGAACCAGCCTAGCCTTGCAATACACTGGTTTTGCAGCAAATCTAATTCAGATGTGCACTTTCACACTGATTATACCTTCTTAACTATCCTCGAATACATTCTTGTAACTATTTAATAACCCGTCAAGTTTCTTGGTCGTCTCAACTTGAAAACATGCTTCTAATTCAGAGTTGTCCAACCTTTTTGTGTGGGGTGGGGGCACATTACAATTTTTATCTTACATGGGGGGTCCAGTGAGACAATTTCGGAAAGATAATGGCATTAAAATTTATCTTACTATTAATCAAAACAACAACAAAGGTGAATTTTTTGTGAAGAAGCTTTAAATGAGAAGGCTAATTTATTGACTTACTTTCTGGTCACTATGTTGGGCACTGATTTAGTGAGATACCTGGCATTTTTTTGCTTGCACAAGTAGTCAATGTTTGCCTGCACACTTCTTGTAACAACGCCAAGTATTCTGGATAGATGTCATTCTGTCAGGAGTGATCTTGATCACTCTCTCTCTCTCTCACTCTCTGTCGCTCCCCCCCCCCCGCCCTCTCTCTGTGTCCCCCTTCCCCCTCCCTCCCTCTCTCTCTCTGCCCCCCTCTTTCCCTCTGTCCCCCTTTCTCTCTCTCTCAGCCCCCTCTTTCTCTCTCTCTCTGCCCCCTTTCTCCTCTCGCTCTGCACCCACTCTCTCTCTCTCCCACCCTCCCCCTTTCTCTCTCTCTCTGACAGTTGCAGACAGCGGGAATGCTTAGCAGATGGTTGATCAGTTTTATTAAAAATCTCAAGTCAGTTTCACAGCTGACAGATCCTGACACTGGGAACAGCAGTTTTTGAACTTCGGACAGATTCGGGGTTTTCCAGTGGCCTTTTAAAAATCCCTGAAGCTGTTCGAAGTTCAGAAACCACTGTTCCCAGTGTCAGGATCTGTCAGCTGTGAAACTGACTTGTGATCTTTTTTAAAAACCAGTCTGACAATGCAGAATTTCTCATCTCCAGTCATGGACCCCTGGGGATGATGAGGAACTACCCTGGGTACAGTTTACAGCCACGGGCTTGATGGAAGCCTTTGGCGGGCTGGATCCTGGCCCATGGGCCATTTGTTGGACAACCCTGTTCTAGTTTCACTTCAGCTTACAAAGCCAGTCTTTGCCCATTAACGTTGGTTTGTTGAATATCTCGCTACAACAATGGATAACTTGAGGGACTCCCCTCATATTGGATATTGCACTCCATTGTTCCCACTTGTTTCGAGCATCTCACCAGAATAGGTTTTCACCTGAACTATGTTCTCAATTAGAGGCACACCACTGAATTTGCTCTCACATGTGTCTCTACTCATAATGGAGCAATCTGCAGTCATATCAACGTATATGTTGATGTACTGTTGATTTACCAACACCTTTGTACAAAAGTCTATCATTTGAGTGATTGCTGGAGCATAAATGCTGCACAGCTCGAGCTCCTTTTCACGTAGGCACTCTGGATTCACTTCTATATCGTGAACTCCGCCCTTGTAACGTCGTCGTTTTCCATTACTACGAAAAAGATTTTTGTTTCCTGCTTTGGCATTCACTCAGCAAGCAGTTGCAATATGATCTATCTTTTGGCAATTAAAGCATTTGGCATTTCTGTACTCACATGTCCATGCCGTGTGATTACCATTACAGCAATAACAAATCACTAAACTTTTATCAACAGCACTCTTCTGATCTGGTCCCCTCAGTTTAGATTTGGCAGAAACCTTCTGACAGTGAACAAAAGTTGTACTTGTCACTAGCATAGGATGAAATTCCTGCACATTCATTCATGGTAGAAGCAATTTTACACACTAGCTCAAATGTAAGTTTTTTTTGTTCAATAAGTGTGACTGGATTCTTTCATCCATCAATCCACACACGAATCTATCTCATAATGCACGGTCTAAGAATGTACCAAAGTTGCAATGTGGTAACAAATTCTTCACTGCTATAATGTACTTGCCAAATGTTATGCTACTTCTCGAGTTTCTGGTTCCAAATTTGTAGCTTTCTGCTATCTCTAGTGGTTTAGGATTAAAATATTCCTCCAACTTGGTGATAATTATTTTGAACGGTACATCTTTTGCCTTGTTGGAGACCAAGGAAGTTTGTTAGCGTGCCATACACTTCCAAACCAATCTCTGTTCGGAAAATTGCTTTCTTGTGCTCAAGAATTGCCTGATACTGAGTCTGGGCCTCTTCACTTTAACCTTTGAATTCTAATATAGTACTAGCTCTGAAGAACACGTCCAATCTTTCATTCTATGAACTAAATGGTTCTCGATCTCTATCATAAATTCCTAGCCTTCCGATGCATCCCATAGGCTCAGCCATTTTGTCCCATTTTCAAAAGTAACAGTGACCCAGTAACCACTTTACTGTGGGCTGTCTGGAACAGTGATACAGAAGCTAAGTCAGCCTTATCAGAGCAAACTCACCAAAGCCAGTGTTGTCAGTAGGTACATCAGATGGACACTAAGACCCTGCACAATCCATTCAACTGAGTAGAGCCACGCGTTTTCAGAAACAATGAAGCTCAACACAATCTGGTCGAAAATCTTCACCATTCTAACAGGTAAGTCACTGGGAGCTAGCTTATTTTGTTCATAATGGTCTCTACTGCCATTTGCTGCAAAAAGTTTTTGCACTTTAATCCCATCCTCTTCACCAAAACCTGTTATATATTGGGAGGAACGAGTAAAGCAAGACAGACACCAAGACGGCTAGATCACATGTTTAATGATGTCATCACACACTGGATATGCTCATAACATAGGAATATGTTACATTAAGAATGAGAATTAGTTGGATAAGGTTATTAAATTACGATTGAACTATTCTGTCCAGTGGAGATAATTATTTGGCTCCACAATTCAGTTGGTGATTTTGTTTTGAAAAGTTAAAGTAACATTAACATGAAAAAGTATACTCTCCCTTTCCCTAATCTCAGTCTCTCTGTCACTGTTTTTCTCTCTTACTCCAATAAACTTTTTAAAGTTTGACAAACAGAAAACAAACTACAACAAGTAATCAGGAGTCATTTTTTTCTGACACACAAACAAAATGTTTTTTAAAGGCACTCAATATAAATTATACCTTAGTAAAGCTTTTGAAATTCGTTCATTTGTTTTCAAAATTATCTGAATGAAAACTAAGAGGCAAAAAGTGCAAGCGGGCAAAGAAAAATATTCCATCAGTACAGCTGACTGGTACTTTAAAAAAAAGTATTGGGATGTGGGCATCACTGGAAAAGCTGGCATTTATTTTCCATCCCTAATTTCCCTTGTGAAGGTTGTGGTGTGCTTGAGAAGAGGGGTGGAATCAATGGCAAGGTTACATAGTTTGTGGCAGAAGATGAAGGCTTCAGTCATCCCAATGTTAACTGGAGGAAAGTATGCCCTCAATCAGAACTGGATGTCAAACATGCAGGCTAGCATCCCAGAGGCTTGAAAGGGTTGACAGAGATGGTGACAAGATAGAATTGGGTATTATCAGCATACATGCAGAGCCTGAGCTAACATCTTCAGATGCTGCCGCCAAGGGATAACAGATAGGTGAGCAACAGGTAAAGGTACAGGTGTGGGAAGAGGTGTCATTGTGGAATATCAATTTTGATCAGAAGTACACTATGCATGTAAACAAACTTTAATACTGATCGGTTATTTGATTAATGGATTAGAATATGAGATAACATGTGACTGAATAAGTGCAGTGCCCTCAATTCCACTAAGTTGGATTAAATAGTTTCTGAACTTTTCTATTGACCTTGAGCCTTCACCTCCCATTATCATGAGCTTTCTGCTAGCTATCACCTTTGATTAAATTTTCACAGTTGGAAGAAGTAAGATGGCATGAATTGTTTACTTCATCACAAATGTCTCACTCACCTATCAATGTTTCATTCAACAATATCAAGTTTTCTGTGTTGTACATAAGGTTATCCAGTAACAAAGGTCCTATTTATTAAATAACGTTACAGCAAGATTTACTTCCATTGAATCATATATAGTGAACTACACGAACATATGAATTAGCATCAGTGTTCTTCACCATGATTAGAAACACCCAATCCAAAGAAAAAATCCCAAATATGTTGCTGTAATAAAAATTTCTCTCAGCCCATAGCTGATGCTCTTAACAGCGTATTTGAGTCCTTTCTTGAAGTGTAAGGAACATAAAATACCAAATTATTTAATTTACCAGATTAAATATTCAAAGCTCTTTACTTGCTAATTTCCAAATGAAATTTGTATTTAAATGTGAACGGAAGCTGTCAGTGCTCAAACAGTATGGAATGATTAAAGAATAACTTAGTAGTCACCATTACTGTAGTGAATCATCAACATTCCTCTCACATCTATACACTTCCCCTGCACTATACACACATGGGAATTAATATTTGGTAATACTTTGCTGTACCTGCCTGTTCTTTTGTATTAATAGTCCATGGCAAACATCTCCTAGTGCCGTAAATGCTTTTATCTTCCATAAGTAAATGTGCAACCACATTTGTTTGCCTGCTTCAAGGCAACTTGTTTAAATTAAATATTGTAGCTAAATACTTCAGTCATAAGGTCCAGTAAAGTCTTTAAAATCAAATGAGTATTAAGAGCTTTTGCTTGAGAAGCAAAACAATTCTTTCTTCAATAGATCTCAAAAATAGAAAGTGAAGCTTGAAAATTCATAAATAGCAGAGCGTGTAGACAATATTTCAATAACAATTGCCCTTAAAAGATCCATAATCAATTTTTCTTGGGAGCAAGGTAGAAGAAATGAGTAGCAAATTAACCACACTTCCACCATTGAAAATCAACTTAGAGCACACAAACCAGCCACTCAAACCTTTGTGCTTGTCCCGATGCTTGCTCTTTAATGGTAACAATCTACTTTGGTCATTCATCTTCACATTAAATAAGAGCAGCCCAAACACAGACCCTGTGGAAAACCACTTGCAACATCTTTCCAGTCTACCAGCACAATTTTCCTTTCCACAGTGTTTTGGAAAATTATAGCTAGAGCCTCCACTAGTTTTTTTGAGATTCCCTCAGAATCTGTATATGTAAAGCACCTGGTCCCAGTGATTTATCCACTTAGGTCTGAGTCATTTCTGTTGTACCATTTCTCTTTAAATATTAACACCCACAAGTGTTCTATCATCCCAATTTCTGCCTCTTGCCTCCTCCATTTCTTTCTCAGCAGCCTGCCCCCATGTCAATGATCTTATTACTACAAATATGCCTATAGAAAGCTTTTTTTATTGCTCTGCATCTTGCTCATTTTCTCTCAGACTCTAATTTTTTTGTAGCTTTCTTATTTTCTTCTTTTATACGAGGCAATCACTTGTACTGTTATACATGGAAAGTCAAAACTAAATGGCATTTTCTGTTCAAGTATGGTTAGTGAGCAGGCAACAATTAGTGCAGAGCTTGCTATCTGACCTAGTGCGCAAGCAGACTCTTTCCATATCTGCAGGGAAGGCGAAGGTCAGGAGTATGATGAAGAAGATATCAAAGAGAGTGGGAGCTAGGACACAACCCTGTTTCACTCCATTCTTCACTACGAAACTGTCAGAAATGGAGCCAAACTGTACAGTACAGTGCATGTTGTCATGGAAGGAGCGGATGAGACTGAAGAGCTTTGGTGGACAGCCAATTTTTTCCAAAATCTTGTAGAGCCCTGCTCTGCTGATGGTGTCGAATGCCTTAGTGAGATCTACGAAAGTAAGGTAAAGGGGTATATTCTGTTCCCTACATTTCTCTTGTAGTTGGCATATGGAGATGATCATATCCACAGTAGATCTGCTAGCATGGAAACTGCACTGTGCTTCCGGGTACACTCGGTCTACAAGTAAATGGAGTCTTTTAAGTATGACCCTAGCAAAGGCCTTTCCCGTGACACTAAGGAGTGAGATGCCTCTGCAGCTGTTGCAGTCTCCTCTGTTGCCTTTATTTTTGTATAGTGTGATGACTTTGGCATCATGCACCTCCTCTGGACCACAGCCTACTTTCCAGCAGAGAAGGAGACAGTCATAAGGTTGTGGCAATAGATGGGACTTTCCGTGCTTGAGCAGTTCAGCTGGGATTCCGTCCTTGCCCGGTGCCCTTCTGCTGACTGGGCGGTCTATGGCCTTCTCGAGCTCCAGTGATGAGTGTTCTTCATCTAACTTATCCATGACAGGAAATTGCGGGACAGGGTCAAGTGCAGACTGGGAGATGTCCAGCTCAGGAGTACAGCTCACAATAGTGTTCAGCCCAGCGGAACATCTGCTTACTTCTGTCAGTGAGTACTTCAACATCTGCCGACTTCAGAGGAGCAACTTTGGTGATGGCAGGGTCAAGTACCCTCCTGACCCCTTCGAACATAGCTCGTAGAATTCCCTTTGTCACATGCAGTTTGGATTTGACAGAAGCTGATCCAGTGTTTGGTTTGCGCAGTATCACCCTCTCCTTTGCACGGATGTCTTGGCTGCTGTCAGGTCGTGCAGTGTTTTAGCTGTTGGGTTTATATTATGCCTCATATAGCCTTTGATTTTTGCAATGACAGATAATCATCTCAGCTGAGGAGGTCTCAAACCAGCCCTCATTGCAGGTCCCACCTTTACTGAAAGTTGTTTCTGCTGTTTCACAGATGATTGAGCTTAGTGACTTCCAAGCTTCATTGATGCCAACATCGGCATTTCCCATTAAGGCGTTGGTGGGTAGCAAGCATTCTAGCGACAGTGCAAAATGCTGGTATTTGGCATCATTGCACGTGCAAGGGATGTTAATACATGGCAGGCTGTCGCATTTGGGGCTTTGGAACTTTCAGGGGTACACCTTCACTCTGCTGCTGCTAAGAGAGTGGTCAGTGTTGCAATCTGCGCTGCTATAGGTGTGGTTGTGAAGAACATTGGACAGATCGTTCCTCCTCGTGATGACAAAGTCTAGCTGGTGCCAACATCCAGACTTTGGGTGAGGACGTTATGATTCCTTGTGACGATGTCTGCCCTGGAAGAAGGTGTTGGTGATGAAGCATTCATTCAGGGAACAAAGCTCAAGAAGGCATTGTCCATGATCATTGAACTTGCCCACCCCATGACAACTGAGGCATGTTGGCCATGAATCACTGTCTGCCTCAACACATGTGTTGAAGTCACCCACGATGAATAGCCTCTCACCATTTGGGATGTTCCTCAGAACTTCACCTACAGAGTCATAGAAATGCTCTTTATTTGAGATGCTGACATTCAGAGTTCGTGCGTAGACACATATAATGTTGACTGTGCCTCCATTGGATAATAACCACAGGGGGATGAGGCACACCAAGGTTGCTATTGGTGGCTCAATTGACTGTGTCAGCCAGTTGCTCACTGCGAAGCCTACACCATGCTCACGGTGATCTTCAGCACTCTTTCCATGCCAGTGGAAGATGGAATTAGCCTCTTAGTTATCTGGTTCTTTCTCAACCTGCCCTACCACCTTCAACAATTTGCCAGTTGTCAAATGTCATAAAAATTTCAAATTTTAAATTTTAATTTTTTTCTTACTTTTTGCCTTTGCCTTTTTTCTCTCTGAATCCAATTTTTCTTTCCCTCTTCAATTCTCTTTCTATAATAGATTTGATTTTAATTCACCCTATTTCCTTTCGTCCTTCCTCTGTTTATTCCACACTCTTTAAAACTCATTGGTTAAGGAGATACATTTTTGGTCCTGCTGTGCACTATGGTCTAAAACACCCTCACCTCACTACACTGCTATCAGTTGCACTTCCAGCAACTAACAGGGTTAAAATAAAAATTGAGTTGAAAGGTGTAGGAAAATGTCAAAGCGGGACTATCATGGGATGCCTCTCCAGCAAATTCCAGCCTACGATGTCCAAACTGGCGCAAGGATTTCAGAAAGTTGTTCATAGACACCACTCAGTGGCCAGAGCCCGGAACTGGATGCAGACTCAAATTGGTCTTTTTATCCATACTCTCACCACAAAATAGAAGACTTGTGAGCAACAAGCATTATCTGACTAAAGGCGTGAAAGTCTCATCACAATCGCATCTATAGGCAGAACAGGTATTACAGGAAAACCTTTTATAAAGGAATTCCCCATAAGAGGAGTTTGCCCATAGGCATTATCAATGGAACTGAATTTCTAATCTAGACTTGTCCTGCTTTTTTTTTTAATCTGCTGTGCTGATGAAAAATTCTTCTCGTCAGTTCAAGATTTGATCTGATCTCCCTCTTCAATGTGTCATGAAAATGTGCTATGTTGAATGATGATCTTTATTTCATCGGTTGGAAACCTAAACTAAAAACTATTTTTAAAAAAGAAAGCTGCAAACCTAAATTCAATTTTTAAAAAGAAAGCAGCTAAGATGGCCACCGTAATTTGCATTGAAATACCTCACATTCCAAGGTATCGAGGTGGAGGCGCATGTCTGAATAGCTCTCATCCAGAACAATGGCTTGAGCAGTTTGCATGAACTACCTGGTATCACTTTCATTAGCAAGAAATTCAAAGCCATCATTGAAACAACAGGACCCGAGAGAGATTGGAATTCTTAAACTTGGATCTCATTAAAGTGCAAAAGAGAATACACTAGGACAATCATGTGACCATCTCTACACCTGTGTGAATACGTGGGAGTTTCTTTTGGACACATGAGACAAGCATCTGAGCTAACTAGTGCAGGACCTAAGTGGGCCTATGTGCGTGCATGCATGCGTGCGTGTGTGTGTATCTTTCTCCAGGCAACGCTGTAAGTTTCAAACCCTGTCTGTGGGCTGCAAAACATCCACGTCTATCATTACTGCAGACAGAGACCCCGAGGAGAAAACATCTACATCGCTGTCTCCAAGAAAACTCTGAACCAGGTGGCCACCTCTACCAGCCAGAAACTTCAGGACCATGAGTTCATCCGGAAGACCACTGAATTACCATACCCCATAGACTGTATATCATCTAATTTTTTCTGGACTCTAATCTAACCAAACTCTCCTTCTTCACACTGTAACTTATTTGTGTGTGTATGTGATTCTCGTGTGTGTGTGCGTTAAAGTTGGAGTGTAGTTTATTATTTTTACTGAGATCGGGTTTTGATTTTTTAAGTACAATGAACTCAACCTCTTTCTTGATTAAACTTAAGAAAACCTGTCCGATAGATTCTTTTATGATCACAGCACATAAAAGGTTAAACACTCTGAATTGATTTAAATGTTTAAAAGAAATAAACCCTGTTGCAATCAAACCAGGAGAGGGACAAGACCCCTCCTCACCTGATCATAAGAAATGCATGGAACCACAACCTTTGATATACTTCCTTTTTCTTTACTTGAATACACTTGATGTAATTTGTATCCTTTCTATCTCCTATTTAAATATTTTCCACTGCTGACTAACAATTCTATTTATGTTTCCTTCCATTTAATCAAGGTCTCTTTTTAGTTTCATTATGATTTGCTTTTGTCCTTGTCGTTACCTTTATTTCTATATTGAATCTATCCGTATTCTGATCCCAAATCTTACCCTACATTTAAGCCACCTACTTGCTCAGCTTCATTACCCAGCACTCGTACAAATAGTGCATCTTTCATTGTTGGAACAGCAACATATTAATTCAAAAGAAGTTTGTAACACACTGTAAAAAAAAAACAAAATCGCCTTTCTCACACAAACTCAGTCTGCGCATCCTTGCTAACAAATTACCAATCAGTAGAAACAAGCTTTCATTATATTCCCTTTCAAAATCTTTCATAATTCTGAAAGCCTTTATTAGGTGTCCTCTGTACCAATGAAAAAAGTAAAAACGTTTTGAGCCTTTCTTCATATTCCTGGTTTCATTCTAATGAGTCTTTGCTGTAGCTTTTTCATGGTCTGAATGATGAGGAGCTCAAACAACACATTTCCATAGCTGTTACCTAACAAATGTTCCATAAAGATTCAATGGGACTCACTTTCTTTTATTGTCAATATTCCTTTGCATAAAAGCCAGAATCCTATTTGCCCTTTTAATGATCTTTCTACCTGCAGTCTCACCTTTAAAGATCAATGCATCTGCACCCTTACATCTCTTTGTTTGCCCACTCTGTTCAATACTATTCTGTTGTGATTGAACACATTTACATTTTCTAAGCTGGGATTGCTCGCCTTGGAGTAAAGGAGCTTGAGGGGAGATTTGATAGAGTTGTACAACATTATGACAGGTTTAGATAAGGTTGGCAAATAACAACTGTTCCTATTAGCTGATGGTTCAAGGACATTTTGGGCAAGAGATGCAGAAGGAATGTGAAGAAGAGCTCTTTTTACACAGTGAGTGGTAATGACCTGGAACCTGCTGCCCATGAGGGTGGTGGAAGCAGAGACAATTAATGATTTCAAAAAGAAATTGGTTGGGCACTTGAGGGAAATAAACTTGCAGATCCGTGAGGATAGAGCAGGGGAATGGGACTGACTGGGTTTCTCTACACAGAGCCAACATGGACTCAATGGACTGAATAGTCTCCTTTTGTGTCGTAATGATTCTATGACTAAAGGTTGCCAGATAACCGTTTGTAGCGTAAGGTTTTCACATCCTGGTGTTCAATGTCATAACATCCTGTTTTTAACAACAGTTTCAAAATGTGTCACAAGTGCTGTTTTGAGACTCTTGTTTCCTACAATATGTAAATGGACAACAGCTCAAATATAATTTGGAGATTTTTTTTTTTTTTTAAAAAGACTAGACTATTAGAAACTACTTCTGCACCAGTAATGTAAATGTACTTGTTTAATATAAGAAAGTTTGCAATCTTCTGATTTAGCAGCATGTCTTTTTTGCCAAGTTTCTGATCAAATCTTTTGTTCCTGATAGGGATGAATAATGCAATCCTAGCAACACCCTGCTAAATAGAAATTACATGTAATTACATGTAATCTTTTACTTTTTAAAAAATTATCTGTACAGACACAAAATATATTTAATTACAAGCACAAGGTCACTACTTTGCATGTGGGCAGGCTGAGCAGACAGCAGCTGCAGACACCCACTTCATGGTTGCATAATAAAAGGCAGAATAGTGAGCCTGTCACTCCAACTGACCCACAGACAGGACAAGGGAGATGTGACAATCTAAGGAAATAATTCCGCTATGGAATAAAAACCTATTTCTTTTTTAAATTGCCTTCTTTGTGTTTCAATTCAAATTGTGTTGTGCTAATGTGTAGTTAATGTAGCTCAGTTTTTCCAAACTGAATTCCAGGAGGTCACCAGATTTATGTTATTTTTTGTAACTGGATGATTTGCTAGCATGTCTGTACAGTAGAAGTACATGGGTAGATTTTGCCAGTGGTATATAGCCTTACTACTGGAGAGCACAGCACACACAAAAACACTCATGACTGCATACCTGATTCTCTGCAATGAATTGGGATTAACATGGAGGTGGTTATATAGACATTCACACGCCTTACTTACATCACATTATTAGAATGAGGTTTCACACCAATTGGTGAGGCTTTATGGGCATCTTACTTACATTAAATGGCACAACAAAGTTCTGGGAGCCAGTCTGTTCAAGGGCACTTCTTATAAAAGATTACAGTCAGTTTCTTTTTGTGTTTACGATTATATTTTGCTCTATACATTAGCAGGTTGTGTTGGTCTTGCATCATTCTTGACTTTTCCATCCACAATACTTTTCTTTATTATTCTTAGACGTTGCTGCCATACACCATACAAAATAGCACGGATGGAAATTCCTTCAGCTGAAGACGACAAATTTAAGAGAACAACAAATAGATACCTAACGCATTCTGGCCTTCCCACACCTCACATTTAGAGATCCCTACGCACAAACTTAGACTTGTCTTCACATCTTCCATTTCACAACACAGAATAACACAGGGAGCAGAAAAGAAGTTAAGGTTACCACACTATCAAACTTACATACAACCAAATCTTGCCAGGCCATTGCAGGAGACATCCACCACATCAGACACTCTGCATTGCACATATGCATCAAGAAAGTGGCAAAGGGAATGTTTGTAAGGAGCAACATCTTCACAACTATCCACGTGGAAAGAAAACACGTGCTGGGGAGGTTGTAGTGAGTGTTGCAGGAATCATGCGGGTATCAGTGCCACTCAAATAAACATGCACAAAATGACTTCCACTCAATTAATATTCAGGCAACATATGATCACATGAACACGCGAATGGCCATTATTCAAGAAGCTGGCCATACCACATTCATAATGTGGCAGTCCGCAATGCCCAAATTTTCATAAGAAACCCTATGGAATAACTATTAGGTGTTAAGGGCTAACCTTTAACCCGATGGAGAATGACATCCAACCCCCGCCTCACAATGTCGCAGTCAGCGAGCCCAGGGGTGATCGGGGAATGGGACTTAGTGTGAGTTAAGACACGGGCAGCAGAGTTTTGGATAACCTCAAGTTTATGGAAAGTAGAATGTGGGTGACCAGCCAGGAGTGCACTGGAATAGTCAAGTCTAGAGTTAACAAAGGCATGACTGAGTTCATTAATACAATAAAAACTAGCTGAATTCTTTGAGGACAACGATTAACACATCGCAGGGAATTTTAACCTAACTCAGCAGGTGGCAAACCCACAGGATCTGGTGGAATGCTTTAAACGAGTACGCCTGGAGTTTTCAACTTATTTTTGTGCCACGGTTGATGAGTCCTTTAAGGGTACGCAGAAGTGAAGGAGCACACTTACTTTTGACATCACATGAAATTAGTGAACACTTAAAAGAGATAGGCTAATCTAAACAAGCAGTCAGCATGGATCTGTAAAGGACAGTGAGGCTTGATTAATTGAATTGAATGAGAAAAATCACAGTTTACAAACAAATTGTGTTAAATATTGGATACCTGGATTTTCTGAAGGTGTTTGAATTTAATGATTATTTAATTCTATCTACATTAGTAAAAATGGACTAACAAAAATTGATCTTTTAATAAGAAAATAAATTTATGCTGATAGGGTTTGATGAGGAATGATGGAAGGAGGTTGTGTGTAGCATCAACACTGGGATGCACAAGTTGGGCTGAATGGCCGGTTTCTGTGTTATACATTCTATATAATGTGCATTAATCATGGATTACTGAAAAGGAAGCAAAGTAGTTGACCCAAACAGAAAGCACCAATGCTCAGTAGAAATTTAGTTCCCTCATATTCACATTAACTAAAATAAAAACAAAATACTGGAAATCTGAAATAAAAACAAGAAATGCTGGAATCACTCAGCAGGTCTGGCAGCATCTGTGAAAAGAGAAGCAGAGTTAACGTTTCGGGTCAGTGACCCTTCTTCGGAACTGACAAATATTAAAAATGTCACAGGTTATAAGCAAGTGAGGTGGGGGTGGGGCAAGAGATAACAAAGGAGAAGGTGTAGATTGGAGAAGGCCACACAGCTTACCCACTGTTTTTTTTTCATGTTTGCACTTGCTGCTGTTCAATATTCAGTCCGTTAACACCTTTTCTGTACTAATGCTTTGTCTTTCAACACACCATTAACATATTGCTTGCCTTTGCTCCATGACCTTTCGGTCAGCTACACCCCGCCCAATCTTACTGTCCATTCAAGTCAATGGGTAATATTGGACGGGGTGCAAAATCAGCATGCCACCTGAACCAGAGTTAGATTAAAATTCTCCCTATTATGTCAGAAGACTACCAGTTATGGACACTTAGAACATTGCTCTGTATTATATAACCTAGAATCCTTCACAGGGATGTAACTTTCTAACACTCTTGTTCTTGTTTTCTGTATATCTACAAGACAAGACCATCAACCAACTGGAAGAACAAATGAAAATGTTTGCAACCAGAATTTATAATCACAGAATCGCAAAGGAGGCCATTCAGCCCATCATGTCCACACTGGCTCTCTGAAAGAGCAACTCCCTCAGTTCCATTCCCCTGCCTTCTCCCCGTAACCCTGCACATTCTTCCTTTTCATATAACTGTCTGATTCTCTTTTGAATGCTTCAATTGAACCGGACTTTACCACATTCTCAGTCAGCGCATTCCAGACCTTAACCACTCGCTGCGTGAAAAGGTTTATCCTCATGCCACTTTTGCTTCTCTTACCAAATACTTTAAATCTGTGCCCTCTCATTTTCAATCCTTTCATGAGTGGGAACAGTTTCTCTCTCTCTACTCTGTCCAGACCCCTCATGATTTTGAATACCTCTATCAAATCACCTCTCAACCTTCTCTTCTCCAAGGAAAACAGTCCCAATTTCTCCAATCTATCTTCATAAATGAAGTTCTTCATCCCTGGAATCATTCTCATGAATCTTTTCTGTACCCTCTCCAATGCCCTCATGTCTTTCCTCAAGTGCGGCGTCCAGAATTGGATGCAATACTCCAGCTGAGGCCAAACTAGTGTCTTATACAGGTTCAAAATAACTTCCTTGCTCTTGTACTCTATGCCCCTATTAATAAAGCCCAGGAACGATGGAGGTGGAGGGGTGACATGATAGAGGTTTACAAAGTTATGAGCGGCATGGACAGAGTGGATAGTCAGAAGCTTTTTCCCAGGGTGGAAGAGTCAGTTACTAGGGGACATAGGTTTAAGGTGAGAGGGGCAAAGTTTAGAGGGGATGTGCGAGGCAAGTTCTTTACACAGAGGGTGGTGAGTGCCTGGAACTTTCTGCCGGGGGAGGTGGTGGAAGCAGGTACGATAACGACGTTTAAGAGTTATCTTGACAAATACATGAATAGGATGGGAAGAGAGGGATACGGTCCCCAGAAGTGCAGAAGGTTTTAGTTTAGGCAGGCATCAAGATCGGCGCAGGCTTGGAGGGCCAAATGGCCTGTTCCTGTGCTGTACTGTTCTTTGTTCTTTGATATTGTATGCTTTATTAACTGCTCTCTCAACCTGTCCTGCCACCTTCAATGACTTATGCACAATATACACCCACGTCCCTCACATTTCTCTGCATTGAACTTCATCTGCCACCTGTCTGCCTATACACCAACTATGTCTACGTTCTTTTGAAGTTCTACACTGTCCTCCTCACAGTTCACAATGCTTGCAAGCATAATGTCAAAATACAGATATTCAAAATTGAGGAAATTGCAGAATTGAGATGTATGATGCGGAGTGACACACCATACTTTTGTGGGGCTCCATACTTTTAAAGAGATAATGAGATACAGGAGTATGTCACATTTTAAACCAAAATGAACAAGTCTCATTCTAACTTAGTGAGAGTTGATAGGACTGAATCATCCATTAAGTACTAAATAACCACAAAGTGCTGTTGATGCAGCCTTCTCCCCTTGATGACATAACTAGCTGCGATTAGAAATGTTCTCACTACATACAGGATAGGGCAACACATTCAATGTTTTGCTGGCAGGGCTAATTTTGAAACAGCACCCATTTACATTAGATTGGAAGTGACTACATAGTGACATCATGGAGTTAAACTGACTCTGTTAGAGCTTGTGCACACATTGATTGTGTACTTAGGTAGCAATTTTATATGTTATCTGCTCAATCATCCCCATACCTCCACCTTTGATGCCCCTTTTCCCCATTAAAATCATTAGGCTTGCTCACCCTAATTGCTCCCCTGTTATGGCCCCATCTCAGTTCCCTTAAGTCCAACAGATGCAGATTTGAATGTTTATGGTGGACAATTGGTTTAATCATTCATTGCCAGGTTGAGCTGGACCACAGAAAGGACCCTAACAGGTCCTGCTCTCCTCTGCAAAAACTGCTGATCATTCCGGGATCATCCTAGAATGCAGAGATAACACCCAGCTTCTCTTCGCTGCAAACCATCTTCTTAAGCCCCTCCTCCACCCTCCGGCAAATGCAAGGAGCTCATGGGCAACTTTTTCATTAAGATTGAGACCATCTCTTCAGCTGCTTCTGCCACTTCCCTCCCTTCCCCCACACTGCCAAGCCAAACTTGCCCCAAGGCTCCCCCCACCCTAGTCCTGAACTTGCATCTTTCTCCAGTTTCTCACATATATCCCTTCATGCCCTCTCCGTGCTCATCTTGTCCAAGACCTCATTCCCATGAAAGTGCTGACCATCCAACCTCCCTTTCCGGTTCCGGTGTTATTGTTATGATATTGTTAAGGGTTACCTCCCTTCAGGTATTATGCCTCTCTTCTTCAAATTTGACATCACCCATCTCCTCAAATGCAGCCTTGATCCCTCTGCCCTTGCAATCTACAATCCCATCACCAACATCCCTTTCCTCTCTAAAATCCTTAAACGTGTTGACACCTCCCAAATCCATGACCATCTTTCTCAGAACTCCATGTTTGAACCCCTCCAATTAGGTTTCTGCCCCTGCCACATTACCAAAACAGCTCTGATCAAAGTCACAAATGAAATCCAATGCCACTTTGACAAAGGTAAACTAACCCACCTCATCCTTCCTGACCTGCAGCCTTTGACACGGTTGACCACAATGTCCTCCTCTAACTTCTTGCTCCATTGTCCAGCTGGGTGGAACTGCCCGCACCTGGTTCCACCCCTATCTGCCCAGTCATAGTCAGAGAATCACCTGCAATGGCTTCTTTTCCCACTCCTGCACCATTCCCCCTCAATCTATCCTTGACCCCCATTTCTCATTTAGATGCTTCCCCTCAACGACATCATCAGAAAACCCAACATCATGTACGCGCTCCCTGGATACTGTCTGAGACTCAATCAGACTGCTCCAAAACTTGGCTTCTTATTTGACCTTGAACCAAGCTTCCAACCCCATATCCTCTCCATCACCAAGACTGCCTATTTCCACCCCTGTCTCTGCTCCTGCCTCAGCTCATCTGGCGCTGAAACCCTCAACCACCCATTTGTTACTTCTGGACTCAACTAGAACAATGATCTCCTGGCTGGCCTCCCATCTTCTTCTGTAAACTTGAGCTCATCCAAAACTCTGCCACGGTACCCTAAGTCACACCACGGCCCATTCTCCCATCACCCCTCTGCTCGCTGACCTACATTGGCTCCCTGTCCAGCAGAGCCTTGAATTTAAAATTCTCATCATTTGTGCTCAAATCTCTCAGCAGCCTCCCCCTCCCTAATTCTGTATCCTCATCCAGCTTCCAAGAACTTTGCTCCTCTAACTCTGGTCTCTTGTGAATCCCTGATTTTCTTCGCCGCACCATTGGTGGCTGTGCCTTCAGCTGCCTGGTCCTAAATTCTGGAATTCCCTCCCTAAATCTCTCAATTTCTCTCTACCATGCTGTCCATCTTTCAGGTGCTCCTTAAAACCTACCTTTATTCAAGCATTTGGTCATCTGCCCTACTATCTCAGGTAGCTGAGTGTCAAATTTTATTCATTAACGCTCCTGTGAAGCACCTTGGGATATTTTAGTATGTTAAAGGTGCTATATAAATCAAGTTGTTGTTGGTTTTAGCATTAACAGATCAATCACAAACTTTAGCTCACACCCCTAAACTTGTTGATGGAAGTAAAGCACATCAATACATTCAGCTTGGGGGGAAAAAAGCTCTTCAAAGTCACAAACAATTGCACTTTCAAATTCCCACCTTACTAGACTTTGGCCATCCATTTACCACAATACTTCTGCAACTGTTTATCTGCTTAAGCACTCCCTAAGTTCCATCTTTAATGCTCCAGTACCCCAAGGGGTGCAGATTTCAGCATATCTGGTACACAAGCGATTCAGCCATCCAATACCAGATCTGGCTGGGCCACATCAGTGCTATAGGGCATTACTTTCCTCTGTCAAAACCATCCCCTAGTGCAGGATCATCTAGAAGAGCAAAAATAAACCCTTCACGTCTTTTCTCCATGCTGAACCATCTCCTTAAAACCCTCACTCCCTCCCTCCATCCCCAACAAATGCAAGCAGCTCATGGACTTCTTTGTCAATAAGATTGAAATAATCCATTCAGTTGCCCAATTGCTTCCCTTTCACTAGAAGACCATCCCCCACCATAGCTCTAATCCTGTGTCTAATTTCTTCATGCACTTGCCAATCTAATCTTGGTCGAGAGCCACCTCCTACTCCATTGACCCCATTCCACCCAACATTCCTGTCTGACATTATAATTGGCAGCCTCTGCTCAGGTACTGGTATTCTTCCTATCAAAATTACCATCGTCAGCCCTCTCAAAAAATGCAACCTCAAACCCTCTACTATGGCAAACCATCTCCAATCTCCCTTTCATCTCCAAAATCTGTGATTGGGTTGTTGCCTCCCAATCTGTGTTAATCCTACTCAGAGGTCTCCAACCCTGCCACAGCATAGTCAGATATTTCCAGCAATAGCTTTTCTTCTTGAACTACACTGTTACCACTGTAATCCTCCACAGATCTATCCTTTCTCCCTGTTCTTCCTCATCTGCATGCTATCCCTTGGCTACATCATCCAAAGACTTGTAGACTAATAACATCCAGCTCTGCTCTTCAGTATGTCTCCCAATCCATTCCACTGTTTCTGTTGTCAGACTGCTTCTCCAACATCCAATTTTGGATGAGCCACAATTTCATCCAGTTAAACATTGGGAAGACTGAAAATATTATTTCAGCCCCTGCCACAAACTCCACACCCTTGCCACCAATTCCATTCCCTCCCCAGCCACTGTCTCGGTTTTAGCCATACAGTTCATAACCTCAGCAACCTATTTAACCCCGAGCTGAGCTTCTGGCCCATCACAAAGATCACCTTCTTTCCATAATATGATCAACCTCCATTCCTGCCTTATCCCATCTTCTGCTGAAACTCTCACCTATGCCTTTGTCATTTCTAGACTGAAATACTCCGATGGTCATCTCGATTGCTTCCTATTTTTCACTTTGTAATCTTTAACTCATCCAAAACTCTGCTGCATATGCCTGATCCTCCAAGTCCCACTCACCCATCACTCATGTCCTTGCTGACCTTTATTGGCTCTTGGCCCCCTCCACTGCCTCCAATCATGACCTTGTTCCTATCTCCATAACCTCCTCCAGCCCCACAAATCACTCCACAACTCTCTTCTTCCAACTTCGGCCTTGTACATTCCCCATCCCTTCACCCCACCAATGGCAGCTGTGCCTTCAGCTGTTTAGGTCCTATAATGGGAACTGCCTCTCTAAACATTCCAACTCTGAGTCAGAAGGTTGTGAGTTCAAGTCCCATTGCAGAAGTTGAGCATAAAAATCTTGGCTGACACTCCAGTGCAGTACTGAGAGAGTGCTGCACTGTCAGAGGTGCCATCTTTCAGAAGAGATGTTAAACTGAGGCCCAGCCATAAAAAAATCCCATGCCATGTTTCAAAGAAGAGCAGGGGAGTTATCCCCAGTGTCCTGGACGATATTCATCCCTCAACAGCCATCACAAAATTGAAGTATCTGGTCATTATCACATTGCTGTTGTGGGAACTTGCTGAGCAAATTGGCTGCCACGTTTCCTATGTTACGACTGTGGCTACACTTCAAAAGTACCTAATTGGCTGTAAAGCACTTTGGCACATCCTGAGGTCATGAAAGACACCACCTAAATGCAAGCCTCTTTTTTTCCCCACCTCTTTCCCCTCAAGACTCCTCTTAACATCTTCTTTGGCTTGACTTCCATTTTTGTTTGACTATGCTTCTGTGAAACACCTTGAGGCATTTTTGTTTCATGTTGAAGGCTCTTCACAAGAAATAAAAGTTTTGGTTGCTTACCCAGCATAATTTATTTTCCTGACAAGTAAAGCTACAATTAGCTAGATGCGTACAATCGCACTTATGATTACCACATAAAAGTTGCCATTCAAGCAGCACAGGGACCCAGAGGCACAGCATGGAGAAAAACAGGAGACACTGAAAGGCACCTCTCAACTGCTCCAACACATTGCAGCAGTGTGGATGCAGTTTCAAGTATTACTTTGCTGGGCATGTGGAGGATGTGGTTCAAAGGCCATAGAAAGAGCAAGCAGTACTTGCTACCATAAGTGGCACAGCTATCTCAACTTCAAAGAGACATACTAACTGAGGAGAGTATGTCTGATCAACAAAGCTGTGGCTCAGTGGTAGCATTCTTACCTCCCACTCAGAAGGACATGAGTTCAAGCCTCACTCCAAGATAAGCACATAATCTAGCCTGACCTCCAGTATGGTACTGAGGGAGAGCTGTACTGTTGGAGGTGTCACCTTTCAGATGAAATGTTAAACCACGATGTCGGCCCTCTCAAGTGGATGTAAAGGATCCCATGGCACCATCCAAAGAGCAGCAGTGTTCTGGCCACTATTTATCCCTCACCCAACATCACTGAGATAGATGATCTTACCATTTATCTCATGATGTGCAAATTGACTGTCACGTTTTCTACATGACAACTGGATTATACTTCAAAACTACTTAATAGGCTGTAAAGCACTTTGGGACAAAATAAGATCATGAAAGGTGCTTTATATGCAAGTTCTTTCTTTAACCAGGACACCAGGTCTTGCTCCTCTTTGAAATAGTATCATGGGATCTTTAACCTGCATCTGAGACACCAGACAGAATCTTGATTTAACTTATTTTCTTAACTTAATTTCTAGAGTGGGACTTGAACCCACAAAGCTTCCAGATTACTGTCAAAGACCAAATGGTTCACTGATATCTTTCAGGAAGGGAGTTACTATCACTACCTGGGCTGGCCTATGTGTGATTTCAGTACTACACGAGGTGGTTGACTTTTAATACTATCTAAAGCAAGCACCTATTCTAAACAATTGCTATGAACTTCAGTGATAAGATCCAAATCTAACAGACCATTAGCAACAATCGACACATAAGAATACGATTATGGCAATCGTAGCCCAATCGACCCTGCAAAGTCCTCCTCACTAATGTTGAGAACCACCAAAGATAATAAACAGTCGGACAGGAGAGGCCCTGGAAGTTCTTAACATTCACTCCAGACCCCATTAAGTCTCATGGCTTCAGGTCAAACAAAGTCAAGGAAACTTCCTGCTTTTCACTATCTACTGTCCCCATTTCAAAATCAATACTCTTCCTGGTTGACCATTACCTAGAGGAAGCTCTGAGGGAAGCAAGGGCATGGAATGTACTCTGCATGGCCAAGCTACAAAGGACATAACTGGCAGATTGGAAAGAACCAACACGAGGAATTTGCCTCACTTTGTCCTCACCAGCCCACCTATCAAGCTCATGTCTGTCTCTAATGCTTCTTTTAGAAGATAAAATCTCATCTTCACTATGAGGTCATCCTCCATTGTGTAGTATGGCACGACTACCATACTAAGTGAGACAGATAAAGGCCAGATCTAGCAGCCCAAAACTGGGCACCCGTGCAGCATTTTAAGCCACCATTAGCAGCAGAATTATATACTACTATAATCTCGATCACTATTAAGTATCCCTTACTCTATAATCACTAGCAAGTTAAGAGACTAACCCTAGTTCAACGTGGTGTAGAAAAGCATGTCATAGAAACACAGAAAATAGGAGTAGGCTATTCGGCCCTTCGAGCCTGCTCTGCCATTCATTATGATCATTGGGCGGCACACTGGCGCAGTGGTTAGCACTGCAGCCTCACAGCTCCAGCGAACCGGGTTCAGTTCTGGGTACTGCCTGTGCGGAGTTTGCAAGTTCTCCCTGTGACCACGTGGGTTTCCGCCAGGTACTCCGGTTTCCTCCCACAGCCAAAGACTTGCAGATTGATAGGTAAATTGGCCATTGTAAATTGCCCCTAGTGTAGGTAGGTGGTAGGAGAATTGAGGGAAGGTGGGGATGTGGTCGGGAATATGGGATTAATGTAGGATTAGTATAAATGGGTGGTTGATAGTCGGCACAGACTCGGTGGGCCGAAGGGCCTGTTTCAGTGCTGTATCTCTCTATGACTCTATGTCAGTAGCAGTACCAGAATGAAGTACGAACCTAGTGAAGCTACAGGGATACCAGCGTGGTCCACACCAAAAACATCAGGCTATGGACAGAGCCGAGCAGACCAACAGGTCAGAGGAAAGCTCTGTAGCCCTACCACTTTCAGTTGTGAATGGTGGTGGACAATAAGGTAAATAATAGGAGGAGGCAGTGACTCCATGAGCATCCCCATCTGAAACCACAGTGGAGCCCAGCACAAGAGACAAGGCTTGGGTGTTTTCAAGTGCCTTCAGCTAAAGTTATTGAGTGGATAATCCTATTCAGCCTCCTCCTGAGGTCCTGACCATCATAGATGCCAGTATCTAGCCAATTTAGCTCACGCCACATCAAGTGAAGAAGCAACGGAGTTCAGTGAATGCAACAAAAGCTATGGGCCCTGATAACATTCTCACTGAAGTGTTGGACACCTGTACACCAGAGCCAAGCTATTCCAGTATAGCTATGACATTGGCATCAACCCAACAGTATGGAAGACACCCAGATACATCTTATACATAATCACAGAATCATTACATTGCAGAAGGAGGCCATTCGGCCCATCATGTCCGCATTGGCTTTCTGAAAGAGCAATTCCCTCAGTTCCATTCCCTTGCCTTCTCTCTATAACCCTGCACATTCTTCCTTTTCATATAACTGTCTAATTCCCTTTTGAATGTTTCAATTGAACCTTCCTCCACTACATTCTCAGTCAGCGCATTCCAGACCTTAAACACTCGCTGCGTATAAAAGCTTTTCCTCATGTCACTTTTGCTTCTCTTACCAAATATTTTAAATCTGTGCCCTCTCGTTCTTGATCCTTTCACGAGCGGGAACAGTTTCTCTCTCTATCTACTCTATCCACGCTCTTCATGATTTTGAATACCTCTATCAAATCACCTCTTAGCCTTCTGATACATTTAACCTGGCCAATTACTGTCCTGTCACCCATCTCACAATTGTCAGAAAACAATGGAAGGAATCATCAATAGCGCAATCAAGCAAATGCTACTCGACAATTAGCTGCTTACTAACAGTTCAAATTCCAGCAGAACTACTTGCCTCCAGACCTCATCACAGCCTTGATCCAGACACAGATCAAGAGCTGAATGCCAGAGTGCATGTAACTGCCCTCGACACCAAAGCAGCATTCAACGAAAATAAAAGCAAAATACTGCGGATAGTCATAGAGTCAACAAGATTTACAGCACAGAAACAAGCCCTTCGGCAGAATGCGCCTGTGCCGACCATCAAGCACCCGTCCAAAACTAATCCCTCTTAGCCTTGTATGTTATGGCGTTTCAAGTGCTCATCTAAATACTTCTTAAATATTGTGAGGGTTCCTGCCTCGACCACCCCTTCAGGCAGTGTATTCCAGATTCCAACCACCCTCTGGGTGAAAAAGTTTTTCCTCAACTCCTCTCTAAACCTCTTGCCCCTTACCTTAAATCTATGCCCCTGGTTACTGACCTCTCCGCAAAGGGAAAAAGTTTCTTCCCATCTATCCTATCAATGCCCCTCATAATTTTGTATACCTCAATCAAGTCCCCCCTCAGCCTCTTCCACTCCAAAGAAAACAACCCCAGCCTATCCAGTCTCTCTTCATAGCTGAAGTGCTCCAGCCCAGGCAACATCCTGGTGAATCTCCTCTGCACCCTCTCCAGTATAATCACATCCTTCCTATAATGTGGTGACCAGAACTGTACACAGTACTCCAGCTGCGGTCTAACCAGCATTTTATACAGCTCCATCATAACCTCCCTGCTCTTATACTCTATGCCTCGGCTAATAAAGGCAAGTATCTTGTATGCCTTCCTAACCACCTTATCTACCTGTGCTGCTGCCTTCAGTGATCTATGGACAAGCATCCCAAGGTCCCTCTGACCCTCTGTACTCCCTCGGGTCCTACTATCCATTGTATGTTCCCTTGCCTTGTTAGTCCTCCCAAAGTGCATCACCTCACATATCTCAGGATTAAACTCCAACAAATCCCTGAAAAAAATCTGCTGGAAATCTGAAATAAAAACAGAAAATGCTGGAAATACTCAGCAGGTCAGGCAGCATCTGTGGAGAGAGAAGCAGCGTTAATGTTTCAGGTCAATGACCTTTACTCTGGTCATCTCTCCACAGATGCTGCCGAACCTGATGAGTATTTCCAGCATTTTCTGTTTTTATTTCAGCATTCAACTCGGTAGGCACTGAAGTGTCCGAGCAAAACTAAGATCATTGGTGATCAAAGGGACTGGAGTTATATCCAGCACAAAAATAAATAGCTGTGGATGTCAGAGGCAAGCTATCATGGTCCCAGTACATCACTGCAGCAGTTGCTCAGGGAAGTGTCGTTGGCTTATATTTAGCTACTTCATTAATGATCTTACCTCTCTCAAAAGGTCAGGAGTGGCAATCGGCACTGCGCAATAAATGTGACCATGACAGCATATCCCACATCCCAAGAACAAAAAAGTGTGTTTTACTAGTTATAATGCTATGTCATTGTAGGTGCAATCTGATTGGCTTCTCAGCTATTAATGAATTATAATCCAATAATTTTAAGGTTCAGGCAACAAACAAAAGGTCACTGACCTGAAACGTTAACTCTGTTTCTCTCTCCACAGATGCTGCCAGACCTGCTGAGTATTTCTAGCACTTTGTTTTTATAAACCACTCAATCTACACTAATCAACTGGATTATTAATTTGTAAATACATCTAGTATCTTCTAAATAAACAGACTTTCAACAATGACTGTGAATTATCAGTGTTTTTTCATAGGTGTGAATGGCACATAGTTCACAAGCAGGAGTTTTAACTGCAGGTCTTTTGCAGAAGGAAACAAATCCCTGAAATTCACCAGTGGCGACAGTTAAGCACGGTCTTTCGGTTAATGAACAATTAACAGAAACTGAAGACTGAATTACAGCTTTAAAAACTTATTGTAAGGCATTGCTGTATGACACACACATGCAATCAAGGCTTGATCCAAGTTCAGTGCATGGATATTCCGCAGTCGGCTGCAAATGCAGTAAAGGTAATCCACTTTATGTAAGCAAAGACATAAATGGGGTCGTATCACGTGAATGTGCATCACTTTCCTTGCCTGAAGCAGATGCACTTATGCACACCTCTGAAATCCAATACCAAAGGCACAGAACAAAGATGCCAGTACACTGCTAACACCACCACAATACTGTTACAGCACAGAGGGAGTTTTCATAATAGAATACCAGGAATAGGATTGACATTACCGGCCTAATTTCGAAGCGGAGTCCAGATCATAGCAACACCGGTACAGGCACAGTCGTGTAAATAGCTAGATTGTATTTGGATACTGATCATGTGAATACATTGTTTGTACAGCACACACAATTTGTGCTTCTCATTTTTCACCAGTTTGGCAAATTCCTCAGTGGCAGTGACTGACAATTCCACACGACTGTGTATCTGCGAAAGCCACGTCTTGTTAAGACACAATGCAACATAATGAAGATCTTAAAACAAGGATAAAATTCATTTCCCCTGAAATATACAATATTCTGAAACATATTTGCACTCAAACATTTACACTGAATCTAGAACCCAGGACTAAGTATTACACTGTACACCAGTATAACATAGCCCCAGTTATAATATAGCCAAAGGAGTAAACCAACATCTCAAGCTCAAATAATATTTTGATCTGAAGTTAGTTTATTTTAATAGGTGCGAATGTGTCTTATTTCTGTGTGCATTCCCCTGTAAACCAATGAGCTCGATGAGGACGAGCTGGTTCTCCATTCACGTCTTACAAAAATAATTAAACCATGAACATCACATTCCACAGCTCCAGGGGAACAGGAGAACAAATCAGATGTATAAGTACCCATATCCTTGCACACTGCCGAATGAACCCAAATCAACTTGTAAAAGCACTCCACAAGTACAAGACTCCATGCCAGGCAAAAGTCTCATCCCCCAACTCGTGATGTGAATTGAAATCAACATATACACATTTATTTCTGAGTTATACACTTACTTTGTAACATCAATTCCCCTCCCACCCCCACATAAAAGAGCAATACAAGAAGACCAAACAGCATTCTAGTTGTTATGCCCAATTGTAAAAATGTTATTAATTCACCTCAGTTTATTAGAGGAAAACAAATCTTCGGACCACTCCTATGGAATGTGAGTTTACCGGGGGGGAAGAGATATCAAAAGAGCACAAGTGAGCGGGAGCTACTTTGCAGCAGGAGAAACTGAGAGAGAGAGCAGCAAACAAACCCGCAGCAACTTGTGTCAAAAGTCAGTGGGGCAGAATGAGTGTGAGCGGCCAGTTTGACTGGTAATTGGTCTCCCTCCCTATCCCTCTGTCTCATACACTCTCTGTCCTAGCTCTGCAAAACGGAGCAGGGACTGCGGGCAATGAGTAGACCCAGAGCCGAGACCCGATGAAGCAACAGCAGAAGGAGGAGGAGGAGGCCCGCTGTTGCCTTCCGACTTCGCGCTGTACCTGGGCTGAGCTGCAGATCCTGAACGGAGGAAGCTGGCGGAGCGCTTGAATGTTGCTGGCTAATTCCCGGAGAGTTCCCAGAGACTGGCAGCGGAGGGAGGGGCGATGCAGCGAGTGGCTGTGAAGCTTGAACTGGGCTCCCTGGCTATGCTGGGCTTGGGGCCGCTGGGGAGGAGAGCTCTGGCTCCGCGGCCATGTTTGATACATTGTCGCCCTCCCTCTGGTTCGCGGGAACTTACCGGAGGTTTCCGCCGGTGGCTCCTCACCTGGCCAGCCGAATGTCCCCAGCCCTCCGCCCCAGAGCGCTAACTGGCCCGGCCTGAGGCTGCCCTGTCTCCGGCCACAAGCAGCAGCCGCTCAGGCTCCGGGTCCCTGTTGCAGCCTGATGGCTCGGCGGTAAATCTCCATCTCCCATCAGTGCGGGGCCCCTCACTGTGCAGCCCATTCAATCCCTCACATACACCCTTAGTGCACATCAGTCTCACTTATTGGTTCACTTCATGCATTTCTTACTTCTCTCCCCACCCCATTCAGCCTTTATTGTACTTACTTTCTCCCATTCACTCTAATATTCCCCTTATTCTCCCATTTATTCTGTTCGGGATCCCTTTCCTCTCGCATCCACCTCTTGTCATTTCCTCTGTCTCATCGCCCTTTTTACAAACCTTCGCTTTCTCACACGTTCATTCATTCTGCTGACACATTCAGTTCATTGCAATCCTTTTCCTTGTCTCAAATTCATATTATGAGATCATATTTACTGTATCTTCGGCCTTTCACATTACCTTAAATTTCCCACCTGTTTATTTTTTTGCAAAGAGGAACTGTATTTATTTATTTTGGTTTGCTCCTTTAACCACGAATGACACTTTAAATCACGTTTTGGCCAGTGGCCCATTATCATTTTGTATTGATATCGTGGTGGAAGAATTGTTCACCACTGGACTGCGGATCTGCTTACTCTCACGTTCCTTGTCACCTAGTACTTGACTGAAAATCCATCTCTCCAAACTGTACATTCTGTTGCCTGAACGTTCTGTTACGTTTCTCGTCAATATATAGGAGTTAATGGTCCAATTATTCATGTAGCTATATGCTGCTGCGCGTGTCACAACAGCGCATAGCCTGTGGTAACTGTACCCATAATCTGCTTCACACAGGCGGTGGCGTAGTGTTATTGTCACGGGACTAGTAACCCAGAGACCCAGGGTAGTATTGCTCCGGGGACATGGGTTCAAATCCCACCACAGCAGAAGGTGGAATTTGAATTCAATTAATAAATCTGGAATTAAAAAGCTATAACCCATAAAACCATTGTCGATTGTTGTAAAAACCCATCTGGTTCACTAATGTCCTTAGGGAAGGAAATCTGCTGTCCTTTACCTGGTCTGGCCTACATGTGAACCCACGGTAATGTGGTTGACTCTTACATGCCCTAGCAAGCCATTCAGTTGTATCTAACTGCTACGAAGTCAATAAAAAGGAATGAAACCAGACGGACCAACCAACCGGCATCGACCGAGGCACCGGAAACGACAACGGCAAACCCAGCCCTGTTAACCCTGCAAAGTCCTCCTTACTAACATCTGGGGGCTTGTGCCAAAGTTGGGAGAGCTGTCCCACAGACTAGTCAAGCAACAGACTGACAGAGTCATACTCACAGAATTGTACCTGACAGACAATGTACCAGACACTGCCATCACCACCAACAGGACAGACCCAGCAGAGGTGGCAGCATAGTGGTGTACAGTAGGGAGGGAGTTGCCCTGGGAGTCCTCAATATCGCCTCTGGACTCCGTGAAGTCTCATGGCATCAGATCAAACATGGACAAGGAAACCTCCTGCTGATTACCACCGACTGCCCTCCTTCAGCTGATGAGTCAGTACACCTCCATGTTGAGCAACACTGAGGGTGGCAAGGGCACAAAATGTACTCTGGGTGGGTGACTTCAATGTCCATCACCAAGAGTGGCTCGGCAGCACTGACCGAGCTGGCCGAGTCTTAAAGGACATATCTGCTAGACTGAGTATGCGGCAGGTGGTGAGGGAACCAACAAGAGAGGAAAACATACTTGACCTCGTCCTCACCAATCTGCCTGCCGCAGAATCATCTGTCCATGACAGTATTGGTAGGAGTGACCACCGCACAGTCATTGTGGAGACGAAGTCCCACCTTCACATGACGATACCCTCCTTCGTGTTGTGTGGCACTATCACCGTGCTAAATGGGATAGATTTCGAACAGATCTAGCAATGCAAAACTGGGCATCCATGAGGCGCTGTGGGTCATCAGCAGCAGCAGAATTGTACTCAACCACAATCTGTAACCTCATGGCCCGGCATATCCCCCACTCTACCATTACCAAGCCAGGAGACCAACCCTGGTTCAATGAAGAGTGCAGGAGGGCATGCCAGGAGCAGCACCAGACATACCTCAAAACAAAATGAGGTGTCAATCTGGTGAAGCTACAACACAGGACTATCTGCATGCCAGACTGCGTAAGCAGCATGCGATAGACAGAGCTAAGCGATCCCATAACCAACGGATCAGATCTAAGCTCTGCAGTCCTGCCACATCCAGCTGTGAATGGTGGTGGACAATTAAATAACTAACTGGAGGAGGTGCCTCCACAAATATTCCCATCCCAAATGAGGGGGAGCCCAGCACATCAGTGCGAAAGATAAGGCTGAAGCATTTGCAACAATCTTCAGCCAGAAGTGCCGAGTGGATGATCCATCTCGGCCCCCTCCTGAAGTCCCCAGCATCACAGATGCCAGACTTCAATTCGATTCACTCCGCGTGATATCAAGAAACGACTGAAGGCACTGGATACTGCAAAGGCTATGGGCCCTGACAATATTCCGGCAATAGTACTGAAGACCTGTGCTCCAGAACTTGCCGCACCCCTAGCCAAGCTGTTCCAGTACAGCTACAACACAGGCATCTACCTGGCAATATGGAAAATTGTCCAGGTATGTCCTCGACACAAAAAGCAGGACATGTCCAACACGGCCAATTACCGCCCCATCAGCCTACTCTCAATCATCAGTCAAGTGATGGAAGGTGTCATCAACAGTGCCATCAAGCGGCACTTGCTTAGCAATAACCTGCTCAGTGACGCTCACTTTGGATTCCGCCAGGGCCACTCAGCTCCTGACCTCATTATAGCCTTGGTTCAAACATGGACAAAAGAGCTGAACTCAAGAGGTGAGGTGAAAGTGACTGCCCTTGGCATCAAGGCAGCATTTGACCAAATATGGCATCAAGGAGTCTCAGCAAAAGTGAGGTCAATGGGAATTGGGGGGAAACCCTCCGCTGGCTGGAGTCATACCTAGTGCAAAGGAAGATGGTTGTGGTTGTTGGGGGTCAATCATCTGAGCTCCAGGACATCACTGCAGGAGTTCCTCAGGGTAGTGTCCTAGGCCCAACCATCTTCAGCTGCTTCATCAATGACCTTCCTTCAATCATAAGGTGAGAAGTGGGGATGTTCGCTGATGATTGCACGATGTTCAGCACCATTTGTGACTCCTCAGATACTGAAGCAGTCTGTGTAGAAATGCAGCAAGACCTGGACAATATCCAGGCTTGGGCTGATAAGTGGCAAGTAACGTTCACGCCACACAAGTGCCAGGCAATGGCCATCTCCAACAAGAGAGAATCTAACCATCTCCCCTTGACATTCAATGGCATTATCATTGCTGAATCCCCCACTATCAACATCCTAGGGGCTAGCATTGACCAGAAACTGAACTGGAGTAGCCATATAAATACCGTGGCTACAAGAGCAGGTCAGATGCTAGGAGTCCTGCGGCAAGTAACTCACCTCCTGACTCCCCAAAGCCTGTCTACCATCTACAGGGCACAAGTCAGGAGTGTGATGGAATACTCTCCACTTGCCTGGATGGCTGCAGCTCCAACAACACTCAAGAAGCTCGACACCATCCAGGACAAAGCAGCCCGCTTGATTGGCACCCCATCTACAAACATTCACTCCCTCCACCACCGACACACAGTGGCAGCAGTGTGTACTGCAGCAATGCACCAAGGCTCCTTAGACAGCACCTTCCAAACCCGCGACCTCTACCAACTAGAAGGACAGGGGCAGAAAAATACATGAGAACACCACCACCTGCAAGTTCCCCTCCAAGTCACAGACCATCCTGACTTGGAACTATATCGCCGTGCCTTCACTGTCGCTGGGTCAAAATCCTGGAACTCCCTTCCGAACAGCACTGTGGGTATACCTACCCCACTTGGACTGCAGCGGTTCAAGAAGGCAGCTCACCACCACCTTCTCAAGGGCAATTAGGGATGGGCAATAAATTCTGGCCTGGCCAGCGACGCCCACATCCCATGAATGAATTTTTAAAAATCTGACCCTGATAGGTGGTGGGAGCACACAGAATGGAGGGTTCTTCTTTCTCGTTCCCCATACACCGACCACACACATACGCAGTTTGTTGAGTTGCTCCACAATTAGTCATCGCATTCTTATCCAGTGCTAGTTAATCCACCACAAGTGGAAGCTTAAGTGAAGGCTGGAAAAGCAAAGTGGAAGTGTTATTCTGAGACACTTTTCTGTAGCTTTGAGCGGTCTGGGAAGAGACTGATCAATTGCAATTGAGAAGTGATGCCTGGCTGTAATTTATTTCTTCCACTCAGTCGACAAGGTGCATGGTTACACGCATTTGAAGATGTTTCCTGGCATTTAAATTTAAATGTTTATAGAGCATGGTTGACAGTGCCTACACTAAATATTTAAATTAGCAGAGTGTAGGCATATTAAACATCCAAGCAGGTCGAGGTACATTTTCAACCTGGCTGGACACTGCATCAGATTATGCATCATATGGTGGAGACAATTCATTGATGGACCTGACAGAAATAATGTGAAAAGACCTATGATATTGAGAAAAAAATAGACTGGGGAATAAATTAAAAAAGTGAAAACTAAAATTAATTTGGGCAATGATTTATTTTGAGGAAGTAATAAGGAGTGCTGATGAGGTGTCACATTTATATGGATTATAGCAAGACTTTTGACAAGGTCCCCATGGAAGACTGATCAGAGAAATAAAAGCCCATGGGTTGCAAGGAAGAGTGGTATGTTGGATCCAAAATTGGCTCAGTGGTTGGAAGCAAAGGATAATGGTTAACAGGTGTTATAGTGACAGGAAGGCTGTTTCCCACAGGGTTCTGCAGATCTCAGTATTAGGTCCCTTAATTTTCGAGGGACATATCAATGATTTAAACGTAAATGTAGGGGGCATGTTTAAGAAGTTGCAGATGATACACAAATTGGTTGTGTGATTGATAGTGAGGAAGAAAGCTGTAATCAGCAGAAAGATATCAATGGACTGGTCAGTTGGGCAGAAAAAATGACAAATGGAATTCAATCCAATAAGTGTGACATAATGCATTTGCGGAGGGCAAACAAGCCAAGAGAATATACAATAAATGGCAGGATATTGAGAGATGTAGAAAAACAGAGGGACCTTGCAGTGCATGTCCACAGATCCCTGAAGGTAGCAGGAGAGGTAGATAAGTTGGTTAGGAAGGCATATGGGATACTTTCCTTTATAAGCTGGCGCATAGAATATAAGAGCAGGGAGGTTATGCTAGAACTGTATTAAACACTATTTAGGCTTCAGCTAGAGTGTTGCGTACAATTCTACTCATCACATTACAGGAAGGATGTGATAACACTAAAGAGGATACAGAGGAGATTTACCAACAAGTTGCCGGGACTGAAGAATCTTTGCTATGAGGAAAGATTGGATAGCCTGGGGTTGTTTCGTTTGGAACAGAGGAGAACAAAGAACAAAGAACATTACAGCACAGGAACAGGCCATTCGGCCCTCCCAGCCTGTGCCGATCAATGAGGTTGCAGGAAATTTTAATTGAAGTGTATAAAATTATGAGGGGCCCAGATCGAGTGGATAGGAAGGACCTATTTCTATTAGCAGAGAGATCAATAACCAGGGGTATAGATTTATAGTAATTGGTAGAACTATTAGAGGGGAATTGAAGAGAATGTTTTTCACTCAGAGGGTGGAGATCTGGAACTCACTGCTTGAAAGGGTGATGGAGGCAGAAACCCCTCATCGCACTTAATAAGTACTTGGATATTCATTTGAAGTGCTGTAACCTACAAGGCTATGGACCAAGAGCTGGAAAGTGGGATTAGGCTGATAGCTCTATTTTGGCCGGCACAGACATGATGGGCCAAACAGCCCCCTTTTGTGCTGAACATTTTGTATGTTTCTAAGTCTGCAATTCCTGACTGATCATCTGGTATTCTGCACGTGCATCTTCAGAGTACAGAAGGATTGATTATTGTGGTTATGATCATTACTGATCTGCCTCCAATGTTGTTTGTTTTTTATCAAAGGAAAAAGATAGGACTTTCATCATTATTAGACTCCAATATATGTAGTATCAAAGTAAATTATTATAGCAGAGAAGGTACAGGAGAGAGCATTATTATGATTTTGTCTTAGCATGTCAGTCTGAATGGGTTAACGATTTGAACTGTCAAATATGCACAATTCATGTATGCCTTAATGGATAGACAGCATAATTTTGTAATGACCTTAACTTTTCAATTGACGAACACCTCTCTTGACATCATTCGTCCTATTTATATGAGTCATTCTGATGTACATACAAATTCCACTGTCTTGTTGATGAGACAGGGAGTAAACAATTACCCATTATTAAAATGAGAAAAACTATTCACAATAAATGTGTCCTCCCAATAACAACTGTAACAATATGGGGAAATATCTCTCTTTGTAAATGTGGAGACTATTGGGGGACGGGGAGGCGGGGAGCTGGGTGCAATTTTCCCATGATACTTTTGGTGCTGCAAGGTGGCCAAGATTAAGTCTTGAGCTGCAACGCCTGTTTAACCACCTTGCTAAAAATGTTGAACCGTGCACTAGGAACAGCTGCCCCCAAGATCCCCAAGGCTCTGTTGACCAATTAAAGTGGCTCCTAATGCTCATTAAAATGCTCACTCCATTTTGCTGGCTGGCGCTGCAATTAACAACCTCTCCTAACAGTGACTAGATGAACAGAGTAAACAAGTCATTGATGAAGATTGCGAGTGCTACTTAAAGCCATGTGAAGCTCTCGCTGTTCACTTGCTGCTGGAGATCAACTGACTACACTGAGTTCAAAGATGACTTTTGATCCACATCAGGAGACTTTCTGCGACACTTGTCAACATTTCACCAGGACTTTATCAACAGTTATTTTACAAATTCTCTGAGGATTCCACTTAAAGAGAGTGTGCTGTAATACTGTATCTTATTGGAGACCTAATAGGAGTCACCTAGATATGGGCAGTGCTTGGTCACAGGGTCTTCCGAAAGGCTCCCCTTGGTTTGGAGAAGAACATGAGGGCAGGCAGAGCAGCACTGGCTTCTGGAGGAGAGAGAGAGAGGAAGGACAGGAAGGCTCCAGATTCATGGTGACTTGCTACATTTTCCACAATCTAGCAATTATGAGAGAGCAGCATTACTACCAGCAATTGTGCCAGAGGATCAGGCTGAGGAACCATAAGAGGAGGCGGAAGAAAATGAGGGAACACAGGGAGAGCATCAGAGTGTTGGAGGTAAACAGCCTGAACCAAAGAGGGATGCTTTCTGCCATCTAATTAAAGATCGCTTCTGAGAGCTGTCCTCTACCTGTCCTGTCTTTAGAGCACTGTTGTTACATGCCTTACCTTCCGTGACTGGGGATCCATTGAGAAGTACACCATCTGCACCCAATCCTTTCAACTCATTGCCCATGAACAACTCAAGAAAAAAGACCACCAATTCAAGAACTGCACAATTACTATATTCACTCTTTACCTAGAACAACACAGGCAATGAAAATATGACAACTCCAACAGTACAGTACTTACAAATATTAAATTATTCACCTTGGTGCTTACGCTTAATGGTTGTCCTGTAAGTGTTCTTGCCTACTCTGGAGCTTCCATAAAGTGCAATCTGAGTGGCAGAAACACAAGGTGGATGGCTGCTGATATTCTGAAGAGGGTGGTTCAGATGTCCTCCTGGGACACCCTCAAGAGACTGTGGGCCATGCTGTCCCTCCCTCAGACTGCACCATCTCAGCAATGGGCTAGAGCCATCTGGCTGACAGGCAGCTGCAAGAGCAATGGTGGAGTGACAGGGTGGAAGTAGAAACATTGCCATCTAGACAGAGGCCAGTAGGTTCTTGCTCCATGATTCCCACCTTGAGGCATCTGTTCAGCCAATCCAGTGATCTGCTGGAGGACAGATCTCTGGGCATTGGAGACACTCTGCAAGCCCCTTTTAACGTAAGAGCCCAGAGAATCCATGGCAGCTGCATGACCTTCCATTGCAGCACTTTGTCATTCCAGAGAAGCTGCAATGACTGCAGATGCTGCATGATGTTAAACCCACCAGACCTCTTTTGAAGCTTGGTCTTGCAAGGTTTTCATCTGACTCCTCTACAGCAGAACTAGTAGGCAACCTTGCCACCCAGCAATAGGTCATCTATGGTGTTCTTTTCACTCAGTGTGGCTGCTGCCCGCCAATGCCCAATGCATCCCAAACTGAAGACCATGTTCTACACTTGCCTCTAAGTTACACATCGTGTCAGTATCTGAGTTGGTGCCTGCAATAGTGATAATAATTGATGTAGTGCCTCCTTCCTTGCTCACCTCCTCTTCCTCCTGCCCTTCCTCTGAGGGGTGAGGCAGGCGGGGGAAGGGGGTGGGGGCGTTGGTCTAGCTGGCTCTTGCTCCTCTTCCACTTCCTCCTGGGGTTGGCAGGGTGGGTAGTTAGATCTTGTCCCTGGGAGCCTGCAATGATAAAGCTAAAAGGGTTAGGGTGCAGCATGTATATCCACAATAGATGTAAGTGTGTGATGAGACCATATGGATTTTGTGAGTGAGTTTAGGTTTGGGGGATTAGCAATCAGGAATAGTTGTGTATATATAAGAAAGTTGGTGTGGTCACATCTTTCTTGGCAATATGCCCCCTGTTCTGCTTGTAATCACAGCATCTGGCACCCCACTTAACACCAGCACTGCTTCCTCAAGGAGAATGATCTCATGCAGTTGGGTTTCCCTTCCACCAGTGAGGTCCTGCTGCTGCCTAAGTTGTGCTATTTTGCCCTGGAAGAGAAAGAGTGGTGATTGTGAATGAGTGTATTAGTTTGTTGGTGGGGTGTTGGAGGGTGGGGGTGGTGGTGAGGTGTGATACCTCAAATGGTTGAAGAGCTGTGAGATGTGTCTGAGGTGTGAGGAGTGCCTGTGAAGGATTTACTAGTGAGAGGGTGTGGTGCTGTGAATGCCAGTGTATAATTAGATGGTGGATACAATGAGTAGAGGTTGTGATGTTGGTGCAGTTATTGAGAAGTGTGTGTGTGAGATGGGATATTACCTTGACCACTCGTGCCAAATCATTAAATATTTTCCAACACTGGAGCCATGTACTGGGGGCAGAGTTCCTAGTTGTCAGCTCCTGGGCAATCTGCTCTCACTTCCACTGCATTACTTGTCTCTTTGGCTCCTTTCGATGTGGGTTTAAGACATTTCTCCTCTGGTGTATCTCCTCCACTGGGAACTCCACTGTGGCATTCGAGAACCTTTGAGCCCTCTCCCCCAGTCCCTGAGCCATACTGCTATCTGCCCTTGTCTGTAGGCCAGCTCACTCCACACCGTTAGTGTGTGTATGAAGACAACATATACCTCTCCAAGAAAATTACTCACGCCACTGCGGCACAGTGGCGCAGTGGTTAGCACCGCAGCCTCACAGCTCCAGGGACTCGGGTTCGATTCCGGGTACTGCCTGTGTGGAGTTTGCAAGTTCTCCCTGTGTCTGCGTGGGTTTTCTCCGGGTGCTCCGGTTTCCTCCCACAAGCCAAAAGACTTGCAGGTTGATAGGTAAATTGGCCATTATAAATTGTCACTAGTATAGGTAGGTGGTAGGGAAATATGGGATTAGTGTAGGGTTAGTATAAATGGGTGGTTGATGTTCGGCACAGACTCGGTGGGCCGAAGGGCCTGTTTCAGTGCTGTATCTCTAATCTAGTCTAAATCAGCATTTGAGTGCTAAACATGCAAGTCTCCAATTTAGCTCCGTCCAGGCATATTTAAATCAGAGTAATTACCATTTAGCCCCAATAATGCAGGCTAAAACCAGACTTTTAAACAGACACATCTTATTAGCACAGCACCCAACTAGCACCTGCTTTCACCCTTTCTTCAAAGTAACCCTTGGGCCTGATCAAGCTAACATGGGTGTCCTTTAAATAGGGTATACATTCCATTTGAAATGTTAGCAGGATATTTGCACTTACAAGAAAACCTTGCCCAAAGATAACTCCTTACAAATTCCAGAATTTCCTCAAGTGAAAGGTATCATCACTCTGTGGCAGAGGGGACGGAGAGTCGGAGCGACAGCGGCCACCGTGGAACCCGAGGCCGGGACTGCTGGGGCCAATCTTCCTGGGGGCCAGATAGGCCAACGACGGCCTTCCCACCCAGAGGCCATTTGAGGCCCTTAAGTGGCCTATTGATGGCCAACTAAGGGCCTCTTCCCGTTGCCGCTGGGATCTTACCAACAGCGGGTGTGCCTCTGCCGTGCAGGGAGGATGCCTTGGAAAATGAGGCAGCCTCCCTGCGGGATTGGGGGGGACCAACCTCCATGGGCAATTCGTGGCCCACAGATGACCCCCCCGCCCCCCCACAAACGGGAATCAGTGCACCCCCCCCCCCCCCCAGGACCCCCCTAACCCTGGACCAAACACCCAGCACCCACCCCCCGGTTGCCGGGGCCTTCCAGGCTGGCCCCAGCGACCCTGCCTCACCTACCTTGGGTCCAGGGTTCCGACGCTGGGCCTGGGTCCGAGGCTTCTGCAGTACCTGCAGTGGTCACTGCTCCCACTGACGCTACCGATACTATTGAGCTGCCAGCCCTGTGATTGGCCGGCAGCTCTTGGGGGCAGGATCCCTGTCCCTATTAAGTGATTAAAGGGACGGGGGAATCCCACCTCCTTCAACTTTGATGGCCAAAGACTGGAGGATCGCTCCGGGGCCTGAAAAACTGCAGAAGCAGGGACCCCTGCTTTTTTGGCCCGTCGCCAGGACGCCTACCTCCTGCACAAAATCCAGCCCCTATTGGACTAAATTTTCCTGGCCCCATGTCATGGAGGCGGGGGAGCTGGAAAAAAAGGGGGAGCCGCGTTGGGGTGGTTCCTGGATGCATTCCCAATGCTGGGGAACTTTCACAGGGGAGGACATGGAAATCGGATTGGAAGCCTGCTCCACTGAGACCTCAATTAGGAGTGATTTTGCAGCCTCACCTGCATTTTTCCACCAGTGGAGTAGCCCTCCCCACCAGCTCAATGGAGGCAGCCTCCTTGTGGCAGGATGGGGCCGCGAGCATGAATGACCACAATCTCGGCTCAGCTAGATCCAGTGGATTGGTTTCCACTCCATCCTGATGGATCTGCTGGCCTAGATCTTGTTTATTTCTTCACTGCTGTGCAGCCCACTAAGGGGTCCTCCTTGTGGAGGCCTGCTCACGGTCCCTGACCTACTTCAGCAGTGCCCACCTCTCCCAATGGGGCTGCCAAGACTCCAAAGTTGCCAGTCTTCTGATTGAGTTGGCAGCATCAAGAGCAGGCTCACCATCCTTAACAGTCGCCAATCAGGAGGCCACCTCCTAGAAGATTACTGAGCTGGTCTCGCTGCCAGCAAGTAGGGGCTCGGGACCCCGACGTGGGACCAAATGGGGGTCCCGAAGCCTTCAGCAAAATCCGGCTTATACTGCGTACAATCGTTTCTTGTCACCTGCACAACATTCTATTTTTCAGAACTATGTTTTATTCACTGCAGCCAGAACACTTCAATGATCTGAATGTGCTTATTCTTTTCAATGTAACCTCTTTCATTGTGAGGGTAGTCATTTTGTTTTTAAAATGTTGTCAGGTAATTCCTCAATGTTGCGAGTCTGACTCCTCTCTTTCTTAGGGTTGGCAACCTTGCTTAGACATATTCCTGGAGGTGTCATCACATGACCTCCTACCTCCAACCTCGCCGCCGCCAAACACCTGCCATTGGTCACCCACCTTTCCATCCTCACAGTGTACCACTTCCAGTTGGAAAGCAAATAGACTCATCATTAACCGATTGAATGATTCTTGAGGGTCAGTAAAACAGCCTTTTTCCCTATGTCCAATATTTTTTTATAACTAGTAAATAAATATGTTCAAAGAAAACTAAAAAAAATCACGTTTTTAATTGCTCACATGATTTTTCTCCTGGGTTGTTTGTAGCAGTCATCGAGTCATAGAGTTTTACAGCACAGAAATAGGCCCTTCGGCCCAATGCGCCTGCGCTGACCATCAAGCAATCCCATCTCCCCACACTTGGCCCATAGCCTTGTATGCTATGGTGTTTCAAGTGCTCATCTAAATACTTCTTAAATGTTGTGAGTGTTCCTGCCTCTACCACCCCTTCAGGCAGTGTGTTCCAGATTTCAACCACACTCTGGGTGAAAAAATTTACCTCAAATCCCCTCGAAACCTCCTACACCTTACATTAAATCTATGCCCCTTGTTATTGACCTCTCAGCTAAGGGAAAAAGTTTCTTCCTATCTATTCTATCAATGCCCCTCATAAGTTTGTATACCTCAATCAGGTCCCCCCACAGCCTTCCCTGCTCTAAGGAAAACAACCCTAGCCTATCCAGTCTCTCTTCATAGCTGAAATGCACCAGCCCAGGCAATATCCTGGTGAATCTCCTCTGCACCCTTGCCAGTACAATCAGTGTCCTAGAGAATATTATTCTTTAATTCCTAGAGACTCCAAGCAATCCTGAAGGGTTGACAATCCTAATCTTCCCTGTTACTGGCACTAAGTAACAAATGTGACAGTAAATTCAGCTGCTGAGACTTTCCTCAGGGGTTCTCCAAATAAGACTCCGTAACTTTGGCGGAAAATCTGCAGAAACCCCATTGCACATCTATCCATGGAGTTTGCCAAACTTCTGCCAAGGCCCATCGGGACAACCCCAAAAAAATTCCCAGAAAGTTTGTTTTTGACCAGTATGAAACAGCTCCATATCACTGCAAAGAATCTTTTGCACCCGTCACTGTACCACAGTCTGTCTGACAAACAGGACTAGGCTTTGTGTGTGGAAGCAGACAGCTGCAATCTGCTCAGCCCACACAATTTTAAAATTGTGCTTCTGGTAAGATTGTAGGAGTGCAACTCATCTGGTTGATGATGACAAGTTAGAATTATTAATTGCACACAACTTGCTTAAACAGTTACTGTCAGCAGGGTTATCAAAAGAATATACACTTGCAATGAATTTGCCTTTTTTATATCAATCCACTTATTTTGAATAGTTTAATGCCCCGTTAAAGTAATGGAGAGAGAAGTTTGGCTCATGCACGTTAAGTGTTCCTGTGATGGCTTTATCAACTGTTACCCTATTTCTGCATTTTTAATTCATTAACTGCTCATGCTGGACATATTTGGTTGAATTTTAAATACTACTGAGTTCAGATGTTATTAACGTTTACTTTATTTGAAGAAATGCATTACAAATTTTGAATCTGCCTGAGATATTCTCTCAGATTAGTATCATCTGTCTGTCCTGTAAGTGAACCAATGTTCCTCATATAGAGGAGTTTACTTCTACGAATCAGCATCTAGCTTTACAATAGGAGGACCCTGGAGAGGTAATTGTGTTGTGCAAAGTAGATACTGTGATCATTGCATGTGCCCTCTTATGCATCTCACCAATGTTCTAAAATGTGAACTTGTTAATATTTTAAGGAGATGAGTCCAAAAACAAGTCATTAAAGTGTTTTATTTTGCAGTCAGCAAGTGAATTTTGCAGAGTAACTGTTATGGCAAATCCCAACCACTTAAACTTAATCTCAGTCCCTCCTAGTAACTAAGAAAAATGATAACAAAAACAAGAAATGCTGGAATCACTCAGCAGGTCTGGCAGCATCTGTGGAAAGAGAAGCAGAGTTAACGTTTCGGGTCAGTGACCCTTCTTCAGAACTGACAAATATTAGAAAAGTCACAGATTATAAACAAGTGAGGTGGGGGTGGGGCAAGAGATAACAAAGGAGAAGGTGCAGATTGGACCAGGCCACATAGCTGACCAAAAGGTCACGGAGCAAAGGCAAACAATATGTTAATGGTGTGTTGAAAGACAAAGCATTAGTACAGATTAGGTGTAAATACACTGATTATTGAACAGCAGCAAGTGCAAACCTGAAAAAAACCTGAAACAAACAGTGGGTAAGCAAACTGAACAAACTAAGATGAAATGAAATAAATGCAAAAAAAAAGGATTGTAAAAAATGTAAAAAAGGATGTAAAAAAAGAGAAAGAAAAGAAAAAAGGAAGAAAAACTAACTAAAAATGAAAGTAAAATGGGGGGCTGTCATGCTCTGAAATTATTGAACTCAATGTTCAGTCCGGCAGGCTGAAGTGTGCCTAATCGGTAGATGAGATGCTGTTCCTCGAGCTTGCGTTGATGTTCACTGGAACACTGCAGCAATCCCAGGACAGAGATGTGAGCATGAGAGCAGGGGGGAGTGTTGAAATGGCAAGCAACCGGAAGCTCAGGGTCCTGCTTGCGGACTGAGCGGAGATGTTCCGCAAAGCGGTCACCTAGTCTGCGCTTGGTCTCCCCAATGTAGAGGAGACCACACTGTGAGCAGCGAATACAGTATACTACATTGAAAGAAGTACAAGTAAATCGCTGCTTCACCTGAAAGGAGTTTTTGGGGCCTGGGATAGTGAGGAGAGAGGAGGTAAATGGGCAGGTATTACACCTCCTGCGATTGCAGGGGAAGGTGCCCTGGGACGCGGACGGGGTGGTGGGGGTAATGGAGGAGTGGACCAGGGTGTCACGGAGGGAACGATCCCTTCGGAATGCTGACAGGGGAAGGGAGGGGAAGATGCGACTGGTAGTGGCATCACGCTGGAGGTGGCGAAAATGGCGGAGGATGATCCTTTGGATATGGAGGCTGGTGGGATGAAAAGTGAGGACAAGGGGAACCCTGTCACGGTTCTGGGAGGGAGGGGAAGGGGTGAGGGTAGAGGTGCGGGGAATGGGTCGGACACGGTTGAGGGCCCTGTCAACCACAGTGGGGGGAAATCCTCGGTTGAGGAAAAAGGAGGTCATATCAGAAGCACCGTCATGGAAGGTAGCATCATCAGAGCAGATGCGTCGGAGACGGAGAAACTGGGAGAATGGAATGGAGTCCTTACAGGAGGTAGGGTGTGAAGAAGTGTAGTCGAGGTAGCTGTGGGAGTCGGTGGGCTTATAATGGATATTAGTAGACAACCTATCCCCAGAGATGGAGACAGAGAAGTCGAGGAAGGGAAGGGAAGTGTCAGAGATGGACCATGTAAAGGTGAGAGAAGGGTGGAAATTGGAAGCAAAGTTGATAAAGTTTTCTAGTTCGGGGCGGGAGCAGGAAACGGCACCGATACAGTCATCAATGTACCGGAAAAAGAGTTGGGGGAGGGGGCCTGAGTAGGACTGGAACAAAGAATGCTCGACATATCCCACAAAAAGACAGGCATAACTAGGACCCATGCGGGTACCCATAGCAAAATGATAAACTGCCTTTCCCATTTAGCAGACTAAATATCCTTGTTTTTGGTCAGTCTTAGCATTGAAATTGTCTAAGGCTTATGCTGGATTTGTATACTTTATTTCTAAGGTAAGTTTTAATCTTATATTTTCTTGATTATTAGTCCAAGCCTCTGGATTACTAGTCCAGTAACAACCACTACATACACGTGCTCCTTAACACTATGCAGACAGCACTTCTTTATTATTTGTGAAAACATCATGAACTGTGGGGCGGATAGTGATAAACTTCAAGAGGACGTACAAAGGCTAGTGGAATGAGCAGATGAAATTTAATGCGGAGAAGTGTAAAGTGATACATTTTGGTAGGAAGAATGAGGACATGTAATATAAAATAAAGTATAAATTTCTAAGTGGGGTGCAGGAATAGAGAGACCTGGGGGTATATGTGCACAAATCATTGAAGGTGGCAGGCCGGTTGAGAAAATGATTAAAAAGGCATATGGATCCTGGGTTTTATAAAAAGAAGCATGGAGTATAAAAGCAAGGAAGTTTGGTGAATCTTTATAAAACACTGGTTCGTCCTCAACTAGAGTATTATGTCCAGTTCGGGACACCACACTTTAGGAAGGGGGCGAAGGCTTTAGAGAGGGTGCAGACAGGATTTACAACAATGGTTCCAGGGATGAGGAACTTCAGTTAGGTGGATAGGTTGGAGAAGCTGGGTCTGTTCTCCTTGGAGAAGAGAAGATTAAGAAGAGATTAGATAGAGGTGTTCAAAGTCATGAGGGATCTGGACAGAGTAGATGGGGAGAAATGGTTTCTGTTGGAAGGGTTGAAAACCAGAGGACACCAATTTAAGGTGATTGGCAAAACCTGCTACAGTGACATGAGGAAAAACATTTTTATGCAGCGAATGCTTAGGATCTGGAATATGATGCAAATAGAGGCAGATTCAATCAAGGCTTTCAAAAAAGAATTGGATAATCATCTGAAGAGAAAACATTTGCAAGGCTATGGGGAAAAGACAGGGCAGTGGGACTAGGTGAGCTGCTCTTGCAGACAGCCAGCATGGACACGATGAGCCGAATGGCCTCCTTCTGTGCTGTAACCATTCTATGATTCTAGTAAGTAATAAGTATAATTATACTGTGAAATAGGAAAAATACTCTTCCAACCTATATCTGATCATCTGAACAATTGTTGTTTGAATAAGCCACACCATGTCCAAGCTAATTTGAATAACTGATATTCTACTATTATTCAAATTGTAGTTCTGATTGTTTCACAATGAGTACTCCTTTCAACAGTAACAAAGAATTTCATTAATATCCTATTTGTTTTGTGTTTTAAATACAACTATCTTATTTGCCATAGATTCTAACCTTCTTTAAAGGTCTAATGGGGAAGTTCACTAAAGTGAATTCTATCAACTGGATAATCGTTATCCTGTAGTCTGACTGTCTTCAAAGGAATTTTTCTAGATTTGTTAGACATGGCTTATTACTTCTACTTGAACACAGATAAGGTCTTATAGCCACTATGTTCCTTAGAGGACATCTAATAGCATCCTGTAAAAATCTGCAGAGTATCTTCCCCACTATCGATGTTAGATTGGTCTATAAACTTTATAGCCTTGGATTTCCTAAAGAAGCCTTTTGATTGCAATCAATGTGAAGAATCCTCAAGTATTGCTTTCAGTGCCTGAATAGATTTGGGGGCTCACAGATTGTGGCTGCGTGCTGCATTTTGCAAAACCTCATTGTGCAAAGAGGTATGCACATGGAGGAAGAACAGCAAGAGGACCTCCCCTCATCCGACAAGGAAGATTCAAATGTAGATGAAGAAGGAACGGAAGAGCAACCCCGAAGACATCAAGTAAGAACCTTTTTTGGATCAGCTAATTGTCCAATGTGATGCTTAATTTACTCATTCATCTTAAATCTTCCCCAACTCCCCTCTGCATTAACAGTTATCATTGCCTTCTCTATCTGTCCTTCCACCCTGCAATTAAGAACCTCCAACTTCTGAGTCAAGTATCATATACATGACTTCCTGACATTCCAGACTCATAACATGTTATGAAACCACACTACAGACAAATTTGTAAAGTTAAAAACGTTATTTTTTCATAATAGTCACAATATCATTTGTCACCCATGTGCCAAACCGATAATGCTTTTCTTAATTTTTTTTAACTCTTTCAGTACACCTATAAGGTGTTCTTCAGGTGGCTTAAGCTTAGCTGGTGCAATGCTTGCTTAAGTGAGGACTCTTGATATGTTCATGGTTGTTGAACTCTGGGAGCTCAGGCCTGGGAGCAGGGCAGTGTACTCCAGCTGGCTTTCTAACACCATGGCAGGCATTTGGTAAGATAGGATCTATCACACTTGCCTGTTTTTGGATTTCTATTTCATTTTTGTAATGTGTTTTATAATATGTGATAGCATACTGTGCCCTATTAGAAATTTGTTTTTCTTAAAATGGAATACCCTCCCAATCCAGGCACCTAGCAACAGTATGAAGCACTTTCAAGTTAGGTGTAGCAAGGCCAAACATGGAGTTCTATTTGCTCATCCTCTCGAAAATGCCTTAGCCCCAATTTCAGAAAAGCACCTCATACTGCACTCTGTGACATTTCCATTTTCCACACCAAGTATCCTTGTGGCCTCTTTATGTTCAGAGTCATTTCTGTCGTGGGCTGTTGGCAAATAGCTCAGAATCCTCTGAGGTCACATTTTCAAACAGGATTTCTTAAATGCGTAGCTGCCTGTACGTGAGGCTACTGTTGTAAGTTTACATCCTACCAAGCCTTTGGCAGTGCATTAGTATTGCACTGCAAAGACATAATTTTTAAATTCAGAAATAAAGTTTTTTTCACTTTTACACCTGGAAAAGTATAATAACTCATGCTAAAAACTTCCAAATTAACTCAATAGAATAATTCATGTAATTTTCTGTTCATAAATTTTAATGTTATGCATTTGACCTTCAAATTGCCTGTAGGTTCTGAGAAACAGTCCCATCTCACCATTTGTTTTTTTACTTTCAGTTCATGCACTCCTGTTGAAATAAACACTAGCTTTACAATAATAAAGCTACTCAAATGACTGAGATAATGTCATCACTTTAATATTATATATTTGTATAGCTGGGGAATCAGTTATAGTTTGATGTCAAGGTTAACAATCTATTCAATGGCTTCAGCTGATTCAGTGTGAATGGTTGTGCTGCCCCCAGGAATGGATCTCTCAGGGCAAGAGTTCAATATGTGGGTGGTGGTCTGACTTGGATGGCCACAGTCACAATTTGAGCTGGTCCTCATGTTCTACTCGTGGAGCAAGTGGCCACATCTTCCCTGGTCCATCCTCAAGCAGTTGAGGGTTTTCAGATTTTCCGTGGGAGATTGAAACCTGGGACATCACCATCTGGGTCCGTAACCAAGTTGTGGTTGATGATGTTAGCAGTCAACCAGGAGGTGAGCAATCAAGAGGTGGGGCTGTCGTCAGTTTGTAGGGAGTGGATTGTGTTCCAGCAGGGGCTACGAGATTTCAGGTGAGTGCATGGGGTTTTTTTTAGGTCTTCTGTAAACGAGAGTTCTTAGTTAGCTGTCAGCCAGTGGTGTTCTTTGAGGAGAATGTTTTCCCTGCGGCCATCAGGATGTTCAATGTGTGCTAGCATAGGAAGACACACATGAAAAATCTTTTTCATGCAGTGGGTGGTTCCGGTCTGGAATGCGCTGCCTGAGAACGTGGTGGAGGCAGGTTCAATTGAAGCATTCAAAAGGGAATTAGACTGTTATATGAAAAGGAAGAATATGTAGGGTTATGGGGAGAAGGCGGGGGAATGGAACTGAGTGAAATGCTCATTAGGAGAGCTGGTGCGGACACGATGGGCTGAATGGCCTCCTTTTGTGCTGTAACAATTCTGTGATTCTGAGCTGTATTGGTCTCAACATTCCAAAAATAATCCTCATGATTTCCCAGAGGTAGATATCTACCAAGTTTGTGTGGCAGCTCCTGAGCCAGGTTGAGCAGCAGTACTGTGCTGTTGGGTAGTATTGCTTTTTTTGGTGGGGGAGGGAGGAAGACAGCAATCTTCATGTGCTCCTCCTGTTAAAGTAAGTTTTCCAACTCAAACCTGCAAACTAATGCTGTCGAGAAGGTGACCGAACCCCAGTCACTGGGCTCCCGATCTGGCCAGTAAACCCACTTTAATTTAATTCTAAATGTCGAAAGCAAAACTTTATATACTGTTACAACCGACCGCTCAAGACAAAACCCCCAATCAAAATATATGAGTCTGATTGTGGTGAGAGAAACGCACTGTTGATTCAATCCTGTCCCTCCACAGATCGCCTAACATATCATTTTAAACTTTCCAAATTAAAGAAAGACCCAGCCAAATTGTACCATCTATTAACCCCCGAATGAGGCTAACCAAACTAGGTGTCTTTAGATCAACAAATTAACTGTTTAATTAGACAAACTAAATTCTTAAACACTACTAAGATATAAACAACATTTAAAATAGAAAAAATTAGCGTCCTTGCATATTTACGCTCCTGCTGAAGTGAAATCTTCCAATGTGGAACAGTCCAAGGTTGCTTGAAGTTCTCACAGCGGTCTGATGGAGGAGAAAAGGTTCTTCAACAGTAGAACAGTTCGTTGTCTAATTCACCAGTTAAATTGATGCTCTTCTTTTCCAACGATGAATTTCAGCAATTACATTTCAGTAGTTAAAGGAATTTGGTTATTTTCTTTTAAGAAATTGATCTAGCTTGACATCAGAATTCTGAGAATATAATAAATCAGCTTTAAATAAACCGAGAGGGAGCTCTCTTTTCCTTCAGTATATGCGGGCGGACAGTTTGTGTGTGTATCTGTTAACTGTGTCTCAAAAGCCAGTTTTTCAACTAGTTTCATACGTCAATCGGCAACATTGTATCTCGTGTCCTTGGTCCTGAGTGGCTGTATCCTATGGCAATGAGAATGTATATTTGAAGCTGGCTGTATCCAATGGCAATGAGAATGAATTCCTTTACTCAATCTCTGGAGCTTGTTGCCTTAAAGCAGTCCTGCTTCTTTTCCAGCCTTAAAGGCACATTGCATTCTTCCTGGGAAAAAACCTACAGGATCATAACTGTACAAATAACAACTTTAGATACTTTGAGATTGATTATCCTCTGAATTACTGTCTATTTGGGGGAAGATTCGGAGCATAAAATGTTACCACCTCAAAACCACCACTAAGAAACTGCACCGAATTTAAAAAAATCTTGGACGTTTCCCTTTATAGGTCTGTTCAAAGTTTGATTTCCCACATGTAAATATGGTCAAGGAGTTATGGTTAAATCATCCAATCCATTTCCTTCTCCTTCCATATAAAACTTAAAGCAAATAATTACTGCCACTACATAAATGTCAGTATGAGCTGCAGGATGGTATTGCTGAGGTGGATTCCACATTCAGGAGGCCATTTTGTTTGTTGCCACTGAAAGTTGGTGCTTTTTTCTCCCCCCCAAAAAAATCAATCTCTTTAGTACATTCTAGTCAGGAATTTTGGTTGCTAGTTTTAGTCCACTCTGCTCATTGCTTTGCATTGGAAACATGATTTTCCAATAGGAATTCCTCTAATCTTATGATGTGAAGAAAGTGGATACTTCTAGAATGAGGCATTGTTGTTCACTCCCTAGATGAATCACATTCTCCAATTCTTCCACTCCCAGGTCCAGATTCTCATTAATGCTGAGTGCTTCACCCAAATGAAAACCCTTCTGACTCATTAACTACTTCCTCCCGAGAGGGTGCCTCTGGGGTCGTGCTCATGCAAATAAGATGCTACACCAGAGCTTGTGATGGTAGCAGAAGCTGTGTCTTTTGAAATGTCAGGGTAGTCATCTGAAAGGCTGGCCTCTTCTTCCAAGGCACTTCTTCCTCTATGAAATGAAATAAAGAGCTTGTTTAGCTGTGGATACAATGACATTTTCCTTTGAGAAAATAGTTGCCTTGTGTAACAGCATTGCAATACTTTGAGAAAATAAAAAAAGCAGAGACTATGCATGATAAGCGTTGCCCAGCTTTTACCAACTTTCTCTGCCATCTTGCCTCCAACCTTGCCATCTCCCACAGCCTGTCCTGCTCATCTGATGTCCATAAGATTCCTCTTCCTGCAAACTGGGAGTTTTGAGTGATGCATTCCTCCCCGATTACATTTCTCATGCAATTGCTATCAGTGAGATTTTACTTTGAAGGGAAAGAAGACAACTTTAAAGACATGTGAATGGCATGGACACTCTCTCCCTATGGACACATGCATCCTTTGATAATTTTGACACTGTAAAGACAGAGTCTTTTGGTTTCAGGCATCAGTAAATCAAGTTCACAAGTAATTTAATATCTTTATGGAACAAGGCTATGAAATACAGAAAGAGTTGATATTTACCTCAAATTCTGGGAACAGAGTACAGTAGTTTAGCATGCTCTGAGTTTCTTGAGTCTGTTATGTTTTATATTCTATTCTAACCATCAGCAAGCCTTTTCTATTCTAACAGTCAGCTGCTACCATGTCCACAATTAAACCAAACTAGCTTTGCTGTAACCAGAATCACAAAAGCATCTGGTTATGATACAAGGGTATGTTTCCCTTTGACACTCCACATACAAAGTTTATCTGTTTATATAATCATTTTTTATACAAATGAAACAGTTGAGTCAGAACGTTAGGTATCAATTACTCACAAAGACATTGCAGCTTTAACAAAACTACCACTTCATCCTGATAAGTGTAACAGTTTTAACTGGTAAAAATGATGGAGTATTCTCGGAAAAATGCATAGCAGTGAAACAACATAATAGCCAGCTTAACAGACTCTCACCAGTCGACAGTAATTTTCTATTATTGCAAAATGTTACCATGGCAAGATTGGAAGAATGAATAATGTATAAGGTTTGTGACATATGTATTCATTTATGGTCATATTGCATCTCGCTAGCTAGAGGGCCTACACTAAAAAGATGAAAGGAGCAGGTGCATTGTTCCTTCAAATTAAGTGTCCTTGAAGACTCGCAGAAGCTCTGTGGCAAGCTATGTAAGTTGACAAAGAGGTTGTCACTTAAAATGATGCTCAAGTGTTTTCAGGGTTATCCTCTGTTAATACGAAGGTAGTATGAGTGTGAGATGTGTTTTCGTGCTAATGCCTGACTTATCTTAGCTACCCTTGGGAGATCATTGAACCTCTTCCAGTATATGAGAATTCTTCGGGTGGTAGAGATTATGCTAAAGCCCTCACTATAGCTCAAACCCTCTCATGGAACTTCCTGACCTCAATGCCCAACAATCTTAATCTTCTAGCTGTCACTTCAGTCAAGAGGATGTCTTCAAATGTGTCTGATAATCTGGGGCCCTTCTGGAAACAGTCACCCTGAGGCTGCTTCATAGTCAAGACATTTTGATTACTACTGTCCACTGCCACCTAGAAACACTTGCTCCCTTTCGATGGCTGCAATGCTTTAAATTCTGCACCTCTGAATTGCTCTCCCTAGCAGCAGTGGCAAACCTATAAGGAGGGCTAGTACTGTTCCAAACCCACCCTTGATACAAAATGCAGGCCCTGGGAGGAATTTGCAGCAGACTAGCTGAAAAGCCACATGGGCGGGCAGTGGTCCCGCTCAGTCACTAACTTCCCAACAGGAGGAGAATCCAACTTTATCTATACACATCCTGTTGTTCCTTTTTACATACTTCACTTGCCTTCCTCCTTTGTATCCATTCTTCCTCATCCAATTTAGGAATGATAACAAAATTTAAAAAGAAAAATGATGTTTAATTGGTCTACATTTGCCTCCGAAGGTTACATTTTCTGCTGATCAAAAATTCAGATTTAGATGGATGACATAGTAACATTCTAGAAGAAGCCAAATTAATCTGGGACATGAAAATTACATTCAAACCAGGAGCTGTCATTGCAGATGAGCAAACCAATCAGTGGGTGGAATCTTCTGGGCCCTGCTGAGGCGGGTTAGACTGGGGGAAACTTGGATATTAGCCAGTGATCTTGCCGGAGGTGGGGTCACCATGGCAGCAACTGTCCACCCGGCATCAGCGGATAGCCAATTAGGCCCGTTATGGAGGCCAATTGGGTGCAGTTTATGATGCCGCCAGGAACTTTGATAGCAGACGGGCCCCTGATGAGGCTGGAGCCCGGCAGATAATTAGGGGTGACCGCCTGGCAGCAAACTGGAGATTAGGGTGGGGGTGGGGTGGGGGTGCCATCGGCACCTCCCTTTAATCATCCCAGTAGATATTATGACCGTGAACATTGTCAGCCAGTAAATGTATGCCAAATGATAGAAGATAAGGATAGTGTGACTTTTAATGAGCTGGGTGAAGAGGCAGAGACCGAGAACTCTCAAATAGAACCCCTTGCGATGAAACTGACAACACAGAAGTGTTAGAAAGAGTTCTATACTATCTTCCTGAATAACATAAAAAGGTTCTGGCTGACAGTTAAGAGTTTAAAGCAGTATGTGCAGGTAAACCAGGTCAAACTCCTCATGGGTTGATGTAATGACAACTACAGCCATTAAACAGAACCCTTATCAACTCAATCCTGATAAATTGGCTCAGGTCAGAGAAGAGGTTCAATATATGCTAAATAAATACCTTTCTCTGTAATTTAGTGTATTAGCTACCTACGAAGTACTGTTTAGCTAATGTTGATTTTAAGTTTAGTTGTTATCGTAAAAGTCTTAAAACGTGAAATCTTCTTTAATTCTTCAACAATTCTTCTTCTGGGGAGTTCATATCTCTTGTTTTAAGGTTAGCAGTCTCTACTGAGGTCATAACAAAGGGTTTATATTTAGAAAGGGAAGGAATAGAATACACTTTAAAATCATCAAGAGCAATTAGTAGCACTGTCTCTTCGGAGTTAGAAATTGTGGGTTCAATACCCATTGCAGGACTTGAGTGCATAATTTAGCCTGATACTTCAGTGTAGTACTGATGGAGTGCTGCACTGTCAGAGGTGCTGTTATTTGGATGAGCCATTAAACCAAGTCTGTTTGTTTGTTTAGATGGTCTTAAAAGATCCTATGGTACTACTTGAAGAGGAATACATAGTTGTCCTGGTGATCCAGCCATCATCCCTTCCCCAGTTAATATTCCTCCCTCAACAACTACCAAGAATAGCTTAACTAGTTATTGATTTCATTTACTGTTTGTTGCACCTTGCTGCATAAATTGGCTTCTGCCTTTGCTTACAGTGATTGCACTTCAGATTATTTGTGAAGTGCCTTCAGATGGCCTGAGGCTATGACAATGCACGATATCTAAATGTAATTTATTTCCTTAATGCATCTCTGGTTAAAAAATATCCAACATTCAAATTACATATTCCCAGAGTGAAGGCATGTGGCATCAAAGAAGAAGCAGAAGCAGTAGTGGGTGACGACATAGAGATGTGGTTCATAAATGGGGTGGTCCACAGACATTTTTGGGGAGTCCAAGATGCAGGGCTGGCCTGTAATGAGTTCTTTATGTTGTCTGATGGAACATAAATGAGATGAGTTTGCTGAAGGTATCAAACAGGTTTATTAACATTTAAACTATTATGTACAGCACATAGCTAACTATTAACAGAACCTTCATCAAGGTGTTACTGTTGCAGAGTGACACTGGCTTGTAGTCGCATGACTACATCCTGGCACTTAGCTCATTAGCATACTAAATTTTAAAGGGATATCACTCTGAAAGTCAATCATACAACATGACGATCGCCCAGTGGGCCGTACGCAAGTGTAAGTTAGTAAGTGGCAGCTGGAGGCATGCTCTACTCTCCCCTGCTCCCCTAATGCTCTCTTTGTGCTCATGCTTTCTTCATACACTGCCCCCACAATGCTCCTGCCCTCCCCATACTCACCAAGTGCATTCTCTGTGCTCCTGCTGTCCTAGTGCTTTTCTTGGGCTCCTGCTCTCTCCACACTCCTGCCATGGATAGACAGATTCTGCAGTGAGAAGCAGGCATATTGTTTCATTGATATCCAAGTCAATACCTGTTTTCTTAATTAGAGGCACTGGAAGAGTTCTGGAGGTGGGAACAGGTCGTTGAGTGCAATTTAAAAAGGCAAACAGCAGCTATCAATGGCCCTGCCGTTGCCATTTCAGATGCAGTACCAGGGAGCTCGGAGGGCCTGTGTGGGCATGCGTCCCCGGGCGGTACCCCGTTTCTTGGATGCCTCTCTGGAGGCACTCATTGATGCCATGTCCAAGAGGAGAGAGTTGTTTTACCCAGCCACAGGGAGGAGGAATCCTGCCCCCCTCCCCCCACCGAGTGAGACCAAGAGGGCATGGATGGAGGTGGCCCCAGAGGTCAGCAGCCAGGAACCTATGAGAAGGGCCTGGGTCCTGTGCAGGAAAAGGTTCAATGACCTATTGCAGTCTGGTAAGGTGAATGGGTAGTGGCTCCTAGTTCATTGGGCACCAACTCTCTAAGCATTAGAATGCATGTGAGATGACCTCACAGAATGTCTGTAGTTCTCCCTCACATTGTCAGAGCAGTGTTGAACAGTCAGTACAATGAGACATAGGAACATAGAAGAAGGAGTAGGCCATTCAGCCCCTCAAGCCTGCTCCGCCTCATGGCTGATCATCTACCTCAACACCACTTTCCCACTATGATGTCATTACTATCGAGATACTATTGATTTCTGTCTTGAACATGCTCAATGATTGAGTTTCCATACCTCTCTGGGATAGAGAATTCCACAGATTCACCATCCTCTGAGTAAAGAAATTCCTCCTCCTCTCAGTCTTAAATGGCCTACCCCTTATTCTGAGACTATGTCCCCTGGTTCTAGACTCACCAGCCAGGAGAAACATCCTATCTACATCCACTCTGACATGTCCTGTAAGAATTTTGTAAGTTTCAATGAGATCACCTCTCATTCTTTGAAACTCTCGAGAATACAGGCACAGTTTCCTCAATCTCTCCTCATAAGACAATTCCAGGGATTAGTCTGGTGAACCTCTGTTGCATTCCCCCTATGACAGTATAGCTTTCCTTAAATGAGGAGACTAAAACTTCACACAATACTCCAGGTGTGATCTCACGGTTCTATACAATTGCAGCAAGACTTACTTACTCCTGTACTCAAAACGCCTTGCAATGAAGGCCAACATACCATTTGCCTTCTTAACGGCTTGCTGCATCTGCATGCTAGTTTTTAGTAACTCATGAACAAGGACACCAAGGTCCTTTTGGACATCAACACTTCCCAACCTCTCACCATTTAAGAAATACTCTGTTTTTCTGTTTTTTTCTACCAAAGTGGATCACTTCACACTTATTCACATTATATTCTATCTGCATGTTCTTGTCCATTCATTTAGCCTGTCCAAGTCCCCTTGAAGCCTCCTTGCATCCTTCTCACAAATTACATTCCCATATAGTTTGTGTCATCAGCAAATTTGGAAATATTACATTTGGTCCCCACATCCAAATCATTGATATAGATTGTGAACAGATGTGGCCTCAGCACTGATCCTTGCAGTACCCTATTAGCAACATCCTGAGAATGACCCGTTTATTCCTACTCTCTGCTTTTTGTCTGTTAACCAATTCTCAATTTATACCAACATATTATCCTCAATCCCATGTGCTCTAATTTTGTTTATGAACTTCCTGTGTAACCTTATCAAAAACCTTCTGAAAATCCAAATACACCACATCCACTGGTTCTCCTTTATCTATGCTACAAGTAACATCCTCAAAAACCTCCAATAGGTTTTTCTTCCAGTTTTGCTTCCCTCCAAATCTTCCCTTCTTGCCGCACTAAGATTATAAATTCCTTTATTGCTACCTTGCTCTCTTGCCTTCTCCGCTCTTCACATTATCACATCTTATCACTGCAGCTGCAACACATCACCTGCCCTGCCATCCTGATTTTGTTTTATAGATCTAAATTTACTTAATGCCTCTCCTCACCAGCATTTACTGTACTAATTTAACCCTGGTAATGCAATAAACCTTACTGATTAAAAATAAAACAAAACAGTAGACTCAGCAGCTTCTTACTTCTCTTCTGCTTGTGTCTTAAATGTAAGGTAGCTACTTAAAATTTTAATTTTACGTTTTGCTAATTTCCAGCTATTAACACACATACCCCAATAGTAGTGTACAGATGCTCCCTCACCACAGTTACTCACCCAACAACCACCTTACAGCTTTCCTGTGATGTCACTGATTCTTTTTTCCAAACTCATTCAGGGCGCACTGACTCCTGAAGCTGTCAGCTGCTCCCACACAGGTCCAGTTCCTCTCTGCTCCCTGAAGGTAAGTGAAATGAAGGCCTGAGCCGCCTTCACACGTGGGGTGACATTCACTTGGGGGTCATGTGGGAGGGCAGCATACTTATGGATCTTTCTCCTCTCATCCTGCAGGAGAAAAGAGAGCCCATAATACACAGATGATGGCCAGAACGTGGAGGTGGAGTGGCCCAGCTCCTCACCTTGACAGCAATGGAGGAGGCAGTGATGGAGAATGGCAGGGTTCCATAAGACATTCGGTGGGGGATGGCGAGACGGGAGGCCGTGAGCAGCAGGGTCATTGGATTGCTCATTCTTTAGGTGAAGGGCATGGAGGAGACTCCTGCCCAATGCGTGCTATGGATCATAGATCGTTGTCATCTGAGGGGCTGGTTGTGATGGGGCACTTGAGTAGGACCAGTTTTCATTACCATTCTCATGTCTCCCACGGGGCCAGTTGAAGAAAGACACAAAAGTGAACCTGCCGTATTGGCACCACCATCTACGGCTGGGGGGTGGAATTCATGGAACCTTCACCATCATATTGGACCTCGGCACCTTCCACCAGTGCAGAGACACTCACCTCAGTTGGGCCCCAGAGTAGTGTAGAAAATGGGAGCATTGGGTGTACCTCACCTCACGTGTGAGCAGGAGGAGGTGGGTGAGGCAGAGTCAGCTGGGGACAGTCCCCCTTGGAGGACAGAGGACACAGTGATGCTCTGCTGGGCAAAGATGCAAGACTTAGTTGATTTTTTAAATTATTATAATCGTCTTCTAAAGTTTTACATATCAAGGTTTTAGTCATGGCAGGAGAGCTTAAAGCCGTGGTTTGCTCCGCTTGCTGCATGTGGGAATCCGGGAACATTTCCGGTCCCCGGGACCAACATGTGTGCAGGAAGTGTGTCCAACTGCAGCTCCTGGAAGCTTGGGTTTCAGAGCTGGAATGGCGGCTGGAAACACTGTGGAGCATCCGCGAGTCTGAGAGCATCGTGGATAGAGAGGTGGTCACACCGCAGCTGAAGGGACTTGAGGAAGGAAGGGAATGGGTGACCACCAGGCAGTCCAAGAGAAACAGGCAGGTAGTTCGGGAATCCCTTGGGGTCCCGCTTGCAAATCGGTATTCCATTTTGGAGGCTGATGAGGCTGGTTCCTCCAGGGAGTCCGGACAGAGCCAAGCTTCTGGCACCACAAGCAGCCTGTCTGCACAGGAAGGGGGAAAGAGAGGAACAGCAATAGTAATAGGGGATTCTATAGTCAGGGGAACAGATAGGCACTACTGTGGCCGTCAACGTGACTCCAGGATGGTGTGTTGCCTCCCTGGTGCCAGGGTCCGGGATGTCACTGAATGGCTGCAGGGCATCCTGAAGGGGGAGGGTGATAAGGCAGAGGTCATGGTACATGTTGATACCAATGACATAGGTAGAAAGAGGGATGAGGTCTTGCATCAAGAATTCAGGGAGTGAGGCAGTAGACTAAAAAGCAGGACCTCTCGGGTTGTAATCTCTGGATTACTCCCAGTGCCACGTGCTAGCGAGTAGAGAAATAGGAGAATAACACAGATGAATGCGTGGCTTATGTGTTGGTGCAGGAGGGAGGGTTTTAGATTCCTGGATCACTAGGACCGTTTCTGGGGAAGGTGGGACCTGTACAAGTGGGACGGTCTACATCTGAACCAGAGGGGAACTAACATCCTTGCTGGCGGGTTTGCTAGTGCTGTTGGGAGGAGTTTAAACTAATTTGGCAGGGGGAGGGGACGCAGACTCCTAGCAGAATAGGGACACAGCTAAACACAGGAAAGCAAACAAGTCAGAGGGAATACAGCGGAAGTAAGTTTCAAGGGAGTAAGACCAGGGTGGATGACCTCTACTTTAATGCCAGGAGTATTACAGGTAAAATGGATGAGTTAAGGGCAAGGATTGATGCGTGGAATTGTGATATAGTAGCTATCACAGAGACATGGTTGAGGGAGGGGCAGGATTGGCAGTTCAATATCCCGGGATATAGAATCTTCAGGCGAGACAGAGGAGGGGGTAAAAGAGGAGGGGGCATTGCAATATTAGTTAAGGAATCAGCTACTGCAGTAAGGAGAGATGATATCTTGGAGGGGGCATCAAATGAAGCTTTATGGGTAGAGTTTAGGAATAAAAAAGGGACAGCCACATTGCTAGGTGTTTATTATAGACCCCCAGATAGTCAGCGGGAAATTGAGGAGGAAATATGTGCGCAATTCGCAGAGGTGTGTAAAAATAATAATAGGGTAATTATATTAGGTGATTTCAACTTTCCCAACATTAATTGGGATAGTCATTGTGTTAAGGGCTTAGATGGAGTGGAGTTCTTAAAACGTATACAGGAGAACTTCTTAGCTCAATATGTAGACGATCCAACAAGGGAGGGTGCAGTGCTGGACCTAATTCTGGGGAATTAAGCCGGACAGGTGGTTGATGTGTTGGTGGGGGTGCATTTTGGTGATAGCGACCACAACATGGTACAATTTAAGCTTGTTATGGAGAAAGAAATAGACAAGTTGCAAAAAAAGGTTTGGATTGGGGGAGAGCAAATTTTAGTAAAATAAGGCAGGATCTGGCCAAGGTAGACTGGAAAGAGTTACTTGTCGGGACATCTACAGAAGAGCAGTGGGGGGCATTCAAAAAGGAAATGGGGAGGGTACAGGCCCAACATGTTCCCTCTAGGGTAATAGGTAGGAACAACAAGCCCAGAGAACCATGGATGACCAGAAACTTTCAGGATACGATGAGAAGGAAAAGAGAGGCTTTTAGCAAATACAAGGAAAGCAAATCAATGGAAGCATTAGTGGAGTATAGAAAGTGTAGGATGGAGCTTAAGAAAGCAATTAGGAGAGAAAAGAAGGGATATGAGAAAGCTCTGGCTGGTAAAAGTAGGGAAAATCCCAAGATATTCTATAAGTATATCAATGGGAAGAGGATAACCAGGGAAAGAGTAGGACCCATTATGGACCAAGGGGGAAATCTGTGGGTGAAGCCAGAGGACATTGGTAGGGTGTTGAACGAATACTTCACATCTGTCTTCACCCAAGAAAATGAGGATGTAGATATGGAACTCAGAGAGAGAGACTGTGAGGTTCTTGAGCAAATTGTCATAGGGAGTGACAAGGTATCGGAGGTTTTGGCAGGCTTAAAAGTGGACAAATCTCCAGGTCTGGACGATTTGTGTCCCAGGATGCTGTAGGAGGCAAGGGTGGAGATTGCAGGGGCTTTGACCCAAATTTTTAATTCCTCTCTGGCCATGGGGGAGGTGCCAGAGGACTGGAGAACAGCTAATGTGCCAGGGAACTACAGACCAGTGAGTCTCACGTCAGTGGTAGGGAAACTATTGGAGAAAATTCTGAAGGAGAGAATCTATCTCCACTTGGAGAGGCAAAATTTGATTAGGAATAGTCAGCATGGCTTTGTCAGAGGGAGGTCATGCCTAACAAATTTGATTGAATTTTTTGAGCATGTGACCAGGTGTGTAGATGAGGGTAGTGCAGTTGATGTCGTTTACATGGATTTCAGAAAGCCTTTGACAAGGTCCCACATGGGAGACTTATCAAGAAAGCAAATGCAAATGGGATGCAGGGTAACTTGATAAGGTGGATTCAAAATTGGCTTAGCTGTAGGAGACAGAGAGTGATGACAGACGGCTATTTTAGTGACTGGAAGCCAGTGTCCAGTGGCGTACCACAGGGATCTGTGCTGGGTCCCCTATTGTTTGTCATTTATATAAACGACATAGATGACTATGTGGGGGGTAGGATCAGTAAGTTTGCAGATGACACAAAGATTGGACGTGTGGTCAACAGTGAGGTTGCGTGTCTTGGGTTACAGGAAGATATAGACGGGATGGTCAAATGGGCAGAAAAGTGGCAGATGGAATTTAACCCTGAAAAGTGTGAGGTGATACACTTTGGAAGGAGTAATGTGACACGGAAGTATTCAATGAATGGCCTGACACTGGGAAGTTCCGAGGAACAAAGGGACCTTGGCATGTTTGTCCATAGATCTCCGAAGGCAGAAGGGGAGGTTAATAGGGTGGTGAAAAAGGCATATGGGACACTTGCCTTTATCAATTGAGGCATAATTACAAAAGCAGGGAGGTCATGTTGGAGTTGTATAGAACTTTGGTAAGGCCACAACTGGAGTACTGTGTGTAATTCTGGTCGCCACATTATAGGAAGGATGTGATTGCATTGGAGGGGGTGCAGAGGCGATTCACCAGGATGTTGCCTGGGATGGAAAATTTAAGCTATGAAGAGAGGTTGGATAGGCTTGGGCTGTTTTCGCTGGAGCAGAGAAGACTGAGGGGTAACCTGATTGAGATGGACAAGATTATGAGGAGCATGGACAGGGTGGATAGGGAGCAGCTGTTGCCTTTCGTGGAAGGGTCAGTTACGAGGGGACACAATTTTAAGGTGAGGGGCAGGAGGTTTAAGGGGGATTTGAGGAAGAACTTTTTTACCCAGAGGGTGGTGACGGTCTGGAATGCACTACCTGGGAGGGTGGTAGAGGCGGGTTGCCTCACATCCTTTAAAAAGTATCTGGATGAGCACTTGGCACATCATAACATTCAAGGCTATGGGCCAAATGCTGGCAAATGGGATTAGGTAGACAGGTCAGGTGTCTTTAATACATCGGTGCAGACTCGATGGGCTGAAGGACCTCTTCTGCACTGTATTATTCTGTGATTCTGTGATTCTGATGCTGGGCCTCGGGTGTGTCACAGACACGAAGGTCTTCCTTGAGAACCAGAGGCAGATAAGTTTCTGTTACTCAGAGTTCCCTGAGGCATTGAGGAGCCATGGGCATTGCATGTGCTCTATGATAACCCAGGAATTCAATCGCATAAGCTCCTCCATTGAGAGATTGGGCAACTTTACTTCCATCATAAGGTCAGAAGTGGGGATGTTCGCTGATGATTGCACAGTGTTCAGCACCATTCGCAACCTCTCAGATACTGAAGCAGCCCATGTCCAGATGGAACAAGACCTGGACAACATCCATGCTTGGGCTGATAAGTAGCAAATAACATTCATGCCACACAAGTGCCAGGCAATGACCATCTCAAACAAGAGAGAATATAACCAGTGGCGCAGTGATTAGCACCGCAGCCTCACAGCTGCAGCGTGGAGTTTGCAAGTTCTCCCTATGTCTGCGTGGGTTTCCTCCGGGTGCTCCGGTTTCCTCCCACATGCCAAAGACTTGCAGGTTGATAGGTAAATTGGCCATTATAAATTACCCCTAGTATAGGTAGGTGGTCGGGAAATATGTCCAATGTCAGAGTAGCCTGTTCTCATCTGGACTCCCTCAGCTGGTCTTTGTGTGTTCTCCAGGCCTTCCCCTGTCACCCTCTGCTGCCCCAGTGATGCCAGCGGACTCACTTCCCTCTCCAGATTCCTGCCACTTTCCACTGAGAAAAGCAAGCTTAGAACTCCAGTGCTCTGGGGCACTTCTGAAACAGCTGAGCTTTATATTGTGCCTCTGCATTCTGTTAATCAGCCCTTCCCATAGCCCTCATGGCCCTCTGCATTGTTCACATCTTCAAACCCTGTCATGTTCCACAGGTGGCATCTTCGCCCTTCCAGCCTTTGTGCACTACTGCTGGCAAGCTTAATGAGTTCAACAGACACTTAATTGGAGGCATGTGGGACTGCTGTTTGCTCCCACCCAGCAGCCCTTTGAAAATAGCTTCATGTTCTGGAGGCAGCAGGACCCGATGCTGACTTCTGAGAATGTGATCTTCAAATCATGCTCGTAGCTACACCCGCCCCCAGCACTCTTTAAAAATCTGGCCCCGGATCTTCCATTAAAATTACAGCAGTGGATTGGGAGAAACCCCATAGAAATTCTTCCCCACGATATAAAAGTGGATCTTGGTAAGTATACCGTTACAATCAAAAAGGAACAGGGGTAAAAATGTAGAGAACAGGACAAAGGAGACAAATGATAATCGATGAGGAAAAGAACAGAATTTCTTCAGGGCATGTACTCCTGAAAGGGTGACAATAAATCAAACAGTATAAATAAAATTACACAAATTATATGTTCAACAATAAAAATGCTAAAATACACAGCAGATGAGTCAGCATCTGTAAGGAGAAAAGACAAGTTAACATTTCAGGTCTAATGATCTATCAGAACCAAAAGCTCGAAGACAAGTAAGCATTTAAGTCACATTGGTTAAAGAAGTGTGGATCAATAGAGACTTTAACCATAGAAAAGTAGTTCATGGGTTCAATGATCTGTAACGTTTAATGTTTATATTGTGATCACATCACATATCTGATTATGATACATTGTATATTTTTCAAATAAAATAGTCAAAGAATATTTTTGAAACACCTGTGTTCTTGTGTTTGCCTACTTTTAAATGACAATGGAATCGGTCACAAGACAATAGACATTCACTAGGCAAGGACCAGCTTATCCTCAGCTGGCCGTGGGCCACAACGTGGAGGGATAATAAAATATCTCACCACATCCTGTTTCTCTTGTTGGATCGGTCACTCTTTCAAACAATAATATAATGACAGGATAGATTTAAAATGTAACCCTTTTACAACCACAAAATTATTGGTCGTCATCATTAAAATGAAGGCCACTATATTTTGCACATTTTTTTCAGATTGATGAATTAATAAAAATCCCAAGCTAGTAAATGGCTAATAACATTTTCCAGGTTTAAATATTTTTGCAATTAAAAAAATTTTGATTTTGCCAACAAAAACCAGTGAAGAAAGATCAGGAATAATAAGTTGCACAGAAAGAGGGATAAATTTTTCTTCCTTAAAAATGATGTGGTTATGCTGAAAAATAATCAAATGTTCCAGAATTACTTGCAAAAATAATTTTTGCTGATACTAAAAAAATGTGGCTTTCAATGCAAAATGCACAGATGAAGTCGACGTTGCATTTCTCTGATACATTTATTTATGAGGCTCATTTCAATATCAAATATTCAAAGCGATTGTGATTATACTGTATGCTTCAAAAACAAACACCACCACTTTTTGGTGGAATTTATTTGTATGCTTTTTTAAAAAAGGAACAATAGACTTTATGCAACTGTTATAACTGAGACAAGTGCACTATCTTTTCTAGTTCCACTTCTCCACAGGTCAAAACATATATTTAAATGTTTACTCAGGTACCGAAACAGTCAATCACATACTCTACTCTTTATCCCAGAATAATATACACCAACCAGGGTTTCTTTAATAAACAACAAAATTATCAGTTTATTATAAAACAAGACTTACCAGTAACGGAGCAAACCAGTAACACAGAAAGTGAAATATGAAAATTCCCTCTTAACCTTACACGCACATGAAGACACTAACTGAAAAATAATGGGATTTGCTCTGCAGAGCTCTTTTACAAAACAAAAACAAAAAAAATATATATTTTAGCCAAATACTTGCTAATTTTTGAAGAAAAAAGAGAGAAGATATGGAAGGATGTCAGTTGTCCCTTTTGGTCTGGTGTCCAGGTAGACAGAAACGGAGCACTGGAATCTTTTCTGGAGCAGTTCATTCTGGAGATGTCGAGAAGTAATCTGGTAGGCTTTCCAAGAGAAATGTGGCATCAGGCGTTTCAGTTATCCCACTCTGGATTCACAGGTTTTTCAAAGAGATAGAGAAAGATGAGCTGGTGTCTTATTTCTCAGCAGGCTGACCACCAACTGCCTTCAAACACAACCACACCCCAACTGAACCAAAACAATATCTCAGAAATGAAACCCCAAGCAGCAAATCAGAACCTCCTGACCACTACAAATATTGGCATGTCACTTCTCTAAACATCTCCCCCAAGTGCGGCACAGTGGTGCAGTGGTTAGCACCGCAGCCTCACAGCTCCAGCGACCCGGGTTCAATTCTGGGTACTGCCTGTGTGGAGTTTGCAAGTTCTCCCTGTGTCTGCGTGGGTTTTCTCCGGGTGCTCCGGTTTCCTCCCACAAGCCAAAAGACTTGCAGGTTGGTAGGTATATTGGCCATTATAAATTGCCCCTAGTATAGGTAGGTGGTAGGGAAATATAGGGACAGGTGGGGATGTGGTAGGAATATGGGATTAGTGTAGGATTAGTATATATGGGTGGTTGACGGTCGGCACAGACTCGGTGGGCCGAAGGGCCTGTTTCAGTGCTGTTTCTCTAAACTAAACTAAACTAAGTCACCAATGTTTCTGCTTATTGAGCTTAAGGCATGTGATTTCCAGTAAGACTTGTTTTCAAACAAGACCTCTTGATGACCCTTGTAAAAAACATCCATGGAGTCTTTTCAATTTTCTCAAATAAACCAAAGTCCACAACTTGAAAATACGAATCCTCTAAAAAAAAAATTTTTTTTTCAATAGAAGCACTTTCATAACACTTCCATCCTTGGAGGAATGAAATGCCATTTTTAAATGCATTTCATTACAAAGTATGGAAAAACAGAAGATGGAAAACATTAAAACACATTTATACACTCATTCTCATTCACTCTTTACCTGTAGCTAATACAGTTCTGCTTTGCACTTAGATAACTCAAAGCAAAGTGAAATCCTAGACATAGCATCCGCAATCACATTATGTTGCCCCACAAAGTGGATAATCTTTAAATGATAGGGTTGCATTAGTAAACTCCTTCGGAATAGTCTGGCATTCTGGTTTTTGAATTTTTCCCAAAGGCTAGGGGATTATGATCAGAATATACCAGTATGTCTCTGTAGTCATGGCGGACAAAGACTTCACAATGCTTAAGAGCTAGTAATAAGCTCAGGGTTTCTTTTTCCACTGTTGAATATTTCTTTTGGTGTCAATTTAGCTTTTTGGAAAAGTATCCCACTGGCCTTTCTACGTCAGATTCATCGTCTTGTAACAGGACTACACTGCTCCCCAGGTCACAAGCATCAATTGCTTATTGAAATTTGGGGCAGCCAACACTGGTTCATTTGAGAGGCTGAAAGCCATTTTGATTGAAGATGTTTGGCACTCTCCTGCCCACACTACGTTGGCTTTCTTTTTTTGCAAAAAATCCATCAGTGGAGCAGCTATAGTATTAAAATTTGGTACAAAATTGCGGTTGAAACCATACATGCCCCAAAACCTCATGATTTTGCGTTTAGTCTTTGAGGTAGGGAACTCCACCAATGCTTGTACTTTTGCTGTTCTTGAGAACACTTGTCCTTGCCCTACAATATGCCCAAGGTAGGTTACTCTCACTTTTGCAAATTCACTTTTGGCAAGGTTCATCACGAAATCAGGCAATTGTAATTTTCTAAACAGAGCTTCCAGCTGTTCCGAGTGGTCCTTTCAAGTGTCACTGTGTACTAGCACATCATCAAGATAAACCACACAATTAGGAACACTGGCTACCACTTGGTTCATTAGCCTCTGAAAAGTGGCTTGGGCATTTTTTAGCCCAAATCGCATCACTTGGTATTGGAAAAGATTGTCTGGTGTGAGCAGATATTTCTTTAGCTTGGGGTGTTAAAGGAACCTGCCAGTCTCCTTTTAACAAATCTATTTTTGTAAGAAAGGTGGCACTGTCCACTTTGTCAATACAGTCTTCCAAGTGTGGAATTGGGTCGGAGTCTCCCTTTGTTACTGCATTAACCTTTCTGTAGTCTATGCAGAATCTAGTTGAATGATCAGGTTTAGGCAATAACACCACTGGTTTGACTGGGTTCAATTAGGTGGTTTTCCAACATGTATTGGATTTCTGCTTTCACCTGGGCCTGTTTCTCTGGATTTAAGTGATAAGGATACTGCTTTATAGGAAAGGATTCCTCTACATCCACATCATGTATGGCTAAGGTTGTACATCCTGATGGCCCGACAGACTCCTTTAAATGCCATGAGTAATCTTTTTAGGTCTTCTGGTTGTTTGCATCTAAATATGAAAGCATAATGTCCAATCTCCCTAACAATTCAGTATTAGCTAACCGGATAGTAGGAGATTTAATTTGAGAATTGTCTAGGCCTCCTTCTGCCTCATCCTCACTATCCCTTTCATCCTTCACTGTCCTTACTATCTGACATAGCTGTGCTTGCTTATCCTCCTCCTGGCAATGATATTGTTGCAACATCTTGATATGACACAGCGATTCTTTTTCTGAAGATCTGGGGGTGTCAAATAATTTACTTTACCAATTCTTTTGACCGCTTTATATGGATCACTGAACCATGCTTTCAGTGGTTCACCCTGTAAAGGCAGTAATACTAATACCTCATCCCCTGGTTGAAATGCTTGGGTCTTGCATGCTGGTCTGCCCATTTCTTCATGGTTGTTTGAGAAGCTTTCAGGTGTTCCTGAGCCACGTTGCAGGCTCTCGTGAGCCACTGCCGGAACACGGATACGTAATATAACATGAAAGATTCGTCCCTCTGTTCAAAAAACTTTTCTTTGATTAGTTTTAGAGGACCTCATCTCGTTTCCATAAACTAATTCAAAAGGACCAAATCTGGTCGACTCATTAGGTGAATCCCTAGTGGCAAACAAAATAAATTCTAGCCCTTTATCCCAATCATGGGGATATTCATGACAGCATGCCTGAATCATTGTTATGAGGGTCTGATCGAACCTTTCTAAAGCCCACTGTGTCTGTGGGGATATGCTGAGAACGTTAACTGTGTTATACCCAAATTACCCGTAACTTTCTTAAAAAGTTTAGACATAAAATTGGAACCTTGATTCGACTGAATCTCAATCAGTAATCCATATCGAGTGAAGAACTGGGTAAATTTCTCCACCACTCACTTAATAGAAATTGTTCTCAAGGGAATGGCCTCTGGGAACCGAATAGCCATATCCATGATAGCGATATATTGGTATCCCACTTTCATTTTCAGTAAAGGTCCTACACAGTCTATCAACACTATACTAAATGGTTCCCCAAAAACTGGTATGGGAATTAGAGGTGCTGGTTATATGGCAGGTTGTGGTTTTCCCAAAATTTGGCACGCCTGGCACATTTTACAAACTGCACTACGTCCTTGGAAAGATCTGGCCAGTAAAAATGTCAACCTATACGTGATTGGGTCTTCTGGATCCCCACATGTCCCGCTATAGGAATTTCATGGGCTATCCTTAATATTTCCCAGAGATACTTGGGCAGCACCACTATCTGGTAAACAACCGTCCATTCTTCGTCCACAGGTCTGTGAAGAGGTCTCCACTTCCTCATCAGAATCCCATTTTTAATACAGTAGCCTTCCAGAACTCCCTTTGCCTCAGCTTCCATTAGAGTTGATTGTGCCACTTTATTTAACTCTGGATTGGCTTGCTGAGCCTTGATCAGAGAAGACTTACTGAAGATTTCATTTGGATTATCCAAATTCCCAAAGTTTCAGATATTTAGCTGCCTGTGGTGCCAATCTGACCTCTGACAATGGAACTTATTTGGCCATTACTTGAGCCACTCCACATGAAGGAAAAATTCCTGGAACCTTTTCCTGCAACTGCTCTGTCTCTTTGACTTCACTTGTTCTTTCCGTGACTACTGGAGAAGCTACTACTTTTACTCCAGCCAAATCATTCCCGAGAAGTAGGTCAACTCCATCTACAGGCAAACTATGAACAACTCCTACAGTTACTGTTCCAGACATTAGGTCACAGTCCAGGTGCACCCGATACGAAGGTACGGGTATATGCTCCCCGCCGATACCATTCACTAAAACCTTGGCATTCAGTGCAGTCTTTGGTGGAAAAGTTATGCCTTTCCCCAGAAAAAGAGTTTAGGTGGCTCCTGTATCCCCAAGTTTACCTGCCTCACCTGAGGGATAAGGAGTTACTATTCCTTTTGACGAGAATTCTCTATATCTCTCAGGTATCTTATTCACAACCCTTACACTCACAATGGTTTTTGTACTTGACCTTACAGCTGCAGTCAGATCTGCAGCCTGATGTGTTGTACTCTCTGTCAGGGCCCCTTTCTCTACATTGCCCTTGTGTACCCTAATGTGGTATTGGTAAAGTTTTTTTAGCAGTAACAAAGGGTCAACTAATAAATAAAGGAATGGCAGAAGTGATTCAACCTCGAGAGTGCACCTCCTGTGCTATGTGGGAGCACCAGGATACTTCTCATATCCTGGAGAACCATTTGCGCAGGAAGTGTTGTCAATTGCAGCAACTTGAGCTCCGGGTTTTGGAACTTGAGTGGCAGCTGGTGACACTGTGGAGCATTCATGAGGATGAGAGATTCGTGCATAGCACGTTTATTAGATTAGATTAGAGATACAGCACTGAAACAGGCCCTTCGGCCCACCGAGTCTGTGCCGAACATCAACCACCCATTTATACTAATCCTACACTAATCCCATATTCCTACCAAACATCCCCACCTGTCCCTATATTTCCCTACCACCTACCTACGCTAGTGACAATTTATAATGGCCAATTTACCGATCAACCTGCAAGTCTTTTGGCTTGTGGGAGGAAACCGGAGCACCCGGAGAAAACCCACGCAGACACAGGGAGAACTTGCAAACTCCACACAGGCAGTACCTGGAATCGAACCCGGGTCCCTGGAGCTGTGAGGCTGCGGTGCTAACCACTGCGCCACTGTGCCCCCTCATGATGTGGTCACCCCACAGCTTAAGAGTATGCAGGGAGAGAGGGAATGGGTGACCACCAGACAGTCAAAAAGAATCAGGCAGGTAGTGCAGGAGACCCCTGAGTGCATCGCACTCTTCTGCAGGTAATCAGTTCTGAATACTGAGGAAAGCGATGCTTCTCCTGGGGAGTGCAGCCAGAGCCAAGTCCATGGCACCATGGGTGGCTTAGCTGCACAGGGGAGTACAGGGAAGACTGGAAGAACCATAGTGATAGGTGATTCAATAGTCAGGGGAACAGACGGGCATTTCTGTGGCCGCACGCATGAATCCAGGATGATGTGTTGCCTTCCTGGTGCCAGGGTCAAGGAGGTCAATGAGCAGCTGCAGAGCAGCCTGAAGGGGGAGGGTGAATAGCCAGCAGTCATGGTCCACATTGGAACCAACGACATAGGTAGAAAGAGGGATGTGGTCCTGCAGTTAGAATTCAGGGAGCTAGGTAAGAAATTAGCAAGCAGGACCTCAAAAGTAGTAATCTCTGGATTACTCCCAGTGCCATGTGCAAGTGAGTATAGAAATAGAAGGATAAGAATGAATGAATGAACAGATGAATGTGTGGCTGGAAAGATGGTGCAGGAGGGAGGGATTTAGATTCCTGGGACATTGGGACTGGCTCTGGGGGAAATGGGATCTGGACAGGCCAGACGGGTTGCATTTGAACAGAGCCGGGACTGAGTTCCTTGAGGAACGTTTTGCTAGTGCTGTTGGGGAGGGTTTAAACTAGTTTGACAGAGGGATGGGGACCTGAGGGTAGACTCAGTTGGGACAAATTCAGAAATGAAAATGGAAGGCAGAAAATTAATGGATCAGTCTGGAAGACAGAGGAAACAAAGGTTGAAAATAAAAAAAAGAGTTTGGCAGTACTCAAATGTATCTATTTCAATGCAAGGAGTAAAGCAAATAAAGCAGATGAGCTGAGGGCACAGATAGACACGTGGCAGTATGATATCATAGCTGTTACAGAAACGTGGCTTACAGAGGGACAGGAATGGCAGTTTAACGTTCCTGGTTACAGGGTTTTCAGATACGATAGGGAAGGGGATAAGAAAGGAGGGGGAGTGGCAATTTTGGTCAAGGAAACTATTACAGTTGTGAGGAGGGATGATATTTTGGAAAGATCATAATATGAAGCCATATGTATTGAGCTAAGGAACAAAAAAGGGGCAATCACATAGCTGGAAGTGTACTATAGACCACCAAAAAGTCAGAGGGAGATAGAAGAGCAGATATGCAGGCAAATCTCTGAGAAGTGCAAGAACAATAGGGCAGTAATAGTAGGAGATTTTAACTACCCCAATATTAACTGGGATAGTTTTAGTGTGAATGGAATTGAGGGAGCAGAATTCTTGAGGTGCATTCAGAATTTTTTTGCCCAGTATGGAGCAAGTCCAACAAGTGAGGGTGCAGTTTTAGACTTAGTTTTAGGAAATGAAGATGGGCAAGTGGAAGGGGTGGCAGTGGGAGGGCATTTTGGTGGTAGTGATCTTAATTCAGTCAGTTTTAACAAAATTATGGAAAAGAACAGAGATCGAACAGGAGTTAAAGTTCTCAAACAAGAAATGCTGGATTCACTCAGCAGGTCTGGCAGCATCTGTGGAAAGAGAAGCAGAGTTAACGTTTCGGGTCAGTGACCCTTCTTCGGAACTGACAAATATTAGAAAAGTCACAGATTATAAACAAGTGAGGTGGGGGTTGGGCAAGAGATAACAAAGGAGAAGGTGCAGATTGGACCAGGCCACATAGCTGACCAAAAGGTCACGGAGCAAAGGCAAACAATATGTTAATGGTGTGTTGAAAGACAAAGCATTAGTACAGATTAGGTGTGAATATACTGAATATTGAACATCAGCAAGTGCAAACCTGAAGAAAAACAACCTGATTCAACAACAGCACTCTTAATACTGTTTACCACAGCTCAGATGCACAGAGAAGCTGCTTCATTTCTCTGACATGTGTCATTAACCTGCTTCCCCTCGTTTTTCTTCAGGTTTGCACTTGCTGATGTTCAATATTCAGTATATTCACACCTAATCTGTACTAATGCTTTGTCTTTCAACACACCATTAACATATTGTTTGCCTTTGCTCCGTGACCTTTTGGTCAGCTATGTGGCCTGGTCCAATCTGCACCTTCTCCTTTGTTATCTCTTGCCCAACCCCCACCTCACTTGTTTATAATCTGTGACTTTTCTAATATTTGTCAGTTCCGAAGAAGGGTCACTGACCCAAAACGTTAACTCTGCTTCTCTTTCCACAGATGCTGCCAGACCTGCTGAGTGAATCCAGCATTTCTTGTTTTTGTTTCAGATTTCCAGCATCCGCAGTATTTTGCTTTTAGTTAAAGTTCTCAATTGGGGCAAGGCCATTTTACTAAACTGAGGAGTGATTTAGCGAAAGTGCACTAGAAACAGCTACTTGAAGGTAAATCAGAGTCAGAACAGTGGGAGATTCAAAGGGGTTCAGAGTAAACATGTTCTAACAAAGAAAAAGGGTGAGACGGCCAAATCTGGAGCCCCATGGATGTCAAAGAGTCTTCAGGGTAAGATAGGGCAGAGAAGGAAAGTTTATGTCCGACACTGAGAACTCAATACTACAGAAAGCCGAGAGGAGTACAGAAAGTGGAGGGGTGAAATCAAAAAGGAAATTAGGAAAGCAAAGAGAGGGCATGAAAGAATATTGACAAGCAAAATAAAGATGAACCCAAAGATGTTTTATCAATACATTAAGAGTAAGAAGACAACTAAGGAGAGAGTAGGGCCCATAAAAGACCAAAAAGGTACCTATATGTATGGGCGGAAGATGTTGGTACGGTTCTTGATGATTACGTTGCATCTGTCTTCACAAGAGGCGAACAATGCAGATATTATAGTTAAGGAGGAGGAGTGTGAAGTATTGGATGTGATAAACAGGGAGAGAGGAAGTATTAATGGAATTCGCATCCTTGAAAGTGGATAAGTCACCAGGGCCAGATGAAATGTATCCTAGGCTGTTAACAGAAGCAAGAGAGGTAATAGCAGAAGATCTGACCATCATTTTCCAGTCCTCAGTGGATACAGGTGTGGTGCTGGAAGATTGGAGAACTGCTAACGTTGTACCTCTGTTTAAAAAGGGAGCGAAGGATAGACTGAATAATTACAGGTCAGTCAGTCTAACCTCAGTAGTGGGTAAATTATTGGAATCTATTCTGAGAGACAGGATAAACTGTCACTTAGAAAGGCACAGGTTAATCAAGGATAGTCAGCATGGATTTGTTAAGGGAAGATCTTGTTTGACCAACTTGATCAAATTTTTTGAAGAAGTACCAAGGAAGATAGATGAGGGTAGTGCAGTTGATGTGGTCTACATGGATTTTAGCAAGGCTTTTGACAAGGTCCCACATGGCAGACTGGTTAAAAAAATAAAATCCCATGGGATCCAGGGAAATGCAGCAAGGTGGATACAACATTGACTCAGTGGCAGGAAACAAAGGGTGCTTTTGCGACTGGAGGGTTGTTTCCAGTGGCATTCCGCAGGGCTCAGTACTGGGTCCCCTGCTTTTTGTGGTATATATTAAAGATTTGGACATAAACATAGGGGGCATGATCAAGAAGTTTGCAGATGACACAAAGATTGGCCGTGTGATAGATAGCAAGGAGGATAGCTGTCGGCTGCAGGAAGATATTGATGGTCTGGTCAGATGGGCAGAAAAGTGGCAAATGGAATTCAACCTGGATAAGTGTGAGGTGATGCATTTGGGGAGGTCAAATAAGGCGAAGGAATACACAATAAATGGGAAATTACTGAGAAGTGTAGAGGAAGTGAAGGACCTTGGAGTGAATGTCCACAAATCCCTGAAGGTAGCAGGACAGGTCGATAAGGTGGCTAAGAAGGCATGTGACATCCTTTCTTTTATTCACCGAGATATAGAATATAAGAGCAGGGAGGTTATGCTGGAACTGTATAACTCATTGTTTAGGCCACAACTTGTGTATTGTGTCCAGTTCTGGTCACCTCATTACAGAAAGGATGTAATTGCACTGGAGAGGGTACAAAGGAGATTTACGAGGATGTTGCCAGAACTGGAAAAATGCAGCTATGAGGAAAGATTGGATAGGCTGGGGTTGTTCTCCTTGGAACAGGGAAGGCTGAGGGGAGATCTGATTGAAATGTACTAAACTTTGAGGGGCCTGGATATAGTGGATGTGAAGTGTCTATTCACCTTAGCAGAGAGGTCAGTGACGAGGGGGCATAGATTTAAGGTAATTGGTAAAAAAATTAGAGGGGAGATGAGGAAAATCTTTTTCACCCAGAGGGTGGTGGGGGTCTGGAACTTACTGCCTGAAAGGGTAGTTGAGGCAGAAACCCTCAACTCATTCAAAAAGAGTCTGGATATGCACCTCAAGTGCTGTAATCTGCACAGCTACGGACCAAATGCTGGAAGGTGGGATTAGAATACGTGGATCATTTTTCAGCCAGCACACACACGATGGGCCAAGTGGCCTATTTGTGTGCCTTAAACTTTCTATGATTCTAAGTTCCATAGGTTTACCCCACAACTTCCTGCATTCTGCATGAATGTGTCCCACCTTGTGACAATGGTAACAGTTAGGATTTTGGACCTCACTTCCACCCTCAGCATCTTCCTTTCTGGCCTGAGGAGGAGATCCTGGGGCGTTCCCAGTTGTCCCTTCTTGTCCCTGGCTACTTGCCTTCCTTTCACCCTCCTACCTTCTATCTTTCTCGGGTTTGCGGGGTGATGGACAAAGGATTTCGGCTTGTAAATAAGCTTGTAATCATCAGCAATCTCAGCTGCTTTTCTGGATGTTGAAACCTTCTGGTTCGCTACATGGGTTCTTACTAATGGAGGGAGTGAATTTTTAAATTCTTCCAGGAGAACTATTTCCCTACGGTTGTTATACATGGCCTCTACCTTTAGTGCCCGCATCCAACGATCAAAATTAATTTGCTTTACCTTCTCAAATTCTATATAAGTCTCCCCAGGCTGTCTCCGGAGGTTCCGAAATCTCTGCCAGTAAGCTTCAGGGACGAGCTCATAAGCAGTGAGAATAGCCTTTTTTGCCATCTGAATCTGCAGAAGCCTCATCAGAAAGTATAGCATAAGCTTCATGAGCTCTGCCCATCAACCAGCTTTACATAAGCAGTGTCCAGCTTTCCTTCAGCCACTTCATCTGTCTGGCTATCTTTTCAAAAGATATGAAAAATGCCTCTATGTTCCTTTCCTCAAACTTCAGGAGGGTTTAAACAAATTTAAACAGGTCTCCATTGGATCCTGGGTTGGAGTCACATCTTTCCTCTCCAAAGTTTTCCCTGGAGTCAAGGCCACTCTTTTGTCTTAAAAATTCGAATTCCCCTCCTTCTCTTTTTCTTTCCTGCTACTCTGCTTGCTCCTTTTGAAATTGTAGTTCAAGTTATTTTTATTGTCAATTCTCTTTCCTATTCAAGCTCAAGTTTTTTCATTTCCAGTTGCAACTGAATCCTAGCTAATTCAACTGAACTACTATCTGGATCACCTTTTTCTTCTTGCAATTGCAAATGCTGTGCTGTTACTTCATTTATGACTGCTTTTTTAGCTTTTGATTTTAACTATAATCCTAATTTTGCTACCAATGCTATCAGCTTAACCTTAGTGACGTTTCTCAAATCACTCAGGGGTAGGTCCTCCTTCTCCAGAAAGGTCGTAGCAACTGACAAATCCATTCTGGCAATGTAACCTTTACTCTCATGCAACAAGAAACCTGGTTTTTTCCTTTTCCCCTTTTCGGTTATTATTATTATCCTGCCTACAATTGCACATTGTCGGCTTTGTGTTATGCCGCACAGAGCCCCCATTTACATGTTACGACCGAGGTGGGAGGAGTGCACTATCTTTCTAGTTCCACTTCTCTACAGGTCACAACATATATTTAAATGTTTACCCAGGTACCGATACAGTCAATCATATATGCTACTCTTTCTCCCAGAATAAAATACAGAAACCAGGTTTCTGTAATAAACAAGAAATTTATCAGTTTATTATAAAACAAGACTTATCTAGTAATGGAGCAAAGTATTAACACACAGACTGAAATATGGAAGTTCTCTTTTTACCCTAGCCCCTCACACACACAGGTTTACTGAAAAATAAAGAGATTTTCTCTGCAGAGCTCTCTTACAAAAAAAAAATACTTTGGCCAAATACTTGCTAATTCTTGAAGAAAAAAAGAGGAGATATGGAAGGATGTCAGTTGTCCCTTTTGGTCTGACATCTGGGTAATACAGAGATGGATCACTGGGATCTTTTTTGTTCTGGAGATGTCAAGAAGTAGTCTGGTAAGCTTTCCAAAAGAAATGTGGCATCAGGGGTTTCAGTTATCCCACTCTGGAGTCACAGTTTCTTTCAAAGAGATCGAGAAAGATGAGCTGGTGGCTTATCTCTCAGCAGGTTGACCACCAACTGCTTTCAAACACAATCCACACCCCAACTGAACCAAAACAATATCTCAGAAGTGAAACCCCAAGCAGCAAGTCAGAACCTTCTGACCACGATAAATCTTGACATCACTTCTCTGTAAACATCTCCCCCAAATCACCAAGGTTTCTGTTGTTTATTGAGTTTAAGGTATTTCCAGTAAATGTTGTTTTCAAATAAGACCTCTCGGTGACCCTTGTAAAAGAAAACATCCATGGAGTCTTTTCCGTTTTTTCAAACAAACCAATGTCCAGAACTCTAAAATACAAATCTTCAAAAAAAAAGCACATTCATAACACAATAATGTTCAGATGAATATCTTTTCAATAAACTATTCAAGAACACAATTTAAATTTTTGAAAAGCTTCTAGGTATGTACATTTTCTTTGCCAAATTGCAGTTCTGTCTATATTTACTGCCAGTGACACCTTAGATCTGTAGATTGAAGCAGTGAAATTGCATAGCAAACTAATCTAAAATGAAGGTACCACCCCAAAATACTGCATGTTGCTTCTCAACATAGATAACAATGGAGCAATGTTTGGTAGCACATTCAGGCAGGAAAGATCCTCTGACGTGGCCAAAATATGGTCTTGAGCTGAAATGCAGTTTCATTTGCGTTTAGCACAAGATGACCTTTCGTAAAGGAGTTGAAGCTTGTGTCAGGAATGGCCGCTCAGAGGCTTATTACAGGACTGATTGCCACTTTACAACACTGCTCGCACTTTTTAAAGTGGCTGCAAAGCAATTTGGTGGCTTGTGTTTGTCCTAACGTCCTCTCCAAACTGCAACCAGCTTTACTACTTAATGGGATACTCACTAGTTCATGGTCATTGCTACTGGAGCTGTGAAGAGGATCTCTGTAATTACACCCTGCCAGTGAAAAGGGCTATTGTACCTTAATTTTGCATCTCCATGAAATTGATGCAACCAACTCTACTTCTCTGCTTCCCAAATTGCTGCAGCTTCTACTGTTTAAATCTAAATAATCATATAAAAACAAGCAATGTTTTACAAAAAGGACAAAAGCTACAACTTCAAAATGCGGACTGAATTATGTCTGCATGCCCTCGCCCAATTATCTCCCACCTTCTAACCCTGCTTCACCTGAAGGCTACACCTGATCTTGACTCCCCATGAGCAATATTTCTATCGAACATAGTGGCAGTACTAGCAAGATGGAATGGCACCTGAGGCTAAGACAGGAAAAATAGAATTGAATACCAAGAAGTTGTTCTGATATCCAATTTTGTCCTAACCTTTCATCAGCTGAAGACAATGACTCTTTACTGGAGTACAGTTCCAATGCAGCTGTCACCCTTTGGTATCTTGTCCAATGGACATTATGCACATGCGTGCATTGACAATGGGTGTTGGATATTTTATCATTGGGGCTCCACGATCAATGTGCTGGCATTCAATAATTGCGCATGTGCACTTCTATGGTGTTTACTGGATAATGATCACAAACAGGAATCCAAGCTGTTTTTCTTCTCCTGAATGCAGGTGCACAGAAGCCAATTACAGTGTCCCTACTTGGGCCCCATATAAACACACTGCACAATCAATAGCACTGCTGAAAACCAACAGTTTAATAATAATACTGTTAGGATCCCATTTGAGACCAGTAACATTTTTCAAATGAAATTCAAACTCTGTTATTACTGAAATAATTATACCACAAGATTTCACATTTTAAACAGAAAAAACTTCACTGTACAAGAGTTAAATAAAGCAAACCACTACTAACTTAACACTACAATTGAAAATCATTTATGATTTAAACTTAAAAACTTAACAGAACATGAAGACGGATACTATAAACTTGAACTCACAACAGAGCACCCAAATTTGGCTTTTACTTCCACCCAAGATTTCCCCTATACTATACAGGATCTTGATGGTTCGTCCACTTCTCCTGGGATCAATCCAAAGTGTACCAAAGCTCTTAGGAATTCACTTAGATTTTCCTTAGTTTCTCAGCTATCTTCCGAGGTATGAGATTTCCTCGGGTTTCTCCCACTAGCATTCGGCTAGGCAACCCTCCAGCTCTCTTGCAACACCATTCCAGCCGGAGCATAGGTCTTACTCAAATAGAAACATCCCTGGTCCCTGATGGCCTTCCTGCTCCTGAGTCCAGCTACTTTCAAAACCAACTATTTTCTGTGAGCAAGCACAGAGATATAACACCAGGTATCTCCCTGCCTCAACTATCTCCATAGCCAAGTGGTATACCTGGGATGTCCCAGATAGCAAATTAAGCTAATTACCTCCAACTCCAAAACAGTTCTTTGATTTAGGATACTCACATGAATAATTGATATTGCTAACAATGACCAGACAATTCCTTCCAGAATTTCTGGCTACAGTTTTCTAGGTCTGTCTCCACGAGCACACATGGAAAGATATTTCAAATAAAATCTCTTGGGAGGTCTGCAAACTTTTTAAAATTCTACACATTTAATTTCCTCACAACTAAAAGTGACCTTTCAAAAATTAATACAAAACATGAACTAGATGATCGTAAAATGTCTACTTTCATAAATTTCTTGTTTTTTTATTCGTTCATGGGATGTGGGCATCGCTGGCAAAGCCAGCATTTATTGCCCATCGCTAATTGCCCTTGAGAAGGTGGTGGTGAGCTGCCTTCTTGAACCGCTGCAGTCCTTGGGGTGTAGGTACACCCACAGTGCTGTCAGGAAGGGAGTTCCCAGATTTTGACCCAGTGACAGTAGAGGAACGGCGATATAGTTGCAAGTCAGGATGGTGTGTGGCTTGGAGGGGAACTTGCAGGCGGTGGTGTTACTATGCATCAGTTGCCCTTCTCCTTCTAGGTAGTAGAGGTCATGGATTTCGAAGGTGCTGTTGAAGGAAACTTGGTGAGTTGCTGCAGTGCATCTTGTAGATGGTACACACTGTTGCTACTGTGCACTGGGGGTGAAAGAAGTGAATGTTGAAGGTTGTGGATGGGGTGTCAATAAAGCAGGCTGCTTTGTCCTGGATGGTGTCGAGCTTCTTGAGTGTTGTTACACCCATCCAGTCAAGTGGAGAGTATTCCATCACACTCTGTCTTGTGCCTTGTAGATGGTGGACAGGCAATGGGGAGTCAGGAGGTGAGTTACTTGCAGCAGATTACCCAGCCTCTGACCTGCTCTTGTAGCCACAGTACTTATATGGCTACTTCAGTTCAGTTTCTGGTCAATGGTAACCCCCAGGATGTTGATAGTGGAGATTCAGTGATGGTAATGCCAATGAACATCAAGGGGAGAGGGTTAGATGCTCTCTTTTGGAGATGGTTATTGCCTGGCACTTGTGTGGCATGAATGTTACTTGCCACTTATCAGCCCAAGCCTGGATATTGTCCAGGTCTTGCTGCATCTGGACACAGGCTGCTTCAGTATCTGAGGAGTCGTGAATGGTAGTGAAACTTGTGCAATCATCAGTGAACAACCCCACCTCTGACCTTATGATGGAGGGAAGGTCATTGATGAAGCAGCTGAAGATGATAGTTCCTGAGGAACTCCTGCAGTGATGTCTTGGGACTGAGATGATTGACTTCCAACAACCACAACCATCTTCCTTTGTGCTAGCTATGACTCCAACAAATGGAGAGTTTTCCCCCGGATTGCCATTGACTTCAGTTTTGCTGAGGCTCCTTGATGCCATACTCGGTCAAATGCTGCCTTGATGTCAATTGCAGTTACTCTCACCTCACCTCTGGAGTTTAGCTCTTTTGTCCATGTTTGGACAAAGGCTGTCATGAGGTCAGGAGCTGAGTGGCCCTGGCAGAACCCAAATTGAGTGTCAGTGAGCAGGTTATTGCTGAGCAAGTGTTGCTTTATAGCACTGTTGATGACCCTTTCCATCGCTTTATTGATAATTGAGAGTAGACTGATGGGGCGGTAATTGGCCGGGTTGGATTTGTCCTGCTTTTTGTGTGCAGGACAAACTTGGGCAATTTTCCACTTTGCCGGGTAGATGCCAGTGTTGCAGCTGTAGTGGTACAACTTGGCCAGGGGCGCGGCTAGTGCTGGAGCACAGGTCTTCAGTACTATTGCCGGAATGTTGTCTGGCTCCATAGCCTTTGCAGTATCCAGTGGCTTCAGCCATTTTCTGATATCACGTGGAGTGAATCGGATTGGCTGAAGACTGGCATTTGTAATGCTGGGGACCTCTGGAGCAGGCCGAGATGAATTATCCACTCGGCATTTCTGGCTGAAGATGGATGCAAATGCTTTAGCTTTGTCTTTTGCACTGATATGCTGGGCTCCCCCATCATTGATGATGGGGATATTTGTGGAGCCTCCTCCTCCAGTTAGTTGTTTAATTGTCCACCACCATTCACGACTAGATCTGGGAGGACTGCAGAGCTTAGATCCTTTCCGTTGGTTGTGAGATCGCTTAGCTCTGTCTATTGCATGCTGCTTCCACTGTTTGGCATGCAAGTAATCCTGTGTTGTAGCTTCACCAGGCTGACACCTCAATTTTAGGTATGTCTAGTGCTGCTCCTGCCATGCCCTCCTGCACTCGTCATTGAACCATGGTTGGTCCCCTGGCTTGAAATTAATGGTAGAGTGGGGGGATATGCTGAGCCATGAGGTTATAGATTGTGGATGAATACAATTCTGCTGCTGATGACCTACAGCACCTCATGGATGCCCAGTTTTGAGCTGCTACATCTGTTTGAAATCTATCCCATTTAACATGGTGTTAGTGCCACACAACACGATGATGGGTTTCCTCAATGTGAAGAGGGGACTTTGTCTCCACAAGGACTGTGCGGTGGTCACTCCTACCAATACTGCCATGGACAGATGCATCTGCCACAGGTAGGTTGGTGAGGACGAGGTCATGTAGGCTTTTACCTCTTGTTGATCCTATCACCACCTGCCACCCACACAGTCTAGCAGCTATGTCCTTTGGGACTCGGCCAGCTTGGTCAGTAGTGGTACTATTGAGCCACTTTTGATGATCGACATTGAAGTCCCCCACTCAGTGTACATTCTGTGCCCTTGCTATCCATTGTGCTTCTTCCAATTGGTGTTCAACATGTAGAAGCATTGATTCATCAGCCAAGTGTGTGGGAGGGAGGGAGGGCAGTTGGGAGGGGTGGTGGGTGGTAATCGGCAGGAGGTTTCCTTGCCCACGTGTGATCTGATGCCATGAGACATCATGGGCTCCAGAGTCAACGTTGAGGACTCTCAGAGCTACTCCCTCCTGACTGTATACCACTGTGCTGCCACATCAGGGATGGTGATGGTGGTGCCTGGGACATTATCTGTAAGGTATGATTCCATGAGTATGATTATGTCAGGCTGCTACTTGCCTAGTCTGTTGAACAGCTCTCCCAATATTTGCACAAGCCCCCAGATGTTAGTAAGGAGGACTTTGCAACGTCGACAGGGCTGGCTTTGCCATTGTCGTTTCCAGTGCCTAGGTTGATGCCGGGTGGTCTGTCTGGTTTTATTTCTTTTCTTACACTTTGTAGCAGTTTGATACAACTGAGTGGCTTGGTAGGGCGAGGGCCTCAGAGGACATTTAAGAGTCAACCACATTTCTGTGGGTCCTGGAGTCATTGTAGGCCAGACCAAGTAAGGACGGCAGATTTCCTTCCCTAAAGGACATTAGTGAACCAGATGGTTACATTAGACTAGCTTATAAGTCCAGATTTATTAATTGAATTCAAATTTCAACATTTGCTGTAGTGGGATTCTCGATTACTAGTCCAGTGACATTACCACTACACCACCGCCTCCGCTGTCATTTAATGTTACTGCAACAAATATAAATATGAACTAGAAGTGATATTGAACTATGTAAAAATAATAACTTAGAAGTTGAATGCATGGTATGGTGCTTATGTGAGACAGAGAGATTGGAGAACAGAGAAATTGGAAAAAAAAGAGGCATAATTGAAGTTTTTAAAAGTAGGAAAGAGAATTGCTCATTGGGAGATAATAGGGCAAAAGGGCCTGAAGACATAATTAGAAGTAAAAAGTAGGAGCTGAAGTTTACTTACTGGATAATCACATGCCTAAAACCATCAGCATATGAACAAACAACAAACTAGTTGAGTAAATACTCAATTCATCGAGTATACTCACAAGAGAATTGGATTACCTTCTTATTTAGCAAATAAGAGAATGACTTGGCCTCAGGGCAGGAAAAACATCAGTTCTGACCTGAAATAGGACCTGGAAGAGGACCTGGAAGAGGAAGTGGGTCAACAAATGGTTGGAAGGATCTTTTACTCAACAACATATTCTTATGCTGTTAAATTCTTATTAAGTCATCTTGTGAGTACAGGGGTTTCTCTTGGCTGTTTTGGATCAAGTTAATGATTTATAAATACGTTTGAATACAATGTCAACAGGATTGCATTAGCTCTTTTACTCATGGAATTAAATTGTTATTGGAAATTATGGGAGTCACAAGCTGTTTTGTTTTAAATCAAGACAGAGAGAAAACCAACATTCATGGTTTCCCTTCAGTGTTCCATTTTTCTGCAATCAATGAAATGTGCATTGTTTGCTATACTCCAGACACAAGAAATAAGTTCAGGAGTAGACTATAGGCCCCTTGAGCCTGCTGTGTCAATCAATACAATCATGCTTATAATAAAAACAAGAAATGCTGGAACCACTCAGCAGGTCTGGCAGCATCTGTGGAAAGAGAAGCAGAGTTAACGTTTCGGGTCAGTGACCCTTCATCGGAACATCATGCTTGTTCTCCTGCCTCATCTCCACTTTCCCAACCATTACCCATAAGCCTTGACTTCCTGAGAGAACAAAAATCATTCTATCCCAACCTTGAACATATTCAATGACAGAGCATCCACAACCCTCTGGATACAGAATTCCAAAGATTCACAACCCTCTGAGTGAAGAAATTTCTCCTCATCTCAGTCCGAGGTGATTGGCCCCTTATTCTGAGGTTATGCCTCTGTGAACTAGATTCCCCAGCCAGTGTCAACCCTATCAACACCCTTCAGAATCTTCTATGTTTCAGTGAAATAACCTCTCATTCCTCTAAACTCCAGAGAGTATAGGCTCAAACAAAGGATTGTATGAACATGGACAGTTCAATGAATCAGGAGATTGAAGACTTTTTAAGGAGAAGCAAGATCTTCTATTAAAAAAAGAAACAATCCAGAATGGTAAGCTTTTCAATGATCATAATAGCGAAGGAGTAAAAGAATCTCTTTGTCCTACTGGTTGTAACAAAGCTTATTAAGGTGCAAGTAATTGCATTAGGAAGATAAGCACTTTCACCTTCATCTGTCACAGGCAATTATTAATGTGCACTGAGCAGAGCCAACATCTTCCTGTCTCCAGAGTGATAATCTGCATTTAACACATTAATGCTCAGAAGCAGAGTTACCGGTTATGTTGAGAACCTGACCATAAATGTCTCTTGTTGATGACAGTTGCAGTGGTGACTCTAATGTGATTTAAGAAAGAGAGAAGTAATGAAAGTTAATGAGGTACTGGTAATAATAGATGATATGTAATGGTTCATTGAATATAAAAATGTTAATTAGTTAATTATCTCCAACACAGAAGTCCTTGAAGCGGCCAACACCCCCAGCTTATACACACTACTGAGTCAGCGGCGCTTGAGATGGCTTGGCCATGTGAGCCGCATGGAAGATGGCAGGATCCCCAAAGACACATTGTACAGCGAGCTCGCCACTGGTATCAGACCCACCGGCCGTCCATGTCTCCGTTATAAAGACGTCTGCAAACGCGACATGAAATCGTGTGACATTGATCACAAGTCGTGGGAGTCAGTTGCCAGCATTCGTCAGAGCTGGCGGGCAGCCATAAAGACAGGGCTAAATTGTGGCGAGTCGAAGAGACTTAGTAGTTGGCAGGAAAAAAGACAGAGGCGCAAGGGGAGAGCCAACTGTGCAACAGCCCCAACAAACAAATTTCTCTGCAGCACCTGTGGAAGAGCCTGTCACTCCAGAATTGGCCTTTATAGCCACTCCAGGCGCTGCTTCACAAACCACTGACCACCTCCAGGCGCGTATCCATTGTCTCTCGAGATAAGGAGGCCCAAAAGAAATTAGCAACTAAATTGCATTCATCATATCTACCATTTCCAATCATTCTTAAGCCATGAAAGAACCATTGACTTTCAGTAGCAAAGGATGTGTATCCTTTTAAACCAGACAATCAAGGGGAAATACAAACTGCTCAGCAAATGAAATTGCAAATCAGAGCTAAATAAGGATCGTTCTGTGTTGCAAGTCTGTGCTCAAGAGGAAAGAGTCGAAATTGCACAAATTATTTTCATATTGAACACTTCACAGTTTGCGATGGATTTGTTGTAGTTGCATATCCAGACAGAAAGGCTTGAATCTATGCAACTTATCACAAAGACCTTGAAAATATTCAAGTGCTTTTGACATATGACTTCAGATTTTCTTCTGCAGTGTGGTCCCCACTATGTAACAACATAAGCACATAGAAATAGGAACAGGAGTTCAGCCATATTAGAAATATACTAAATTATATATATTATATAAATATGCATACTTGAAATGACAGGATGGGTCTCCCCCTCACCTAATTTTCACTGGTGATGAATCTGCTCAAGATTTTGAGCTCAGCCTAATTTGAACATTGTGGACAAACAGCCAGCATTGTCACCACAACACAAGAGCAAAATACTGTGGATGCTGGAAATCTGAAATGGAAACAGAAAATGCTGGAAGTACTCAGCAGGTCTGACAGCATCTGTGGAGAGAGTTAACCTTTCAGGTCGATGATCCTCAACCTAAAACATTGGGCTGAATTTAATGCTGGTGGCAGGGGACCCGCTAACAGTCTCAAAAGCGGGGATGGGGCAACTCTGCTTTGGCAATCAGTGAGATCCGGGGCCGCATCTTGTCAGCAGCAGCCAATTAATTGGCTCAATTCATTTCTGTTCAGGAGGGCTGTCCGCTGCCTTGCCCACCAGTGGGAAGGCAGCGGGCATGCCACCCGACACCTTCCTATGCCATTTTACTGCCCTCCACCACCTCCCAGCCTTCTCCCAGAGGGCTGGTAAAATCCAGCCAGTTAACTCTATTTCTCTCTCAACAGATGCTGTCAGACCTTTTTTTTTATTCATTCATGGGATGTGGGCATCGCTGGCTAGGCCAGCATATATTGCCCATCCCTAATTGCCCTTGAGAAGGTGGTGGTGAGCTGCCTTCTTGAACCGCTGCAGTCCTTGTGAGGTAGGTACACCCAGAGTGCTGTTAGGAAGGGAGTTCCAGGATTTTGACCCAGTGACAGTGAAGGAATAGCGATATAGTTGCAAGTCAGGATGGTGTGTGACTTGGAGGGGAACTTGCAGGTGGTGGTGTTCCCATGCATTTGCTGTCCTTGTCCTTCTAGTTGGTAGAGGCTGTGGGTTTGGAAGGTGCTATAAAAGGAGCCTTGGTGCGTTGCTGCAGTGCATCTTTTAGATGGTACATACTGCTGCCTCTGTGCATTGGTGGTGGAGGGAGTGAATGTTTGTAGATGGGGTGCCAATCACGTGGGCTCTTTGTCCTGGATGGTGTCGAGCTTCTTAAGTATTGTTGGAGCTGCACCCATCCAGGGAAGTGGAGAGTATTCCATCACACTCCTGACTTGTGCCTTGTAGATGGTGGACAGGCTTTGGGGAGTCAGTAGGTGAGTTACTAGTCTCAGGATTCCTAGCCCTTGATGTGCTCCTGTAGCCACGGTATTTATATGGCTACTCCAGTTCAGTTTCCGGTCAATGGTAACCCCTAGAATGTTGATAGTGGGGGATTCAGCGATCGTAATGCCATTGAATGTCAAGGGGAGATGGTTAGATTTTCTCTTGTTGGAGATGATCATTGCCTGGCACTTGTGTACTTGCCACTTATCAGCCCAAGCCTGGATATTGTCCAGGTCTTGCTGCATTACTACATGGACTACTTCATTATCTGAGGAGTTGCAAATGGTGCTGAACATTGTGCAATCATCAGTGAACATCCACACTTCTGACCTTATGATTAAAGGAAGGTCATTGATGAAGCAGCTGAAGATGGTTGGGCCGAGGACACTACCCTGAGGAAATCCTGCAGTGATGTCCTGGAGCTGAGATGATTGACCTCCAACAAGCACAACCATCTTCCTTTGCACTAGGTTGGACCCCAACCAGTGGAGAGTTTTCCCCTGATTCCCATTGGCATCAGTTTTGCTAGGACTCCTTGATGCCATACTCGGTCAAATACTGCCTTGATGTCAATTGCAGTAACTCTCACCTCACTTCTTGAATTCAGCTCTTTTGTCCATATTTGAACCAAGGCTGTAATGAGGTCTGGAGCTGAGTCCTGCTGAGACTTTACAGCATTTTCACCATATCTGATTGGGAGCTTGTTGGTTTGGGGACAGGAAACAGCATACTACTGCAACATTTAATTGGACATTGAACATTGTAAGACAAATCTTCTGCCTTGGAGGCAACAGCATGCTGTCTTAAGTAAAGCAGAAGTGGCACCGTTGGGGACTGAGTATTGAAGGCGCCAAAAGGATGTACTCATGCGCAGTGGAAGGAAGTCATCAGGGCAATTAGTACCAACTGAATGACCTCCCACATGGCAAATAAATGCCAAAAGAATTTTTAAAACCGTACCAGATAAGGCAAAGCAAGAGGAATTGGACACACCTTTCTAGAATATACTGAACAAAGTGACACAGCCACTTGCAACAATCTCCCTTTTTATGTGTTAAAGGACTTAAAGAGTTGACCATTAAAGTTCAAGGAGTAGCATAAGGCCCTTTTCACATCCATCCATTGCCTGCAGATGTTCCTCTATATAAAACTTACATGCACGCATTTCACTAAAAGTCTCACTTGCAATGTATTTGCTTTGTTCATGCTTCTGCCAACACCTGCATTATGGTCTTCTTACTATAACTGTATCTCATGGCAGCCAGAGTCTGTTCTCACATCTTGAAGTCTTCTCAAAGGAGAAACCCACCCGCACAACCAGAGAATGATTGCCGCAGATTATAGCGACACTCCTTCCTCCCATTCCCCCCAGTCTCCACTTTCTCAACCTGTTTAAGGTGGAATCTTTGATGCTCCTGGAATGGCAGCCAACAGAGGGAATCAGAAATGGGGAAAACAGAGGGCAGGTGTCAACTGTGAGGTCGTCATGACAGTCTCCTATTCTTTATCATCCTATTATACCTCACATTACCTCTCAGCAAAATAAATAGATCATGAAATTCTCATGTCACTCCCTTCTACCATAAGTCACATATGAACACTGTTCCTCACCAACCCATTCTCGCCTCTTGTCTTCCTTTAGATATACATCCCCAAGAAGAAGGAGAAAGGAGCGAAAATCTTGTAAGACTCTTGATTCCAGTCTTGCCAACATTTCATCTCATGTAATCAATCACTCACTTCTTGTCAAGAACTATCCTGGAAATGTTCACCTGCAGGGCAGTGAACAAGAGGAAAGTGCCCAGGGTAATGCATACAGCATGAAAGGACAGGGAGCTTGGGGGAAGTTGAGAAGGAGAAAGGCCCATCAAGTCCATGCCAGCTCTCCACGGAACTAACCAGTCAGTCCCACTCCCCTTTTTGATCCCCGTAGACCTGCAAGTTTATTCCCTTCAAGTGCCCATCCAATTTCCTTTTAAAGTCATTGATTGTCTCTGCTTCCACCACCCTGTGGGCAGCGAGTTCCAGGTCATTATCACTCACTGCGTAAAAAAGTTCTTCCTCATATTCCCTCTGTATCTCTTGCCCAAAGCCTTCAATCTATGTCCCTTAGTCCTTGTACCATCAGTTAATGAGAACAGTTTTTCCTTGTCTAACTTATCTAAGCCTGTCTAATCTTATGCACCTCTATTAAACCTCCCCTCAATCTCATTTGTTCTAAGGAGAACAACCCCAGCTTTTCCAACCTAACCTTGTAACCAAAATCCCGCATGTCTGGAACCATTCTGGCAAATCTCCTCTGCACCCTCTCAAGGATCCTCACATCCTTCAGGTAACCAGAACTGGATGCAATAATCCAGTTGGGGCCTAACCAGATCTTTATAAAATTTCAGCATAACTTCCCTGCTTTTGTATTCAATGCCTCTCTTTATGAAGCCCAAGATCCCATATGCTTTGCTAACCACTCTCTCAATATGTCCTGCCACCTACAAAGATCGATGCAAATGCACACCTAGGTACTGCTGTTACTGCACATTCATTAGAACTGTAAGTCTATATTGCATCTCTCTATTCCTTCTGCCAAAAAGCATCACCTCACACTTTGTCAGTATTAAATTCCATCTGCCACCTGTCTGCAATTCTGCTAGCCTATCTGTCCTGTTCTAGGTGGTTCACATCATCCTCACTGTTTGCCACACCTCTGGGTTTGGTGTCATCGCCAAATTCTGAGATTCTACTCTGTATTCCAAGATACAAGTCAATATAGTAAAAAGAGAAGTGGTCCCAACACTGACCCATGGGGAACACCACTGTCTACCATCCTCCAGTCTGAAAAACAACCATTTACTAGAGCTCGCTGTTTTCTGTCCTTAAGGCAATTTTTTAACCAATTTGACACTGACCCTCCTATTCCATGAGCCTCAATTTTGGTAACCAGCCTTTTATGTGGTACCTTGTCAAACACTTTCTTATAATCCACATAAACAACATCCACTGCATTCCCTTCATCAGCATTCTCTGTTAGTTCATCAAAAAATTCAATTTGATTAGTCACGCATGATTTACCTTTTGCAAATCCATGCTGGCTGTCCTTCATTAAATCAAACTTCTCCAAGTGCCTGTTGATTTCTTCTCTAATTATTGTTTCTAAAACCTTGCTCATCACTGATATGAAACTAACTGGCCTGTAGTTGCTAGGACTGTCCTTACACCCTTTCTTGAATAAGGGTGTCATATTGGGGCAGCGCAGTGGTTAGCACCACAGCCTCATAGCTCCAGCAACCCGGGTTCAATTCTGGGTACTGCCTGTGTGGAGTTTGCAAGTTCTCCCTGTGACCGTGTGGGTTTTCACTGAGTGCTCTGGTTTCCTCCCACAGCCAAAGACTTGCAGGTTAATAGGTAAATTGGCCATTATAAATTGCCCCAGTATAGGTATGGGGATGTTGCAAGAAAATGGGATTAATGTAGGATTAGTATAAATGGGTGGTTGATGGTCAGCACAGACTCAGTGGGCCAAAGGGCCTGTTTCAGTGCTGTATCTCTAAATAATTTTTTTTTTTAATTGCCGCTGTCCAATTGTCTGGCACCACCCCCATATCCAAGGAACATTGCAAGATTATGGCAAGCTCTTCTACTATCTCCATCCCCACTTCCTTTAACAACCTGGGATGCAAGCCATCCGGACCAGGTGACTTATCTACCTTAAGCATAGCCAGCCTTTTTAGTACTTTCTCCCCTCTCAATTTTTATCCTATCCATTGCCTCTACCCTCTCTGCTTCTACTGATATTTTGTCAGATTCCACGTCCTAAGTGAACACCGATACAAAGTACTCATTAAATATATTTGCCTTGCTCTGTGCCTCGAAGCATATATCACCCTCATTGTCCCTATTAGGCCCCACTCAACCACTTACTATTTGCATACCAGTAGAAGATCTTTGGGTTCCCTTTTATATTCACTGCCATTCTATTCTCATATTCTCTCTTTGCCAGTCTTATTTTCCTCTTCACCTCCCCTCTCAACTTATTGTATATGGCCTGGTTCTCACTTGAAGAATTCACCTGACATGCAGCATACACCCTCTTTTTTTTGGGTTTATCATAATCTCTATCTCTCCTGTCATCCAAGGAGCCTTGTTTTTGGTTCCTTTACTTTTCACTCTTATTGGAATGTACCTATCCTGTACCTGAAGCATCACTTCCTTAAAGATAACCCATTGTTCCAATACAGCTCTTCCTGTCAGTCTTTGGCTCCATTCTACCCTGGTTAGATCCCTTCTCATTACATCAAAATTAGTTCTCTTCCAATCTAGACATTGTACCTTATTTCGTTCCTTGCTTTTCTGCATTACTAATCTACATTTTAAGATACAATGATCATTCTTACCCAAGTGCTCCCTGATAGACACTTGGTCCACTTGGCCCAACTCATTTCCCAGCAGCAGGTCCAGCAATGCCTCTTTTCTAGGTGGGCTAAGAACATACTGATCAAATGCACAATGGAAGAGTTGGAGTTTGGGAAGGAGGAGTTGGGAGAAAGAAAGAGGTGCATGATTACACCATCTGCAGCTTGTACTTCATACCAGATTGCAGGATGAGGGTGAAGTGGTATTTGAAAATGTGCATAAGACAGGAACATACTGTAACCAAGAATGTTTTCAGTGATGGCTGCTTCAATTATCCCCAGCACTGTCTTCTCCATGGAGATGAGCACATGCAGCCATGCCTGCCCTCCGCCAGTTTGCTGCTGCTGCCTTCTATTATAGGCCACCTTGTCCTGCAAAAGAGAGGGAAGCGTGTCGGTGGGTGTGTTGCAATGTGTTTGGGTAATATGCCTATCTTAGCTGAATAGCTGGCAGTATGTGGAAGCTGCGAGGTGTGGGTGTGAGGCTAGCAGCATTGCTAAGTGTGTGAGGGTGAGGTATGAGTCCTGATTTCTAGAGATTGTTGAGGGGTGAGTAATGGGAGCGTGCTGCATTGAGCAGTGTGTGAGCGTGATGGTGCAGTTACTGAACTATGGCATTTGAAGATGCATTCACTGATCTTGACCACTCATATCATGTCACTGAACTTCTTCCAACACTGTATCCAGATCCTCAGGGCCATACTCCTGGAGTTGACCTCTGTAGCTATCTGCTCCCACTGCCTTCACTGTGTCTCCCTGGAGGGCCTCCTGGCCCTGTGTGGGTAGATCACTTCTTTCCTACTTTCAACCTCCTGCACTAAGGCCTCCAGTGCTGCGTCTGCATCTGAGGCGCACTCTCTCTGACCTGCTTCTTTTCCCCCAAAGTATATTTTATTTATAAAATATGTAAAAATACATTACATAACAATTCAAATTGGACATTACATAAAGTACAATACAGATTAGTTTATTTCAATACAATACATGAGGTGCCTCCTCACACTTAGCATTTCAGGTTATATTTACAATGTACATTTGCATTACACATCAAACATTCTCTGGTGCATACAGCCTGAGGGGTTTACATGGTTTCCAACCCCTCAGTATACTACGGGAAGCGGGCCTTACACAGTGGCCTTTCCCCATTGAGCCTTTGTGTTGGCTGCCCCAAGCTTCTGTGCATCCCTCAGCACGTAGTCCTGGACCTTATAATGTACCAGTCTACAACACTCAGTCACAACAAGTTGTTTCGGGCAGACCAAAGTGTGTCTTTCACTGAGTTGACAGTCCTCCAACAGCAGTTGATGTTCATCTCAGTGTGCATCCCTGGGAACAGCCTGTACAGCACTGAGTCCTGTGTTACGGAGCTGCTCAGGATAAACCTCCACAAAAACCTCTGCATCTCTTTCCCGACTTTTGCAAAGGCACATTCCAGAAGGAGGTGGCAAAGGTCTATTCCCCACTGCAGCCGCCTCGAGAATGTTGTACAGGGGCAGCAAGATTCCAGAAGGATCGGACGTGGAAGGCCATTCTCATCACCAGCCAAGCTACATCTTGGTGCTTGTTTGAAAGTTCTGGCGATGAGACATTCTGCTAAATCAGTTTGACATTACGTTCAGGGAACCATCCGACAGGATCCACCATCTCCCTTTCCCACAGGACCTCAAGGACGTTACATGCGGACCACTGCCTGATGGACTTGTGATCAAAGGTGTTTTTCTGTACAAACCTTTCCACCTGGCCTACTGTGCCATTACTCAGGTTTATTCCTGCTCCTAATTGTTTCTCAGCCGGTTGAATGAGATGGGGCAGGCAGAATCCACCTCCCCTTTAAGATGTTCAGGCTGGCTTTAAGAAGATCAGAGTCGCTTTAATTGGGAATATAAAAGCAAAATACGGCTTTTGGATAGAACTGTTCATTATTCTGCCAGTCACACTCTCTCAGGAGAGCTTCGTCTTTTACTACAACTATTAGCACTCCCTTTCCCCTTGTTCTGTGACATTGCTGTCTTTTAATCTCTCCTGCCCTCTGCCCTATCACACACCTTCCCTATTGTTCTTCCCCCCCTCTTCCCCCTTTCACTTGCTCAAAGCCTATTACATTTCTAACCTTTGCCAGTTCTGCGGAAAGGTCACAGACTTGACACATTAGCTCTGTTTCTCTCTCCACAGATGCTGCCAGGCCTGCTGATTATTCCCAGCACTCGCTTTAATTGGTGCTAGCCTCACATGAACTTGGGCCCCTTGCTGAGCGCGCATCCACTCAGCAGCAGTTTTAGCTCCAGGCTGCATGCCACTATTATGGAATTGAACAGGCAGCGTGAAGTTTGTGTGCTGCCTGCACCACTTTGAACAGGCGCAGTTAATTGTACATCGTGATCCCCACAACCAGCATCAGGCTTCATTGAATTTTTAACCAAGTATTTTACTTACATCCTTAGAATAAGTCTTGTAAAATTAAATTTATGTAAGCTTTAATTAAAATTTTAATCTAAGATTAGCTGAGAGCTTTTGATCTTAAAATATAATTGACCAAGGACCAGAGGCTTACAGACAGAAACCAAGAGAAGTGGCACAAGAATGCAGGCCAGTCAAAGAAGTCAGAACATCTCAGAACGTGGATCATCAGACTAGGAAAGAATGAAGGAGAAGGACATAAGAATATTTTATTTGGAAGATAAAGCCAGAAATATAAATGTGGAGAGTCTTTAGAAAGAAGTTAGAGAACTCAGTTTGCAAAAGAGAAAAGTTAAAGAGTTCATGAAATAGTTAAATCAGCAGCATAAGGAGTGAATTGTACCAGTGAAATACATACATGGTGTCAGCCTGTAAATCAAGTGAAAGATAACCGCAGAGATAACTTGCTAAGATATGATACATTCCTAATTTAACTCAATCTAAGATATCTGGAGTATGTTGCGTATGGGTATCACAGTGCCCTTACACCCCTGGAACAAGGATTCAAATCCAGCCCCCAAAGGGTTGGGGTGAAAGACAAAATAGTCTCTTCGCTGTTATGGTTCTTGAGGTAATAAGTTTGGGTGGGGGAAAGTTCAGTTAATTCACCTTGAGCATGGTCCCATGTCACGGGAGTAATTTTAACTTTGTGACCTGCCGGGAGTGGGGTGGCAGGGGAAGGACTGCCAGTAGCACGTGTGAAACCTGGAAGTTGGAGTTTCCCCGCATAGTTTGAGTTTTATCTCCACAGCCTGCGTCTGACATCACTGACAGGTTTCCCCGTCCCGATGTCAGCCTGATTGACAGGCTTGGCTTCCAGTTGGAAGTGGAATGCTAGAGAAGAGGCCACGGCACCAAGTAGGTCTGACTCCCAACCCTTGGGCTGGGGTGTGTGGGTAGGAGTCTGAGCCCAGGATGGGGCGAGAGTCCAATCCTGGAGCTGAGGGGTTTGTATAGGTGGTATTGATGGTGGGGAGGGGAGTTTAGGGGGTTGGGAGGAAGCACTCCTACACCTCCTGGCCCACAAGGAGTGCTCCCTGAGGCTGTCCTCACCTCGCTGCAAATTCCAGGTTTCCTGAGGCCAGGGAAACCGCAGGTTAATGCTGAGGTTTCCAGCCTCATTAACATATTTAAAATGTCAACCTGCCTCCTCAGAGCAGGTTGGCTGCCCACCCCTTGTCCCACCAGAATAAAAGCTGGAAATCGACAGGTTAGAGCCAGCATAGTTTTTTAGTTTTTAGTTTTAGAGTTTTAGAGATACAGCACTGAAACAGGCCCTTCGGCCCACCGAGTCTGTGCCGACCATCAACCACCCATTTACACTAATGCTACACTAATCCCATATTCCTACCACATCCCCACCTGTCCCTACATTTCCCTACCACCTACCTACACTAGTGGCAATTTATAATGGCCAATCTACCTTCCAACCTGCAAGTCTTTTGGCTTGTGGGAGGAAACCGGAGCACCCGGAGGAAACCCACGCAGACACAGGGAGAACTTGCAAACTCCACACAGGCGGTACCCAGAATTGAACCCGGGTCGCTGGAGCTGTGAGGCTGCAGTGCTAACCACTGCACCACTGTGCCGCCCTTCCTGACATGCTACCATTTTGTTTGACATTTAAACCCCCCACCTGCACCCAATAGCACCTGTCCTCCCATGTTAAAACTCCCGCCATGTCCTGCCCAAATTTATTCACTGTTTCACCGAGCAGGTTGGATCTCTCCTCAGTTACTTGACACAAATGAGTCTTGCTGCAAATCTGCTTTAACACATAAGATGGCCAAACTGGGAGGATTATTTAGACAACCTAGAGTGCCGTGATAGTTACTGTTCTACTCCACAAGGAGTGTTCCAGAGCCAGGGTTCTAGCTCTGATTACTATTTACTGAACCCTGCTAAAAATGTCTGAGCTGAGAACAGGATCTGACGTATATGTGATGCCCATGTTAAAATATCACACCATTATTTGTCAGGCAGTAAAATGTTGGTGGGCATATGAAGAATGACCACTTGGGCAAAGCCCCAGAGGGCTGCTGCTGGCCGTGGGACCCATCCCAGTATAAATGCATATCTTCAGCAGAAAATGAGTAATAGGAAAAAAAAAGCAAAAGGAAATTGTCAGCCAGCTGTGAGGATAATCACTGAGCTGCTAAATTTTACATTTTTACACTTGTTCGTTGTCAAGACCTTTCTTCAACATTTAAAACTTGTGAATGAGGATACTTTCCATAAGCCTTGCAGATCAAAAGGTGGTTGCGGAAATGGTTCATGTGTGTTGTTGTCAGATGTGAATAGGATGCCATTGATATCCCTGAATACTCAGCTTCATATATGAGAAATGGTCATTTGAGTGAGGTACTGGAGAGTAACCAGCCATGGAAACAATATTGCCAGAATTTTACGGCGGCCCAAAGAGCGGGCTGGTGGCGGGAGTGGTGGGGGGCGGAAAATTGAGTGGGAGGCGGTGGGGGTCATTCCTGCCCTGCTCTCACTGCAATTTTACACAGGGCAGTGATGGCAAAAAATGGCCCAGACACCCAGGCCAATCAAGGCCCTCAAGTGGCCAATTAACTATCACTTAAAGGCTTCCTCCCGCTGCCGTGGGTATTTTACCTGCGGCGGGCGGACGGCAAAAGTCCCAGGAACCCCACCTGGTAAAACCAGGCAGCCTTCTTGCAGGCTGGTGGAAGGCCCTCCTGATCCCTGTGCCCCATGGAGGGCTGCCCCCAAAGCCCAACTGCCCCCAATGCACAACACTACTCCTTCCCCCCATCCCCCAACCGACCCACCTTGCCTTGCTGGGGCCTTGCCGATTGTCTCCGACGAGGCCCTAAAAACTTACCTGAGTTCTGGGACCGTCCTTCCTGTTTCCTCTGATGGCTGGGTGTAGTCCCAGCAGTGGCCACCACTCCCAGTGGCGCTGCTGAGACTAAGAGCTGCTGGCCAATCAGCGGGCCGGCAGCTCAATTAGGCAGGACTTCTTGCCTCAAGGAGGTGGAAGTCCCACCCAAGACCAATTAAGGGCCTGGGGAGCAAAAAATCCCGGCGTGACGCCGCAGGCCTGGCAGAGGCGGGTTCACTACAAACTTTTTGGTTGGTGGGCGGGGCCTCCTGTCCAATGTAAAATTCCGGCTTATGTGTCAATACCTTCAAGAAAGAAGGGTAGAAAATTGGTGGGGGAAAATTAGTTGCATGAACATGACAGAATTGTTGAAAGTGGTGGTAGTGGAATTATATAAAGCAATACTTGAAACCCACAGTGAAGATAGTTTCATTCCAAGGGATCCTTGTTTTGGAACCACTAATGATTCTACCTTGGGTGGCTTAGTCATGGAAGCAAAGTCTTCATGGCTTGTCACTTTGCTTTAGGTTTAGTGAGAGTATCCCCAACTTGCTCAGTAGAAAAGAAAGTTGCTTTCAAAGGACAAATCAGTCATTAGATTTTGATGAATGTTTCTGAAATTAAAGGCGAAGCAGACTGGCATACCAATAACTGAGAGTGGATCAAATCACAGCACTGCAGCTTTTGGCTGCACCGACGTTGCTTGCATGATAATTTCCATAATAAGTGTTACTGCTCATGGAGCAAGTGGAGAGGTGAACAAACATTGTTAGATACAGGAATGCAGTGCTTTTGTTCGTAAAATTGTAATTCAGAGGCCTGAATAATCCAAAGAACACAAATTCAAATCTCAATATGGCAGTTTGAGAATTTGAATTCAGTTTAAAGAAGAAACAAAAATAAAAAGATGGTATCTGTAAAAATGATTACAAAGTTGTTGGATTGTCATAAAAACCCAACTGGCTCACTGATGTCTTTCACCAAAGGAAACCTGCCAGCCTATATGTGACCCCAGTTCCACACCAATGTGTCCTCTTAAATGCCCTAACAAAAGATTCAATTGTAACTAGGTGCTGGTCTTGCTGGCGATGCCATATCCAGAGAATGAATGAACAGTTTTCCTGTTAATTATAGCCAAAAATACAATTGTATTGGTAAATTGCAATGCTTAGCTGCATTATGCCTTTAGGTTGAGTCTGCATCCTACAGAATTCAATTGATTATCAGGAACACCAGGGTGAATGAATTTGGGTAGGATATTTTTCAAAGTACTGAGCCCTGTATAGCAGGGATATAAAAGGCAAACAGGGATTGCAGATAGCTTCATGTAATCTATCTTTAAAAGATGGATGTGGCTTCACAAAAACTTCAACAACTGACAGATTACCAAGACTTTGCTCTATGTTCAAACATGGCCACAGAAAGATCCTTAGGGACAAAAATATCTTCTCCTCCAGTTCAAAAAACATTTTTTCAGTCCCATTTTTTATGAAAAAAAACCCAACTATCTTTACCAACTGTACTTCTGGGTGAGCCTGTAGTAATTTATTTCCCTTTGCAAAATAGATTTGGGATGTCAATGCTAAAAATAAATTAATGATTTCTACAACTGGCCTAATCTCTATGCTATAACAGGCCATGACCAAAATCAACCAGTTTAAATTGTACTATCTATTTAATAGAAACTAATGATTTGGGGTACTTAAATAAATGCAAAACCATTTATCTTGTTGCTTTTTGGAAAATGCCTGGAATTGTACCATCCACGGTAATATTACTATTTGGCTCGCGCATTGGGCATTTTTTTGGTAGTAATCTTGCTATAGGTATAAATACTGCAATTTTGTATTTAAGCACATTTATAATGCATTACTACAAAATCACTGAGGGGTACATTTTCTTCTGTTTGCTATTTGTGACAAAATAGATGCGAGTAAAATAGTGGTTATTTTACTGGACTGGTAATTTAAAGGCTTGGGCTAATAATGCAGAGAATGAGACTTTAAATTTCACCATGACAGTAAAAGTATGTGTTTATGCTGTGTTGCTGGATATGTTATAAATATCTGATTTATCTCAGAGCAACACAGATATCATACTTGTATTAAGTCACCAACTGGTTTATTTCCAGCACATCAAACTATATTAGTTCTTACACGATTTCAGTACGTGTCTCCTCAGAGCAGCCAGTGTGTTTCTGTAAAGATCCTAGCTGTGTGTTTTGGTTTCACTTTTAACTCTTGAGCTCCACCCATAGGCGTTAACATTGGCCTTAACCCTTGCACTGAAGCTGGTTGGGCAAGCTGTGTCTGCATCCCAGAATCTAAGGGTGCATGTGTATGTAACCTCTTTGAATCTAACATGGCAGATTCGATCTGGACTGCTAAGGTTATGAATTTTTCCAAGGTTAAATCATCATCCTCCATGAGAAGATGTTCTCTAATTCGTGGAATTGAAGTCTTTTCAATTAATTGGTCACAAATTAGTTTGTTGGTCAGTAGCTGCCAATTGCTGCAATGCTGTCACATATTGTTCAATGGGCTCACCATCTCCCTGGGATCTCTGGTGGAATGCGTATTGCTTTATCATCACACTTTTCTTTTGCCTAAAGTATTTTTCAGGAACACTTACCGCCGTATCAAACGTAGATATATCTTCTGTGAACTGCTCGATGACTCACTGATCTTCTGCACCGAGACAATGTATCAGTATCGCTTTATTACAGTTCGCTGCTATATCTTGGCTGTCCATCCCTGTAGTGAGCAAGTAGGTCTTGAACCCCGAAATCCATCACTCCCAACACAAAGGAGGATTTCCTGGCATTGGAAGAAAAGGTTCTGGAGCTAATAACATTAGATTTTGTTGAATCATCCTCATTGCCATGTTTTTGTTATGTTTCTGCTGGGTTGCTAGATATGTTATATATATCTGATTTATCTCAGAGCAATGCAGATATCACACTTGTATTAAATAGCCAACTGGTTTATTTCCAGCACATTAAACTATATTAGTTCTTACACGATTTCAGTACGTGTCTCCTCAGAGCAGCCAGTGTGTTTTGTGTAAAGATCCTAGCTGTGTGTTTTAGTTTCACTTTTAACTCTTCAGCTCCACCCATAGGCATAAGCAATCAAACACAGTGAACAGTTAAGTGGACAAATTAATAAAATCAAACCCAGATCAATCAAACACTACAGTATCCATGAAGATTGCTGTAAAAACAAAGTTGGTTCACTAATGTCCTTTAGGAATGGAAACCTCCCTTCCTTACTTCACCTGGTCTATTTGTGACTCAGTCCCACACCGACATAGTTAACTCTCAACTGTCCTGTGAAGTGGCCCAGCAGCCACTTGGTTGTATCTTCCAACATCAACTTTTCAAGGGAAACCGGGGATGGGAAATAAATACCTGCTTTGCCCACCATGCCCATATCTGAGAATGATTTTTTTTAAAGAGTAGAGGAACATGCCTTTTCACTAAAATTATTACACTGTGTAAAATATAGCCACGAAACATTAATTGGGAGGTGGACTCAACTAAACTAAGGCAAAAAGCTGTTTCCATTATTCTGATGCACTAAACATGCATCCTATAATGTATACTTGGAGTAATGTTTAGTTAAACAAATACTCAGTCACAAATCTGCCAACTATATCTTGCTTGATATAAAACCATCATGACTTATAGAATTATTGGAATTCACTGTCATTCACTATAATTTACAAAATGGATGTTTTATTAACTACCTGCAATGATATATTTTTAGTAAACTAATCCAAAAGAAAATTGCCTTTATTCTACCACTTAAATGGCACAAGACACGGTCTCTGCTACATGCCCATAATAAGGACATGAAAGCCATGAGTACTGTACTCCATCAATTGTCAATTCTTGGTCTAACCGAGGAACAATGCATAAAAAGGTTCAGGTTCTTCAGCGAAACACTAATAGAGGTATAATAATTTGATAGTATTTAAGCATATAAGTATATTAAGTCTATATAAGATTATAGATTTAAGTGATTCAAACTGGTTTGGTCGTGGCTGCAAAAGTCAAGCCTATCATTAAATTTCCAACACAGGGTAATTCTAAACGCCTGCATATTAGACAAGGGATCACAACTGAATCCGAGTTAACGTATCTTATTACGCAGAAGTTGAAAATGTTCATCCAATTGCGTAAATTTCAGAAAAAGTGAGCAACATGAACAATTTGCAAGTGACTGGTGAGTGAGGCAGGTAAGGGGATCGAGAAGGCAGAAGTGGAGGAGGCTCAGCCCTTCAATTCTCCAATAGGTCTGAGGTCCTTTCAGCTTGTATGGATGAGAGAGAGGGCTGCAGGGTAGATGAACAAACTGACCATGGCACCATGGTACAGGAAGCCATTCAAGTGGGGGGAGTAAATAGGAATGTAGTGGTAGTAGGGAACAGTATAGTCAGAGGGATAGATACTGATCTCTGCAGCCAACGAGAGTCCAGAAGACTGTGTTGCCTGCCCGGTGCCAGGGTTCAGGACATCTGCTCAAGCTGGAGTGGAACTTGCAGTGGGAAGGGGAGGATCCAATTGTTGTGGTCCATGTGGGTACCAATAACATAGATAGGAGTAGCAAAGAGATTTTGCATAGGAGTATGAGCAACTAGGGGCTAAATTAAAAAGCAGAACTTCAAAGATAATAATCTCTGGGTTATTACCTGAGCCAGGAACAAATTGGCACAGGGTAAATTAGATTAGGCAGTTAAATGCGTGCTCAAAGATTGGTGTGGGAGAAATGGGTTTCGATTCACGTGGCACTGGCACCAGTACTGGGGAAAGTGGGAGCTGTACCAATGGGACGGTCTACACCTGAACCGTGCTGGGACCAGTGTTCTGGCGAGTCGTATAACCAGGGCAGTAGTGAGGGCTTTAAACTAAATAGTGGGGGTGAGGGATCAAGTGAGGGAAGATGTGATAATTTAAAGTGAAAGGAGAAGGCAAGAGAGCAAGATAGCAATAAGGATAATGATAATCAGGGTGTGACAGGAAGGGACAGTGCGTACAAACTTAAGAGTGAGCCAGCAGATAAGGCTAGAGGTTGTCAACTAACAGAGTGGGGGCAGGGTTCCGGAAAGGTGAGATTTAGAAATCCAAAGAGAAAGGCCAAGGCATCGGAACAGTATAGTGTTGTTGATAAAGACAAGCAGAATTGGACAGGAAGGGATAGAGAATTTAATAGAAATTGTAAATCAGCAAATAAGGGAATTAAAGGGAATTGAAGCAAAAAAAAATGAAATTAAAGGTTCTATATCCGAATATGAAAAGCATCTGCAATAAAAACTAACGGCACAAATAGAGGTACATGATTTAGATCTAATTGCCATTACAGAGAAATGGTTACATGGTGATCAAGGTTGGGAAATAAATATTCCAGAGTACACAATATTTTGGAAAGATAGACAGAATAGCAAAGGAGGTGGGGCAGTACTGATGGTAAAGGATGACATAAGAGCATTAGTGAGAGAGGATCTGGCCTCTGAAGATCATGAAGTAGAATCAGTATGGATGGAAATATGGAATAGCAAAAATCAAAAAACACTGGTGGGAGTAGTTTATAGGCCCCTTGACAGTAGTTATACTGTTGGACAGAGCATTAAACAAGAAATTATTGGAGCTTGTAACAAAGGCAATGCAATAATTGTGGGGGACTTTAATCTTCATATAGACTGGGACAATGAAATTGGCAGGAGTGGTCTGGAAAATGAATTTGCAGAGTGTTTTCAGGACAGTTTCTTGAAGCAATACATCGTGGAGCCAATTAGGGATAAAGCAATCTTAGATCTAGTATTGTGTATTGAAGCAAGGTTAATAAGCAACGTCAAAGTAAAAGATCCACTGGGAAACAGTGATCATAATACCATTGAATTCCATGTTAAGTTTGAAAGTAACATGCTCCAATCTTAAACATAAACAAAGCCAATTACATAGGCATGAGGGGAGAACTGGCGAAGGTAAATTGGGTAAACAGACTAAAAGGATGATGGTAAATGAACAGTGGGAAATCTTTAAGGAAACAATTCAAAATGTTCAACAAAAATACATTTGTTTGAAAAACAAAAACTCAGCAAGAAAGACACATTCATGGCTCACTCAGGAAGTTAAGGATATTATTAGATGAAAAGAAAAGGCTTACAATGCTTCAAAAAAGAGTAAAAAATCTGAGGATTGGGAGTGTTTTAAAAATCAGCAAAGGGCCACCAAAAAGTTGACTAAAAAAGGAAAAAGATAGAACACGAGTATAAACTAGCCAGTAACATAAAAACAGATTTTAAGACCATTTACAGATATATCAAAAGGTAGAGAGTAGCTAAAATAAACGTTGGTCTCTTAGAAGCAGAGACAGGAGAAATTATCATGGGAATGAACAAATATTTTGTGTCTGTCTTCACCAGTTCCATACCAGAAATAGACAGTAACCTAGTGGCTAAAAAGAGTGAGGAAATTAAGGAAATTCATATCAGCAGAGAAAAAGTATTGGAGAAACTTAAGGGACTAAAATCTGACAAATCCCTGGGTCCGAATGGCCTACACCCTAGGGTTCTAAAAGAGATAGCTGCAGATATAGTGGATGCGCTAGCTATGATTTTCCAAAATTCCTTAGATTTGGGAACAGGCCCATCGGATTGGAAGTTTGCAATTGTGACACCATTTTTCAAGAAAAGAGGGACAGCGAAAACAGAGAACTGCAGGCCAGTTAGCCTAACATCTGTTGTTGGAAAAATGCTGAAATCTGTTATTAAGGAAGTCTAAACAATGCACTTAGAAAAGTGCAGTGTGATTAGAATGCCAACATGGTTTCACAAAAGGCAAATCCTGTTCGACAAATTTATTAAAGTTTTTTGAGGATGTAACTAGTAGGGTAGATAAAGAACCAATAGATGTAGTATACCTGGATTTCTAAAAGGCATTTGATAAGGTTAATAGGCAAGATAAGGGCTCATGGAGTTGGGTGTAATATATTAGCATAGATAGATGATTGCTTCCTGTCTGTTAATCAACGAGTGGATATAAACGGGGCAGTTTCAAGTTGGCAGGCAGTAAATAGTGGAGTGCAGCAAGGATCAGTGCTGGGGTCTCAGCTATTTACAATCTATATTAATGATTGAGATGAACAGACAGAGAGTAATGTATCTAAGTTTGATGATACAAAGGTAGGTGGAAAGGTAAGCTGTAGGGAGGACACAGAGAGGCTGCAAAGAGATATAGACAGGTTAAGTGAGTGGGCGACAAGATGGCAGATGGAGTATAATGTAGGGAAATGTGAAGTTATGCACTTTGGTCGTAAGAATAGAAAAGCAGAATATTTTTTAAAAGGTGTGAAACTTGTAGTTGTCGATGTTCAAAGAGACTTGGGTGTGCTTGTACAAGGAACACAAAGTTAACATGCAGGTACAGCAAGCAATTAGGAAAGCAAATGGCATGTTGGCCTTTATTGCAAGAGGAATTGGAGAACAGGAATAAGCAAGTATTGCTACAATTGTACAGGGTTTTGGTGAGACCACATCTGGAATACTGTGTGCAGTTTTGGTCTCCACATTTAAGAAAGGATATACTTGCATGGGAGGCAGTGCAGTGAAGGTTCACTAGATTGGTCCCTGGGAATGAGGGGGTTGTCCTGTGATGAGAGGCTAAGTAAATTGAGCTTGTATTCTTTGGAGTTTAGAATGAGAGGTGATCTCATTGAAACATATAAAATTCTGAAGGGGCTGGATAGGGTAGACACTGAGAGATTATTTCCACTGGTTGGGGAATCTAAAACACGGAGGCACAGATTCAGGATAAGGGGCCAATCATTTAGGACTGAAATGAGGAGAAATTACTTCACTTAAAGGGTTGTGAATCTTTGGAAATTTCTACTCCAGAGGGTTGTGGATGCTCCATTATTGAAGACATTTAAGGCTGGGATGGACAGATTTTTGGTCTCTCAGGGAATCAAGGGAAATGGCAAGTGGGCGGGAAAGTGGAGTTGAATCCTAAGATCAGCCATGATCGTTATGAATGGCGGAGCAGGCTCGATGGGCCATATGGTCTACTCATGCTCCCATTTCTTGTGTTCTTGTGTTTATGCCATTTTTGGCGTTCCCAAAAGGTTGGGTGTGGTTAAGATACAGGGTGCTTAGATGTTCATTGGTTAATCGAATAATCCATAAATGCTTTAATTCCCTCAATATGCAGGTGCTGTGTATACTCAGAAGGACGCTCCACATGAATTATCCAGTTCCTAGGGTCAGCACATGACTTGGCAAATAGTCAGTGCTGAGGTTATTTGAACAGACTATTAATCTGCAAGGTTGGCTGCTTGGGAACCACAATTACAGTTTGAAAACATAGGCCGGAATTACCCCACCCCAATGAGCCAGATGGTGGCAAGGGGGTGGCATAAAATGGAGCGAGGGGCTCCGAGAGGCCTTCCCAACCTGCTCCCTCCTCCGCCTCCCTTTACGTAGGGCGGGGGGGCGATAAACGGCCTGCCCACTCCAGGCCAATCAAGGCCCTTAAGTGGCCACTTACGGCCACTTAAGGGCCTTCAACTGCCTCCACGCGGATTTTACGCATGGCAAGTGGGCGTCCTGGAGCCGGAAAAAGCTGCCTGGGAAAAGCAGGCGGCTTCTCAGCGTCCCGAGGGGGCCCAGCTCATCAGGCACAGGGTGCCCAATGAAGAGACGCCCCCGCTTCCCCAACCACCCGCAAGACCCAGCACACCCCACTTCCCCCCAAACGACCACCCTTGCCTCACCGGGGCCCAACCAATTACCCCTGGTGAGGCAACCAAAACTTACCTTATTTCCCGGCTCCCAGGCATCCTGTCTTCATCCTGGGCTGTAGGCCCTCTGATTGGCCGGCAGCTCTATTAGGCAGGACTTCCTACCTTAAGTGGGTGGAAGTCCTGCCTCAGAGCAGGTAAAGCCTGGCGACCCGTAAAATACGGAAAGGATCCCCAGGTGAGGCGGAAGCGGGTTTGCCACCGACTTTTACGTCGGAGGCCAGCTCCCGTCCGCCCACTGTAAAATCCAGTCCATAGAGTAAATTGTGCCTCTAGTGTGGAACTTCACTAAACAGGAAAGTGGGTCACAAAACTGGCTTCAATGTGTTAAGCCACCGATCTGCAACTTGTTCCCCATTAGAGTCTAGAATTGCCTTTCAAATTGTACTCTCTCACCACCAATAGACCACAGAAAAGCAAGCAGACATACAACCAGTTAAACAAAGCAACATGATCGATCATTGAGTAAACCTTTTAAAGTGACAGTTTTGAGGCCTTGATCACTGGAGAGCGTAGGTTGTTTAATCAACCAGCTTTTAGCGTTGGTGCAGTCCTGAATACTCAACTACCAAACAACAACGTGTCTCTTGTAAATCATGAATATTACCCCACTTACAAAATGGATGCTACATATGATCTTTTTGTGTTCACTATCTCTTGCTTGGTCTCCATTCTCTACGATGAAGGGTATTTCTGTAATCCAAAAAGAAAATAGGCAGGAAATTTTTTTAATGATTCAAAATAAGTTTAGGGGAGAGTTCATGAGAGATTATATGCAAATGGCTGTATGATTGTGTATAGTTATAAATTATGAAATATTTGCTCTTCACACACTAGGGGTAATTTTCCAACTTTGTACTTCTGTCAGGGAGCTTTGCCCAACAGCAGAAAATATCAGAGATTCAGGAATGCACTTTGCATGATTTTACAACCATTAGTTTCAAAAATCATCCACATCACATATCAACATTTCCATTCTCAAGCGTTTTAAGTACTTTTGAAGTGTAGTTACTGTTGCAATATAGGAAACATGGCAGCCAATTTGAAAACAGCAAACTCCCACAAACAGCAATATGATGATGGCAAAATAATCTGTCTTGTGATGTTGATTGAAAGATACCTATTGGACAGGACATCAAGGATAACTCCCCTACTCTTCTTCAAAATAGTGCCATGGTGTCTTTTACACCCACCTGAGAGGACAAATTGGGCTGCGGTTTAATGTCTCATTTGAAAGACAGCACCTCCAACAGTGCAGCATCCCCTCAATGCTGCACTGGAATATCAGCCTAGATTTTTGTGCTCAACTCCTGGAGTGAGGTCCTGAATCAGGGCTGAGAGTGCTACCAACTGAGCCATGGTTGATACAGCTCTTAATTCTAACCTCAAGAATAGATGATATGATCTTGTAAGTAATGGAAAACATGCAAGTTTAATCTTTAGACTTACACATTTAAATAAAAAAATATATAAGTTTAAAGATTAAACTTACATGTTTCCCTATACCTGAAGGGTTGTATCATCTAGTCTTCAGGCTAGAATTATGTGCTCCAACAGTGTCCTCTACCTCTCTGTAAACCAGCTCCAAAAATCATTTTCCAGCCAATCAAGACCAGCCTAGCTGCATCATTGACGTAATTAGGTTGATGCTTTGATGTGTTTTGAGCTTGATAACAATGAAGTAATTTATTGACAACCCAGAGAAGAAGGTACTGCTGAAATCTTGTCAGTGTTAGTCTTCGATTTGCTGGGAGCGTAAAAATGCTGTTGAATAATATAGAGAGATAATTACATGATGAGCAATTTGCTGGTTAGACAGTTTTACTGAAACTCTCAAATGATGTTTCTTCAGTTACTGGACTGATAATTCATTTTACAGTCACCCTAAATCTACCATGGAAGTGCGTTTCTTTTATGTGCACAGAATGCTTCTCAGATGTTAAGTTTTATGAAGTCTACAAATTACATGAAAGCTTGAACAGAGGAATTTAAGTGAAAGCTGTCTGTGAAGCATTTCTTTAAAACCTAAATAAATGTCTATACAAGTATAGCAGCCAAGGGAAAGTAATTAATGTTCTGGGTGGTGATTCAGCCAGAGATATACACAGATTGTTGAGTTTTTAATTGGGCTGTGCTCTGAGAACTGCAGCAACACCAAAATCAGAAAGATAAACTTTATATAATCTACAAGTACACAAGATTACACTTATTTTACAATACTATGAATAGACAAATATGCTTTGGTTATGCATATCACTCTAAATGTGTTGTTGCTCTCCACATTAGAATATTCAAAATATAAATTATAGGTATTAAAATTTATGAAGTTATGACCACTCAGCGAATCTGCTCTATCTTTTCAAAATAGTCCATGCTCTCAAATGAAAGTGATAACCATCTTGAAAGCAGAAAAAGAATCAGTGCTTAAGCAGTTTCACATTGCCTAAGTCAGCTCATTCTTGTTTTCTTCTGATTCAGTTCTTCAAGTGTAAATATTACTGCTTCACATAAAATAGAGGCTTTCCAGTAGCATACACCACATCAGAGCTGTCCATGAATGACTTACTCCCACATAGGTTCCAGAAAAATACAATAGAGACATAGAATGGTTACAGAACAGAAGGAGGCCATTAGGCCTGTTATGTCCATGCTGCTTCTGTGCACCACATCAACTGCATTACCCTCACCAACCATCTCTGTTACTTCATCAAGTTAGTTGAACACGATTTAACATTAACAGATCTGTGCTGGCTTTCCTTAATTAATCCATATTTGTCCAAGTGACTGTTAGTTTTGTCCTTGATTATTGTTTCTAAAAGCTTTCCCAACACTGAGGTTAAATTGACTGGCCTATAGTTGCTGGGTTTATCCTCACACCATTTTTTGAACAAGGGTGTAATATTTGCAATTTTCCAGTCCTCTGGCATCACCGCAGTATCAATGTAGGATTGGGAGATTATGGCCAGTGCCTCTGTAATTTCCACCCTTACTTCCCTCGGCATCCTTGGATGCATCTAATCTGGTCCTGGTGACTTACCAACTTTAAGTGCAACTAGCCTTTCTAATACCTCTTCTTTATCAATTTATAGCCCATCCAGTATCTCAATTACCTCCTCTTTCACTACAACTTTGGCAGCAGCAACTTCTTTGGTAAAGACAAATGCAAAGTTCTCATTTAGTACCTCAGCCATGCCCTCTGCTTCCATGCATAGATCCTCTTTGTGTTTCCTGTTTGGCCCCACCCATCCTCTTACTACCTATATGCCTACAGAAGACTTTTGGATTCCCATTTATGTTAACTGTCTTTTTCTTCTCATACTCTCTCTTTGCCTCTCTTATTTCCTTTTTCACCTCCCTCTGAACTTTCTAAATATTTAATTACAGTTTCAGAGTTTCACCTATCGTCCCATATTTTAGTTATCCCATCAAAATGACATTGAATTCCCACCAGCTTGGGAGATTTAAAAAGAAATACATGTCCTCATCAATCAAGCAACCATCACTCTCATTTTGACAGAATGGTAGACAATGATGTCAGGTCATTAGAGAAGTATTGGAAGTATTGGGGCAGCACAGAGGCGCAGTGGTTAGCACCACAGCCTCACAGCTCCAGCGACCCGGGTTCAATTCTGGGTACTGCCTGTGTGGAGTTTGCAAGTTCTCCCTGTGTCTGCGTGGGTTTTCTCCGGGTGCTCCGGTTTCCTCCCACATGACAAAGACTTGCAGGTTGATCGGTTAATTGGCCATTATAAATTGCCCCTAGTATAGGTAGGTGGTAGGGAAATATAGGGACAGGTGGGGATGTGGTAGGAATATGGGATTAGTGTAGGATTAGTATAAATGGGTGGTTGATGGTCGGCACAGACTCGGTGGGCCAAAGGGCCTGTTTCAGTGTTGTATCTCTAAACTAAACTAAACATTGAGAGACCTAACTGAAGATAACATTTATCCAACTGGTCATCACTGCCAAATAGTAACAGTAACATAATCAGAACCATTTTACATACTATGACCCAGTTAGATAAATATTGTCCTGAATAGGATTCTGTTTTTTATTCTGCTGGTATCTTTAAAGGTTTTTAAAATTTCAGGGATCAAACTTGATGTCTTGCCAATCTGCATACTCATTGTTCTATGCAAGTGTACCTTTTTCATCGTAAGAAGGAACCTTTTTTAACAATCTGGTCTGGGATATTTGTGTTTAAATTAAAAATGCTAGTCTTACAGTTACAAGCCCATTAAATTGATCAAAATGGTGTAGGAGAAATTCTATTCAAAAATATTAATGAGCATGGCCTTTGATTCAAACAAACACAACACACTGAGCATTAAGTCATATAATAGTCATTTTAATTATATTCTCCATTGGCCAATTTATTACATAAATATCTAAATTCAGCTGAAACAAATGCCACTTATCTTTATTGGAGTTTTATCTTCAAGTTGTCAATGCTACTGCTTGCTACAAGTTTTAGATACAACAAAATAGTGCCATGGAAGTATCACAGAGGAATGCATACTGGCATTATACTCTTCAGTCTATTTGCATTACTATTTTTATATGGATAGATACAACTAAATCATAACAAATTTAGCTAAATGTGCTGATGCTAATGCAATGTGGTTCCTATTGTCATTGTGCAGGAGGATTTCTGAATATTATGGAACACATAATACAAATCAAATATGCTATGTTGATTATGCTGATTACTATTGTGAATTATGTCTTGGAGATCCATGACATTATCACAGCACTGGGTAACAGCATGGCTGCTCTTTCATGATTGTGAAAAATGTATAATTTCATGGTTATGTATCAAAAACAAGAGTTACACAAAGAAATTAGTACATCTTATTCAACCCAAGATACTTCCTTAAAAAGTGTAAAACCAGAGAGGTTAACAGAATACAAATAGGCTGTCTGACCCATCATGGTAACTCGGAACAGTAGTGTATTGGTACTGTTACTGGATTAGTAATTCAGAGGCCTGGACTAATGCTCTAAAGACATCCGTTCAAATCCCACTACACCACTTCAGCCGGAGGAATTTAAATTCAATTGAATAATAAAGCTGGAATAAAATGCTAGTCATCAGTAATGATGATCATGAAACAACTGAATTGTCATAAAAACCCATCTGGTTCACTATTGGCCATCAGGGAGTAAATTTGCCATCTTTACCCGGTCTGGGCTACATGTGACTCCAGACCTACAGCAATGTGGTTGACTCTTAACTGCTCTCTGAAATGGCCTAGCAAACCATTCAGTTGTATCAAACTGTTCCAGGATAAGTTGAATAAGAATAAAACTGAACAGATCACCTGGCACGGACCTAGGCAGCAAAAACGACAAAGGCGTACCCTGTCCATCCTGCAAAGTCCCCCTCCACTAACATCTGGGGACTTGTGCCAAAATTGGATAGAGCTGTCCCACAGACTAGTCAAGCAACAGCCTGACAGTATAAGACTTTGGTTCGGCCACATTTGGAATACTGCGTGCAGTTCTGGTCGCCACATTACCAAAAGGATGTAGATGCTTTGGAGAGGATGCAGAGGAGGTTCACCAGGATGTTGCCTGGTATGGAGGGCACTAGCTATGAAGAGAATTTAGTAGATTAGGATTATTTTCATTAGAAAGACGGAGGTTGAGGGGGGACCTGATTGAGGTGTACAAAATCATGAGAGGTATAGACAGGGTGGATAGCAAGAAGCTTTTTCCCAGAGTGGGGGATTCAATTACTAGGGGTCACGAGTTCAAAGTGAGAGGGGAAAAGTTTAGGGGGGATATGCGTGGAAAGTTCTTTACGCAGAGAGTGGTGGGTGCCTGGAACGCGTTGCCAGCGGAGGTGGTAGACGCGGGCACGATAGCGTCTTTTAAGATGTATCTAGACAGATACAGGAATGGGCAGGAAGCAAAGAGATACAGACCCTTAGAAAATAGGCGACATGTTTAGATAGAGGATCTGGATCGGCGCAGGCTTGGAGGGCCGAAGGGCCTGTTCCTGTGCTGTAATTTTCTTTGTTCTTGTTCTACCCATCGAATCATTCCTTACAGTCAATGTCCCAGACTCTTTCATGACCATCCCTGAGTCTGTCAACATTGACTCCAGACCCCACGGGGGACTTCAATGCCCATCACCAAGAGTGGCTCAGTAGCACCACTACTGACTAAAGTGGTTTAGTTCTGAAGGACATAGCTGCCAGACTGGGCCTCTGGAAGGAGGTAAGAGAACCAAGAGGAAAAAACCTACTTGACCTCATCCTCACCCATCTACCTGTCACAAATGTGTCTGTCCATAAGTGTATTGGTAAGAGTGATCACCGAACAGTCCTTGTGGCGATGAAGGCCTGTCTTCACACTGAGGACATCCTCCATTGTGTTGTGTGGCATGTGTGGTACAGACTCAGAACAGATATGGCAACTCAAATGTGAGCTTCCATGAGGTGCTGAGGGCCATCAGCAGTACCAGAATTATAAACAACCTCAATCTACACCTCATGGCCCAGCATATCCCTCACTACACCATTACCATCAAGTCAGGGGACCAATCCTGGTTCAATGAGGAGAGGAGGAGAGCATGCCAGGAGCAGCACCAGGCTACCTAAAAATGAGGTGCCAACCTGGGTGAAGCTACAACACAGGAATGCATTCCAAACAGCGTAAGCAGCATACTATAGCTAGAGCTAAATGATCCCACAACCAACGGATCTGATCTAAGCTCTGCAGTCCTACCACATCCAGTCGTGAATGGTGGTGGACAATTAAACAACTAACTGGAGGCGGAGGCTCCAAAGACATCTCCGTCCTCAAGGATGGCAGAGCCCAAGCACATCAGTACAAAAGAAAAGGCAGAAGCATTCGCAACCATCTTTAGCCAGAAGTAACGAGTGGATGATCCATTTTGGCCTCCTTCTGAGGTCCCCAGTATCACAGATGCCAGTTTTCGGACAATTCAATGCACTCCACATGATATCAAGAAATGGCTGAAGGCGCTGGATACAGAAAAGGCTACGGGCCCTGATAACATCTTGGCTGTACTACTCAAGACTTATGCTCCAGAATGAGCTGTGCACTTAGCCAAGCTGCTCCAGTACAGCTACAACACTGGCATCTACCTGACAATGTGGAAGATTGCCCAGGTATGCCCTGTCCATAAAAAGCAGGACAAATCCAATCCAGCCAATTACCGCCCCTTCAGTCCACTCTCAGGCATCAGCAAAGTGATGGAAGGTGCTGTCGGCAATTGGCACTTACTCGGCAATAACCTGCTCACTGAAGCTCAGTTTGGGTTCCATCAGGGCTACCTGGCTCCAGACCTCATTACAGCCTTTGTCCAAACATCAATGACCATTCCTCCAGCACAAGGTCAGATGTGGGGATGTTCGCTGATGATTGCACAGCATTCGCAACTCCTCAGATATGGAAACAGTCCATGCCCACATTTAGCAAGACCTGGACAACATTCAGGCTTGGGCTCAGTGGCAAGTAATATTCGCGCAATGCAAGTGCCAGGCCTGACCATCTCCAACAAGAGAGAATCTAATCATCTTCCCTTGACATTCAATAGCATTACCATTGCTGAATCCTCCACCATCAATATTCTGGGGCTTATCATTGACCAGAAATTTAACTGGACCAGCCATGTAAATACTGTGGCTACAAGAACAGGTCAGAGACTGGGAATTCTGCAGCGAGTATCCACCTCCTGACTCCCCAAAGCTTGTCCACCATCTCCAAGGCACAAGTCAGGAGTGTGATGGATGAGTGCAGCTCCAACAACACTCAAGATGCTCAACAGTATCCAAGACAAAGCAGCTCGCTTCATCAGCACCCCATCCACCACCTTAAACTTTTACTCCCTCCACTACAGGTACACCATGGCAGCAGTGTGTACCATCTAGAAGATGCCAAGGCTCCTTTAACAGCACCTTCAAAACCCACAACCTTTACCACCGAGAAGAACAAGAGCGCAGATGGATGGAAACACCACTTCCTCCAGGTTCCGCTCCAAGTCACACACTATCCTGGCTTGGAGCTATATTGCCATTCCTTCACAGTCACTGGGTCAAAATCCTGGTACTTCCTCCCTAACAGCACTGTGGTTCAAAAATTGGGTGGGTCATCACCACTTCCTCAAGGGCAATTAGGGATGGGAAATACATGCCTTGCCAGTGATGCTCACATCCCAAGATCAAATTAAAAAAAATTAGGCTGCTAATTGGTTGAGAAATAGGAGACCAATTAGGGATTAAGGGGACAATCTCTGATTGGTGGCATGTGATAGGTGGTATTCCCCAGTGATCTGTACTGGAATCTCTCACCATATTTATGAATGACTTGGATGAAGGAATATAGAGTTGTATAACCAACTGTGCAGATGACACTGTGAATGGGCAGATGAAGTTCAGTGTGGGCAAGTATGGAGGAACAGAGGGATTTGGGTGTCCTGCAGACAAATCACTAAAAGCTTGTGCACAAACACAAAAGGTAAGCAAACAGGCTCATGGAATATTAGTTTTTTATCAGAAGGAGGGTAAAATACAAAGGGGAAGAAATTATGCCTAATTTGCACAGAATTTTGATCAGACCCCATCTGGAATATTACTTTCAGTTTTGGTACTGTACCTTTAAAAGATATATTGACCTGAGGGATTATAACATAGGTTCATCAGAATGATAACTGGACTTAAAGGGTTAAATTCTGAGGACAGGTTGCATAAACTTGGTTTGTATTGTTACATAATTTCTGTTTTTTGTGAAAAGCTTGGGAATCTATATTTTTAAAAACTAAAACAAAGTATTTCATGGACATTGAAACATCTGGAGATAGCTGAACTTTATGGACACTTTAAAAAAAAGCAAGGTCAACAAGAGGTTCCTGCTTTTGACCAGTAAACAAATACTGGAAACCAGTGATTTCAAGTAAACCACAGGGGGTTTTGACCTAAGAGCAACCCTTGTGACAAGAGAGAATTTATGACTTAGCATGAGACTGGCTTGGAAAAGTTAGTTTCACTTTGAACTGTTAAAAGATGCTGTTTTTTGGACTAAAAGCATGCAGTTGGAATCTGCACATGAACCTCCCTGTAATCAGAAGAAAAACCAGATAACTGTTACCTCTCTTTGAAGAATCCTTGTTCTTAAAAAGCAAAAGCTTGTATGAAGTGGTACTGTTGCCTCCTGTCATTTTGAAGGCATCCTGAATATTTGCAGAAATATTGCATCTTTAAAAAGACTTTTGCATTGAATGTGTGAGGACTAAAACACAGCTGATGGAAGACCTATGTGAAGCCTTCTGCAGTTGAATTTCTTTGAACGCCTACCCAACAGACTGTTCATCAGCAGCCAATTATTCGACTTTGGGACACCTCACCAAACCAAAGAACTTCCTTCCAGATCTTTGCAGAATAAGTTATTTTTATCATTCCTTCTATTCCTTTGCAACAACTGTAAACAAAAATCCCTTTTTTCCCGGTTAACCAGTTTTTTGATGTATGTGCGTGTGCGTGAGGGCTAGGATAATAATATGGGGCTTTAATATTTCGATTCACATATATATTTACTTCATTATTGGTTAAAACTTGGTTTTATAATAAACGGATAATTTTGTTGTTTATTAAATAAACCTGGTTGGTGTGCTTTATTCTGGGGACAAATAGAATCTCTTATTGGTTGTTTCGCTAAGTGGGAAAATTTATTGTAATGCTGTGACCTGAGGGAAAAATGGGACTGAATGAACAGTGTACTCCTCCCGCCTCGGTCGTAACATTATCCTATTGAGTTTAGAAGACTGAGGGGTAGTCTGTTTGAGGTGTTTAAAATGATAAAGGGATTCCATAGGATAGATGCTGAGAAATTATTTCTTCTGGTTCAAGAAGGTGTCTCACCACTACCTTCTCAAGGGCAATTATGGTTGGGCAACAAATGCTGGCATTGCTAGTGATGCTCACATCCCATGAAAGAATGGAAAAAAAGAGAAATCAGATCAAGGGGCACCACCTTTAAAATAGGACCAAGTACTTTAGGAGTGAAATCAAGAAGCACTTTTCACACAAAAGGAAATGGAAATCAGGAACTTTCTCCCCTAAAATGCTGTGGATGCAATGTCAATTAAATGTTCAAGACTGAGATCGATAGATTTTTGTTAGCTAAGGCTATCAAGGACTGTGGAGCAAAAGTGGAGAAATAGAGTTGAGGGTAAAGATCAGCCATAAACAAATTGAACAAACTTGAGTGGTTGAATGGCCTACTCCCGTTCCTATAGGGGTAAATTTTGACTTCTGGCAACCATGTCAAACATACAATATCGGCTCTTCCACCTGTTAAACACTTTTTCTGATTTTAATTTCAACTGACTTCAATTGAAACATGAATCAGGAGAGGTACATGCAACTATCACCAAAGTCAAACTGACCTCGTATGTTCTTGTGTCTCTGTCTGTTTATAAGGTGGCATGACTAAGAAAGGTTAAAATGTAGAGTACTAATTTCAGCACACAATGAAGCACAGGCAGAAAACCTCTATCTTTGTCAAAGCACTAGAGAGAGAAAGAGAGCATTAGCATCTTTACCATGACATGAACCATGTGAAATAGACCAGAAATTATACTGTTCCGACCAGGTGAGAAAGAGGTCTAGGGTTCCCTTTCAGCCTTCACCTGGTCTCACCGTAACAGGTTTTAATTGTTAAAACACCGTGTTTTTTTTAGCTCCCCCTTGGTAAATCCTTGTTCACTGCTTTCCAATTATAAGGCAAACAAACCAGCACAAACAGGCTTTCTTAAAGAAGGAAGGTTTGAAATTTATTAAACTTAAACTCTAATTCAGTTAACGCCTATGGATACACGCCGCACCCCATGCTAGCGTGTGTACGAGATACACACATGCAAACAGAGACAGAAAAGAGCAGAAGAAAAATAAAGTAGAAAGGTTTGAGGCAATATCTGAAGAGTTGTTGTTATGATTCTTTGAGCTCACTGTAGAGTCCTTGATTGTAGGTAGATCTTGCTTTTCATTGGGGCCCTGTATTCTTCTTAAACCTTGTTTGCTGTAGGAGACTTTTCTCTCTTGGGGTTCATGTGTCTTCAGTGGATTCAGAGGCTTGTGAGAAAGAGATGAGAGCAGACAGGAGAGAGATTTTCTCAGTCCAGGAGCAAATAGTCTTTCTGCCCAAAGTGTTTGTACAAATTCAAAAAACTCAAGCTGCCCAGCAGGTTAGTCATGTGACTAGCTGGTTTGACTATGCCCATTTGTGTATTTGGCCATCTTAGCAGTCAACCTGGGATGCGAGCTCCTCCACCTTCAATGTCTGGTGATCAAAAGTCCATTGTGAGTTGAATGTCAGGGAATGGCTGCTTTGTCCTTCCAAACACCATCTGTTAATATGCAAATGTCTTTTCCAGCCACGGCTGATCTGTTCAAAAAGTCCTCCCCTCACTCCAATAACAGTTTAAAAATCAATGCTCATAACAAAATTAATGTGCCTCATTCTTGGCAGGTCGGGGCCTAGCATAACAATACTGCGTGGGATTACCCTTAAGATTTAATTAAAACTGGTCCAATGACCTCAGGAAGGAGATAAAAAGCCCGAGAAAGTGGAGAACTAGATGTGTGAAAAATGAAGTAATCCTCATCCATGCCAATTAATAGCATAAATTTACCAATGGCCATATTATATATATAGTAATTTAGAGATTAGATTAGATTAGAGATACAGCACTGAAACAGGCCCTTCGGCCCAACGATTCTGTGCCGACCATCAACCACCCATTTATACTAATCCTACACTCACCCCATATTCCTACCAAACATCCCCACCTGTCCCTATATTTCCCTACCGCCTACCTATACTAGTGACAATTTATAATGGCCAATTTACCTACCAACCTGCAAGTCTTTTGGCTTGTGGGAGGAAACCGGAGCACCCGGAGAAAACCCACGCAGACACAGGGAGAACTTGCAAACTCCACACAGGCAGTACCCAGAATCGAACCCGGGTCCCTGGAGCTGTGGGGCTGTAGTGCTAACCACTGAGCCACTGTGCCGCCCCGGTGGATTTACATATGAACAAGATGTGAATTGGTTCTGCTTAGCATGCTTTAAAAAAAGCATTTGGATTAGTAATTTGTAGTCAAGGAAAGCATATAAACCAGCCAATTTTAATGGGAATTTAGATTCAACCTGAGTGAGTTCAAAAATTGTAAACTTGAAAGACCTCATTTCCCTAAACAAGTTTTGTTTAGTTTTAAGTATTTTACCTCCTTTGAAATATTGAACTTTGAATAAGTGAAACTTTTCTTGCGAGTGGATTATTTTACTGTCATTGATCTCACATGTCAACGATGCTCGGTGGTTAACTGGTTCTCTGCAAGAGCAATCCAAAACTAAATCCCCACTCCACTTTCTCTCAACATAACCTGTAAATTCCTGTACTTCAAATAAACAAATATATTGAAACATTTATACCCTTAAAAGATGCAACAGGCTCTGCCAGGGCACTCCCTGTGGCAAAGCAATCTCGACCCAAACAAAAACATTGAGTAAAGAAGTTTCTCCAAACATCTCTCATCAATCTCTTAATGGCCTTTTTAATTGATAACCCCTTATTACACTCTCCCCTACAAGAGAAAATAGATTTTCCTTATTAACTCTGTAAATTAAAAACCATCTATTAAATTTCCCATTACCCTTCTCTGCTCTAATGGAAATTGTCCAAGTATCTCAGGTTTTATGACATCAGTGTAGGATCCATCCCTGGTATTATTGTGGTGAATCTCAGCTGTACACTTCTTATAAATTTCTATAATGCTCTGTCCCAAACTACATATGGTATTCTAATTGTGGCTCAACCATTGTACAAATCTATCATTGCTTCTTCACAATGCCTGAATTTAGAAAGCCCTATTTATTAAAAAGTTATGGGGTCTTGGATTGTTAATTAGATGTGGATAATGGATTCATTTGGTCTATAATGACTTATTACAATAACAAGCACAAGATAAATAAAGAATAGTCAGCATGGCTTTGTCAGAGGGAGGTCATGTCTAACAAATTTGATTGAATTTTTTGAGCATGTGACCAGGTGTGTAGATGAGGGTAGTGCAGTTGATGTAGTTTACATGGATTTCAGCAAAGCCTTTGACAAGGTCCCACATGGGAGACTTATCAAGAAAGCAAATGCACAGGGGATACAGGGTAACTTGATAAGGTGGATTCAAAACTGGCTTAGTTGTAGGAGACAGAGAGTGATGACAGACAGCTGTTTTAGTGACTGGAAGCCAGTGTCCAGTGGCGTACCACAGGGATCTGTGCTGGGTCCCCTATTGTTTGTCATTTATATAAACGGCATAGATGACTATGTGGGGGGTAGGATCAGTAAGTTCGCGGATGACACAAAGATTGGCTGAGTGGTTAACAATGAGGTGGAGTGTCTTAGGTTACAGGAAGATATAGACGGGATGGTCAAATGGGCAGAAAAGTGGCAGATGGAATTTAATGCTGAAAAGTGTGAGGTGATAAACTTTGGAAGGAGTAATGTGACATGGAAGTATTCAATGAATGGCCTGACACTGGGAAGTTCCGAGGAACAAAGGGACCTTGGCATGTTTGTCCATAGATCTCTGAAGGCAGAAGGGCAGGTTAATAGGGTGGTGAAAAAGGCATATGGGACACTTGCCTTTATCAATCGAGGCATAGATTACAAAAGCAGGGAGGTCATGTTGGAAATAAAAACAAGAAATGCTGGAACCACTCAGCAGGTCTGGCAGCATCTGTGGAAAGAGAAGCAGAGTTAACGTTTCGGGTCAGTGACCCTTCTTCGGAACCCTTGCCCCAAGCCAATCAGGGCCCTTAAGTGGCCACTTAACGATCACTTAAGGGCCTTTGCCTGCCTCCACGTGGATCTTATGCATTACAAGCGGGCACCCTCGACCCGAGAGAAGCTGCCTGACAAAAGCAGGCGGCTCTCGAACGTGCCAGGGGGGCCCTCATGTTCAGGCACCCTGTGCCTGATGGAGGACTGCCCCCGCTACCCCAACCATCCCCAACACCCAATATGTCCCTCTTCCCCTCAACCGACCACACTTGGCTCGTCGGGGCCAGACCGATTATCCCCAGTGAGGCAACCAAAATTTACTTGTGTTCCGGGGTCCCCAGCATCTTCTTTTTGAAGCTGGGCTGTAGTCTCAGCAGTGGCCACCACTCCCGGTGGCGCTGCTGGGACTAAATGCTGCCAGCAGCTCTAGTAGGTGGAACATCCTACCTCAAATGGGTGGAAGTCCCACCTCACACCAATTGAAGCCCGGGGCCCGCAAAATACGGGTCAAATCCCCAGGTGAGGCGGAAGCAGGTTCGCCACCGATTCTTCCGGCTCCTGTCCGCCTAGGGTAAAATCCCAACCATAGTGTTTTGGGTGTAATTGGATCTTCAGTTCAGAAACTTGTTCATTGCAACAGCAGTCCAATGATGTTAGTAATGATGTCAATCAGGAATAGTACAGCTCCCTGGCCATCCTGCTGTTCGGACCTGGACTTTAATTTACCACTTGCCCCAGGAACTATTTTCAGTCTGCTTTTTGTTTGTGGGGCTAATTGGACATTTAGGACATGCTGGCAAGAAGTATGTCAACTACCATTTTTCTAACTTAATCAGAGTACACACATGTGAGAGTGGCACTGCACAGATCTTTCGCCAAGGAAATTTGTGCACAGCTGTATTATGCAAATCTTATGCCAAAACATTGGTACACTCAAATTTCCTTGATTATTTCCATGGCTTCTGAGATACATCCACCGAAAGCCTCTTCTGCTCATTTACATAGCTTCACCTCATGTTGAAGACCAGCTCACATCAATTTCCTGTATTTACACTAGTAATATTTTGTCACAGATTTACATCCCAAAAAATTAGATGTAGAGTGGCACCTGATATCATTATGACTAAGGTTCCTGGAGTTTTATAGAATTTTGTGCTTCATAAAAATTTACCACAAAGATACAGGGTGTTCTTTTTGCCAAGAAGAGAAGTAAGCCGAAGAATTAGGTGAGTTTTAGACACTGGGGAAAGGTGGCCAAAAAATTGATAAACAGGGAGAAAATAGAATGAGAGTAAATTAGCAAAAAAAAAGCTACAAGTATGTAAAAAGGAAGAGAGTAGTTAAAGTAAACATGGATCTCAAAGGTGGAGACAGGAGAAATTATAATTGGGAATAAAGGAATGGCAGAGATGTTAAGCAAATATCTTGTAGCCGTCTTCACAGTGGAAGACACAAAAAATACCAGAAACAGTGGGGAACAAAGGGTCTAATCAGAGTGAAGAACTTACAGTAATTAGTATTAGCAAAGAAAAGCTACTGGAGAAATTATGGGACCGAAAGCTGGCTAATTCCCTGGATCTGATGTTCTATATCCTAAGGTTCTAAAAGAAGTGGATGCAGAGATGGTGGATGTATTGGTTGTGATCTTACAAAATTCCCTAGATTCTGGAACAGTCCCACTGGGCTGGAAGGTAACAAATGTAACACCGCTATTCAAGAAAGGAGGAAGAGAGAAATCAGAACTACAATTGGTCTGATATCAGTGGTCAGGAAAATGCTGGAATCCACTATTAAGGAAGTGGTAACAGGGCACTTAGAAAATCATAATATAATTTGGCAGAGCCAACATTGTTTTATGAAAGGGAAATCATTTTTGACATCGTTTTTTTTGAGGATGTAACTAGCAGGGTTGATAAAGGGGAACCAGTGGATGTTTGGATTTTCAAAAGGCATTTGATAAGGTGCTACACAGGATGGGGTTGGCGTAATACATTCCCATGGATCGAGGATTGGTTAAAGGACAGAAAATTGAGAGTGCAAATAAATGGATTATTTTCAGATTGGCAGGTTGTTACTGGTGGGGTGCTGCAAGGATTTGTGCTGGGACCTAAGCAATTTACAATCTATATTAATGACTTAGATGTAAGCTGTGAGGAGGACAAAGCAATATAGACAAGTTAAATGAGTGGGCATGAAGGTGACAGATAGAATATAATGTGAGGAATGAGAGGTTATTCACTTTGGTCGGATGAATAGAAAAACAAATTATTTTTTAAATGATGAGAAATGATTAAATGTTGGTGTCCGGAGGGATTTGGGTGTCCTTGTACATAAAATACAAAACGTTATCATCCAGGTACAGCAAAGGAAGGCAAAATGTATGTTGGACTTTATTGCAAGGGGGTTGGAGTACAAGAGTAAGGAAGTCTTGCTGCAATTGTACAGGCTTTAGTGAGACCACACCTGGAATACTGTTTACAGTTTTGGTCTCCATATCCAGGGAAGGATATACTTGCCTTAGTTGCGGTGCAACTAAAGTTCACTAGATTGATTCATGGGATGAGAGTGTAGTCCTATGATGAGAGGCTGAGTAAAATGGGCATATATTCTCTGAAGTTTAGAAGAATGAGAGGTGCTCTCATTGAAACGTATAAAATTCTGAAAGGGTTTGATAGGGTAGATGTTGAGAGGCTGTTTTCCCTGGCTGGAGAGTCTAGAACTAGGGAGCATAGTCTCAGGATAAGGGCTAGGCCATTTTGGACTGTGATGAGGAGAAATTTCTTCATTCAGAGGGTTGTGAATCTTTGGAATTCTCTACCCCAGAGGGCTGTTGATGCTCAGTCAAAATAAGTATATTGAAGGCTGTGATCGATAGATTTTTCGATTGAAGGGAATTGAGGGACTGAGAATAGGGTGGAAGGGCGGAATCGAGGTCGAGGATCAGCATGAGATTTTTGAATGGCAGAGTAGGCTTGAGGGGCTGTAGGACCTACTCTAGCTCCTATTTCTTATGTTTTTAAATTTTTCTTATTGTGTGGCACAGTGGTAATGTCACTGAGCTAGTAATCCAGAGGCCCAGGCTAATGTCCTGGGGACACAAGTTCATATACCACCATGGCATTTATGTTCAATTAATTAATAAAAATCAGGAATTGAAAGCTAGCCTCAGTAATGGTGCCATGAATCTAGATTGTTGTAAAAACCCATTTGGTTCACGAATGTCCTTTAGGGAAGGAAATCTGCCGTCCTTACCTGGTCTGGCCTACGTGTGATTCCAGACCCACAGCAATGTGGTTGACTCTTAACTAGCCTCTGAAATAGCCTAGCATGCCACTCAGATGTTAAAGGCAATTCGGGATGGGCAACAAATGCTGGCCTTGCCAGCGACTTCCACATCCCATGAAAGAATTTAAAAAAAATTCTTCCAGTAAAGCAAATATTCACGTGCTATAAAGATGTAAAAAATTGAACTATGCAGGCGCATCATATACTCTTGCTGGTTAGGACATTAATTGAACTATAAAATTGTACTACATCTGCTTAACACACTTTGAGATCTGTTTTATGTGGACATAGGTATAAATTCAAAACATTTTAAGACATTTCAAAAATTGCGACGATGTTTTGCTGTTGGAGTTTGTTGTAATCACTGTATTGTTGAGGAAAGTTGTGACTGCTATTTAAAAACAAAGTTAGGAGCCATTCTACTATGCTGCAAACAGTTACGAGACAAAGTGTGATATAATAAATTCCACTGTGTTGACACAGTCAGCGTTTATTTTTCATTGTTCCTTATCCTCGGGCTCTATCCTGTTGCTCTTCAAAACTGCTGTCATCATCCCGCTTCTGTAAATATACAGCCTGCTGCCTTCATCATGTTCCACTTTTGCACCATCTCTAACCACCATTGCTTCCCTACAGTCCTCAAAAAAAATGTTGCCACTATTCAGCTACTAGGCCACCTCTCCCATTTCAATTCCCTTGGTTCTGATTTATGCCCTTGTCGCAGCACCAATACTACTCTGGTTAAAACAGCCACCGACCTTTTGAATGTGAGTCTACTGCAGATATCGACCTCCGTTCAGTGGTATTAGTTGCTCCCTTCAGTGGTCTGGTTGCCTGCTTACGAAAATTCACTCCCTCTTATTGCAGTAGTGGGAAACACTGTAATTGACAAATACTTGGAATAATCCAGCAATTAGGTAACAGAGGCAAAAACATTGGAGCAGAGTCAACTAAGGGAAGATCTGATTGAAGATTTTGATAATGTGAATAGGGATCGACTATTTCCTCTGGTTGCAGTCAGTCATGAGGGGCCATCAATTTAAAATGGTCAGTAATAGAAATTGGAGAGAGATTATGAGAAATGTAGAGTTGTTAGAGCACGTTTTTTTTGGCCACAGTTAGTGGTTGAGGAAGAAGCCATTGCAGCTCTGAAGGGAATAGAAGGACAGGGACTGTGGGGAGAGAGTAGAATGATGGGATTAATTTTAGAAAAACAAAATACTGTGGATGCTGGAAATCTGAAATAAAAACAGAAAATGCTGGAAATACTCAGCAGGTCAAGCAGCATCTGTGCAGAGAGAAACAGCATAACATTTCAGGCCAATGACCTTTCCTCAGAAATTAGATTAATTTTAGGTTGTTTCAGCAAAGAACTTGTGTAGATAATGGATTGAATGACTTTCTTCTGGATTGTAAATTTCTATGATTCTATGATAGAAACCTGCATCATTATGGCATCCATCTGTCTGGCACAGATGAATAGCGGTGGCCCGAGACCAACTGATGTCTTTTATTTCCGCCGGGCTCTGTTTTTAGTCATCTGGTTGTTTTTTTGTCCTCTGCTTTTTCCACACCCTTTCTGACTGCTGGTCTCCAGATCAGCAGCAAGGACTTCCCGCGCATCGACTCCAATCCCTGTCAACTTGAGGTCTCACTTGCAGACATTCTCGTATCGCAGACGTGGGTGACCTGTTGGTCTCATGCCAACAGCAAGGTCACCATAGAGCATGTCTATGGGGACGCGGCTGTCATCCATTTGGCTTACATGACCCAAACAATGGAGCTGCTGCTGACTCAAGAGGGCAAACAAGCTGGGGATCCCTGCACGCGGGTGTACTTCCATATTTGGCACTCTGTCCTGCCAGGAGATGCCCAATATTTGTTTGAGGCAGTGGAGGTGGAAGCTGTTCAGCCACTTTTCTTGGCTTGCATAAGTTGTCCATGCTTTGCTACTATAAAGGAGAATGCTGAGAACACAAGCCTGATACATCTGGTGCTTTGTATTTTCGGTTAGTTTGCTGTTGGTCCACACTCATCTTCTCAACTTTGACATGACAGCTGCAGCCTTGGCAATCCTGGTGCTGATTTCGGCTTCAAGGGACAGTTTGCTTATGATTGTTGATCCAAGTTATGTGAAGCTATTGATGACCTCCAGAGTGAGGTTGTTGATGGCGATGGAAGTTGGAGTCTCTATGTCTTGGCCCATAACTTTGTGTTTCCTGATGCTGATTGTCAGTCTAAACTCCTTGCAGGCCCAGGTGAACCAATCTACAAGCTGTTGTAAGTGAACTTTATTATGGGATGCCAGCATGGCCTCATCAGCAAACGGACTAGGACTTTATGCACTTTGATCTTGACGCGCAGTCTTCCCAAGTTAAGCAGCTTGCTGTCAACTCTGGTGTGCAGGTAGACACCCTCATTTGAGTCCCTGAAAGAGTACAATAGCAGCAGAGAGAAAAATATGCCAAAGAGAGTTGGCATCGGGACACAGCCCTGCTTAACCCCACTGCTGATTTTGATTGGATGTTGCTCCATTGCAACTGATGGAACTGTGCATGTTCTTGTGGAAAGAAGAGATGAAGCCCAAGAGTCCAGGAGAGCACCCAATTCTCTGCAGCAGTTTGAAGAGTCTGTCTCTGCTGACAAGATCGAAGGCCTTGGTGAGGTCGATGAGACAATGTAGAGTGGCACTGTTTGTGGCACTTGTCCTGTAACTGCTGAAATGAGAAAATCATGTCGACTGTCAATCTGCCAGCTCTGAAGCTGCACTGAGACTCCGGATAGATGCCTGACGTCAGGGTCTGCAATCTGGTCACAGCAACACGAGCAAAGACCTTCCCCACAATACTTAGCAAGGAGATGCCTCGGTAATTGTTTCAGTCACTGTGATTGCCCTTGTTTTTATAGATCACGTGTGTCTTGAGGAGCAGATCTTTCCTTCCAACAGAGATACAGAAGTTCATGGAGATGCTGCAGCAGTGCCGGATTTTCGCTTTTGATGATTTCAGGTGGGATGCCATCATTTCCTGGGGCTTTACCACTGGCGAGATGGTCAAAGGCCTTGTTGAGCTCCACTATGGTGAGCTCACTGTCCAGCTCCTCCATGACAGGAAAGTCTGGAAAAGCACTGAGAACTTCTTCAGTGACAACGTTCTCCGTTGCATAGAGTTTGAGGGAATGCTCCATCCACTTTTCTATCTGCTTGCTGGGTTCAGTAATGATCACCCCTGTCTTTGTCTTCAAGGGAACTGATTTGGTTGCTGCTGGGCTTGCTGCTTTCTTAATTCCTTCATACATCCCTCTAACATCCCTGGATTCAGCAGCAGATTGTATGCTGTTGCAGAGTTTCAAACAAAAGTGTTTGGTGCAGTGCTGAGCAGTCGACGACCTTTCATCAGATATTAATTTTAGGTTGTTCCAGCAAAGACCTTGTATAGATAATGGACCTCTTCTAGATTGTAAACTTCTATGATTCCATGATAGAAACCTAGATCATATATAAAGCAGACCTGTGATTTAGACTGCATTAACTCGCATGCTGACGACATGATACAAAGTCACCAGGCAGTTTCTTTTCCAAACACTCAACAATGAACACTTTGTTGCATTCTGGAATAAATTCTTTTCCCCATGAGATCCATTTCTTGGATAATGCTCATGAAAAAAGTTCATATTCTTTTTAGAAGAATGGATTGCCTGTATTTTGGAAACAATTTTGATTAATAAAAATTTGCTCCATTTTTCTTCTCACTAATCCTCACATCTGTGCATTTGAGCTTTGTCCAATACTTGTAATCATGGTACTTGTTTCTGAAAGTATTAAGGGATTACATTTTCAAATTAAAATACACCTGTGCAATCTCACAGTTCCTTTTAGAATGCAATAATCACACAGAGACTGAACCAAACAGAATTAGATGAAAAAATAAAATTAGAAGATAGAAGTAGCCAATGTAATACTTACGTCTTCTAAGCAGTCACAGGATTCCTGACCAATCAGAAGCAACATTTCACAAATTCAATGTATTATTTCAATTGGTCAAAGCTCCAGGCAGCAACATCTGAGTGGGCATCATACTGTTGCCATGCAAAATTTCAGGCTTGATCACTCTCTCCAGAATGCTGTGTTGAATGTGTTCAAGGCACTTTACAATAAAGTTTTAAATGCTTAAATGAGAAATATTAAAATTGTAATAAACTTTCATAGATCCAATTAGGTATACATTTTTTAAAAGGGGCAAAAGCCTAACACCTGAAATCTGAAATATAAACAGAAAATGTTGGAACTATACATCAAGCTTGTCAGCATTAGAAAGAGACAAAGGGCTGAACTTTACAGACCCCCCCCAATCCACCCCTGATGTCGGGGGCCGTGGTGGGGAGGGGGGGGGGGTGCTGCAAAATGCCTCAGGCAGAGGCCGGCTATGGGCCTCGATGCCAGGAAGACCTGGCCCATAATTGCTTCCGCCGACAAGGCCTCGTGGCAGCTGCCCCCCACCCCCGCCACTTGGCGACGGGAGCCAAATTTAAATATTTAATTTAATGAATAAATGACCTACCTGCTCCCGCCGGCCATACCGGAGTGATATTGGTGTCGGTGGCTGGCAGTCCCGCGCCTTCGGGTCCCACACTGGTGTGGAGGGAGAGGAGGTAAGTTTTCCAGTGTGGGGAGCCAGGGAGTGGTGTCAGAGAGATTTCATTGGTGTAGGGGATAGTGGGAAGGGGTAAAGTTTAAAGTTTATGAACTTTGGGGGTGGGGAAGGTCAGGTGCACAAGGTATATATTTGTGGGGGGGGGCAAGGAATTAAATCTATGGTTGTTGGGGGGCTGGTGGGAGAGGGGCAAGATCAATTTATTTAATTTTGTAACATCCATTCTCCTTTAAAAATTTAAATGTGATGATATGGCTCGAAGCCCTTTAAAAATGCTGTCAGCGCCAGCGCAAAGGCAGCTGATGCCATTGCCAGGGATAGAACACCTGCCCCCTCCACATCATTGCGGAGGTGGGGGGGTGGGTGGTGGTGATCCACCCCGGCCATTTAAATGAGCCGCTGCGTTTAATATCGTGGCGGCTCCGTGGCGTGCGATCCGCGCAGGTGGACCACCATTGTTTACGTCCTTTTCAGCGGCGGAAATGTAAAATGCAGTCTCAAGTAATTGTGCCTATTGGTCTTGGTTTAAGTGCTACTAGGACTGCTATGAGAAGCTTGAGGAATGTGCTAAAGATAGAATTGCATAGAGAAGGCAGTGGCCTTGTGGTATTGTCACTGGACTAGTATGTCAAAGACCCAGGATGTTGTTCTGGAGACATGGGTTCGAATCCCACCATGACAGAAGGTGGAATTTGAATTGAATTAATAAAAATCTGAAATTAAAAAGCTAGTCTAATGATGGCCATGAAATCATTGTAGATTGTTGTAAAAACCCATTTAGTTCACTAATGCCCTTTAGGGAAGGAAATCTGCCATCCTTACTTAGTCTGGCCTATATGTGACTCCAGACACACGGAAATGTGGTTGACATGGCCTAGCAAGCCACGCAGTTGTAAATAACTGCTACAAAGTCAATAAGGAATAAAACCGGACAGATCACCCGGCATCGACCGAGGCAACGGCAGTCCATCTCCGGCAAGCCTTGCCAACCCTGCAAAGTCCTCCTTACTAACGTCTGGGGGCTTCTGCCAAAGTTGGGAGAGCAGTCCCATAGACTAGTCAAACAAAGCCAGACATAGTTATACTCACACAATCATACCTTACAGACAATATCTCTACCATCACCATCGACAGGTATGCCCTGTCCCACCAGCAGGACAGACCCAGCAGTGGTGGTGGCAGAAGGAGGAAGTTGCCCTGGGAGTCCTCAACACTGACTCTAGACCCCATGAAGTCTCATGGCATCAGCCCAAACATGGGCAAGGAAACCTCCTGCTGATTACCACCTACTGCCCTCCCTCATCTGATGAGTCAGTACTCCTCCCTGTTGAACAGCATTTGGAGGAAGCATTGAGCGTGGCAAGGGTGCAGAATGTACTCTGGGTGGGGGACTTAAATGTCCATCACCAACAGTAGCTCAGTAGCACCACTGCTGGCGGAGTCCTAAAGGACACAGCTGCTAGACTGGGTATGCAGCAGGTGGTGAGGGAACCAACAAGAGTGAAAAATATACTTGACCTTGTCCTCACCAATCTGCCTGCCGCTGATGCATCTGACCATGACAGTATTGGTAGGAGTGAACACAGCACAATCCTTGTGGAGACAAAGTCCTGTCTTCACATTCAGGATAACCTCCATCGTGTTGTGTGGCACTACCACCGTGCTCAATGGGATAGATTTCAAACAGATCTAGCAGTGCAAAAGTGGGCATCCATGAGGCGCTGTGGGCCATCAGCAGCAGCAGAATTGTACTCAACCACAATCTGTAACCTCATGGCCCGGCATATCCCCCACTCTACCATTACCATCAAGCCAGGAGACCAACTCTGGTTCAATGAAGAGTGCAGGAGGGCATGCCAGGAGCAGCACCAGGCATACCTCAAAATGAGGTGTCAACGTGGTGAAGCTACAAGCCAGGACTATCTGCGTGCCAAACTGCGTAAGCAGCATGCAATAGACAGAGCTAAGCGATCCCATACCAACGGATCAGATCTAAGATATGCAGTCCTGCCACATCCAGTCGTGAATGGTGGTGGACAATAAAACAACTAACTGGAAGAGGTGGCTCCACAAACATCCCTATCCTCAATGATGGGGGAGCCCAGCACATCAGTGCAAAAGATAAGGCTGAAGTATTTGCAACATTCTTCAGCCAGAAGTGCCAAGTTGATGATCCATCTCGGCCTCCTCCTGAAGTCCCCAGCATCACAGATGCCAGTGTTCAGCCAATTCGATTCACTCCACGTGATATCAAGAAACGACTGAAGGCACTGGATACTGCAAAGGCTATGGGCCCTGACAATATTCCGGCAATAGTACTGAAGACCTGTGCTCCAGAACTTGTTGCACCCCTAGCCAAGCTGTTCCAGTACAGCTACAACACTGGCATCTACCCTGCAATGTGGAAAATTGCCCAGGTATGTCCTGTACATGAAAAGCAGGACAAGTCCAACCCAGATTATCAGTCTACTCACAATCATCAGTAAAGTGATGGAAGGTGTCGTTGGCAGTACTATCAAGCAGCATTTGCTTAGCAATAACCTGCTCAGTGACACTCACTTTGGGTTCCGCCAGGGCCACTCAGCTCCTGACCTCATTACAGCCTTGGTTCAAACATGAACAAAAGAGCTGAACTCAAGAGGTGAGGTGAGAGTGACTGCCCTTCACATCAAGGCAGCATTTGACCGAGTACGGCGTCAAGGAGCCCTAGTCAAACTAGAGTAAAACTCTCCACTGGGTGGAGTCGTGCCTAGCGCTGAGGAAGAATGGTTGTGGTTGTTGGAGGTCAATCATCTCAGCTCCAGGACATCACTGCAGGAGTTCCTCAGGGGAATGTCCTAGGCTCAACCATCTTCAGCTGCTTCATTAATGACCTTCCTTCAAACATAAGTCAGAAGTGGGGATGTTCGTTGATGATTGCACAATGTTCAGCGCCATTCCTGACTACTCAGATACTGAAGCAGTCTGTGTAGAAATGCAACAAGACCTGGACAATATCCAGGATTGGGCTGATAAGTGGCAAGTAATGTTCGTGCAGACAAGTGACAGGCAATGACCATCTAGGGGCTACCATTGACCAGAAACTGAACTGGAGTAGCCATATAAATACTGTGGCTACAAGAGCAGGTCAGAGGCTGTGAATTCTGTGGCGGGTAACTCACCTCCTGACTCCCCAAAGCCTGTCCACCATCTACAAGGCACAAGTCAGGAGTGTGATGGAATACTCTCCACTTGCCTGGAAGGGGTGCAGCTCCAACAACACTCAAGATGCTCGACACCATCCAGGACAAAGCAGCCTGCTTGATTGGCACCCCTTCCACAACATTCACTCCCTCCGCCACCGATGCACAGTGGCAGCAGTGTGTACCACCTACAAGATGCACTGCAGCAACTTACCAAGGCTCCTTAGACAGCACCTTCCAAACCCACGACCTCTACCACCTGGAAGGACAAGGGCAGCAGATGCATGGGAACATCACCACCTGCAAATTCCCCTCCAAGCCACACACCATCCTGACTTGGAACTATATCACCTTTCCTTCACTGTCGCTGGGTCAAAATTCTGGAACTTCCTTCCAAACAGCACTGTGGGTGTACCTACCCCACATGGACTGCAGCGATTCAAGAAGGCAGCTCACCACCACCTTCTCAAGGACAATTAGGGATGGGCAATAAATGCTGGCCGAGCCAGCGATGCCAACATCCCAGGAATGAATTTTAAAAAAAAAATAATTTATAGCACAGAAAAAAACCATTTAACTCTACAGATCTCTGCTGGTGTTGGATTCATTCGTGACTGTCTTACATTTGACTCCCAGGGCTGGATTTTGTTCCCAGCCCGATCTCAGGTTCTGTGGTGGGGGCAGGGTGGGGGTTGGCGGGAGTTGGTTGGAGAATTAGAGTGGCAATGGCTGCCATGGAACCCGGCACCGGGATTGCCAGGCCTGATCTTCCCGGCAGTGGGAAAGTTCCATGGCGGCCCCTCCGCAGCTCTGCAATGGGACCCTGCTTTCCATATGCTAATTAGAGCTTTGCATTAATTTAAATGTAACTTACCTTCAGTTCCCGATGTTCAGCATGTCATGTGGCACTCTGGAGCATCTGAGGTGGGGAAATGGCCAACTCTGCACTATATACTGTATGGGGGAGGGAGGGGGGAGAAGGGGTCAATGCTGCAATCTGTACTGTTTGGTGGGGGTTTGGGGAAGGGGTCATCTCTGCACTCTATATGGGGGGGGGGCCTGGGAAGAGCTCAACTCTGCACCATGTTGTGCTGTTTGTAGAGCTGGCAGCCTTTTAAAAATGGCGCCAGCACCTGCTCTTTTGTCAGGTGACACTAATGGCATCGCCAAGGCCACCTCACCATGTGATTGGGGGGGAGGGGCGGCCACTGTGCACATGCTAAGTAGCCACTGGACGCAAGGTTGTGGCGGCGCAGAGCCCATGCGTGGCGGCTGCCATTGCGGAGGCAGGAGAACAAGATCCAGCCCCTAGTTTTGGACTCCCTCACAAGTGGAAACAGCTTCTCTATGTCTGCCCTATCAAACCCTTTCATAAGCATACATGAACAAATCTGGTGATATTTTTCAAGGTCAGTTCATTCATGTTATTGCCTAGTTTCCTGGAGCACAGGGAGCACAATAAGTGGTTGATGGATGGGGGGATGCATCTGGATATGCAACAACCCTTAAAGTACTGCTGTTCATCTATTTTAAGGCAACATCCAGTTTTAGCTGAAAACACTGGAACATCATGAAGGACAGATTTAAATATAAAAACTCCTCCCCAATCCCTTTGATATTGAGGCTTTAGATGTTTTTAGGAGGAGGTGTAACAGAAACCACTGGTATGTTTCAGCTCTGCACAACATGCATGTTCATGTTCACATGGATATAGAGTAGATGTTGTAGCTGGCACTGAAATTTGCAGGTAGTGGCTCCATGTATTTATCAAGTGGCTCCCCCACTGTCGACTATCGTCAAAAATGAATTGCTTTCTGCGCTGTCCTGCATTTACACAAGATTTAATGAAGGCTGGTCACTCGGGTAGAACTCCACTTTCCCAAATTCTAACATTGATATGCTTTGTGTTTATAGAAGCAGGTGCATAGTTATCAAGAGAGAACCAGGAGAACCTTCACTCCCTCAATCAGCCTGAAGGAATTGCCCCATATTGTGGGTAGAGAGTCAACTGCGGTAATGATGCAAGGGATGTTCTGCAGCTCTATGTAACCATATAACTTGTTCAGTTTAGTCTACTTTATTTATCCTTCTTTATTTATTCTCAGTTTCCCCTGCAAACTGACTGATTCATTAAAACACTAGGATGTTGTGCACAACAGGAATATGACATGCAAGGGGAGATTTTCAGCTTTTGTACTTTCAGCAGATGAAGAAAAATTATGGGCTGGGGGTTGTGGGGTGCACTCCTGATGTATGGTACAAAATTCACCTTGGCACGTTAACTGCTTTTAACAGTGCAACTATTGTTAACACATATCTTTCTCTTTCTATAGGGACCTTCCAAAATAGAGGAACCAGGAACCAGCGGCATTACAACAACAGGAGCCATTCACTCCACCTTGTGCAGGCAGTATGTCAGAGATACCCACCTGGGGTTTTGGAAAATGAGAGTCAGGACTGAGCACTGGATAATGCACACAGTCAAAGTGAGAGGAAGCGGAGCTGGTAGGAAAAGAACTTGATCTAGCTGGTCAATTCCAGATTGCCCTTTGCTGCAGAGCTCGTAGATGCTTATCCAATGAAGAAGACTTGTTATGGAATGGAGTGCATTGCTTAGCAGAAGTACTTCTCCCAGTCCTTCCAAAGTGTTCATGTAACCCTACAAGATCTTTCAGACAATGTTCACAAGTACAGGCCCAAAATCATTGTGGTAGATGGATTCACAGATCTGCAGGCTGCCACGTAGGGTGTGGCAACTCCATGGCCATCTATAGTGTGGCTCACATGGACAGAGATCCAAAGGCAGCATCTCTCCTGAATGTCTGGAGTATAGCTGTTGGAAACTTGGGATCCAATCCATAGGAGTCTCTCAGAGAAGAGCTCATTACATGAGCCTGCAAGTGATTTGCAGCTTGTGTGAAAGTGTACCTGCTGCTTGTGCTGACCCTCAATGGGGTACATGGCATCTATCTCATCCATGCCTCCTCCAGTAATTCCCAGCTGGTCCCCTTTTTACTTGCATGGTTTAGTTCCTATGAGATTATGGATCGGATTTTCAAAGGGCCATAGGGTTGGGACCCAGTGCAGACGTGATTTGAAAATCGCAGTCCCACACGTCATCTCCGGAACCCAACACCTCCGGGACAGTCCGTAATTTTCAATGTGAGGGCAGGGAGTGAGGGAACGGGGAAGCTGCTCGCCTCCAATTAAGGGCCCATTAAGCCCATGAAGGAGCTCGTTAAGGGGCCAGAGGGAGGGTGGGAGTGGGTGGGGGAGTGGTTCTGTGCTTAATATTCAATGGCAATTCCGGTGAGCCAGACCAGTCTGGTGCATGATGGTACACAGCACTTTCTTGCTGTAAAATGAAATGTTTTGGGTCTTTGGGGATCTCGCGTCGGGTCAAGTGCAGGACATTTTTTTTTTAAATTCTTGAAGCGCTGCCTCACCACTTTTATCTGCTGGCCCTCCAGGCTGCTGTCTGCTCTCATTGGCAAAGTAGCAGCAGGCCCTATCATGGCTGTTGCCTGTCTTTGCCGCTCACACTCTTCAGGCAACTCCCACCTCCTGCTGATGTTTGGTGCCACAAATTGGGCACGAGCTTGCCTTCTGCCCAATTAGGGCATTAACATTTGAAGATTGTGTTGCATAAGCAACTCAGCTCAGGTGTGGGGTCAGGTCCTGGAAATCATCCAGGCATCTGATTCCCAACTCTATTTTGAAAACTCAGCCCAATCTGCACAAAAATGGAATGGAACCTTTTCCTATTTATACAGGTCATGTCAGTGGTGTTGGGAATATCAGTACATGTGACCAGGTGATTTATATGTGTGAATATGTTACTGGAAGTGTTTCTATTCAGATGTACATCATCAGCCAATGTATTTTAGAATAGCAGAGTGGTGCGTTATAACTAGTGTGAACCTCACTAACCAAAGTTGCAATAAGCAGCACAGGGATTGAATGCCATTTTTAAAAACACTTCTGGCACTTAATTAGTAATTTACCAAAAACATTTAAAGTGCTAATAATGCAATGATAAACACATTCAGTACAAGGATTTACAATTACTTTACTTTAAAAAGCCTATTTCAGCATATATTTCGCAGTGGAATTCAGAGTGAATATTTGTTACACATCACATGGAGGATCTCCATCTGAAAAAATAAATATTCATTAAGATTGTAACACTTTACATTTAGAAATATGACTTCAAGATGGATTATTATTTTCTAAGAAACATTTGTATGTTAATCTACATATTCAATTTAGGAATACAGTGTAATATCAACAAATCCCATTTATAGTTTGATGTTCTCAGCTGACTGAATTTTAAGTATTGCTAGAAGTAGTGATTTCTTATGAGGGAGAACTGATGTAAAGAACACACCATTTACAACTATACAAGATTTTGTCATTGAAAACAATGGCTTGAATGTTATTAGAATGACGTGCTCTGCAGCGGTGCGCTTTCAACTCGGCGGCCTTCCGACACGGAAGTGTCGCCAAGGAGCCCCCGCAATATTACGCGCGGGGGCTCATTTATATAGAGGAGGCGGAGTGGCCACCCCCCAATGACGTAGAGGGGGCGGCCGCCGTGTCCCCAGCAACGCGTCCGGCGCCAATGCGCAGGCACCGGCGCCATTTTTAAAAGGCTGCAAGCCCTTGGGAGAAATTTTAATTTTTAAAGTCATATTGTAAAGCATTATTTATTAAAAATTGAATACATAATGGAGGCCCTTTCCCATCCCCCCACAACGTTTTTTAATGGGACATTCACATAAAAAGAAAGATTATTAGCAACCCACATTTTTCCCCTCAATCTCTTAACATTTGCCCTTCAACCCCTTCCCACTATCCCCACATCCAATAAAAAGTGATTTCCCCACTCTCCCACCCCTCCCGCCCTGAAAATTTTATCTCCCCCCACCCCCCCCCCCCCCTTCCCACTAGGTTTTCACCTCGTTGTGGGGCCGCAAGGAGGCCCCCCTGCCGCCGGTAACATGCGGCGGGCCCTTCTCGATGTCGCAGGTCGAAGCAGGCCTCTCCCCGCAGAACTTTACTGGCCCCCCGCTGCGACCCATGGCATTGAGGGGCTGGTAAAATTCAGCCCAATGTGTGTATGTGTAGCAGCAGATAAATGTCATATTATCCAGCCAATGTGACCTTGTGTGAAAGATTTTTGGAACTTCTAATAGAGAGTCTAATTGTGAGTTCATAACAAAGAAATATTGGAAGGCGCAAAAAGGAACCCAAATAAAAATGGTTTTCTGTAAACATTTATATATTGTTTAGGATTCAAAAGGGCAATAGCCCGAAACAGGCGATAGTGAATTGTCAGCCTATTATACATTACTCTGATTTTCTTCTTCTGTTTATTTCAGTGGAAAAGACCGTTGGGTGGATCATAAAGAAGGCTATCACCTGTTTTCAACTCCACCCAAGATGAATTTCAGTCCCTCAGTATCAAGTATTTAAAATATATGAAGCAGAAGGAAATACTTGTAAGTCCAGAATACACCTTTCAATCCTAAAACCAGATCTCATTCACAACCCAATGCTGCTCCATGACTAACTCAAACAATTCATTGATATGGTTTATCAAATCTTCAAATGTAGCAACCGCTTCCATTATTACAAACACAAATGATATAACAGCTATCTTTATTTGCTGTTGATGTGGTGATAAAATACATTTCATACAGGAGCTATATTTTGAATGTACATTCTCCATTATAAGAACAGGCTTTTAAAATTTTTGAGAGAAAAATATAATCTGTAACAAAGACAATACCAGAAATAAAGATTTTATGTTCTTTACAAGTGGCATAATGTAGCAATAATTCAATTGCCTCTATGACAACACAGACCATTTACTGATATGGTTAAGTATTGAGTATTTTCAATGTTACTGACCATGCAACCTTATATCTGCCATTGGGTGGATTTATTTGCATTACTACTATTGGGAAGTAAATGTTAAATATTTTGCCACTTATTTCTTTTTAACAGAAAACATGATGTGCAACCAATATAAAGTAAAAGAAACATCTTTTATTCTTTAAAACTCTTTAAAAATTATTTTAAAAATAGTGATTTCTATATTGGTATTTGTGAAAAAATTGCTTTTTTAAAAACTATATATAGGCCTAATTTATTTTTACATTTTCTCCATTAACAACTCAATAGACCCTCAAAATCTGCATCAAAAAGGCAGAATATTAACATGTCTTCAAAGACAAGAAGCAGTCATAAGATTCATACTATTTTTACAACCCTTTCAAAGCCAAAAATGACACAATTTTTAAAAAAAACTTGGTAAAGCTACTGTCATGGGTTGAGTGACAATTATGGTATGCAGGTATACATATTAAAGGGGAAAGGAGAAAAAATCTTCCCATTATCAACAAATCAGGTTGTTTTGTTGGCCCCTTAAAAAAGCTGTCCACTGCAAGACATCTTTAACCTTTTCAAACTTTCTGCCACAAGCTTCAAAAATTATCGTTGCCCTCTAAAATCTACTAAAGTCATAGGCAATTGAAATTATCCAGGTTTCACTTATGCTCACCTATTATTGTTGGAGGAGCATTCCTGATGACTGGGAATTATTCCAGGGCCTGGATTTGGCCTGTGTGTAGTGGATTAGGGAGCACTAGTATGTCCGAACTTTGAACTTAGAGCTGTGCTGTTTACTACTGATTCGACATTCAACGTGTTGCCTTGCTCGAGAAACTAAGATCTCTGTAAGTACTAAATGCTGAGCTGTCAGAAAATAAGAGCTTCACTTTTGTTATTTCACAGACACAGGGCTTGTCTGACAAACTTTTCTAAGACTTGGATCAATAAATTGTCATTGAGGAATGACTTTTCTACGACAAAAGGAGACATATTGGGACGTAATTATTTTAATACATATTTTTAAATAAAAAATTCATTAAAAAATATGAAACAAATAATCTGGAAATTCCTCGGCACCGCTTATCCTATAATTATTCCTGGAAATGGAACAGATTAAAATCCTATTATCGTCTCCTCATTGTTCCTTGAATTGAGATATCAAAAGAGTTTAGAAATACTGTGAGAAAACATACAATGCAATTATCATGGGTTTTTCATATGCTGATACTGCGACATTCTTAATGATAATAACCATTGGCAAAATTGCACCTTTTGAGTTTTACTCAATTAGGTTTTGCTGATCTGCAAACACAATCTGATGGTTAAAGTTTTTAAAATTTACTGCCTGATCAAGCAGTTTGGTGGAGTTTCTCTCGCTTAAATTCAGAAACGGTGCATTTCGTTCTGCAGTAAGTTGATGCCAGCACATGCTCTATAATTCATAACAAACTCTACAGACCTCTCATCCTGACTGTACTCAATTTTACTTGTTGACATTACAACTGCATTATCTGTATTCTAACATTTGCCAATCTCCATAAAATCAAAATCAAGCACAGCAATTAACAAGCAGATTCAGCTTTGTGTTTAAGAGTTATTGGACTCTAATGAACTAGCCATCCATTGTGACAAGTTCAAAGTTCATTATCCAGCCCATAGACTTAGATAAATTTTTCTCACAAATCTTATTTCAGGCTGAAGCAATGACGTCAGCCAATGCAGTGTTTGCTGGCTGTGAAAATTTCAAATTTGCTTGTTCACTTCAATTTTATTAGAGGCCAAAGTGGGGGAAAAACTAAAATACACCAGGCCCTTGTTAATATGAGCAGGCATTTAAATAATTTAACAAGTGTCTACTAGTTACCCTGTTCACTTCTGTTCAAAATTTTGTTTGAAAAAAATAGAACAATAAAATCTGAACATGATCTTTAGTGCAAACTCTGTCTCATTTAACACATACCAGCCAAAGAAGCCTAGAACAAGGTGCCATTGTTAATAAACTTGATATAAACATTTTCCTGATTGAATATTTCTCTTGCGCATGGCATATGCCAGTCCAGATAATTTTCTTTATAACAAAGGAAAACATGTTTATTTATCGTACCACCAGACAAGAAACGCATAATTTAGTCGGTCCAATGCAGTCATCATGACAAAATGCCCCGCATCTTTGACATATAATCATGGCTTTAAGCCTGCAATAACATTTGGAAGGTGAATCCTCCATGTTGCCACCTTCAGGAAATGTTTGGGCAGATTGGCCATGGCTGCTTGTATTTATTGACTGACCACCAGGAAGTGTTGTCACAGTAACGGAGAATGACACCATATTTCCAGAGTTATTTGAGACTTGGCTGTACAAAGACATTCCTGTGACTGCAGAGCAATGGTTTACAGATGAAACAGAAGGAACATTGATACTGCTGCTATGAACAGGTCTAAATGCAAACTGGGAACTTGCACGGTTTCCATAAGGTGGAAGCTTTTGTTGGTGCTGGGTAGGCTGTTGAAATCCCACAGATAGGCTGGATATCCTGTAAGGGTCTTGCTGATTTTGCATTAATTTGCCACCACCACCATGGGCTAAATTTGACTGGATTCCCTGAAAGAATTCTTTAGTCACAGATATACCAGCCACTTGTGCAGGAGGCAGTAAAGGAGTGTTCTCCTTTCCAGTGTGTCTATATTCATGTGTGGGAGCTTCCACTTTCAAATATCCACTGACCAAATTATCCACTCGAGGGCAGGCAATGCCATCACCCACCTGTGTGCAATCCTGCTCTGTTTTGATTAATACAGATGGAGGATGACAGGACACTGTTCTGTTTATTGATTCTGATGTAACCTGAATGCTACCATCAACTTGTTTTGCTCTGACATCCTTAAGGTCCTTCTCAGATGTTTCTGCCAGACCATTAATACCAACATGAGTCTCAGCGCTCTGAACATGGGCTCTTTTCCAGCTCTCTGAACCTCTTCCATAGGTAGCTGTATTAAGAAGGTAATGACCAGATACAGCTGGCTTAAGGGCAGACTTTGTCCCCATCAAACCAAATCTTGATCTTTGACCAACTGAAGCACCTCCAGAGGGAAAAGCTGAGCTGTTGACATCATGCTGTAAAGGTGCAGGAACTAAGGTTTGACTCTGCACATTACTCAGTATGGCCTGCTGTATCCTCTCCTGTGTTGTCCTGTTGAGCATTTCTGGTTGAGTACAGTCTTGATCAGTGTCTCTGGTTTGCAGCTCTTCATTGGTAAAACTGTGCTTTGAGACCTGATCAAACTGTTCCTGCTGTTTGTGCTGATTAATTGATCCAACAACTTGTTCTGGTATTGTCTGAGATTGTCTTCCTTTGATAAGGTCAGTAGTTACCTCACCAGACCTGTGAATCACAGTGGTGGCACTTCCCACTGTCACAGATACTACTAATGTGCCATCAGGTGATGTCTTCACTTTATCATTGAGTGAAGTTTTAGAAAACTGATATACAGGCTTCATCTCTACTTTGGTTAGAGGCTTCGGCAGGAATTGCTCTAGTGGCACTTCTTTCCCTTGGAGCAACTGTGTAACCAATGGATTGTTTGCAGGGATAGAGGAACCGATTTTTGGCATGGTTCCACAAACAGTTCTTTGTGTTTTAAGGCTGTGTACATCACCTGAAGTGCAAAATAATGGTGTAGACATAGCAGATGTAATTACAGGGCTTTCTACATTTGTAATTGCTTCAGAAACTGGGGAGGTCACTTTCAAAGTTCCAGCTGTGCCTCCAGTTGCCACAGAAATAGAACCAGCTGTTGTGACGAACACATTGGCTGAAGATGGAACCTGAAGGCCCCTTTGTGAAACCGAGAGCAGTTGAGTATCAGCAGGCAGCTTTCTGTCCACATTTGATGCTCTGGCATTAGAGTCTATCAAAGGCTGTTTACTCACTTCACCTGGTTTATTGTGCACTGCAAAATTTCCTGAGCTTTGAGTTGCTGCCTTTGCATACTCGGAATCTTTGAAAACAGGTACAGGTTTCAAAACTTCTCTCAAGGTTGGATTGGAAATCCGGTTTATAGTTTGCGTCTGCAATGGAGCAGCAGGGGCTTTTGTTGCAGTAATGTTTGTCATCACTGGAGTTCCCTGCAAGGCTAATAGTGAAGTCACAGATGTTGCTGCATATGCACTTGATAATGTTAATGGGGGTGTTGTAACTGTGGTTGTGGATTTGCTGGGGTCTGCGCTGCTAACTGCAGATATGCACTGCGCCACGGGGGTTTGCTGTAATTGTGTTCTCGTATCCATACTGGTTGGGGCCTTGGTCGTGGCCTCTGCACACGTTCTGGATGGTTCTCCTGGACTATCAAACAAGGGCCCTCCAATACTTCTCCTGCCTCCAGTTCTGTCCAGGTCCAGTGTGCTCCCCTGCCCTGAGATTCTACTGATCCCAGTCCAAGCCCCTCCTCCCCCCGCACTCCCTCCCCCTGGACCTGGGCCTGGAACTGCTCCACCTGCAGCTGCGACTGCTGCTGCACGTTGCGCCTTGGCAAGTTGAGCTTTAGCTTTGATGTCTGCAAGAGTCCTGGCTCCAGTTCTCCCAGGACTAGTGACGAGCGGTGGGAAAGTGGCCCTTGGAGAGACCTGACCAGTCTGGGTAGGCACAGGTCTGATTCTTGAGACTGGAATCTGTAAGGAATTTGAAGGAAAAAAAATTGAAAGGGCAATTAAATACATATTGAGCTTTTTATCTAAATATAGGTAGGAGCAATGTTTCATGGATTATTGTGTTAAAAGTTACATACAGTTTCGTAAACATAAGGCTTTCCGGTCCTTTACTGAAGTTTAAAACCAAAGTGAAAGTACATAGTTACTGACTGACTTTTTATATTGGGCAAGGCACGAACTTCAGGAACTAGCAGAAATCTTCTGAAGAGGTTCTGTGCCCACTTGTGTCTGTGAAACTAATTGAAATTAAATATCCTAACGCATTTTCATTCTTGACTTTAATAAATGGAGGCATAGATTGCAAAAGGAAGCAAGTTATGCTAAATGTTATGCAAGTTCTCCCTGTGACTGCGTGGGTTTCCGCCGGTTGCTCCAGTTTCCTCCCACAGCCAAAGACTTGCAGGTTGATAGGTAAATTGGCCATTGTAAATTGCCCCTAGTGTAGGTAGGTGTTAGGAAATTGGTGGGAATGTGGGAGGGAATATGGGATTAATGTAGGATTGGTATAAATGGGAGGTTGTTGGTCGGCACAGACTCGGAGGGCCAAAGGGCCTGTTTCAGTGCTGTATCTCGAAATAAAATAAAAAAATCTTTAAAAAACACTGGTTAGACCCCAGGTGGAGTACTGTGGCAATTTCAGGCACCACAGTTTAGGTAGGATGTAATGGTCTGAAGAGAGGGTGGAGCGGAGATGGTACGAGGGATGAGAGATTTCATTTACAAAGTGACAGTACAAAAACTGGGTGTGTTCTTCTTACAGCAGAGAAGGTTAAGGGGAGATTTAATAGAGATGTAGAGTAAAGCGAGAGAAACTGTTTCCAGTTCCAGAAGGATTAGTAACCAGAGGACACAGATTTAAAGTAATTGGCAAAAGGACCAGAAGCGACATGAGAAAACAATTTTCACACAGTGAGCTGGATTTTAAGAGCCCGTTGCCAATCTCAGTGGTGAGCTCAAAAAATGGCGGCCCACATGCCAAAAAGCCGCTGCAATCTCCTGAGCTCATTTAAATAGCCGGAGCGGACCGCCCCCGAATCACGTGGAGGGGGTGGGCTGTCCGTCCCCAGCAATGGTGTCAGCTGCCTGTGCGCAGGCGCCATTTGTAAAGTTTTAAAGCTACACCCCCCCTCACAAGTTCTCTAATAAATTTCTAATGACCCTTTCCCACCCCCCAATAACATTTATATTAACTATGTAATCAAATGAGGCCATATGGGTAGAACCTAAAAACAAAAAGGGGGCAATCACTTGGCTGGGAGTGTACTATAGGCCTCCAAACAGTCAGGGAGAGATAAAGGAGCACATATGTAAGCAAATCTCAGAGAGGTGTAAAAATAATGGGGTAATAATAATAGGGGATTTCAACTTCCCCAATATTAACTGGGATAGTCTGAGTGCATCCAGGAGAGCTTTTTGAGCCAGCACACAGAAAGTCCTACAAGAGAAAGGGCGTTAATTGGCCTAATCTTAGGCAATGAAGCCGGACAAGTGGTAGAAGTGTCAGTGGGGGAGCATTTCGGGAATAGTTACCATAACTCTTGTAAGATTTAAGGTAGTTATGGAAAAGGATAAAGACGGACCGGAAATAAATGTACTGAATTGCGGGAAGGATGATTTCAATATGATAAAACAGGATCTGGCCAAAGTGGACTGGGAGCAGCTACTTGTAGGAAAGTCTACATCAGACCAGTGGGAGTCATTCAAAAAGGAAATAGTGAGAGTTCAGGGCCAACATGTTCCTGTAAAGGTGAAAGGTAGGACCAACAAGTCCAGGGAATCCTGGATGTCAAGGGATGTAGAGGATTGGATAAGGAAACAAAAGGAGGCTTATGGCTGAAAACAGCGGAGGCATTAAAGGAATAATGAAAGTGTATGGGATACTCAAAAAAGTAATTAGGAAAGCGAAGAGGGGGCATGAAAAAACACTGGTGGACAAGATAAAGGAAAATCCCAAGGCGTTTTATAAGTATATTAAGGGCAAGAGGATAACCAGGGAAAGAGTAGGGCCCATTAGGGACCAAAGTGGCAATCTGTGTATGGAGCTGGAGCACGTAGGTGAGGTTTTAAATTATTACTTTTCATTTGTGTTCACTATGGAGAAGGACAATGTAGCTGTAGAGATCAGGGAGGGGGATTGTGATATACTTGAACAAATTAGCATTGAAAGGGAGGAGGTATTAGCGGTTTTAGCGGGCTTGAAAGTGGATAAATCCTCAGGCCCAGATGAGATGTATCCCATGCTGTTATGTGAGGCAAGGGAGGAGATTGCAGGGGATATGACACAAATTTTCACATCCTCTCTGGCCACAGGAGAGGTGCCAGAGGACTGGAGGACAGTGAATGTGGTACCATTATTCAAGTAGGGTAGTAGTAATAAACCAGGTAATTACAGGCCGGTGAGTCTAACATCAGTGGTAGGGAAACTATTGGAAAAAATTCTGGGAGACAGGATTAATCTCCACTTGGATAGGCAGGGATTAATCAGGAATAGTCAGCATGGCTTTGTCAGGGGGAGATCATGTCTAATAAATTTGATTGAATTTTTCAAGGAGGTGACTAGGTGTGTAAATGAGGAGAAAGCAACTGATGTAGTCTACATGGACTTCAGTAAGGCTTTTGATAAGGTCCCGCATGGGAGATTGGTTAAGAATATAACAGCCCATGGGATCCAGGGCAATTTGGCAAATTGGATCCAAAATTGGCTCAGTGGCAGGAGGCAGAGGGTGATGGTCGAGGGTTGTTTTTGCGATTGGAAACCTGTGACCAGTGGAGTACCGCAGGGATCGGTGCTGGGACCCTTGCTGTTTGTAGTGTACATTAATGATTTAGACATGAATATAGGAGGTATGATCAGTAAGTTCGCAGATGACACGAAAATTGGTGACGTTGTAAATAGTGAGGAGGAAAGCCTTAGATTACAGGACGATATAGATGGGCTGGTAAGATTGGTGGAGCAGTGGCAGATGGAATTTAATTCTGAGAAGTATGAGGTGATGCATTTTGGGAGAACTAATAAGACAAGGGAATATACAATGGATGGTAGGACCCTAGGAAGTAGAAAGGGTCAGAGGGACCTTGGTGTACTTGTCCATAGATCACTGAAGACATCAGCACAGGTAGATAAGGTGGTTAGGAAGGCATATGGGATACTTGCCTTTATTAGCTGAGGCACAGAACTTAACAGCAGGGAGGTTATGATGGAGCAGTATAAAACGCTAGTTAGGCCACAGCTGGAGTACTGTGTACACTTCTGGGCACCACACTATAGGAAGGATGTGACTGCGCAGGAGAGCGTGCAGAGGAGATTCACCAGGATGTTGCCTGGGCTGGAGTATTTCAACTATGAAGAGAGACTGGATAGGCTAGGGTTGTTTTCCTTAGAGAAGGCAGAGGGGGGACCTAATGTATACAAAATTATGTGGGGCATAATTTTTCTCTTAGTGGAGGTGCCAATAACCAGGGGGCATAGATTTAAGTTAAGGGGCAGGAGGTTAAGAGGGTGGTTAGAATCTGGAACACACTGCCTGAAGGGGTGGTCGAGGCAGGAACCCTCACAACATTTAATAAGTATTTAAATGAGCACCTCCTGACTCCCCAAAGCCTGTCCACCATCTACAAGGTACAAGTCAGGAGTGTGATGGAATACTCTCCACTTGCCTGGATGGGTGCAGCTCCAACAGCACTCAAGAATCTCGACACCATCCAAGACAAAGCAGCCCACTTGATTGGCACCCCATCTACAAACATTCACTCCCTCCACCACCGACGCACAGTAGCAGCAGTGTGTACCATCTACAAGATGCACTGCAGCAATGCACCAAGGCTCCTTAGACAGCACCTTCCAAACCTGCGACCTCTACCACTAGAAGGACAAGGGCAGCAAATACATGGGAACACCACCACCTGCAAGTTCCCCTCCAAGTCACACACCATCCTGACTTGGAACTATATCGTCGTTCCTTTACTGTCGTTTGGTCAAAATCTTGGAACTCCCTTCCTAACAGCACTGTGGGTGTACCTACCCCATATGGACTGCAGTGGTTCAAGAAGGCAGCTCACCACCACCAGGGCAATTAGGGATGGGCAATAAATGCTGGCCTAGCCAGTGATGCCCACATCCCATGAATGAATTTAAAAAAAACTTGAAATGCTATAACATACAAGGCTACGGACCAAGTGCTGGAAAATGGGATTAGAATGTACAGGTGCTCGATGGCCGGCACGGACACGATGGTCCGAAGGGCCTGTTTCTGTGCTGTATAACTCTATGACTCTATTTGCCACCCCCCCCAAAACACTTACCTTTTAAATCTGATCTTCCCCCACCCACCCAGACTGCACAAGGTTTAAAGTTCACCTCTTGCCACCATCCCCTGCATCCATTACATTTACTTGATCCCGTCCCTACCACCCACACTGAGAATCCTACCACCTCCCCCCTCCCCACCAGTGTCACGCTGGCTTTTCTGGGACGGGGAACTGAAGGCGCGGGAGTGATGGCCGCCGCACTGAGGATCGCGGCAGGCCTGGAAGATGGAAGGTAAGTTTATTTAAATGTACTCATTTTATTAATTTAAATATTGAAATTGAGGTCCTGTCGCACAGCGGCGAGGGGGGCCGCCATGGAGCCTCACCACCGCCGGGAGGATCGGGCCGGACCCTCCTGACGTCGGCCTCCCTGGTGGGCCGCTGCCGGACCCATATTCTGGTCCCTCTTGCGACAGAACCCGACCTCATGGGCGTGGTAAAATCCAGCCCAGTGAGTTGTTATGAGCTAGAATGCATTGCCTGAAAGGGTAACGGCAGCAGATTCAATAATAATTTTCAAAAGGAAATAGGATTAATACTTGAAAAGAAATGATTTCCTGTGCTATAGTGTAAAAGTAGGTTGGGTGGGACTAATTGGATAACTCTTTCAAAGAACCAGCACAAAGATGGTTTGACTGATCTCCTTTTAAGCTGCATCATTCTGCGATTCCATGCAAGATTTCCTTCCAGCTGTAAACATTATTATTTATTACAGGTGCAACACCTCCTTTTAACCAGTATACCCTAAGTTCAATATCAGACTCAGCTAGAAATACATTTTTTTTCCAAGTGACACTATAGTTTAAGTTACATTATGTAGGCCAAGGGACTCCCAGTAACATTGCAGGTTGTACCTGGAATAGGTAAAGATCAAGATTTTAAGTACCTTAAGAGGTGGGACTTTGAGTTCATGTGTCTCATCTTTGTTTCTGGGAAAGTCCTTAGGTGGGGTCCGAAATAACTGATGGCCCACAATGCGGGGTCTTTTCTCAGGACTGAGCAGAGACTCTCCTTCGTTGGTAGACTTCCTCTTCAGACCCTCTGCAGTAACTTCCATTTCTTCAGTAGAATCTGGTTTTAGAACCTGGTCCTGTTTGGAAGGCTCATGGGTCATGCTCTCCATTGAATCGAAAGCCTCGGGACTTTTACTTTCAGATATTTCTGAACTCTCTGACTTCAGCTGCAGTTTGGGCTCATTTTGGTCTAATTCTGGCTTAGGTACCAAGACTTTAGCCTCTGGGGAGATAACATGGCCTACTTTTGAAGTCTGATTATCTTGCTGCAGCACTGAAGTACTATGGTCAAGGTCCACCTTCTTCTCAGATAGGTTACTAATCTCAGAGGATCTGGCGTCTTCATGGTTCTTAATAACTGGAGATGATTTGGTGTCGCACTGTTCTGAATAGGCTGGTGATTTCTCTGTTTCTTCAACCTTTTCTTCTACTTTTAGCATCTCTACTTCTTTGGTTATTGTTTTGTTGTCTGTTTCCCCTTTTGGTTCAACTGGTGTTTCAGGCTTGATGGGAGTTTCTGGTGCAGCTAACTGTAGAGCGGCTTGTTTGGATGGAAGGCGTTGACAATCCTCAACATTATTCGATAATGCAGTCAGCTTTTCTGAGTCTTCCAGACTTATACCAGAACTGCAAAATGTTGAAGTTATTTGCAAGGAGTCAAAAACATTTAAAAATCTAAAAGGTTTTTTCAACACTTATTCAAAAACATGTACTTTTATGCCTGTATGTTTAAAAGAAATAACTTGAATTACATCTTCAATTGTTAAAATTATAAAAATGATTATAAAACACCTTCAGATTATTTAGATTTATCTCAATTTAATGTCAGCACAGTGGCGCAGTGGTTAGCACCGCAGCCTCACAGCTCCAGCGACCCGGGTTCTGTTCTGGGTACTGCCTGTGCGGAGTTTGCAAGTTCTCCCTGTGACTGCGTGGGTTTCTTCCGGGTGCTCCGGTTTCCTCCCACATGCCAAAGACTTGCAGGTTGATAGGTAAATTGGCCATTGTAAATTGCCCCTAGTGTAGGTAGGTGGTAGGAGAATGGTGGGGATGTGGCAGAGAATATGGGATTAATCTCAGATTAGTATAAATGGGTGGTTATTGGTCGGCATAGACTCGGTGGACCGAAGGGCCTGTTTTAGTGCTGTATCTCTAAATAAAAAATAAATAAATCAATGAAGTGGGCTACCGTATAGCGCAAATGATAATTAATTTGATATTCTGGCAAACATTGTGGGTTAGAACTAATCAAAAGTACTTTTCAAAGAATACTGGTCAGCATTGAAGAAGTGTTAGCATCCTGATCAATTGTCTTCCTCTGTTTGTCTGAAAAAAATCTATTTATGCTTAACTGGCAGTTGTAACTGTCCTATATAATGTAATGGAAAATGTTATAGTTAATTACTAGTGAGTACATTAAATACAGTCTTTCGTTTGACTTTCTACTCAAGAAATGTTTCATTTACACTTTATCAACAAAAAAACTACTCTAATTAAAACTGTTGGCTCATACTGTTGGTGTCAAACCAGCACCTGCGCTGTAACAGTGCCATTAATGACTAAACATGAATCCTCTGCTAGGAATTAAATATATTACCCTCAAATGAGATATACTTCAATAGAAGGCAAAACAAAAATCAACATTTGATGGAATTGCTTACTTTTGACCATAGTAATTCTCAAAAAAGCTTTCCTTCCACTGTTCCACCTTCTTTTCTTTCTCTATCTCTTGTCGTATTCTTAGCTGCATCTCTGGAGTGAACTCTCCTGCAGATAAATATGCAGAAAGTTAGAACTGATGAAGGTGCTGTACAGTGTGCACTGAACTGGTGTAAATGCTCTTCATCTCCAGCCAGCTTTAAAGAAAGGTAATAAGAAAATGGAGCTCAAATGGTCTGATTTACCACTGCACACCCCCTGAGTTAAATATTCTAATCCATTCTATCAAACAGATGTTATTAAAATAGATAGATATTTTGCAGCAAACTTGCCTCTGAATGACAAACTCAGATTTCTTTACATCCAAAACAGATTTGATTGACCATAATGATTGCTGGTTGGCTAGAATCTGCTTGGATTAGTAAAGAATATGCGTGTTTTTATTTTTACTTGTAAATTGAAAAGTGCTAAAAATAGGAAGGAAAATAAATAAATGTAGTATCAGAGAAATTAGTACAGTTCTAGCCTTAGCAGGAACATTGTAGAGTGGAGCTAGACATTCTGCCTAGTTGGATGTAATTGAAAGAATATTTCAAATGACCACAATCTTCAGCAAATAAAAAATCACCTCAAAATACGAGATTTATTTCTTCAGCTCAAATATAAAAACTGGAACCACTTTATTCCTAGCAATTCTCCCTACATAACTTGAGCTTAACATATTAAGCCTGGGGATGAATAATTCCCCATCCAAACAGCTTTGCAGAATTCGTTTAATCTTAATATAGTACACAGCTTACACTGACTTGCTTCAAGCAAAAGTAGTGCATGTTATTTTGAAATTCAGCCACGAATTTAAATTTAAAACAGCCCAGAATAGAAACATTTCAGCTTAGAAAATAGGCTTTGGAATATTAGCAGACAAAGTCTGAACATATTTGTCTTAAATTCAACTCCACTACTTGAAGTATTAACCCATTTATTTTATATGGGTTAATGGTGCCCTAAAATTGCTGAGATAGGAATTCAGAAGAGCACATCAAATATTGGAATGCTTATATCACGCACTGTAATTTTAGGTCCAGATTCTTCTGAGATTTTGACTGATGTGCATCACTGAACTAACAAATGGCAAATCAATAAGTACTTCTCAGTACTTACTGTTATGACAAAACATAAGAAGGAGATCTATTCCAATACCCTACCACACTAATTCCTCATCCTAATTATGAGGACAGGTTGCGTTAACTTGGCTTGCAATGCCTTGAGTTCAGACGGTTGAGAATGATCTAATCAAGGTATTTAAGATAATTACGGGATTCAATTGGATAGATATAGAAAAACTATTTACTCTGGTGGAGAAGTCCAGAAAAGAGCACTTATTCCACACAAAGGACAGTAGGAATCTCAAACTCTCTCCCTTAAAAGGCTGTGGATGTTAACTCAATGGTAATTTTCAAGACAGAGATAACAGATTTTTGTTAGGTAAGGTTACAGGACCAAATGTAGTTGAGGGACAGATCAGCTATGATCTAACTGAATGGTGGAACAGGCTAAGGGACTGAACGGTCAACTCCTGTTCCTGTAATGATTTCAAGTTCACACTGGAACCTATGGTCCTTTTTTATAACAATCGTGAAACTTTACAAATATCACCGACATGGCAGATCACTGATCAGTGCTGCACACAAGGGCCTAGATTTAATGGGTGCCCCGGAGACAGGCTAGGAGGTTGAGGGGCCCATAGAATTGTGACGGAAGGCACGGGGCAGAAGGCCTGTCGCCTTCCTGTCGCACCGCAATTAAGTTGGGGGCAGGATAGTCCAATGACGGCCTTCCTGTTCAGATGCCAATTGAGGTCCTTAAGAGGCCTATTGTCAGTCACTTAAGTGCCTCTCCCCGCAACCCCCCTGCCGCTGCTTGGAGATGGGGGAGGGTGGGTGCTTCCGGCACGCAGGGAGGTTCTGCAGGCTTGCCCTCTTCCGTAGGAAATCTGTGGTCCATGGAGGGCCCCCAGTGCAAAACAACCTACCTTGCTGAACCCCTTGCACTCAACGCACACCCCCACCTCCCTCCACCCATCACCGGGGCCTGCAGATCATGCCTTACTTACCTTGGATCGGGTCTCCAGCACTGGGCCTGGTTTCAAGACCTCCTGGAGTGCTGCAGTGGCCAATGCTTCCCATGGTGCTGCCAATACTACTGAGCTGCTGGACCTCTGATTGGCCGGCAGCTCTTGGAGGCAGTTAATTGCCTGGGCGCTGTTAAACAGAACTCCGAATGGCTGAGGTGGGTTTTCCACTGCCTTTTTGGCCTGGCTCTGGGAGGCCCGCCAGCTCCACTAAATACAGCTCAAGGAGTAGAACTATTAACTCTTTCTGGGAAGACTGATTTGCACAGATTTCCAGCATCCGCACTATTTTGCTTTTGTTGAAAGAGACCAAATTTGTCATACATAAGTAAACTTTGTCAACATTAAGCGGACATTTTTATATACATTCCAAAGCAGTTTTGCCAAAATTAATGCACTGTGCACTTTCTCAATACATTCATTTTATAGGACTTTTAATATTTACCATTATTTGAACTTTATATTGCTATTTAAATGTAAAACATTTAATCATACTGTTAAACTTCGTTCTCAATGGGTGTATTTTAAGGAACTGTCTCCTTTCAACAGTCTAACAGGCTGCAATGAATTTTGACAATAAGGTCTCAAAGCTGTAACTTTCTTTTGCTCTGTGTTTGTAATGGCACGTACCCAAAGGTTAATAGTCAATTCACTTGCAGTCATAACAGCCCAGATTTCACAGTCAGTGGTAATGCGATGGTGCTCACTGTTGACCTCAAAGAAAGCTGCCCACAAAGATCTAGCGATCTCTGAAACATGCATTTCTCCTTTCCCGGTCATCTTGAATCTGGTGCCAAGTCTAGAGAATCTTCAGGCATCCAGCAACACTGATGTCATCAAATAGGCTCAGCAGCCAATCACACTGAAGAAGTCTCACAGACAGCAAACCAGAAAGTAAAATGCACTGATTATCCTTCACTTTTCATATACTTTACAGAGAGTGAAATAAAGACTGGGACATACACATTGGAGTACTTTTTGTTATGCTAAAAATCTATGAATTTTTAAAATTATATCGAAATTTGACATACCAAAAATATAAAGGACCCTAGCCAAGCTGTTCCAGTACAGCTGCAACACTGGCATCTATCTGACAATGTGGCAAAATGCCCAGCTATGTCCTGTACACAAATAGCAGGACAAATCCAAACTGGCCAATTACCATCCCACCAGTCTACTCTCAATCATCAGTAAAGTAACGGAAGGTGTCGCTGACAGTGCTATCAAGCAACACTTGCTTAGCAATAACCTGCTCAGTGACGCTCAGTTTGGGTTCCGCCTGGGCCACTCAGCTCCAGACCTCATTACAGCCTTAGTTTAAACATGCACAAAAGAGCTGAAACTCAAGAGGTGAGGTGAGAGTGACTGCCCTTGACATCAAGGCAGCATTTGACCGAGTATGGCATCAAGGAGCCCGAGCAAAATTGGAATCAATGGGAATCAGGGGGAAAGCTCTCCGCTGGTTGGAGTCGTACCTACCACAAAGGAAGATGATTGTGGTTGTTAGAGGTCAATCATCACAGCTCCAGGGCATCACTACAGGAGTTCCTCAGGGTAGTGTCCTAGGGTAGTTCCAACCACCTTCAGCTGCTTCATTAATGACCTTCCTTCAATCATAAGGTCAGAAGTGGGGATGTTCGCTGATGATTGCTCAATGTTCAGCATCATTCGCGACTCCTCAGATACTGAAGCAGTCCGTGTAGAAATGCAGCAAGACCTGGACAATATCCAGGCTTGGGCTGATAAGTGGCAAGTAACATTTGCACCACACAAGTGCCAGGCAATGACCATCTCTAACAAGAGAGAATCTAACCATCTCCCCTTGACATTCAATGGCATTACGATCACTGAATCCCCCACTATCAACGTCCTGGGGGTTACCAATGACCAGAAACTGAACTGGAGTAGCCCTATGAATACTGTGGCTACAAGAGCAGGTCAGACGCTAGGAGTCCTGCGGCGAGTAACTCACCTCTTGACTCGCCAAAGCCTATCCACCATCTACAAGGCACAAGTCAGGAGTGTGATGGAATACTCTCCACTTGCCTGGATGGGTGCAGCTCCAGCAACACTCAAGAAGCTCGACACCATCCAGGACAAAGCAGCCCGCTTGATTGGCACCCCGTCCACAGTCACTCCCTTCACTACCAATGCACAGTGGCAGCATTGTGTACCATCTACAAGATGCACTGCAGCAACTCACTAAGGCTCCTTTGACAGCACCTTCCAATTCCGCGACCTCTATCACCTAGAAGGACAAGGGCAGCAGGTGTAAAGTTTCTGTAAGTTTCTATAGGTATGTGAAGAGAAAAAGATTGGTGAAGACAAATGAAGGTCCCTTACAGTCAGAAACAGAGGAATTTATTATGGGGAAGAAAGAAATGGCTGACCAACTAAATGCATACTTTGGTCTGTCTTCACAAAGGAGGACACAAACACCATACCAGAAATATTGGGGAATACAGGGTTTAGTGAGAGAGAGGAACTGAAGGAAATCAGTATTAGTAGAGAAATGGTGTTGGGGAAATTGATGGGATTGAAGGCCGATAAATCCCCAGGACCTGATAATCTACATCCCAGAGTACTTAAGCAAGTGGCCCTAGAAATAGTGGATGCATTGGTGGTCATCTTCCAAGATTCTATAGACTCTGGAACGGTTCCTACAGATTGGAGGGTAGCTAATGTAACCCCACTATTTAAAAAGAGAAGTAGAGAGAAAACAAGGAATTACCTAGACCAGTCAGCCTGACGTCGGTAGTGGGGATAATTCTAGAGTCCATTATCAAAGATTTTATAGCAGAGCACCTGGAGAATAGTGGTAGAATCGGATAGACTCAGCATGGATTTACGAAAGGGAAATCCTGCTTGACAAATCTACTAGAATTCCTCGAGGATGTAACTAGTAGAGTTGATGAGGGGGAGTCAATGGATGTGGTTTACTTGGACTTTCAGACGGTTTTTGACAAAGTCCCACATAAGAGATTAGCATGTAAAATTAAAGCGTATGGGATTGGGGGTAGTGTATTGCGATGGATAGAAAATTGGTTGGCAGACAGGAAACAAAGAGTAGGAATTAACGGGTCTTTTTCCGAATGGCAGGCAGTGACTAGTGGGGTACTGCAGTGATCGATGTTAGGACCGCAGATATTCACAATATATATTCATGATTTAGATGAGGGAACTAAATGTAATATCTCCAAATTTGCAGATGACACAAAACTGGGTGGGAGGGTGAGTTGTGAGGAGGATGCAGAGAGGCTTCAGGGTGATTTGGGCAAGTTGAGTGAGTGGGCAAATGCATGGCAGATGCAGTATAATGTAGATAAATGTGAGGTTGTCCACTTTGGTACCAAAAACAGGAAGGCAGATTATTATCTGAACAGCTATAAACTGACAGAGGGGAATATGCAACGAGACCTGGGTGTTCTCGTCCACCAGTCGCTGAAGGTGCAATAGGCGGTAAAAAAGGCAAATGGTATGTTGGCCTTCATAGCGAGAGGATTCGAGTACAGGAGCAGGGATGTCTTGCTGCAATTATACAGGGCCTTGGTGAGGCCACACCTGGAATATTGTGCGCAGTTTTGGTCTCCTTATCTGAGGAATGATGTTCTTGCTATAGAGGGAGTGCAGCGAAGGTTTACCAGACTAATTCCTGGGATGGTGGGACTGATGTATGAGGAGAGATTGAGTCCGTTTGGATTATATTCGCTGGAGTTCAGAAGAGTGAGGGGGGGACCTCATAGAAACCTATAAAATTCTAACAGGACTTGACAGGGTGGATGCAGGAAGGATGTTCCCGATGGTGGGTGAGTCCAGAACCAGGGGTCATAGTCTAAGGATATGGGGTAAACCTTTCAGGAGATGAGGAGAAATTTCTTCACCTAGAGATTGGTGAGCCTGTGGAATTTGCTACCACAGAAAGCAGTTGAGGCCAAAACATTGTATGTTTTCAAGAAGGAGTTAGATATAGCTCTTGGGTCTAAAGGGATCAAAGGACATGGGGGGAAAGTGGGAACAGGTTACTGAGTTGGATGATCAGCCATGATCATAATGAATAGTGGAGCAAGCTCGAAGGACCGAATCGCCTACTCCTGCTCCTATTTTCTATGTTTCTCAGTTGCATGGAAACACCACCATATGCAAGTTCCCCTCCAAGCCACACACCATCCCGACTTGGAACTACAATCGCCGTTTCTTCACTGTCGCTGGGTCAAAATCCTGGAACTCCCCTCCTAACAGCACTGTGGGTGTACCTACACCACATGGACTGCAGCGGTTCAAGAAGGCAGCTCACCACCACATTCTCAAGGGCAATTAGAGATGGGCAATAAATACTGGCCTTCTCAGTGACGCCCATATCCCATGAACAAATAAAAAAAATGTTGTTCAGCACTAGATATGACTTAGTGTGCCATTAAAACCCAATTGCAATCTATTCCACAAGCATAACTTCTTCAGGGTTTTTTTCTACAGCGGTATTACAGCTTAAAAGGGGAAGGTCACATCAGTTTAAATGATTATAAAGATTGCCACCTGTGCGGACTTCCACAAAGCACCTTGTGGAGCAGCATGGAAATTACTGACAGCAACTTCTAGATTTCTGTGTTTAAATGCACCTGTGTGGATGTCAGCAGTTGCTGTCGGTTTCACATTTGTATTGTTTGCAAATGTTGACAGTTTTGCTGTCATTACAAGTGTAAAATCTGGGCTGGGGTTGCTAGCATTATCTACTACACTGCTGGCATACGCTGGCACATGGTCCCCCAATGCCACCACTTCAGAATTCTCATAATTGTTTTTAAATCACTTCTTAGCCTCACCCTCCCTATCTCTGTAACCTCTTCCAGCCAATGACAGCAACCATCAACATAGTCCCCACCCCTTGCCAAACTCACTGTTCCTTCACCTCTGGTCTCCTGTCCTAAGTGAAGGCACAATCCTCACAGCCATCTCCTGTTCTCCGAATTGGAATGGGATCAGGATAATGATCTGCAGGAAAACCCTTGGAGAAAATATCCTGCAAACTGTCTGAAGTGGTGTCTTGAAGATCTCAGGTGTTGTTCTCTTCATTGCATCACCAAAGGCCTGAAAGCCACAAGTTAAGGCCTGTACATTAGAGGTGATGACTTGACTGCAAGCATCTGTGTTCTATGGGATGCAATCAGAGGTTCCTGCTGCTCCAGAGTGCTCTGGACTGTTGAAAAGCCCCTCTGATATTGCCGCAAATTAAAACATTGGACAAACCCAGCCTTCTGCTGCACCTTTTCAAAGCCCTGCCATCTACTACAGTGCCTTCCTGTGCATCTGATGATCTGTCAGCATTCTTCTTTTCATAACAGGACTCCAGAGATCATTCAAATGTTCCCACCCTCTATTCAGGAACATCCTCCTTCACCTCCACTACTCTTCCTCTGACTTTTTTGTATGTCCTGCAACAACCAGTGTCCATGCCTTATATTAACTATCCATATCCACCTGTGTGGCTCTTCCAGGCTGGTGAGTGTGAGAGAGTATAATTGATGGTCTGTGCCATTTCTGCTTGCTGTCCATGCAATTGAGGGTACTGCCATTGGATCGCTTTTCCTCTCTGCTTCTTCCTGACTTCTAGTTCCTCTGGAGGGAAAAGATGGAGAAATGCTTGCCTTCCTGCTTCTTTACTGTTCTGCCAGAAAACTGACATCTTTTTAGGATCTTTCAACATTAGCAGGGTGTTCTTCGTTAAATAACTGCGGGTGCAGAACCTCCCACGTTTCTTTCCCCTATCACCTTAGCTAAGTGAGATCCCAGTATCTCAACTGTCTCCTCCTGCTGGATTAATGGACAAACGATTGCTATTTCTCCTCGTCATTGACTGTTCCTGTGAATGGCATGCAATTTCTCTAGCATGAGTACAGAATGCTTGTTACTTTCTGTCACAGATTGATTTATTTGACAACTATTGGAGAATGTGTATCAATTCTCTTACAGAATTCTTATACAGAAATAATATACATGCATTGCAGGCCTCTCTAGTCATAAAATGTGATTCTTCCACATGAAGGAATTTGTACAGTTAACTTAGTTCATATGCTTATACTCTCAAGTTTGTTGCTGTACTTTTAGGGTTAATATCGATCTATAGCCCGTAAAGTGTAAAAAAATGGTTGAATGTCAGCTTGCTGCCAACATACTTACCTCTGCTGACATTGTGAGGTCATTAAACCTCGCTGCCTGAGGGTTGGGAAATTGCCAGTCACTGCCTGTGCCATTGCCTTGCAACATGGTCTTGTCTGGTGTACTGGCAGATCTCTTGCCACTCATTCCCACTATTCCATCTCTCCTGTGCCTAATTTCTGTCTTAAGAATCTTTTTATGATAGTCTCCAAGAAGGTTGAGGCTCTCCTACCCTCTGATTCTGTTGGAGTCATGTCTTCAGCTCGATTGATCTGTTTTCAGAGCAGTCCAGCTTTAAAAGCTGCAGATGATCCCTTACTCGTGCTTCCTCTATTCCTCCCAACTACTCAGCGTATATTTTCTGGCCTCTTAATGTAAGTATCTAATTGCTGGCGGGATTTGCGGCTGTCTCCTCCCCAGCAGTACTAAAATTTGCAGACTCCAGGATTGCTGACCACATCAGTGTCAGTGTCAGAGGGTGGGTAGAGATCCTGCCCCATTGCATTTTGTGGTGGATCACGAGGCTAGTTGGAGGAACAGTGCAAACAAGATTTATATATTTATTTAGTGCTGCTGATTCTGCATCTCTGATAAATAGGTTTGTTTTGAGTATGGCCTAAGGATGGAGTTGATATTAGGGCTGGCAGCAGTGATGATGGTCTGTCCTTTTGTTATGACACTCACGAGTGTGATCAATGTTAATTAACTACAAATGAGAGAAGAAAGTGTCCATTCCCAATCCATTTGCTGGTGAATTCTAGGCTGGAAATTTCTTTTTCTTCCTGTCTGCTTTTGGTGTATCCCTTTTTTCCTCTGTATCTTTAATTCACATTTACTTTGAATGCACTCTGCACTTCTGCATTGTTCCTCACTGGTGTGCTGCTCAGCTCTTTGCTTTGCTGATCAATTCTTATGATCACAAATCAACCTGCAGCTCCTGCTACTACTCAGAAGATCGCCGAAAACCCACAGGAACTGAAAGCTGAAAGATATAGATAATGATAGCTCAGAAACAGTAGCAAACAGAAGAACCAGGTGAGATTTTAAGAAGATATTTGAGATCAATGTTCCTATAAGTAGTGGCACAGAACAGCCTCTTACTAAGTGTAGTACATGGATTAAACAATACATTGTAAGACAAGGTGAGAAATACTTCCCAAGGACAATCCTGTGAAAGTAGTGTTGATGGAAGCGGTCTAGGAAATGATAATTAAAAAGCTGTCTAATATAAATTGAAAATCATTCGTGGAAAGTTTGTTCACAGCTTTACTCAAAAGCAGTGAAATGGTCGAAGAAAAGCTTAGTTCGGTTAAGTAAAAAAAAACAGAAAGTGGCCTCTCCCTGCTCGGCAGCCGTGGCAACAAAGAGACCGTCGTAATTTTGAGGGTCCAGCCTCATTTAATCTGACTAGTTAGCTGCTGACACGAAATGATTGTCCCAAGGCAGCTCGCCAGTTTTAGGCCACAGGAAGCAGGCCAGCTGGGACACCAGTGGAGGCCACAGTCTTTTGTGGGGCCTGGAAGAGCATTGTCATATTTTAGGTCAGAAGTCTTAAGGACAATCTAAACTTATAACAACATCCAATTCCTCAATGTTAATGATAACTGTATCTATGAAATGTATGTAAAACATGTTTTTAGAGAGCCTATGGATACTTTTGAGGTCTCTAAAGCCAATATATAATTATAGTATCTCGATCAGAATTTGTAGTAAATTCACATGATCATCTCAGAAGAAATCCTAAGTCCTCATCCATTCTTAGCTGATCAATTTTTCAGCTATAAAATCCTCCTTTCTGTTAAAGCAATACTACCCCTGAGAGTTAGTGAAAGTTAGAGAAATAACCTTCGTCGAGAAAGAAACAGGTAGACAACGTGAAACATGATGGTTATGGAAAGACTGGTGCATTTTTTCATTAAATATATTAACTAATATTCTTTAAATGTTTTAGAATCTTGTGAAAATCACCAGTTTGCTACCAGCACCTGGTGGGAACAGAGAGAGCTGGCAGTGCCAAGTTATACTGCCCCACTCAGCATCACTTGATGCTTTCACATGAAAAGGGTTCTGCTCACTGATGTGCAAAGGATTGTTTTTTTTAAAAAATAGAGTCCAGTAACAATAAGAAGCTAAAAAATGAAATTTAGTAAGTTCTAGCCAGGAATCCTTTTAAATCTCACTTCACATTAACTTGCTGTTAACTGCAGTCAGCTGCTAGAAATACATGTACTGTCAGTTTGGTGACTTTACTCGCCAGTTCTACTGCAACATTTTATGCTGAAGGAATGCAAAAACTGTAGTACAACTGAGCCATAAAAACTTGATGTAACATAAATCTCATCCTCCCACGCCACTGAATGTCGCTAACTGTGATGCTGCTGACAGACAATGCTGATTAGAAATCAGACATCTCACCACAGGATGAGGAAAAATGGAAGAACGTCAATCTCATACTGCTATAGGATGCCTCCAAGTAGTTAAATTAGAATGACAATTGGGAGGAGCCTGGGAGCAGGTAATCCACCAACAGATGGCTTGGCCTATGGAGTACATAAGAATTTATAATCTCAAAAAACATGTTGAAGTTATTGAAATGACATAAAATTGTCCAGAGTTAGATGAACTCTGTTCCTCTGGCACTAACCCTTTGTGCAACTCTCTCTCTTTTAGCCCACAGTGGTGCCAGAGGCTTCAGTAGTGTAAAACTCTCTCTAAACCTCTCCAAATTTCCATTTCCTTCTCTGCCTTTAAGAAGCTTCTCCAAACCCATCTCTTTGACCAAGCTTTTAGCCACCCCTCTCCTGGCTTGACATTCATTTTCCTTACATCTATCTCTGAAGTGTCTTGGAGCATTTGTTTCTATATTATAATTGGATCCCAGTAAGTTTTTCTGATATGGACAGAATTTAAGCATATTTACAGGGGTTATACTTACAAAATTAAGGCCAACAAAAAAAAGCAGTGAAAGGATGGTATGTATGTGAACAGATTACCTGCACAAGTGGTCGGACATGAACCTTAGTGGGTTTAAGAAGTAACTAGACAGGGTCTTGTCAATAAATTGGAATCAGGGTTATTAAAAATGCACAAATGGAATACTGTGGATAGATGGGTTATATGAACATTACCATGTGAAGACTGAATGATTACAGCTCCTGACTATCTAATGCAGGATTCCTACAGTACATTCTCTCCACTATCGAGCATCTCAAAGGCTTTACTGACTTCTTAATGATAAAAAAATTGCTTTAGTAATTCAACGTTGACCATTTAGGTAGACCATAAGTGCTAAAAACTGCATGCAATAAGCCTCCACAAATCTGCGTACTGCCAGAACAGATTGTTATTTTGATAAAATTATGTAATTGTGTCACTTGCATTTGCAGGCACCAGAACATAACCAACTTCTAAGGAGCTAGCCAGATGGAAGGAAGATTGACCAATGGTAGCATCTTCATAATCCTGACGAGCCGACAAAGAAATAAAAATATAATTAATTCCAATTGTAGTTGGCAACTGTAGTCGGAAAAATAATCACTTTCTGTGCTATTGCCAAAAAATGGGATCAACATTTTGACTAAAGGGCATTTGTGAAATAAATAGAGGAACTGTAACTCAAAGACAAAAGCAGCCAGTCCTGAAATTAAATAATCGCTTTAATTAAATAAATAGCTTTGGTGACATGGAAAGAAAATACACAGTACGTAGCTCTCCAGTTGCACAATGAGTTATTTAACTCACAGGCAGTGGACAATATTTCTTCTTGTATTGACCTATGATTTGAAGATTCCAATTTTCAACTATGGTTTCAATATCAAGAAAGCTCAAAAGAAAAACAAAGTCCCACAAAATTCCTGCAGCTAGAAAGAATTTAAGTCACTTTTCTGCTGAAGTGGGCCTGGAACATGGACTCAGTCTGGTTTGGTGGAATTCCGTCCATCTAGTCTAGATTTTTAAATTCCGGCTGGGGTTTTCAATGGATAGATATTCCTGTTCTCATGGGGTGTCGGGGAAGTTTTTGAGTGTCCCCGGAAAACTCTTCCTTTTACCCCTTTGAAATGCTCAATGGAATCAATGTACATTCAGACTTGGCCTGAGTCCCTCTGGGACATTCTGAAGACCCCAAACCTTTACTAGAATCAGGTAATCAATCCCAAAGGGGATAAACTGCCTTCTCTGGTCATAGTGGCTCCTGTGAGAGCTGAAGACTCTTTTTTAAAGAAAATTTTTTCTTCAGCCCACCTGGGCCTCCATCTTCGAAGCATGGCCTACATGAAATATGCAAATTACCCCATCCTTGGGATTTGGGATGGGGTCTCTGGCCTTGACTGGAGCAGGGCCACAGGTATTCCCATGCCTAAGAATTAACGACTGATTGTGCTAAACCTGAAAGTGACCACCCTCAGTGGAACATGTTTACATTGTGCAAGTTTACAAGAAAGACATGCTTTATTCTATGGTTTAAATCTCTGGAGCCAGCTAATGTAATTTTTGCAACTCCCAGAAAAGTTTCAAAGGGCATCATATAGTACATTACTTGGAAAAACAAGACTTTTATTAAGTAATTAAACATAACAGTTATTTTGTGTGCAAAAACATCACAGCAATAGCCATGAGATAAATGAGGAGTAATTTGGTTTTTTGCTTTTCTAATAGTGCGATGGAATATTTAACATCCACCTGAACTGGCAGACAACATCATAGCAGCTCCAACAATGCAAAACTCCCTCAGTATGACACGAATGTGTTAATCCAGATTATGCACTCGAGTCATGGAGTGGGTTTTGAATTGACAACCTTCTGATTCAGAGGTAAGAATCCTATCAACTGAGCTAAGCTGACATTTGATGGCAGTTCTGTGCACAAATATACAATAATATTGCCATCTCTGATTCACAAAGCACAATGAAGAACAATGGAATGACAGTCTTTCAGAAAAGAGGAAACATGTGAGACAGAGATTCAAAGTAAAATGGTGGATGTTGAAATCCTGATTGCAGGTTCACACCCAAAATAGAGTCAGCCTCTTTTCCTTTTGCAAATGCTATCTGGCCTGCTGTGCATTTTCCATTTTTAATGAATAAAGACTGAAGAGTACTGTTCATTCTTATGCATCTGTAGACAAGGTTGGGCCACTAACAAGGTTGACAGCTCACTTACCTCCTAGCTGAAAGACTATGTTCTAAGAAGGAGCTTCATTGCACAGTTGCATATTGACTCCCATGGACATACATAATGCTAGGTTTTTTCAAATTAGTTGCCACTTGTTGAGTAAGAATTTCACCAAAAGGGATTGGAAGTGTAAAGCTACAACAAACCACAAAAGAATAGTAACACATTAACAAAAGAGAGAGAGAAAAACATAATGGTGATGCATGCAAAATGGCAAGTTTCTTTCTCCCTCCGACCCAGCTGGAAGTAACTTCATCACAGCAGACAGAGTTTATTAGCATGTACCTATGATTATGAACTCTCACTGGGAGAAGGAATCAAAGACCGAAAAGTGTTTTTTAATTTTCTAGGCAATGATTATGAAACAGAACGAGAAATACTGAAATTCTACCCATGTGTCCTCTCTGACAATGAGAAAAGGTGAAGAAATGGTGACAGATAATGTTAGACTGAAAGTTCTGAACCAAGATTTTCATGAAGTCAAGTCTGAAGTTCAGTGTATCACCCTGGTGCTGTCCTGACTTTGACGGACTGAAATGATATCATTGAAGTCCCTCTAAGAAGGCAGTACCCCTAGCTTTAAATCAGGAGAAAATAGATTGAAAGCACAAGATGCAATATAAGTCATAGGCCATGCAATGGAATGTGCATGTGTGGAGCGCTCAGTGTTAGGAAGACATTCCAGTATAATAGTCATAGAGTTATACAGCACAGAAACAGCCCATCGTGTCTGTGTCGGCCATACAGCACCCAACTATTCTAATCCCATATTCCTGCACTTGGCCCGTAGCCCTGTATGCTATGGCGTTTCAAGTGCTCATCTAAATACTTCTTAAATGTTGTGAGGGTTCCTGCCTCCACCACCTCGTCAGGCAGTGTGTTCCAGATTCCAACCACCCTCTGGGTGAAAAAATGTTTCCTCAAATCTCGTCTAAACCTCCTGCCCCTTTCCCTAAATCTATGCCCCCTGGTTCTTGACCCCTCCGCTAAGGGAAAAAGTTTCCTCCTATCTAACCTATCAAGGCCCCTCATAATCTTGTACACCTCAATCATGTCCCCCCTCAGCCTTCTCTGCTACAAGGAAAATAACCCTAGCCTTTTCAGTCTCTCTTCATAGCTGAAATGCTCCAGCCCAGGCAACATCCTGGTGAATCTCCTCTGCACCCTCTCCAGTGCAATCACATCCTTCTTATAGTGTGGTGACCAGAACTGTACACAGTACTGCAGCTGTGGCCGAACTAGCGTTTTATATAGCTCCATCATAACCTCCCTGCTCTTCTATTCTATGCCTCGGCTAATAAAGGCAAGTATCCCATATGCCTTCCTAACCACCTTATCTGCCTGTGCTGTTGCCTTCAGTGATCTATGGACAAGTACACCAAGGTCCTTCTGACTTTCTGTACTTCCTAGGGTCCTAACATCCATTGTGTATTCCCTTGCCTTGTTAGTCCTCCCAAAATGCATTACCTCACACCTTTCAGGATTAAATTCCAATTGCCACTGCTCCGCCCATCTATATCGTCCTGTAATCTAAGGATTTCCTCCTCACTATTTACAACACCACCAATTTTCGTGTCATCTGCAAACTTACTGATCATACCTCCTATATTCACATCTAAATCATTAATGTACACTACAAGCAGCAAGGGTCCAAGCACCGATCCCCGTGGTACACCACTGGTCACAGGTTTCCAATCGCAAAAACAGCCCTCGACCATTATCCTCTGCCTCCTGCCACTAAGACAATTTTGGATCCAATTTGCCAAATTGCCCTGGATCCCATGGGCTCTTAACTTCTTAACCAATCTCCCATGCGGGACCTTATCAAAAGCCTTACTGAAATCCATGTCTACTACATCTACTGCTTTACCCTCATTGACACATCTAGTCACCTCCTCGAAAAATTCAATCAAGTTAGTTAGACACAATCTCCTCCTGACAAAGCCATGCTGACTATCCCTGATTAATCCCTGCCTCTCCAAGTGGAGATTAATCCTGTCCCCCAGAATTTTTTCCAATATTTTCCCTACCACTGATGTTAGACTCACCGGCCTGTAATTACTTGGTTTATCCCTAATACCCTTCTTGAATAATGGTACCACAATCGCTGTCTTCCTGTCCTCTGGTACCTCTCCTGTGGCCAGAGAGGATTTGAAAATTTGTGTCAAAGCCCCTGCTATCTCCTCCCTTGCCTCACATAACAGCCTGGGATACATCTCATCTGGGCCTGAGGATTTATCCACTTTTAAGCCCGCTAAAACAGCTAATATTACCTCCCTTTCAATGCTAATATGTTCAAGTATATCACAATCCACCTCCCTGATCTCTACACCTACATTGTCCTTCTCCATTGTGAACACCTATGAAAAGTAATCATTTAAAACCTCACCTATGTCCTCCGGCTCCACACACAGATTGCCACGTTGGTCCCTAATGGGCCCTACTCTTTCCCTGGTTATCCTCTTGCCCTTAATATACTTATAAAATGCCTTGGGATTTTCCTTGATCTTGCCCGCCAGTGTTTTTTCATGCCCCCTCTTCGCTCTCCTAATTACTTTAAGTGCCACCCTTTGTATACTCCTCTGGTGCCTCCGCTGTTTTCAGTGCTTGGGATCTGCCGTAAGTCTTCTTTTTTTTCCTGATCCAATCCTCTATATCCCTTGACATCCAGGGTTCTCTGGGCCTGTTGGTCCTACCCTTCACCTTAACGGGTACATGTTGACTCTGAACTCTCACAATTTCCTCTTTGAATGACTCCCACTGATGTGATGTAAACTTTCCTACAAGTAGCTGCTCCCAGTCCACTTTGGCCAGATCCTGTTTTATCATATTAAAATCAGCCTTCCCCCAATTCAGTACCTTTATTTCTTGTCCACCTTTGTCCTTTTCCATAACTACCTTAAATCTTACAGAGTTATGGTCACTATCCCCGAAATGCTCCCCCACTGACACTTCTACCACTTGATCGGCTTCATTCTCTAGGATTAGGTCCAGTACTACCCCTTCCCTTGTAGGACCTTCTACATACTGGCTCAAAAAGCTCTCCTTTATGCATTTTAAGAATTCCGCCCCTTTTAAGCCTTTTGCAGTTAATATTGGGGAAGTTGAAATCTCCTACTACTATTACCCTATTATTTTAACACCTCTCTGAGATTTGCCTACATATCTGCTCCTCTATCTCTTCCTGACTGTTTGGAGGCCTGTAGTAGACACCCAGCCAAGTGATTGTCCCCTTTTTGTTTTTAAGTTCTACCCAAATGGCCTCATTTGAGGAACCTTCCAAGATATCATTCCTCCTTAATGCAGTAATTGACTCCTTGATCAATGCCACCTCCTCTTTTATCCCATCCCCTGTCGCGCCTAAAGATTCTATACTCTGGAATATTGAGCTGCCAGTCCTGTCCCTTCCTCAACCATGTCTCTGTGATAGCAATAATATCATAATCCTATGTGCTAATCAACGCCCTCAATTCATCTGCCTTACTAGTAAGACTCATTGCATTGAAATAGATGCAATCCAACCTTGCATTTTTCTCTTGTGCCTTACCAGGTCTATATTTGCTCTGCCTTCCTGGCAGACTCACTTTCTGTTCTATATTACCCCCTATTGTACTTCCACTCTGTATCCCATCCCCCTGCCAAATTAGTTTAAACCCCCCCAACAGAACTAGCAAATCTCCCAGCAAGGATGCTTGTCCCATTCCGGTTCAGGTGCAACCCGTCCAACTTGTACAGGTCCACCTTTGCCAGAAACAGACCCAGTGATCCAGGAAACTAAAGCCCTCCCTCTTGCACCATCTCCTCACCCACACATTCATCTGCTCTATCCTCCTATTTCTAAACTCACTAGCATGTGGTACCAGGAGTAATCCAGAGATTACAAACTTTGAGGTCCTGCTTTTTAATCTGCTATTTAGCTCCCTAAATTCTTGTTGCAGGACCTCACCCCTTTTTCTACCTATGTCGTTGGTACCAATGTGTACCACGACCGCTGGCTGCTCACCCTCCCCCTTCAGAATGTCCTGCAGCCGCTCCGTGACATCCTTGACCCTAGCACCAGGGAGGCAACATACCAACCTGGAGTCACATTTGCAGCCACAGAAACGCCTATCTGTACCCCTTATGATAGAATCCCCTATCACTATAGCTCTTCCACTCCTTTTTCTCCCCTGCTGTGCAGCAGAGCCATCCTTCCTGCCATGGACCTTTGGCTAAGCCTGGAGCTTTGGTGTCATAATCAATCCCTAAAGTAGCTCTCTTCCCCACATCCAATCTGTTAGCAAGACAACATTCTATCACTTCTGAAATATCATCCACCTACACCCTTAGCCGCCCCCCACCACCCCGTGCTGCTGAAATTCAAATCCATACTTTTATCATTTCCACTTCTCTATTGCCTTCCAATCAGCCTGCCTGCAAAAACCTCAATAACCAATAACCTACTCCTTGTTCTCTCCGCTATCACATAACTACACTATCGGGTCCAGCTCTCATCTGTTAAAATTGATCACTATTCCAGGATCATCTTGTAATGCAAAGATAACCCCAGCTTCTTTTCTCTCCTGCTTAAATCCCTCTTAAATCTTCTTAAATCCCTCTCCCAACTCCTCCACCCTCACGTCCAACAATAAGTACGAGGAGCTCATGGATTCCTTTGTCACTAAGATCCAGATCATCTGGTCAGCTGTCTCTGCCAAGTCCCTCCCTTCCACTAGCCCACCTGGCCAAACTTCCTCGAAAGTCCCCTCTGTCCTAGCCCTGAACTCTCATCTTTCTCTAGTTTCTCTCCTATCTCCCCTCATGCCCTTTCTGAGCTCATCTTGTCCATGAGACCCACCTCCTGCTCCCTTGACCCTATTCCTACTAAACTGACTATCCAACTTACCCTCCTGATACCCATGTTAACTGATATTGTTAATGGCTCTCTCACTTTGAGTGTTGTCCCTCTCTCCTTTAAATCTTCTTTCTTCACCCCTCTCCTCATAAAAACAACCTTGACCCCACTGTCCTAGCAAACTACCGCTCCAAAGTCTTGAACGTGTTGTCACCTCCCAAATCTGTGCCCATCTTTCCCGCAACTCCATGTTTGAATCCCTCCAATCAGGTTTCCACCCTTGCCACAGTACTGAAATAGCTCTTATCAAAGTCACAAATGACTTCCTATGGAACTATGACTTTCCCTCCTCAACCTTCTCGACCTGTTTGCAGCCTTTGGCACTTTCATCCAGCTGGGTGGGACTCATCTCACCTGGTTACACTCTTACCTATCAAACCATAGCCAGAGTATTCTCATCCTTGTACTCAAATCCCTCCATGGCCTTGCCCCCTCCCTATCTCTGTAATCTCCTCCAGCCCCACAACCATCTGAGATATCTGCACTCATCTAATTCTGGCCTCTTGAGCATCCCTGATTTTAATCGCTCTACCACTGGTGGCTGTGCGTTCAGCTGCATAGGCCTTAAGCTCTGGAATACCCTCCCTACACCTCTCTGCCTCGCTTTCCTCCTTTAAGACACTCTTTAAAACTTACGTCTTTGACCAAGCTTTTTGTCATCTGACCTAATACCTCCTTATCTGGCTCAGTGTCATTTTGTTTCATAATGCTCCTGTGAAGCGGATTGGAACATTTTATTACATTAAAGATGCTTTATAAATATAAGTTGTTATCACTGATGGCCATTCTTTCAGTTACTATGCCTCTATTCTAGAACTCTTCCTACATCTCTCTGGTTTCTGCCTCACTCCCTGCTTACAAAAGTCCTCCTACAAATCCTGGTCTCTTACTCTGGTTTCAGGCCCATCCCCTCCAGCGTTCATTTTCACTTCTTCCCGTCTACTTGTTGTCTACTCTTTACCTTCATTCTGTAATCTTTCTATACATGAGGGGCATTACAGAAATGCAAGCTGTTTGTGTTTTAGTATAACACAGCACTCTCACCAATACTGCTACACAAAGCAATCCAATTGTGTTCCAGCACAATATAAAATTCCAGTTTTGACAATATTAGGCTTCTTGTACTCTAGCAGAGCCCTTATATATTTCCAGGATCCTAGAAGGTAACAATCCATAGTATTGGTTTTGTTCCTGGCAGATTTCTTCCACTTGCCAGGAGATATCTCACAGCCAGGACAGCATGTTGTAGTTACTTGAGTGATAGTTGTTTTCTTTTGAAAAAACTTCTCCTGATATTTGTTCCTTTCAGATTCTCTACAGCCATGCAGCCTAGTTTATGTTGTAGGACAATTTGCCCCAATGCCAATATCAACCAATATATAGCTTGGCTGAGGGTCCATGATCAACGGTTCAATGCGAATGATGCCAAGATTAGATTTCAAACCCAAGAGTAAGCAATTAATACTAGTGGATGCCCCACAGCGTTGCTCACAGGAAGTTCAAGGGATATGTTGTTTGGTAAAGACAGAGGATTAGATGGTATTTTGAAGCAAATATTATTGTGGTATATATTAGCTATATAGGAACATAGAAAGATAGGAACAGGAGTAGGCCATTCAGCCCCTCGAGCCTGTCCCACCATTCAATGAGATCATGGCTGATCTGTGGCCTAACTCCATATACCTGCCTTTGGCCCATATCCCTTAATATCTTTGCTTAATAAAAGTCCATCTATCTCAGATTTAAAATTAACAACTGTTCTCGCTTCACCTGCTGTTTGTGGGAGCGAGTTCCAAGCCTCTACCACCCTTTGCGTGAAGAAGTGCTTCCTAACATCTCTCCTAAACAGTCTGGTCCTAATTTTTAGACTATGCCTCCTAGTTTTAGAATCTCCAACCAGTGGAAATAGTTTATCTTTATCTAACCTGTCTTTTCCTGTTAATATCTTGAAGACTTCGATCAGATCACCCCTTACCCTTCTAAATTCTAGTGAAAACAGGCCTAATTTGTGTAATCTCTCCTCATAACTTAACCCATGTAGTCCAGGTATCATTCTTATAAACCTACGTTGCACTCCCTCCAAAGCCAATATATCCTTCCTAAGGTGTGGTGCCCAGAACTGCTCACAATACTCCAAGTGGGGTCTAACCAGGGTTTTGTACAGCTGCAGCATAACCTCTGTGTCTTTATACTCCAATCCTCTAGATATAAAGGCTAGCATTCCATTAGCCTTTTTGATTATTTTCTGCACTTGCTCATGGCATTTTAAAGATCTATACACCTGAACCCCTAAGTCTCTTTGGACATCCACTGTACTTAACCTCTTCCCATTTAGAAAGTACCCTGCTCAATCCTTTTTCGGTCCAAAATGCATAACCTGACACTTGCCCACATTGAAATCCATTTTTGCCCATTCACCTAGTCTGTCAATATCTCTTTGCAATTTTATGCTACCATCTAGACTGTCTACAATTCTGCCTAACTTTGTATCATCAGCAAATTTAGATATATGACTTACTATTTCATCCAAGTCGTTAATGAATAATGTGAATAATTGAGGCCCCAACACAGATCCCTGCGGGACACCACTAGTCACGTCCTGCCAATCGGAGTACTTACCCATTATCCCCACTCTCTGTCGCCTACCACTCAACCAACTTCCTAACCATGTCAATAATTTGCCCTCAACTCCATGGGCTTCTACCTTAGTTAACAGTCTCTTATGTGGGACTTTACCAAATGTCTTCTGGAAGTCCATATAAATAACATCCATAGACAATCCCCTTTGCCAATAAAAGGAATGTTGATTACAAAAAGAAATTGTTAGAATGAAATTATATTAAAATTGAAATGAATTTAAATAATTAGAAAATGAGATGAACTTCCATATTGGAAAAATTTTGCAGTTGTTTAATGTCGCATTTCTGGATCTTTTAAGTATTTTTTTGCAGAACGTTCTTGAGAAAAGGAATTACCTGTAAACTTGTTTCAAAACATTATGGGCGCAAAATTAGAACTGATAGCACCTTTTGTTTGGGAGCTATGGGTGCTTACGCAGACCAAAATGGCATCCAATTTGCACGTGCACACTGCAAATCACACCGGGCACGATACTGTTAAGGCGTTAGCATATGTGCAGCTAATGCTGCCTGAAGTATGCAGAGCAGACAAATCACGATGTCAATCAGCATGCAGCAGTGATTTGACTCAGTGCTGCCATTTTTGACCTCAACGTTCCAGCCAATGCTCCTTCTTAACCTCGCACAGTTAAACACCCGTTAAGCAGCAGGAAGGAACCCCTCCGCCAGCACTATTAACGGGATCATCAACTACTTACAGGTTAGTTGCTGGTTGATTTCTTCTGGCTGTTTGTACAATTCTACAAGTTTTTGGTGCTTTCCATAGTTGCTTCACATCGCAAAAAGCCACAGGGAGAGGTCTGGGAGGTGTTGATGGACTTTTTCCTGGCTTCAAGGGTCTGCACAAACCAGTTGCTTCTGGACATGGGTGCACAAGTACACATTCCCCTTGGAATACAGCATGACTGGCAAAATGAGCAGCGGCCATACAGAGCAGGGCAAGCTGCTAGAAGAGGGAGGAAGAGGAGGGGGAGAAGGCTTCTCAGCAGGAGGTCAAATCCATTCAGGATGTTCAGGGAGTGATTCAGCTACCTGAACCCCAGCAAGGAACAGTGTGTGAGACATCTGCGCTTCAATAAGGCTATCCTCACTTAAAGCTTCCATCTGCTGCAGCTATGACTGCAACCTCAGAGCAGGGAAAGGACTGCATTGTCAGTGGCTGTGAAGGCGACCGTGGCTATAAACTTTTGCGTCGGGCTCCTTCCAGGCTGGAGTTGGAGATATTTGCGACATCTCACAGTGTGCACTCTATTCGAAAGAGGATAACTACATTTCATTCTCTCTCGCAGAGACCAGCAGCCGGAGAGAGCACACCACTTCGCTTGGATGGCAGGTTTCCCCATGGTACAGGATACCATTGACTGCACACAGATTTTTTTTGTGGGTGCCTCATGTCAACTCTGCCCTGTAGCAGAACCAAAAGGGATTCCACTCTCCAGCTGCTATGCAACAGAAGGCAGCGAATCATGCAAATCAACACCCAATATCTTGGCAGCCGTCATGATGCCTTCATTCTGTGGCAGTCCACTGTACCATCTGCATGTGAGCCTCCATGACAAACCAAAGGCTGGCCAGTAGGTAACAAGGTTATCTTCTTAGGATATTGTTGGTGACTCCAGTACATAATCTATGCACACATGGGTAACATGCACACAATGAAAGTCATGCTGCCACATGAAATGTGATGGAATAGACCACTGATGTCCTGGAACAAAGCGTCTGCTGCTTGGATTGCTCTGGAAGAGCCTTGCAGTACTTAGCACAGGGAATATCACGATTCTGGTGGTCGGCTGTACACTGCACAACCTTGCCATCACGAGGGGACAGGTCTTGCCACCAGGTATACAGTGAGCAGGTGATGAGCAGGATCATTGGGAGGAGCAGGAAGAAGGCGGCAGGAAGCACCCCAGAAAACTCCTTCCTGGTCAGGCTCTCCGTGAAGAACTAATTCAAGTGTAATACTGGTAACCACAGTCCCAATTCCCCACTCACTAACACCTTACCTACCTTCTGTGACTTGATCATCGTGGAATTCGAGAGGCCACAATGCAAAAATAAAAGCCAAGACAAAGCATTCCAAACCAAAATTGTAAATTAAATCATCCAATATTGCATACCAAAGTCATCTAATCACCCCTGTATATTTCCATTAGTGCCTGCCTTCTGTGCCCCTTAGCCTGTCCTAGGTGCTTCCATGCAGTGCTACTCCAGTGGCTGCTGCATGGCTTGTGCAAGCCTGCTGACTTACAGTGGGGAGACTGCAGTTGGCCTTGGAGGATGACCTCCAGAAGGCTTGGCTATGGACTGCACCATTTTAGGACTATCAGCAGCAGTCTGAGCTGGCTGGTTGACAGGCGGGGACGCCAATGGAGTGGTGGTGGTGGGAGGACAGCAGGTTTGTGCTTTGTGGAGCTGCTGCCACTTGTCTAGGGTGGTGCCGCAACAATCCTGCTAATCTGTGGGAGGACAGACTACTGGACTGTTGTGATACCCTGCAAATGCCTGTCAACACTCTAATCCACAGCCATAATGTCAGCATCTGATATTGCATCGCAGCAAGCTGACTTTGCATGGTGGCAGTCTGAGCTTCCACTGCAGCACTGAGATGTTAGGTGGCTGCTGCTTGTGCTGCAAAGGAACTTGTAAACATTGGCTATCAATGCTGCATCATGGTTGGATCCACAAGTGTGCAAATGGAGTTGGCCAACAATTCCACACTGGAAAGGATGAACTCCAAGCTCCGCTCAAAGACCTATCACTCCTTGATACTGAATGCAAGCTGTGCTTAGCAATTAGCCTTCTTCGGTATGCTGCACCATTGAAGTCATCAACTGAGTGCTCTGTAGCAGAACCCAGATGGGACCTTGCTCTCCGGTGAGCTGGCACCTGCACAATTCTTGCCCCCTGCCCTGGCTGCAGGTCACTTGTGCTCAGTGTCTCACCATGTGCTGATCCCACCTCTATGCTATCTTCTAAATTATGCACAATGTCAATATCTGAGCTGGTGGCTGGGAGTGTGAAATTGAGTGACAGTGAGTGCATCTTCATCATCATGGTCTTCTTGCTCCTGCACCACTGCCTGGCCAGGTGACACTTTCTGGGTATCTGAAAGGAGAAAGGCACAAGAATAAGGCTGTGGTGAGGGGATGGTGGGGGAAGGAAGAGGTGCATATTTACACAATCTACAGCTTTAAAGTCAGCGAGATTGTAGGATGAGGTGAAAGTAGGATTTGAAAAGGTGGATTAGGTCTGAGCATACTGTTATCTTGAATTGATTCAGCTCCCATCTGCTGGCCAAGGCCTCAGCAATTACCGTTCCAATAATTTAAAAAAATTGCATTTATATAGTGCCTTTCACATCTTCAGGACATCCCAAAGCACTTTACAGCCAACGAAGTACTTTTGAAGTGTAGTCACTGTTGTAACATGAGAAATGCGGCAGCCAATTTGCACACAGCGAACTCCCACAAACAGCAATATAATAATGACCAGACAATGTGTTTTTCTGATGTTGATTGAGGGATAAATATTGGCCAAGACACCAGGGGTAAACCCCATGCTCTGCTTGAAATAGCATCATGAGATCTTTTACGTCCACCTCAGAAGGCAGACAGGGTCTTGGCTTAAAGTTTCATCCGAAAGAAGCCACCTCTGACAATGCAGCACTCCCTTAGTACTGTATTGGATGCCAGCCTTGATTATTGTGCTTAAGTCCTGGAGGACTTGAACCCCCAATATTCTGGCACAGAGATGAGAGTGCTACCAACTGAAGCTGAGCTGACACACATGGCCAGTGTTGTCTCCTCCAAGGGGATTAAGACATGCGGGCACACCTGTCCTCCTCCGTTTAGCTCCTACTGTCTTCAGTTGTGTGCCACAAGAGAGAGGGAAGTGTGTCAGTGAGTGTGATGCAATCTGTTTGAGTGATGTGGCTGTCATGGAAATTAACTGGCAGTGTGTACAAACTGTGAGATGTGGGTATAACAATTGCAGCAATACTAAATGTGAGAGGGTGAGGTGAAGCATACAAATGTTGAGCATGAGTCCTGATTGATAGAGATTGCGGGCAGGTGAGTGATTGGGTTGTGGTGAATTGAGGAGTGTCTGAGGTTAGTGGTGCAGTTGCTAAGATATAGGAAGGAATTTTATGCTCTCCCACACGGCAGATTTGGAAGCGGGGAGAGCATAAAATCAGGTGGGATAGTTGCAGGGGGTTCCCGCCGCCATCCTGCCTCCATCAAAATTTAGTTCAGAGCAGGAAGACCTGTGAACGCCCTTCCCGCTCTGTCGCTAATTGAGGCCCTTAACTGGGCAATTAATACCCTTTTAAGGGCTGCTTCCTGCTGCAGCCGCAATTACCATGCGGCCCTGTCATCGCATTGGAGGCACCGCACTGAAAATCGTGCAGGCTGCTTCCCGGCTCTGGGGACAGGGGTCCCTTGTTAAAAGGCACTCAGTGCCTGAATGACGGACCCAACATTGGGAAAGGGGGACTCACTGAGAGCCACCCGCCTGCCCTTGCTGCTGATTTCCCCCCTCTCCCCCCCACCACCTGACCCCTTCTGCCCTGACCTAACTGAGGCCTGGTTCCAGCGACGCTCCTGGGCCTCTGCAGGGGCACTTGCAGCAGCAGCCACTGCCTCTGCTTTGGTGCTGCAGCTACTGGATTGGCCAGCAGCTCTGCAAGGGCAGCACCTCTTGCGCTGGGATCCTTGATCCCATGCAAGGTCCACCACTGTCCAGTTAAGTGCTTTCACTAATTTCAGCGGGGTTTCTGTAGAAGAGGTGACACAGGGTTCTCGACGTCAGTTTCTCCCGACATTGAGACCTCCGCCGCCAGGATAAAATTCCCCCCATAGTATTTTAAGATGCATTCACTGATCTTTACCTGTGTGAGGTCAGTGAACCTCTTGCAATACTGCATCCAGGTCTCGGGGCTAGAGTTCTGGCAGTGACCTCCACGGCTATCTGCTCCCACTGCCTTATGAGAATGTGTCTGTAGGGATTCCTGCACAACCACCCCCATGCTCCCACCCACTTCCATCTCCATGGATGCAGAACTTCCCACTTCCTCCACCAAGACCTCCAATGCCATGCCCAAAAACCTCAGAGCCCGCTCTCTTCCATCATGTGTCATTCTTCATTATTTCCCAGTCAGACTCACTTTCTGCATGACTGCCAGCACCTTCTTTAGCCACCCTCCCTTTAAGAGGTGCAGGCTATCTTTAACTAGTGCTAACAAGTTACGATTTTGGGCCCCCTGTTGATATATGTAGCCAATAAATAGCATGGTTAGCACTGGCTGCACGCAGGAATTATTACAATGGGCAGGCAGCATGAAGTTGGCGCATTGATTGCATTGCAATCAACAGGCATCGGTTAGTTGTGCATACCACAATCCCGCCTTTGTTCTGCCTCTGGTTTTGGGGTCATTCAATTTAGCCCTCCATGTAGTCATACAAGTTAAAATAAAATGCCTGACATGATAGGTAGTTAAGATGCTAATGAGCTCACTTTAGTGCTGTTTCCCTGTGAACTGTGGGTAATGAGCAATTTATTAGCTTGTCTCAGTAACTGATAAACGATTCATAGCATTGTGCTGTAAAGGTCACTGGTCCCAGATGCTTGGCATGGAATCTGGTAACCCTTCCCTTTCTGGCTGTGAACAGCAAGAGCCAAAAGACATAGACACAAGCAGTCAGGTTTTTAACCAGGATGCGATGAAGCAGTGAGGCAGTAATGATAATGAGAAAGTTGTCTCCAGAAGAGAAAAGTCAGTAGTTATTTTGTTCAAGTCACATAAGATGACCCATAACGGAAGCATGGTGTCTTCTTCATTTCATATTATTGCATGAAGTACTTAGGGAATTGAGTCTGATCCTAACTGTATGCTCACCATACTATAAAATTAAGTAGGCTAACGGTTTGTATCAGCCTTATCTCACCAAGTATTTGCTTAGTCTCCCTTGAGAGATTGAAGAAAGCCAAGTATGAATGCCATGAATGTTCAGTTCCCATGACGTAGGGTCATCATCACTTTTGTGTCCCTGAGTTATGTCGTCACTCAGGTAGATATGGGGTGGTGAGAATCAACTCCCTAAACTTTGAAAGACTAAAATCAGATGTGGTGTAAAACCAGCATTCCACCCGATCTCATTAGTCTCCCGACAGGCAGTTTATGTTAGAATTTCCCTGCAATCTTTTAGTTCATTAAAGCACTTAAAGAGTTAATACTATGTGTTTGTTTCTGTGATTCACAACAGTGCCAGCTTTTCAGCCCAAGAGTTGGAAAGCAGCAAAAGTGGAGGACAGATCAGGTGAGCAGTCAAATCCCCGAGAAGGAACGTGAGGAAATTGAGAGTTGGTCATGATGCTGAGGTGAGGCGACATCGGAGATAGTTGACTCAAGGCCCAGCCACTCAGACACTGGGGCCAGGATTTTAGGGCCCCCCCCCCACCGAGGTGGGATCGGGGGCAGGAGGAGGCATGGAAGATCGTGTTGGGTGATGGGGTAAGTGGCAGGGCAGAGGGCCAGTCGCCTCCCTGTCACCCAGCAATCTGCCTGGCCTATTAAGGGCCTCTTCCCGCTGCTGCTGGGATCTTACCAGTGGATGCGGGGTGGGGCGCCTCTGCTGTGCAGGGAAGGCACCTGGCGCCCTCCGTCTGGGCTTGGGGGGGGGGGGGGCGGGGGGAGGGTCCCTACTTCGTGGGCAACCTGTGGCCCAAGGAGGACCACCACCGGGAACCCATTCACCTGCCCAGGACTCCCCTCCCCCGGACCGCAAGACCACCCCCCCCTACCGGGGACTACTGGACTGGTCCTGGTGACCCTGCCTCACCTACCTCTTCTCCTGGGTTTCAGCGCTGGGCCTGGGTCCAAGGGCTCTGCAGTACTGGCAAAGGCCACTGCTCCCGGTGACAATGCTAGCCTTGTGATTGGCCAGCAGCTCTGGGAGGCGGGATCCCCATCCCTTTAAAGGTTCCCCCCACCTTTTCGGCCTGGCACGGGGAGCCCCATCTCCAATACAAAATCCAGCCTGGGGAATGGGAGCATGACAGCTGAAGCCAGAAGCCTGGATTTAGCTCGGAGAAATAAAAACAGAAAATGCTGGAAATACTCTAACATTTTTTTGTAATTCCTCGTTTAATTCATTTAAGTGTGCGGGCTCTTTAAACTTATTGCACGGCTGTGAATGTGCGGTAACTTAAAGGAGCCGACTTGTACTCAGCCTGCGTGGGAAATTTCGGGTTGCAGTGCAGCTTAGAGGGAACATTGCTGGCAGCATCTGCAGAGGAAGAAACAGGGTTAATATTTCAATTAATGGCCTATCGTCAGAACTGGTGAAAGGTCACTGAGCTGGAACTCTTTCTCCACAGATGCTGCCAGATCTGTTTAACATTTCCAGTGTTTTCTGTTTTTATTTCAGATTTCCAACATCAGCAGTATTTTGCTTTTGTTTTAACATAGGGTGGGTGGCCACAAATTTAACCACACAGAGTGGGGGGAATCTGTGTGGGGACGTCGGCAGCTTCAGGCCTCACACTTGAAATGAACGGCTAGCAGTATTAATGAGGAGTGGGGAATTCGGAAAAAATTGCTGGAGGTCCCAGGAGTCAAGGCAATCAGTATCGTATAACTTATTCTCATCAGTCAATCAGAATAATAGAGCACTGCTACAATACCACTGAGATTGGACATTCAGCTGGGAGGGTTAGCTCCTAGCTTGTCAGTACTACATTTAAAGGATTAAGAAACCTGAAACAGACTGAAACAGGACAGAAGGGCGTGACAGATACAGTGTGTCAAACCAAGTGAAACAGGAAATATCACACCAAAAGGAAATATACGCACATGTAAGACTTCAAATGTTTACTAGTGAATCTCTCATGCCCTAGATCATGGTTAGGAGAAGGAAATTGAGTCCTTTTAGCTATGTTTGTTCTAACAGGCAGAAAGAAAGTTCAGTACCACCTCTGAGGCAAGCAAAGGCATTCTTGCAGTGTTGTTTGTCATTGCAGCGTCACACCTAAAACTAGTAAGTACTGCTTCAGTATTACCCACTATAGACTATGGGCATAAGATCATTACCTATTGAAGAATTTTATATATATATGTTTACACAGTGCTAGAATGTGTGCTGGTCCTTAGTTTTTAACCAGTAAACATTATTGAGAATATTTCTCAGAATTAGTAATTACCTCTGAGGAAATATTCTTAATAATCCTTACTGTTTTAAAAAAAAACAAGCAGCAGCATTCATTCTGTTACTGTATAAATTCTACCCAGTATTACTCATTCAACATTACTGGGAATATTCTCTACTTGAAATGGACATTACGCAAGCTACTTAGCTGGGTACTGTTATATGAACCTGCAACTGGAGAAGAAGGTATAGCAATGTTTATCAGTAAACCACAGGATATATCTCTGCTATTCATTGCTAAATAATCATGCCATTAACAGAGAAATAATACATAGGTGGCAGCCCATATTTATAGCATTACATCTTTGTCCTTGCAAACCAGACAGTGATGAGTTTGAAATCAAGTCTGATTGACATTAAAAATTCTCTACTCACTGTGGCATTTCACTAAGCACTTTACATGAAAATACATCACTGCATTTCAAGCAAAGCAAAACACAGCAGCCCTGACATTCAGAAACTCAGACTCGATGATAAAATTATAATGGTCTAGCCTCCTGGTTGAACACCGACTAACTATTGGCTACAAGAAATAGTGAACCTCAAAAACAAGTTGAAAGAAATAGTTTGTCTAAGTAGAGCTTATGTTTTGGTTCTGACGAGAAGATTCCAAACCAGATTTTGGATAACCAGATTTTTCCAATCTGGCTGCCAGCTGAAGTTGTTACAAGATGTAGTGAGCAGGGTTCTCAACAGGAATCCCAGGTTAGTCCTATTGTACAATGCATTCATGTACCAATGTGCTGTAGCACAAAGTGGCAGCTCAAGAGTTTCTGGCCAATATAATTTGCATGCTTATTTCACAGTTTAAGCAAGGGTAAGGGTGAGGCAGATGCATACTGGTTCCTCACAAGAGAGAGAGAGAAAACTAGAATAAAATTAATGTGGAAATAACCAAAGCTGCTCTAACGCACTTCCCAGCAGCTGGCTACAGAAGACTTGGAGAGCACTGGTAACCACCTGCCCTCTCAGCAGCATACATCACAGATGAACATAGAAAGGAAGGCAAAAATGGAAAATTAATGTTGAAGGTTTAAAGTTTATGTCCAACAGAAATGGAAAGATTTCCTACTGCAGATACTTTTATACTGATTGCAGCTTGTATTTTTGTCCTTATTTCAAAAATTATTACATATAATACTTGAAAAAATAGTAGCTAGCAACAGTTACACTTGTTGAAGTAATACAAGTAATGTCAAACAGGAAGAAGAAACATGAAAAACAGACTGTTAGATAAATTCAGTTCTGATTAAAGATCATCGTCCTGAAATGCTAAACACTATTTCTCTGACCTGCTGAATGTATTCAGCATTTTGGGGGAATAATTGGTCTGCACACATTCCTGGGCATAGGAGTTGTGATTCACAACCAGCCCAGGCTGGTTCCCGTTGAGGCATGCAGCATGCAAATGATTTCTGTTTGCAGCCCAGAGTGAAGCACACTGCTAGCTGGCTGCATGCACGGGGAGCCGAATAGCGGACAAGGTTAGCACATGTTCTAGCTAGCCTCCAGCTCCGAAAGGCAGTCTGTCCCTCTTAAAGGGAAACTGACTGATGCTGTTGGACACCACTGATACAATTGCAACTAAAGGAGATGGAACATCAGGAATGCATGAGGGCTCCTAGGTTCACAGATGTGGCACTGGAGGGCCTCGTCATGGAAACGAACAGGAAAACGGAAGCCAAATTTCCACAGGGGGTCCAGGAGGCCCTCACAGAATGCCCTTTGAAGGGAATGGAAACAGGTGGCCATGGAGGTCAATTCCCAAAGTCTGGCCCTGAGGACCTTGCAGCAGAACTGCAAGAGATTTAATGAATGCATGACATCTCATATCCGCCACACCAACAACCTCACGCTGCTCAGTGCACCACACCCCCATCACTCACTCAGGCAGTGCAGCCCCTAGGACTCATGACTGATGCCTAATATTCAAATACTCCACCTTACCCTCACACACCTTCCACTGATCCCATCCTCATACCCATCTCTCGCTGCTTCCACATATGTCTAGCTATTCAGCTATGCCAGGAACATCACTCAAACACAGTGCCAAACCATCAATAACATTCTGCCCTCTTTCTTCCAGGAGTAGATGACACAAAATACATTCATCCACTGAGCCCAACGGAGATGGTACTCTGAATCATGGGGCCGGCTGCAATGGAGCCCATAGCATTCAGCTTGGCCCAGACCATTCATGACTGTATGTTTCAGCCTTATGGTTCTTCTCAACTCCCATCTCACCCTCGCAAGATGTGCAAGCTGCAGATGGTGTGACCATGGACCTCTTCCTTCACATCCCACTGCCCCTCCCTCACCTCAACCCTCCTGTCACTGTCAAGGAGCATGGATGAGTCTGGCTCCAAATTGGCAGGGAGTATTGTGCAGAGCTTGGAGCTCATCCTTTCCACCTTGGCAGTGGTGGCCAACTTCATGACTGTACTAGCAGATCCAATCATGATAGAGTGTCTGGGGGTCACTGTCTCAGCTTCCACTGCAGCACGGGCGGAAGCCACCTAACATCTCAGTGCTGCAGTGGAAGCTCAGATTGAGGTCATGAAATCCATGCATGCTGACTTGCAGGCTAAGACTGCTGCCATCATGGCTGCGGATTTTAGTGCTCAAAGGGGCATGCAGGCTCTTGTGGCAGTCCAGCAATCTGTGCTCCAGCAGATTACTAGGATCGCTGCGGTGTCTCCCTGAGGAAGTGGATTATGACCTGCTGTCCTCTCCAGGGAGAACAGCATTTGTGCTCCCACCACTGCTACTCCACCAGTGCCCTTGCCATTACCTCTCAGCAAGACAACTCAGACTGCTGTTGTCCATGCTGACGTGTCCAAGGCTGGGCCCTCAAGGCCTTATGCAGTCTGCCCCATTGAAAGTTAGCAGCCTTCCATGAGCCACGCTACAGCCACTGGGGTAGCATTGCGTTTGAGCACTTGAACAGGCAAATACACCCAGAAGACAGGCACGAAGGGAATTCACAAGGGTGAATAATTCATTTCTGTTTGTATTATTGGATGCGTTGTTGAAGATGTTAAGGAAAAGGCTTTTGTGGTGGCTTTTATTGTTGGATGGTGGCTAAAGGGATGTTGTGATAAGGCGTTTCAGATAGATGTAATGTTGGGGAATGGTGAATCCAAGCTGGTCAATGGAAGTAGTTTTTATTGAAAGTGGAGTCTGAGAAGGCGCTCTGTAACAGCCCCTCTGGAGCGCAGGGGTCCAGAATGCACCCTCCCAGCCTCTTCCTCCTCCTACTGCTGAGGTGATCTCCAGATTCCCGGAGTCAATGGGTGCGGCCTCATGGCGGCAATGTTATGGATGACCGCAGACCAACACGAACTTCGAAACCCACTCCGGCACGTACTGAAGGGCGCCCCCTGAGCGGTCAAGGTAGCAGAACTATTGCCTGAGCAGGTTGATTGTTTGCTCCACAATGCTTGTTGTGGCTCTGTGGCTCTCATCATTTCCCGCTGCCATCATATGATCAGGTGGCTGAAGGGGTTTGTCAGCCATATGTACAGGTGGTAGCCTTTATCCTCGAGGAGCCAGCCTCTAATTCTCTGTGGAGGCCTGAAGACAGTGGGTATGGCTCACTGGCACAGACTGAGTCCATTGTGGCTGCTGCCAGGATAACGGGCATTCACCAACATGATACATTGGGAGTGAAAAATAGAAAGTAGGACAGGAGTAGGCCATTCGGCCCTTCGGGGCCTGCTCCGCCATTCAAAAAATATCATGGCTGATCATCTAATTCAGTACCCTGTTCCCGCTTTCTCCCCATATCCCTTGATCCTTTGGCATGAATATATCGATCTCCTTCTTGAATATATTTAATGACTTGGCCTCCACTGCCTTCTGCGGTAGAAAATTCCACAGGTTCACCACCCTCTGAGTGAAAAAATTTCTCCTCATCCCGGTTCTAAATCGCATGCCCCGTAATCTGAGATTGTGACCCCTGGTTCTGGAATCCCCAGCCATCGGGAACATCCTCCCTGCATCTAGCCTGTCTAGTCCTGTTAGAATTTAATAGGTTTCTATGAGATCCCCTCTCATTCTTCTGAACTCTAGTGTATATAGGCCTAGTCGACCCAATCTCTCCTCATACATCAATCCTGTCATCCCAGGAATCAGCCTAGTAAATCTTCTTTGGATTCCCTCCATGACAAGAACATCCTTCCTCAGATAAGGAGACCAAAACTGCACACAATACTCCAGCTGTGGTCTCACCAAGGTCCTATATAACTGCAGTAAGACATCCTTGCTCCTGTACTCAAATCCTCTTGCAATGAAGGCCAACATAGAGAAAATAGAGTATGAAAGTAAGCTTGCGGGGAACTTAAAACTGACTGTAAAAGTTTCTATATGTATGTGAAGAGAAAAAGATTGGTGAAGACAAATGTAGGTCCCTTACAGTCAGAAACAGGGGAATTTATTATGGGGAACAAAGAAATGGCTGACCATTGGAGCATAGCTAATGTAACCTCACTATTTAAAAAAGGGGGTAGACAGAAAACGGAATTATAGACCAGTCAGCCTGACGTCGGTTGTGGAGAAAATTCTAGATTCCATTAGCAAAGATTTTATAGCAGAGCACTTGGAGAACAGTGGTAGAATCAGACAGAGTCAGCATGGATTTACGAAAGGGAAATCGTGCTTGACAAATGTACTAGAATTCCTCGAGGATGTAACTAGTAGAGTTGATGAGGGGGAGTCAATGGATGTGGTTTATTTGGACTTTCAGAAAGCTTTCGACAAAGTCCCACATAAGAGATTAGCGTGTAAAATTAAAGCACATGGGATTGGAGGTAGTGTATTGCGATGGATAGGAAATTGGTTGGCAGACAGGAAACAAAGAGTAGGAATAAATGGGTCTTTTTCTGAATGGCAGGCAGTGACTAGTGGGGTATCGGTATTGGTGCTAGGACCCCAGATATTCACAATATATATTGATTTAGATGATGGAACTAAATGTAATATCTCCAAACTGGCAGATGACACAAAACTGGATGGAAGGGTGAGTTGTGAGGAGAATGCAGAGAGGCTTCAGGGTGATTTGGACAAGTTGAGTGAGTGGGCTAATGCATGGCAGATGCAGTATAATGTGGATATATGTGAGGTTATCCACTTTGGTGGCAAAAACAGGAAGGCAGATTATCTGAATGGCTATAAATTGAGAAAGGAGAATATGCAACGAGACCTGGGTGTTCTCGTACACCAGTCACTGAAGGTAAGCATGCAGGTGCAACAGGCGGTAAAAAAGGCAAATGGTATGTTGGCCTTCATAGTGACAGGATTCGAGTACAGGAGCAGGGATGTCTTGCTGCAATTATACAGGGCCTTGGTGAGGCCACACCTGGAATATTGTGTGCAGTTTTGGTCTCCTTATCTGAGGAAGGATGTTCTTGCTATAGAGGGAGTGCAGCAAAGGTTTACCTGACTGATTCCTAGGATGGCGGGACTGACGTATGAGGAGAGACTGAGTCGGTTAGGATTCTATTCGCTGGAGTTCAGAAGAGTGAGGGGGGATCTTATAGAAACCTATAAAATTCTAACAGGACTTGACAGGGCAGATGTAGGAAGGATGTTCCCAATGGTGGGGTGTCCAGAACCAAGGGTCAAAGTCTAAGGATACAGGGTAAACCTTTCAGGACTGAGATGAGGAGAAATTTCTTCACCCTGAGAGTGGTGAGCCTGTGGAATTCGCTACCACAGAAAACAGTTGAGGCCAAAACATTGTATGTTTTCAAGAAGGAATTAGATATAGTTCTTGGGGCGAAAGGGATCAAAGGATATGGGGGGAAAGCGGGAACAGGTTACTGAGTTGGATGATCAACCAGGATCATAATGAATGGCGGAGCAGGCTCGAAGGGCTGAATGGCCTACTCCTGCTCCTATTTTCTATGTTTCTATACCATTTGCTTTCCTAACTGCACCTGAATGCTTGCTTTCAGCGACAGGTGTACAAGGACACCCAGGTTTCGTTGCACCTCCCCCTTTCCCAATCTATCACCATTCAGATAATAATCTGTCCTTCTGTTTTTACAACCAAAGTGGATAACCTCACATTTAACCATATTATACTACATCTGCCATGCATTTGCCCACTCACCCAACTTGTCCAAATCACATTGGAGCCTCTTTGCATCCTCCTCACAGCTCACATTACCCCCCACCAGCTTTGTGTCGTCTGCAAACTTGGAAATGTTACATTTAGTTCCCTCACCCAAGTCATTAATATATACGGTGACTAGCTAGGGCACAAGCACAGATCCCTGCAGTACCCCACTATTCACTGCCTGTCACCAGAAAAAGACACGTTCATTCCTACTCTCTGTTTCCTGTCTGTCAACCAATTCTCAATCCATGCCAGTATATTATCCCCAATCCCATGTGCTTTAATTTTGCACACTAACCTCTTATGTGGGACCTTATCAAAAGCCTTCTGAAAATCCAAATACACCATATCCACTGCGTCTCCCTTATCTATTCTACTAGTTACATCCTCAAAAAACTCTAATAGATTTGTTAAGCATGATTTCCCTTTCGTAAAGTCATGCTGACTTTGTCCAATCCCATTTATGCTTTCCAGGTGTTCTGCTCTCTCATCCTTTATAATAGACTCTAGCATTTTCCCCACTACTGATGTAAGGCTTATTGGTCTGTAATTCCCTGTTTTTTCTCTCCCTCCTTTTTTCAACAGTGGAGTTACATTTGCCACCCTCCAATCTGTAGGAACTGCTCCAGAGTCTCTAGAATTTTGGAAGATGACCACCAATACGTCCACTATTTCCAGGGCCACTTCTTTTAGTACTCTGGGATGTAGATTATCAGGCCCTGTGGATTTGTCAGCCTTTAACCTCATTACTTTCCCTAGCACTATTTTTTTTACGAATACTGATTTCCTTCAGTTCCTCCATCCGATTAGACCTTTGGTTCCCTGACATTTCTGGGAGGTTATTTGTGTCCTCCTTTGTGAAGACAGAACCAAAGTATGTGTTTAATTGTTCTGCCATTTCTTTGTTCCCCATTATCCCCCCCTTTCTGACTGTAAGGAACCTACATTTGTCTTCACTAATCTTTTTCTCTTCACATATTTATGGAAGCATTTACAGTCAGTTTTTATGTTCCCCCCAAGTTTACTCTCGTACTCTATTTCCCCCCCCCCGCTTAATCAACCTCTTTGTCCTCCCTTGCTGAATTCTAAACTGCTCCCAATCCTCAGACTTGCTGCTTTTTCTGGCAATTTTATATGCCTCCTCTTTGGATCTGATACTATCCCTAATTTCTTTTGTAAGTCACGGTTGAACCACCCGTCCGGTTTTATTTTTGTGCCAGACAGGAATGAATAATTGTTGTAATTCGTGCGCACGTTCTTTAAATATTATCCATTGCCCATCCACTGTCAACCCTTTTAGTAAAGTTCCCCAACCTACCATAGCCAACTCGTGCCTTATACCTTGGTAGTTTCCTTTATTTAGATTCAGGACCCTAGTTTCGGATTCAACTACTTCACTCTCCAGCTTAATGAAGAATTCTATCATGTTATGGTTGCCCCTCCCTAAGGGACCCCGCACAAGAAGATTGTTAATTAATACTTTCTCATTGCACAATACCCAGTCTAGCATGGCCTGTTCTCTAGTTGGTTCCTCAACGTATTGGTCTGAAAAAACGTCACGTACACACTCCAGGAAATCCTCCTCCACAGTGTTATTGCTAATTTGGTTTGACCAATCTATATGTAGATTAAACTCACCCATGATTACATGTTGTAACCTTATTGCATGCGTCGCACACCAACTGCATGTTTATTGAATCGTAACCCTTGTGGTTCCTGTACCTCTTCTCATTGACATGCGAGGTCTGCAAAGCCACATGCATGCAGTTGATGGCGCCATGCACCATCAGAAATCATGTTGCCCTGGTGAAGCCACGTGCCCTCTCATCCTGCTCGTCTCTGCTAAGGGAGGAAACTATGTACTATCCTTTACTGAGTTCCTCAGGGTAGTGACCTCGGCCCAACCATCTTCAGCCGCTTCATCAATGACCTTCCTCCATCATAAGGTCAGAAGTGGGGATGTTCGCTGATGATTGCACAATGTTCAGCACCATTCGCGACTCCTCAGATACTGAAGCAGCCCATGTCCAAATGCAACAAGACCTGGACAGGCTTGGGCTGATAAGTGGCAAGTTACATTCACACCACACAAGTGCCAGACAATGACCATCTCCAACAAGAGAGAATCCAACCATCTCCCGTTGACATTCAATGGCATTGCAATCACTGAATCCCCCACTATCAACATCTTGGGGGTTACCGTTGACCAGAAATTGATCTGGACCAGCCTTATAAATACTGTGGCTACAACAGCAGGCCAGAGGTTGGTAATTCTGTGGCGAGTAACTCACCTCCTGACTCCCCAAAGCCTGTCCACCATCTACAAGGCACAAGTCGGGAATGTGATGAAATACTCTCCACTTGCCTGGATGGGTGCAGCTCTAACAACACTCATGAAGCTCGACACCATCCAGGACAAAGCAGCCCGCTTGATTGGCACCCCATCCAACACCTTCAACATTCACTCCCTTCACCAGCGATGTACAGTGACAGCAGTATACATCATCAACAAGATGCTCTGCAGCAACTCACCAAAGCTCCTATGACAGCACCTTCCAAACCCACAACCTCTACCACCTAGGACAAGGACAACAGATGCATGGGAACACCACCGCCTGCAGGTTTCCCTCCAAATCACACACCATCCTGAGTTGGAACTATATTGCCGTTCCTTCACTGTCGCTGGGTCAAATCCTGGAACTCCCTTCCTCACAGCACTGTGGATGTACCTACCCCACATGGACAGCAAATATTCAAGAAGGCAGCTCACCACCACCTTTTCAAGGGCAATTAGGAATGGGCAATAAATGCTGGCCTTGCCAGCGATGCCCACATCCCATGAAAGAAAAGAAAATGGCCTGCGTGACCTCCCGAATGCTTTGACAGACTGTGAACTGGGAAATGTTCAAGATGTCGTCCTTTCCTGCCTGGAAACACTTGGATGCATAAAGCTCAATGTCACTGTGATCTTTACAGCTGACTGGCAGGGCCATCACTGCCCTAATGCAAGGTTCAAGGTCAGGTTCTAGGATGTGGCACACCTCAGTGAGCACCTTTGTTGAATCTGAGTTGCCTCAGGTATTACTCCTGGGCCAGGAAGAAGTGCTCCCGACAAACCCTTGATGGGTAGGGCCTTCTGGGGAGAGTCCTCATCATCCTCCTTCTTTGTAGAGTTTCCCCTATCTGCAGCCTTTACTCCATTTGCTGGTTATGTTGCAGACCCAGAGGCACTGCAACTATATCCCTCATACATCAGTCACCAAATCCTGTGTCTTCCCTGATTTAAAGCATCAGCTCTCCGAAAGACCTCCAAAAGTACAGCACAGTACTTCCATTAACTCAACTTGAGAAATAAATCAAAAGTACCTCATTTGCAAGTTGATGTCTGGCCTTTTAAATATCGCTGTTGGGGGGACCCTTGTGCTCCTGATGCTTGTTCAGTTGGGAATGTTCAGCACTGGCGTCCAGAGCACACGCGCAGAACAAGTTCCTGAAAGTAACGTCAAATCAGCCCTTCCTGACCCTTCCGGTACATGTGTGCCACACACATGCTGGCGTCCTCTCCAGCACAGGGTGCAACGCAGGCCACGGTGAAAGCAGCCAGATGCGCGGGTGGTGCCATTTTCCTGCTTCGCGGCTTCTGTAGCGCCAGCACGACTGGCACTACAGAGCCCAATTCCGCATCCTTACTGTTTTAATTTCAGATTTCCGGCGTCTGCAGTATTTTTCTTTTTTGTTTGCTAGATTAAACTCCTTGGTGAAGATGAAAGTTCACTCATCAAAGAAGCTGCAGGATACCACTATATTTTTGCTTTCGTAACTTGTTCCCATTTCACAACCTGTATGTTGAAAACCCTTCCCCAAAATTTAAATATGGCTTTGTAAGTTTGAAATTAATTTCTTAAAAAGTTAATTTCAGTTGATACTAGCTGAGGTGAAATGATCTCACGGAATTGTAGATGTAATTCAGTATTCCAATATAGCATTTAAAAACAAATGCAGTGTGCATTACTAACCTTTAAATAAATGTAGTGCGCCCTTGCACTTCAATCCACCAGTTAAACAAACACAATATAACTTAGACCTTTAGTATAATCCTGAACCTGATCTTTCTCAGTAAGCTGTGTCTTTGCATTTATTATTGTGCTGCAAGTATTGCCAGCCTTAACTGCCTATTAAGATGTTAAGAAAAGTTTGTGATGGGAAAATTTTCATATCAGACAATAACAGTATTGATATCGGACTTGTCTGAGTTCTTGGTCCATACAGTTCACCACAATGACAGCCAAGGTGTATGTTACCATCCTCATCTATGTGCTACAACCTTTCAACACACAATTACACCAGCAAACTATTGAAAACAGATTTCAGATATGGACTGAGTATTGAGGTGAAAGGCAATGGATTCTTATTTTTGACACTTGACAGCTCAAAATGATGACATTAATCTTCTTCTTGAAGCTGAATTCTAATGAGCTCTGGGAAGGTGAAGGATAGCACTTTAGAACAGCATTTTAATACTGGGTTTCACACCCCACGGATTATTACATCCCACTGAAATACATACACAATATATATATTTAAAAAAAAGCGAAGATATGGAAGATACAAGGTGGAATTGATTATCATAAAGACACAGGAACAACATATAAGCATTTATGAACATTATTTGCCCATTGCAAACTGAATAGTCGGTTTTATGTTCCATTATAGGAAAATGTTACTTATACCTTCTTTAAATACCTCTAAGCCATGCAGCATCCCCCACAAAGGGCCCAACCCAGTGCCATTCTGTGACGGCTGCACAAATTCCTGGCTTGCTTGGGCCCACCAAGCATCACATGGGGAATTGCTTCATTTCCTTTTGGAATCTTGTCACAGTAATTTAGTTAATAATGAAAACTCATCATGCAGGGTTTCACACACAGAAGTCCCATATCTTGTGACAGCAAGTCCTATCCCAATGTTGTCATATATTTGACAATTTGTTAAGAAAAAATTGCTTTAACAACAGCTTACTCTTCATATTGCTCTCTAAAATTAAAAGAATAAAGTTTGTTTTCATTCTGCTATGTACTTGATACGTGGCGCATGGATGTGAGGTTAAGGAGATTTTGCAGAATGTGGATATTACAATGGACTGTGCATTCAAATTAAAACATATGACGGAACATGCAACACATTTTTCTGTATAACTCACCAGGTTTTAGACCATGCATTATTCTGGGAAATTCTGATACCTCACAAATACTAATATTTCAAAATTATATCTTCAAAGTGATACAAGTACATCACATATTGGTTAGACCAATGGAGATACTCCGAACTCAGTACTAGCTATGACACATACTATTTAATGTATAAAATAGTTGCCAATCAAATTCAATATTTTAATGGATAACTACTTTGCACTTTTTTAAAAATGGAAGCATGCAAATTGTACACTTGAATCCTACTGCCATTATTTTATAACTGGCGTAAGTTACTCACCTTCCGATAACCGTTCCTTCCAGCCCTGGGCTGCAGAAGTAAAGAATTCATTATTCAGTGCTGAGGTGCTCAAACGCATCAAACCATCTGTACCCACCTATGAGAAAAATTCAAACACAGCATTGGAGAAAAAACATTGCAAAGGCAGCCACTTGTACATTCTGGAGAAGAAGCCTTGATGTGTAACTGCTGCATTTATCCAGGACAGACACAAAATTAAGAACACTTGGGATGTGACAGTCAACTTTGGTAACACAAAACTGCCAACAGCGAATCATCCACCCATTTTATACCCAGCCCGATTTTATTTCCTGTTCACTTCAATGGGAACGAAAATCGGACAGGGTGTGAAACATACTACTGATTGAATATCGCTTGTGTTACAGTACCGTCAGTCGAATTTCACCCCCACAATGCTTCCTTCCAATTTACATTTTCAAACCACAAATAGGGTTTTTTGACCATCGGGTACCTCCACCGTCATCAGATGTGAACTCGCACAGCACTTAACCTCGTATTCCAACTGACACATCAGAAATTTACTATGCATGGTGCTTGGTGAATTTTGTGGTAGCCAGCCAGTGCACTGAGAATCAAACCCAGAAAGTCCTTTGTAAGAAGGGGGCAAAAAGGTTCAATTTCATGAGTTATGAAATATGTCCCATGGTATGTTTGTTCAAAGTGATAGTCAAGCATTCTTGGTGACCACCTGAAACAGATGTTGAGACCTTTGCGTATCCTAAAGACAGGCCTAATGCATGTTTAAGGACCACTTTCTGAAATGCATCAAAACTGGGCAATGCATGCAACAGGTATGCTCCACTCACCCTTTCTGGTTACTTCTGCTGCCATTATGATCTGTAATGAGACTGCTGGAGGCCACCATCATAAAGGTAATTGTTTTCTTTTAAACTTACATAAATATTGAGTCAGGAAGAGTGGGACTGCTCCTTCCATCCCGACAATACTACTGCTGGCCACTGTTAACTCATGCTCAGTCCCCTCCCATTCGCTTCCTCAGACCTAAATGGCATTACAGCGAGCCCACATTGGTCGAGGGGAAACTGGCATGCTGCCTCAGGAAAGCCAACAGGTAGCCACAGCTCACCGGAACAATTCAGACAAGGCCCGATGCCCAGTTTTGACTGAGCCTCAAGCCTCTGGTGCATGTGACTGTTTTCGGGCTGAAAGTAATGCCAGATATTAGGTGCACCCTCTGTTTTCCTTACAGCTGTTGGTGCTTGTGCTGTGGGTAGGGTCGGTCAGTTTCTGGAAAGGGGAGAAGCAGGTTGACATTTGGTTGAGGAACCTTTTTTCAGAGCACAGCAGTGGCGGGGGTCTGGTATGGAGTCATTCTTCCTCTCTTCTCAGATCTGATGGATCCAATATGTTTTGCATGCATTTTCTGTTCATATTTTATTTCTGCTACATCTGTAACAATTTTTTTTTCTCTTCATTATTTCTTTATTTTCTATGCTTTGGATGGACATGGACTTCTTTTGTGCCTTTCAGTCCCATTAACCATTAGTCTGGTGAAGGGTACCCACCCCAAATTTCATTTTTCTTTTTACAGATACTGACTGACTTGCTCTGTATTTCCAACATTTTCTGTTTTTTCCCCCTTCATAAAGTTGTCTCTTTAGGTTCATAGCTGAAATGTCTTGTCTCATTCCAATTAATATTGCAGCACTGTTCAAATATGGCAAGGCTGCCAATGTTTTGCATTTGCCTTGTTTATACTGCAGACCGAAGCGCCAATGGCAACACCGGAACTGTGGATAGACAAATTTGCAAGTCTCCTTTTGCTGCTTTGCTTCTGCAGACAGGAAATTAAATCATCTAATGAGATGGTATTCTGTGCTTCTGAAGCCATTTACCCTGATCCCTTCATCCAGCCAGGCTACCTCTTGGAGTAGCACTGTATACTAAGTGGAGTATCATGTGTTTAATGGAATGGTATTCCTACGTTTTATGGACAAACTAGTTACTCATGTGGGCATAAAGCAGAGCTGTATTTCTCCTGATTGACCATATACAGACCTGTCTGTCCACCTCGGGAAGCAGAAGAAGCAGTCGTTGCTGGAAGTCTCCAGGGAACACAGAAAATGTGTGCTTATTTATAAGAGCCCGCAAATTTGTGTTTACAAGTATGGAGTCCGGTGTCTCCACATCAATGTCAGTGGCTTTTGTCCTTTTCAACTGTCCTAAAAATTAAACAAAAAAAGGATAAATTACTTACTGTAACTACCTCATAATCTATAAGAGTATGCTCAACTGCTTTCCACTCAACAATTACTTACTGTTTTTCAAGCAAGGCAAGATAGTGGGCATGTGTCGCCTCTCTGTACCAACTGTGTACAAAGACTATTAATAGTTGATAGGATATATATAATTTAAATATTGTCGGCTGACTGGTACTCCAATTTACTTCCAAATAGTACCATTTGCTTTTTTATTTCCATTTGGCTGATGTTAAAACTGTCTCACACATATAAAAATTTAATCTGACAGAATATAACTTGGTATCCCAAATTTCTGCATGTTACAGAAACCCAGAAGTTGACGTTTGATTCTCATGTTTTCACACTATCCTTTGAGTTTCAGAAATACAACCATGGGTACACAACAGACCAACAACTGGTGAAAATAACTGACCTTAACAGTAAATTCCAAGTACAGAATAGATTTTACCTACAGCTGCATGCATTCCTGTACAAAGTCCAACAACTGAGCATTGTATTCTTTCTCTCTGGCTTCAGGAGCCTCCAAAAAACAAATCTCTTTCATTGTGTTTTGATCTTGATTTTCCCTTTCATTCTTTTATCTCCTGCTCAGAATCTGCCCCTTACCCCTGTAATACTCTCTGTGACCTCCCTTCAGGAGATGTAAATGTAAATGACACTTCTTCAGTGCAATACTTTAAGACCACAATGTACATTATTTAAAACAGTTCTTCAGAGGCCAAATTAATCTTTATCAATACAAGGAAATTGCATATTTAAAAATAACTTATTATGAATATCAAGATTTACTCCATTATGTGCCCCAGCTGCTCAGTTTTTCAAACAGTTCCGAGAACCCGACATATCATCCACTTCAGCTGCTACCTGTTGAATGTACTAAATTGGTTAAAGTCAAGCATGCCTATTATCAAACAGTTTGGCAGGTCTGTTTCAGGACTATTACAAGTTGTCTTCTGTTTTAAGAGTCCAAGTTTCAAGAAATCATCAGCAGTGACTTTTCTTTTAAAATATGTCATGCAATCAGGAAACAGTCTCACCACACTAATAGCAACTATGAAGGGCAGAAGCGCTCCATGGGAATCTCCTTGATCTAAACCATGCCAGCTTGTCCACTTTACGGTTCAGAAGCTTTATAAGTCAGTATATTGAATAGGTTAAACTCAGAAAGCTGATTCGTACTTAGATCTGTCCGAAAGCTACGCTTTTAAAATATCACATTTCACACAATTAGGGCTGGATTTTGTACTCCCGCCACCAGGCTCGGAAAATGGCTGCTGTCCCCTTCAGGACCCACGCTGCAGAATCGCGGCAGCGGCCACTTTATATATTCACGGCGGCCGCGCCCCCTCCCAATCACGGGGGCGGCATTGGCAATGCCATTCACGGCATCACTGATGCAGAAGCAAGCGCTGGTGCCATTTTTAAAAGGTTGCCAGCCCTGCAGACAGATTAACAAAATGCAGAGTTTACCCCTTCTCCCCTCACTCATCAGAGTGCAGAGTTCACCCCTTCCCCCCCAACCATCAGAGTGCAGAGTTCACCCCTTCCCCCCTCACTCATCAGAGTGCAGAGTTCACCCCTTCCCCCCCAACCATCAGAGTGCAGAGTTCACCCCTTCCCCCCTCACCCATCAGAGTGCAGAGTTCACCCCTTCCCCCCTCACTCATCAGAGTGCAGAGTTCACCCCTTCCCCCTCAACCATCAGAGTGCAGAGTTCACCCCTTCCCCCCTCACTCATCAGAGTGCAGAGTTCACCCCTTCCCCCCCAACCATCAGAGTGCAGAGTTCACCACTTCCCCCCTCACTCATCAGAGTGCAGAGTTCACCCCTTCCCCCCCAACCATCAGAGTGCAGAGTTCACCCCTTCCCCCCTCACTCATCAGAGTGCAGAGTTCACCCCTTCCCCCCCAACCATCAGAGTGCAGAGTTCACCCCTTCCCCCCTCACTCATCAGAGTGCAGAGTTCACCCCTTCCCCCCTCACTCATCAGAGTGCAGAGTTCACCCCTTCCCCCCCAACCATCAGAGTGCATAGTTCACCCCTTACCCCCCACCCATCAGAGTGCAGAGTTCACCCCTTCCCCCCTCACTCATCAGAGTGCAGAGTTCACCCCTTCCCCCCCAACCATCAGAGTGCAGAGTTCACCCCTTCCCCCCCAACCATCAGAGTGCAGAGTTCACCCCTTACCCCCCACCCATCAGAGTGCAGAGTTCACCCCTTCCCCCCTCACGCATCAGAGTGCAGAGTTCACCCCTTCCCCCCCAACCATCAGAGTGCAGAGTTCACCCCTTCCCCCCCACCCATCAGAGTGCAGAGTTCACCCCTTCCCCCTTCACTCATCAGAGTGCATAGTTCACCCCTTCCCCCCCCCACCCATCAGAGTGCAGAGTTCCCCCCTTCCCCCCCCACCCATCAGACTGTAGAGTTCACCCCTTCTCCCCTCACCCATCAGAGTGCAGAGTTCACCCCTTCCCCCCCACCCATCAGAGTGCAGAGTTCATCCCTTCCCCCCTCACTCATCAGAGTGCAGAGTTCATCACTTCTCCCCTCACTCATCAGAGTGCAGAGTTCACCCCTTCCCCCCTCCCCACCCATCAGAGTGCAGAGTTCACCCCTTCCCCCCTCACTCATCAGAGTGCAGAGTTCACGCCTTCCCCTCCACCCATCAGAGTGCAGAGGTCACCCCTTCCCCCCTCACTCATCAGAGTGCAGAGTTCACCCCTTCCCCTCCACCCATCAGAGTGCAGAGTTCACCCTTTCCCCCCCACTCATCAGAGTGCAGAGCTCCTCCCTTCCCCCCTCATCCATCAGAGTGCAGAGTTCACTTCTTCCCCCCGACCCATCAGAGTGCAGAGTTCACTCCTTCCCCTCCACTCATCAGAGTGTTGAGTTCATCCCTTACCCCCCCACCCATCAGAGTGTAGAGTTCACTCCTTCCCCTCCACTCATCAGAGTGTAGAGTTCATCCCTTACCCCCCCACCCATCAGAGTGCAGAGTTCACCCCTTCCCCCCCACTCATCAGAGTGCAGAGTTCATCCCTTCCCCCCTCACTCATCAGAGTGCAGAGTTCATCACTTCTCCCCTCACTCATCAGAGTGCAGAGTTCACCCCTTCCCCCCTCCCCACCCATCAGAGTGCAGAGTTCATCCCTTCCCCCCTCACTCATCAGAGTGCAGAGTTCATCACTTCTCCCCTCACTCATCAGAGTGCAGAGTTCACCCCTTCCCCCCTCCCCACCCATCAGAGTGCAGAGTTCACCCCTTCCCCCCTCACTCATCAGAGTGCAGAGTTCACCCCTTCCCCTCCACCCATCAGAGTGCAGAGTTCACCCTTTCCCCCCCACTCATCAGAGTGCAGAGCTCCTCCCTTCCCCCCTCATCCATCAGAGTGCAGAGTTCACTTCTTCCCCCCGACCCATCAGAGTGTAGAGGTCACTCCTTCCCCTCCACTCATCAGAGTGTTGAGTTCATCCCTTACCCCCCCACCCATCAGAGTGTAGAGTTCACTCCTTCCCCTCCACTCATCAGAGTGTAGAGTTCATCCCTTATCCCCCACCCATCAGAGTGCAGAGTTCACCCCTTCCCCCCCACTCATCAGAGTGCAGAGTTCATCCCTTCCCCCCTCACTCATCAGAGTGCAGAGTTCACCCCTTCCCCCCCACTCATCAGAGTGCAGAGTTCATCCCTTCCCCCCCACCCATCAGAGTGCAGAGTTCACCCCTTCCCCCCCACCCATCAGAGTGTAGAGTTCACTCCTTCCCCTCCACTCATCAGAGTGTAGAGTTCATCCCTTACCCCCCCACCCATCAGAGTGCAGAGTTCACCCCTTCCCCCCAACTCATCAGAGTGCAGAGTTCATCCCTTCCCCCCCACCCATCAGAGTGCACAGTTCACCCCTTCCCCCCCACCCATCAGAGTGCAGAGTTCACCCCTTCCCCCCCACTCATCAGAGTGCATAGTTCATCACTTCCCCCCCCACCCATCAGAGTGCAGAGTTCTCCCCTTCCCCCCTCACTCATCAGAGTGTAGAGTTCACCCCTTCGCCCCCAACCGAGTGTAGAGTTCACCCCTTCCCCCACTCACCCATCAGACTGCAGAGTTGACCCATTCCCCTCCAACCCATCAGAGTGCAGAGTTCACCCCTTCTCCCCTCACCCATCAGAGTGCAGAGTTCACCCTTTCCCCCCCACCCATCAGAGTGCAGAGTTCATCCCTTCCCCCCTCACTCATCAGAGTGCAGAGTTCACCCCTTCTCCCCTCACCCATCAGAGTGCAGAGTTCACCCCTTTCCCCCCACCCATCAGAGTGCAGAGTTCACCCCTTCCCCCCCCCACCCATCAGAGTGCAGAGTTCACCCCTTCCCCCCTCACTCATCAGAGTGTAGAGTTCACCCCTTCCCCCCCACCCATCAGAGTGTAGAGTTCACCCCTTCCCCCCCACTCATCAGAGTGCAGAGTTCCTCCCTTCCCCACTCATACATGAGAGTGCAGAGTTCACCCCTTCCCCCCCACCCATCAGAGTGCAGAGTTCACCCCTTGCCCCCCACCCATCAGAGTGCAGAGTTCACCCCTTCCCCCCCCACCCATCAGAGTGCAGAGTTCACCCCTTCCCTCCTCACCCATCAGAGTGCAGAGTTCACCCCTTCCCTCCTCACCCATCAGAGTGCAGAGTTCACCCCTTCCGGCCTCACCCATCAGAGTGCAGAGTTCACCCCTTCCCCTCCAACCCATCAGAGTGCAGAGTTCACCCCTTCCCCCCTCACTCATCAGTGCAGAGTTCACCCCTTCCCCCCTCACTCATCAGAGTGCAGAGTTCACCCCTTCCCCCCCCACCCATCAGAGTGCAGAGTTCAACCCTTCCCGCCCACCCATCAGAGTGCAGAGTTCACCCCTTCCCTCCTCATTCAACAGAGTGCAGAGTTCACCCCTTCCCCCCTTACTCATCAGAGTGCAGAGTTCACCCCTTCCCCTCCAACCCATCAGAGTGCAGAGTTCAACCCTTCCCCCCCACCCATCAGAGTGCAGAGTTCACCCCTTCCCTCCTCATTCATCAGAGTGCAGAGTTCACCCCTTCCCCCCACTCATCAGAGTGCAGAGTTCACCCCTTCCGCCCTCACTCATCAGTGTGCAGAGTTCACCCCTTCCCCTCCAACCCATCAGAGTGCAGAGTTCACCCCTTCCCCCCCAACCATCAGAGTGCAGAGTTCATCCCTTCCCCCCTCACTCATCAGAGTGCAGAGTTCACCCCTTCCCCCCTCACTCATCAGAGTGCAGAGTTCACCCCTTCCCCTCCAACCCATCAGAGTGCAGAGTTCACCCCTTCCCCTCCAACCCATCAGAGTGCAGAGTTCATCCCTTCCCCCCTCACTCATCAGAATGCAGAGTTCACCCCTTCCCCCCTTACTCATCAGAGTGCAGAGTTCACCCTTCCCCCCTTACTCATCAGAGTGCAGAGTTCACCCTTCCCCCCTTACTCATCAGAGTGCAGAGTTCACCCCTTCCCCTCCAACCCATCAGAGTGCAGAGTTCACCCCTTCCCCTCCATCCATCAGAGTGCAGAGTTCACCCCTTCCCCCCTTACTCATCAGAGTGCAGAGTTCACCCCTTCCCCTCCATCCATCAGAGTGCAGAGTTCACCCTTCCCCCCTTACTCATCAGAGTGCAGAGTTCACCCCTTCCCCTCCAACCCATCAGAGTGCAGAGTTCAGCCCTTCCCCTCCATCCATCAGAGTGCAGAGTTCACCCTTCCCCCCTTACTCATCAGAGTGCAGAGTTCAGCCCTTCCCCTCCAACCCATCAGAGTGCAGAGTTCAGCCCTTCCCCTCCATCCATCAGAGTGCAGAGTTCACCCCTTCCCCCCTTACTCATCAGAGTGCAGAGTTCACCCTTCCCCCCTTACTCATCAGAGTGCAGAGTTCACCCCTTCCCCTCCAACCCATCAGAGTGCAGAGTTCACCCCTTCCCCCCTTACTCATCAGAGTGCAGAGTTCACCCCTTCCCCTCCATCCATCAGAGTGCAGAGTTCACCCTTCCCCCCTTGCACATCAGAGTGCAGAGTTCACCCCTTCCCCTCCAACCCATCAGAGTGCAGAGTCCAGCCCTTCCCCTCCATCCATCAGAGTGCAGAGTTCACCCTTCCCCCCTGACTCATCAGAGTGCAGAGTTCAGCCCTTCCCCTCCAACCCATCAGAGTGCAGAGTTCCCCCCTTCCCCGCTCACTCATCTGAGTGCAGAGTTCACCCCTTCCCCCCTCACTCATCAGAGTGCAGAGTTCACCCCTTACCCCCCACCCATCAGAGTGCAGAGTTCACCCTTCCCCCCTTACTCATCAGAGTGCAGAGTTCACCCCTTCCCCTCCAACCCATCAGAGTGCAGAGATCCCCCCTTCCCCGCTCACTCATCTGAGTGCAGAGTTCACCTCTTCCCCCCTCACTCATCAGAGTGCAGAGGTCACCCCTTCCCCACCACCCATCAGAGTGCAGAGTTCCCCCCTTCCCCCCTCACTCATCAGAGTGCATAGTTCACCCCTTCCCCCCCACCCATCAGAGTGCAGAGTTCACCCCTTCCCCTCCATCCATCAGAGTGCAGAGTTCACCCTTCCCCCCTTACTCATCAGATTGCAGAGTTCAGCCCTTCCCCTCCAACCCATCAGAGTGCAGAGTTCCCCCCTTCCCCACTCACTCATCTGAGTGCAGAGTTCACCCCTTCCCCTCCAACTCATCAGTGCAGAGTTCACCCCTTACCCCCCACCCGTCTGAATGCAGATTTCACCCCTCACCCCACTCATCAGAGTGCAGAGTTCACCCCTTCCCCCCCACACATCAGAGTGCAGAGTTCACCCCTTCCCCCACAACCATCAGAGTGCAGAGTTCACCCCTTCCCCCCTCACTCATCAGAGTGCAGAGTTCACCCCTTCCCCCCTCACTCATCAGAGTGCAGAGTTCACCCCTTCCCCCCCAACCATCAGAGTGCAGAGTTCACCCCTTCCCCCCTCACTCATCAGAGTGCAGAGTTCACCCCTTCGCCCCCAACCGAGTGTAGAGTTCACCCCTTCCCCCACTCACCCATCAGACTGCAGAGTTGACCCATTCCCCTCCAACCCATCAGAGTGCAGAGTTCACCCCTTCTCCCCTCACCCATCAGAGTGCAGAGTTCACCCTTTCCCCCCCACCCATCAGAGTGCAGAGTTCATCCCTTCCCCCCTCACTCATCAGAGTGCAGAGTTCACCCCTTCTCCCCTCACCCATCAGAGTGCAGAGTTCACCCCTTTCCCCCCACCCATCAGAGTGCAGAGTTCACCCCTTCCCCCCCCACCCATCACAGTGCAGAGTTCACCCCTTCCCCCCTCACTCATCAGAGTGCAGAGTTCACCCCTTCCCCCCCACCCATCAGAGTGTAGAGTTCACCCCTTCCCCCCCACTCATCAGAGTGCAGAGTTCCTCCCTTCCCCACTCATACATGAGAGTGCAGAGTTCACCCCTTCCCCCCCACCCATCAGAGTGCAGAGTTCACCCCTTGCCCCCCACCCATCAGAGTGCAGAGTTCACCCCTTCCCCCCCCACCCATCAGAGTGCAGAGTTCACCCCTTCCCTCCTCACCCATCAGAGTGCAGAGTTCACCCCTTCCCTCCTCACCCATCAGAGTGCAGAGTTCACCCCTTCCGGCCTCACCCATCAGAGTGCAGAGTTCACCCCTTCCCCTCCAACCCATCAGAGTGCAGAGTTCACCCCTTCCCCCCTCACTCATCAGTGCAGAGTTCACCCCTTCCCCCCTCACTCATCAGAGTGCAGAGTTCACCCCTTCCCCCCCCACCCATCAGAGTGCAGAGTTCAACCCTTCCCGCCCACCCATCAGAGTGCAGAGTTCACCCCTTCCCTCCTCATTCATCAGAGTGCAGAGTTCACCCCTTCCCCCCTTACTCATCAGAGTGCAGAGTTCACCCCTTCCCCTCCAACCCATCAGAGTGCAGAGTTCAACCCTTCCCCCCCACCCATCAGAGTGCAGAGTTCACCCCTTCCCTCCTCATTCATCAGAGTGCAGAGTTCACCCCTTCCCCCCACTCATCAGAGTGCAGAGTTCTCCCCTTCCCCCCTCACTCATCAGTGTGCAGAGTTCACCCCTTCCCCTCCAACCCATCAGAGTGCAGAGTTCACCCCTTCCCCCCCAACCATCAGAGTGCAGAGTTCATCCCTTCCCCCCTCACTCATCAGAGTGCAGAGTTCACCCCTTCCCCCCTCACTCATCAGAGTGCAGAGTTCACCCCTTCCCCTCCAACCCATCAGAGTGCAGAGTTCACCCCTTCCCCTCCAACCCATCAGAGTGCAGAGTTCACCCCTTCCCCTCCAACCCATCAGAGTGCAGAGTTCATCCCTTCCCCCCTCACTCATCAGAATGCAGAGTTCACCCCTTCCCCCCTTACTCATCAGAGTGCAGAGTTCACCCTTCCCCCCTTACTCATCAGAGTGCAGAGTTCACCCTTCCCCCCTTACTCATCAGAGTGCAGAGTTCACCCCTTCCCCTCCAACCCATCAGAGTGCAGAGTTCACCCCTTCCCCTCCATCCATCAGAGTGCAGAGTTCACCCCTTCCCCCCTTACTCATCAGAGTGCAGAGTTCACCCCTTCCCCTCCATCCATCAGAGTGCAGAGTTCACCCTTCCCCCCTTACTCATCAGAGTGCAGAGTTCACCCCTTCCCCTCCAACCCATCAGAGTGCAGAGTTCAGCCCTTCCCCTCCATCCATCAGAGTGCAGAGTTCACCCTTCCCCCCTTACTCATCAGAGTGCAGAGTTCAGCCCTTCCCCTCCAACCCATCAGAGTGCAGAGTTCAGCCCTTCCCCTCCATCCATCAGAGTGCAGAGTTCACCCCTTCCCCCCTTACTCATCAGAGTGCAGAGTTCACCCTTCCCCCCTTACTCATCAGAGTGCAGAGTTCACCCCTTCCCCTCCAACCCATCAGAGTGCAGAGTTCACCCCTTCCCCTCCAACCCATCAGAGTGCAGAGTTCACCCCTTCCCCTCCAACCCATCAGAGTGCAGAGTTCATCCCTTCCCCCCTCACTCATCAGAATGCAGAGTTCACCCCTTCCCCCCTTACTCATCAGAGTGCAGAGTTCACCCTTCCCCCCTTACTCATCAGAGTGCAGAGTTCACCCCTTCCCCTCCAACCCATCAGAGTGCAGAGTTCACCCCTTCCCTCCTCATTCATCAGAGTGCAGAGTTCACCCCTTCCCCCCACTCATCAGAGTGCAGAGTTCACCCCTTCCGCCCTCACTCATCAGTGTGCAGAGTTCACCCCTTCCCCTCCAACCCATCAGAGTGCAGAGTTCACCCCTTCCCCCCCAACCATCAGAGTGCAGAGTTCATCCCTTCCCCCCTCACTCATCAGAGTGCAGAGTTCACCCCTTCCCCCCTCACTCATCAGAGTGCAGAGTTCACCCCTTCCCCTCCAACCCATCAGAGTGCAGAGTTCACCCCTTCCCCTCCAACCCATCAGAGTGCAGAGTTCATCCCTTCCCCCCTCACTCATCAGAATGCAGAGTTCACCCCTTCCCCCCTTACTCATCAGAGTGCAGAGTTCACCCTTCCCCCCTTACTCATCAGAGTGCAGAGTTCACCCTTCCCCCCTTACTCATCAGAGTGCAGAGTTCACCCCTTCCCCTCCAACCCATCAGAGTGCAGAGTTCACCCCTTCCCCTCCATCCATCAGAGTGCAGAGTTCACCCCTTCCCCCCTTACTCATCAGAGTGCAGAGTTCACCCCTTCCCCTCCATCCATCAGAGTGCAGAGTTCACCCTTCCCCCCTTACTCATCAGAGTGCAGAGTTCACCCCTTCCCCTCCAACCCATCAGAGTGCAGAGTTCAGCCCTTCCCCTCCATCCATCAGAGTGCAGAGTTCACCCTTCCCCCCTTACTCATCAGAGTGCAGAGTTCAGCCCTTCCCCTCCAACCCATCAGAGTGCAGAGTTCAGCCCTTCCCCTCCATCCATCAGAGTGCAGAGTTCACCCCTTCCCCCCTTACTCATCAGAGTGCAGAGTTCACCCTTCCCCCCTTACTCATCAGAGTGCAGAGTTCACCCCTTCCCCTCCAACCCATCAGAGTGCAGAGTTCACCCCTTCCCCCCTTACTCATCAGAGTGCAGAGTTCACCCCTTCCCCTCCATCCATCAGAGTGCAGAGTTCACCCTTCCCCCCTTGCACATCAGAGTGCAGAGTTCACCCCTTCCCCTCCAACCCATCAGAGTGCAGAGTCCAGCCCTTCCCCTCCATCCATCAGAGTGCAGAGTTCACCCTTCCCCCCTGACTCATCAGAGTGCAGAGTTCAGCCCTTCCCCTCCAACCCATCAGAGTGCAGAGTTCCCCCCTTCCCCGCTCACTCATCTGAGTGCAGAGTTCACCCCTTCCCCCCTCACTCATCAGAGTGCAGAGTTCACCCCTTACCCCCCACCCATCAGAGTGCAGAGTTCACCCTTCCCCCCTTACTCATCAGAGTGCAGAGTTCACCCCTTCCCCTCCAACCCATCAGAGTGCAGAGATCCCCCCTTCCCCGCTCACTCATCTGAGTGCAGAGTTCACCTCTTCCCCCCTCACTCATCAGAGTGCAGAGGTCACCCCTTCCCCACCACCCATCAGAGTGCAGAGTTCCCCCCTTCCCCCCTCACTCATCAGAGTGCATAGTTCACCCCTTCCCCCCCACCCATCAGAGTGCAGAGTTCACCCCTTCCCCTCCATCCATCAGAGTGCAGAGTTCACCCTTCCCCCCTTACTCATCAGATTGCAGAGTTCAGCCCTTCCCCTCCAACCCATCAGAGTGCAGAGTTCCCCCCTTCCCCACTCACTCATCTGAGTGCAGAGTTCACCCCTTCCCCTCCAACTCATCAGTGCAGAGTTCACCCCTTACCCCCCACCCGTCTGAATGCAGATTTCACCCCTCACCCCACTCATCAGAGTGCAGAGTTCACCCCTTCCCCCCCACACATCAGAGTGCAGAGTTCACCCCTTCCCCCACAACCATCAGAGTGCAGAGTTCACCCCTTCCCCCCTCACTCATCAGAGTGCAGAGTTCACCCCTTCCCCCCTCACTCATCAGAGTGCAGAGTTCACCCCTTCCCCCCCAACCATCAGAGTGCAGAGTTCACCCCTTCCCCCCTCACTCATCAGAGTGCAGAGTTCACCCCTTCGCCCCCAACCGAGTGTAGAGTTCACCCCTTCCCCCACTCACCCATCAGACTGCAGAGTTGACCCATTCCCCTCCAACCCATCAGAGTGCAGAGTTCACCCCTTCTCCCCTCACCCATCAGAGTGCAGAGTTCACCCTTTCCCCCCCACCCATCAGAGTGCAGAGTTCATCCCTTCCCCCCTCACTCATCAGAGTGCAGAGTTCACCCCTTCTCCCCTCACCCATCAGAGTGCAGAGTTCACCCCTTTCCCCCCACCCATCAGAGTGCAGAGTTCACCCCTTCCCCCCCCACCCATCACAGTGCAGAGTTCACCCCTTCCCCCCTCACTCATCAGAGTGCAGAGTTCACCCCTTCCCCCCCACCCATCAGAGTGTAGAGTTCACCCCTTCCCCCCCACTCATCAGAGTGCAGAGTTCCTCCCTTCCCCACTCATACATGAGAGTGCAGAGTTCACCCCTTCCCCCCCACCCATCAGAGTGCAGAGTTCACCCCTTGCCCCCCACCCATCAGAGTGCAGAGTTCACCCCTTCCCCCCCCACCCATCAGAGTGCAGAGTTCACCCCTTCCCTCCTCACCCATCAGAGTGCAGAGTTCACCCCTTCCCTCCTCACCCATCAGAGTGCAGAGTTCACCCCTTCCGGCCTCACCCATCAGAGTGCAGAGTTCACCCCTTCCCCTCCAACCCATCAGAGTGCAGAGTTCACCCCTTCCCCCCTCACTCATCAGTGCAGAGTTCACCCCTTCCCCCCTCACTCATCAGAGTGCAGAGTTCACCCCTTCCCCCCCCACCCATCAGAGTGCAGAGTTCAACCCTTCCCGCCCACCCATCAGAGTGCAGAGTTCACCCCTTCCCTCCTCATTCATCAGAGTGCAGAGTTCACCCCTTCCCCCCTTACTCATCAGAGTGCAGAGTTCACCCCTTCCCCTCCAACCCATCAGAGTGCAGAGTTCAACCCTTCCCCCCCACCCATCAGAGTGCAGAGTTCACCCCTTCCCTCCTCATTCATCAGAGTGCAGAGTTCACCCCTTCCCCCCACTCATCAGAGTGCAGAGTTCTCCCCTTCCCCCCTCACTCATCAGTGTGCAGAGTTCACCCCTTCCCCTCCAACCCATCAGAGTGCAGAGTTCACCCCTTCCCCCCCAACCATCAGAGTGCAGAGTTCATCCCTTCCCCCCTCACTCATCAGAGTGCAGAGTTCACCCCTTCCCCCCTCACTCATCAGAGTGCAGAGTTCACCCCTTCCCCTCCAACCCATCAGAGTGCAGAGTTCACCCCTTCCCCTCCAACCCATCAGAGTGCAGAGTTCACCCCTTCCCCTCCAACCCATCAGAGTGCAGAGTTCATCCCTTCCCCCCTCACTCATCAGAATGCAGAGTTCACCCCTTCCCCCCTTACTCATCAGAGTGCAGAGTTCACCCTTCCCCCCTTACTCATCAGAGTGCAGAGTTCACCCTTCCCCCCTTACTCATCAGAGTGCAGAGTTCACCCCTTCCCCTCCAACCCATCAGAGTGCAGAGTTCACCCCTTCCCCTCCATCCATCAGAGTGCAGAGTTCACCCCTTCCCCCCTTACTCATCAGAGTGCAGAGTTCACCCCTTCCCCTCCATCCATCAGAGTGCAGAGTTCACCCTTCCCCCCTTACTCATCAGAGTGCAGAGTTCACCCCTTCCCCTCCAACCCATCAGAGTGCAGAGTTCAGCCCTTCCCCTCCATCCATCAGAGTGCAGAGTTCACCCTTCCCCCCTTACTCATCAGAGTGCAGAGTTCAGCCCTTCCCCTCCAACCCATCAGAGTGCAGAGTTCAGCCCTTCCCCTCCATCCATCAGAGTGCAGAGTTCACCCCTTCCCCCCTTACTCATCAGAGTGCAGAGTTCACCCTTCCCCCCTTACTCATCAGAGTGCAGAGTTCACCCCTTCCCCTCCAACCCATCAGAGTGCAGAGTTCACCCCTTCCCCTCCAACCCATCAGAGTGCAGAGTTCACCCCTTCCCCTCCAACCCATCAGAGTGCAGAGTTCATCCCTTCCCCCCTCACTCATCAGAATGCAGAGTTCACCCCTTCCCCCCTTACTCATCAGAGTGCAGAGTTCACCCTTCCCCCCTTACTCATCAGAGTGCAGAGTTCACCCTTCCCCCCTTACTCATCAGAGTGCAGAGTTCACCCCTTCCCCTCCAACCCATCAGAGTGCAGAGTTCACCCCTTCCCCTCCATCCATCAGAGTGCAGAGTTCACCCCTTCCCCCCTTACTCATCAGAGTGCAGAGTTCACCCCTTCCCCTCCATCCATCAGAGTGCAGAGTTCACCCTTCCCCCCTTACTCATCAGAGTGCAGAGTTCACCCCTTCCCCTCCAACCCATCAGAGTGCAGAGTTCAGCCCTTCCCCTCCATCCATCAGAGTGCAGAGTTCACCCTTCCCCCCTTACTCATCAGAGTGCAGAGTTCAGCCCTTCCCCTCCAACCCATCAGAGTGCAGAGTTCAGCCCTTCCCCTCCATCCATCAGAGTGCAGAGTTCACCCCTTCCCCCCTTACTCATCAGAGTGCAGAGTTCACCCTTCCCCCCTTACTCATCAGAGTGCAGAGTTCACCCCTTCCCCTCCAACCCATCAGAGTGCAGAGTTCACCCCTTCCCCCCTTACTCATCAGAGTGCAGAGTTCACCCCTTCCCCTCCATCCATCAGAGTGCAGAGTTCACCCTTCCCCCCTTGCACATCAGAGTGCAGAGTTCACCCCTTCCCCTCCAACCCATCAGAGTGCAGAGTCCAGCCCTTCCCCTCCATCCATCAGAGTGCAGAGTTCACCCTTCCCCCCTTACTCATCAGAGTGCAGAGTTCAGCCCTTCCCCTCCAACCCATCAGAGTGCAGAGTTCCCCCCTTCCCCGCTCACTCATCTGAGTGCAGAGTTCACCCCTTCCCCCCTCACTCATCAGAGTGCAGAGTTCACCCCTTACCCCCCACCCATCAGAGTGCAGAGTTCACCCTTCCCCCCTTACTCATCAGAGTGCAGAGTTCACCCCTTCCCCTCCAACCCATCAGAGTGCAGAGATCCCCCCTTCCCCGCTCACTCATCTGAGTGCAGAGTTCACCATTTCCCCCCTCACTCATCAGAGTGCAGAGGTCACCCCTTCCCCACCACCCATCAGAGTGCAGAGTTCCCCCCTTCCCCCCTCACTCATCAGAGTGCAGAGTTCCCCCCTTCCCCCCTCACCCATCAGAGTGCAGAGTTCACCCCTTCCCCTCCATCCATCAGAGTGCAGAGTTCACCCTTCCCCCCTTACTCATCAGATTGCAGAGTTCAGCCCTTCCCCTCCAACCCATCAGAGTGCAGAGTTCCCCCCTTCCCCGCTCACTCATCTGAGTGCAGAGTTCACCCCTTCCCCTCCAACTCATCAGTGCAGAGTTCACCCCTTACACCCCACCCGTCTGAATGTAGATTTCACCCCTCACCCCACTCATCAGAGTGCAGAGTTCACCCCTTCCCCCCCACACATCAGAGTGCAGAGTTCACCCCTTCCCCCCCAACCATCAGAGTGCAGAGTTCACCCCTTCCCCCCTCACTCATCAGAGTGCAGAGTTCACCCCTTCCCCCCTCACTCATCAGAGTGCAGAGTTCACCCCTTCCCCCCCAACCATCAGAGTGCATAGTTCACCCCTTCCCCCCTCACTCATCAGAGTGCAGAGTTCACCCCTTCCCATTCACTCATCAGAGTGCAGAGTTCACCCCTTCCCCCCCAACCATCAGAGTGCAGAGTTCACCCCTTCCCCCTTCACTCATCAGAGTGCAGAGTTCACCCCTTCCCATTCACTCATCAGAGTGCAGAGTTCACCCCTTCCCCCCCAACCATCAGAGTGCAGAGTTCACCCCTTCCCCCTTCACTCATCAGAGTGCAGAGTTCACCCCTTCCCCCCCAACCATTAGAGTGCATAGTTCACCCCTTCCCCCCCCACCCATCAGAGTGCAGAGTTCCCCTTCCCCCTGCACTCATCAGAGTGCATAGTTCACCCCTTCCCCCCCACCCATCAGAGTGCAGAGTTCCCCCTTCCCCCCCCACCCATCAGACTGTAGAGTTCACCCTTCTCCCCTCACCCATCAGAGTGCAGAGTTCACCCCTTCCCCCCACCCATCAGAGTGCAGAGTTCATCCCTTCCCCCTCACTCATCAGAGTGCAGAGTTCATCACTTCTCCCCTCACTCATCAGAGTGCAGAGTTCACCCCTTCCCCCCTCCCCACCCATCAGAATGCAGAGTTCACCCCTTCCCCCCTCACTCATCAGAGTGCAGAGTTCACGCCTTCCCCTCCACCCATCAGAGTGCAGAGGTCACCCCTTCCCCCCTCACTCATCAGAGTGCAGAGTTCACCCCTTCCCCTCCACCCATCAGAGTGCAGAGTTCACCCTTTCCCCCCACTCATCAGAGTGCAGAGCTCCTCCCTTCCCCCTCATCCATCAGAGTGCAGAGTTCACCCCTTCCCCCCGACCCATCAGAGTGCAGAGTTCACCCCTTCCCCCCTCACTCATCAGAGTGCAGAGTTCACCCCTTACCCCCCACCCATCAGAGTGCAGAGTTCACCCTTCCCCCCTTACTCATCAGAGTGCAGAGTTCACCCCTTCCCCTCCAACCCATCAGAGTGCAGAGATCCCCCCTTCCCGCTCACTCATCTGAGTGCAGAGTTCACCTCTTCCCCCCTCACTCATCAGAGTGCAGAGTTCACCCCTTCCCCCCCAACCATCAGAGTGCATAGTTCACCCCTTCCCCCCTCACTCATCAGAATGCAGAGTTCACCCCTTCCCATTCACTCATCAGAGTGCAGAGTTCACCCCTTCCCCCCCAACCATCAGAGTGCAGAGTTCACCCTTCCCCCTTCACTCATCAGAGTGCAGAGTTCACCCCTTCCCATTCACTCATCAGAGTGCAGAGTTCACCCCTTCCCCCCAACCATCAGAGTGCAGAGTTCACCCCTTCCCCCCCAACCATTAGAGTGCATAGTTCACCCTTCCCCCCCCACCCATCAGAGTGCAGAGTTCCCCCCTTCCCCCCTCACTCATCAGAGTGCATAGTTCACCCCTTCCCCCCCACCCATCAGAGTGCAGAGTTCCCCCTTCCCCCCCCCACCCATCAGACTGTAGAGTTCACCCCTTCTCCCCTCATCCATCAGAGTGCAGAGTTCACCCCTTCCCCCCCACCCATCAGAGTGCAGAGTTCATCCCTTCCCCCTCACTCATCAGAGTGCAGAGTTCATCACTTCTCCCTCACTCATCAGAGTGCAGAGTTCACCCCTTCCCCCCTCCCCACCCATCAGAATGCAGAGTTCACCCCTTCCCCCCTCACTCATCAGAGTGCAGAGTTCACCCCTTCCCCCCAACCATCAGAGTGCAGAGTTCACCCCTTCCCCCCTCACTCATCAGAGTGCAGAGTTCACCCCTTCGCCCCAACCGAGTGTAGAGTTCACCCCTTCCCCCACTCACCCATCAGACTGCAGAGTTGACCCATTCCCCTCCAACCCATCAGAGTGCAGAGTTCACCCCTTCTCCCTCACCCATCAGAGTGCAGAGTTCACCCTTTCCCCCCCACCCATCTGAGTGCAGAGTTCATCCCTTCCTCCCTCACTCATCAGAGTGCAGAGTTCACCCCTTCTCCCCTCACCCATCAGAGTGCAGAGTTCACCCCTTTCCCCCACCCATCAGAGTGCAGAGTTCACCCCTTCCCCCCCCACCCATCAGAGTGCAGAGTTCACCCCTTCCCCCCTCACTCATCAGAGTGCAGAGTTCACCCCTTCCCCCCCACCCATCAGAGTGTTGAGTTCACCCCTTCCCCCCACTCATCAGAGTGCAGAGTTCCTCCCTTCCCCACTCATACATGAGAGTGCAGAGTTCACCCCTTCCCCCCCACCCATCAGAGTGCAGAGTTCACCCCTTGCCCCCACCCATCAGAGTGCAGAGTTCACCCCTTCCCCCCCCACCCATCAGAGTGCAGAGTTCACCCCTTCCCTCCTCACCATCAGAGTGCAGAGTTCACCCCTTCCCTCCTCACCCATCAGAGTGCAGAGGTCACCCCTTCCGGCCTCACCCATCAGAGTGCAGAGTTCACCCCTTCCCCTCCAACCCATCAGAGTGCAGAGTTCACCCCTTCCCCCCTCACTCATCAGTGCAGAGTTCACCCCTTCCCCCCTCACTCATCAGAGTGCAGAGTTCACCCCTTCCCCCCCCACCCATCAGAGTGCAGAGTTCAACCCTTCCCGCCCACCCATCAGAGTGCAGAGTTCACCCCTTCCCTCCTCATTCATCAGAGTGCAGAGTTCACCCCTTCCCCCTTACTCATCAGAGTGCAGAGTTCACCCCTTCCCCTCCAACCCATCAGAGTGCAGAGTTCAACCCTTCCCCCCCACCCATCAGAGTGCAGAGTTCACCCTTCCCTCCTCATTCATCAGAGTGCAGAGTTCACCCCTTCCCCCCACTCATCAGAGTGCAGAGTTCACCCCTTCCCCCCTCACTCATCAGTGTGCAGAGTTCACCCCTTCCCTCCAACCCATCAGAGTGCAGAGTTCACCCCTTCCCCCCCAACCATCAGAGTGCAGAGTTCATCCCTTCCCCCTCACTCATCAGAGTGCAGAGTTCACCCCTTCCCCCCTCACTCATCAGAGTGCAGAGTTCACCCCTTCCCCTCCAACCCATCAGAGTGCAGAGTTCACCCCTTCCCCTCCAACCCATCAGAGTGCAGAGTTCACCCCTTCCCCTCCAACCCATCAGAGTGCAGAGTTCATCCCTTCCCCCCTCACTCATCAGAATGCAGAGTTCACCCCTTCCCCCCTTACTCATCAGAGTGCAGAGTTCACCCTTCCCCCCTTACTCATCAGAGTGCAGAGTTCACCCTTCCCCCCTTACTCATCAGAGTGCAGAGTTCACCCCTTCCCCTCCAACCCATCAGAGTGCAGAGTTCACCCCTTCCCTCCATCCATCAGAGTGCAGAGTTCACCCCTTCCCCCCTTACTCATCAGAGTGCAGAGTTCACCCCTTCCCCTCCATCCATCAGAGTGAAGAGTTCACCCTTCCCCCCTTACTCATCAGAGTGCAGAGTTCACCCTTCCCCTCCAACCCATCAGAGTGCAGAGTTCAGCCCTTCCCCTCCATCCATCAGAGTGCAGAGTTCACCCTTCCCCCCTTACTCATCAGAGTGCAGAGTTCAGCCCTTCCCCTCCAACCCATCAGAGTGCAGAGTCAGCCCTTCCCCTCCATCCATCAGAGTGCAGAGTTCACCCCTTCCCCCCTTACTCATCAGAGTGCAGAGTTCACCCTTCCCCCTTACTCATCAGAGTGCAGAGTTCACCCCTTCCCCTCCAACCCATCAGAGTGCAGAGTTCACCCCTTCCCCCCTTACTCATCAGAGTGCAGAGTTCACCCCTTCCCTCCATCCATCAGAGTGCAGAGTTCACCTTCCCCCCTTGCACATCAGAGTGCAGAGTTCACCCCTTCCCCTCCAACCATCAGAGTGCAGAGTCCAGCCCTTCCCCTCCATCCATCAGAGTGCAGAGTTCACCCTTCCCCCCTTACTCATCAGAGTGCAGAGTTCAGCCCTTCCCCTCCAACCCATCAGAGTGCAGAGTTCCCCGCTTCCCCGCTCACTCATCTGAGTGCAGAGTTCACCCCTTCCCCCCTCACTCATCAGAGTGCAGAGTTCACCCCTTACCCCCCACCCATCAGAGTGCAGAGTTCACCCTTCCCCCCTTACTCATCAGAGTGCAGAGTTCACCCTTCCCCTCCAACCCATCAGAGTGCAGAGATCCCCCCTTCCCCGCTCACTCATCTGAGTGCAGAGTTCACCTCTTCCCCCCTCACTCATCAGAGTGCAGAGGTCACCCCTTCCCCACCACCCATCAGAGTGCAGAGTTCCCCCCTTCCCCCCTCACTCATCAGAGTGCAGAGTTCCCCCCTTCCCCCCTCACCCATCAGAGTGCAGAGTTCACCCCTTCCCCTCCATCCATCAGAGTGCAGAGTTCACCCTTCCCCCTTACTCATCAGATTGCAGAGTTCAGCCCTTCCCCTCCAACCCATCAGAGTGCAGAGTTCCCCCCTTCCCCGCTCACTCATCTGAGTGCAGAGTTCACCCCTTCCCCTCCAACTCATCAGTGCAGAGTTCACCCTTACCCCCCACCCGTCTGAATGTAGATTTCACCCCTCACCCCACTCATCAGAGTGCAGAGTTCACCCCTTCCCCCCCACACATCAGAGTGCAGAGTTCACCCCTTCCCCCCAACCATCAGAGTGCAGAGTTCACCCCTTCCCCCCTCACTCATCAGAGTGCAGAGTTCACCCCTTCCCCCCTCACTCATCAGAGTGCAGAGTTCACCCCTTCCCCCCCAACCATCAGAGTGCATAGTTCACCCCTTCCCCCTCACTCATCAGAGTGCAGAGTTCACCCCTTCCCATTCACTCATCAGAGTGCAGAGTTCACCCCTTCCCATTCACTCATCAGAGTGCAGAGTTCACCCTTCCCCCCAACCATCAGAGTGCAGAGTTCACCCTTCCCCCTTCACTCATCAGAGTGCAGAGTTCACCCCTTCCCCCCAACCATTAGAGTGCATAGTTCACCCCTTCCCCCCCCACCCATCAGAGTGCAGAGTTCCCCCCTTCCCCCCTCACTCATCAGAGTGCATAGTTCACCCCTTCCCCCCCACCCATCAGAGTGCAGAGTTCCCCCCTTCCCCCCCCACCCATCAGACTGTAGAGTTCACCCCTTCTCCCCTCATCCATCAGAGTGCAGAGTTCACCCCTTCCCCTCCATCCATCAGAGTGCAGAGTTCACCCTTCCCCCCTTACTCATCAGAGTGCAGAGTTCACCCCTTCCCCTCCAACCCATCAGAGTGCAGAAATTCAGCCCTTCCCCTCCATCCATCAGAGTGCAGAGTTCACCCTTCCCCCCTTACTCATCAGAGTGCAGAGTTCAGCCCTTCCCCTCCAACCCATCAGAGTGCAGAGTTCAGCCCTTCCCCTCCATCCATCAGAGTGCAGGGTTCACCCCTTCCCCCCTTACTCATCAGAGTGCAGAGTTCACCCCTTCCCCTCCAACCCATCAGAGTGCAGAGTTCACCCCTTCCCCTCCATCCATCAGAGTGCAGAGTTCACCCCTTCCCCCCTTACTCATCAGAGTGCAGAGTTCACCCCTTCCCCTCCATCCATCAGAGTGCAGAGTTCACCCTTTCCCCCCTTACACATCAGAGTGCAGAGTTCACCCCTTACCCCCCACCCGTCTGAATGCAGATTTCACCCCTCACCCCACTCATCAGAGTGCAGAGTTCACCCCTTCCCCCCCACACATCAGAGTGCAGAGTTCACCCCTTCCCCCCCCAACCATCAGAGTGCAGAGTTCACCCCTTCCCCCCTCACTCATCAGAGTGCAGAGTTCACCCCTTCCCCCCCCACTCATCAGAGTGCAGAGTTCACCCCTTCCCCCCCACTCATCAGAGTGCAGAGTTCATCCCTTCCCCCCCACCCATCAGAGTGCAGAGTTCACCCCTTCCCCCCCACCCATCAGAGTGTAGAGTTCACTCCTTCCCCTCCAACCCATCAGAGTGCAGAGTTCACCCCTTCCCCACTCACTCATCTGAGTGCAGAGTTCACCCCTTCCCCCCGACCCATCAGAGTGCAGAGTTCACCCTTCCCCCCTTACTCATCAGAGTGCAGAGTTCACCCCTTCCCCTCCAACCCATCAGAGTGCAGAGTTCCCCCCTTCCCTGCTCACTCATCTGAGTGCAGAGTTCACCTCTTCCCCCCTCACTCATCAGAGTGCAGAGGTCACCCCTTCCCCACCACCCATCAGAGTGCAGAGTTCCCCCCTTCCCCCCTCACTCATCAGAGTGCAGAGTTCACCCCTTCCCCCCCACCCATCAGAGTGCAGAGTTCACCCTTCCCCCCTTACTCATCAGAGTGCAGAGTTCAGCCCTTCCCCTCCAACCCATCAGAGTGCAGAGTTCCCCCCTTCCCCGCTCACTCATCTGAGTGCAGAGTTCACCCCTTCCCCTCCAACTCATCAGTGCAGAGTTCACCCCTTACCCCCCACCCGTCTGAATGCAGATTTCACCCCTCACCCCACTCATCAGAGTGCAGAGTTCACCCCTTCCCCCCCACACATCAGAGTGCAGAGTTCACCCCTTCCCCCCCCAACCATCAGAGTGCAGAGTTCACCCCTTCCCCCCCCACTCATCAGAGTGCAGAGTTCACCCCTTCCCCCCCACTCATCAGAGTGCAGAGTTCATCCCTTCCCCCCCACCCATCAGAGTGCAGAGTTCACCCCTTCCCCCCCACCCATCAGAGTGTAGAGTTCACTCCTTCCCCTCCACTCATCAGAGTGTAGAGTTCATCCCTTACCCCCCCACCCATCAGAGTGCAGAGTTCACCCCTTCCCCCCAACTCATCAGAGTGCAGAGTTCATCCCTTCCCCCCCACCCATCAGAGTGCACAGTTCACCCCTTCCCCCCCACCCATCAGAGTGCAGAGTTCACCCCTTCCCCCCCACTCATCAGAGTGCATAGTTCATCACTTCCCCCCCCACCCATCAGAGTGCAGAGTTCACCCCTTCCCCCCAACTCATCAGAGTGCAGAGTTCATCCCTTCCCCCCCACCCATCAGAGTGCACAGTTCACCCCTTCCCCCCCACCCATCAGAGTGCAGAGTTCACCCCTTCCCCCCCACTCATCAGAGTGCATAGTTCATCACTTCCCCCCCCACCCATCAGAGTGCAGAGTTCACCCCTTCCCCCCTCACTCATCAGAGTGTAGAGTTCACCCCTTCACCCCCAACCGAGTGTAGAGTTCACCCCTTCCCCCACTCACCCATCAGACTGCAGAGTTGACCCATTCCCCTCCAACCCATCAGAGTGCAGAGTTCACCCCTTCTCCCCTCACCCATCAGAGTGCAGAGTTCACCCTTTCCCCCCCACCCATCAGAGTGCAGAGTTCATCCCTTCCCCCCTCACTCATCAGAGTGCAGAGTTCACCCCTTCTCCCCTCACCCATCAGAGTGCAGAGTTCACCCCTTTCCCCCCACCCATCAGAGTGCAGAGTTCACCCCTTCCCCCCCCCCACCCATCAGAGTGCAGAGTTCACCCCTTCCCCCCTCACTCATCAGAGTGCAGAGTTCACCCCTTCCCCCCCACTCATCAGAGTGCAGAGTTCCTCCCTTCCCCACTCATACATGAGAGTGCAGAGTTCACCCCTTCCCCCCCACCCATCAGAGTGCAGAGTTCACCCCTTGCCCCCCACCCATCAGAGTGCAGAGTTCACCCCTTCCCCCCCCACCCATCAGAGTGCAGAGTTCACCCCTTCCCTCCTCACCCATCAGAGTGCAGAGTTCACCCCTTCCCTCCTCACCCATCAGAGTGCAGAGTTCACCCCTTCCGGCCTCACCCATCAGAGTGCAGAGTTCACCCCTTCCCCTCCAACCCATCAGAGTGCAGAGTTCACCCCTTCCCCCCTCACTCATCAGTGCAGAGTTCACCCCTTCCCCCCTCACTCATCAGAGTGCAGAGTTCACCCCTTCACCCCTCACTCAACAGAGTGCAGAGTTCACCCCTTCCCCCCCCCACCCATCAGAGTGCAGAGTTCAACCCTTCCCGCCCACCCATCAGAGTGCAGAGTTCACCCCTTCCCTCCTCATTCATCAGAGTGCAGAGTTCACCCCTTCCCCCCTTACTCATCAGAGTGCAGAGTTCACCCCTTCCCCCCTCACACATCAGAGTGCAGAGTTCACCCCTTCCCCTCCAACCCATCAGAGTGCAGAGTTCAACCCTTCCCACCCACCCATCAGAGTGCAGAGTTCACCCCTTCCCTCCTCATTCATCAGAGTGCAGAGTTCACCCCTTCCCCCCACTCATCAGAGTGCAGAGTTCACCCCTTCCCCCCTCACTCATCAGTGTGCAGAGTTCACCCCTTCCCCTCCAACCCATCAGAGTGCAGAGTTCACCCCTTCCCCCCCAACCATCAGAGTGCAGAGTTCACCCCTTCCCCTCCAACCCATCAGAGTGCAGAGTTCACCCCTTCCCCTCCAACCCATCAGAGTGCAGAGTTCATCCCTTCCCCCCTCACTCATCAGAGTGCAGAGTTCACCCCTTCCCCCCTTACTCATCAGAGTGCAGAGTTCACCCCTTCCCCCCTCACTCATCAGAGTGCAGAGTTCACCCCTTCCCCCCTCACTCATCAGAGTGCAGAGTTCACCCCTTCCCCCCCAACCATCAGAGTGCAGAGTTCACCCCTTCCCCCTTCACTCATCAGAGTGCAGAGTTCACCCCTTCCCCCCCAACCATCAGTGCATAGTTCACCCCTCCCCCCCCCACCCATCAGAGTGCAGAGTTCCCCCCTTCCCCCCTCACTCATCAGAGTGCATAGTTCACCCCTTCCCACCCACCCATCAGAGTGCAGAGTTCCCCCCTTCCCCCCCCACCCATCAGACTGTAGAGTTCACCCCTTCTCCCCTCACCCATCAGAGTGCAGAGTTCACCCCTTCCCCCCCACCCATCAGAGTGCAGAGTTCATCCCTTCCCCCCTCACTCATCAGAGTGCAGAGTTCATCACTTCTCCCCTCACTCATCAGAGTGCAGAGTTCACCCCTTCCCCCCTCCCCACCCATCAGAATGCAGAGTTCACCCCTTCCCCCCTCACTCATCAGAGTGCAGAGTTCACGCCTTCCCCTCCACCCATCAGAGTGCAGAGGTCACCCCTTCCCCCCTAACTCATCAGAGTGCAGAGTTCACCCCTTCCCCTCCACCCATCAGAGTGCAGAGTTCACCCTTTCCCCCCCACTCATCAGAGTGCAGAGCTCCTCCCTTCCCCCCTCATCCATCAGAGTGCAGAGTTCACCCCTTCCCCCCGACCCATCAGAGTGCAGAGTTCACTCCTTCCCCTCCACTCATCAGAGTGTAGAGTTCATCCCTTACCCCCCCCCACCCATCAGAGTGTAGAGTTCACTCCTTCCCCTCCACTCATCAGAGTGTCGAGTTCATCCCTTACCCCCCCACCCATCAGAGTGCAGAGTTCACCCCTTCCCCCCCCCACTCATCAGAGTGCAGAGTTCACCCCTTCCCCCCCACTCATCAGAGTGCAGAGTTCATCCCTTCCCCCCCACCCATCAGAGTGCAGAGTTCACCCCTTCCCCCCCACCCATCAGAGTGTAGAGTTCACTCCTTCCCCTCCACTCATCAGAGTGTAGAGTTCATCCCTTACCCCCCCACCCATCAGAGTGCAGAGTTCACCCCTTCCCCCCAACTCATCAGAGTGCAGAGTTCATCCCTTCCCCCCCACCCATCAGAGTGCACAGTTCACCCCTTCCCCCCCACCCATCAGAGTGCAGAGTTCACCCCTTCCCCCCCACTCATCAGAGTGCATAGTTCATCACTTCCCCCCCCACCCATCAGAGTGCAGAGTTCACCCCTTCCCCCCAACTCATCAGAGTGCAGAGTTCATCCCTTCCCCCCCACCCATCAGAGTGCACAGTTCACCCTTTCCCCCCCACCCATCAGAGTGCAGAGTTCACCCCTTCTCCCCTCACCCATCAGAGTGCAGAGTTCACCCCTTTCCCCCCACCCATCAGAGTGCAGAGTTCACCCCTTCCCCCCCCCCCACCCATCAGAGTGCAGAGTTCACCCCTTCCCCCCTCACTCATCAGACTGCAGAGTTGACCCATTCCCCTCCAACCCATCAGAGTGCAGAGTTCACCCCTTCTCCCCTCACCCATCAGAGTGCAGAGTTCACCCTTTCCCCCCCACCCATCAGAGTGCAGAGTTCATCCCTTCCCCCCTCACTCATCAGAGTGCAGAGTTCACCCCTTCTCCCCTCACCCATCAGAGTGCAGAGTTCACCCCTTTCCCCCCACCCATCAGAGTGCAGAGTTCACCCCTTCCCCCCCCCCCACCCATCAGAGTGCAGAGTTCACCCCTTCCCCCCTCACTCATCAGAGTGCAGAGTTCACCCCTTCCCCCCCACCCATCAGAGTGTAGAGTTCACCCCTTCCCCCCCACTCATCAGAGTGCAGAGTTCCTCCCTTCCCCACTCATACATGAGAGTGCAGAGTTCACCCCTTCCCCCCCACCCATCAGAGTGCAGAGTTCACCCCTTGCCCCCCACCCATCAGAGTGCAGAGTTCACCCCTCCCCCCCCCACCCATCAGAGTGCAGAGTTCACCCCTTCCCTCCTCACCCATCAGAGTGCAGAGTTCACCCCTTCCCTCCTCACCCATCAGAGTGCAGAGTTCACCCCTTCCGGCCTCACCCATCAGAGTGCAGAGTTCACCCCTTCCCCCCCCACCCATCAGACTGTAGAGTTCACCCCTTCTCCCCTCACCCATCAGAGTGCAGAGTTCACCCCTTCCCCCCCACCCATCAGAGTGCAGAGTTCATCCCTTCCCCCCTCACTCATCAGAGTGCAGAGTTCATCACTTCTCCCCTCACTCATCAGAGTGCAGAGTTCACCCCTTCCCCCCTCCCCACCCATCAGAATGCAGAGTTCACCCCTTCCCCCCTCACTCATCAGAGTGCAGAGTTCACGCCTTCCCCTCCACCCATCAGAGTGCAGAGGTCACCCCTTCCCCCCTAACTCATCAGAGTGCAGAGTTCACCCCTTCCCCTCCACCCATCAGAGTGCAGAGTTCACCCTTTCCCCCCCACTCATCAGAGTGCAGAGCTCCTCCCTTCCCCCCTCATCCATCAGAGTGCAGAGTTCACCCCTTCCCCCCGACCCATCAGAGTGCAGAGTTCACTCCTTCCCCTCCACTCATCAGAGTGTAGAGTTCATCCCTTACCCCCCCCACCCATCAGAGTGTAGAGTTCACTCCTTCCCCTCCACTCATCAGAGTGTAGAGTTCATCCCTTACCCCCCCACCCATCAGAGTGCAGAGTTCACCCCTTCCCCCCCCACTCATCAGAGTGCAGAGTTCACCCCTTCCCCCCCACTCATCAGAGTGCAGAGTTCATCCCTTCCCCCCCACCCATCAGAGTGCAGAGTTCACCCCTTCCCCCCTCACCCATCAGAGTGCAGAGTTCACCCCTTCCCCTCCACTCATCAGAGTGTAGAGTTCATCCCTTACCCCCCCACCCATCAGAGTGCAGAGTTCACCCCTTCCCCCCAACTCATCAGAGTGCAGAGTTCATCCCTTCCCCCCCACCCATCAGAGTGCACAGTTCACCCCTTCCCCCCCACCCATCAGAGTGCAGAGTTCACCCCTTCCCCCCCACTCATCAGAGTGCATAGTTCATCACTTCCCCCCCCACCCATCAGAGTGCAGAGTTCACCCCTTCCCCCCAACTCATCAGAGTGCAGAGTTCATCCCTTCCCCCCCACCCATCAGAGTGCACAGTTCACCCCTTCCCCCCCACCCATCAGAGTGCAGAGTTCACCCCTTCCCCCCCACTCATCAGAGTGCATAGTTCATCACTTCCCCCCCCACCCATCAGAGTGCAGAGTTCACCCCTTCCCCCCTCACTCATCAGAGTGTAGAGTTCACCCCTTCACCCCCAACCGAGTGTAGAGTTCACCCCTTCCCCCACTCACCCATCAGACTGCAGAGTTGACCCATTCCCCTCCAACCCATCAGAGTGCAGAGTTCACCCCTTCTCCCCTCACCCATCAGAGTGCAGAGTTCACCCTTTCCCCCCCACCCATCAGAGTGCAGAGTTCATCCCTTCCCCCCTCACTCATCAGAGTGCAGAGTTCACCCCTTCTCCCCTCACCCATCAGAGTGCAGAGTTCACCCCTTTCCCCCCACCCATCAGAGTGCAGAGTTCACCCCTTCCCCCCCCCCCACCCATCAGAGTGCAGAGTTCACCCCTTCCCCCCTCACTCATCAGAGTGCAGAGTTCACCCCTTCCCCCCCACCCATCAGAGTGTAGAGTTCACCCCTTCCCCCCCACTCATCAGAGTGCAGAGTTCCTCCCTTCCCCACTCATACATGAGAGTGCAGAGTTCACCCCTTCCCCCCCACCCATCAGAGTGCAGAGTTCACCCCTTGCCCCCCACCCATCAGAGTGCAGAGTTCACCCCTTCCCCCCCCACCCATCAGAGTGCAGAGTTCACCCCTTCCCTCCTCACCCATCAGAGTGCAGAGTTCACCCCTTCCCTCCTCACCCATCAGAGTGCAGAGTTCACCCCTTCCGGCCTCACCCATCAGAGTGCAGAGTTCACCCCTTCCCCTCCAACCCATCAGAGTGCAGAGTTCACCCCTTCCCCCCTCACTCATCAGTGCAGAGTTCACCCCTTCCCCCCTCACTCATCAGAGTGCAGAGTTCACCCCTTCACCCCTCACTCATCAGAGTGCAGAGTTCACCCCTTCCCCCCCCCACCCATCAGAGTGCAGAGTTCAACCCTTCCCGCCCACCCATCAGAGTGCAGAGTTCACCCCTTCCCTCCTCATTCATCAGAGTGCAGAGTTCACCCCTTCCCCCCTTACTCATCAGAGTGCAGAGTTCACCCCTTCCCCCCTCACACATCAGAGTGCAGAGTTCACCCCTTCCCCTCCAACCCATCAGAGTGCAGAGTTCAACCCTTCCCACCCACCCATCAGAGTGCAGAGTTCACCCCTTCCCTCCTCATTCATCAGAGTGCAGAGTTCACCCCTTCCCCCCACTCATCAGAGTGCAGAGTTCACCCCTTCCCCCCTCACTCATCAGTGTGCAGAGATCACCCCTTCCCCTCCAACCCATCAGAGTGCAGAGTTCACCCCTTCCCCCCCAACCATCAGAGTGCAGAGTTCACCCCTTCCCCTCCAACCCATCAGAGTGCAGAGTTCACCCCTTCCCCTCCAACCCATCAGAGTGCAGAGTTCATCCCTTCCCCCCTCACTCATCAGAGTGCAGAGTTCACCCCTTCCCCCCTTACTCATCAGAGTGCAGAGTTCACCCTTCCCCCCTTACTCATCAGAGTGCAGAGTTCACCCCTTCCCCTCCAACCCATCAGAGTGCAGAGTTCACCCCTTCCCCTCCATCCATCAGAGTGCAGAGTTCACCCCTTCCCCCCTTACTCATCAGAGTGCAGAGTTCACCCCTTCCCCTCCATCCATCAGAGTGCAGAGTTCACCCTTCCCCCCTTACTCATCAGAGTGCAGAGTTCACCCCTTCCCCTCCAACCCATCAGAGTGCAGAGTTCAGCCCTTCCCCTCCATCCATCAGAGTGCAGAGTTCACCCTTCCCCCCTTACTCATCAGAGTGCAGAGTTCAGCCCTTCCCCTCCATCCATCAGAGTGCAGAGTTCACCCCTTCCCCCCTTACTCATCAGAGTGCAGAGTTCACCCTTCCCCCCTTACTCATCAGAGTGCAGAGTTCACCCCTTCCCCTCCAACCCATCAGAGTGCAGAGTTCACCCCTTCCCCTCCATCCATCAGAGTGCAGAGTTCACCCCTTCCCCCCTTACTCATCAGAGTGCAGAGTTCACCCCTTCCCCTCCATCCATCAGAGTGCAGAGTTCACCCTTCCCCCCTTACACATCAGAGTGCAGAGTTCACCCCTTCCCCTCCAACCCATCAGAGTGCAGAGTCCAGCCCTTCCCCTCCATCCATCCGAGTGCAGAGTTCACCCTTCCCCCCTTACTCATCTGAGTGCAGAGTTCACCCCTTCCCCCCTCACTCATCAGAGTGCAGAGTTCACCCCTTACCCCCCACCCATCAGAGTGCAGAGTTCACCCTTCCCCCCTTACTCATCAGAGTGCAGAGTTCACCCCTTCCCCTCCAACCCATCAGAGTGCAGAGTTCCCCCCTTCCCCGCTCACTCATCTGAGTGCAGAGTTCACCTCTTCCCCCCTCACTCATCAGAGTGCAGAGGTCACCCCTTCCCCACCACCCATCAGAGTGCAGAGTTCCCCCCTTCCCCCCTCACTCATCAGAGTGCATAGTTCACCCCTTCCCCCCCCACCCATCAGAGTGCAGAGTTCACCCCTTCCCCTCCATCCATCAGAGTGCAGAGTTCACCCTTCCCCCCTTACTCATCAGAGTGCAGAGTTCAGCCCTTCCCCTCCAACCCATCAGAGTGCAGAGTTCCCCCCTTCCCCGCTCACTCATCTGAGTGCAGAGTTCACCCCTTCCCCTCCAACTCATCAGTGCAGAGTTCACCCCTTACCCCCCACCCGTCTGAATGCAGATTTCACCCCTCACCCCACTCATCAGAGTGCAGAGTTCACCCCTTCCCCCCCACACATCAGAGTGCAGAGTTCACCCCTTCCCCCCCACCCATCAGAGTGCAGAGTTCCCCCTTCCCCCCTCACTCATCGGAGTGCAGAGTTCACCCCTTCTCCCCTCGCTCATCAGAGTGCAGAGTTCACCTCTTCCCCCCCGGCCCATCAGAGTGCAGAGTTCACCCCTTCCCCCCTCACTCATCGGAGTGCAGAGTTCACCCCTTCTCCCCTCGCTCATCAGAGTGCAGAGTTCACCCCTTCCCCCCTCACCCATCAGAGTGCAGAGTTCACCCCATCGCCCCCCACCCATCAGAGTGCAGAGTTCACCCCATCGCCCCCCATCCATCAGAGTGCAGAGTTCACCCCTTCCCCCCTCACTCATCAGAGTGCAGAGTTCACCCCTTCCCCCCCGACCCATCAGAGTGCAGAGTTCACCCCTTCCCCCCCACTCATCAGAGTGCAGAGTTCACCCCTTCCCCCATCACTCATTAGAGTGCAGAGTTCACCCCTTCCCCCCCACTCATCAGAGTGCAGATTTCACCCTTCCCCCCTCACTCATCAGAGTGCAGAGTTCACCGCTTCCCCCCTCACTCATCAAAGTGCAGTTCACCCCTTCCCCCCTCACCCATCAGAGTGCACAGTTCACCCCTTCCCCCCCACCCATCAGAGTGCAGAGTTCACCCCTTCCCCCCCACTCATCAGAGTGCATAGTTCATCACTTCCCCCCCCACCCATCAGAGTGCAGAGTTCACCCCTTCCCCCCAACTCATCAGAGTGCAGAGTTCATCCCTTCCCCCCCACCCATCAGAGTGCACAGTTCACCCCTTCCCCCCCACCCATCAGAGTGCAGAGTTCACCCCTTCCCCCCCACTCATCAGAGTGCATAGTTCATCACTTCCCCCCCCACCCATCAGAGTGCAGAGTTCACCCCTTCCCCCCTCACTCATCAGAGTGTAGAGTTCACCCCTTCACCCCCAACCGAGTGTAGAGTTCACCCCTTCCCCCACTCACCCATCAGACTGCAGAGTTGACCCATTCCCCTCCAACCCATCAGAGTGCAGAGTTCACCCCTTCTCCCCTCACCCATCAGAGTGCAGAGTTCACCCTTTCCCCCCCACCCATCAGAGTGCAGAGTTCATCCCTTCCCCCCTCACTCATCAGAGTGCAGAGTTCACCCCTTCTCCCCTCACCCATCAGAGTGCAGAGTTCACCCCTTTCCCCCCACCCATCAGAGTGCAGAGTTCACCCCTTCCCCCCCCCCCACCCATCAGAGTGCAGAGTTCACCCCTTCCCCCCTCACTCATCAGAGTGCAGAGTTCACCCCTTCCCCCCCACCCATCAGAGTGTAGAGTTCACCCCTTCCCCCCCACTCATCAGAGTGCAGAGTTCCTCCCTTCCCCACTCATACATGAGAGTGCAGAGTTCACCCCTTCCCCCCCACCCATCAGAGTGCAGAGTTCACCCCTTGCCCCCCACCCATCAGAGTGCAGAGTTCACCCCTCCCCCCCCCACCCATCAGAGTGCAGAGTTCACCCCTTCCCTCCTCACCCATCAGAGTGCAGAGTTCACCCCTTCCCTCCTCACCCATCAGAGTGCAGAGTTCACCCCTTCCGGCCTCACCCATCAGAGTGCAGAGTTCACCCCTTCCCCCCCCACCCATCAGACTGTAGAGTTCACCCCTTCTCCCCTCACCCATCAGAGTGCAGAGTTCACCCCTTCCCCCCCACCCATCAGAGTGCAGAGTTCATCCCTTCCCCCCTCACTCATCAGAGTGCAGAGTTCATCACTTCTCCCCTCACTCATCAGAGTGCAGAGTTCACCCCTTCCCCCCTCCCCACCCATCAGAATGCAGAGTTCACCCCTTCCCCCCTCACTCATCAGAGTGCAGAGTTCACGCCTTCCCCTCCACCCATCAGAGTGCAGAGGTCACCCCTTCCCCCCTAACTCATCAGAGTGCAGAGTTCACCCCTTCCCCTCCACCCATCAGAGTGCAGAGTTCACCCTTTCCCCCCCACTCATCAGAGTGCAGAGCTCCTCCCTTCCCCCCTCATCCATCAGAGTGCAGAGTTCACCCCTTCCCCCCGACCCATCAGAGTGCAGAGTTCACTCCTTCCCCTCCACTCATCAGAGTGTAGAGTTCATCCCTTACCCCCCCCACCCATCAGAGTGTAGAGTTCACTCCTTCCCCTCCACTCATCAGAGTGTAGAGTTCATCCCTTAACCCCCACCCATCAGAGTGCAGAGTTCACCCCTTCCCCCCCCACTCATCAGAGTGCAGAGTTCACCCCTTCCCCCCCACTCATCAGAGTGCAGAGTTCATCCCTTCCCCCCCACCCATCAGAGTGCAGAGTTCACCCCTTCCCCCCCACCCATCAGAGTGTAGAGTTCACTCCTTCCCCTCCACTCATCAGAGTGTAGAGTTCATCCCTTACCCCCCCACCCATCAGAGTGCAGAGTTCACCCCTTCCCCCCAACTCATCAGAGTGCAGAGTTCATCCCTTCCCCCCCACCCATCAGAGTGCACAGTTCACCCCTTCCCCCCCACCCATCAGAGTGCAGAGTTCACCCCTTCCCCCCCACTCATCAGAGTGCATAGTTCATCACTTCCCCCCCCACCCATCAGAGTGCAGAGTTCACCCCTTCCCCCCAACTCATCAGAGTGCAGAGTTCATCCCTTCCCCCCCACCCATCAGAGTGCACAGTTCACCCCTTCCCCCCCACCCATCAGAGTGCAGAGTTCACCCCTTCCCCCCCACTCATCAGAGTGCATAGTTCATCACTTCCCCCCCCACCCATCAGAGTGCAGAGTTCACCCCTTCCCCCCTCACTCATCAGAGTGTAGAGTTCACCCCTTCACCCCCAACCGAGTGTAGAGTTCACCCCTTCCCCCACTCACCCATCAGACTGCAGAGTTGACCCATTCCCCTCCAACCCATCAGAGTGCAGAGTTCACCCCTTCTCCCCTCACCCATCAGAGTGCAGAGTTCACCCTTTCCCCCCCACCCATCAGAGTGCAGAGTTCATCCCTTCCCCCCTCACTCATCAGAGTGCAGAGTTCACCCCTTCTCCCCTCACCCATCAGAGTGCAGAGTTCACCCCTTTCCCCCCACCCATCAGAGTGCAGAGTTCACCCCTTCCCCCCCCCCCACCCATCAGAGTGCAGAGTTCACCCCTTCCCCCCTCACTCATCAGAGTGCAGAGTTCACCCCTTCCCCCCCACCCATCAGAGTGTAGAGTTCACCCCTTCCCCCCCACTCATCAGAGTGCAGAGTTCCTCCCTTCCCCACTCATACATGAGAGTGCAGAGTTCACCCCTTCCCCCCCACCCATCAGAGTGCAGAGTTCACCCCTTGCCCCCCACCCATCAGAGTGCAGAGTTCACCCCTTCCCCCCCCACCCATCAGAGTGCAGAGTTCACCCCTTCCCTCCTCACCCATCAGAGTGCAGAGTTCACCCCTTCCCTCCTCACCCATCAGAGTGCAGAGTTCACCCCTTCCGGCCTCACCCATCAGAGTGCAGAGTTCACCCCTTCCCCTCCAACCCATCAGAGTGCAGAGTTCACCCCTTCCCCCCTCACTCATCAGTGCAGAGTTCACCCCTTCCCCCCTCACTCATCAGAGTGCAGAGTTCACCCCTTCACCCCTCACTCATCAGAGTGCAGAGTTCACCCCTTCCCCCCCCCACCCATCAGAGTGCAGAGTTCAACCCTTCCCGCCCACCCATCAGAGTGCAGAGTTCACCCCTTCCCTCCTCATTCATCAGAGTGCAGAGTTCACCCCTTCCCCCCTTACTCATCAGAGTGCAGAGTTCACCCCTTCCCCCCTCACACATCAGAGTGCAGAGTTCACCCCTTCCCCTCCAACCCATCAGAGTGCAGAGTTCAACCCTTCCCACCCACCCATCAGAGTGCAGAGTTCACCCCTTCCCTCCTCATTCATCAGAGTGCAGAGTTCACCCCTTCCCCCCACTCATCAGAGTGCAGAGTTCACCCCTTCCCCCCTCACTCATCAGTGTGCAGAGTTCACCCCTTCCCCTCCAACCCATCAGAGTGCAGAGTTCACCCCTTCCCCCCCAACCATCAGAGTGCAGAGTTCACCCCTTCCCCTCCAACCCATCAGAGTGCAGAGTTCACCCCTTCCCCTCCAACCCATCAGAGTGCAGAGTTCATCCCTTCCCCCCTCACTCATCAGAGTGCAGAGTTCACCCCTTCCCCCCTTACTCATCAGAGTGCAGAGTTCACCCTTCCCCCCTTACTCATCAGAGTGCAGAGTTCACCCCTTCCCCTCCAACCCATCAGAGTGCAGAGTTCACCCCTTCCCCTCCATCCATCAGAGTGCAGAGTTCACCCCTTCCCCCCTTACTCATCAGAGTGCAGAGTTCACCCCTTCCCCTCCATCCATCAGAGTGCAGAGTTCACCCTTCCCCCCTTACTCATCAGAGTGCAGAGTTCACCCCTTCCCCTCCAACCCATCAGAGTGCAGAGTTCAGCCCTTCCCCTCCATCCATCAGAGTGCAGAGTTCACCCTTCCCCCCTTACTCATCAGAGTGCAGAGTTCAGCCCTTCCCCTCCATCCATCAGAGTGCAGAGTTCACCCCTTCCCCCCTTACTCATCAGAGTGCAGAGTTCACCCTTCCCCCCTTACTCATCAGAGTGCAGAGTTCACCCCTTCCCCTCCAACCCATCAGAGTGCAGAGTTCACCCCTTCCCCTCCATCCATCAGAGTGCAGAGTTCACCCCTTCCCCCCTTACTCATCAGAGTGCAGAGTTCACCCCTTCCCCTCCATCCATCAGAGTGCAGAGTTCACCCTTCCCCCCTTACACATCAGAGTGCAGAGTTCACCCCTTCCCCTCCAACCCATCAGAGTGCAGAGTCCAGCCCTTCCCCTCCATCCATCCGAGTGCAGAGTTCACCCTTCCCCCCTTACTCATCTGAGTGCAGAGTTCACCCCTTCCCCCCTCACTCATCAGAGTGCAGAGTTCACCCCTTACCCCCCACCCATCAGAGTGCAGAGTTCACCCTTCCCCCCTTACTCATCAGAGTGCAGAGTTCACCCCTTCCCCTCCAACCCATCAGAGTGCAGAGTTCCCCCCTTCCCCGCTCACTCATCTGAGTGCAGAGTTCACCTCTTCCCCCCTCACTCATCAGAGTGCAGAGGTCACCCCTTCCCCACCACCCATCAGAGTGCAGAGTTCCCCCCTTCCCCCCTCACTCATCAGAGTGCATAGTTCACCCCTTCCCCCCCCACCCATCAGAGTGCAGAGTTCACCCCTTCCCCTCCATCCATCAGAGTGCAGAGTTCACCCTTCCCCCCTTACTCATCAGAGTGCAGAGTTCAGCCCTTCCCCTCCAACCCATCAGAGTGCAGAGTTCCCCCCTTCCCCGCTCACTCATCTGAGTGCAGAGTTCACCCCTTCCCCTCCAACTCATCAGTGCAGAGTTCACCCCTTACCCCCCACCCGTCTGAATGCAGATTTCACCCCTCACCCCACTCATCAGAGTGCAGAGTTCACCCCTTCCCCCCCACACATCAGAGTGCAGAGTTCACCCCTTCCCCCCCACCCATCAGAGTGCAGAGTTCCCCCTTCCCCCCTCACTCATCGGAGTGCAGAGTTCACCCCTTCTCCCCTCGCTCATCAGAGTGCAGAGTTCACCTCTTCCCCCCCGGCCCATCAGAGTGCAGAGTTCACCCCTTCCCCCCTCACTCATCGGAGTGCAGAGTTCACCCCTTCTCCCCTCGCTCATCAGAGTGCAGAGTTCACCCCTTCCCCCCTCACCCATCAGAGTGCAGAGTTCACCCCATCGCCCCCCACCCATCAGAGTGCAGAGTTCACCCCATCGCCCCCCATCCATCAGAGTGCAGAGTTCACCCCTTCCCCCCTCACTCATCAGAGTGCAGAGTTCACCCCTTCCCCCCCGACCCATCAGAGTGCAGAGTTCACCCCTTCCCCCCCACTCATCAGAGTGCAGAGTTCACCCCTTCCCCCATCACTCATTAGAGTGCAGAGTTCACCCCTTCCCCCCCACTCATCAGAGTGCAGATTTCACCCTTCCCCCCTCACTCATCAGAGTGCAGAGTTCACCGCTTCCCCCCTCACTCATCAAAGTGCAGTTCACCCCTTCCCCCCTCACTCATCAGAGTGCAGAGTTCACCCATTCCCCCCGACCCATCAGAGTGCAGAGTTCACCCCTTCCCCCCCACCAATCAGAGTGCAGAGCTCCCCCCTTCCCCCCTCACTCATCAGAGTGCAGAGTTCACCCCTTCCCCCCAACCCATCAGAGTGCAGAGTTCACCCCTTCCCCCCAACCCATCAGAGTGCAGAGTTCACACCTTCCCCCCACCCATCAGTACAGAGTACACCCCTTCCCCTCCAACTCATCAGAGTGCAGTGTTCACCCCTTCCCCCCCACCCATCAGAGTGTAGAGTTCACCCCTTCCCCCCCAACCCATCAGAGTGCAGAGTTCACCCCTTCCCTCCTCATTCATCAGAGTGCAGAGTTCACCCCTTCCCCCTCACCCATCAGAGTGCAGAGTTCCCCCCTCACCCATCAGAGTGCAGAGTTCACCCCTTCCCCTCCAACCCATCAGAGTGCAGAGTTTACCCCTTCTGCACCACCCATCAGAGTGCAGAGTTCACCCCTTCCCCCTCACTCATCAGAGTGCAGAGTTCACCCCTTCCCCCCTCACTCATCAGAGTGCAGAGTTCACCCCTTCCCTCCCGACCCATCAGAGTGCAGAGTTCACCCCTTCCCCCCTCACTCATCAGAGTGCAGAGTTCACCCCTTCCCCCCCACCCATTTGAATGTAGATTTCACCCCTCCCCTCACTCATCAGAGTGCAGAGTTCACTCCTTCCCCCCCACTCATCAGAGTGCAGAGTTCGCCCCTTCCCCCCTCACTCATTCGAGTGCAGAGTTCACCCCTTTCCCCCACTCATCAGAGTGCAGAGTTCACCCCTTTCCCCCACTCATCAGAGTGCAGAGTTCACCCCTTCCCCCCTCACCCATCAGAGTGCAGAGTTCACCCCTTCCCCCCTCACTCATCAGAGTGCAGAGTTCACCCCTTACCCCCCACCCATCAGAGTGCATAGTTCACCCCTTCCCCCCCACCCATCAGAGTGCAGAGTTCACCCCTTCCCCTCCAACCCATCAGAGTGCAGAGTTCCCCCCTTCCCCGCTCACTCATCTGAGTGCAGAGTTCCCCCCTTCCCCGCTCACTCATCTGAGTGCAGAGTTCACCCCTTCCCCTCCAACTCATCAGTGCAGAGTTCACCCCTTACCCCCCACCCGTCTGAATGCAGATTTCACCCCTCACCCCACTCATCAGAGTGCAGAGTTCACCCCTTCCCCCCCACACATCAGAGTGCAGAGTTCACCCCATCCCCCCCACCCATCAGAGTGCAGAGTTCCCCCTTCCCCCCTCACTCATCGGAGTGCAGAGTTCACCCCTTCTCCTCTCGCTCATCAGAGTGCAGAGTTCACCTCTTCCCCCCCGACCCATCAGAGTGCAGAGTTCACCCCTTCCCCCCTCACTCATCGGAGTGCAGAGTCCACCCCTTCTCCCCTCGCTCATCAGAGTGCAGAGTTCACCTCTTCCCCCCCGGCCCATCAGAGTGCAGAGTTCACCCCTTCCCCCCTCACTCATCGGAGTGCAGAGTTCACCCCTTCTCCCCTCGCTCATCAGAGTGCAGAGTTCACCCCTTCCCCCCTCACCCATCAGAGTGCAGAGTTCACCCCATCGCCCCCCACCCATCAGAGTGCAGAGTTCACCCCATCGCCCCCCATCCATCAGAGTGCAGAGTTCACCCCTTCCCCCCTCACTCATCAGAGTGCAGAGTTCACCCCTTCCCCCCCGACCCATCAGAGTGCAGAGTTCACCCCTTCCCCCCCACTCATCAGAGTGCAGAGTTCACCCCTTCCCCCATCACTCATTAGAGTGCAGAGTTCACCCCTTCCCCCCCACTCATCAGAGTGCAGATTTCACCCTTCCCCCCTCACTCATCAGAGTGCAGAGTTCACCGCTTCCCCCCTCACTCATCAAAGTGCAGTTCACCCCTTCCCCCCTCACTCATCAGAGTGCAGAGTTCACCCATTCCCCCCGACCCATCAGAGTGCAGAGTTCACCCCTTCCCCCCCACCAATCAGAGTGCAGAGCTCCCCCCTTCCCCCCTCACTCATCAGAGTGCAGAGTTCACCCCTTCCCCCCAACCCATCAGAGTGCAGAGTTCACCCCTTCCCCCCAACCCATCAGAGTGCAGAGTTCACACCTTCCCCCCACCCATCAGTACAGAGTACACCCCTTCCCCTCCAACTCATCAGAGTGCAGTGTTCACCCCTTCCCCCCCACCCATCAGAGTGTAGAGTTCACCCCTTACCCCCCAACCCATCAGAGTGCAGAGTTCACCCCTTCCCTCCTCATTCATCAGAGTGCAGAGTTCACCCCTTCCCCCTCACCCATCAGAGTGCAGAGTTCCCCCCTCACCCATCAGAGTGCAGAGTTCACCCCTTCCCCTCCAACCCATCAGAGTGCAGAGTTTACCCCTTCTGCACCACCCATCAGAGTGCAGAGTTCACCCCTTCCCCCCTCACTCATCAGAGTGCAGAGTTCACCCCTTCCCCCCTCACTCATCAGAGTGCAGAGTTCACCCCTTCCCTCCCGACCCATCAGAGTGCAGAGTTCACCCCTTCCCCCCTCACTCATCAGAGTGCAGAGTTCACCCCTTCCCCCCTACCCATTTGAATGTAGATTTCACCCCTCCCCTCACTCATCAGAGTGCAGAGTTCACTCCTTCCCCCCCACTCATCAGAGTGCAGAGTTCGCCCCTTCCCCCCTCACTCATTCGAGTGCAGAGTTCACCCCTTTCCCCCACTCATCAGAGTGCAGAGTTCACCCCTTTCCCCCACTCATCAGAGTGCAGAGTTCACCCCTTCCCCCCTCACCCATCAGAGTGCAGAGTTCACCCCTTCCCCCCTCACTCATCAGAGTGCAGAGTTCACCCCTTACCCCCCACCCATCAGAGTGCATAGTTCACCCCTTCCCCCCCACCCATCAGAGTGCAGAGTTCACCCCTTCCCCTCCAACCCATCAGAGTGCAGAGTTCCCCCCTTCCCCGCTCACTCATCTGAGTGCAGAGTTCCCCCCTTCCCCGCTCACTCATCTGAGTGCAGAGTTCACCCCTTCCCCTCCAACTCATCAGTGCAGAGTTCACCCCTTACCCCCCACCCGTCTGAATGCAGATTTCACCCCTCACCCCACTCATCAGAGTGCAGAGTTCACCCCTTCCCCCCCACACATCAGAGTGCAGAGTTCACCCCATCCCCCCCACCCATCAGAGTGCAGAGTTCCCCCTTCCCCCCTCACTCATCGGAGTGCAGAGTTCACCCCTTCTCCTCTCGCTCATCAGAGTGCAGAGTTCACCTCTTCCCCCCCGACCCATCAGAGTGCAGAGTTCACCCCTTCCCCCCTCACTCATCGGAGTGCAGAGTCCACCCCTTCTCCCCTCGCTCATCAGAGTGCAGAGTTCACCTCTTCCCCCCCGGCCCATCAGAGTGCAGAGTTCACCCCTTCCCCCCTCACTCATCGGAGTGCAGAGTTCACCCCTTCTCCCCTCGCTCATCAGAGTGCAGAGTTCACCCCTTCCCCCCTCACTCATCGGAGTGCAGAGTTCACCCCTTCTCCCCTCACCCATCAGAGTGCAGAGTTCACCCCATCGCCCCCCACCCATCAGAGTGCAGAGTTCACCCCATCGCCCCCCATCCATCAGAGTGCAGAGTTCACCCCTTCCCCCCTCACTCATCAGAGTGCAGAGTTCACCCCTTCCCCCCCGACCCATCAGAGTGCAGAGTTCACCCCTTCCCCCCCACTCATCAGAGTGCAGAGTTCACCCCTTCCCCCCTCACTCATTAGAGTGCAGAGTTCACCCCTTCCCCCCAACCCATCAGAGTGCAGAGTTCACACCTTCCCCCCACCCATCAGTACAGAGTACACCCCTTCCCCCCCACCCATCAGAGTGTAGAGTTCACCCCTTCCCCCCCAACCCATCAGAGTGCAGAGTTCACCCCTTCCCTCCTCATTCATCAGAGTGCAGAGTTCACCCCTTCCCCCTCACCCATCAGAGTGCAGAGTTCCCCCCTCACCCATCAGAGTGCAGAGTTCACCCCTTCCCCTCCAACCCATCAGAGTGCAGAGTTTACCCCTTCTGCACCACCCATCAGAGTGCAGAGTTCACCCCTTCCCCCCTCACTCATCAGAGTGCAGAGTTCACCCCTTCCCCCCTCACTCATCAGAGTGCAGAGTTCACCCCTTCCCTCCCGACCCATCAGAGTGCAGAGTTCACCCCTTCCCCCCTCACTCATCAGAGTGCAGAGTTCACCCCTTCCCCCCCACCCATTTGAATGTAGATTTCACCCCTCCCCTCACTCATCAGAGTGCAGAGTTCACTCCTTCCCCCCCACTCATCAGAGTGCAGAGTTCGCCCCTTCCCCCCTCACTCATTCGAGTGCAGAGTTCACCCCTTTCCCCCACTCATCAGAGTGCAGAGTTCACCCCTTTCCCCCACTCATCAGAGTGCAGAGTTCACCCCTTCCCCCCTCACCCATCAGAGTGCAGAGTTCACCCCTTCCCCCCTCACTCATCAGAGTGGAGAGTTCACCCCTTACCCCCCACCCATCAGAGTGCAGAGTTCACCCTTTCCCCCTTACTCATAAGAGTGCAGAGTTCACCCCTTCCCCTCCAACCCATCAGAGTGCAGAGTTCCCCCCTTCCCCGCTCACTCATCTGAGTGCAGAGTTCACCTCTTCCCCCCTCACTCATCAGAGTGCAGAGGTCACCCCTTCCCCACCACCCATCAGAGTGCAGAGTTCCCCCCTTCCCCCCTCACTCATCAGAGTGCATAGTTCACCCCTTCCCCCCCCACCCATCAGAGTGCAGAGTTCACCCCTTCCCCCCTTACTCATTAGAGTGCAGAGTTCACCCCTTCCCCTCCAACCCATCAGAGTGCAGAGTTCCCCCCTTCCCCGCTCACTCATCTGAGTGCAGAGTTCACCCCTTCCCCTCCAACTCATCAGTGCAGAGTTCACCCCTTACCCCCCACCCGTCTGAATGCAGATTTCACCCCTCACCCCACTCATCAGAGTGCAGAGTTCACCCCTTCCCCCCCACACATCAGAGTGCAGAGTTCACCCCTTCCCCCCCACCCATCAGAGTGCAGAGTTCCCCCTTCCCCCCTCACTCATCGGAGTGCAGAGTTCACCCCTTCTCCTCTCGCTCATCAGAGTGCAGAGTTCACCTCTTCCCCCCCGACCCATCAGAGTGCAGAGTTCACCCCTTCCCCCCTCACTCATCGGAGTGCAGAGTCCACCCCTTCTCCCCTCGCTCATCAGAGTGCAGAGTTCACCTCTTCCCCCCCGGCCCATCAGAGTGCAGAGTTCACCCCTTCCCCCCTCACTCATCGGAGTGCAGAGTTCACCCCTTCTCCCCTCGCTCATCAGAGTGCAGAGTTCACCCCTTCCCCCCTCACTCATCGGAGTGCAGAGTTCACCCCTTCTCCCCTCACCCATCAGAGTGCAGAGTTCACCCCATCGCCCCCCACCCATCAGAGTGCAGAGTTCACCCCATCGCCCCCCATCCATCAGAGTGCAGAGTTCACCCCTTCCCCCCTCACTCATCAGAGTGCAGAGTTCACCCCTTCCCCCCCGACCCATCAGAGTGCAGAGTTCACCCCTTCCCCCCCACTCATCAGAGTGCAGAGTTCACCCCTTCCCCCCTCACTCATTAGAGTGCAGAGTTCACCCCTTCCCCCCACTCATCAGAGTGCAGATTTCACCCTTCCCCCCTCACTCATCAGAGTGCAGAGTTCACCGCTTCCCCCCTCACTCATCAAAGTGCAGTTCACCCCTTCCCCCCTCACTCATCAGAGTGCAGACTTCACCCATTCCCCCCGACCCATCAGAGTGCAGAGTTCACCCCTTCCCCCCCACCAATCAGAGTGCAGAGCTCCCCCCTTCCCCCCTCACTCATCAGAGTGCAGAGTTCACCCCTTCCCCCCAACCCATCAGAGTGCAGAGTTCACACCTTCCCCCCACCCATCAGTACAGAGTACACCCCTTCCCCTCCAACTCATCAGAGTGCAGTGTTCACCGCTTCCCCCCCCCACCCATCAGAGTGTAGAGTTCACCCCTTCCCCCCCACCCATCAGAGTGTAGAGTTCACCCCTTCCCCCCCAACCCATCAGAGTGCAGAGTTCACCCCTTCCCTCCTCATTCATCAGAGTGCAGAGTTCACCCCTTCCCCCTCACCCATCAGAGTGCAGAGCTCCCCCCTCACCCATCAGAGTGCAGAGTTCACCCCTTCCCCTCCAACCCATCAGAGTGCAGAGTTTACCCCTTCTGCACCACCCATCAGAGTGCAGAGTTCACCCCTTCCCCCCTCACTCATCAGAGTGCAGAGTTCACCCCTTCCCCCCTCACTCATCAGAGTGCAGAGTTCACCCCTTCCCTCCCGACCCATCAGAGTGCAGAGTTCACCCCTTCCCCCCTCACTCATCAGAGTGCAGAGTTCACCCCTTCCCCCCCACCCATTTGAATGTAGATTTCACCCCTCCCCTCACTCATCAGAGTGCAGAGTTCACTCCTTCCCCCCCACTCATCAGAGTGCAGAGTTCGCCCCTTCCCCCCTCACTCATTCGAGTGCAGAGTTCACCCCTTTCCCCCACTCATCAGAGTGCAGAGTTCACCCCTTTCCCCCACTCATCAGAGTGCAGAGTTCACCCCTTCCCCCCTCACCCATCAGAGTGCAGAGTTCACCCCTTCCCCCCTCACTCATCAGTGCAGAGTTCACCCCTTCCCCACCTCACCCGTCAGACTGCAGAGCTGACCCCTTCCCCCCCACCCATCAGAGTGCAGAGTTCACACCTTCCCCCCACCCATCAGTACAGAGTACACCCCTTCCCCTCTAACTCATCAGAGTGCAGTGTTCACCCCTTCCCCCCCCCAGCCATCAGAGTGTAGAGTTCACCCCTTCCCCCCACGCATCAGAGTGTAGAGTTCACCCCTTCCCCCCCAACCCATCAGAGTGCAGAGTTCACCCCTTCCCTCCTCATTCATCAGAGTGCAGAGTTCACCCCTTCCCCCTCACCCATCAGAGTGCAGAGTTCACCCCTTACCCCCTCACCCATCAGAGTGCAGAGTTCACCCCTTCCCCTCCAACCCATCAGAGTGCAGAGTTTACCCCTTCTGCACCACCCATCAGAGTGCAGAGTTCACCCCTTCCCCCCTCACTCATCAGAGTGCAGAGTTCACCCCTTCCCCCCTCACTCATCAGAGTGCAGAGTTCACCCCTTCCCTCCCGACCCATCAGAGTGCAGAGTTCACCCCTTCCCCCCTCACTCATCAGAGTGCAGAGTTCACCCCTTCCCCCCCACCCATTTGAATGTAGATTTCACCCCTCCCCCCACTCATCAGAGTGCAGAGTTCACCCCTTCCCCCCCACTCATCAGAGTGCAGAGTTCGCCCCTTCCCCCCTCACTCATTCGAGTGCAGAGTTCACCCCTTTCCCCCACTCATCAGAGTGCAGAGTTCACCCCTTCCCCCCTCACCCATCAGAGTGCAGAGTTCACCCCTTCCCCCCTCACTCATCAGTGCAGAGTTCACCCCTTCCCCCCCACCCATCAGAGTGCAGAGTTTACTCCTTCCCCCTCACTCATCAGAGTGCAGAGTTCACCCCTTCCCCCTCACCCATCAGAGTGCAGAGTTCACCCCTTCCCCTCCAACCCATCAGAGTGCAGAGTTTACCCCTTCCGCACCACCCATCAGAGTGCAGAGTTCACCCCTTCCCCCCTCACTCATCAGAGTGCAGAGTTCACCCCTTCCCCCCTCACCCATCAGTACAGAGTACACCCCTTCCCCTCCAACTGATCAGAGTGCAGTGTTCACCCCCTTCCCCCCCCCACCCATCAGAGTGTAGAGTTCACCCCTTCCCCCCCACCCATCAGAGTGCAGAGTTCACCCCTTCCCCCCCAACCCATCAGGGTGCAGAGTTCACCCTTTCCCTCCTCATTCATCAGAGTGCAGAGTTCACCCCTTCCCCCTCACCCATCAGAGTGCAGAGTTCACCCCGTCCCCCCTCACCCATCAGAGTGCAGAGTTCACCCCTTCCCCTCCAACCCATCAGAGCGCAGAGTTTACCCCTTCCCCCCTCACTCATCAGAGTGCAGAGTTCACCCCTTCCCCCCTCACTCATCAGAGTGCAGAGTTCACCCCTTCCCCCTCACTCATCAGAGTGCAGAGTTCAACCCTTCCCCCCCACCCATCAGAGTGCAGAGTTCAACCCTTCCCCCCCACCCATCAGAGTGCAGAGTTCACCCCTTCCCTCCTCATTCATCAGAGTGCAGAGTTCACCCCTTCCCCCCTTACTCATCAGAGTGCAGAGTTCACCCCTTCCCCCCTCACCCATCAGAGTGCAGAGTTCAACCCTTCCCCCCCACCCATCAGAGTGCAGAGTTCACCCCTTCCCTCCTCATTCATCAGAGTGCAGAGTTCACCCCTTCCCCCCTCACTCATCAGAGTGCAGAGTTCACCCCTTCCCCCCTCACTCATCAGAGTGCAGAGTTCACCACTTCCCCCCTCACTCATCGGAGTGCAGAGTTCACCCCTTCTCCCCTCGCTCATCAGAGTGCAGAGTTCACCTCTTCCCCCCCGGCCCATCAGAGTGCAGAGTTCACCCCTTCCCCCCTCACTCATCGGAGTGCAGAGTTCACCCCTTCTCCCCTCGCTCATCAGAGTGCAGAGTTCACCCCTCCCCCCCTCACTCATCGGAGTGCAGAGTTCACCCCTTCTCCCCTCACTCATCAGAGTGCAGAGTTCACCCCATCGCCCCCCACCCATCAGAGTGCAGAGTTCACCCCATCGCCCCCCATCCATCAGAGTGCAGAGTTCACCCCTTCCCCCCTCACTCATCAGAGTGCAGAGTTCACCCCTTCCCCCCCGACCCATCAGAGTGCATAGTTCACCCCTTCCCCCCCACTCATCAGAGTGCAGAGTTCACCCCTTCCCCCCTCACTCATTAGAGTGCAGAGTTCACCCCTTCCCCCCACTCATCAGAGTGCAGATTTCACCCTTCCCCCCTCACTCATCAGAGTGCAGAGTTCACCCCTTCCCCCCTCACTCATCAAAGTGCAGTTCACCCCTTCCCCCCTCACTCATCAGAGTGCAGAGTTCACCCATTCCCCCCGACCCATCAGAGTGCAGAGTTCACCCCTTCCCCCCCACCAATCAGAGTGCAGAGCTCCCCCCTTCCCCCCTCACTCATCAGAGTGCAGAGTTCACCCCTTCCCCCCAACCCATCAGAGTGCAGAGTTCACCCCTTCCCCCCAACCCATCAGAGTGCAGAGTTCACCCCTTCTCCCCCACCCATCAGAGTGCAGAGTTCACCCCTTCCCCCCAACCCATCAGAGTGCAGAGTTCACCCCTTCCCCCCAACCCATCAGAGTGCAGAGTTCACAGCTTCCCCCCACCCATCAGTACAGAGTACACCCCTTCCCCTCCAACTCATCAGAGTGCAGTGTTCACCCCTTCCCCCCCCCACCCATCAGAGTGTAGAGTTCACCCCTTCCCCCCCACCCATCAGAGTGTAGAGTTCACCCCTTCCCCCCCAACCCATCAGAGTGCAGAGTTCACCCCTTCCCTCCTCATTCATCAGAGTGCAGAGTTCACCCCTTCCCCCTCACCCATCAGAGTGCAGAGTTCACCCCTTCCCCCCTCACCCATCAGAGTGCAGAGTTCACCCCTTCCCCTCCAACCCATCAGAGTGCAGAGTTTACCCCTTCTGCACCACCCATCAGAGTGCAGAGTTCACCCCTTCCCCCCTCACTCATCAGAGTGCAGAGTTCACCCCTTCCCCCCTCACTCATCAGAGTGCAGAGTTCACCCCTTCCCTCCCGACCCATCAGAGTGCAGAGTTCACCCCTTCCCCCCTCACTCATCAGAGTGCAGAGTTCACCCCTTCCCCGCCACCCATTTGAATGTAGATTTCACCCCTCCCCCCACTCATCAGAGTGCAGAGTTCCCCCCTTCCCCCCCACTCATCAGAGTGCGGAGTTCGCCCCTTCCCCCCTCACTCATTCGAGTGCAGAGTTCACCCCTTTCCCCCACTCATCAGAGTGCAGAGTTCACCCCTTCCCCCCTCACCCATCAGAGTGCAGAGTTCACCCCTTCCCCCCTCACTCATCAGTGCAGAGTTCACCCCTTCCCCACCTCACCCGTCAGACTGCAGAGCTGACCCCTTCCCCCCCACCCATCAGAGTGCAGAGTTCACACCTTCCCCCCACCCATCAGTACAGAGTACACCCCTTCCCCTCCAACTCATCAGAGTGCAGTGTTCACCCCTTCCCCCCCCCACCCATCAGAGTGTAGAGTTCACCCCTTCCCCCCCACCCATCAGAGTGTAGAGTTCACCCCTTCCCTCCTCATTCATCAGAGTGCAGAGTTCACCCCTTCCCCCTCACCCATCAGAGTGCAGAGTTCACCCCTTCCCCCTCACCCATCAGAGTGCAGAGTTCACCCCTTCCCCCCTCACCCATCAGAGTGCAGAGTTCACCCCTTCCCCTCCAACCCATCAGAGTGCAGAGTTTACCCCTTCTGCACCACCCATCAGAGTGCAGAGTTCACCCCTTCCCCCCTCACTCATCAGAGTGCAGAGTTCACCCCTTCCCCCCTCACTCATCAGAGTGCAGAGTTCACCCCTTCCCTCCCGACCCATCAGAGTGCAGAGTTCACCCCTTCCCCCCTCACTCATCAGAGTGCAGAGTTCACCCCTTCCCCACCACCCATTTGAATGTAGATTTCACCCCTCCCCCCACTCATCAGAGTGCAGAGTTCACCCCTTCCCCCCCACTCATCAGAGTGCAGAGTACGCCCCTTCCCCCCTCACCCATCAGTACAGAGTACACCCCTTCCCCTCCAACTGATCAGAGTGCAGTGTTCACCCCTTCCCCCCCCACCCATCAGAGTGTAGAGTTCACCCCTTCCCCCCCACCCATCAGAGTGCAGAGTTTACTCCTTCCCCCTCACTCATCAGAGTGCAGAGTTCACCCCTTCCCCCTCACCCATCAGAGTGCAGAGTTCACCCCTTCCCCTCCAACCCATCAGAGTGCAGAGTTTACCCCTTCCGCACCACCCATCAGAGTGCAGAGTCCCTTCCCCCCTCACTCATCAGAGTGCAGAGTTCACCCCTTCCCCCCTCACCCATCAGTACAGAGTACACCCCTTCCCCTCCAACTGATCAGAGTGCAGTGTTCACCCCTTCCCCCCCCCCACCCATCAGAGTGTAGAGTTCACCCCTTCCCCCCCACCCATCAGAGTGCAGAGTTCACCCCTTCCCCCCCAACCCATCAGGGTGCAGAGTTCACCCTTTCCCTCCTCATTCATCAGAGTGCAGAGTTCACCCCTTCCCCTCCAACCCATCAGAGCGCAGAGTTTACCCCTTCCCCCCTCACTCATCAGAGTGCAGAGTTCACCCCTTCCCCCCTCACTCATCAGAGTGCAGAGTTCACCCCTTCCCCCCTCACTCATCAGAGTGCAGAGTTCAACCCTTCCCCCCCACCCATCAGAGTGCAGAGTTCAACCCTTCCCCCCCACCCATCAGAGTGCAGAGTTCACCCCTTCCCTCCTCATTCATCAGAGTGCAGAGTTCACCCCTTCCCCCCTTACTCATCAGAGTGCAGAGTTCACCCCTTCCCCCCTCACCCATCAGAGTGCAGAGTTCAACCCTTCCCCCCCACCCATCAGAGTGCAGAGTTCACCCCTTCCCTCCTCATTCATCAGAGTGCAGAGTTCACCCCTTCCCCCCTCACTCATCAGAGTGCAGAGTTCACCCCTTCCACCCTCACTCATCAGAGTGCAGAGTTCACCACTTCCCCCCTCACTCATCGGAGTGCAGAGTTCACCCCTTCTCCCCTCGCTCATCAGAGTGCAGAGTTCACCTCTTCCCCCCCGGCCCATCAGAGTGCAGAGTTCACCCCTTCCCCCCTCACTCATCGGAGTGCAGAGTTCACCCCTTCTCCCCTCGCTCATCAGAGTGCAGAGTTCACCCCTCCCCCCCTCACTCATCGGAGTGCAGAGTTCACCCCTTCTCCCCTCACTCATCAGAGTGCAGAGTTCACCCCATCGCCCCCCACCCATCAGAGTGCAGAGTTCACCCCATCGCCCCCCATCCATCAGAGTGCAGAGTTCACCCCTTCCCCCCTCACTCATCAGAGTGCAGAGTTCACCCCTTCCCCCCCGACCCATCAGAGTGCATAGTTCACCCCTTCCCCCCCACTCATCAGAGTGCAGAGTTCACCCCTTCCCCCCTCACTCATTAGAGTGCAGAGTTCACCCCTTCCCCCCACTCATCAGAGTGCAGATTTCACCCTTCCCCCCTCACTCATCAGAGTGCAGAGTTCACCCCTTCCCCCCTCACTCATCAAAGTGCAGTTCACCCCTTCCCCCCTCACTCATCAGAGTGCAGAGTTCACCCATTCCCCCCGACCCATCAGAGTGCAGAGTTCACCCCTTCCCCCCCACCAATCAGAGTGCAGAGCTCCCCCCTTCCCCCCTCACTCATCAGAGTGCAGAGTTCACCCCTTCCCCCCAACCCATCAGAGTGCAGAGTTCACCCCTTCCCCCCAACCCATCAGAGTGCAGAGTTCACCCCTTCTCCCCCACCCATCAGAGTGCAGAGTTCACCCCTTCCCCCCAACCCATCAGAGTGCAGAGTTCACCCCTTCCCCCCAACCCATCAGAGTGCAGAGTTCACAGCTTCCCCCCACCCATCAGTACAGAGTACACCCCTTCCCCTCCAACTCATCAGAGTGCAGTGTTCACCCCTTCCCCCCCCCACCCATCAGAGTGTAGAGTTCACCCCTTCCCCCCCACCCATCAGAGTGTAGAGTTCACCCCTTCCCCCCCAACCCATCAGAGTGCAGAGTTCACCCCTTCCCTCCTCATTCATCAGAGTGCAGAGTTCACCCCTTCCCCCTCACCCATCAGAGTGCAGAGTTCACCCCTTCCCCCCTCACCCATCAGAGTGCAGAGTTCACCCCTTCCCCTCCAACCCATCAGAGTGCAGAGTTTACCCCTTCTGCACCACCCATCAGAGTGCAGAGTTCACCCCTTCCCCCCTCACTCATCAGAGTGCAGAGTTCACCCCTTCCCCCCTCACTCATCAGAGTGCAGAGTTCACCCCTTCCCTCCCGACCCATCAGAGTGCAGAGTTCACCCCTTCCCCCCTCACTCATCAGAGTGCAGAGTTCACCCCTTCCCCGCCACCCATTTGAATGTAGATTTCACCCCTCCCCCCACTCATCAGAGTGCAGAGTTCCCCCCTTCCCCCCCACTCATCAGAGTGCGGAGTTCGCCCCTTCCCCCCTCACTCATTCGAGTGCAGAGTTCACCCCTTTCCCCCACTCATCAGAGTGCAGAGTTCACCCCTTCCCCCCTCACCCATCAGAGTGCAGAGTTCACCCCTTCCCCCCTCACTCATCAGTGCAGAGTTCACCCCTTCCCCACCTCACCCGTCAGACTGCAGAGCTGACCCCTTCCCCCCCACCCATCAGAGTGCAGAGTTCACACCTTCCCCCCACCCATCAGTACAGAGTACACCCCTTCCCCTCCAACTCATCAGAGTGCAGTGTTCACCCCTTCCCCCCCCACCCATCAGAGTGTAGAGTTCACCCCTTCCCCCCCACCCATCAGAGTGTAGAGTTCACCCCTTCCCTCCTCATTCATCAGAGTGCAGAGTTCACCCCTTCCCCCTCACCCATCAGAGTGCAGAGTTCACCCCTTCCCCCTCACCCATCAGAGTGCAGAGTTCACCCCTTCCCCCCTCACCCATCAGAGTGCAGAGTTCACCCCTTCCCCTCCAACCCATCAGAGTGCAGAGTTTACCCCTTCTGCACCACCCATCAGAGTGCAGAGTTCACCCCTTCCCCCCTCACTCATCAGAGTGCAGAGTTCACCCCTTCCCCCCTCACTCATCAGAGTGCAGAGTTCACCCCTTCCCTCCCGACCCATCAGAGTGCAGAGTTCACCCCTTCCCCCCTCACTCATCAGAGTGCAGAGTTCACCCCTTCCCCACCACCCATTTGAATGTAGATTTCACCCCTCCCCCCACTCATCAGAGTGCAGAGTTCACCCCTTCCCCCCCACTCATCAGAGTGCAGAGTACGCCCCTTCCCCCCTCACTCATTCGAGTGCAGAGTTCACCCCTTTCCCCCACTCATCAGAGTGCAGAGTTCACCCCTTCCCCCCCACCCATTTGAATGTAGATTTCACCCCTCCCCCCACTCATCAGAGTGCAGAGTTCACCCCTTCCCCCCCACTCATCAGAGTGCAGAGTTCGCCCCTTCCCCCCTCACTCATTCGAGTGCAGAGTTCACCCCTTACCCCCTCACCCATCAGAGTGCAGAGTTCACCCCTTCCCCCCTCACTCATCAGTGCAGAGTTCACCCCTTCCCCACCTCACCCGTCAGACTGCAGAGCTGACCCCTTCCCCCCCACCCATCAGAGTGCAGAGTTCACACCTTCCCCCCACCCATCAGTACAGAGTACACCCCTTCCCCTCCAACTCATCAGAGTGCAGTGTTCACCCCTTCCCCCCCCCACCCATCAGAGTGTAGAGTTCACCCCTTCCCCCCCACCCATCAGAGTGTAGAGTCCTCCCCTTCCCCCCCAACCCATCAGAGTGCAGAGTTCACCCCTTCCCTCCTCATTCATCAGAGTGCAGAGTTCACCCCTTCCCCCTCACCCATCAGAGTGCAGAGTTCACCCCTTCCCCCCTCACCCATCAGAGTGCAGAGTTCACCCCTTCCCCTCCAACCCATCAGAGTGCAGAGTTTACCCCTTCTGCACCACCCATCAGAGTGCAGAGTTCACCCCTTCCCCCCTCACTCATCAGAGTGCAGAGTTCACCCCTTCCCCCCTCACTCATCAGAGTGCAGAGTTCACCCCTTCCCCCCTCACTCAGCAGAGTGCAGAGTTCACCCCTTCCCCCCCACCCATGTGAATGTAGATTTCACCCCTCCCCCCACTCATCAGAGTGCAGAGTTCACCCCTTCCCCCCCACTCATCAGAGTGCAGAGTTCGCCCCTTCCCCCCTCACTCATTCGAGTGCAGATTTCACCCCTTTCCCCCACTCATCAGAGTGCAGAGTTCACCCCTTCCCCCCCACCCATCAGAGTGCAGAGTTTACTCCTTCCCCCTCACTCATCAGAGTGCAGAGTTCACCCCTTCCCCCTCACCCATCAGAGTGCAGAGTTCACCCCTTCCCCCCTCACCCATCAGAGTGCAGAGTTCACCCCTTCCCCTCCAACCCATCAGAGTGCAGAGTTTACCCCTTCCGCACCACCCATCAGAGTGCAGAGTTCACCCCTTCCCCCCTCACTCATCAGAGTGCAGAGTTCACCCCTTCCCCCCTCACTCATCAGTACAGAGTACACCCCTTCCCCTCCAACTCATCAGAGTGCAGTGTTCACCCCTTCCCCCCCCCCACCCATCAGAGTGTAGAGTTCACCCCTTCCCCCCCACCCATCAGAGTGCAGAGTTCACCCCTTACCCCCCAACCCCAGGCTGCAGAGTTCACTCTTTCCCTCCTCATTCATCAGAGTGCAGAGTTCACCCCTTCCCCCTCACCCATCAGAGTGCAGAGTTCACCCCGTCCCCCCTCACCCATCAGAGTGCAGAGTTCACCCCTTCCCCTCCAACCCATCACAGCGCAGAGCTTACCCCTTCCCCCCTCACTCATCAGAGTGCAGAGTTCACCCCTTCCCCCCTCACTCATCAGAGTGCAGAGTTCACCCCTTCCCCCCTCACTCATCAGAGTGCAGAGTTCACCCCTTCTCCCCCACCCATCAGAGTGCAGAGTTCAACCCTTCCCCCCCACCCATCAGAGTGCAGAGGTTACCCCTTCCCTCCAACCCATCAGAGTGCAGAGTTCACCCCTTCCCCTCCAAACATCAGAATGCAGAGTTCATCCCTTCCCCACTCACTCATCAGAGTGCAGAGTTCACCCCTTCCCTCCCGACCCATCAGAGTGCAGAGTTCACCCCTTCCCCCCTCACTCATCAGAGTGCAGAGTTCAGCCCTACCCCCCCACCCATTTGAATGTAGATTTCACCCCTCCCCCCACTCATCAGAGTGCAGAGTTCACCCCTTCCCCTCCAACCCATCAGAGTGCAGAGTTTACTCCTTCCCCCTCACTCATCAGAGTGCAGAGTTCACCCCTTCCCCCCCACCCATCAGAGTGCAGAGTTCAACCCTTCCCCCCCACCCATCAGAGTGCAGAGGTCACCCCTTCCCTCCTCATTCATCAGAGTGCAGAGTTCACCCCTTCCCCCCTTACTCATCAGAGTGCAGAGTTCACCCCTTCCCCCCTCACCCATCAGAGTGCAGAGTTCAACCCTTCCCCCCCACCCATCAGAGTGCAGAGTTCACCCCTTCCCTCCTCATTCATCAGAGTGCAGAGTTCACCCCTTCCCCCCTCACTCATCAGAGTGCAGAGTTCACCCCTTCCCCCCTCATTCATCAGAGTGCAGAGTTCACCCCTTCCCCCCTCACTCATCAGAGTGCAGAGTTCACCCCTTCCCCTCCAACCCATCAGAGTGCAGAGTTCACCCCTTCCCCTCCAAACATCAGAATGCAGAGTTCATCCCTTCCCCCCTCACTCATCAGAGTGCAGAGTTCACCCCTTCCCCCCTTACTCATCAGAGTGCAGAGTTCACCCCTTCCCCCCTTACTCATCAGAGTGCAGAGTTCACCCCTTCCCCCCTTACTCATCAGAGTGCAGAGTTTACCACTTCCCCCCCACCCATCAGAGTGCAGAGTTCACCCCTTCCCCCCTCACCCATCAGAGTGCAGAGTTCAACCCTTCCCCCCCACCCATCAGAGTGCAGAGTTCACCCCTTCCCTCCTCATTCATCAGAGTGCAGAGTTCACCCCTTCCCCCCTCACCCATCAGAGTGCAGAGTTCACCCCTTCCCCCCTCACTCATCAGTGCAGAGTTCACCCCTTCCCCACCTCACCCGTCAGACTGCAGAGCTGACCCCTTCCCCCCCACCCATCAGAGTGCAGAGTTCACACCTTCCCCCCACCCATCAGTACAGAGTACACCCCTTCCCCTCCAACTCATCAGAGTGCAGTGTTCACCCCTTCCCCCCCCAACCCATCAGAGTGTAGAGTTCACCCCTTCCCCCCCACCCATCAGAGTGTAGAGTTCACCCCTTCCCCCCCAACCCATCAGAGTGCAGAGTTCACCCCTTCCCTCCTCATTCATCAGAGTGCAGAGTTCACCCCTTCCCCCTCACCCATCAGAGTGCAGAGTTCACCCCTTCCCCCCTCACCCATCAGAGTGCAGAGTTCACCCCTTCCCCTCCAACCCATCAGAGTGCAGAGTTTACCCCTTCTGCACCACCCATCAGAGTGCAGAGTTCACCCCTTCCCCCCTCACTCATCAGAGTGCAGAGTTCACCCCTTCCCCCCTCACTCATCAGAGTGCAGAGTTCACCCCTTCCCCCCCACTCATCAGAGTGCAGAGTTCGCCCCTTCCCCCCTCACTCATTCGAGTGCAGAGTTCACCCCTTCCCCCCTCACTCATCAGAGTGCAGACTTCAACCCTTCCCCCCCACCCATCAGAGTGCAGAGTTCAACCCTTCCCCCCCACCCATCAGAGTGCAGAGTTCACCCCTTCCCTCCTCATTCATCAGAGTGCAGAGTTCACCCCTTCCCACCTTACTCATCAGAGTGCAGAGTTCACCCCTTCCCCCCTCACCCATCAGAGTGCAGAGTTCAACCCTTCCCCCCCACCCATCAGAGTGCAGAGTTCACCCCTTCCCTCCTCATTCATCAGAGTGCAGAGTTCACCCCTTCCCCCCTCACTCATCAGAGTGCAGAGTTCACCCCTTCCCCCCTCACTCATCAGAGTGCAGAGTTCACCCCTTCCCCCCTCACTCATCAGAGTGCAGAGTTCACCCCTTCCCCTCCAACCCATCAGAGTGCAGAGTTCACCCCTTCCCCCCTTACTCATCAGAGTGCAGAGTTCACCCCTTCCCCTCCAACCCATCAGAGTGCAGAGTTCCCCCCTTCCCCGCTCACTCATCTGAGTGCAGAGTTCACCCCTTCCCCTCCAACTCATCAGTGCAGAGTTCACCCCTTACCCCCCACCCGTCTGAATGCAGATTTCAACCCTCACCCCACTCATCAGAGTGCAGAGTTCACCCCTTCCCCCCCACACATCAGAGTGCAGAGTTCACCCCTTCCCCCCCACCCATCAGAGTGCAGAGTTCCCCCTTCCCCCCTCACTCATCGGAGTGCAGAGTTCACCCCTTCTCCCCTCGCTCATCAGAGTGCAGCGTTCACCTCTTCCCCCCCGACCCATCAGAGTGCAGAGTTCACCCCTTCCCCCCTCACTCATCGGAGTGCAGAGTCCACCCCTTCTCCCCTCGCTCATCAGAGTGCAGAGTTCACCTCTTCCCCCCCGACCCATCAGAGTGCAGAGTTCACCACTTCCCCCCTCACTCATCGGAGTGCAGAGTTCACCCCTTCTCCCCTCGCTCATCAGAGTGCAGAGTTCACCTCTTCCCCCCCGGCCCATCAGAGTGCAGAGTTCACCCCTTCCCCCCTCACTCATCGGAGTGCAGAGTTCACCCCTTCTCCCCTCGCTCATCAGAGTGCAGAGTTCACCCCTTCCCCCCTCACTCATCGGAGTGCAGAGTTCACCCCTTCTCCCCTCACTCATCAGAGTGCAGAGTTCACCCCATCGCCCCCCACCCATCAGAGTGCAGAGTTCACCCCATCGCCCCCCATCCATCAGAGTGCAGAGTTCACCCCTTCCCCCCTCACTCATCAGAGTGCAGAGTTCACCCCTTCCCCCCCGACCCATCAGAGTGCATAGTTCACCCCTTCCCCCCCACTCATCAGAGTGCAGAGTTCACCCCTTCCCCCCTCACTCATTAGAGTGCAGAGTTCACCCCTTCCCCCCACTCATCAGAGTGCAGATTTCACCCTTCCCCCCTCACTCATCAGAGTGCAGAGTTCACCCCTTCCCCCCTCACTCATCAAAGTGCAGTTCACCCCTTCCCCCCTCACTCATCAGAGTGCAGAGTTCACCCATTCCCCCCGACCCATCAGAGTGCAGAGTTCACCCCTTCCCCCCCACCAATCAGAGTGCAGAGCTCCCCCCTTCCCCCCTCACTCATCAGAGTGCAGAGTTCACCCCTTCCCCCCAACCCATCAGAGTGCAGAGTTCACCCCTTCCCCCCAACCCATCAGAGTGCAGAGTTCACCCCTTCTCCCCCACCCATCAGAGTGCAGAGTTCACCCCTTCCCCCCAACCCATCAGAGTGCAGAGTTCACCCCTTCCCCCCAACCCATCAGAGTGCAGAGTTCACAGCTTCCCCCCACCCATCAGTACAGAGTACACCCCTTCCCCTCCAACTCATCAGAGTGCAGTGTTCACCCCTTCCCCCCCCCACCCATCAGAGTGTAGAGTTCACCCCTTCCCCCCCACCCATCAGTGTAGAGTTCACCCCTTCCCCCCCAACCCATCAGAGTGCAGAGTTCACCCCTTCCCTCCTCATTCATCAGAGTGCAGAGTTCACCCCTTCCCCCTCACCCATCAGAGTGCAGAGTTCACCCCTTCCCCCCTCACCCATCAGAGTGCAGAGTTCACCCCTTCCCCTCCAACCCATCAGAGTGCAGAGTTTACCCCTTCTGCACCACCCATCAGAGTGCAGAGTTCACCCCTTCCCCCCTCACTCATCAGAGTGCAGAGTTCACCCCTTCCCCCCTCACTCATCAGAGTGCAGAGTTCACCCCTTCCCTCCCGACCCATCAGAGTGCAGAGTTCACCCCTTCCCCCCTCACTCATCAGAGTGCAGAGTTCACCCCTTCCCCCCCACCCATTTGAATGTAGATTTCACCCCTCCCCCCACTCATCAGAGTGCAGAGTTCCCCCCTTCCCCCCCACTCATCAGAGTGCGGAGTTCGCCCCTTCCCCCCTCACTCATTCGAGTGCAGAGTTCACCCCTTTCCCCCACTCATCAGAGTGCAGAGTTCACCCCTTCCCCCCTCACCCATCAGAGTGCAGAGTTCACCCCTTCCCCCCTCACTCATCAGACTGCAGAGCTGACCCCTTCCCCCCCACCCATCAGAGTGCAGAGTTCACACCTTCCCCCCACCCATCAGTACAGAGTACACCCCTTCCCCTCCAACTCATCAGAGTGCAGTGTTCACCGCTTCCCCCCCCCACCCATCAGAGTGTAGAGTTCACCCCTTCCCCCCCACCCATCAGAGTGTAGAGTCCTCCCCTTCCCCCCCAACCCATCAGAGTGCAGAGTTCACCCCTTCCCTCCTCATTCATCAGAGTGCAGAGTTCACCCCTTCCCCCTCACCCATCAGAGTGCAGAGTTCACCCCTTCCCCCCTCACCCATCAGAGTGCAGAGTTCACCCCTTCCCCTCCAACCCATCAGAGTGCAGAGTTTACCCCTTCTGCACCACCCATCAGAGTGCAGAGTTCACCCCTTCCCCCCTCACTCATCAGAGTGCAGAGTTCACCCCTTCCCCCCTCACTCATCAGAGTGCAGAGTTCACCCCTTCCCTCCCGACCCATCAGAGTGCAGAGTTCACCCCTTCCCCCCTCACTCATCAGAGTGCAGAGTTCACCCCTTCCCCCCCACCCATGTGAATGTAGATTTCACCCCTCCCCCCACTCATCAGAGTGCATAGTTCACCCCTTCCCCCCCACTCATCAGAGTGCAGAGTTCGCCCCTTCCCCCCTCACTCATTCGAGTGCAGAGTTCACCCCTTTCCCCCACTCATCAGAGTGCAGAGTTCACCCCTTCCCCCCCACCCATCAGAGTGCAGAGTTTACTCCTTCCCCCTCACTCATCAGAGTGCAGAGTTCACCCCTTCCCCCTCACCCATCAGAGTGCAGAGTTCACCCCTTCCCCCCTCACCCATCAGAGTGCAGAGTTCACCCCTTCCCCTCCAACCCATCAGAGTGCAGAGTTTACCCCTTCCGCACCACCCATCAGAGTGCAGAGTTCACCCCTTCCCCCCTCACTCATCAGAGTGCAGAGTTCACCCCTTCCCCCCTCACTCATCAGTACAGAGTACACCCCTTCCCCTCCAACTCATCAGAGTGCAGTGTTCACCCCTTCCCCCTCACCCATCAGAGTGCAGAGTTCACCCCTTCCCCCTCACCCATCAGAGTGCAGAGTTCACCCCGTCCCCCCTCACCCATCAGAGTGCAGAGTTCACCCCTTCCCCTCCAACCCATCACAGCGCAGAGTTGACCCCTTCCCCCCTCACTCATCAGAGTGCAGAGTTCACCCCTTCCCCCCTCACTCATCAGAGTGCAGAGTTCACCCCTTCCCCCCTCACTCATCAGAGTGCAGAGTTCACCCCTTCTCCCCCACCCATCAGAGTGCAGAGTTCAACCCTTCCCCCCCACCCATCAGAGTGCAGAGGTTACCCCTTCCCTCCAACCCATCAGAGTGCAGAGTTCACCCCTTCCCCTCCAAACATCAGAATGCAGAGTTCATCCCTTCCCCACTCACTCATCAGAGTGCAGAGTTCACCCCTTCCCTCCCGACCCATCAGAGTGCAGAGTTCACCCCTTCCCCCCTCACTCATCAGAGTGCAGAGTTCAGCCCTACCCCCCCACCCATTTGAATGTAGATTTCACCCCTCCCCCCACTCATCAGAGTGCAGAGTTCACCCCTTCCCCTCCAACCCATCAGAGTGCAGAGTTTACTCCTTCCCCCTCACTCATCAGAGTGCAGAGTTCACCCCTTCCCCTCCAACCCATCACAGCGCAGAGTTGACCCCTTCCCCCCTCACTCATCAGAGTGCAGAGTTCACCCCTTCCCCCCTCACTCATCAGAGTGCAGAGTTCACCCCTTCCCCCCTCACTCATCAGAGTGCAGAGTTCACCCCTTCTCCCCCACCCATCAGAGTGCAGAGTTCAACCCTTCCCCCCCACCCATCAGAGTGCAGAGGTTACCCCTTCCCTCCAACCCATCAGAGTGCAGAGTTCACCCCTTCCCCTCCAAACATCAGAATGCAGAGTTCATCCCTTCCCCACTCACTCATCAGAGTGCAGAGTTCACCCCTTCCCTCCCGACCCATCAGAGTGCAGAGTTCACCCCTTCCCCCCTCACTCATCAGAGTGCAGAGTTCAGCCCTACCCCCCCACCCATTTGAATGTAGATTTCACCCCTCCCCCCACTCATCAGAGTGCAGAGTTCACCCCTTCCCCTCCAACCCATCAGAGTGCAGAGTTTACTCCTTCCCCCTCACTCATCAGAGTGCAGAGTTCACCCCTTCCCCCCCACCCATCAGAGTGCAGAGTTCAACCCTTCCCCCCCACCCATCAGAGTGCAGAGGTCACCCCTTCCCTCCTCATTCATCAGAGTGCAGAGTTCACCCCTTCCCCCCTTACTCATCAGAGTGCAGAGTTCACCCCTTCCCCCCTCACCCATCAGAGTGCAGAGTTCAACCCTTCCCCCCCACCCATCAGAGTGCAGAGTTCACCCCTTCCCTCCTCATTCATCAGAGTGCAGAGTTCACCCCTTCCCCCCTCACTCATCAGAGTGCAGAGTTCACCCCTTCCCCCCTCATTCATCAGAGTGCAGAGTTCACCCCTTCCCCCCTCACTCATCAGAGTGCAGAGTTCACCCCTTCCCCTCCAACCCATCAATGTGCAGAGTTCACCCCTTCCCCTCCAAACATCAGAATGCAGAGTTCATCCCTTCCCCCCTCACTCATCAGAGTGCAGAGTTCACCCCTTCCCCCCTTACTCATCAGAGTGCAGAGTTCACCCCTTCCCCCCTTACTCATCAGAGTGCAGAGTTCACCCCTTCCCCCCTTACTCATCAGAGTGCAGAGTTTACCACTTCCCCCCCACCCATCAGAGTGCAGAGTTCACCCCTTCCCCCCTCACCCATCAGAGTGCAGAGTTCAACCCTTCCCCCCCACCCATCAGAGTGCAGAGTTCACCCCTTCCCTCCTCATTCATCAGAGTGCAGAGTTCACCCCTTCCCCCCTCACCCATCAGAGTGCAGAGTTCACCCCTTCCCCCCTCACTCATCAGTGCAGAGTTCACCCCTTCCCCACCTCACCCGTCAGACTGCAGAGCTGACCCCTTCCCCCCCACCCATCAGAGTGCAGAGTTCACACCTTCCCCCCACCCATCAGTACAGAGTACACCCCTTCCCCTCCAACTCATCAGAGTGCAGTGTTCACCCCTTCCCCCCCCAACCCATCAGAGTGTAGAGTTCACCCCTTCCCCCCCACCCATCAGAGTGTAGAGTTCACCCCTTCCCCCCCAACCCATCAGAGTGCAGAGTTCACCCCTTCCCTCCTCATTCATCAGAGTGCAGAGTTCACCCCTTCCCCCTCACCCATCAGAGTGCAGAGTTCACCCCCTTCCCCCCTCACCCATCAGAGTGCAGAGTTCACCCCTTCCCCTCCAACCCATCAGAGTGCAGAGTTTACCCCTTCTGCACCACCCATCAGAGTGCAGAGTTCACCCCTTCCCCCCTCACTCATCAGAGTGCAGAGTTCACCCCTTCCCCCCTCACTCATCAGAGTGCAGAGTTCACCCCTTCCCCCCCACTCATCAGAGTGCAGAGTTCGCCCCTTCCCCCCTCACTCATTCGAGTGCAGAGTTCACCCCTTTCCCCCACTCATCAGAGTGCAGAGTTCACCCCTTCCCCCCTCACCCATCAGAGTGCAGAGTTCACCCTTCCCCCCTCACTCATCAGTGCAGAGTTCACCCCTTCCCCACCTCTCCCGTCAGACTGCAGAGCTGACCCCTTCCCCCCCACCCATCAGAGTGCAGAGTTCACCCCTTCCCCCCTCACTCATCAGTGCAGAGTTCACCCCTTCCCCACCTCACCCGTCAGACTGCAGAGCTGACCCCTTCCCCCCCACCCATCAGAGTGCAGAGTTCACACCTTCCCCCCACCCATCAGTACAGAGTACACCCCTTCCCCTCCAACTCATCAGAGTGCAGTGTTCACCCCTTCCCCCCCCACCCATCAGAGTGTAGAGTCCACCCCTTCCCCTCCAACCCATCAGAGTGCAGAGTTCACCCCTTCCCTCCTCATTCATCAGAGTGCAGAGTTCATCCCTTCCCCCTCACCCATCAGAGTGCAGAGTTCACCCCTTCCCCCCTCACCCATCAGAGTGCAGAGTTCACCCCTTCCCCTCCAACCCATCAGAGTGCAGAGTTTACCCCTTCTGCACCACCCATCAGAGTGCAGAGTTCACCCCTTCCCCCCTCACTCATCAGAGTGCAGAGTTCACCCCTTCCCCCCTCACTCATCAGAATGCAGAGTTCACCCCTTCCCTCCCGACCCATCAGAGTGCAGAGTTCACCCCTTCCCCCCTCACTCATCAGAGTGCAGAGTTCACCCCTTCCCCCCCACCCATTTGAATGTAGATTTCACCCCTCCCCCCACTCATCAGAGTGCAGAGTTCACCCCTTCCCCCCCACTCATCAGAGTGCAGAGTTCGCCCCTTCCCCCCTCACTCATTCGAGTGCAGAGTTCACCCCTTTCCCCCACTCATCAGAGTGCAGAGTTCACCCCTTCCCCCCCACCCATCAGACTGCAGAGTTTACTCCTTCCCCCTCACTCATCAGAGTGCAGAGTTCACCCCTTCCCCCTCACCCATCAGAGTGCAGAGTTCACCCCTTCCCCCCTCACCCATCAGAGTGCAGAGTTCACCCCTTCCCCTCCAACCCATCAGAGTGCAGAGTTTACCCCTTCCGCACCACCCATCAGAGTGCAGAGTTCACCCCTTCCCCCTCACCCATCAGAGTGCAGAGTTCACCCCGTCCCCCCTCACCCATCAGAGTGCAGAGTTCACCCCTTCCCCTCCAACCCATCAGAGCGCAGAGTTTACCCCTTCCCCCCTCACTCATCAGAGTGCAGAGTTCACCCCTTCCCCCCTCACTCATCAGAGTGCAGAGTTCACCCCTTCCCCCCTCACTCATCAGAGTGCAGAGTTCACCCCTTCCCCCCCACCCATCAGAGTGCAGAGTTCAACCCTTCCCCCCCACCCATCAGAGTGCAGAGTTCACCCCTTCCCTCCTCATTCATCAGAGTGCAGAGTTTACCCCTTTCCCCCTTTCTCATCAGAGTGCAGAGTTCACCCCTTCCCTCCTCATTCATCAGAGTGCAGAGTTCACCCCTTCCCCCCCTCACTCATCAGAGTGCAGAGTTCACCCCTTCCCCCCTCACTCATCAGTACAGAGTACACCCCTTCCCCTCCAACTCATCAGAGTGCAGTGTTCACCCCTTCCCCCCCCACCCATCAGAGTGTAGAGTTCACCCCTTCCCCCCCACCCATCAGAGTGCAGAGTTCACCCCTTCCCCCACAACCCATCAGGGTGTAGAGTTCACCCTTTCCCTCCTCATTCATCAGAGTGCAGAGTTCACCCCTTCCCCCTCACCCATCAGAGTGCAGAGTTCACCCCGTCCCCCCTCACCCATCAGAGTGCAGAGTTCACCTCTTCCCCTCCAACCCATCAGAGCGCAGAGTTTACCCCTTCCCCCCTCACTCATCAGAGTGCAGAGTTCACCCCTTCCCCCCTCACTCATCAGAGTGCAGAGTTCACCCCTTCCCCCCTCACTCATCAGAGTGCAGAGTTCACCCCTTCCCCCCTCACTCATCAGAGTGCAGAGTTCACCCCTTCCCCTCCAACCCATCAGAGTGCAGAGTTCACCCCTTCCCCCCTTACTCATCAGAGTGCAGAGTTCACCCCTTCCCCTCCAACCCATCAGAGTGCAGAGTTCCCCCCTTCCCCGCTCACTCATCTGAGTGCAGAGTTCACCCCTTCCCCTCCAACTCATCAGTGCAGAGTTCACCCCTTACCCCCCACCCGTCTGAATGCAGATTTCACCCCTCACCCCACTCATCAGAGTGCAGAGTTCACCCCTTCCCCCCTCACTCATCGGAGTGCAGAGTCCACCCCTTCTCCCCTCGCTCATCAGAGTGCAGAGTTCACCTCTTCCCCCCCCGACCCATCAGAGTGCAGAGTTCACCACTTCCCCCCTCACTCATCGGAGTGCAGAGTTCACCCCTTCTCCCCTCGCTCATCAGAGTGCAGAGTTCAGCTCTTCCACCCCGGCCCATCAGAGTGCAGAGTTCACCCCTTCCCCCCTCACTCATCGGAGTGCAGAGTTCACCCCTTCTCCCCTCGCTCATCAGAGTGCAGAGTTCACCCCTTCCCCCCTCACTCATCGGAGTGCAGAGTTCACCCCTTCTCCCCTCACTCATCAGAGTGCAGAGTTCACCCCATCGCCCCCCACCCATCAGAGTGCAGAGTTCACCCCATCGCCCCCCCATCCATCAGAGTGCAGAGTTCACCCCTTCCCCCCTCACTCATCAGAGTGCAGAGTTCACCCCTTCCCGCCCGACCCATCAGAGTACAGAGTTCACCCCTTCCCCCCCACTCATCAGAGTGCAGAGTTCACCCCTTCCCCCCTCACTCATTAGAGTGCAGAGTTCACCCCTTCCCCCCACTCATCAGAGTGCAGATTTCACCCTTCCCCCCTCACTCATCAGAGTGCAGAGTTCACCGCTTCCCCCCTCACTCATCAAAGTGCAGTTCCCCCCTTCCCCCCTCACTCATCAGAGTGCAGAGTTCACCCATTCCCCCCGACCCATCAGAGTGCAGAGCTCCCCCCTTCCCCCCTCACTCATCAGAGTGCAGAGTTCACCCCTTCCCCCCAACCCATCAGAGTGCAGAGTTCACCCCTTCTCCCCCACCCATCAGAGTGCAGAGTTCACCCCTTCCCCCCACCCATCAGTACAGAGTACACCCCTTCCCCTCCAACTCATCAGAGTGCAGTGTTCACCCCTTCCCCCCAACCCATCAGAGTGCAGAGTTCACACCTTCCCCCCACCCATCAGTCCAGAGTACACCCCTTCCCCTCCAACTCATCAGAGTGCAGTGTTCACCCCCCTCCCCCCCCACCCATCAGAGTGTAGAGTTCACCCTTCCCCCCCACCCATCAGAGTGTAGAGTTCACCCCTTCCCCCCCAACCCATCAGAGTGCAGAGTTCACCCCTTCCCTCCTCATTCATCAGAGTGCAGAGTTCACCCCTTCCCCCTCACCCATCAGAGTGCAGAGTTCACCCCTTCCCCCCTCACCCATCAGAGTGCAGAGTTCAACCCTTCCCCCCCACCCATCAGAGTGCAGAGTTCACCCCTTCCCTCCTCATTCATCAGAGTGCAGAGTTCACCCCTTCCCCCCTCACTCATCAGAGTGCAGAGTTCACCCCTTCCCCCCTCACTCATCAGAGTGCAGAGTTCACCCCTTCCCCCCTCACTCATCAGAGTGCAGAGTTCACCCCTTCCCCTCCAACCCATCAGAGTGCAGAGTTCACCCCTTCCCCCCTTACTCATCAGAGTGCAGAGTTCACCCCTTCCCCCCCACCCATCAGAGTGCAGAGTTCACCCCTTCCCTCCTCATTCATCAGAGTGCAGAGTTCACCCCTTCCCCCCTCACCCATCAGAGTGCAGAGTTCACCCCCTTCCCCCCTCACTCATCAGTGCAGAGTTCACCCCTTCCCCACCTCACCCGTCAGACTGCAGAGCTGACCCCTTCCCCCCCACCCATCAGAGTGCAGAGTTCACACCTTCCCCCCACCCATCAGTACAGAGTACACCCCTTCCCCTCCAACTCATCAGAGTGCAGTGTTCACCCCTTCCCCCCCCAACCCATCAGAGTGTAGAGTTCACCCCTTCCCCCCCACCCATCAGAGTGTAGAGTTCACCCCTTCCCCCCCAACCCATCAGAGTGCAGAGTTCACCCCTTCCCTCCTCATTCATCAGAGTGCAGAGTTCACCCCTTCCCCCTCACCCATCAGAGTGCAGAGTTCACCCCTTCCCCCCTCACCCATCAGAGTGCAGAGTTCACCCCTTCCCCTCCAACCCATCAGAGTGCAGAGTTTACCCCTTCTGCACCACCCATCAGAGTGCAGAGTTCACCCCTTCCCCCCTCACTCATCAGAGTGCAGAGTTCACCCCTTCCCCCCTCACTCATCAGAGTGCAGAGTTCACCCCTTCCCCCCCACTCATCAGAGTGCAGAGTTCGCCCCTTCCCCCCTCACTCATTCGAGTGCAGAGTTCACCCCTTTCCCCCACTCATCAGAGTGCAGAGTTCACCCCTTCCCCCCTCACCCATCAGAGTGCAGAGTTCACCCCTTCCCCCCTCACTCATCAGTGCAGAGTTCACCCCTTCCCCACCTCTCCCGTCAGACTGCAGAGCTGACCCCTTCCCCCCCACCCATCAGAGTGCAGAGTTCACCCCTTCCCCCCTCACTCATCAGTGCAGAGTTCACCCCTTCCCCACCTCACCCGTCAGACTGCAGAGCTGACCCCTTCCCCCCCACCCATCAGAGTGCAGAGTTCACACCTTCCCCCCACCCATCAGTACAGAGTACACCCCTTCCCCTCCAACTCATCAGAGTGCAGTGTTCACCCCTTCCCCCCCCACCCATCAGAGTGTAGAGTCCACCCCTTCCCCTCCAACCCATCAGAGTGCAGAGTTCACCCCTTCCCTCCTCATTCATCAGAGTGCAGAGTTCATCCCTTCCCCCTCACCCATCAGAGTGCAGAGTTCACCCCTTCCCCCCTCACCCATCAGAGTGCAGAGTTCACCCCTTCCCCTCCAACCCATCAGAGTGCAGAGTTTACCCCTTCTGCACCACCCATCAGAGTGCAGAGTTCACCCCTTCCCCCCTCACTCATCAGAGTGCAGAGTTCACCCCTTCCCCCCTCACTCATCAGAATGCAGAGTTCACCCCTTCCCTCCCGACCCATCAGAGTGCAGAGTTCACCCCTTCCCCCCTCACTCATCAGAGTGCAGAGTTCACCCCTTCCCCCCCACCCATTTGAATGTAGATTTCACCCCTCCCCCCACTCATCAGAGTGCAGAGTTCACCCCTTCCCCCCCACTCATCAGAGTGCAGAGTTCGCCCCTTCCCCCCTCACTCATTCGAGTGCAGAGTTCACCCCTTTCCCCCACTCATCAGAGTGCAGAGTTCACCCCTTCCCCCCCACCCATCAGACTGCAGAGTTTACTCCTTCCCCCTCACTCATCAGAGTGCAGAGTTCACCCCTTCCCCCTCACCCATCAGAGTGCAGAGTTCACCCCTTCCCCCCTCACCCATCAGAGTGCAGAGTTCACCCCTTCCCCTCCAACCCATCAGAGTGCAGAGTTTACCCCTTCCGCACCACCCATCAGAGTGCAGAGTTCACCCCTTCCCCCTCACCCATCAGAGTGCAGAGTTCACCCCGTCCCCCCTCACCCATCAGAGTGCAGAGTTCACCCCTTCCCCTCCAACCCATCAGAGCGCAGAGTTTACCCCTTCCCCCCTCACTCATCAGAGTGCAGAGTTCACCCCTTCCCCCCTCACTCATCAGAGTGCAGAGTTCACCCCTTCCCCCCTCACTCATCAGAGTGCAGAGTTCACCCCTTCCCCCCCACCCATCAGAGTGCAGAGTTCAACCCTTCCCCCCCACCCATCAGAGTGCAGAGTTCACCCCTTCCCTCCTCATTCATCAGAGTGCAGAGTTTACCCCCTTTCCCCCTTTCTCATCAGAGTGCAGAGTTCACCCCTTCCCTCCTCATTCATCAGAGTGCAGAGTTCACCCCTTCCCCCCTCACTCATCAGAGTGCAGAGTTCACCCCTTCCCCCCTCACTCATCAGTACAGAGTACACCCCTTCCCCTCCAACTCATCAGAGTGCAGTGTTCACCCCTTCCCCCCCCACCCATCAGAGTGTAGAGTTCACCCCTTCCCCCCCACCCATCAGAGTGCAGAGTTCACCCCTTCCCCCACAACCCATCAGGGTGTAGAGTTCACCCTTTCCCTCCTCATTCATCAGAGTGCAGAGTTCACCCCTTCCCCCTCACCCATCAGAGTGCAGAGTTCACCCCGTCCCCCCTCACCCATCAGAGTGCAGAGTTCACCTCTTCCCCTCCAACCCATCAGAGCGCAGAGTTTACCCCTTCCCCCCTCACTCATCAGAGTGCAGAGTTCACCCCTTCCCCCCTCACTCATCAGAGTGCAGAGTTCACCCCTTCCCCCCTCACTCATCAGAGTGCAGAGTTCACCCCTTCCCCCCTCACTCATCAGAGTGCAGAGTTCACCCCTTCCCCTCCAACCCATCAGAGTGCAGAGTTCACCCCTTCCCCCCTTACTCATCAGAGTGCAGAGTTCACCCCTTCCCCTCCAACCCATCAGAGTGCAGAGTTCCCCCCTTCCCCGCTCACTCATCTGAGTGCAGAGTTCACCCCTTCCCCTCCAACTCATCAGTGCAGAGTTCACCCCTTACCCCCCACCCGTCTGAATGCAGATTTCACCCCTCACCCCACTCATCAGAGTGCAGAGTTCACCCCTTCCCCCCTCACTCATCGGAGTGCAGAGTCCACCCCTTCTCCCCTCGCTCATCAGAGTGCAGAGTTCACCTCTTCCCCCCCCGACCCATCAGAGTGCAGAGTTCACCACTTCCCCCCTCACTCATCGGAGTGCAGAGTTCACCCCTTCTCCCCTCGCTCATCAGAGTGCAGAGTTCAGCTCTTCCACCCCGGCCCATCAGAGTGCAGAGTTCACCCCTTCCCCCCTCACTCATCGGAGTGCAGAGTTCACCCCTTCTCCCCTCGCTCATCAGAGTGCAGAGTTCACCCCTTCCCCCCTCACTCATCGGAGTGCAGAGTTCACCCCTTCTCCCCTCACTCATCAGAGTGCAGAGTTCACCCCATCGCCCCCCACCCATCAGAGTGCAGAGTTCACCCCATCGCCCCCCCATCCATCAGAGTGCAGAGTTCACCCCTTCCCCCCTCACTCATCAGAGTGCAGAGTTCACCCCCTTCCCGCCCGACCCATCAGAGTACAGAGTTCACCCCTTCCCCCCCACTCATCAGAGTGCAGAGTTCACCCCTTCCCCCCTCACTCATTAGAGTGCAGAGTTCACCCCTTCCCCCCACTCATCAGAGTGCAGATTTCACCCTTCCCCCCTCACTCATCAGAGTGCAGAGTTCACCGCTTCCCCCCTCACTCATCAAAGTGCAGTTCCCCCCTTCCCCCCTCACTCATCAGAGTGCAGAGTTCACCCATTCCCCCCGACCCATCAGAGTGCAGAGCTCCCCCCTTCCCCCCTCACTCATCAGAGTGCAGAGTTCACCCCTTCCCCCCAACCCATCAGAGTGCAGAGTTCACCCCTTCTCCCCCACCCATCAGAGTGCAGAGTTCACCCCTTCCCCCCACCCATCAGTACAGAGTACACCCCTTCCCCTCCAACTCATCAGAGTGCAGTGTTCACCCCTTCCCCCCAACCCATCAGAGTGCAGAGTTCACACCTTCCCCCCACCCATCAGTCCAGAGTACACCCCTTCCCCTCCAACTCATCAGAGTGCAGTGTTCACCCCCCTCCCCCCCCCACCCATCAGAGTGTAGAGTTCACCCTTCCCCCCCACCCATCAGAGTGTAGAGTTCACCCCTTCCCCCCCAACCCATCAGAGTGCAGAGTTCACCCCTTCCCTCCTCATTCATCAGAGTGCAGAGTTCACCCCTTCCCCCTCACCCATCAGAGTGCAGAGTTCACCCCTTCCCCCCTCACCCATCAGAGTGCAGAGTTCAACCCTTCCCCCCCACCCATCAGAGTGCAGAGTTCACCCCTTCCCTCCTCATTCATCAGAGTGCAGAGTTCACCCCTTCCCCCCTCACTCATCAGAGTGCAGAGTTCACCCCTTCCCCCCTCACTCATCAGAGTGCAGAGTTCACCCCTTCCCCCCTCACTCATCAGAGTGCAGAGTTCACCCCTTCCCCTCCAACCCATCAGAGTGCAGAGTTCACCCCTTCCCCCCTTACTCATCAGAGTGCAGAGTTCACCCCTTCCCCTCCAACCCATCAGAGTGCAGAGTTCCCCCCTTCCCCGCTCACTCATCTGAGTGCAGAGTTCACCCCTTCCCCTCCAACTCATCAGTGCAGAGTTCACCCCTTACCCCCCACCCGTCTGAATGCAGATTTCACCCCTCACCCCACTCATCAGAGTGCAGAGTTCATCCCTTCCCCCCAACACATCAGAGTGCAGAGTTCACCCCTTCCCCCCCACCCATCAGAGTGCAGAGTTCACCCCTTCCCCCCTCACTCATCGGAGTGCAGAGTCCACCCCTTCTCCCCTCGCTCATCAGAGTGCAGAGTTCACCTCTTCCCCCCCCGACCCATCAGAGTGCAGAGTTCACCACTTCCCCCCTCACTCATCGGAGTGCAGAGTTCACCCCTTCTCCCCTCGCTCATCAGAGTGCAGAGTTCACCTCTTCCCCCCCGGCCCATCAGAGTGCAGAGTTCACCCCTTCCCCCCTCACTCATCGGAGTGCAGAGTTCACCTCTTCTCACCTCGCTCATCAGAGTGCAGAGTTCACCCCTTCCCCCCTCACTCATCGGAGTGCAGAGTTCACCCCTTCTCCCCTCACTCATCAGAGTGCAGAGTTCACCCCATCGCCCCCCACCCATCAGAGTGCAGAGTTCACCCCATCGCCCCCCATCCATCAGAGTGCAGAGTTCACCCCTTCCCCCCTCACTCATCAGAGTGCAGAGTTCACCCCTTCCCCCCCGACCCATCAGAGTGCAGAGTTCACCCCTTCCCCACCACTCATCAGAGTGCAGAGTTCACCCCTTCCCCCCTCACTCATTAGAGTGCAGAGTTCACCCCTTCCCCCCACTCATCAGAGGGCAGATTTCACCCTTCCCCCCTCACTCATCAGACTGCAGAGTTCACCGCTTCCCCCCTCACTCATCAAAGTGCAGTTCCCCCCTTCCCCCCTCACTCATCAGAGTGCAGAGTTCACCCATTCCCCCCGACCCATCAGAGTGCAGAGCTCCCCCCTTCCCCCCTCACTCATCAGAGTGCAGAGTTCACCCCTTCCCCCCAACCCATCAGAGTGCAGAGTTCACCCCTTCTCCCCCACCCATCAGAGTGCAGAGTTCACCCCTTCCCCCCACCCATCAGTACAGAGTACACCCCTTCCCCTCCAACTCATCAGAGTGCAGTGTTCACCCCTTCCCCCCAACCCATCAGAGTGCAGAGTTCACACCTTCCCCCCACCCATCAGTCCAGAGTACACCCCTTCCCCTCCAACTCATCAGAGTGCAGTGTTCACCCCCCTCCCCCCCCACCCATCAGAGTGTAGAGTTCACCCCTTCCCCCCCACCCATCAGAGTGTAGAGTTCACCCCTTCCCCCCCAACCCATCAGAGTGCAGAGTTCACCCCTTCCCTCCTCATTCATCAGAGTGCAGAGTTCACCCCTTCCCCCTCACCCATCAGAGTGCAGAGTTCACCCCTTCCCCCCTCACCCATCAGAGTGCAGAGTTCACCCCTTCCCCTCCAACCCATCAGAGTGCAGAGTTTACCCCTTCTGCACCACCCATCAGAGTGCAGAGTTCACCCCTTCCCCCCTCACTCATCAGAGTGCAGAGTTCACCCCTTCCCCCCTCACTCATCAGAGTGCAGAGTTCACCCCTTCCCTCCCAACCCATCAGAGTGCAGAGTTCACCCCTTCCCCCCTCACTCATCAGAGTGCAGAGTTCACCCCTTCCCCCCCACCCATTTGAATGTAGATTTCACCCCTCCCCCCACTCAACAGAGTGCAGAGTTCACCCCTTCCCCCGCACTCATCAGAGTGCAGAGTTCGCCCCTTCCCCCCTCACTCATTCGAGTGCAGAGTTCACCCCTTTCCCCCACTCATCAGAGTGCAGAGTTCACCCCTTCCCCCCTCACCCATCAGAGTGCAGAGTTCACCCCTTCCCCCCTCACTCATCAGTGCAGAGTTCACCCCTTCCCCACCTCACCCGTCAGACTGCAGAGCTGACCCCTTCCCCCCCACCAATCAGAGTGCAGAGTTCACACCTTCCCCCCACCCATCAGTACAGAGTACACCCCTTCCCCTCCAACTCATCAGAGTGCAGTGTTCACCCCTTCCACCCCCACCCATCAGAGTGTAGAGTTCACCCCTTCCCCCCCACCCATCAGAGTGCAGAGTTCACCCCTTCCCCCTCACCCATCAGAGTGCAGAGTTCACCCCTTCCCCCCTGACCCATCAGAGTGCAGAGTTCACCCCTTCCCCTCCAACCCATCAGAGTGCAGAGTTTACCCCTTCCCCCCTCACCCATCAGAGTGCAGAGTTCACCCCTTCCCCTCCAACCCATCAGAGTGCAGAGTTTACCCCTTCCCCCCTCACTCATCAGAGTGCAGAGTTCACCCCTTCCCCCCTCACTCATCAGAGTGCAGAGTTCACCCCTTCCCTCCCGACCCATCAGAGTGCAGAGTTCACCCCTTCCCCCCTCACTCATCAGAGTGCAGAGTTCACCCCTTCCCCCCCACCCATTTGAATGTAGATTTCACCCCTCCCCCCACTCATCAGAGTGCAGAGTTCACCCCTTCCCCCCCACTCATCAGAGTGCAGAGTTCGCCCCTTCCCCCCTCACTCATTCGAGTGCAGAGTTCACCCCTTTCCCCCACTCATCAGAGTGCAGAGTTCACCCCTTCCCCCCCACCCATTTGAATGTAGATTTCACCCCTCCCCCCACTCATCAGAGTGCAGAGTTCACCCCTTCCCCCCCACTCATCAGAGTGCAGAGTTCGCCCCTTCCCCCCTCACTCATTCGAGTGCAGAGTTCACCCCTTTCCCCCACTCATCAGAGTGCAGAGTTCACCCCTTCCCCCCTCACCCATCAGAGTGCAGAGTTCACCCCTACCCCCCTCACCCATCAGAGTGCAGAGTTCACCCCTTCCCCTCCAACCCATCAGAGTGCAGAGTTTACCCCTTCTGCACCACCCATCAGAGTGCAGAGTTCACCCCTTCCCCCCTCACTCATCAGAGTGCAGAGTTCACCCCTTCCCCCCTCACTCATCAGAGTGCAGAGTTCACCCCTTCCCTCGAGACCCATCAGAGTGCAGAGTTCACCCCTTCCCCCCTCACTCATCACAGTGCAGAGTTCACCCCTTCCCCCCCACCCACTTGAATGTAGATTTCACCCCTCCCCCAACTCATCAGAGTGCAGAGTTCACCCCTTCCCCCCCACTCATCAGAGTGCAGAGTTCGCCCCTTCCCCCCTCACTCATTCGAGTGCAGAGTTCACCCCTTACCCCCACTCATCAGAGTGCAGAGTTCACCCCTTCCCCCCCACCCATCAGAGTGCAGAGTTTACTCCTTCCCCCTCACTCATCAGAGTGCAGAGTTCACCGCTTCCCCCTCACCCATCAGAGTGCAGAGTTCACCCCTTCCCTCCTCATTCATCAGAGTGCAGAGTTCACCCCTTCCCCCTCACCCATCAGAGTGCAGAGTTCACCCCTTCCCCCCTCACCCATCAGAGTGCAGAGTTCAACCCTTCCCCCCCACCCATCAGAGTGCAGAGTTCACCCCTTCCCTCCTCATTCATCAGAGTGCAGAGTTCACCCCTTCCCCCCTCACTCATCAGAGTGCAGAGTTCACCCCTTCCCCCCTCACTCATCAGAGTGCAGAGTTCACCCCTTCCCCCCTCACTCATCAGAGTGCAGAGTTCACCCCTTCCCCTCCAACCCATCAGAGTGCAGAGTTCACCCCTTCCCCCCTTACTCATCAGAGTGCAGAGTTCACCCCTTCCCCCCCACCCATCAGAGTGCAGAGTTCACCCCTTCCCTCCTCATTCATCAGAGTGCAGAGTTCACCCCTTCCCCCCTCACCCATCAGAGTGCAGAGTTCACCCCTTCCCCCCTCACTCATCAGTGCAGAGTTCACCCCTTCCCCACCTCACCCGTCAGACTGCAGAGCTGACCCCTTCCCCCCCACCCATCAGAGTGCAGAGTTCACACCTTCCCCCCACCCATCAGTACAGAGTACACCCCTTCCCCTCCAACTCATCAGAGTGCAGTGTTCACCCCTTCCCCCCCCAACCCATCAGAGTGTAGAGTTCACCCCTTCCCCCCCACCCATCAGAGTGTAGAGTTCACCCCTTCCCCCCCAACCCATCAGAGTGCAGAGTTCACCCCTTCCCTCCTCATTCATCAGAGTGCAGAGTTCACCCCTTCCCCCTCACCCATCAGAGTGCAGAGTTCACCCCTTCCCCCCTCACCCATCAGAGTGCAGAGTTCACCCCTTCCCCTCCAACCCATCAGAGTGCAGAGTTTACCCCTTCTGCACCACCCATCAGAGTGCAGAGTTCACCCCTTCCCCCCTCACTCATCAGAGTGCAGAGTTCACCCCTTCCCCCCTCACTCATCAGAGTGCAGAGTTCACCCCTTCCCCCCCACTCATCAGAGTGCAGAGTTCGCCCCTTCCCCCCTCACTCATTCGAGTGCAGAGTTCACCCCTTTCCCCCACTCATCAGAGTGCAGAGTTCACCCCTTCCCCCCTCACCCATCAGAGTGCAGAGTTCACCCCTTCCCCCCTCACTCATCAGTGCAGAGTTCACCCCTTCCCCACCTCTCCCGTCAGACTGCAGAGCTGACCCCTTCCCCCCCACCCATCAGAGTGCAGAGTTCACCCCTTCCCCCCTCACTCATCAGTGCAGAGTTCACCCCTTCCCCACCTCACCCGTCAGACTGCAGAGCTGACCCCTTCCCCCCCACCCATCAGAGTGCAGAGTTCACACCTTCCCCCCACCCATCAGTACAGAGTACACCCCTTCCCCTCCAACTCATCAGAGTGCAGTGTTCACCCCTTCCCCCCCCCACCCATCAGAGTGTAGAGTCCACCCCTTCCCCTCCAACCCATCAGAGTGCAGAGTTCACCCCTTCCCTCCTCATTCATCAGAGTGCAGAGTTCATCCCTTCCCCCTCACCCATCAGAGTGCAGAGTTCACCCCTTCCCCCCTCACCCATCAGAGTGCAGAGTTCACCCCTTCCCCTCCAACCCATCAGAGTGCAGAGTTTACCCCTTCTGCACCACCCATCAGAGTGCAGAGTTCACCCCTTCCCCCCTCACTCATCAGAGTGCAGAGTTCACCCCTTCCCCCCTCACTCATCAGAATGCAGAGTTCACCCCTTCCCTCCCGACCCATCAGAGTGCAGAGTTCACCCCTTCCCCCCTCACTCATCAGAGTGCAGAGTTCACCCCTTCCCCCCCACCCATTTGAATGTAGATTTCACCCCTCCCCCCACTCATCAGAGTGCAGAGTTCACCCCTTCCCCCCCACTCATCAGAGTGCAGAGTTCGCCCCTTCCCCCCTCACTCATTCGAGTGCAGAGTTCACCCCTTTCCCCCACTCATCAGAGTGCAGAGTTCACCCCTTCCCCCCCACCCATCAGACTGCAGAGTTTACTCCTTCCCCCTCACTCATCAGAGTGCAGAGTTCACCCCTTCCCCCTCACCCATCAGAGTGCAGAGTTCACCCCTTCCCCCCTCACCCATCAGAGTGCAGAGTTCACCCCTTCCCCTCCAACCCATCAGAGTGCAGAGTTTACCCCTTCCGCACCACCCATCAGAGTGCAGAGTTCACCCCTTCCCCCTCACCCATCAGAGTGCAGAGTTCACCCCGTCCCCCCTCACCCATCAGAGTGCAGAGTTCACCCCTTCCCCTCCAACCCATCAGAGCGCAGAGTTTACCCCTTCCCCCCTCACTCATCAGAGTGCAGAGTTCACCCCTTCCCCCCTCACTCATCAGAGTGCAGAGTTCACCCCTTCCCCCCTCACTCATCAGAGTGCAGAGTTCACCCCTTCCCCCCCACCCATCAGAGTGCAGAGTTCAACCCTTCCCCCCCACCCATCAGAGTGCAGAGTTCACCCCTTCCCTCCTCATTCATCAGAGTGCAGAGTTTACCCCTTTCCCCCTTTCTCATCAGAGTGCAGAGTTCACCCCTTCCCTCCTCATTCATCAGAGTGCAGAGTTCACCCCTTCCCCCCTCACTCATCAGAGTGCAGAGTTCACCCCTTCCCCCCTCACTCATCAGTACAGAGTACACCCCTTCCCCTCCAACTCATCAGAGTGCAGTGTTCACCCCTTCCCCCCCCACCCATCAGAGTGTAGAGTTCACCCCTTCCCCCCCACCCATCAGAGTGCAGAGTTCACCCCTTCCCCCACAACCCATCAGGGTGTAGAGTTCACCCTTTCCCTCCTCATTCATCAGAGTGCAGAGTTCACCCCTTCCCCCTCACCCATCAGAGTGCAGAGTTCACCCCGTCCCCCCTCACCCATCAGAGTGCAGAGTTCACCTCTTCCCCTCCAACCCATCAGAGCGCAGAGTTTACCCCTTCCCCCCTCACTCATCAGAGTGCAGAGTTCACCCCTTCCCCCCTCACTCATCAGAGTGCAGAGTTCACCCCTTCCCCCCTCACTCATCAGAGTGCAGAGTTCACCCCTTCCCCCCTCACTCATCAGAGTGCAGAGTTCACCCCTTCCCCTCCAACCCATCAGAGTGCAGAGTTCACCCCTTCCCCCCTTACTCATCAGAGTGCAGAGTTCACCCCTTCCCCTCCAACCCATCAGAGTGCAGAGTTCCCCCCTTCCCCGCTCACTCATCTGAGTGCAGAGTTCACCCCTTCCCCTCCAACTCATCAGTGCAGAGTTCACCCCTTACCCCCCACCCGTCTGAATGCAGATTTCACCCCTCACCCCACTCATCAGAGTGCAGAGTTCACCCCTTCCCCCCTCACTCATCGGAGTGCAGAGTCCACCCCTTCTCCCCTCGCTCATCAGAGTGCAGAGTTCACCTCTTCCCCCCCCGACCCATCAGAGTGCAGAGTTCACCACTTCCCCCCTCACTCATCGGAGTGCAGAGTTCACCCCTTCTCCCCTCGCTCATCAGAGTGCAGAGTTCAGCTCTTCCACCCCGGCCCATCAGAGTGCAGAGTTCACCCCTTCCCCCCTCACTCATCGGAGTGCAGAGTTCACCCCTTCTCCCCTCGCTCATCAGAGTGCAGAGTTCACCCCTTCCCCCCTCACTCATCGGAGTGCAGAGTTCACCCCTTCTCCCCTCACTCATCAGAGTGCAGAGTTCACCCCATCGCCCCCCACCCATCAGAGTGCAGAGTTCACCCCATCGCCCCCCCATCCATCAGAGTGCAGAGTTCACCCCTTCCCCCCTCACTCATCAGAGTGCAGAGTTCACCCCTTCCCGCCCGACCCATCAGAGTACAGAGTTCACCCCTTCCCCCCCACTCATCAGAGTGCAGAGTTCACCCCTTCCCCCCTCACTCATTAGAGTGCAGAGTTCACCCCTTCCCCCCACTCATCAGAGTGCAGATTTCACCCTTCCCCCCTCACTCATCAGAGTGCAGAGTTCACCGCTTCCCCCCTCACTCATCAAAGTGCAGTTCCCCCCTTCCCCCCTCACTCATCAGAGTGCAGAGTTCACCCATTCCCCCCGACCCATCAGAGTGCAGAGCTCCCCCCTTCCCCCCTCACTCATCAGAGTGCAGAGTTCACCCCTTCCCCCCAACCCATCAGAGTGCAGAGTTCACCCCTTCTCCCCCACCCATCAGAGTGCAGAGTTCACCCCTTCCCCCCACCCATCAGTACAGAGTACACCCCTTCCCCTCCAACTCATCAGAGTGCAGTGTTCACCCCTTCCCCCCAACCCATCAGAGTGCAGAGTTCACACCTTCCCCCCACCCATCAGTCCAGAGTACACCCCTTCCCCTCCAACTCATCAGAGTGCAGTGTTCACCCCCCTCCCCCCCCCACCCATCAGAGTGTAGAGTTCACCCTTCCCCCCCACCCATCAGAGTGTAGAGTTCACCCCTTCCCCCCCAACCCATCAGAGTGCAGAGTTCACCCCTTCCCTCCTCATTCATCAGAGTGCAGAGTTCACCCCTTCCCCCTCACCCATCAGAGTGCAGAGTTCACCCCTTCCCCCCTCACCCATCAGAGTGCAGAGTTCAACCCTTCCCCCCCACCCATCAGAGTGCAGAGTTCACCCCTTCCCTCCTCATTCATCAGAGTGCAGAGTTCACCCCTTCCCCCCTCACTCATCAGAGTGCAGAGTTCACCCCTTCCCCCCTCACTCATCAGAGTGCAGAGTTCACCCCTTCCCCCCTCACTCATCAGAGTGCAGAGTTCACCCCTTCCCCTCCAACCCATCAGAGTGCAGAGTTCACCCCTTCCCCCCTTACTCATCAGAGTGCAGAGTTCACCCCTTCCCCTCCAACCCATCAGAGTGCAGAGTTCCCCCCTTCCCCGCTCACTCATCTGAGTGCAGAGTTCACCCCTTCCCCTCCAACTCATCAGTGCAGAGTTCACCCCTTACCCCCCACCCGTCTGAATGCAGATTTCACCCCTCACCCCACTCATCAGAGTGCAGAGTTCATCCCTTCCCCCCAACACATCAGAGTGCAGAGTTCACCCCTTCCCCCCCACCCATCAGAGTGCAGAGTTCACCCCTTCCCCCCTCACTCATCGGAGTGCAGAGTCCACCCCTTCTCCCCTCGCTCATCAGAGTGCAGAGTTCACCTCTTCCCCCCCCGACCCATCAGAGTGCAGAGTTCACCACTTCCCCCCTCACTCATCGGAGTGCAGAGTTCACCCCTTCTCCCCTCGCTCATCAGAGTGCAGAGTTCACCTCTTCCCCCCCGGCCCATCAGAGTGCAGAGTTCACCCCTTCCCCCCTCACTCATCGGAGTGCAGAGTTCACCTCTTCTCACCTCGCTCATCAGAGTGCAGAGTTCACCCCTTCCCCCCTCACTCATCGGAGTGCAGAGTTCACCCCTTCTCCCCTCACTCATCAGAGTGCAGAGTTCACCCCATCGCCCCCCACCCATCAGAGTGCAGAGTTCACCCCATCGCCCCCCATCCATCAGAGTGCAGAGTTCACCCCTTCCCCCCTCACTCATCAGAGTGCAGAGTTCACCCCTTCCCCCCCGACCCATCAGAGTGCAGAGTTCACCCCTTCCCCACCACTCATCAGAGTGCAGAGTTCACCCCTTCCCCCCTCACTCATTAGAGTGCAGAGTTCACCCCTTCCCCCCACTCATCAGAGGGCAGATTTCACCCTTCCCCCCTCACTCATCAGACTGCAGAGTTCACCGCTTCCCCCCTCACTCATCAAAGTGCAGTTCCCCCCTTCCCCCCTCACTCATCAGAGTGCAGAGTTCACCCATTCCCCCCGACCCATCAGAGTGCAGAGCTCCCCCCTTCCCCCCTCACTCATCAGAGTGCAGAGTTCACCCCTTCCCCCCAACCCATCAGAGTGCAGAGTTCACCCCTTCTCCCCCACCCATCAGAGTGCAGAGTTCACCCCTTCCCCCCACCCATCAGTACAGAGTACACCCCTTCCCCTCCAACTCATCAGAGTGCAGTGTTCACCCCTTCCCCCCAACCCATCAGAGTGCAGAGTTCACACCTTCCCCCCACCCATCAGTCCAGAGTACACCCCTTCCCCTCCAACTCATCAGAGTGCAGTGTTCACCCCCCTCCCCCCCCACCCATCAGAGTGTAGAGTTCACCCCTTCCCCCCCACCCATCAGAGTGTAGAGTTCACCCCTTCCCCCCCAACCCATCAGAGTGCAGAGTTCACCCCTTCCCTCCTCATTCATCAGAGTGCAGAGTTCACCCCTTCCCCCTCACCCATCAGAGTGCAGAGTTCACCCCTTCCCCCCTCACCCATCAGAGTGCAGAGTTCACCCCTTCCCCTCCAACCCATCAGAGTGCAGAGTTTACCCCTTCTGCACCACCCATCAGAGTGCAGAGTTCACCCCTTCCCCCCTCACTCATCAGAGTGCAGAGTTCACCCCTTCCCCCCTCACTCATCAGAGTGCAGAGTTCACCCCTTCCCTCCCAACCCATCAGAGTGCAGAGTTCACCCCTTCCCCCCTCACTCATCAGAGTGCAGAGTTCACCCCTTCCCCCCCACCCATTTGAATGTAGATTTCACCCCTCCCCCCACTCAACAGAGTGCAGAGTTCACCCCTTCCCCCCCACTCATCAGAGTGCAGAGTTCGCCCCTTCCCCCCTCACTCATTCGAGTGCAGAGTTCACCCCTTTCCCCCACTCATCAGAGTGCAGAGTTCACCCCTTCCCCCCTCACCCATCAGAGTGCAGAGTTCACCCCTTCCCCCCTCACTCATCAGTGCAGAGTTCACCCCTTCCCCACCTCACCCGTCAGACTGCAGAGCTGACCCCTTCCCCCCCACCAATCAGAGTGCAGAGTTCACACCTTCCCCCCACCCATCAGTACAGAGTACACCCCTTCCCCTCCAACTCATCAGAGTGCAGTGTTCACCCCTTCCACCCCCACCCATCAGAGTGTAGAGTTCACCCCTTCCCCCCCACCCATCAGAGTGCAGAGTTCACCCCTTCCCCCTCACCCATCAGAGTGCAGAGTTCACCCCTTCCCCCCTGACCCATCAGAGTGCAGAGTTCACCCCTTCCCCTCCAACCCATCAGAGTGCAGAGTTTACCCCTTCCCCCCTCACCCATCAGAGTGCAGAGTTCACCCCTTCCCCTCCAACCCATCAGAGTGCAGAGTTTACCCCTTCCCCCCTCACTCATCAGAGTGCAGAGTTCACCCCTTCCCCCCTCACTCATCAGAGTGCAGAGTTCACCCCTTCCCTCCCGACCCATCAGAGTGCAGAGTTCACCCCTTCCCCCCTCACTCATCAGAGTGCAGAGTTCACCCCTTCCCCCCCACCCATTTGAATGTAGATTTCACCCCTCCCCCCACTCATCAGAGTGCAGAGTTCACCCCTTCCCCCCCACTCATCAGAGTGCAGAGTTCGCCCCTTCCCCCCTCACTCATTCGAGTGCAGAGTTCACCCCTTTCCCCCACTCATCAGAGTGCAGAGTTCACCCCTTCCCCCCACCCATTTGAATGTAGATTTCACCCCTCCCCCCACTCATCAGAGTGCAGAGTTCACCCCTTCCCCCCCACTCATCAGAGTGCAGAGTTCGCCCCTTCCCCCCTCACTCATTCGAGTGCAGAGTTCACCCCTTTCCCCCACTCATCAGAGTGCAGAGTTCACCCCTTCCCCCCTCACCCATCAGAGTGCAGAGTTCACCCCTACCCCCCTCACCCATCAGAGTGCAGAGTTCACCCCTTCCCCTCCAACCCATCAGAGTGCAGAGTTTACCCCTTCTGCACCACCCATCAGAGTGCAGAGTTCACCCCTTCCCCCCTCACTCATCAGAGTGCAGAGTTCACCCCTTCCCCCCTCACTCATCAGAGTGCAGAGTTCACCCCTTCCCTCGAGACCCATCAGAGTGCAGAGTTCACCCCTTCCCCCCTCACTCATCACAGTGCAGAGTTCACCCCTTCCCCCCCACCCACTTGAATGTAGATTTCACCCCTCCCCCAACTCATCAGAGTGCAGAGTTCACCCCTTCCCCCCACTCATCAGAGTGCAGAGTTCGCCCCTTCCCCCCTCACTCATTCGAGTGCAGAGTTCACCCCTTACCCCCACTCATCAGAGTGCAGAGGTTCACCCCTTCCCCCCCACCCATCAGAGTGCAGAGTTTACTCCTTCCCCCTCACTCATCAGAGTGCAGAGTTCACCGCTTCCCCCTCACCATCAGAGTGCAGAGTTCACCCCTTCCCCCTCACCCATCAGAGTGCAGAGTTCACCCCTTCCCTCCAACCCATCAGAGTGCAGAGTTTACCCCTTCCGCACCACCCATCAGAGTGCAGAGTTCACCCCTTCCCCCCTCACTCATCAGAGTGCAGAGTTCACCCCTTCCCCCCTCACTCATCAGTACAGAGTACACCCCTTCCCCTCCAACTCATCAGAGTGCAGTGTTCACCCCTTCCCCCCCACCCATCAGAGTGTAGAGTTCACCCCTTCCCCCCCACCCATCAGAGTGCAGAGTTCACCCCTTACCCCCCAACCCATCAGGCTGCAGAGTTCACTCTTTCCCTTCCTCATTCATCAGAGTGCAGAGTTCACCCCTTCCCCCTCACCCATCAGAGTGCAGAGTTCACCCCGTCCCCCCTCACCCATCAGAGTGCAGAGTTCACCCCTTCCCCTCCAAACCCATCAGAGCGCAGAGTTTACCCCTTCCCCCCTCACTCATCAGAGTGCAGAGTTCACCCCTTCCCCCTCACTCATCAGAGTGCAGAGTTCACCCCTTCCCCCCTCACTCATCAGAGTGCAGAGTTCACCCCTTCCCCCCACCATCAGAGTGCAGAGATTCAACCCTTCCCCCCCACCCATCAGAGTGCAGAGTTCACCCCTTCCCTCCTCATTCATCAGAGTGCAGAGTTCACCCCTTCCCCCCTTACTCATCAGAGTGCAGAGTTCACCCCTTCCCCCCTCACCCATCAGAGTGCAGAGTTCAACCCTTCCCCCCCACCCATCAGTGCAGAGTTCACCCCTTCCCTCCTCATTCATCAGAGTGCAGAGTTCACCCCTTCCCCCTCACTCATCAGAGTGCAGAGTTCACCCCTTCCCCCCTCACTCATCAGAGTGCAGAGGTCACCCCTTCCCCCCTCACTCATCAGAGTGCAGAGTTCACCCCTTCCCCTCCAACCCATCAGAGTGCAGAGTTTACCACTTCCCCCCCACCCATCAGAGTGCAGAGTTCACCCCTTCCCCTCCAAACATCCAGAATGCAGAGTTCATCCCTTCCCCCTCACTCATCAGAGGCAGAGTTCACCCCTTCCCCCTACTCATCAGAGTGCAGAGTCACCCCTTCCCCCTTACTCATCAGAGTGCAGAGTTCACCCTTCCCCCCCTTACTCATCAGAGTTCAGAGTTTACCACTTCCCCCCCACCCATCAGAGTACTGAGTTCACCCCACCTTCCCCCCTCACCCATCAGAGTGCAGAGTTCAACCCTTCCCCCCCACCCATCAGAGTGCAGAGTTCACCCCTTCCCTCCTCATTCATCAGAGTGCAGAGTTCACCCCTTCCCTCCTCATTCATCAGAGTGCAGAGTTCACCCCTTCCCCCCTCACCCATCAGAGTGCAGAGTTCACCCCTTCCCCCCTCACTCATCAGAGTGCAGAGTTCACCCCTTCCCCCCTCACTCATCAGAGTGCAGAGGTCACCCCTTCCCCCCCACCCATCAGAGTGCAGAGTTCACCCCCTCCCTCCTCATTCATCAGAGTGCAGAGTTCACCCCTTCCCCCCTCACCCATCAGAGTGCAGAGTTCACCCCTTCCCCCCTCACTCAGCAGTGCAGAGTTCACCCCTTCCCCACCTCACCCGTCAGACTGCAGAGCTGACCCCTTCCCCCCCACCCATCAGAGTGCAGAGTTCACACCTTCCCCCCACCCATCAGTACAGAGTACACCCCTTCCCCTCCAACTCATCAGAGTGCAGTGTTCAGCCCTTCCCCCCCCCACCCATCAGAGTGTAGAGTTCACCCCTTCCCCCCCACCCATCAGAGTGTAGAGTTCACCCCTTCCCCCCCAACCCATCAGAGTGCAGAGTTCACCCCTTCCCTCCTCATTCATCAGAGTGCAGAGTTCACCCCTTCCCCTCACCCATCAGAGTGCAGAGTTCACCCCTTCCCCCCTCACCCATCAGAGTGCAGAGTTCACCCCTTCCCCTCCAACCCATCAGAGTGCAGAGTTTACCCCTTCTGCACCACCCATCAGAGTGCAGAGTTCACCCCTTCCCCCCTCACTCATCAGAGTGCAGAGTTCACCCCTTCCCCCCTCACTCATCAGAGTGCAGAGTTCACCCCTTCCCTCCCGACCCATCAGAGTGCAGAGTTCACCCCTTCCCCCCTCACTCATCAGAGTGCAGAGTTCACCCCTTCCCCCCCACCCATTTGAATGTAGATTTCACCCCTCCCCCCACTCATCAGAGTGCAGAGTTCACCCCTTCCCCCCCACTCATCAGAGTGCAGAGTTCGCCCCTTCCCCCCTCACTCATTCGAGTGCAGAGTTCACCCCTTTCCCCCACTCATCAGAGTGCAGAGTTCACCCCTTCCCCCCTCACCCATCAGAGTGCAGAGTTCACCCCTTCCCCCCTCACTCATCAGTGCAGAGTTCACCCCTTCCCCACCTCACCCGTCAGACTGCAGAGCTGACCCCTTCCCCCCCACCCATCAGAGTGCAGAGTTCACCCCTTCCCCCCTCACTCATCAGTGCAGAGTTCACCCCTTCCCCACCTCACCCGTCAGACTGCAGAGCTGACCCCTTCCCCCCCACCCATCAGAGTGCAGAGTTCACACCTTCCCCCCACCCATCAGTACAGAGTACACCCCTTCCCCTCCAACTCATCAGAGTGCAGTATTCACCCCTTCCCCCCCTCACCCATCAGAGTGTAGAGTTCACCCCTTCCCCCCCACCCATCAGAGTGTAGAGTCCACCCCTTCCCCCCCAACCCATCAGAGTGCAGAGTTCACCCCTTCCCTCCTCATTCATCAGAGTGCAGAGTTCACCCCTTCCCCCTCACCCATCAGAGTGCAGAGTTCACCCCTTCCCCCCTCACCCATCAGAGTGCAGAGTTCACCCCTTCCCCTCCAACCCATCAGAGTGCAGAGTTTACCCCTTCTGCACCACCCATCAGAGTGCAGAGTTCACCCCTTCCCCCCTCACTCATCAGTGTGCAGAGTTCACCCCTTCCCCCCTCACTCATCAGTGCAGAGTTCACCCCTTCCCTCCCGACCCATCAGAGTGCAGAGTTCACCCCTTCCCCCCTCACTCATCAGAGTGCAGAGTTCACCCCTTCCCCCCCACCCATTTGAATGTAGATTTCACCCCTCCCCCAACTCATCAGAGTGCAGAGTTCACCCCTTCCCCCCCACTCATCAGAGTGCAGAGATCGCCCCTTCCCCCCTCACTCATTCGAGTGCAGAGTTCACCCCTTTCCCCCGCTCATCAGAGTGCAGAGTTCACCCCTTCCCCCCCACCCATCAGAGTGCAGAGTTTACTCCTTCCCCCTCACTCATCAGAGTGCAGAGTTCACCCCTTCCCCCTCACCCATCAGAGTGCAGAGTTCACCCCTTCCCCCCTCACCCATCAGAGTGCAGAGTTCACCCCTTCCCCTCCAACCCATCAGAGTGCAGTTTACCCCTTCAGCACCACCCATCAGAGTGCAGAGTTCACCCCTTCCCCCCTCACTCATCAGAGTGCAGAGTTCACCCCTTCCCCCCTCACTCATCAGTACAGAGTACACCCCTTCCCCTCCAACTCATCAGAGTGCAGTGTTCACCCCTTCCCCCCCCCACCCATCAGAGTGTAGAGTTCACCCCTTCCCCCCCCCCCATCAGAGTGCAGAGTTCACCCCTTACCCCCCAACCCATCAGGCTGCAGAGTTCACTCTTTCCCTCCTCATTCATCAGAGTGCAGAGTTCACCCCGTCCCCCCTCACCCATCAGAGTGCAGAGTTCACCCCGTCCCCCATCACCCATCAGAGTGCAGAGTTCACCCCTTCCCCTCCAACCCATCAGAGCGCAGAGTTTACCCCTTCCCCCCTCACTCATCAGAGTGCAGAGTTCACCCCTTCCCCCCTCACTCATCAGAGTGCAGCGTTCACCCCTTCCCCCCTCACTCATCAGAGTGCAGAGTTCACCCCTTCCCCCCCACCCATCAGAGTGCAGAGTTCAACCCTTCCCCCCCACCCATCAGAGTGCAGAGTTCACCCCTTCCCTCCTCATTCATCAGAGTGCAGAGTTCACCCCTTCCCCCTCACTCATCAGAGTGCAGAGTTCACCCCTTCCCCCCTCACTCATCAGAGTGCAGAGTTCACCCCTTCCCCCCTCACTCATCAGAGTGCAGAGTTCACCCCTTCCCCTCCAACCCATCAGAGTGCAGAGTTTACCACTTCCCCCCCACCCATCAGAGTGCAGAGTTCACCCCTTCCCCTCCAAACATCAGAATGCAGAGTTCATCCCTTCCCCCCTCACTCATCAGAGTGCAGAGTTCACCCCTTCCCCCCTTACTCATCAGAGTGCAGAGGTCACCCCTTCCCCCCTTACTCATCAGAGTGCAGAGTTCACCCCTTCCCCCCTTACTCATCAGAGTGCAGAGTTTACCACTTCCCCCCCACCCATCAGAGTGCAGAGTTCACCCCTTCCCCCCTCACCCATCAGAGTGCAGAGTTCAACCCTTCCCCCCCACCCATCAGAGTGCAGAGTTCACCCCTTCCCTCCTCATTTATCAGAGTGCAGAGTTCACCCCTTCCCCCCTCACCCATCAGAGTGCAGAGTTCACCCCTTCCGCCCTCACTCATCAGTGCAGAGTTCACCCCTTCCCCACCTCACCCGTCAGACTGCAGAGCTGACCCCTTCCCCCCCACCCATCAGAGTGCAGAGTTCACACCTTCCCCCCACCCATCAGTACAGAGTACACCCCTTCCCCTCCAACTCATCAGAGTGCAGTGTTCACCCCTTCCCCCCCCACCCATCAGAGTGTAGAGTTCACCCCTTCCCCCCCACCCATCAGAGTGTAGAGTTCACCCCTTCCCCCCAACCCATCAGAGTGCAGAGTTCACCCCTTCCCTCCTCACCCATCAGAGTGCAGAGTTCACCCCTTCCCCTCCAACCCATCAGAGTGCAGAGTTTACCCCTTCTGCACCACCCATCAGAGTGCAGAGTTCACCCCTTCCCCCCTCACTCATCAGAGTGCAGAGTTCACCCGTTCCCTCCCGATCCATCAGAGTGCAGAGTTCACCCCTTCCCCCCTCACTCATCAGAGTGCAGAGTTCACCCCTTCCCCCCACCCATTTGAATGTAGATTTCACCCCTCCCCCCACTCATCAGAGTGCAGAGTTCACCCCTTCCCCCCCACTCATCAGAGTGCAGAGTTCGCCCCTTCCCCCCTCACTCATTCGAGTGCAGAGTTCACCCCTTTCCCCCACTCATCAGAGTGCAGAGTTCACCCCTTGCCCCCTCACCCATCAGAGTGCAGAGTTCACCCCTTCCCCCCTCACTCATCAGTGCAGAGTTCACCCCTTCCCCACCTCACCCGTCAGACTGCAGAGCTGACCCCTTCCCCCCCACCCATCAGAGTGCAGAGTTCACCCCTTCCCCCCTCACTCATCAGTGCAGAGTTCACCCCTTCCCCACCTCACCCGTCAGACTGCAGAGCTGACCCCTTCCCCCCAACCCATCAGAGTGCAGAGTTCACACCTTCCCCCCACCCATCAGTACACAGTACACCCCTTCCCCTCCAACTCATCAGAGTGCAGTGTTCACCCCTTCCCCCCCCCCACCCATCAGAGTGTCGAGTTCACCCCTTCCCCCCCACCCATCAGAGTGTAGAGTCCAGCCCTTCCCCCCCAACCCATCAGAGTGCAGAGTTCACCCCTTCCCTCCTCATTCATCAGAGTGCAGAGTTCACCCCTTCCCCCTCACCCATCAGAGTGCAGAGTTCACCCCTTCCCCCCTCACCCATCAGAGTGCAGAGTTCACCCCTTCCCCTCCAACCCATCAGAGTGCAGAGTTTACCCCTTCTGCACCACCCATCAGAGTGCAGAGTTCACCCCTTCCCCCCTCACTCATCAGAGTGCAGAGTTCACCCCTTCCCCCCTCACTCATCAGAGTGCAGAGTTCACCCCTTCCCTCCCGACCCACCAGAGTGCAGAGTTCACCCCTTCCCCCCTCACTCATCAGAGTGCAGAGTTCACCCCTTCCCCCCCACCCATTTGAATGTAGATTTCACCCCTCCCCCCACTCATCAGAGTGCAGAGTTCACCCCTTCCCCCCCACTCATCAGAGTGCAGAGTTCGCCCCTTCCCCCCTCACTCATTCGAGTGCAGAGTTCACCCCTTTCCCCCACTCATCAGAGTGCAGAGTTCACCCCTTCCCCCCCACCCATCAGAGTGCAGAGTTTACTCCTTCCCCCTCACTCATCAGAGTGCAGAGTTCACCCCTTCCCCCTCACCCATCAGAGTGCAGAGTTCTCCCCTTCCCCCCTCACCCATCAGAGTGCAGAGTTCACCCCTTCCCCTCCAACCCATCAGAGTGCAGAGTTTACCCCTTCCGCACCACCCATCAGAGTGCAGAGTTCACCCCTTCCCCCCTCACTCATCAGAGTGCAGAGTTCACCCCTTCCCCCCTCACTCATCAGTACAGAGTTTACCCCTTCCCCTCCAACTCATCAGAGTGCAGTGTTCACCCCTTCCCCCCCCACCCATCAGAGTGTAGAGTTCACCCCTTCCCCCCCACCCATCAGAGTGCAGAGTTCACCCCTTACCCCCCAACCCATCAGGGTGCAGAGTTCACTCTTTCCCTCCTCATTCATCAGAGTGCAGAGTTCACCCCTTCCCCCTCACCCATCAGAGTGCAGAGTTCACCCCGTCCCCCCTCACCCATCAGAGTGCAGAGTTCACCCCTTCCCCTCCAACCCATCAGAGCGCAGAGTTTACCCCTTCCCCCCTCACTCATCAGAGTGCAGAGTTCACCCCTTCCCCCCTCACTCATCAGAGTGCAGAGTTCACCCCTTCCCCCCTCACTCATCAGAGTGCAGAGTTCACCCCTTCCCCCCCACCCATCAGAGTGCAGAGTTCAACCCTTCCCCCCCACCCATCAGAGTGCAGAGTTCACCCCTTCCCTCCTCATTCATCAGAGTGCAGAGTTCACCCCTTTCCCCCTCACTCATCAGAGTGCAGAGTTCACCCCTTCCCCCCTCACTCATCAGAGTGCAGAGTTCACCCCTTCCCCTCCAACCCATCAGAGTGCAGAGTTTACCACTTCCCCCCCACCCATCAGAGTGCAGAGTTCACCCCTTCCCCTCCAAACATCAGAATGCAGAGTTCATCCCTTCCCCCCTCACTCATCAGAGTGCAGAGTTCACCCCTTCCCCCCTTACTCATCAGAGTGCAGAGTTCACCCCTTCCCCCCTTACTCATCAGAGTGCAGAGTTCACCCCTTCCCCCCTTACTCATCAGAGTGCAGAGTTTACCACTTCCCCCCCACCCATCAGAGTGCAGAGTTCACCCCTTCCCCCCTCACCCATCAGAGTGCAGAGTTCAACAGTTCCCCCCCACCCATCAGAGTGCAGAGTTCACCCCTTCCCTCCTCATTCATCAGAGTGCAGAGTTCACCCCTTCCCCCCTCACCCATCAGAGTGCAGAGTTCACCCCTTCCCCCCTCACTCATCAGTGCAGAGTTCACCCCTTCCCCACCTCACCCGTCAGACTGCAGAGCTGACCCCTTCCCCCCCACCCATCAGAGTGCAGAGTTCACACCTTCCCCCCACCCATCAGTACAGAGTACACCCCTTCCCCTCCAACTCATCAGAGTGCAGTGTTCACCCCTTCCCCCCCCCCCACCCATCAGTGTGTAGAGTTCACCCCTTCCCCCCCACCCATCAGAGTGTAGAGTTCACCCCTTCCCCCCCAACCCATCAGAGTGCAGAGTTCACCCCTTCCCTCCTCATTCATCAGAGTGCAGAGTTCACCCCTTCCCCCTCACCCATCAGAGTGCAGAGTTCACCCCTTCCCCCCTCACCCATCAGAGTGCAGAGTTCACCCCTTCCCCTCCAACACATCAGAGTGCAGAGTTTACCCCTTCTGCACCACCCATCAGAGTGCAGAGTTCACCCCTTCCCCCCTCACTCATCAGAGTGCAGAGTTCACCCCTTCCCCCCTCACTCATCAGAGTGCAGAGTTCACCCCTTCCCTCCCGACCCATCAGAGTGCAGAGTTCACCCCTTCCCCTCCAACCCATCAGAGTGCAGAGTTTACCCCTTCCGCACCACCCATCAGAGTGCAGAGTTCACCCCTTCCCCCCTCACTCATCAGAGTGCAGAGTTCACCCCTTCCCCCCTCACTCATCAGTACAGAGTTTACCCCTTCCCCTCCAACTCATCAGAGTGCAGTGTTCACCCCTTCCCCCCCCACCCATCAGAGTGTAGAGTTCACCCCTTCCCCCCCACCCATCAGAGTGCAGAGTTCACCCCTTACCCCCCAACCCATCAGGGTGCAGAGTTCACTCTTTCCCTCCTCATTCATCAGAGTGCAGAGTTCACCCCTTCCCCCTCACCCATCAGAGTGCAGAGTTCACCCCGTCCCCCCTCACCCATCAGAGTGCAGAGTTCACCCCTTCCCCTCCAACCCATCAGAGCGCAGAGTTTACCCCTTCCCCCCTCACTCATCAGAGTGCAGAGTTCACCCCTTCCCCCCTCACTCATCAGAGTGCAGAGTTCACCCCTTCCCCCCTCACTCATCAGAGTGCAGAGTTCACCCCTTCCCCCCCACCCATCAGAGTGCAGAGTTCAACCCTTCCCCCCCACCCATCAGAGTGCAGAGTTCACCCCTTCCCTCCTCATTCATCAGAGTGCAGAGTTCACCCCTTTCCCCCTCACTCATCAGAGTGCAGAGTTCACCCCTTCCCCCCTCACTCATCAGAGTGCAGAGTTCACCCCTTCCCCTCCAACCCATCAGAGTGCAGAGTTTACCACTTCCCCCCCACCCATCAGAGTGCAGAGTTCACCCCTTCCCCTCCAAACATCAGAATGCAGAGTTCATCCCTTCCCCCCTCACTCATCAGAGTGCAGAGTTCACCCCTTCCCCCCTTACTCATCAGAGTGCAGAGTTCACCCCTTCCCCCCTTACTCATCAGAGTGCAGAGTTCACCCCTTCCCCCCTTACTCATCAGAGTGCAGAGTTTACCACTTCCCCCCCACCCATCAGAGTGCAGAGTTCACCCCTTCCCCCCTCACCCATCAGAGTGCAGAGTTTAACAGTTCCCCCCCACCCATCAGAGTGCAGAGTTCACCCCTTCCCTCCTCATTCATCAGAGTGCAGAGTTCACCCCTTCCCCCCTCACCCATCAGAGTGCAGAGTTCACCCCTTCCCCCCTCACTCATCAGTGCAGAGTTCACCCCTTCCCCACCTCACCCGTCAGACTGCAGAGCTGACCCCTTCCCCCCCACCCATCAGAGTGCAGAGTTCACACCTTCCCCCCACCCATCAGTACAGAGTACACCCCTTCCCCTCCAACTCATCAGAGTGCAGTGTTCACCCCTTCCCCCCCCCCCACCCATCAGTGTGTAGAGTTCACCCCTTCCCCCCCACCCATCAGAGTGTAGAGTTCACCCCTTCCCCCCCAACCCATCAGAGTGCAGAGTTCACCCCTTCCCTCCTCATTCATCAGAGTGCAGAGTTCACCCCTTCCCCCTCACCCATCAGAGTGCAGAGTTCACCCCTTCCCCCCTCACCCATCAGAGTGCAGAGTTCACCCCTTCCCCTCCAACACATCAGAGTGCAGAGTTTACCCCTTCTGCACCACCCATCAGAGTGCAGAGTTCACCCCTTCCCCCCTCACTCATCAGAGTGCAGAGTTCACCCCTTCCCCCCTCACTCATCAGAGTGCAGAGTTCACCCCTTCCCTCCCGACCCATCAGAGTGCAGAGTTCACCCCTTCCCCCCTCACTCATCAGAGTGCAGAGTTCACCCCTTCCCCCCCACCCATTTGAATGTAGATTTCACCCCTCCCCCCACTCATCAGAGTGCAGAGTTCACCCCTTCCCCCCCACTCATCAGAGTGCAGAGTTCGCCGCTTCCCCCCTCACTCATTCGAGTGCAGAGTTCACCCCTTTCCCTCACTCATCAGAGTGCAGAGTTCACCCCTTCCCCCCTCACCCATCAGAGTGCAGAGTTCACCCCTTCCCCCCTCACTCATCAGTGCAGAGTTCACCCCTTCCCCACCTCACCCGTCAGACTGCAGAGCTGACCCCTTCCCCCCCACCCATCAGAGTGCAGAGTTCACCCCTTCCCCCCTCACTCATCAGTGCAGAGTTCCCCCTTTCCGCACCTCACCCGTCAGACTGCAGAGCTGACCCCTTGCCCCCCACCCATCAGAGTGCAGAGTTCACACCTTCCCCCCACCCATCAGTACAGAGTACACCCCTTCCCCTCCAACTCATCAGAGTGCAGTGTTCACCCCTTCCCCCCCCCACCCATCAGAGTGTAGAGTTCACCCCTTCCCCCCCACCCATCAGAGTGTAGAGTCGACCCCTTCCCCCCCAACCCATCAGAGTGCAGAGTTCACCCCTTACCTCCTCATTCATCAGAGTGCAGAGTTCACCCCTTCCCCCTCACCCATCAGAGTGCAGAGTTCACCCCTTCCCCCCTCACCCATCAGAGTGCAGAGTTCACCCCTTCCCCTCCAACCCATCAGAGTGCAGAGTTTACCCCTTCTGCACCACCCATCAGAGTGCAGAGTTCACCCCTTCCCCCCTCACTCATCAGAGTGCAGAGTTCACCCCTTCCCCCCTCACTCATCAGAGTGCAGAGTTCACCCCTTCCCTCCCGACCCATCAGAGTGCAGAGTTCACCCCTTCCCCCCTCACTCATCAGAGTGCAGAGTTCACCCCTTCCCCCCCACCCATTTGAATGTAGATTTCACCCCTCCCCCCACTCATCAGAGTGCAGAGTTCACCCCTTCCCCCCCACTCATCAGAGTGCAGAGTTCGCCCCTTCCCCCCTCACTCATTCGAGTGCAGAGTTCACCCCTTTCCCCGACTCATCAGAGTGCAGAGTTCACCCCTTCCCCCCCACCCATCAGAGTGCAGAGTTTACTCCTTCCCCCTCACTCATCAGAGTGCAGAGTTCACCCCTTCCCCCTCACCCATCAGAGTGCAGAGTTCACCCCTTCCCCCCTCACCCATCAGAGTGCAGAGTTCACCCCTTCCCCTCCAACCCATCAGAGTGCAGAGTTTACCCCTTCCGCACCACCCATCAGAGTGCAGAGTTCACCCCTTCCCCCCCTCACTCATCAGAGTGCAGAGTTCACCCCTTCCCCCCTCACTCATCAGTACAGAGTACACCCCTTCCCCTCCAACTCATCAGAGTGCAGTGTTCACCCCTTCCCCCCCCCACCCATCAGAGTGTAGAGTTCACCCCTTCCCCCCCACCCATCAGAGTGCAGAGTTCACCCCTTACCCCCCAACCCATCAGGGTGCAGAGTTCACTCTTTCCCTCCTCATTCATCAGAGTGCAGAGTTCACCCCTTCCCCCTCACCCATCAGAGTGCAGAGTTCACCCCGTCCCCCCTCCCCCCTCACCCATCAGAGTGCAGAGTTCACCCCTTCCCCTCCAACCCATCAGAGCGCAGAGTTTACCCCTTCCCCCCTCACTCATCAGAGTGCAGAGTTCACCCCTTCCCCCCTCACTCATCAGAGTGCAGAGTTCACCCCTTCCCCCCTCACTCATCAGAGTGCAGAGTTCACCCCTTCCCCCCCACCCATCAGAGTGCAGAGTTCAACCCTTCCCCCCCACCCATCAGAGTGCAGAGTTCACCCCTTCCCTCCTCATTCATCAGAGTGCAGAGTTCACCCCTTTCCCCCTTTCTCATCAGAGTGCAGAGTTCACCCCTTCCCCCCTCACCCATCAGAGTGCAGAGTTCAACCCTTCCCCCCCACCCATCAGAGTGCAGAGTTCACCCCTTCCCTCCTCATTCATCAGAGTGCAGAGTTCACCCCTTCCCACCTCACTCATCAGAGTGCAGAGTTCACCCCTTCCCCCCTCACTCATCAGAGTGCAGAGTTCACCCCTTCCCCCCTCACTCATCAGAGTGCAGAGTTCACTCCTTCCCCTCCAACCCATCAGAGTGCAGAGTTTACCACTTCCCCCGCACCCATCAGAGTGCAGAGTTCACCCCTTCCCCTCCAAACATCAGAATGCAGAGTTCATCCCTTCCCCCCTCACTCATCAGAGTGCAGAGTTCACCCCTTCCCCCCTTACTCATCAGAGTGCAGAGTTCACCCCTTCCCCCCTTACTCATCAGAGTGCAGAGTTCACCCCTTCCCCCCTTACTCATCAGAGTGCAGAGTTTACCACTTCCCCCCCACCCATCAGAGTGCAGAGTTCACCCCTTCCCCCCTCACCCATCAGAGTGCAGAGTTCAACCCTCCCCCCCTCAGCCATCAGAGTGCAGAGTTCACCCCTTCCCTCCTCATTCATCAGAGTGCAGAGTTCACCCCTTCCCCCCTCACCCATCAGAGTGCAGTGTTCACCCCTTCCCCCCTCACTCATCAGTGCAGAGTTCACCCCTTCCCCACCTCACCCGTCAGACTGCAGAGCTGACCCCTTCCCCCCCACCCATCAGAGTGCAGAGTTCACACCTTCCCCCCACCCATCAGTACAGAGTACACCCCTTCCCCTCCAACTCATCAGAGTGCAGTGTTCACCCCTTCCCCCCCCCCACCCATCAGAGTGTAGAGTTCACCCCTTCCCCCCCACCCATCAGAGTGTAGAGTTCACCCCTTCCCCCCCAACCCATCAGAGTGCAGAGTTCACCCCTTCCCTCCTCATTCATCAGAGTACAGAGTTCACCCCTTCCCCCTCACCCATCAGAGTGCAGAGTTCACCCCTTCCCCCCTCACCCATCAGTGCAGAGTTCACCCCTTCCCCTCCAACCCATCAGAGTGCAGAGTTTACCCCTTCTGCACCACCCATCAGAGTGCAGAGTTCACCCCTTCCCCCCTCACTCATCAGAGTGCAGAGTTCACCCCTTCCCCCCTCACTCATCAGAGTGCAGAGTTCACCCCTTCCCTCCCGACCCATCAGAGTGCAGAGTTCACCCCTTCCCCCCTCACTCATCAGAGTGCAGAGTTCACCCCTTCCCCCCCACCCATTTGAATGTAGATTTCACCCCTCCCCCCACTCATCAGAGTGCAGAGTTCACCCCTTCCCCCCCACTCATCAGAGTGCAGAGTTCGCCCCTTCCCCCCTCACTCATTCGAGTGCAGAGTTCACCCCTTTCCCCCACTCATCAGAGTGTAGAGTTCACCCCTTCCCCCCTCACCCATCAGAGTGCAGAGTTCACCCCTTCCCCCCTCACTCATCAGTGCAGAGTTCACCCCTTCCCTACCTCACCCGTCAGACTGCAGAGCTGACCCCTTCCCCACCACCCATCAGAGTGCAGAGTTCACACCTTCCCCCCACCCATCAGTACAGAGTACACCCCTTCCACTCCAACTCATCAGAGTGCAGTGTTCACCCCTTCCCCCCCCCACCCATCAGAGTGTAGAGTTCACCCCTTCCCCCCCACCCATCAGAGTGTAGAGTTCACCCCTTCCCCCCCAACCCATCAGAGTGCAGAGTTCACCCCTTCCCTCCTCATTCATCAGAGTGCAGAGTTCACCCCTTCCCCTCAACCATCAGAGTGCAGAGTTCACCCCTTCCCCCCTCACCCATCAGAGTGCAGAGTTCACCCCTTCCCCTCCAACCCATCAGAGTGCAGAGTTTACCCCTTCTGCACCACCCATCAGAGTGCAGAGTTCACCCCTTCCCCCCTCACTCATCAGAGTGCAGAGTTCATCCCTTCCCCCCTCACTCATCAGAGTGCAGAGTTGACCCCTTCCCTCCCGACCCATCAGAGTGCAGAGTTCACCCCCTCCCCCCTCACTCATCAGAGTGCAGAGTTCACCCCTTCCCCCCCACCCATTTGAATGTAGATTTCACCCCTCCCCCCACTCATCAGAGTGCAGAGTGCACCCCTTCCCCCCCACTCATCAGAGTGCAGAGTTCGCCCCTTCCCCCCTCACTCATTCGAGTGCAGAGTTCACCCCTTTCCCCCACTCATCAGAGTGCAGAGTTCACCCCTTCCCCCCTCAGCCATCAGAGTGCAGAGTTCACCCCTTCCCCCCTCACTCATCAGTGCAGAGTTCACCCCTTCCCCACCTCACACGTCAGACTGCAGAGCTGACCCCTACCCCCCGACCCATCAGAGTGCAGAGTTCACACCTTCCCCCCACCCATCAGTACAGAGTACACCCCTTCCCCTCCAACTCATCAGAGTGCAGTGTTCACCCCTTCCCCCCGCCACCCATCAGAGTGTAGAGTTCACCCCTTCCCCCCCACCCATCAGAGTGTAGAGTTCACCCCTTCCCCCCCAACCCATCAGAGTGCAGAGTTCACCCCTTCCCTCCTCATTCATCAGAGTGCAGAGTTCACCCCTTCCCCCTCACCCATCAGAGTGCAGAGTTCACCCCTTCCCCCCTCACCCATCAGAGTGCAGAGTTCACCCCTTCCCCTCCAACCCATCAGAGTGCAGAGTTTACCCCTTCTGCACCACCCATCAGAGTGCAGAGTTCACCCCTTCCCCCCTCACTCATCAGAGTGCAGAGTTCACCCCTTCCCCCCTCACTCATCAGAGTGCAGAGTTCACCCCTTCCCTCCCGACCCATCAGAGTGCAGAGTTCACCCCTTCCCCCCTCACTCATCAGAGTGCAGAGTTCACCCCTTCCCTCCCGACCCATCAGAGTGCAGAGTTCACCCCTTCCCCCCTCACTCATCAGAGTGCAGAGTTCACCCTTTCCCCCCCACCCATCAGAGTGCAGAGTTCACCTTTTCCCCCCACCCATCAGAGTGCAGAGTTCACCCCTTCCCCCCCACCCATTTGAATGTAGATTTCACCCCTCCCCCCACTCATCAGAGTGCAGAGTTCACCCCTTCCCCCCCACTCATCAGAGTGCAGAGTTCGCCCCTTCCCCCCTCACTCATTCGAGTGCAGAGTTCACCCCTTTCCCCCACTCATCAGAGTGCAGAGTTCACCCCTTCCCCCCTCACCCATCAGAGTGCAGAGTTCACCCCTTCCCCTCCAACCCATCAGAGTGCAGAGTTCACCCCTTCCCCCCTCACTCATCAGTGCAGAGTTCACCCCTTCCCCCCCACCCATCAGAGTGCAGAGTTTACTCCTTCCCCCTCACTCATCAGAGTGCAGAGTTCACCCCTTCCCCCTCACCCATCAGAGTGCAGAGTTCACCCCTTCCCCCCTCACCCATCAGAGTGCAGAGTTCACCCCTTCCCCTCCAACCCATCAGAGTGCAGAGTTTACCCCTTCCGCACCACCCATCAGAGTGCAGAGTTCACCCCTTCCCCCCTCACTCATCAGAGTGCAGAGTTCACCCCTTCCCCCCTCACTCATCAGTACAGAGTACACCCCTTCCCCTCCAACTCATCAGAGTGCAGTGTTCACCCCTTCCCCCCCCACCCATCAGAGTGTAGAGTTCACCCCTTCCCCCCCACCCATCAGAGTGCAGAGTTCAACCCTTCCCCCCCAACCCATCAGGGTGCAGAGTTCACCCTTTCCCTCCTCATTCATCAGAGTGCAGAGTTCACCCCGTCCCCCCTCACCCATCAGAGTGCAGAGTTCACCCCTTCCCCTCCAACCCATCAGAGCGCAGAGTTTACCCCTTCCCCCTCACTCATCAGAGTGCAGAGTTCACCCCGTCCCCCCTCACCCATCAGAGTGCAGAGTTCACACCGTCCCCCCTCACCCATCAGAGTGCAGAGTTCACCCCTTCCCCCTCACCCATCAGAGTGCAGAGTTCACCCCGTCCCCCCTCACCCATCAGAGTGCAGAGTTCACCCCTTCCCCTCCAACCCATCAGAGCGCAGAGTTTACCCCTTCCCCCCTCACTCATCAGAGTGCAGAGTTCACCCCTTCCCCCCTCACTCATCAGAGTGCAGAGTTCACCCCTTCCCCCCCACCCATCAGAGTGCAGAGTTCAACCCTTCCCCCCCACCCATCAGAGTGCAGAGTTCACCCCTTCCCTCCTCATTCATCAGAGTGCAGAGATCACCCCTTCCCCCCTTACTCATCAGAGTGCAGAGTTCACCCCTTCCCCCCTCACCCATCAGAGTGCAGAGTTCAACCCTTCCCCCCCACCCATCAGAGTGCAGAGTTCACCCCTTCCCTCCTCATTCATCAGAGTGCAGAGTTCACCCCTTCCCCCCTCACTCATCAGAGTGCAGAGTTCACCCCTTCCCCCCTCACTCATCAGAGTGCAGAGTTCACCCCTTCCCCTCCAACCCATCAGAGTGCAGAGTTTACCACTTCCCCCCCACCCATCAGAGTGCAGAGTTCACCCCTTCCCCTCCAAACATCAGAGTGCAGAGTTCATCCCTTCCCCCCTCACTCATCAGAGTGCAGAGTTCACCCCTTCCCCCCTTACTCATCAGAGTGCAGAGTTCACCCCTTCCCCCCTTACTCATCAGAGTGCAGAGTTCATCCCTTCCCCCCTCACTCATCAGAGTGCAGAGTTCACCCCTTCCCCCCTTACTCATCAGAGTGCAGAGTTCACACCTTCCCCTCCAAACATCAGAGTGCAGAGTTCATCCCTTCCCCCCTCACCCATCAGAGTGCAGAGTTCACCCCTACCCCTCCAACCCATCAGAGTGCAGAGTTTACCACTTCCCCCCTCACCCATCAGAGTGCAGAGTTCACCCCTTCCCCCCTCACCCATCAGAGTGCAGAGTTCAACCCTTCCCCCCCACCCATCAGAGTGCAGAGTTCACCCCTTCCCTCCTCATTTATCAGAGTGCAGAGTTCACCCCTTCCCCCCTCACTCATCAGAGTGCAGAGTTACCCCCTTCCCCCCTCACTCATCAGAGTGCAGAGTTCACCCCTTCCCCTCCAACCCATCAGAGTGCAGAGTTTACCACTTCCCCCCCACCCATCAGAGTGCAGAGTTCACCCCTTCCCCTCCAAACATCAGAGTGCAGAGTTCATCCCTTCCCCCCTCACTCATCAGAGTGCAGAGTTCACCCCTTCCCCCCTTACTCATCAGAGTGCAGAGTTCACCCCTTCCCCCCTTACTCATCAGAGTGCAGAGTTCATCCCTTCCCCCCTCACTCATCAGAGTGCAGAGTTCACCCTTTCCCCCCTTACTCATCAGAGTGCAGAGTTCACCCCTTCCCCTCCAAACATCAGAGTGCAGAGTTCATCCCTTCCCCCCTCACCCATCAGAGTGCAGAGTTCACCCCTTCCCCTCCAACCCATCAGAGTGCAGAGTTTACCACTTCCCCCCTCACCCATCAGAGTGCAGAGTTCACCCCTTCCCCCCTCACTCATCAGAGTGCAGAGTTCACCCCTTCCCCTCCAACCCATCAGAGTGCAGAGTTCACCCCTTCCCCTCCAACCCATCAGAGCGCAGAGTTTACCCCTTCCCCCCTCACTCATCAGAGTGCAGGGTTCACCCCTTCCCCCCTCACTCATCAGAGTGCAGAGTTCACCCCTTTCCCCCCACCCATCAGAGTGCAGAGTTCAACCCTTCCCCCCCACCCATCAGAGTGCAGAGTTCACCCCTTCCCTCCTCATTCATCAGAGTGCAGAGTTCACCCCTTCCCCCCTCACTCATCAGAGTGCAGAGTTCACCCCTTCCCCCCTCACTCATCAGAGTGCAGAGTTCACCCCTTCCCCTCCAACCCATCAGAGTGCAGAGTTTACCACTTCCCCCCCACCCATCAGAGTGCAGAGTTCACCCCTTCCCCTCCAAACATCAGGGTGCAGAGTTCATCCCTTCCCCCCTCACTCATCAGAGTGCAGAGTTCACCCCTTCCCCCCTTACTCATCAGAGTGCAGAGTTCACCCCTTCCCCCCTTACTCATCAGAGTGCAGAGTTCATCCCTTCCCCCCTCACTCATCAGAGTGCAGAGTTCACCCCTTCCCCCCTTACTCATCAGAGTGCAGAGTTCACCCCTTCCCCTCCAAACATCAGAGTGCAGAGTTCATCCCTTCCCCCCTCACTCATCAGAGTGCAGAGTTCACCCCTTCCCCTCCAACCCATCAGAGTGCAGAGTTTACCACTTCCCCCCTCACCCATCAGAGTGCAGAGTTCACCCCTTCCCCCCTCACCCATCAGAGTGCAGAGTTCAACCCTTCCCCCCCACCCATCAGAGTGCAGAGTTCACCCCTTCCCTCCTCATTCATCAGAGTGCAGAGTTCACCCCTTCCCCCCTCACTCATCAGAGTGCAGAGTTCACCCCTTCCCCTCCAACCCATCAGAGTGCAGAGTTTACCACTTCGCCCCCACCCATCAGAGTGCAGAGTTCACCCCTTCCCTTCCAAACATCAGAGTGCAGAGTTCATCCCTTCCCCCCTCACTCATCAGAGTGCAGAGTTCACCCCTTCCCCCCTTACTCAGCAGAGTGCAGAGTTCACCCCTTCCCCCCTCACTCATCAGACTGCAGAGTTCACCCCTTCCCCTCCAACCCATCAGAGTGCAGAGTTCACCCCTTCCCCCCACCCATCAGAGTGCAGAGTTTCCCCCTTCCCCATCAGAGTGCAGAGTTCACCCCTTCCCCTCCACCCATCAGAGTGCAGAGTTCACCCCTTCCCCCCACCCATCAGAGTGCAGAGTTCACCCCTTACCCCCCACCCATCAGAGTGCAGAGTTCCGCCCTTCCCCCACTCACCCATCAGACTGCAGAGTTGACACCTTCCCCCCCACCCATCAGAGTGCAGAGTTCACCCCTTCCCCCCACCCATCAGTGCAGAGTACACCCCTTCCCCCCAACTCATCAGAGTGCAGAGTTCACCCCTTTCCCCCCCGCCACCCATCAGAGTGTAGAGTTCACCCCTTCCCCCCTCACCCATCAGAGTGTAGAGTTCACCCCTTCCCCCCCAACCCATCAGAGTGCAGAGTTCACCCCTTCCCTCCTCATTCATCAGAGTGCAGAGTTCACCCCTTCCCCCTCACCCATCAGAGTGCTGAGTTCACCCCTTCCCCCCTCACCCATCAGAGTGCAGAGTTCACCCCTTCCCCTCCAACCCATCAGAGTGCAGAGTTTACCCCTTCTGCACCACCCATCAGAGTGCAGAGTTCACCCCTTCCCCCCTCACTCATCAGAGTGCAGAGTTCACCCCTTCCCCCCTCACTCATCAGAGTGCAGAGTTCACCCCTTCCCCCTCACTCATCAGAGTGCAGAGTTCACCCCTTCCCTCCCGACCCATCAGAGTGCAGAGTTCACCCCTTCCCCCCTCACTCATCAGAGTGCAGAGTTCACCCTTTCCCCCCCACCCATCAGAGTGCAGAGTTCACCCCTTCCCCCCTCACTCATCAGAGTGCAGAGTTCACCCCTTCCCCCCTCACTCATCAGAGTGCAGATTTCACCCCTTCCCCCCCCACCCATTTGAATGTAGATTTCACCCCTCCCCCCACTCATCAGAGTGCAGAGTTCACCCCTTCCCCCCCACTCATCAGAGTGCAGAGTTCGCCCCTTCCCCCCTCACTCATTCGAGTGCAGAGTTCACCCCTTTCCCCCACTCATCAGAGTGCAGAGTTCACCCCTTCCCCCCTCACCCATCAGAGTGCAGAGTTCACCCCTTCCCCCCTCACTCATCAGTGCAGAGTTCACCCCTTCCCCCCCACCCATCAGAGTGCAAAGTTTACTCCTTCCCCCTCACTCATCAGAGTGCAGAGTTCACCGCTTCCCCCTCACCCATCAGAGTGCAGAGTTCACCCCTTCCCCCCTCACCCATCAGAGTGCAGAGTTCACCCCTTCCCCTCCAACCCATCAGAGTGCAGAGTTTACCCCTTCCGCACCACCCATCAGAGTGCAGAGTTCACCCCTTCCCCCCTCACTCATCAGAGTGCAGAGTTCACCCCTTCCCCCCCCCACCCATCAGAGTGCAGTGTTCACCCCTTCCCCCCCCACCCATCAGAGTGTACAGTTCACCCCTTCCCCCCCACCGATCAGAGTGCAGAGTTCACCCCTTCCCCCCCAACCCATCAGGGTGCAGAGTTCACCCTTTCCCTCCTCATTCATCAGAGTGCAGAGTTCACCCCGTCCCCCCTCACCCATCAGAGTGCAGAGTTCACCCCTTCCCCTCCAACCCATCAGAGCGCAGAGTTTACCCCTTCCCCCCTCACTCATCAGAGTGCAGAGTTCACCCCGTCCCCCCTCACCCATCAGAGTGCAGAGTTCACCCCGTCCCCCCTCACCCATCAGAGTGCAGAGTTCACCCCTTCCCCCTCACCCATCAGAGTGCAGAGTTCACCCCGTCCCCCCTCACCCATCAGAGTGCAGAGTTCACCCCTTCCCCTCCAACCCATCAGAGCGCAGAGTTTACCCCTTCCCCCCTCACTCATCAGAGTGCAGAGTTCACCCCTTCCCCCCTCACTCATCAGAGTGCAGAGTTCACCCCTTCCCCCCCACCCATCAGAGTGCAGAGTTCAACCCTTCCCCCCCACCCATCAGAGTGCAGAGTTCACCCCTTCCCTCCTCATTCATCAGAGTGCAGAGTTCACCCCTTCCCCCCTTACTCATCAGAGTGCAGAGTTCACCCCTTCCCCCCTCACCCATCAGAGTGCAGAGTTCAACCCTTCCCCCCCACCCATCAGAGTGCAGAGTTCACCCCTTCCCTCCTCACTCATCAGAGTGCAGAGTTCACCCCTTCCCCTCCAACCCATCAGAGTGCAGAGTTTACCACTTCCCCCCCACCCATCAGAGTGCAGAGTTCACCCCTTCCCCTCCAAACATCAGAGTGCAGAGTTCATCCCTTCCCCCCTCACTCATCAGAGTGCAGAGTTCACCCCTTGCCCCCTGACTCATCAGAGTGCAGAGTTCACCCCTTCCCCCCTTACTCATCAGAGTGCAGAGTTCATCCCTTCCCCCCTCACTCATCAGAGTGCAGAGTTCACCCCTTCCCCCCTTACTCATCAGAGTGCAGAGTTCACCCCTTCCCCTCCAAACATCAGAGTGCAGAGTTCATCCCTTCCCCCCTCACTCATCAGAGTGCAGAGTTCACCCCTTCCCCTCCAACCCATCAGAGTGCAGAGTTTACCACTTCCCTCCTCACCCATCAGAGTGCAGAGTTCACCCCTTCCCCCCTCACCCATCAGAGTGCAGAGTTCAACCCTTCCCCCCCACCCATCAGAGTGCAGAGTTCACCCCTTCCCTCCTCATTCATCAGAGTGCAGAGTTCACCCCTTCCCCCCTCACTCATCAGAGTGCAGAGTTCACCCCTTCCCCTCCAACCCATCAGAGTGCAGAGTTTACCACTTCGCCCCCACCCATCAGAGTGCAGAGTTCACCCCTTCCCTTCCAAACATCAGAGTGCAGAGTTCATCCCTTCCCCCCTCACTCATCAGAGTGCAGAGTTCACCCCTTCCCCCCTTACTCAGCAGAGTGCAGAGTTCACCCCTTCCCCCCTCACTCATCAGACTGCAGAGTTCACCCCTTCCCCTCCAACCCATCAGAGTGCAGAGTTCACCCCTTCCCCCCACCCATCAGAGTGCAGAGTTTCCCCCTTCCCCCCCACCCATCAGAGTGCAGAGTTCACCCCTTCCCCTCCACCCATCAGAGTGCAGAGTTCACCCCTTCCCCCCACCCATCAGAGTGCAGAGTTCACCCCTTACCCCCCACCCATCAGAGTGCAGAGTTCCCCCCTTCCCCCACTCACCCATCAGACTGCAGAGTTGACACCTTCCCCCCCACCCATCAGAGTGCAGAGTTCACCCCTTCCCCCCACCCATCAGTGCAGAGTACACCCCTTCCCCTCAACTCATCAGAGTGCAGAGTTCACCCCTTTCCCCCCCGCCACCCATCAGAGTGTAGAGTTCACCCCTTCCCCCCTCACCCATCAGAGTGTAGAGTTCACCCCTTCCCCCCCAACCCATCAGAGTGCAGAGTTCACCCCTTCCCTCCTCATTCATCAGAGTGCAGAGTTCACCCCTTCCGCCTCACCCATCAGAGTGCAGAGTTCACCCCTTCCCCCCTCACCCATCAGAGTGCAGAGTTTACCCCTTCTGCACCACCCATCAGAGTGCAGAGTTCACCCCTTCCCCCCTCACTCATCAGAGTGCAGAGTTCACCCCTTCCCCCCTCACTCATCAGAGTGCAGAGTTCACCCCTTCCCCCCTCACTCATCAGAGTGCAGAGTTCACCCCTTCCCCCCTCACTCATCAGAGTGCAGAGTTCACCCCTTCCCTCCCGACCCATCAGAGTGCAGAGTTCACCCCTTCCCCCCTCACTCATCAGAGTGCAGAGTTCACCCTTTCCCCCCACCCATCAGAGTGCAGAGTTCACCCCTTCCCCCCTCACTCATCAAAGTGCAGCGTTCACCCCTTCCCCCCTCACTCATCAGAGTGCAGAGTTCACCCCTTCCCCCCCCACCCATTTGAATGTAGATTTCACCCCTCCCCCCACTCATCAGAGTGCAGAGTTCACCCCTTCCCCCCCACTCATCAGAGTGCAGAGTTCGCCCCTTCCCCCCTCACTCATTCGAGTGCAGAGTTCACCCCTTTCCCCCACTCATCAGAGTGCAGAGTTCACCCCTTCCCCCCTCACCCATCAGAGTGCAGAGTTCACCCCTTCCCCCCTCACTCATCAGTGCAGAGTTCACCCCTTCCCCCCCACCCATCAGAGTGCAATGTTTACTCCTTCCCCCTCACTCATCAGAGTGCAGAGTTCACCGCTTCCCCCCTCACCCATCAGAGTGCAGAGTTCACCCCTTCCCCCCTCACCCATCAGAGTGCAGAGTTCACCCCTTCCCCTCCAACCCATCAGAGTGCAGAGTTCACCCCTTCCCCCCTCACTCATCAGAGTGCAGAGTTCATCCCTTCCCCCGTCACTCATCAGTACAGAGTACACCCCTTCCCCTCCAACTCATCAGAGTGCAGAGTTCACCCCTTCCCCCCCAACCCATCAGGGTGCAGAGTTCACCCTTTCCCTCCTCATTCATCAGAGTGCAGAGTTCACCCCGTCCCCCCTCACCCATCAGAGTGCAGAGTTCACCCCTTCCCCTCCAACCCATCAGAGTGCAGAGTTCACCCCGTCCCCCCTCACCCATCAGAGTGCAGAGTTCACCCCGTCCCCCCTCACCCATCAGAGTGCAGAGTTCACCCCTTCCCCCTCACTCATCAGAGTGCAGAGTTCACCCCTTCCCCTCCAACCCATCAGAGCGCAGAGTTTACCCCTTCCCCCCTCACTCATCAGAGTGCAGAGTTCACCCCTTCCCCCCTCACTCATCAGAGTGCAGAGTTCACCCCTTCCCCCCCACCCATCAGAGTGCAGAGTTCAACCCTTCCCCCCCACCCATCAGAGTGCAGAGTTCACCCCTTCCCTCCTCATTCATCAGAGTGCAGAGTTCACCCCTTCCCCCCTCACTCATCAGAGTGCAGAGTTCACCCCTTCCCCCCTCACTCATCAGAGTGCAGAGTTCACCCCTTCCCCCCTCACTCATCAGAGTGCAGAGTTCACCCCTTCCCCTCCAACCCATCAGAGTGCAGAGTTTACCACTTCCCCCCCACCCATCAGAGTGCAGAGTTCACCCCTTCCCCTCCAAACATCAGAGTGCAGAGTTCATCCCTTCCCCCCTCACTCATCAGAGTGCAGAGTTCACCCCTTCCCCCCTTACTCATCAGAGTGCAGAGTTCACCCCTTCCCCCCTTACTCATCAGAGTGCAGAGTTCATCCCTTCCCCCCTCACTCATCAGAGTGCAGAGTTCACCCCTTCCCCCCTTACTCATCAGAGTGCAGAGTTCACCCCTTCCCCTCCAAACATCAGAGTGCAGAGTTCATCCCTTCCCCCCTCACTCATCAGAGTGCAGAGTTCACCCCTTCCCCTCCAACCCATCAGAGTGCAGAGTTTACCACTTCCCCCCTCACCCATCAGAGTGCAGAGTTCACCCCTTCCCCCCTCACCCATCAGAGTGCAGAGTTCAACCCTTCCCCCCCACCCATCAGAGTGCAGAGTTCACCCCTTCCCTCCTCATTCATCAGAGTGCAGAGTTCACCCCTTCCCCCCTCACTCATCAGAGTGCAGAGTTCACCCCTTCCCCTCCAACCCATCAGAGTGCAGAGTTTACCACTTCGCCCCCACCCATCAGAGTGCAGAGTTCACCCCTTCCCTTCCAAACATCAGAGTGCAGAGTTCATCCCTTCCCCCCTCACTCATCAGAGTGCAGAGTTTACCCCTTCCCCCCCTTACTCATCAGAGTGCAGAGTTCACCCCTTCCCCCCTCACTCATCAGACTGCAGAGTTCACCCTTTCCACTCCAACCCATCAGAGTGCAGAGTTCACCCCTTCCCCCGACCCATCAGAGTGCAGAGTTTCCCCCTTCCCCCCCACCCATCAGAGTGCAGAGTTCACCCCTTCCCCTCCACCCATCAGAGTGCAGAGTTCACCCCTTCCCCCCACCCATCAGAGTGCAGAGTTCACCCCTTACCCCCCACCCATCAGAGTGCAGAGTTCCCCCCTTCCCCCACTCACCCATCAGACTGCAGAGTTGACACCTTCCCCCCCACCCATCAGAGTGCAGAGTTCACCCCTTCCCCCCACCCATCAGTGCAGAGTACACCCCTTCCCCCCAACTCATCAGAGTGCAGAGTTCACCCCTTTCCCCCCCCGCCACCCATCAGAGTGTAGAGTTCACCCCTTCCCCCACTCACCCATCAGACTGCAGAGTTGACACCTTCCCCCCCACCCATCAGAGTGCAGAGTTCACCCCTTCCCCCCACCCATCAGTGCAGAGTACACCCCTTCCCCTCAACTCATCAGAGTGCAGAGTTCACCCCTTTCCCCCCCGCCACCCATCAGAGTGTAGAGTTCACCCCTTCCCCCCTCACCCATCAGAGTGTAGAGTTCACCCCTTCCCCCCCAACCCATCAGAGTGCAGAGTTCACCCCTTCCCTCCTCATTCATCAGAGTGCAGAGTTCACCCCTTCCCCCTCACCCATCAGAGTGCAGAGTTCACCCCTTCCCCCCTCACCCATCAGAGTGCAGAGTTTACCCCTTCTGCACCACCCATCAGAGTGCAGAGTTCACCCCTTCCCCCCTCACTCATCAGAGTGCAGAGTTCACCCCTTCCCCCCTCACTCATCAGAGTGCAGAGTTCACCCCTTCCCCCCTCACTCATCAGAGTGCAGAGTTCACCCCTTCCCCCCTCACTCATCAGAGTGCAGAGTTCACCCCTTCCCTCCCGACCCATCAGAGTGCAGAGTTCACCCCTTCCCCCCTCACTCATCAGAGTGCAGAGTTCACCCTTTCCCCCCACCCATCAGAGTGCAGAGTTCACCCCTTCCCCCCTCACTCATCAAAGTGCAGCGTTCACCCCTTCCCCCCTCACTCATCAGAGTGCAGAGTTCACCCCTTCCCCCCCCACCCATTTGAATGTAGATTTCACCCCTCCCCCCACTCATCAGAGTGCAGAGTTCACCCCTTCCCCCCCACTCATCAGAGTGCAGAGTTCGCCCCTTCCCCCCTCACTCATTCGAGTGCAGAGTTCACCCCTTTCCCCCACTCATCAGAGTGCAGAGTTCACCCCTTCCCCCCTCACCCATCAGAGTGCAGAGTTCACCCCTTCCCCCCTCACTCATCAGTGCAGAGTTCACCCCTTCCCCCCCACCCATCAGAGTGCAATGTTTACTCCTTCCCCCTCACTCATCAGAGTGCAGAGTTCACCGCTTCCCCCTCACCCATCAGAGTGCAGAGTTCACCCCTTCCCCCCTCACCCATCAGAGTGCAGAGTTCACCCCTTCCCCTCCAACCCATCAGAGTGCAGAGTTCACCCCTTCCCCCCTCACTCATCAGAGTGCAGAGTTCATCCCTTCCCCCGTCACTCATCAGTACAGAGTACACCCCTTCCCCTCCAACTCATCAGAGTGCAGAGTTCACCCCTTCCCCCCCAACCCATCAGGGTGCAGAGTTCACCCTTTCCCTCCTCATTCATCAGAGTGCAGAGTTCACCCCGTCCCCCCTCACCCATCAGAGTGCAGAGTTCACCCCTTCCCCTCCAACCCATCAGAGTGCAGAGTTCACCCCGTCCCCCCTCACCCATCAGAGTGCAGAGTTCACCCCGTCCCCCCTCACCCATCAGAGTGCAGAGTTCACCCCTTCCCCCTCACTCATCAGAGTGCAGAGTTCACCCCTTCCCCTCCAACCCATCAGAGCGCAGAGTTTACCCCTTCCCCCCTCACTCATCAGAGTGCAGAGTTCACCCCTTCCCCCCTCACTCATCAGAGTGCAGAGTTCACCCCTTCCCCTCCAACCCATCAGAGTGCAGAGTTTACCACTTCGCCCCCACCCATCAGAGTGCAGAGTTCACCCCTTCCCTTCCAAACATCAGAGTGCAGAGTTCATCCCTTCCCCCCTCACTCATCAGAGTGCAGAGTTCACCCCTTCCCCCCTTACTCAGCAGAGTGCAGAGTTCACCCCTTCCCCCCTCACTCATCAGACTGCAGAGTTCACCCCTTCCCCTCCAACCCATCAGAGTGCAGAGTTCACCCCTTCCCCCCACCCATCAGAGTGCAGAGTTTCCCCCTTCCCCCCCACCCATCAGAGTGCAGAGTTCACCCCTTCCCCTCCACCCATCAGAGTGCAGAGTTCACCCCTTCCCCCCACCCATCAGAGTGCAGAGTTCACCCCTTACCCCCCACCCATCAGAGTGCAGAGTTCCCCCCTTCCCCCACTCACCCATCAGACTGCAGAGTTGACACCTTCCCCCCCACCCATCAGAGTGCAGAGTTCACCCCTTCCCCCCACCCATCAGTGCAGAGTACACCCCTTCCCCTCAACTCATCAGAGTGCAGAGTTCACCCCTTTCCCCCCCGCCACCCATCAGAGTGTAGAGTTCACCCCTTCCCCCCTCACCCATCAGAGTGTAGAGTTCACCCCTTCCCCCCCAACCCATCAGAGTGCAGAGTTCACCCCTTCCCTCCTCATTCATCAGAGTGCAGAGTTCACCCCTTCCCCCTCACCCATCAGAGTGCAGAGTTCACCCCTTCCCCCCTCACCCATCAGAGTGCAGAGTTTACCCCTTCTGCACCACCCATCAGAGTGCAGAGTTCACCCCTTCCCCCCTCACTCATCAGAGTGCAGAGTTCACCCCTTCCCCCCTCACTCATCAGAGTGCAGAGTTCACCCCTTCCCCCCTCACTCATCAGAGTGCAGAGTTCACCCCTTCCCCCCTCACTCATCAGAGTGCAGAGTTCACCCCTTCCCTCCCGACCCATCAGAGTGCAGAGTTCACCCCTTCCCCCCTCACTCATCAGAGTGCAGAGTTCACCCTTTCCCCCCACCCATCAGAGTGCAGAGTTCACCCCTTCCCCCCTCACTCATCAAAGTGCAGCGTTCACCCCTTCCCCCCTCACTCATCAGAGTGCAGAGTTCACCCCTTCCCCCCCCACCCATTTGAATGTAGATTTCACCCCTCCCCCCACTCATCAGAGTGCAGAGTTCACCCCTTCCCCCCCACTCATCAGAGTGCAGAGTTCGCCCCTTCCCCCCTCACTCATTCGAGTGCAGAGTTCACCCCTTTCCCCCACTCATCAGAGTGCAGAGTTCACCCCTTCCCCCCTCACCCATCAGAGTGCAGAGTTCACCCCTTCCCCCCTCACTCATCAGTGCAGAGTTCACCCCTTCCCCCCCACCCATCAGAGTGCAATGTTTACTCCTTCCCCCTCACTCATCAGAGTGCAGAGTTCACCGCTTCCCCCTCACCCATCAGAGTGCAGAGTTCACCCCTTCCCCCCTCACCCATCAGAGTGCAGAGTTCACCCCTTCCCCTCCAACCCATCAGAGTGCAGAGTTCACCCCTTCCCCCCTCACTCATCAGAGTGCAGAGTTCATCCCTTCCCCCGTCACTCATCAGTACAGAGTACACCCCTTCCCCTCCAACTCATCAGAGTGCAGAGTTCACCCCTTCCCCCCCAACCCATCAGGGTGCAGAGTTCACCCTTTCCCTCCTCATTCATCAGAGTGCAGAGTTCACCCCGTCCCCCCTCACCCATCAGAGTGCAGAGTTCACCCCTTCCCCTCCAACCCATCAGAGTGCAGAGTTCACCCCGTCCCCCCTCACCCATCAGAGTGCAGAGTTCACCCCGTCCCCCCTCACCCATCAGAGTGCAGAGTTCACCCCTTCCCCCTCACTCATCAGAGTGCAGAGTTCACCCCTTCCCCTCCAACCCATCAGAGCGCAGAGTTTACCCCTTCCCCCCTCACTCATCAGAGTGCAGAGTTCACCCCTTCCCCCCTCACTCATCAGAGTGCAGAGTTCACCCCTTCCCCCCCACCCATCAGAGTGCAGAGTTCAACCCTTCCCCCCCACCCATCAGAGTGCAGAGTTCACCCCTTCCCTCCTCATTCATCAGAGTGCAGAGTTCACCCCTTCCCCCCTCACTCATCAGAGTGCAGAGTTCACCCCTTCCCCCCTCACTCATCAGAGTGCAGAGTTCACCCCTTCCCCCCTCACTCATCAGAGTGCAGAGTTCACCCCTTCCCCTCCAACCCATCAGAGTGCAGAGTTTACCACTTCCCCCCCACCCATCAGAGTGCAGAGTTCACCCCTTCCCCTCCAAACATCAGAGTGCAGAGTTCATCCCTTCCCCCCTCACTCATCAGAGTGCAGAGTTCACCCCTTCCCCCCTTACTCATCAGAGTGCAGAGTTCACCCCTTCCCCCCTTACTCATCAGAGTGCAGAGTTCATCCCTTCCCCCCTCACTCATCAGAGTGCAGAGTTCACCCCTTCCCCCCTTACTCATCAGAGTGCAGAGTTCACCCCTTCCCCTCCAAACATCAGAGTGCAGAGTTCATCCCTTCCCCCCTCACTCATCAGAGTGCAGAGTTCACCCCTTCCCCTCCAACCCATCAGAGTGCAGAGTTTACCACTTCCCCCCTCACCCATCAGAGTGCAGAGTTCACCCCTTCCCCCCTCACCCATCAGAGTGCAGAGTTCAACCCTTCCCCCCCACCCATCAGAGTGCAGAGTTCACCCCTTCCCTCCTCATTCATCAGAGTGCAGAGTTCACCCCTTCCCCCCTCACTCATCAGAGTGCAGAGTTCACCCCTTCCCCTCCAACCCATCAGAGTGCAGAGTTTACCACTTCGCCCCCACCCATCAGAGTGCAGAGTTCACCCCTTCCCTTCCAAACATCAGAGTGCAGAGTTCATCCCTTCCCCCCTCACTCATCAGAGTGCAGAGTTTACCCCTTCCCCCCCTTACTCATCAGAGTGCAGAGTTCACCCCTTCCCCCCTCACTCATCAGACTGCAGAGTTCACCCTTTCCACTCCAACCCATCAGAGTGCAGAGTTCACCCCTTCCCCCGACCCATCAGAGTGCAGAGTTTCCCCCTTCCCCCCCACCCATCAGAGTGCAGAGTTCACCCCTTCCCCTCCACCCATCAGAGTGCAGAGTTCACCCCTTCCCCCCACCCATCAGAGTGCAGAGTTCACCCCTTACCCCCCACCCATCAGAGTGCAGAGTTCCCCCCTTCCCCCACTCACCCATCAGACTGCAGAGTTGACACCTTCCCCCCCACCCATCAGAGTGCAGAGTTCACCCCTTCCCCCCACCCATCAGTGCAGAGTACACCCCTTCCCCCCAACTCATCAGAGTGCAGAGTTCACCCCTTTCCCCCCCCGCCACCCATCAGAGTGTAGAGTTCACCCCTTCCCCCACTCACCCATCAGACTGCAGAGTTGACACCTTCCCCCCCACCCATCAGAGTGCAGAGTTCACCCCTTCCCCCCACCCATCAGTGCAGAGTACACCCCTTCCCCTCAACTCATCAGAGTGCAGAGTTCACCCCTTTCCCCCCCGCCACCCATCAGAGTGTAGAGTTCACCCCTTCCCCCCTCACCCATCAGAGTGTAGAGTTCACCCCTTCCCCCCCAACCCATCAGAGTGCAGAGTTCACCCCTTCCCTCCTCATTCATCAGAGTGCAGAGTTCACCCCTTCCCCCTCACCCATCAGAGTGCAGAGTTCACCCCTTCCCCCCTCACCCATCAGAGTGCAGAGTTTACCCCTTCTGCACCACCCATCAGAGTGCAGAGTTCACCCCTTCCCCCCTCACTCATCAGAGTGCAGAGTTCACCCCTTCCCCCCTCACTCATCAGAGTGCAGAGTTCACCCCTTCCCCCCTCACTCATCAGAGTGCAGAGTTCACCCCTTCCCCCCTCACTCATCAGAGTGCAGAGTTCACCCCTTCCCTCCCGACCCATCAGAGTGCAGAGTTCACCCCTTCCCCCCTCACTCATCAGAGTGCAGAGTTCACCCTTTCCCCCCACCCATCAGAGTGCAGAGTTCACCCCTTCCCCCCTCACTCATCAAAGTGCAGCGTTCACCCCTTCCCCCCTCACTCATCAGAGTGCAGAGTTCACCCCTTCCCCCCCCACCCATTTGAATGTAGATTTCACCCCTCCCCCCACTCATCAGAGTGCAGAGTTCACCCCTTCCCCCCCACTCATCAGAGTGCAGAGTTCGCCCCTTCCCCCCTCACTCATTCGAGTGCAGAGTTCACCCCTTTCCCCCACTCATGAGTGCAGAGTTCACCCCTTCCCCCCTCACCCATCAGAGGGCAGAGTTCACCCCTTCCCCCCTCACTCATCAGTGCAGAGTTCACCCCTTCCCCCCCACCCATCAGAGTGCAATGTTTACTCCTTCCCCCTCACTCATCAGAGTGCAGAGTTCACCGCTTCCCCCTCACCCATCAGAGTGCAGAGTTCACCCCTTCCCCCCTCACCCATCAGAGTGCAGAGTTCACCCCTTCCCCTCCAACCCATCAGAGTGCAGAGTTCACCCCTTCCCCCCTCACTCATCAGAGTGCAGAGTTCACCCCTTCCCCCGTCACTCATCAGTACAGAGTACACCCCTTCCCCTCCAACTCATCAGAGTGCAGAGTTCACCCCTTCCCCCCCAACCCATCAGGGTGCAGAGTTCACCCTTTCCCTCCTCATTCATCAGAGTGCAGAGTTCACCCCGTCCCCCCTCACCCATCAGAGTGCAGAGTTCACCCCTTCCCCTCCAACCCATCAGAGTGCAGAGTTCACCCCGTCCCCCCTCACCCATCAGAGTGCAGAGTTCACCCCGTCCCCCCTCACCCATCAGAGTGCAGAGTTCACCCCTTCCCCCTCACTCATCAGAGTGCAGAGTTCACCCCTTCCCCTCCAACCCATCAGAGCGCAGAGTTTACCCCTTCCCCCCTCACTCATCAGAGTGCAGAGTTCACCCCTTCCCCCCTCACTCATCAGAGTGCAGAGTTCACCCCTTCCCCCCCACCCATCAGAGTGCAGAGTTCAACCCTTCCCCCCCACCCATCAGAGTGCAGAGTTCACCCCTTCCCTCCTCATTCATCAGAGTGCAGAGTTCACCCCTTCCCCCCTCACTCATCAGAGTGCAGAGTTCACCCCTTCCCCCCTCACTCATCAGAGTGCAGAGTTCACCCCTTCCCCCCTCACTCATCAGAGTGCAGAGTTCACCCCTTCCCCTCCAACCCATCAGAGTGCAGAGTTTACCACTTCCCCCCCACCCATCAGAGTGCAGAGTTCACCCCTTCCCCTCCAAACATCAGAGTGCAGAGTTCATCCCTTCCCCCCTCACTCATCAGAGTGCAGAGTTCACCCCTTCCCCCCTTACTCATCAGAGTGCAGAGTTCACCCCTTCCCCCCTTACTCATCAGAGTGCAGAGTTCATCCCTTCCCCCCTCACTCATCAGAGTGCAGAGTTCACCCCTTCCCCCCTTACTCATCAGAGTGCAGAGTTCACCCCTTCCCCTCCAAACATCAGAGTGCAGAGTTCATCCCTTCCCCCCTCACTCATCAGAGTGCAGAGTTCACCCCTTCCCCTCCAACCCATCAGAGTGCAGAGTTTACCACTTCCCCCCTCACCCATCAGAGTGCAGAGTTCACCCCTTCCCCCCTCACCCATCAGAGTGCAGAGTTCAACCCTTCCCCCCCACCCATCAGAGTGCAGAGTTCACCCCTTCCCTCCTCATTCATCAGAGTGCAGAGTTCACCCCTTCCCCCCTCACTCATCAGAGTGCAGAGTTCACCCCTTCCCCTCCAACCCATCAGAGTGCAGAGTTCACCCCTTCCCTTCCAAACATCAGAGTGCAGAGTTCATCCCTTCCCCCCTCACTCATCAGAGTGCAGAGTTTACCCCTTCCCCCCCTTACTCATCAGAGTGCAGAGTTCACCCCTTCCCCCCTCACTCATCAGACTGCAGAGTTCACCCTTTCCCCTCCAACCCATCAGAGTGCAGAGTTCACCCCTTCCCCCGACCCATCAGAGTGCAGAGTTTCCCCCTTCCCCCCCACCCATCAGAGTGCAGAGTTCACCCCTTCCCCTCCACCCATCAGAGTGCAGAGTTCACCCCTTCCCCCCACCCATCAGAGTGCAGAGTTCACCCCTTACCCCCCACCCATCAGAGTGCAGAGTTCCCCCCTTCCCCCACTCACCCATCAGACTGCAGAGTTGACACCTTCCCCCCCACCCATCAGAGTGCAGAGTTCACCCCTTCCCCCCACCCATCAGTGCAGAGTACACCCCTTCCCCCCAACTCATCAGAGTGCAGAGTTCACCCCTTTCCCCCCCCGCCACCCATCAGAGTGTAGAGTTCACCCCTTCCCCCCTCACCCATCAGAGTGCAGAGTTCACCCCTTCCCCCCTCACCGATCAGAGTGCAGAGTTCACCCCTTCCCCTCCAACCCATCAGAGTGCAGAGTTTACCCCTTCTGCACCACCCATCAGAGTGCAGAGTTCACCCCTTCCCCCCTCACTCATCAGAGTGCAGAGTTCACCCCTTCCCCCCTCACTCATCAGAGTGCAGAGTTCACCCCTTCCCTCCCGACCCATCAGAGTGCAGAGTTCACCCCTTCCCCCCTCACTCATCAGAGTGCAGAGTTCACCCCTTCCCCCCCACCCATTTGAATGTAGATTTCACCCCTCCCCCCACTCATCAGAGTGCAGAGTTCACCCCTTCCTCCCCACTCATCAGAGTGCAGAGTTCGCCCCTTCCCCCCTCACTCATTCGAGTGCAGAGTTCAACCCTTTCCCCCACTCATCAGAGTGCAGAGTTCACCCCTTCCCCCCTCACCCATCAGAGTGCAGAGTTCACCCCTTCCCCCCTCACTCATCAGTGCAGAGTTCACTGCTTCCCCCCCACCCATCAGAGTGCAGAGTTTACTCCTTCCCCCTCACTCATCAGAGTGCAGAGTTCACCCTTTCCCCCTCACCCATCAGAGTGCAGAGTTCACCCCTTCCCCCGTCACCCATCAGAGTGCAGAGTTCACCCCTTCCCCTCCAACCCATCAGAGTGCAGAGTTTACCCCTTCCGCACCACCCATCAGAGTGCAGAGTTCACCCCTTCTCCCCTCACTCATCAGAGTGCAGAGTTCACCCCTTCCCCCCTCACTCATCAGTGCAGAGTTCACCCCTTCTCCCCTCACTCATTAGAATGCAGATTTCACCCCTTTCTCCCCTCACTCATCAGAGTGCAGAGTTCACCCCTTCCCCCCTCACTCACCAGAGTGCAGAGTTCACCCCTTCCCCCCTCACTCATCAGAGTGCAGAGTTCACCCCTTCCCCCCCCACCCATTTGAATGTAGATTTCACCCCTCCCCCCACTCATCAGAGTGCAGAGTTCACCCCTTCCCCCCCACTCATCAGAGTGCAGAGTTCGCCCCTTCCCCCAACACTCATTCGAGTGCAGAGTTCACCCCTTTCCCCCACTCATCAGAGTGCAGAGTTCACCCCTTCCCCCCTCACCCATCAGAGTGCAGAGTTCACCCCTTCCCCCCTCACTCATCAGTGCAGAGTTCACCCCTTCCCCCCCACCCATCAGAGTGCAAAGTTTACTCCTTCCCCCTCACTCATCAGAGTGCAGAGTTCACCGCTTCCCCCTCACCCATCAGAGTGCAGAGTTCACCCCTTCCCCCCTCACCCATCAGAGTGCAGAGTTCACCCCTTCCCCTCCAACCCATCAGAGTGCAGAGTTTACCCCTTCCGCACCACCCATCAGAGTGCAGAGTTCACCCCTTCCCCCCTCACTCATCAGAGTGCAGAGTTCACCCCTTCCCCCCCTACCCATCAGAGTGCAGTGTTCACCCCTTCCCCCCCCACCCATCAGAGTGTACAGTTCACCCCTTCCCCCCCACCCATCAGAGTGCAGAGTTCACCCCTTCCCCCCCAACCCATCAGGGTGCAGAGTTCACCCTTTCCCTCCTCATTCATCAGAGTGCAGAGTTCACCCCGTCCCCCCTCACCCATCAGAGTGCAGAGTTCACCCCTTCCCCTCCAACCCATCAGAGCGCAGAGTTTACCCCTTCCCCCCTCACTCATCAGAGTGCAGAGTTCACCCCGTCCCCCCTCACCCATCAGAGTGCAGAGTTCACCCCGTCCCCCCTCACCCATCAGAGTGCAGAGTTCACCCCTTCCCCCTCACCCATCAGAGTGCAGAGTTCACCCCGTCCCCCCTCACCCATCAGAGTGCAGAGTTCACCCCTTCCCCTCCAACCCATCAGAGCGCAGAGTTTACCCCTTCCCCCCTCACTCATCAGAGTGCAGAGTTCACCCCTTCCCCCCTCACTCATCAGAGTGCAGAGTTCACCCCTTCCCCCCCACCCATCAGAGTGCAGAGTTCAACCCTTCCCCCCCACCCATCAGAGTGCAGAGTTCACCCCTTCCCTCCTCATTCATCAGAGTGCAGAGTTCACCCCTTCCCCCCTTACTCATCAGAGTGCAGAGTTCACCCCTTCCCCCCTCACCCATCAGAGTGCAGAGTTCAACCCTTCCCCCCCACCCATCAGAGTGCAGAGTTCACCCCTTCCCTCCTCATTCATCAGAGTGCAGAGTTCACCCCTTCCCCCCTCACTCATCAGAGTGCAGAGTTCACCCCTTCCCCCCTCACTCATCAGAGTGCAGAGTTCACCCCTTCCCCTCCAACCCATCAGAGTGCAGAGTTTACCACTTCCCCCCCACCCATCAGAGTGCAGAGTTCACCCCTTCCCCTCCAAACATCAGAGTGCAGAGTTCATCCCTTCCCCCCTCACTCATCAGAGTGCAGAGTTCACCCCTTGCCCCCTTACTCATCAGAGTGCAGAGTTCACCCCTTCCCCCCTTACTCATCAGAGTGCAGAGTTCATCCCTTCCCCCCTCACTCATCAGAGTGCAGAGTTCATCCCTTCCCCCCTCACTCATCAGAGTGCAGAGTTCACCCCTTCCCCTCCAACCCATCAGAGTGCAGAGTTTACCACTTCCCCCCTCACCCATCAGAGTGCAGAGTTCACCCCTTCCCCCCTCACCCATCAGAGTGCAGAGTTCAACCCTTCCACCCCACCCATCAGAGTGCAGAGTTCACCCCTTCCCTCCTCATTCATCAGAGTGCAGAGTTCACCCCTTCCCCCCTCACTCATCAGAGTGCAGAGTTCACCCCTTCCCCTCCAACCCATCAGAGTGCAGAGTTTACCACTTCGCCCCCACCCATCAGAGTGCAGAGTTCACCCCTTCCCTTCCAAACATCAGAGTGCAGAGTTCATCCCTTCCCCCCTCACTCATCAGAGTGCAGAGTTCACCCCTTCCCCCCTTACTCAGCAGAGTGCAGAGTTCACCCCTTCCCCCCTCACTCATCAGACTGCAGAGTTCACCCCTTCCCCTCCAACCCATCAGAGTGCAGAGTTCACCCCTTCCCCCCACCCATCAGAGTGCAGAGTTTCCCCCTTCCCCCCCACCCATCAGAGTGCAGAGTTCACCCCTTCCCCTCCACCCATCAGAGTGCAGAGTTCACCCCTTCCCCCCACCCATCAGAGTGCAGAGTTCACCCCTTACCCCCCACCCATCAGAGTGCAGAGTTCCCCCCTTCCCCCACTCACCCATCAGACTGCAGAGTTGACACCTTCCCCCCCACCCATCAGAGTGCAGAGTTCACCCCTTCCCCCCACCCATCAGTGCAGAGTACACCCCTTCCCCTCAACTCATCAGAGTGCAGAGTTCACCCCTTTCCCCCCCGCCACCCATCAGAGTGTAGAGTTCACCCCTTCCCCCCTCACCCATCAGAGTGTAGAGTTCACCCCTTCCCCCCCAACCCATCAGAGTGCAGAGTTCACCCCTTCCCTCCTCATTCATCAGAGTGCAGAGTTCACCCCTTCCCCCTCACCCATCAGAGTGCAGAGTTCACCCCTTCCCCCCTCACCCATCAGAGTGCAGAGTTTACCCCTTCTGCACCACCCATCAGAGTGCAGAGTTCACCCCTTCCCCCCTCACTCATCAGAGTGCAGAGTTCACCCCTTCCCCCCTCACTCATCAGAGTGCAGAGTTCACCCCTTCCCCCCTCACTCATCAGAGTGCAGAGTTCACCCCTTCCCCCCTCACTCATCAGAGTGCAGAGTTCACCCCTTCCCTCCCGACCCATCAGAGTGCAGAGTTCACCCCTTCCCCCCTCACTCATCAGAGTGCAGAGTTCACCCTTTCCCCCCACCCATCAGAGTGCAGAGTTCACCCCTTCCCCCCTCACTCATCAAAGTGCAGCGTTCACCCCTTCCCCCCTCACTCATCAGAGTGCAGAGTTCACCCCTTCCCCCCCCACCCATTTGAATGTAGATTTCACCCCTCCCCCCACCCATCAGAGTGCAGAGTTCACCCCTTCCCCCCTCACTCATCAAAGTGCAGCGTTCACCCCTTCCCCCCTCACTCATCAGAGTGCAGAGTTCACCCCTTCCCCCCCCACCCATTTGAATGTAGATTTCACCCCTCCCCCCACTCATCAGAGTGCAGAGTTCACCCCTTCCCCCCCACTCATCAGAGTGCAGAGTTCGCCCCTTCCCCCCTCACTCATTCGAGTGCAGAGTTCACCCCTTTCCCCCACTCATCAGAGTGCAGAGTTCACCCCTTCCCCCCTCACCCATCAGAGTGCAGAGTTCACCCCTTCCCCCCTCACTCATCAGTGCAGAGTTCACCCCTTCCCCCCCACCCATCAGAGTGCAAAGTTTACTCCTTCCCCCTCACTCATCAGAGTGCAGAGTTCACCGCTTCCCCCTCACCCATCAGAGTGCAGAGTTCACCCCTTCCCCCCTCACCCATCAGAGTGCAGAGTTCACCCCTTCCCCTCCAACCCATCAGAGTGCAGAGTTCACCCCTTCCCCCCTCACTCATCAGAGTGCAGAGTTCACCCCTTCCCCCGTCACTCATCAGTACAGAGTACACCCCTTCCCCTCCAACTCATCAGAGTGCAGAGTTCACCCCTTCCCCCCCAACCCATCAGGGTGCAGAGTTCACCCTTTCCCTCCTCATTCATCAGAGTGCAGAGTTCACCCCGTCCCCCCTCACCCATCAGAGTGCAGAGTTCACCCCTTCCCCTCCAACCCATCAGAGCGCAGAGTTTACCCCTTCCCCCCTCACTCATCAGAGTGCAGAGTTCACCCCGTCCCCCCTCACCCATCAGAGTGCAGAGTTCACCCCGTCCCCCCTCACCCATCAGAGTGCAGAGTTCACCCCTTCCCCCTCACCCATCAGAGTGCAGAGTTCACCCCGTCCCCCCTCACCCATCAGAGTGCAGAGTTCACCCCTTCCCCTCCAACCCATCAGAGCGCAGAGTTTACCCCTTCCCCCCTCACTCATCAGAGTGCAGAGTTCACCCCTTCCCCCCTCACTCATCAGAGTGCAGAGTTCACCCCTTCCCCCCCACCCATCAGAGTGCAGAGTTCAACCCTTCCCCCCCACCCATCAGAGTGCAGAGTTCACCCCTTCCCTCCTCATTCATCAGAGTGCAGAGTTCACCCCTTCCCCCCTCACTCATCAGAGTGCAGAGTTCACCCCTTCCCCCCTCACTCATCAGAGTGCAGAGTTCACCCCTTCCCCCCTCACTCATCAGAGTGCAGAGTTCACCCCTTCCCCTCCAACCCATCAGAGTGCAGAGTTTACCACTTCCCCCCCACCCATCAGAGTGCAGAGTTCACCCCTTCCCCTCCAAACATCAGAGTGCAGAGTTCATCCCTTCCCCCCTCACTCATCAGAGTGCAGAGTTCACCCCTTCCCCACTTACTCATCAGAGTGCAGAGTTCACCCCTTCCCCCCTTACTCATCAGAGTGCAGAGTTCATCCCTTCCCCCCTCACTCATCAGAGTGCAGAGTTCACCCCTTCCCCCCTTACTCATCAGAGTGCAGAGTTCACCCCTTCCCCTCCAAACATCAGAGTGCAGAGTTCATCCCTTCCCCCCTCACTCATCAGAGTGCAGAGTTCACCCCTTCCCCTCCAACCCATCAGAGTGCAGAGTTTACCACTTCCCCCCTCACCCATCAGAGTGCAGAGTTCACCCCTTCCCCCCTCACCCATCAGAGTGCAGAGTTCAACCCTTCCCCCCCACCCATCAGAGTGCAGAGTTCACCCCTTCCCCCCCACCCATCAGAGTGCAGAGTTCACCCCTTCCCTCCTCATTCATCAGAGTGCAGAGTTCACCCCTTCCCCCCTCACTCATCAGAGTGCAGAGTTCACCCCTTCCCCTCCAACCCATCAGAGTGCAGAGTTTACCACTTCGCCCCCACCCATCAGAGTGCAGAGTTCACCCCTTCCCTTCCAAACATCAGAGTGCAGAGTTCATCCCTTCCCCCCTCACTCATCAGAGTGCAGAGTTTACCCCTTCCCCCCCTTACTCATCAGAGTGCAGAGTTCACCCCTTCCCCCCTCACTCATCAGACTGCAGAGTTCACCCCTTCCCCTCCAACCCATCAGAGTGCAGAGTTCACCCCTTCCCCCCACCCATCAGAGTGCAGAGTTTCCCCCTTCCCCCCCACCCATCAGAGTGCAGAGTTCACCCCTTCCCCTCCACCCATCAGAGTGCAGAGTTCACCCCTTCCCCCCACCCATCAGAGTGCAGAGTTCACCCCTTACCCCCCACCCATCAGAGTGCAGAGTTCCCCCCTTCCCCCACTCACCCATCAGACTGCAGAGTTGACACCTTCCCCCCCACCCATCAGAGTGCAGAGTTCACCCCTTCCCCCCACCCATCAGTGCAGAGTACACCCCTTCCCCCCAACTCATCAGAGTGCAGAGTTCACCCCTTTCCCCCCCCGCCACCCATCAGAGTGTAGAGTTCACCCCTTCCCCCCTCACCCATCAGAGTGCAGAGTTCACCCCTTCCCCCCTCACCGATCAGAGTGCAGAGTTCACCCCTTCCCCTCCAACCCATCAGAGTGCAGAGTTTACCCCTTCTGCACCACCCATCAGAGTGCAGAGTTCACCCCTTCCCCCCTCACTCATCAGAGTGCAGAGTTCACCCCTTCCCCCCTCACTCATCAGAGTGCAGAGTTCACCCCTTCCCTCCCGACCCATCAGAGTGCAGAGTTCACCCCTTCCCCCCTCACTCATCAGAGTGCAGAGTTCACCCCTTCCCCCCCACCCATTTGAATGTAGATTTCACCCCTCCCCCCACTCATCAGAGTGCAGAGTTCACCCCTTCCTCCCCACTCATCAGAGTGCAGAGTTCGCCCCTTCCCCCCTCACTCATTCGAGTGCAGAGTTCACCCCTTTCCCCCACTCATCAGAGTGCAGAGTTCACCCCTTCCCCCCTCACCCATCAGAGTGCAGAGTTCACCCCTTCCCCCCTCACTCATCAGTGCAGAGTTCACTGCTTCCCCCCCACCCATCAGAGTGCAGAGTTTACTCCTTCCCCCTCACTCATCAGAGTGCAGAGTTCACCCTTTCCCCCTCACCCATCAGAGTGCAGAGTTCACCCCTTCCCCCGTCACCCATCAGAGTGCAGAGTTCACCCCTTCCCCTCCAACCCATCAGAGTGCAGAGTTTACCCCTTCCGCACCACCCATCAGAGTGCAGAGTTCACCCCTTCTCCCCTCACTCATCAGAGTGCAGAGTTCACCCCTTCCCCCCTCACTCATCAGTGCAGAGTTCACCCCTTCTCCCCTCACTCATTAGAATGCAGATTTCACCCCTTTCTCCCCTCACTCATCAGAGTGCAGAGTTCACCCCTTCCCCCCTCACTCACCAGAGTGCAGAGTTCACCCCTTCCCCCCTCACTCATTAGGGTGCAGAGTTCACCCCTTCCCCCCTCACTCATCAGAATGCAGAGTTCACCCCTTCCTCTCCAACCCATCAGAGTGCAGAGTTCACCCCTTCCCCCCTCACTCATTAGGGTGCAGAGTTCACCCCTTCCCCCCTCACTCATCAGAATGCAGAGTTCACCCCTTCCCCTCCAACCCATCAGAGTGCAGAGTTCACCCCTTCCCCCCTCACTCATCAGAGTGCAGAGTTCACCCCTTCCCCCCTCACTCATTAGGGTGCAGAGTTCACCCCTTCCCCCCTCACTCATCAGAATGCAGAGTTCACCCCTTCCTCTCCAACCCATCAGAGTGCAGAGTTCACCCCTTCCCCCCTCACTCATTAGGGTGCAGAGTTCACCCCTTCCCCCCTCACTCATCAGAATGCAGAGTTCACCCCTTCCCCTCCAACCCATCAGAGTGCAGAGTTCACCCCTTCCCCCCTCACTCATCAGAGTGCAGAGTTCACCCCTTCCCCCCTCACTCATTAGGGTGCAGAGTTCACCCCTTCCCCCCTCACTCATCAGAATGCAGAGTTCACCCCTTCCCCTCCAACCCATCAGAGTGCAGAGTTCCCCCCTTCCCCCTTCACTGACCAGAGTGCAGAGTTCACCCCTTCCCCCCTCACTCATCAGAGTGCAGAGTTCACCCCTTCTCCCCTCACTCATCAGAGTGCAGAGTTCACCCCTTCCCCCCTCACTCATCAGTGCAGAGTTCACCCCTTCCCCCCTCACCCATCAGAGTGCAGAGTTCACCCCTTCCCCTCCAACCCATCAGAGTGCAGAGTTCCCCCCTTCCCCCTTCACTCACCAGAGTGCAGAGTTCACCCCTTCTCCCCTCACTCATTAGAGTGCAGAGTTCACCCCTTGTCCCCTCACTCATCAGAGTGCAGAGTTTACCCCTTCTCCACTCACTCATTAGAGTGCAGAGTTCACCCCTTCCCCACCACCCATCTGAATGCAGATTTCACCCCTCCCCCCACCCACCAGAGTGCAGAGTTCACCCCTTCCCCACCCCACCCATCAGAGTGCAGAGTTCACCCCTTCCTCACCTTGGTGGCGCCAGTTTTCCTTGGATGGGAAAGTGAAGGTGCGTGAGTGCCGCACATGCTGCTGAGGATTGGGGACTGAAGGTCATGATCGCTGCGGTTCAGATTTTAATTCATGCCAATATGTTATTTAAATATGCTAAGTTGGGTCCCTTTACAGAGTGGCAAAGAGGCTGCCACAAAGCTTCCCCACTGCTGGGAAGATCGGGCCCGAAAATTCCAGTGTTGGGTTCCAGGATGGCCACTGCTGCTCTGACTTTCCGGCTCCCCCGCCACAGAGCCTGACATCAGGCTGGGAACAAAATCCAGCCCTTAGAGTTGATTGAAGAAGGCCCTTCAGTCCATTTGATCTCAAATTAACCCTGCAGTATCTAAATGCAGGGGAAAGTGCATCCGATGTTAGTATCGAGTACTTCAGGCCAAGTATTGAGCAATCACAAGGTTGACCTCCTTTCACTTTATAGCAACAACTTGGATTTATATGCACCAGTAATGTATAAAAAGTCCTGAAGTGCGACACAAAAGCACAAAGAAAGAAATGGATTCCAAGCCAAGATATGAGGAAGGGTAATCAAAAGCTTGGTCAAATGGTTGGGTTTCAAGGAAAGTCTTCAATGAGGATCAAGAGATCAGCCCTTGCCACCACTACACTGATATGAAATTTTCCATTTCTTAAATGAGACACCATGGAAAACGATTGCTTTTGGTTTTGCATTCTTTGAAAATTCATTTATAATTTTTCTAGAAATAGCCAACATAGAAAATATTCCTGTTATGTTTATAATGTTGCTAACGCATTGTGCCAAGAGGAAACTGCCCTCCCATCATGGCGCCTCTGCAATGAATTGCCAATATATGGGCAGTTTTTTTTTACATGTGAAACCATGTTCACCTGGGTGAAAATACCCAAAATTTATCAAATGCATATTTGCCATGTTGCAGTGGTTACACACACCTTCAGGTCCTGGGCTCAGATCCAACCAACATTATTTCCTCTCTTCACTAACTGTAAAGGTCCTAAATAAAATGAGTTTGATCAGTTCATTCCAGTGGAATCGATTTTGTTGCAAAAAATTGCTTGTAATTCAACATTAAATCATTCACAGGATGCCTGCTGTGCACAGGGATACTGTTGTAGTGGGAGCTACTCTGTCCTGGATATGGATTCAAACAAATTTTTATGACAGTTTACCCTGCATCTAGTCCTTGCTGTGGTTGATCCGGGACCAAAAGTTTCATCACTTGATAAATCACCCAAAAATTACAAAATAAAATCGCTACTATTTGATACATGACTCTAATTCTGGACGAGCATTTTTGCACACCTCATACACAGCATACACATTTTGAAAGCTAGAACAAAATCATAAGTTCTCAAAAGGTTACATGCAATGCAACTGTTCAATCATTTTTATACAACCTCCATTTCAAGTTCAGAGTTTTATTATTTGAAATTTCTAACTTTAGTTATTGTCACAATTCAATATCACTTTTGTCTGACAACTGTCTAACAGGCCTACTTAAGAAACAACACTTAAATAACTAAGTTCCTTCTCCAGGAGAATGATTCTCTGTTCATCTTTACAATCACTTCAGTGAAGTCATCAAGGAACGTTTGAGACAGCAAAATTGCATTTCTCAGTGGCATTACTGAATCCCTGAACATTGAGAATTATGTGCAATGGGTCTGTGCTTGGGTTCTGGGAACACATAGATCAAAGGGATGAATCTGATTTTCTGCCCTTTCCACCACAGCACAAGTGTGTTTCAGTTGTGTGAATGGAAGTACCATAGACAACGGAGATTGACAATTCTTTCAGAGCCTTAAATCCAGTCACCTCACTAATGAATGAAATATGTTTAGCTGTGTTGTTTTCTCTTGTTTTTTCTATTTTTACAGAATTGAAAAGTATATACATCAAGTCTTATTTTAAACTTACTTGCGTTGAGTCTCTCAGATCTCTGAGAGGACTTCCTGCCCAGTCCTGGCAGGGTTTGTTCCATTTTACCAGACGATGATGAACTGGAGGTTGAATTCTGAGGACTTGTTGAACACCCATCTGATTGTTTCATTTCCCAGCCTGCAGTAAGATGTGATATTTTGTTTTTAAATGAAAATGCCTTATTCATACAAAAACTGAAGACAACAAATACATGAAAAGATATTTAAAGCTTAAGTCAAGCACCAAGATAGTGTCTTCTATCCGAGTTCATGTATGTGTCTGTAAGCATGCCGGGGGCTGAGTTTCTTCCTAACGCACAGGTCCAAAGAAATCTAATATCCCTTTTAAATTATAAAACCATTTCAAGAGTGGCACAGTGGCTAGCACAGCAGCCTCACAGCTCCAGCGACCCAGGTTCAGTTCTGGGTACTGCCTGTGCGGAGTTTGTAAGTTCTCCCTATGACCGCATGGGTTTCCGCTGGGTGCTCTGGTTTCCTCCCACAGCCAAAGACGTGCCGATTGCTAGGTAAATTGGCCATTGTAAATTGCCACTAGTGTAGGTAGGTGGTAGGAGAATTGAGGGAAGGTGGGGTTAATGTAGGATTAGTATACATGGGTGGTTGTTGGTCGGCACAGACTCGGTGGGCCGAAGGGCCTGTTTCAGTGCTGTATCTCTCCATAAGACCAAACGGTTCTACAGTACCCTTGAGTTCTTGGGGGGCATATTCATGCCTTCACATCCTGTTTAAAATCATTATTTGCAACTTGATTTGTGGCGAGAAAACATCATCGGCAGACTGGGATTCAGAAGGAAGGCTATGTAATCTGAACGAGATGACAAACCTACTAGTATTCAGTGAGAATTTAGAACTAATTTTGAATGCAACCTGGATGATCTGAAGTCAAAATCTAGTCTGAATTTTGGATTTTCTCAATTAGTTCAAAATTATGAAAATTAAGTTCATACCAAAAATCCAAAATATTTAAAACGGCAATGTTTGTAAAGTACAGTTTACATTCAAAATGGGACAGCAACACATTTTAAATATTTCATACCAAGTATTTAATGTAAACTAATAAAACATGCTGCACAACATTTTTAAAAGCTGGGATTAAAGTTTTACATTCTCTGAATTAAAACTATTAATTACAGCTACAGTAGCTTTTCAATTGTAGATAAATTTCTGATTCTTTTAACAGTTCCCTTGGGTCCTTATTGAACATTAAATACCAGTTTATAGCAACGCAAAATCAAATGTTACAATTTGAGGTAAACCACTTAGATCTGATATTACCAGACCTGCTGAGTATTTCCAGCATTTGCTGTTTTTATTCCATTCAGACCTATCCACTTGTAGACAGAGAATCACCAGCAATGGCTTCTCTTCCCTCTCCCGCAATGTTACTTTCGGTGTCCCACAAGGATTTATCCTTGGCTCTATCCTATTTCTCATCTCCATGCTGCCCCTCGATGACATCATCCAAAAACACAGCATCAGTTTCCAGACTGCTTACCTGATACCTTCTACTGGATGAGCAGACATTTCCTCCAACTAAATACTGGGAAAACCGAAGCCATTCTCTTCAGTCCCCACCACAAACTCCATTCTCTAGACAATGGGCTGGATTTTAAGCAGCCCTCGACGTCGAGATCTGTGTTGGGTGCGGTGGGGGGGGAAGGCCTGAAGATGGCTCTGGATAAGGCCCACCATGGACCTCGATGTCGACAAGGCCCTGACCCTGAGTTGAGCTACTGACCACATATCTGCACCATTACTAAGACCGCCTACTTCCATCCCCGTAACATCACCTGACTCCTCCTCTGCCTCAGCTTATCTGCTGCTGAAACCCTCATCCATGTCTTTGTTACTTTGAGACTTGACTTATTCCAACACACTCCTGGAGAACCTCCCACATTCTATCCTCCATAAAGTTGAGGCAATCCCATGTCCTAAATCGTACCAAATACCATTCACTCAACGTCCCTATGCTCGCTGACCTACATTGGCTCCAGGTTAAGCAACACCTCAATTTTAAAATTCTCATCCTTGTTTTCAAATCTCTCCCTATCTCTGTAAACTCCTCTAACCCTACAGCCCCCCCGAGATATCCACGCTACTCCAATTCTGGCCTCTTGAACATCCCTGATGTAATTGCTCCACCACCGATGGCAGTGCCTTCAGCTCTGGAATTCCCTCCCTAAACCTGTCCACCTCTCTTTCATTCTTTGAGATGCTTCTTAAAACCTACCTCTTTGACAAAGCTTTTGGTCATCTGCCCTAATATCTCTTTTGTGACTCAGCATCAAATTTTGTTTCATAACTCTCCTGTGAACCACGTTGGGATATTTTGTTACGTTAAACACAAAAGTCCGAGTGTATCAAGCCTGTGTCCTCAGTACCTTGCTCTATGGTAGCGAGGCCTGGACAACGTATGTCAGCCAAGAGCGACGTCTCAATTCATTCCATCTTCGCTGCCTCCGGAGAATACTTGGCATCAGGTGGCAGGACCGTATCTCCAACACAGAAGTCCTCGAGGCGGCCAACATCCCAAGCTTATACACACTACTGAGTCAGCGGCGCTTGAGATGGCTTGGCCATGTGAGCCACATGGAAGATGGCAGGATCCCCAAAGACACATTGTACAGCGAGCTCACCACTGGTATCAGACCCACCGGCCGTCCATGTCTCCGCTTTAAAGACGTCTGCAAACGTGACATGAAGTCCTGTGACATTGATCACAGGTCGTGGGAGTCAGTTGCCAGCAATCGCCAGAGCTGGCGGACAGCCATAAAGGCGGGGCTAAAGTGTGGCGAGTCGAAGAGACTTAGCAGTTGGCAGGAAAAAAGACAGAAGCGCAAGGGGGGAACCAACTGTGTAACAGCCCCAACAAACAAATTTTTCTGCAGCACCTGTGGAAGAGTCTGACACTCTAGAATTGGCCTTTATAGCCACTCCAGGCGCTGCTCCACAAACCACTGACCACCTCCAGGCGCTTACCCATTGTCTCTCGAGACAAGTAGGCCAAAGTAGAAGAAGAAGAATGGCACTATATAAATACAAGTTGTTGTTGAGCTATTATGATTTGGAATGCATTTCCTGAAACGGTGGTGGAAGCAAATTCAATAATAAATTTCAAAAGGGAATTGAATAAATATTTGAAGCAGAAAAAATTGCAGGGCTGAGGGAAAGAGCAGGGGTGTGGGACCATTACACAATTCTACGAAAGAACCAGCAGAGGCATGATGGGCCAAATGGCTTTCCTCTGTGCTGTATCATATTATGATTGTATGATTATGCTGAGTAATCTTTATAGGATCGCTGTCTTGGGATACTTTCTGCTTCAGTGCTGCTGGCATGCATTGGGATCGTACCTAGAGTCCACAATTTTCCGTTCATTAATTTTAATGGACTGAAAGTCACTGGCTGGGGATTTCACAATTTGCACTCCCAATGTGTGCCCTGAGTGCAGAGGCAGAAAATTTACCTTCATATTTCTGTCCATTAAAAAGACTTTTACAAGAAAATTTCATTTTAAATCACAAACTTCACACAAACAATTCAAATTTCGAAATTTGGGAAACTTCAATTGCATTATTCAACTAGTCCTTTAAAAGCTGGTTTAGTAATTAATTACTCCAAGATAATTCTTTGGAAACTCTATTCTTTGCACCATTATGGGCTTTTACTTTGTTATTGTTAAAACATCCTGTGTGAATAGCTTCCATCTGTTGGATGCAATGTTGTGCAAAACTGAGTTCATTTTGGCTTGCTGATAACTTACCAGTATTTTAAGGCATTTGTGACTACACCCTACTCTATTGTTTCAACACTGTGCTTGAATCAATTTATACACTATTGCTTACAGACTGTAGTTGCATCAGCACATACACAGCTTAGACTGTACCCACATTTATACATACAAAATTGCATTATTCATATTCCACTTAAATCAATCTCCACACTGCTATTCAGAGTTGTTTTAAATCAACCAATGATCCTATTATAGTCACAGTTCTTATGCTTTTTTTACAGTTGCTACATATTTTGCTGTCTTCATAGATATACATAAAACATCTGGGAGAAAACGGTCATATTCAAGAAGAAAATACCCACTATATTATTTTTTGTTGTTGCAAAGAACAAATAAGCAACTTTGGGAAATAACTGCTTAAAGCATACCAGTCTTGGATGCTGTTTGGTCAGTAGCTTTTACAGTCTTCAGTAGCAGCCTTGGGTTGGAGGACACTGGTAAGCCAGACCGACACTGCTTTCTCTGTTGCTGCTGTTTCAGGGCCTGTGGGTTGGAAAAATGTTTTCTGTAGTCAATTGAGAAATGTCTATTAATAGGACCAAGTACATAGAAAAAACATTTAATCATACCAGCTGATTTTTTCCCCACTGAGATTGCAAAATGTCATAATTGTAACAGATTTGCCTGAGAGATTCAGAAAACCTCAAAAGCTTAAAAAAATTGTTTTGAAGTAACAAACAGAATAGAGATAAAGAAAAATGCATGGATAGAAAACTGTCATAAGATACCGTAATATAGTAATTACTAATCTGCAAATATAAAAATAAATCCTTAACTCGTTAACTCAGTGTGACCGCTCTAAGGAGGTTATAGTTTTAAGTATACCAATAAAAAGACTGATTTTTAAAACTATCCAATTAAGAAAGCAGAATTTCTATTCTACACAGAAACAGAACTAAAGCATCCAGTAGAACTGAATGGCAGGCAAGTTACTAGGTTTGATACAGACAGAAAGTCCTGATGCTTTAGTGGTTCATCAATGTGCTTCATGGAGTAAAAAATCTGAAAGAAATACTCATAGAACATGGAATTCATATTTAGTAATTCACAAATCACAAGTACTTAATTTGTTAAAGTGCATTCCAGATCAGGAATTCTGTATAACTGAAATGGTAAATGTGAATATGTGCAAGTGTTAGTATTTACAAAATACGACAATGCGTTTTGGCTGCAGGCATTTTCTTTGCGAAAATATGAAATCACTCAGTACAGCTGCTGATGAGCTTTCCTCCTACTCCAATTTTTGTACATTTTTGTGGATTTGTGAGGGGATGCAAGGCTCCAATGGGCGTGTACTTTTTTTGGTTTTATACCAAAACATAAAATCAAGCATACTCAGATCAGGCACTGCAGTAGATAAATAAAAGGCAGAAGTCCTCTCCATTCACTGAGCAAAGTACTTCTCCAGTTGGGTAATTCCACCCCTCCCAAACAATTTACTATTCTGCCTGTCTGACTCCAAAATTAGAAGCAACTGGATACGTTTTAAAACATAATTGAACTGAATTTCATTGTACTATTGTATTTGTCCACTGAACTGAGAGTGTTCAAACCCTTTTTTCTTATAACCTTTAACAGATGTCAAGTCAACCTAACAACCAAGTGCTTAAACACACCAATACCTTGGCCCAAAGTCACTGTGCATACATGTTTTGTTTTGTTTATATGAAGGGGGTACATCTTCAGAAGGAAGCGTTTTTAGAAAAGGTTTGTCGAATCCTGAAGGCATTGATGTAAATGGCATTGAGACACATCATTACATCATGAACCCAAACAAAACATCAAGCAACATGAAAATTACATATGAATTCGCTCTCTGCAAAATAAAAAAAAATACATTATTCCTTCCGGTTCTAATTTATTTGTATGCTTGTTTTGAGATCATTTACTTCCATTCAACATACAAGCCCAGAAATCACTGTCATCTATAAGTGTATGAATGCTAAATGCATTTGTACGAAATCCATCTGTCCACTATTTTAATGCCGGCATTTACCAATTTGTTTTAAATGGGATAACATCACTATTAGAATAGTTTTTAATTGCTGGTGGAAATATTTGCAGCAGAATTGAGAAATTATAGTTAATTTGCACTTGAAGGATTTTCAAGATGGTATCTATCATCACCAAAGGGATAGGGAGCAGACAGCTTACAAAAACAAAGCAGAATAGTAAAATACACACTACTTTGTAATGCTCCCCTTCATAACTAAATCAAAAACTAAACACTTTACTCTGAATACACCATCATGTGTTAAATACCCAGCCAAAAGCAGCAAGTTTATTTTGTTGTTACGACCGAGGCGGGAGGAGAGCACTATCTTTTCGAGTTCCACTTCTTCAGGGGTCACAACATATATTTAAATGTTTATGAAGTTATGATACGGTCAATCATATACTCTACTCTTCATCCTAGAATAAACTAGACTAACCAGGTTTCTTCAATAAACTTATCAGTTTATTATAAACAAGACTTATCCAATAATAAAGCAAAGCATTAAGACACAGATTAAAATATGAAAGTTCCCTTTTTAAATACACCACGCACCCCCCCCCCCCCACACACACACACAAATTAACGATAAAACAAGGGACATTTTCTCTGTAGAGCTCTCCTACAAAAAAGTGACAGAAAAAGAATATTTTGGCCAAATACCTGTTAATTCTTTAAGAAATTGGATGAGATATGTTGTGGCCCAGAATGGCATAAAGCCTGCATCCAAGAACATGTAGACATGTCACTGGGATCTTTTCGGAAACAGCTCTTTTCAGGTGGCGTTGAGAATTAATCTGGCAGGTTTTTCCAGCTTCTTAGGAGAAATGCAGCATCAGGGGTTTTAGCTCTCACACATTGCTCTTTGCAGGGTTTCGCAAAGACAGGAGGAAAGAGATGAGCTGGGTGTTTCTCCCATGGCAGGTTAATCCCCAACTGCATTCAAACACAGTCCACTCCTCAAATGAACCAAAACAATTGCCTGAATTTTACTAGCGGCCCAAATCACGATGAAGCGCTTTGAAGTCGGCGGCGGCCACCGCCAAGCCCCTGCGATATGTCGCATGGGGCTCATTTAAATGGAGGGGGCGGAACTGCCACCCCCGATGACGTAGAGGGGGCAGCTACATTGTCCCCAGCAATGGTGTCCAGCACCACTGTGCAGGTGCCATTTTTAAAGGGCTTCAAGCCCTTAAAATAAATCTGAATTATTAAAGTAAAATTATTTTACATTGTCTACAAAAAATTAAATAAAAGCGGGAGGCCATTCCCCGCCCCCCCCACCTCCCGATGTGGATAAAGGGGAACTGGTGGATGTATTGCACTTAGATTTCCAGAAGGCATTTGATAAGATACATCAAAGGTTATTGCAAAAAAATAAAAGCTCATGGTGTAAGGGATAACACATTGGCATGGATAGAAGATTGGCTAGCTAACAGGAAACAGAGAGTAGGCATAAATGGGTCATTTTTTGGTTGGCAAGATGTAACGAGTGGTGTGCCACAGGGATCTATGCTGGGGCCTCAACTTTTTACAATTTATATAAATGACTTAGCTGAAGGGACCGAAGGTATGGTTGCTAAATTTGCTGATGACACAAAGATAGGTAGGAAAGTAGGTTGTGAAGAGGACATAAGGAGGCTACAAAGGGAGATAGTTAGGTTAAGTGAGTGGGCAAAAATCTGGCAGATGGAGTATAATGTGGGAAAATGTGAAGTTGTCCACTTTGGCACGAAGAATAAAAAAATGCCTATTATTTAAATGGTGAGAAATTGCAGAGCTCTGAGATGCAGAGGGATCTGGGTGTTCTAGTGCATGAATCACAAAAGGTTAGATGCAGGTAAAGCACGTAATTAGGAAAGCTAATAGAATTTTATCGTTTATTGTGAGGGGAATTTAATACAAAAGTAGGGAGGTTATGCTTCAACTATACAGGACATTGGTGAGACCACATCTGGAGTACTATGAACAGTACAGGTTTCCTTATTTAATGAAGGATGTAAATGCATTGGAAGCAGTTCAAAGAAGGTTTACTAGACTGATATCTGGAATGGACAGGCTATCTTATGAGGAAAGACTGGACAGGCTAGGATTGTATCCACTGGAGTTTAGAAGAGTAAGAGGCGAATTGATTGAAAGATCCTGAGGAGTATTGACAGAGTGGATGTGGAAAAGATGTTTCCACTTGTGGGAGAATCTAGAAGCAGGCGTCAGTGTTTAAAAATAAGGGGTTGCCCATTTCAGACAGAGATGAGAAGAAATCTTTTCCCTCAGAGGGTCGTGAGTCTTTGGAACTCTCTTCCTCAAAAGGCGGTGAAAGCAGAGCCTTTGAATATTTTTAAGGCAGAGATAGATAGATTCTTGATAAGCAAGGGGGTGAAAGGTTATCAGGGTAGGTGGTAATGTGTGGAAATCAGTTCAGCCACAAACATATTCAGTGGTGGAGCAGGCTCGAGTGGCATACTCCTGCTCCTAATTTGTAGGTTCGTATGTTTGTTTTTGGGCCTAAAGAACCAAAATTAACTTAACCCGAACATGCCCACCACAACCTCGTTACCTTCGCCCTTCAACCCCTTCCCACCACTCCCTCAGCCAATACAAAGTGTTTACCCTGCTCCCCCCGCCCCCCACCCTGATAATTTTCACTCATAGGAACATAGAAAAATAGGAGCAGGAGAAGGCCATTCAGCCCTTTGAGCCGAATTCAATATGATCATGGCTGATCATCCAAACTCAGTACCCTGTTCCCACTTTCTCCCTGTATCCCTTGATCCCTTTAGCCCCAAGAACTATATCTAACTCTTTCTTGAATATATTTAATGATTTGGCCTCAACTGCTTTCCGTGGTAGAGAATTTCACAGGTTCACCACTCTCTGGGTGAAGAAATCCCTCCTCATCTCAGTCCTAAATGGCTTACCCTTTATCCTTAGACTGTGACCCCTGGTTCTGGACTCCCCCACCATCAGGAACATCCTTCCTGCATCTAATCTGTCCAATCCTGTTAGAATTTTGTAGGTTTCTATGAGATCCCCTCTCATTCTTCTAAACTCTGGCGAATACAAACCTAATTGACCCAATCTCTCTTCATACATCAGTCCTGCCATCCCAGGAATCAGTCTGGTGAACCTTCGCTGCACTCCCTCCATAGCAAGAACATCCTTCCTCAGATAAGGAGACCAAAACTGCACACAATATTCCAGACGCGGTCTCACCAAGGCCTTGTATAATTTCAGCAAGACATCCTTGCTCCTGTACTCGAATCCTCTCGCTATAAAGGCCAACATACCATTTGTCTTCTTAACTGCCTGCTGCACCTGCATGCTTACTTTCAGCGACTGGTGCACAAGGATACCCAGGTCTCGCTGCACCTCCCCCTTTCCCAATCTATCGCCGTTCGGATAATAATCTGCCTTTCTGTTTTTGTCACCAAAGTGGATAACCTCACATTTATCCACAATAAATTGCATCTGCCATGCATTTGCCCACTCACTCAATCTGTCCGAATCACACTGGAGCTTCTCCGCATCCTCCTCATGGCTCAGACTCCCACCCAGTTTTGCATCGTCTGCAAACTTAGATACGTTACATTTAATTCCCTCATCTATATCATTAATATATATTGTGAATAGCTGCAGTCCTGGCACTGATCCCTGCGGTACCCTGTCACTGCCTGCCACTTGGAAAAAGACCCGTTTATTCCTACTCTTTGTTTCCTGTCTGCCAACCAGTTCTCTATCCATGTCAGTACCTTACCCCCAATCCCATGTGCTTTAATTTTGCATGATAATCTCTTATGTGGGTCCTTATCGAAAGCCTTCTGAAAGTCCAAATACACCACATCCACCGGTTCTCCCTTATCTATACTACTAGTTACATCCTCGAAAAATTCCAGTAGAGTGGGCGGCACAGTGGCGCAGTGGTTAGCACCGCAGCCTCACAGCTCCAGAGACCCGGGTTCGATTCCGGGTACTGTCTGTGTGGAGTTTGCAAGTTCTCCCTGTGTCTGCGTGGGTTTTCTCCGGGTCCTCCGGTTTCCTCCCACAAGCCAAAAGACTTGCAGGTTGATAGGTAAATTGGCCATTATAAATTGTCACTAGTATAGGTAGGTGGTAGGGAAATATAGGGACAGGTGGGAATGTTTGGTAGGAAGATGGGATTAGTGTAGGATTAGTATAAATGGGTGGTTGATGTTCGGCACAGACTCGGTGGGCTGAAGGGCCTGTTTCAGTGCTGTATCTCTAATCTAATCTAATCTAATCTAATCATTTGTCAAGCATGATTTCCCTTTCGTAAATCCATGTTGACTTTGTCTGATCCTGTCATTGTTTTCCAAGTGCTCTGCTATTACATCTTTTATAATGGACTCTAGCATTTTCCCCACGACTGATTTCTCTCCCTGTTTTCTCTCTACCTCCTTTTATAAATAGTGGGGTTACATTAGCTACCATCCAATCTGTTGGAACTGTTCTAGAGTCTATAGAATTTTGAAAAATGACCCGCAAAGCATCTACTATTTCTAGGGCCACTTCCTTAAGTACTCTGGGATGTAGATTATCGGGCCCTGGGGATTTATCGGCCTTCAATCCCATCAATTTCCCTAACACCATTTCCCTACTAATACTGATTTCATACAGTTCCTCCTTCTCACTAGACCCTATGTTCCCCAAATTACTGGGAGGTAATTTGTGTCTTCCTTTGTGAAGACAGAATCAAAGTATGTATTTAATTGGTCTGCTATTTCTTTGCTCATTATAATTTCCCCCATTTCTGACTGTAAGGGACCCACATTTGTCTTCACTAATCTTTTTCTCTTCACATATCTATAGAAGCTTTTACAGTCAGTTTTTATGTTCTCTGCAAGCTTACTCTCATACTCTATTTTCCCCTTCTTAATCAATCCCTTTGTTCCTCCTTTGCTGAATTCTAAACTGCTCCCAATCCTCAGGTTTGCTACTTGTTCTGGCTATTTTATATTTCTCCTCCTTGGACCTAATACTATCCCTAATTTCTTTTGTAAGTCACGGTTGGCCCACCCTTCTTGTTTTATATTTGCACCAGACAGTAATGAACAATTGTTGTAATTCATCCATGCGCTCTTTAAATGCTAGCCATTCCCGATCCACTGTCAACCCTTTAAGTAACGTTCCCCAATCTATCATAGCCAACTCGCGCCTCATACCTTCATAATTTCCTTGATTTAGACTCAGGCCCTTAGTCTCGGAATCAACTCTCTCACTCTCCATCTAATGAAGAATTCCATCATGTTATGGTCATTCTTCCCCAAGGGCCCCTGCACAACAAGATTGTTAACTAATCCTTTCTCATTACACAATACCCAGTCTAGGATGGCCTGTTCGTAATTGGTCCTCCCCCCTCCTCACTTGCCTTGGAACTCCAAACGGAGTTCCGAAGGCGCGGGAGTTCCAGCCAGTGGCCGGAATATCGGGACAAGGTAAGTTTATTTGCATGCGTTTCAATTAATTTTAATATTAAAATTAAGGCCCCACCGAGGCCTCGCCACCACTGGTAAAATGCGGCGCGGCCTTCTCGGCGTTGGGGGCCGTGGCAGGTCTCCCCAAACAATAAGTCAGAATCTCCTGACCGCTATAAATCCTGACATCTCATCGCTCTGTAAATATCTTCCCCAAGTCACCAAGGTTTCTGTTGTCTATTGAGCTTAAGGCATGTGCTATCCAGTAAAGGTTTGTTTTCAAACAAAACCTCTCAGTGAACCTTGTAATAAAACATCCATGGAGTCTTTTCAGTTTTCCCAAATAAACCAATGTCTATAATTCTAACACACGAATCCGAAAAAAAAAAAATAGAAGCACTTTCGTAACACCTCCATCCTTGGAAGAATAAAGCACCATCTTTAAATGTGTTGCATTACAAAGTATGAAAAAACAAAAGATGAAAAGAAATTAAAACACATTTACATACTCATTCCCATTCACGCTTTACCTGTAGCTAATGCAGTTCTGCTTTGCAGCATCTTTGCACTCAGATAACTCAAAGCAAAGATAGCTTCCAGATAAAGCATCCGCAATTAAATTGTTTTCCGTGCAATGTGGATAATCTTTAAGTGATAATAACTTAAAGATTATCAGTAAACTCCATCAGAATACTCTGGCACTCTGGTTTTTGAATTTTCCCACAAAGGCTGGTGGGTTATGATCAGTATATACCAGTGTCTCTCAGTAGTCGTGGCGGACATAGACTTCAAAATCCTTAACAGCTAGTAATAAGACCAGGGTTTCTTTTTCCACAGTTGAATATCTTTTTCAGTGTCGATTTAGCTTTTTGAAACTGGCCTTTCTATGCCCGATTCATCGTCCTGTAACAGGACTACACAGACCCCCAGGTCTCTAGCATCAATTGCTACCTTAAAGGGCTTAGTGAAATTTGGGGCAGCATGTGTACAGCCAATCACGCCTTGGACAATGGGGAACAGAGCGATGGCGCTGAATCCTCTGGCTCTCTCGGCCTGACTAGCGAAGTCAGTCTGGAACCTGATGAACTGGTTGGCATGCTTGAAAACATCAGGCATCAGTTACCACCTTGATGCAGTGTTGCGCTGATGATTGTGAGATTCACATGTCTCCTGTGGAAGCATGGAATGAGCCTGATGCATAGAAGTTCAGAGAGACTGTGACCTTTAGTGTGACCAGCATTGGATGGCCACCCACGCAGTTGGAGCTGACCTCCGCTGCCGTCAGCTCACACAGAGGTGTGACAGGCTCTCGGGACAGGCGCAGTCTTCTATGGCCCTGGCGCTCTGACATCTGCAGAAAGCTCAGCCGTGGGCAGTACACCCTGCCTACTCAGTAGACTCATCTCCTCGCAGGTGTTTGCTCCCGGTGCACTCTGTGGCCTTCTGCCCCTCCCCCATAACCAGGTCACAGTTAGAGTCATAGAGTCATAGAGTGATACAGCACTGAAACAGGCCCTTCGGCCCACCAAGTCTGTGCCGACCATCAGCCACCCATTTATACTAATCCTACATTAATCCCATATTTCCCACCACATCCCCAGCTTCCCTCAATTCTCCTACCACCTACTTACACCAGGGGCAATTTACAACAGCCAATTTACCAATCAACCTGCAAGTCTTTGGCTGTGGGATGAAACCGGAGCACCCGGCGGAAACCCACGCGGTCACAGGGAGAACTTGCAAACTCCGTGCAGGTGAGACCCAGAACCGAACCCGGGTCGCTGGAGCTGTGAGGCTGCGGTGCTAACCACTGCGCCACTGTGCCGCCCAGGTCACTGATCAGCAGGTCTCTGATTTCCCTGGCCATTTATCCTCCTGTCCCTCCTCGTGTTGTACTCTTCTTCGCTAGAGGACCCTCCTCCAGAGTGGACAATGCCCATGGCTGCAGCATCCCAACTATATATTGGGGACAGCTATTTTCTGCCTGCTGCAAGGACATGCACTTGTAACCCCCCTCCCCTACCCGGGATAAATCACTGATGCTGTGGCCCTACCGGGTGTTTTACTCACTCAGGTGGACCCTGGTGAGCCAGCAATATCAGCCCCGACCTTGCAATTAATGCAGAAATAAAACAGACAGAAATTAAAATTCAAGTACCTCCAACTCCTTCAACGACATATCAGTTGTTGCTCTTTTAAAGTTGCCAGATTTGCGATCCCCCTCTTTGACCCGTTTACAAGATGTAAAATAGAAAGGCCGACGTAAAATGGCTGTCAATTGCCTTTTCAATTACTTCGAGTGTCCCTTCATTGCTTTAAATTGGATGGCGAGCGGCGCCTCCATCTCGCCCACCGTCTGACCAGCGTAAGATGGGGATTCGGCATAATGACATCGGGGACCCGACATCATTGCCCGCCATTCTGGCCGCTATTTTTTATTTAGAGATACAGCACTGAAACAGGCCCTTCGGCCCACAGAGTCTGTGCCGAGCAAGAACCACCCATTTATACTAACCCTGCAGTGATCCCATATTCCCTACCACCTACCTACACTAGGGGCAATTTACAATGGCCAATTTACCTATCACCTGCAAGTCTTTGGCAGTGGGAGGAAACCAGAGCACCCGGCGAAAACCCACGCGGTCACAGGGAGAACTTGCAAACTCCACTTTTCAAAAGAAATGAAAAGTGCTTCTACGTCCCTTTCCTCAAACATTGGGAGGGCTTGCACAAATTTAAACAGCTCTGCACTGGGTCCTGGGCTAAAGTCAGATCTTACCTCACCAGAATTTTCCTTGGAGTCAAGGCCACTTTTTTGACTTAGTTCCAGCTTTTTTAATTTGAATTCCCTTTCTTCTTTTTCTCTTTGAAATGCTCTCTCTTTTGCCCTTTCTTCTCTTTCAAGTTCAAGTTTCTTCATTGTCAATTCTCTTTCCTGTTTCATTTCCATTTCTTTTTCAAGCTGCTTGATCTGCAACTGAATTTTAGCTAATTCAACTGAATTACCATGTGGATTACCTCTTCCTACTTTCAGTTTCAAATACTGTGCTATTACCTCAATTATGTCTGCTTTCTGAGCCCCTGGTTTTAACTCTAATGCCAACTTTTCTGCCAATTCCTTTAGCCTAACCTTGGTTAAATTTCTCAAATCACTGAGGGATAAATCCTCCCTTCCCAGAAAGGTCATAACAACTGACAAATCCATTCTGGTACTGTAAACTTTAATGCACAAGAAACCTGTTTTTTTAACTTTTCCTCTTTTCAATTATTATTGTCCCACTTACAATTGCACGTCGTCGGCTTTGGGTTATCCCACACAGAGCCCCCAGTTATATGTTACGACCGAGGTAGGAGGAGTGCACTGTTTGTTTTAGTTCCAGTTCTCCACAGGTCACAACATACATTTAAATGTTTACCCAGTTACCGATACGGTCAATCATATACTCTACTCTTCATCCCAGAATAAACTAGACCAACCATGTTTCTTTAATAAACAACAAAATTATCAGTTTATTATAAAGCAAGACTTATCCAGTAACGAAGCAAAGCATTACCACACAGATTGAAATATGAAAGTTCCCTTTTTTAATACCACCACACCCCCCACCCCTGCCATCACACACACAGGGTTAAAGAGAAAAAAACGAAAATTTCTCTGTGGAGCTATTTTACAAAAAACAGACCAAAAAAGAATACTTTGGCCAAATACTTGTTAATTCTTTAAGAAAATGCATGAGATATGTTGTGGCCCATAATGGCATACAGTCTGGCATCCGAGAACACGTAGACAGGTCACTGGGATCTTTTCTGAAGCAGTTCTATTCAGGCAGCGTCGAGAATTAATCTGGCAGGTTTTTCAAGTTTCTTAGGAGAAATTCAGCATCAGAGGTTTTAACTCTCACACATTGGCTCTTTGCAGGGTTTCGCAGAGACAGGAGGAAAGAGACGAGCTGGGTGTTTCTCTCTTGGCAGGTTGATCCCCAACTGCTTTCAAAATTAGTCCACACCCAACTGAACCAAAACAATATATCAGAAGCAAAACCCTAAACAGCAAGTCAGAACCTCATGACTACCATAACTCTTGACATGTCACTACTCTGTAAACATCTCCCCCAAGTCACCAAGGTTTCTGTTGTTTGAGCTTAAGGCATGTGATATCCAGTAAAGGTTTGTTTTCAAACAAAACCTCTCAGTGACCCTTGTAAAAAAAACATCCATTGAGTCTTTTCAATTTTCCCAAATAAACCAATGTCCATAATTCTAACATACTGATCCTCAAAAAAAATTTTAAGAAAGAAACATGACATCATATGACTTTCTGATGTGCAGGAATGGTAGCATGTGTAGAAACTAGAATTAACCAACGGAAATTGGTACAAATCATACGTGAAGCTACACTTTTGACATACACTTTAATTTTAATCTTTGGTCCTTCCCTGAAGGTAATAGTTCATTCTGGGGTATGGTTCCATGGCTGCTAACAACTCTTATTATATTTCAACCAAATGTATATTTTCCATGTACTTTTTTTTTTATTTCCAAAATATACTTTATTCATAAAAATCTGTAAAAATGACATTACCAGTTTCAAACAGCACCAAGTCAAAAAATACAAACAGTGCAATTGAGGTCCGTTTGCTTCATTACAATCATGAGTTGCCTCACCACCCTTCCATTTCACATTTGTCATGCCAATTACATTTTTACATTTTACAGCAAATGAAAATTTTCCCGATACAGTTCGAGGGGTTTCCCATGGATCCAGCCCCTCAGTTCAGCTTTGTGGGGGGACCTTACACAGTGGTCTTTCCCCATTGAGACTTTGCTGCGGCTGCCCCAAGCATTAGTGCATCCCTCAGCACATAGTCCTAGACCTTGGAATGTGCCCAGTCTGCAACATTCAGTGGTGGACAACTCTTTGCGCTGGAAGACCAGCCAGTTTCAGGCAGACCAAAGGACGTCTTTCACCAAATTGATAGTCCTCCAGCAGCAGCTGATGTTTGTCTCGGTGTGTGTCCCTGGGAACAGCCCGTAGAGCACAGACTCCTGTGTTACATTGTTGCTTGGGATGAACCTCGACAAAAACCACTGCATCTCTTTCCACACCTGCTTTGCAAAGACACATTCCAGGAGGAGGTGAGCAACCGTCTCTTCCCCACCACAGCCACCGCGGGGACATTGCGAGACTTCGGGTGTGCATGAAGGATCTGACGGGGAGGGCTCTTCTCACCACCAGCCAAGCTACATCTTGGTGCTTGTTTGAAAGTTCTGGTGATGAAGCATTCTGCCAAATGACTTTGGCAGTCTGCTCAGGGAACCATCCGACAGGATCCACCGTCTCCTTTTCCCGTAGGGCCTTGAGGACATTCCGTGCAGACCACTGCCTGATGGATCGGTGCTCAAAGGTGTTTTCCCGCAGAAACTGCTCCACGAAGGATAGGTGGTACGGCATGGTCCATTTTCCATGTACTGACATGGAAATTGACATGATGTTCAACTGTGGCTTTTATTCACAACAGAGCCCAATCCTTTTCCCATCTGACATACACATTATAGGCACAGTTTCCTCAAGAGTTCACTGCCAACTAGAAGTGGAAACTCTGGCTGAATATTTCCTTCCTCTACTGAGGAATGCCCAAGCCAACTCTAAAGAAAGACTGACATTTACATCGCGCTTTTCACAATTTCAGGACATCCCAAAGCGCTTTACAGCCAATGAAGTACTTCTGAAGTGTGGTCACTGTTGTAATGTACGAAATACAGCAGGTAATTTGCACACAGCAAGCTCCCAGAACAGCAATGAAATAATGGTCACTTAATATTTTTTTTTAAAAGTGATGTTGGTGGAGGAATAAATATTGGTCAGGATACTGGGGAGAATTTCCTTGCTCTTCTTCGAAATAGTAACACAGGATCTTTTACGTGAACCAGAGGAGGCAGTCGGGGTCTTGGTTTACTGTCTGAACCAAAACACAGCACCTCTGAAAAGTGCAGCATTCTCTCAGTATGGCATGGATTATTTATTGAAGTCTCTGGAGTGGGACTTGAAACCACAATCCACAGATTCAGAGCCAAGGCTGACCCTCTAACTGCTGCCCCACCTATCTTAACAGACCAAAGATCAAAGTGGAGAACTGGTTTTTAATGATATATCATACCAGATGACTAAGCCATTGGAAGAGATAGATATCTGATTTCTTCTTATGCTGAAATCCAGCACACGACAATCACATCTGAAAAAGCTGTATTCATTGTGGCACCTTATACTGTCAATGATCAAGTCTTTAGAGTGGTAAACAGGCAACAACATAACACTGATTATTATCGATCAACATAAAATGAAATAAAGCCTTTACTACATGTGCAAAGTGCAATGTTCCTGTCAAACATGGGGGAAGAGGAAAGCTGCAACTTTATTACACTGAAATAGCTGATTGTGGAATGTTCCCTCTGTAAGTCATTGCTGCCACTCTGCATTGTTCCTGACATCGTAAATTTCGTTTTAGCAAAGTGCACTTTTTGTTTAAAACATAAATAAAAATAAGTACGAGAATAGGTGTCTCATTTAAATATGCCAGATTGGAGCCATCCCAGGAGTTCATTTTGTGCACTAAATGTGTAACTCTCACTTCCAGTCTGTTTAATAGTTCCTGTTGTCTTATACTTGTTCTTTAACACCTCATACTTACGTAGAAATTTGAATCTTACCAGGATACAGATTCATTAACATTCAGTTGGATGCAATTATAGTTTGGAATGGAGGATTTCGAAAGGAGGTATATTGGGCTGAATTTTACCAACCCCCTGACGTCAGAGGTCATGGCGAGGGAGACTTGGAAAATGGCTCTGAGAAAGGCCCGCTATGGGCCTCGATGCCAGGAAGATCCTGCCCTATATTGCTCGCGGCGGCGAGGCCTCGTGGCAGCCCCCCCACTGCTCAGTGACGGGAGTAGGATTTAAATATGGTAATGAATGTAAATTATTGAATTCATGACTTAGCTGCTCCCGCCGGCTGTCCCGCTCAAACATTGAGGTCGGTTGTCGGGATTGCCATGCCTTCGGATCTCAGTTCGGACATCCGAGGCAGAACATTTGCTGGGAGGGGGGAGCAGGTAAGTTTTCAGGGTGGGGTGGAGGGGTGGGGGGCAGGGTTAAACGTTTTCAATTGGTCTAGGGGGTGGTGGGAAGGGGTAAAGTTCATAGTTTATTAACTTGGTGTGGGGGGAAGGGAGGGAGCACAAGGTAATTTTTTGTGGGGGTAGGGTAAGTAATACATTTGATAGTAATTGGGCGGGGGTGGGAGAGGGTCAGGAAACTTAATTTAATTTTTAAAACTCCTATAACTTAAAAAAATTAAATTGAATGTATGGGCTGGAAGACCTTTAAAAATGGCATCGGCGCCTGCTCAGTGGCGCCGGACGCTGTTGTCGGGGACGGAATGCGCACCCCTGCCACATCATCGGAGGGGAGGGGAAGGTGTCCACCCCGGCCATGTAATTGAGCCTCCGCGTTTAATATTGCGGCGGTTCCGCAGAGAGAAGCCCATGCGTGCGGGCCAAGCCCATTATATTAAACCTATCTATCAGACATTGTATGTTAAGAATAGTCTTCAGTTGTAACATGAAGGGAACCTGCAGCGTGTCGAATTACTATCAATACATGGAGTAACCCAAGTGTCAGGCAAACCCCCCCCACCTGCCAAGACTGAGGCACACATGATTTTGCCACATGAACATTAAAACTTAAAATTGCAAGCCCCTGGCTGGAAGGACATTTGCATCGTACCGGACAGTATTGAAACAAAGGACCGAGTCCCCGCCCCAATACACAGAAGAGACCTGGTCAAACCAGTCGGGCACGTGACCACTTGCTGGCCAACTAGGGGAGCTTTAAACTGGAAAAACAGAATTTGAACTCAGAACACCGTGTGCTCCTTGAAAAGAAGCAAGATTTACCTCCTCTCCTGTCTGCCTACTCATCTCTCAGGGAACTGAATCTTGTGAAGACACTTGAACCTCAAAGAGAGAAAAGTTTCCTATGTGAACAAGGTTTAAGCAGAATACTGGGCCCAAACGAAATGCAAGAATTACCTACAAAAGGACTATACCATAAGCGAAGCACAGTAACAAGATATTGCCTCAAACTGTTCCACTTTATCTTTTCTCCTCTTTTCTGTCCCTATCTGCATGTGTATATAGCGTGTGCATGCTAACGTGGGTGCGTCGTATAACCCTAGGCGTGAACTGTATTCGAGTTTAAGTAAGTTTAATAAATTTCACTTTTCTTCTTTAAACCAAAGAAAGTCTGTTTGTGCTCATTGGAAAGCTGTGAACAAGAATTCACAAAGGGGGAGCGCAAAACACAGTGTGTTTAAAATTAAACTCTGTTACAGTAAGACCAGGTGAAGATAGTAACAGACCCCTAGACACCTTTCTTGCCTGGTCGTAACACAAGCTACCATCCAAAAACAAACAGCAAGGAAAACAGGGCCCAGGTAATAAGAGTGCCACATATGCCAAAATATTGAAGCACTTGAAGGAGCAAAACATTTGGCTGCCATGAAGTAATGAAATGAAAAATCTTAAGAAGACTTCAACTAAGTAAGCCTGTTGGGGTTTAAAGGTATTTTTGTCTGAGTAATAACATTACCAATCTAAATCCTTATGAAAATTTGTAGCTGTATTCTCTGTTTCTACCGCTCTATTTTATTGTCACCTCACATTTAACTAGTTTTAATTAGAAATAACAGGGGCCTGAGCATGGATACCTGCAGGACTCCACTCAGCATCTGTCCCTTTATTCTATCACACACCTTATAAGTTTGGTGATCATTATTGCTCTGGGCAAACTTGCTATCTTTGGATTCTTCTCTTAATTCAACCAATTAGATTAAATTGACCAACAGTTGCATTCAAGAGGGAACAGAGCCTGACCATTGCCTCCAACATATAAAAACAGTTTGCGAGCAGTACAAATGCTGGGTAGCACTTACTGAGAAGGCAGTTGCAACAAGAAGTCAGGAGCAGGTGAGAAACTCAAGGTATTTTTCAATCACACAAATCTCACTGAAAGTACTGATAAAACTCAAATCCTTTGAAGGTTCTTTATTTGTCTGCAGCCTTTACGAACATACAAATTAGGAGCAGAAGTAGGCCATTTGGACTCTCTAGCCTGCTCCACCATTCAATTAGATTATGGCTGATCTGTTTGTGTCTCAAATTCCACACTCCCATTTACCCCTGATAACCTTTGATTCCCTTGCCTAACAAGAATCCATCTACCCCCGCCTTAAAAATATGCAATGACCCTGCCTCCACCACCTCCTGAGGCAGAGAGTTCCAAAGTTGCACAACCCTCAGATCAGAGATAAAATTTCTCCTCAGCTCTGTCCTAAAAGGGTGACCCCTAATTTTAAAACAGTGACCCTAGTTCTGGACTCCCCCACAAGAGAAACCATTCTTTCCACATCCACCTTGTCAAGACTTTGACATAACTGACGACACCATCTTCCCCCAAAAGCCCTCCATCGCGTCCAGCTGGGTGGGACTGCATTTGATTGGTTCCATTTTTATCTATCTAACCATAGCCAGACTATCACTTGCAATGGCTTCTCTTCCCACTCCCGCACTGTTACCTATGGTAAGGATCTGGCCTTGGCCCCCTCCTATTTTCTCAACAACATGCTGCGACTCAGCAACATCATTTGGTAGGAGGAACAGATGTGCAGAGTATTTCTTAAATGTAAAGAGATTAGAAAGTGTAGATGTACAAAGGGACCTGAGTGTCCTCTTCAATTAAGTCACTGAAAGCTAACATGCAGGTGCACAAGCAATTAGGAAGGTTAATGGTATGTTAGCCTTTATCGCAAGCCACTTAGGACCGAGATGAGAAGACATTTCTTTACTCAGAGGGTTTGCAATTGTCTACCCCAGAAGGCTGTGGAAGCTCAGTCACTGAGTATGTTTAAAACAGAGATTGACAGGTTTCTAAATACCAATGACATGAAGGAATATGGGGATAGTGTGGGAAAAAGGCATTGAAGTGGATGATCAACCATGATTTTATTGAATGGCAGAGCAGGCTCGATGGGCTCAATGTCCTACTCCTGCTCCTATTTTGGTTGTAAGAATAGAAAGGAAAATTATTATCTAAATGGAGAGAAACTTCAGAGTGCTTCGGTGCAGAGGGATTTGGGCGTACTCGTGCACGAATCGCAGAAAACTAGTATGCAGGTACAGCAGGTGATAAAGAAGGCAAATGGAATTTTGGCATTTATTGCTAAAGGAATAGGGTATAAAAGTAGGGAAGTGTTGCTGCAACTGTACAAGGCACCTGGAGGATTGCATTCAGTTTTGGTCCCCTTACTTGAGGAGGGATGCAGTTGCATTGGAGGGCAATTCAGAGGAGGTTCACTAGATTGATTCCAGAGATGAGGGGTTTGTCTCTAGAATGAAAATCTAGAACAAGAACAATTCTTTGAGGAAGTGACAAAGTTGATTGATGAGGGAAGGGCTGTCGATGTCATATACATGGACTTCAGTAAGGCGTTTGATAAGGTTCCCCATGGCAGGCTGATGGAGAAAGTGAAGGCGCTTGGGGTCCAAGGTGTACTAGCTAGATGGATAAAGAACTGGCTGGGCAACAGGAGACAGAGAGTAGCAGTAGAAGGGAGTTTCTCAAAATGGAGACGTGTGACCAGTGGTGTTCCACAGGGATCCGTGCTGGGACCACTGTTGTTTGTGATATACATTAATGATTTGGAGGAAAGTATAGGTGGACTGATTAGCAAGTTTGCAGACGACACTAAGATTGGTGGAGTAGCAGATAGTGAAGGGGACTGTCAGAGAATACAGCAGAATATAGATAGATTGGAGAGTTGGGCAGAGAAATGGCAGATGGAGTTCAATCAGGGCAAATGCGAGGTGATGCATTTTGGAAGATCCAATTCAAGAGTGAACTATACAGTAAATGGAAAAGTCCTGGGGAAAATTGATGTCCAGAGAGATTTGGGTGTTCAGGTCCACTGTTCCCTGAAGGTGGCAACGCAGGTAAATAGAGTGGTCAAGAAGGCATACGGCATGCTTTCCTTCATCGGACGGGGCATTGAGTACAAGAGTTGGCAGGTCATGTTACAGTTGTAGAGGACTTTGGATCGGCCACATTTGGAATACTGCGTACAGTTCTGGTCGCCACATTATCAAAAGGATGTGGATGCTTTGGAGAGGGTGCAGAGGAGGTTCACCAGGATGTTGCCTGGTATGGAGGGCGCTAGCTATGAAGAGAGGTTGAGCAGATTAGGATTATTTTCATTAGAAAGACGGAGGTTGAGGGGGGACCTGATTGAGGTATACAAAATCATGAGAGGTATAGACAGGGTGGATAGCAAGAGGCTTTTTCCCCAGAGTGGGGGTTTCAATTACTAGAGGACACGAGTTCAAAGTGAAAGGGGAAAAGTTTAGGGGGGATATGCGTGGAAAGTTCTTTACGCAGAGGGTGGTGGGCACCTGGAACGCATTGCCAGCGGAGGTGGTAGATGCGGGCACGATGGAGTCTTTTAAGATGTATCTAGACAGATACATGAATGGGCAGGAAGAAAAGAGATACAGAACCTTAGAAAATAGGCGACATGTTTAGAGAGAGGATCTGGATCGGCGCAGGCTTGGAGGGCCGAAGGGCCTGTTCCTGTGCTGTAATTATCTTTGTTCTTTGTTCTTTTTTAAGAAGTCATAATTTTAGGATAAGGGGTAGCACATTTAAAACAGAGACGAGGAGAAATTACTTCTCTCAAAGGTCGTGACTGTGGAATTCACTACCCCAGAGTGCGGTGGATGCTGGGACATTGAGTAAACTTAAGGAAGAGTTATTTTTAATTAGTAATGGGTTGAAGGGTTATGGAGAATGGGTAGGAAAGTGGAGTTGAGGCCGAGATGCGAACAGCCATGATCGTATTGGATGGCGGAGCAGGCTTGAGGGTCTGAATTGCCTATTCCTGCTCCTAATTTTTATTTATTTAGAGATACAACACTGAAACAGGCCCCTCGGCCCACCGAGACTGTGCCGACCAACAACCACCCATTTATACTAACTCTACAGTAGTCCCATATTCCCTACCACCTACCTACACTAGGGGCAATTTACAATGGCCAATTTACCTATCACCTGCAAGTCTTTGGCTGTGGGAGGAAACCGGAGCACCCGGCGAAAACTCACGCGTCTTATGTTCTTATGTTACTTTATGAAATCAAAAAATTTGTAAAGCAACTATTCTTGACGTAATCTTTGTTCTAATGTATGCCATTGCTTTTCTGGAAACATGGCTTTTCGAAAAGTTCTAGCTAAATATATAAAGAATCCAAAATTATTCTAAGGGTTAATGTTACTAAAATGACACACTTTGTTACATACTAGATTATTGCAAAAACAGACTGGAGATAAAGCCTTGCTAGTATCAGAATTTGCTGAATTAAAGATGCGTGATGTGTTCAGCTAATGTTAACAGTTTCCAATTGTTTTAATACAACCAGCTCTTAAAGAGCTAACGCCGATAAACTTTCAGCTGATCATCAAGAAGGGATTATCTGGGCTTTCTCCCGACTCTGGAAAAGATCTCAAGTGTAGAGTCTCTATGGAATCACTGCAAAGACACAGAGGGCAATTTGGAATAGTTAAGAGACTGACCTGTTTGAGGGCCTTCTTGCTGTGCTTCTGAGATGGAGACATAATCTTATTCTGTGGGATGGAAGGGGAGGGGCAGCTTGACTGAGGTGAGGCTGGTTGAGGCGATAACCTGGATGACACTAGGAAAAATATATGGAAAATTAATATATTTCTGAAATAAAATCCACTGTTTACAGAACAGTATCAAATCTTCAAAGTGACAATAGTTCCTATGAGTTCCTGAATGACAGCATTTTGGTTTTACTTTCCAGCAATAAATTCAATTATCTTGGAGTTACTACATCACAATTATTAACCAACCATTCAGGGCAGACATGATCACATATGCATTTCATAGCAATCACAACACTACAATCAGCAAAAAATAATAATGAACCAGAAAAGAAACACAATTGTTACCAGTATATAGTTGTATAGTCAATAGATTCTAAAACAATTCTTCAATATGAATAACATAGACACACTGACAATTGAGTGCACAGACAATGACTGTCAACACGCTGGGGAAAAATGGAATCATAAAGTTTACATATTATTTCTAAAAATGAGGTACTTCAGGATATTTTCAATTGATCTAATCTGACAGTTAACTTTGCTTTCTTGGTTTATGCTAACAGCTAAACATTGAAATTTAGATAGATACTTTCAAATCACACTTGGTATTTGTGTCTTTGCGTGTGGAAGATACTTTATCACCCTACAGTTCTTTTACTCTGCACATTCTCATATTCGACATCAATAATGTTCAACCTTTGATGTCATGTGCCCATTGTTTTTATTGCTAACTCTCTCCTCTGCCTTCAATTCAACATCAGACCAATAATTTTTCCCTGTAAAAGCATGTAAACAAGAAACAAAATAGAAAAAAGGAATATTAAGATTTTGTTGTCACGAACTGATGCAGACCTGTATTATTTTCCTTAACTGCTTCATAAATTCTGAGCAACAGGCCTTAACTAAAACAATTTAAAAAGTCTAGTCTTAGGCTGCATTAAATGGTACATCATATTAACAACAAAAAAGCATAATTTACAAGACAGCATTGCCAGGACTGACTGTAAACCGTACAACATTTGATTAGACATTCTTGCCCTGCACAAACCCTGGAATGAATGTGACAAGAAAAGTAGGTCACACTTTGCTGAATGTCAGATGATAAAACAAAGTGAAAGGTCATGGCTGCTTGGTTGCTTAATGCCATTCTTTCCGATGTTTATATGTCCATCACATGTGCCATGTCGACTGGCTTTGTTGAATGATAATTTTCTTTAATCCACTGACTGGAGATCTGAATTTATATATTTTTTTCAAAGACATTTAAAAAAGAACAGCTAAAAGGATGACTTTGCAGGCAGCTTAGGATGGCCACCTAATTTGCAACACTGTATCCAACCTTGCAAGGTCTCTAAGGTGGAGGCAAAATGGCTGCTTAGTGCCCAGCAAGAACCAAGACACAGGAGGTTTAGGGGAACTACCTGTTCTTTTTAGCAAGAGTGAAATACTGCTAACTGCTATGTTTGAATCACTGCGTGACTGTCATGTGACAAGCCCTTCCCCATCTGTGGTTTTAAGCTTGTGTCTTTCTGCAGAAGAAAAAGAGAAGCAACTGGACTTTAAAGTGGATGTCCCTCTCTCTTGCTTTCCATTTCAGCTTACAAGCTTTGAACTCTGCCTGTTGACTGACCACATTTGCATACTCTGGCTACAATCAGAAGCCCTGTTGGAGGAAATCATCAGCATTGTTGTTTCCAACAGACCCACCAAACCAGTCATCTACCTTTTCAAACTAAAAGCCTCAGAACCACCGAATTCAGCTAGAAGCCAGCCGAATCACCAAATGCCACAGACTGTATGCCCCTTTTTCCTATGGACTCTATCTCAACCAATCTACCTTTCCCCACTCAGTAACCTATTTGTGTGTGTGTAAACCTCTAGTGTGACAGTGAAAGTTGGCACGTAGTTTATTATTTTTATTAGTTCGGTTTAGGTACAGTAACGTTAAGTTCTTTCTTCGTTAAACTCAAGAAAACCTGCCCAACTGGTTCTTGTTATGAACATGACAAGTAAGTAATCAAACACCCACTGAATTGACTGGTACATTCACTTTAAAAAAGAATTAAACCTGTTGTGGTCAAAGATGGAGAGGGAAAAAAGGGAAACCCTTCGACCCCTCCTCACCTGACTGTAACACAAGTAAAACATTCACAAACACCACAAGTGAGCATCCCTCATTACTCAGGTACTAAGTCCCTTATATTGGCTAGGCTATAAGGGAAAGACTTAAGTTGAAAGCTGTACTTCCATACAATAAATGGTGGAAAATATGCTGATCAGGCACCTGAAGCATTTTTACACAGGTTTTGGTGGCCAGTCCCACTCCTTTTTCTTCCTCTTCCTCCATTGACAGTCACCAGCATTGTCCCATTGCCATAAACAAAGGCCTGGGACAATGCTGGTGACTGTCAATGGAGGATGAGGAACAAAAAGGAGTGGGAAATCCAAATAAATAAATCTGTCTGGTGGGCAAAACTGACACCAATCCAGGTATTAGATTACTTGCAATATAGCAGTACTTATATTGTTACAAGATCAGGGGTTAAATACTCAAGCTGAGAACAAAAATGAGAATTAGCTCTCAGAAGTTGTGTAATACATACTGCCATCCTATTAAAAGGATGAGGTCAACAAAGGTAGAGGCTGAATGAAATTCCATGAGGATTCAACCGTTCCCTGATCACAACTCCGGCAGGAGACTTGCAGAGCCCTCTGTTTTCAGCCAAATACCTAGAAGGACCACTAGTCTCCCAACAAAGTTATGGCAGGATGTTGCTGAAAGTCTGGTGGAATTGCAGCACTGTGCACTGTTTCCTTAATACTTTCCAACTGAATAGTCACTGGAGCTTTAGGCAGAGAAAGCATGACCCACAAACTTACTTCAGTAGTCTGGATCATGAGTTATCCACAAGCCAAAATTAACATCTGTGTCCTTAAGAGTGTTTAGCCCCACCAGAATGAGTTTTCTGTTGGGGTCTGCACAAAGCTATTGGGCCAGCAAAGCTCAATGCGCATAACAAAAACCACACAGACGAAAATGATACCAAGACACTGCCTCTCTTCAGCAAGTTGAAGAGCTGCTTAGATACACAGTTAACCATTCAAATGCAGTGTCCTGAATAACTAAATAAGTGCAATAATTTTATGTTTTTCAAATTTAGTTTTTTTATTCATTCATGCATGGGATGTCAGTGTTGCTGGCAAGGCCAATACTTATTGCCAATCCCTAATTTCCCTTAACAAGGTGGTGGGGAACCACCTTCTTGAACTGCTACAGTCCATATGGTGAAGGTACTCCCACAGTGCTAGCAGTGAAAATGCAATTGTAAAGAAAGTATGTTTACTTCGTGATTAGCATGACTTCTCAAGCTGGATATTGCTTTACGCTGGTCATTAACTTTCAACTCACATAGACTTTTGCCACCTAACATAGTTAAGATAGAAGATTATAAAGTTTAGGCAGGGGTGAGCAATTTCAGTTCAAATATACTATTCCTGGAAACATAAAACATTTGTACGTAACAGATTTTGACTTTGTAGGTCTCATAAAAATAAATCAGCAGAACTAGGAGTGTTGTATTAAATATATTTGGTCTTTCTCCAAATTTTACCGTCAGTTTCCTTATCTTGCCCCTACTCTTCCTTTTATGCAACGATTTCAACAGGATTATATTTCATCGTGTGGGTGGCCTCTGGCTCCTTCCTTAGGTTACCAGTCATCACTTGACTTGATGGACGTATCAATATCATTGAGCTGTTTGGCCATGGCTGAGTGCAATCCCATCTACACACACAGGGCTCATTGGGTGGAAGAACCATGAACAATTTTCTTTTCTGCAGTCTAGGGATGCTGAGTCCAAATGCAGCATCCTCATCGTCACCACCGCCACGACAAAAGTGGCAAACTGATCGCTCTCTAGTTCAGTACTAACCAAAGTGCACATTTACATGTTGTGCCATCTAGGTTATCAAGTATTGCTGGCTTTGGGAAAGGAAGCATCAGAAACTGACTTGCAGCAATGTGGGGGAGGAGTGCACTTGAAGGAATGTGCCTTTAAATAATATATAGTGGCCACATTAGGTTACTAACTTTTCTAATTTGATAGAACAGAATTTATGCACATATCATTTCCATCACATCACAGCCCAATTATGTTATGCTTGAGCCAAGAGCAGGTGGCCATCAAAAACTGGGAGTCAGTATATGAATGTGCCGCTTTTCCTTAAGGTGTTGAATCATGATGTAGCTACGTTAGCACAGGACTGACAGGAGCACTTATAGTGACTCACCAGTTATTCATGAGTGGCCTTTAACTATTAGCAAGCTATTCATATCATGGAAGACGTATGGAACCCAATCTTGTTGCAATTGACAATCGTGTACCAATTTCCCAGAAGTCCTGTGTAACAGCCAGAAGCTAATATCCTGCGTGATTTTTCATTTTCCTAACTTAGAAGCACGGAGGCCAACAGCAGTACCCGAGATGCTGCGTTGGTTGAAATCAGCTTGCAGCTTGTACAGAACAAACTGGAAATCAAATTTGTGAAATTCAAAGTCACACCTGATGGTGTCTTTAGCTCTTTAGTTGGCAGACTATTGAGGGAACTCAACAATGACCTTTTAAAAAAATAATAATGCAGGTAAAGATATACCTGGTTTTATCCAAGTTCAGCTTCACATAACACAGCCCCAGAGAGATCCTCGACCTTACTACTTTGTCAAATTAAAATGATCCGCCTTCTCTTTGAAATGAACAGAAAATTTGCTCTTGGAAGTTGGAGGGTGAAGGCAAGGCAGGGACTGTGTGTGTTGACGTTTCCGCATGATTTCCACTTGACTATCACCGTAATTTGGACGGAATCAAATGAAGTATTTAAAGATTGCAGAATTTTAAATGTAAATGAACTGCGCCCATAACTACTTTACCCCCAAATACCTGTAACCTTCTAGGCAGGTTCAAAACTCCATTTGCAACACAACAGTTCCCGCCCACAAAACTGGCCATGTCCGCAGGTCAGCATGGCGAATTTCTACTGATTGTAGCCATTTGGGTTGTTCATCACATTGTGCCAAGATCCCGGAGACAAAGACACCCGCCGTGGTCACAGAAATCTGGGGTTAATCACTTGTACCTGCAGTGACCAGCAATCAACTGAAGCTTGACCCTGTAGTGTTTCTCTTGCCGCTGCAATTATTTTAAATTCAGTTTAAATTCAGTCAATAACAACAGAGCAGGACACACCTGTGTTGCTTCAATTGACGGCTACTCACAGGTCTTACATACTAAGTCAATTGAAGCCTATGAAAAAGTAGGACCAAGAGCATTAAGTTAGTCATTTGAAGAATGGCTTATTTCCTCATAATTCCACTCTTCTTGATGATGCTGGAGAACACCTGGCATTGCAAATCGATTGCGATCGATTATGCTGCTTGATTGCGCTAATTCGTGAAAGACATTATATTTGGGTTTATGCTAATGAGTTTGCGCTTAAGCATAGCTTCCTCGACAAAACCAGCATGGTGTCCAGCACATTCTGTGTGCATTTTGCCAATTGCACTCTTAGCAATCCATATCTGTCCCACTCTGGAGTTTTCACGGCCAGGTAATATACATCATTGTAAATATCAGGACTGCCATTGTAATTTGGTACTTAACATAAATGAGTCATAGTTTTGAGTAAACTGAGGAATGCAATACAAAATATGTTGTACCTCTTTTTAAGCAATTTCAGAAATAAATATTCACTAATGTTAATGAACTTCTCATTCTGGCCAATAAAAGGTAAGTATAATTCCAAAGATGTCAAGTTTTATTGAATAGTTGCTACTAATATTAAAGTAATATTCCATGGGAGCTACTGTGAACACAGAGCACACAGACTATTGTGGTTAAGTACAAGACCATGTCTTGTCATCACAAGATAATTTCTTAAGCTACTTACCAGTTGTTGGTAAGTCTGTCGACGGCATTGATTATATTGTAATAATAGGCATTGCATAGAAAAGATGCCAAAGCAGTAAGGTCAAGATTGGTTTGGAGTCATTCTAATTCACCATGTAATTAAAATTGACAAATATCTCCCATAATGCTCATACTGTGACATTTTAAGGCATTTTAAAGCTTAGTATTACTTCTGGAATGATCTGGTCACTTTCAGGTCTGTTGTGAATTCAGATCAGGAACAATGTTGCATTATACAGTCATTACATTTCAAAAGCAGGGCTCAGAGATGAAAGAAGACATCTTTCAGCTTTTAATTAGCTTTAATGAAGAAAGAATGCAGCACTGCACAAGAATGTGCCAGATTCATTTGCATGCCTGCAAGAAGGCTCAAGAGATCAAGTGACTAAATAAAACTTGAGTTTGGGTTCCACCCACAATATCAGCCAAGTAAAATGGGGTTCTGCCTCCTTAAAAACCAGTCATTTTAACAGACAGTAGATTCTCTAAAATACACAAGTTTCCAACTAAATATCAGTGCTCCTTACCTTTGTAATGATCAGAGTAAAAGTTTTTATTCAACATTTTCTTTTTCTGACTTAACCTCTGAACGGTTGAAGCTGCTGCTGTGCTGCTTATTTTTTTTGTTGTTTCCAACTCCTTAGCTCATTGGCTGAATAGCACAGTAATACAGTCTATGTCAGCGAAATAAAGCGTTTCTTTGAAAAAAAAGTAACATTTCCGCTTTCTGCAACTTTATTTCTGTACTTATAAGGAAGTGGTTGTTGATTTTTATCTGCAAGCTTCCTGTAGCAATAAGTATATGAAACAAATGATGTCACGTTGCAAATGCTACAGGGCAGAATAAAATGATCATTTTGACACTTTGTGAAAAGCTTTAATATGCAATACAGTCCATTGCCTTAGGAGTAAATAGTGACTTTGAGAATTGTACCTTTCTATTGATAGTGACTGATCCAAAAATCTGCATATTGCTCTTGCTTTAAAGTGATTGCATCTTCAACTCCCCTCCCCCATACATACATATGTTCGGTCATCTGAATTTAGATTATCTTGTCTGACTAGGACAGCTTTGATGACTTGGCCCATCTCCCTAGCCATCGTCACTCACTGCTTGCACATCTGCTCAGAGATGCCAAGCCAGTGCAGACAGCTGGTCTCTGCTTCTTCTTAAACCCAACATCACTGAGGGTAATGACTTAACATCTGACAAAACCAAGGTACCAATATGCATAATTCTGATTCAAATTTGAATCTCCAGGTCTGTAAAGTACGAAACCACTGAGCTAACATGACACCCAAATCACTTGCTCACAAATGCAATAATCTGTAAACACAGATGAGAAGTGTGTAATTTAAAATGACTTCCTCTTTGCTGATAATTTATTTGAATTTGTGCTCTACAGTGTATTGCCAATATTAGCTGCATAAGTCTTGACAAACAATTCTCAGTAAGATTATTGAATGAGGAACTAGAGTGGAGGGGAAACTACATTCAATGCATAGTATTCACTTCCTGTATCCTGCATTTGAAAACGTTTGATGCTCACAGGTGTCGGTTTCTAGTAAATACCTGCTATGTAGTCACCTGGTAAGTGTATCAGTAACATTGTCAACAGCAACTGGCATATTCTTACATCTGTGGACACATCCTGTCTACAGAATTTCATTTCCTGTTGTCACACAGTGTCAATTATTGCCATTCTAAATTCCTAAGTCTACATTTATAATGAAAACTGCCCACGTAAACTTCTCAACCTGTAATTATACCCTCTGAACAGTTATGGCACTGCAGTGTCTCCACTGGAGGGAGTATGTTATTGCAGTGTGATAAGTTTACGTCGGAACTTAGTGGCTCATAATTTGCTGTCAAAGTCACGCTAAGGCTAATGGTTCACCATCGAATGGCATGAAGTTGCTGTATTTTGTCCAGCAGATATAAACTAAATTCCCCACTGAAAGTTAAGTCTTGGCTACGTCAGTCTAAGTACCCTTTTAACGATGTTATAAGTGTTAGATTACTGCCAGTGAACTTCTTTTGCATTGAAAATAAAAGTTGTTGGAGAAATGTAACTTATTTTTTTACTTTTCTGTCTCTCATTCCAATCTTTCCTTTCTTCTAATTCTCCTTCTGTACCTGATCTGACATTGAATTCACCCACTCTCACTTATACTTCCATCTCAGTTCTTGCACTCTGAATTTCACAATCCTTCAATGTAACTGGTTAAGGAGAGATGCAGTTGTTTGCTCTGTTCACTCAGGTCTCAGATGCGCTGTTTCCTTCACTATAATGTTATCAGCTTGCACTTTCAGCAGATTGGCAAGCAAAACTTTGAAAAACCTGCAAGTGCAAGGCTAATTATTGTTCACTACCACAGCACATTATCATTCAATATTTATTTTCCCCAAAATATACTTTATCCTTAAAAATCTGTAAAAACAATACATGACAAAACAGTTCAAAACAGCACCAAGTTGACATTCCAGAAAGTGCAAAGAAAATCAGTTTTCTTCAATACAGGAGCGAGTTGCCTCACAACCCTTCCATTCCATTTTACATACAATGTACATTTTACAGCAAAACCATATTTGGTGCATACAGTCCAAGGGGTTTTCCATGGGTCCAGTCCCTCAGTTCACTATGGCAGGAGGACCTTACACAGTGGTCTTTCCCCATTGAGCCTTTGCAGCGGCTTCCCCAAGCTTTAGTGCATCCCTCAGCACATAGTCCTGGACCTTGGAATGTGCCCAGTCTGCAACAGTCGGTCGTGAACAACTCTTTGCACTGGAAGACCAGCACGTTTCGGGCAGACCAAAGAGCGTCTTTCATCGAACTGATGGTCCTGCAGCAGCAGTTGATGTTTATCTTGTTGTGTGTCCCTGGGAACAGCCCGTAGAGCACAGACTCCTGTGTTACAGAGCTGCTTGGGATGAACCTCGACAAAAAACACTGCATCTCTTTCCACACCTGCTTTGCAAAGGCACATGCCAGAAGGAGTGGGCAATAGTCTCTTCCCCCCACCACAGCCACCTTGAGAGCAGTGTGTGGAGGTGGTGAGATTCTAGGCATGCAGGAAGGATCTGACAGGAAGGGTGCTTTTCACCACCAGCCAAGCAACATCTTGGTGCTTGTTTGAAAGTTCTGGTAATGAAGCATTCTGCCAAATGACTTTGGCAGTCTGCTTGGGGAACCATCCGACAGGATCCACCGTCTCCTTTTCCCATAGGGCTTTGAGGACATTCCGTGCAGACCATTACCTGACGGATTGGTGGTCAAAGGTGTTCTTCTGCACAAACTTTTCTACGGAGGATAGGTGGTACGGCACGGTCCAACTGGATGGAGCGTTCCGCGGCAATGTGGCCAGACCCATCCTTCGCAACACCGGGGAAAGATAGAACCTCAGCATGTAGTGACACTTTATGTTTGTACACTGGGCTCTATGCACAGCTTGATACAGCCGCACACAAAAGTGGTCAGCAGGATGAAGGCAATGTTGGGCACGTTTTTTCTGCGTTTATCCAGAGGTTTGAACATCGTGTCCCTCCGGACCCGGTCCATTTTGCATCTCCAGATAAAGTGGAAAATGAGTCAGGTGACCGCCATGGCACAGGATTGGGGTATGGGCCAGACCTGTGTCACGTACAGCAACAACGTAATCGCCTCGCACCTGATGACCAGGTTCTTACCCACAATGGAGAGAGAACGCTGCTCCCACATGCTCAGTTTATGGTGTACCATGGCTACTCGCTCCTCCCAGGTTTTGGCGCATGCCCCAGCCCTTCCGAATCATATCCCCAGCACCTTCAGGTAGTCTGACCTGACGGTGAAGGGGACAAAGGATCAGTGGGCCCAGTTCCCAAAGAACATGGCCTCGCTCTTGCCTTGATTTACTTTGGCTCCTGAGGCCAGTTCGAACTGGTCGCAAATGCTCATCAGTCTGCGAGCGGAGAGCGGATCTGAGCAGAAAACGTGACATCATCCAATTACAGGGAGGCTTTGACCTCAGTGCCTCCACTGCCTGGGTTTGTTACCCCTCTTATGCCCACATCCTTCCTAATGGACTCAGCAAAAGGTTCCATACAGCAAACAAACAAAGACAGGGGAGAGAGGACAGCCCTGTCTGACTCCAGATTGGATGGGGAAACTTTCTGATTCCCGCTCATTGATTGAGACTGCGCTACTGATGTTTGTGTTGAGCAATTTGATACAATTGCAGATTCCCTCCCCAAACCCCGTTTTGGAAAGCACGTCCATCATGTATGTGTGTGATATCCTGTCAAAAGCCTTCTCCTGGTCCAAGCTGATGAGGCAGGTGTCCACCCTCCTGTCCCGTACATAGGCGATCGTACTCCCGAGTAGCGTGAGACTATCGGATATCTTCCTGACGGGTACAATACAGGTCTGGTCAGGATGAATCATCAACTCCGGAGCAGACTTGACCCGACTGGTGATGACTTTGGACAGAATCTTGTAGTCTACATTAAGCAGTGAGATGGGCCGCCAATTTCTGATTTCCGCCCTCTCCCCCTTCCACTTGTAGATGAGGGTGATGATGCCTTTCCTCATGGATTCTGACATGCTGCCGGCCAGAAGCATACTCTCGTACACTTCCAGCAGGTCTGGGCCGACCCAGTCCCACAGAGTCGAATACAATTCAACCGGTAAGCCGTCGCTTCCGGGTGTTTTACTTGTCTCAAAGGACCTGATGGCCTTTGTCAGAGTTAGCGATTTTTCCAGACTCTCCCGCATGCTGTCATCTAAGACCTCCGTGATAGATGACAGGAAGGACTGGGAGGCCTTGTTGTCCACGGGCTTCACGTCGTGCAGCCGAGCATAAAAGGATTTGCTTATCATTAGTATGTCAGACTGCAAAGACGTCACCGAGCCGTCCTCTTCCTCAGGCTGCTGATCACAGAGCTCTCTCTGTGAACCTTTTGGAAGAAGAAACGCGAGCACATCTCATCCTGCCCAACGGAGTGGACTCTGGACTGGAATATGATCTTGGAGTGCTCAGTGGAAAAGAGCGAGGCCTGCTGGCTCTTCACCTCTTAGAGATCCTCCTTGACCTCGACCCCCATCGACTGCAGCTGGAGAAGATTTTGCATTCTGTTCTGGAGTCAGGACATTTCCCTCTGTCTCACTCTTGCCCTCTGAACACCTTTGAAGATAAAAAAAACCTCTTGATGTTCTCCTTGATCGCCTCCCACCAGTGAACTGGAGACTCAAAGAGGGGTTTCACGGTTCTCCAACCTTTGTAATCCCTTTTGAGTTCCTCAATGTTCTCTGGGGTTAGCTGTGTCGCAGTGAGCTTCCATGTCCCCCTGCCAACCCACTGGTCGTCCTGTAAGTGACAGTCGGCCAGTAAGAGGCAGTGGTCGGAGAAGAATACTGGCTTGACGTCGGTGGATCTGACCGTGACAGCATGGGACACAAACAGGAAGTCAATCCTGGAACGGCAGACTCATCCGGTCTTGATCAGGTGTATCTACACTATGCCCGGTCTGCAGGTTTGCTTAAGACGTCATGCAGCTTGGCATCTTTTGCTGTTTCTATTAGGAATCTGGACGTAGCGTCCAGTTTGCTGTTGTCAATGCCAGATTGTCCAGCTGCATTGATGCAGTTGAAGTCACCGCCTAGAATGACTGGCCTGGACCTCGCCAGCAGCAGTGGGAGCTGCTGGGGGACGGTCAATTGCTCACTGCTTTGAACTGGGGCGTACACGTTGATTAACCGGAGTGGAGCATTGTTGTATATTATATCTGCTACGAGGAGGTGACCGCCCACCACCTCCTTAACTTCGGAGATGGTGAAGTTGCCTCCCACACTCCTGCAGAAACAGCAGTTCGGTTTTGACCTTGGCGAGGTAGCCCAAGGTTAAAACACATCACGTAGTGGATTTAATGCTCCGCACATTAATCGAAGCAATCTATATACCCATTTTAAAGTTGGGAGTTGCTTCCCACACCAGGTGTCCTTTCTAGTCCCAGATCTTGGGCATATTCCTGCATACCCATAGTGTACACAAGCTGTTTCACATTTGTTGGGCTCAGAAACCCCTCCTGGTTACTCATTGGGGTTTTGTTCTGCTGGGATGACATCGGGGTGGGGGGGGGGTGCGGTGGTGCTCTTGTCGGCAGCAAGGCTTGGGCTGTCCTCTGCTGGTGGTGTTTTCCCCCTCTGTTCCTCCTTGAAGACATCACTGCTCACGGCTTTCCGGAGCTGCAGTGCGCCAGATGCTTCGTTGCACTCGGTCTCCCAGAGCTGGGGTGCACTTGGTTCGGAGCAATGGTGCTTCTCAGTTAAATAGCTGCTGGCCTCTGATTGGCTGACAGCTCCGAGAGAGTGGGACTTTTGTTGCCAGGGTCCTTGATCCCATGTAAGACCCACTGCTGTCCAGTTAAGTGCCTAATTGGCACTTGATTGGTGGACCTCCCACAGTAGAGGCAAAGCGGGATTCTCAGCAGCACTTTTGCCAGAGGTCGAGACCCCCACTGCTTGGAGAAAATCCCGGCCTATGTCTCTTCTCAATTGCCAGGTGCTTTGTTGATTAACTATAAACATTAATATAAACATGAAGTATCACATTAAATAGGACAAATTGTCTGACTTCAAAATGGAGACTAACTAATACCTGATCCATATCTCCCACCCCCTACCTCACTTCACTTCATGACAATACTTGGCTCCCAATGTACAGTGCCATGGGAGATCACCAAGTATATTAAAAATCATACATCTGCCCACACTTCAGGCTGGACATTATGCAGGTGGGGCTCCCAGCACTGGGCTGAAAATGGGGGGGAACTCCACCACTGCATTCTTTTCTGACCTCCGGCGCGATCCTCTGGTCTTTTGGGGTCGAAATTTAAGCAGGCGGGCTCCCTGTCCCTTTAAACACTTAATAGGGATGGAGATTCCACCCCAAGAGCTGCTGGCCAATCACAGGACCGGCAGCTTACAGTGTCGGCAGCGCTACTGGGAGCGGTAGCCACTGCTGGTATCGCAGAGGCCTTGGACCCAGGCCCAGTGTTGGAACACTGGACCCGAAGTAGGTAAGGCGGGGTCGCTGGATCCGGTCCAGAAGGCACCAGCGAGAGGGGATGAGGGGGTGGCGTTTGGTCCAGTTGGGGGGGCTTCTGGGGGTACAGTGATTCCCTGGGGGAGGCGGGTCCTCCACGGGCCACGAATTGCCCTCCCACCAAGCCTGCATGGACGGCGCCTCATTTTCCAATGCGTCCTCCCTGCGCGGCAGAAGCTCCCTCGCCGCTGGTAAGATCCCAGCAGCAGCGGGAAGAGGCCCTGAATTGGCCGTCAATAGGTCACTTAAGGACTTCAATTGACCTCTGGTAGGGAAGGCTGATGTCGAATTATCCCGCCCCCGGGAAGATCGGGTCTGGTAATCCCAGCATCGGGTTCCGTGGCGGCTGCTGCCGCTTGACTTCTTTGGCGCCCCCCTGCCCTCCATCCCCGCCCCGGAACTTGATGTTGGCCTGGGCCAAAATCCAGCCCTGATGCCTGCACAACTTGATTTCCTGTTGTTACACTTTTGTCACATCATACATATCAACTTTTTCCCATTATAATCAGTTTTGCAAATGTAAACTTATAAGTGCCTGTATAATCACACACACTGGACCACTAAACTTAGTTAACTCAACTGGCCGTCTGTAGAAATCAAGCAAAGGAAAATTGTGAAATTTTTGTAAAATTATCCCTGCTGTTCCAAATACTATCACAGCCTCCCATGATACACATTTTCTGGCCCACTTGTCAATTTGCCGGTTACATGCCAAAGACATTATCCAGCAGCTGGATTCAAGGCTTAAGCAACAGAAAGAGCACAACTTAACACCAATTAGAAGTACTAATAGGAACGCAGGACCAGAAAAGACAATTACAGCCTATTTGGCTGGTCCCTCATGCTTAATACCATGCCCATGTTATGGTATTTTCATGGTTTAATTAAAAAAAAACAGTTTCTGATTTAAAAATACTAGGGTTTGCAGATCTTGCTATAAGATCCAGGAATAATGCTGATCATGGATTTCAGCAAAACTTTGACTTGTGTAACCTTTTTGAACAAAATGCATTATTGCCAAGATAAAATTGGAATTTAAAGTCAAAATTCTGGGCAATAAGCTATGAAATATAAAAACCGAGTCTGGCATTTTTGCTATTATTACAGCCAAACTACAGTAATAAACTTTTTCTAGTAAAAACTAAAATACCAGTGATACATGGAAGAAAATTACATCATAGTACGTTCAATTATTACCAAGGCAGCACTGCTTATTTGTTGCTATTAATGTCACTGCTGATAAACTATATATTGCATCAATGGCTAACTGAGCCTCACATGTTCCAGAAACAGCTAACTGGTTACCTTAAATGCGTCTAGCTCTACTGGATTGAGCAGTGGGGCAGGTATTGTAACAGAACCAGATATTACCATCATCATCATTAATCATACCTCACTCTTGTGTTTCCAAATGATCGTTCCCTGCCAAAGTCAAGATATCCTAAACAGAACAACAGTGAATCCAACCAGTAACATTTTTTACATGTGCAAATTGCTTTTTCCTAACCTTTAAGCTCCGATCTAATAACGGCTCTTCTAACCACTCCTCTGTATCTAATGAGGCAGGCATACGTATTAAATGATAAAATGCAAAAACAGAAGGTCGCTTAACTTGTTGAAGCAGTAACGACTTCTCTGTACTTACTTTAAACCACACTCGTCTCATGTTGTTACTGATGACATCTTGGTGCCCCAGTAACCACATTTAACAGTTACAACCATCTTCAATCAGCCACAGCTGTGACTCAGAGTTCGAGATCCAGAGGCCCGCAGGAAGTCACTTTCTTAAAGTCACAGCACATCATTTCTTCTTGGTCATTACTGGCTGATTTCTAATTTTTCAAAATATTTTTACAACCCTTTTCAAGAACACAAAATTAATTTCCTAAAGCACTGCATTTAGTATTTCATAATTATGAGCATGTTAGACAAAAATAAGAGAGAAAAAAATTCTAAGAATTCTATGACCTCCTCCAGCTGTACAGCCCCAGCACACATTCCAGATCCTTCACGCAAAAGCAAAATACTGCAGATGCTAGAAATTTGAAATAAAAACAGAAAATGCTGGAAATACCCAGCTGGTCATGCAGCCCCTGTGGAGCAAGATCCTTCAAGTCTGGCCTCTCCTGCATTTTTTCATGAGGTGGCCAAATGTTCAATCATCCAGGAACTTACCTGGAACTCCTTCCCTTAACCTCTTTACTGTACTACTTTTCTTTTTATATTCATTCATGGGATGTGGGTGTCACTGGCTAGGCCAGCATTTATTGCATATTTCGATAAGGATCATCATAAAAAGGACAAGATTGAAGAGTTTGGCACTGCAGTTATGTGAAGGATGGGGATAGTCATCTAAGGTCCAGGCCTACAATGAACATTGGTAATGACCAGCCGTGTGGGTGATTGTAAGTTTTTCTGTTAAATCTTGAAGGGGGGTGCTGCAGTCGAGAAAGAGGGTCAGGAACGGTCAACCTGGCTCGTGGACCTACAATTCTCACCAGAAGGGCCAACCACATGGAGGATTGTAAGTTACCAGCCAAATCAAAGGGGTCTTTGCAGCCGAAAGTTTTATTACAATTTTAAGTGTAGCAACCAAATCCTGGGAGGGTTTGGGTTTTGAATTGAGTGAATTTGGGGCAGAAACGTGGGGTTTTGCCTGTGTTTTTTTTTCGAAAAGGTTTATTTTATAAATCATGCTGACTTGTGTGTTTGGGTGAGCGCCGAGGTTAAATCATGGAGGGATTTTAAATCGGGCTAACCAATCAAGGTGTCGTGTGGTGTCCTTTGGATTAGTTTAGAGGTCTTTGTAATAGGGTGTTAGGAGGGTTTTTGTTTTTTTAAATAAACAAATTTGTGGTTCAGCCTAACACTGTATCATATGCAATTTTGTTCTTTTAGTTCCCAAAGTCCAAGAACTGTAGTAAGGGGGGATGGGAACAGAACCTCTTACACTAATTGCCCTTGAGAAGGTGGTGGTGAGGAGCCTTTTTAAATTGCTGCAGTCCATTTGGGGTAGGTACACCCACAGTGCTGTTAGGAAGGGAGTTCCAGGATTTTGACCCAGCGACAGTGAAGGAACGGTGACACAGTTCCAAGTCAGGATGGTGTGTGGCTTAGAGGGGAACTTGCAGGTGGTGGTGTTCCCATGCATCTGCTGCCCTTGTCCTTCTAGGTGGGAGAGGTCGCAGGTTTGGAAGGTGCTCTCTAAGGAGCTTTGGTGCGTTGCTGCAGGGCATCTTGTAGATGGTACACACTGCTGCCACTGTGCGTTAGTGGAGGAGGGAGTAAATGTTTGTGGATGGGGTACCAATCAAGCAGGCTGCTTTGTTCTGGATAGTGTTGAGCTTCTTGAGTGTTGTTGGAGCTGCACCCATCCAGGGAAGTGAAGAGTATTCCATCACACTCCTGACTTGTGCCTTGTAGATGGTGGAAAGGCTTTGGGGAGTCAGGAGGTGAGTTACTCACCGCAGGATTCATAGCCTCTGACCTGTTCTTGTAGCCACGGTATATATATGGCTGCTCCAGTTCAGTTTCTGGTCAATGGTAGCCCCTAGGATGTTGATAGTGGGGGATTCAGCAATAGTAATGCCGTTGAATGTCAAGGGGAGATGGTTAGATTCTCTCTTCTTGGAGATGGTCATTGCCTGGCACTTGAATGGCGCGAATGTGACTTGCCACTTATCAGCCCAAGCCTGGATATTGTCCAAGTCTTGCTGATGGTAGAGGGGGGGGGGGGTATATGCCGGGCCATGAGGTTACAGATTGTGGCTGAGTACAATTCTGCTACTGCTGATGGCTCACAACGCCTGCTGGATCTGTTCGAAATCTATCCCATTTAGTACGGTGGTAGTGCCACACAACACGATGGATGGTATCCTCAAAGTAAAGACGGGACTTTGTCTCTACAAGGACTGTGCGGTGGTCACTCCTACCAATGCTGTCATGGAAAGATGGATCTGCGGCAGGCAGATTAGTGAGTATGAGGTCAAGTATATTTTTCCCTTTTGTTGCTTTCCTCACCACCTGCCGCCTACCCAGTCTAGCAGCTATGTCCTTTAGGACTCGGCCAACTCAGTCAGTTGTGGTACTACCAAGCCACTCTTGGTGATGTACATTGAAGACCTCAACCAAAGTACATTCTGTACCCATCCTCCAGGTGCTGTTCAACATGGAGAAGTACTGATTCATCAGCTTTTAAAAAAAATTCATTTGTGGGATGTGGGTGTTGCTGGCTAGGCCAGCATTTATTGCCCATCCACAATTGCCCTTTAAATGAGTGGCTTGCTAAGCCAGTTCAGAGGGCATTTTAAGAGTCAACCACATTGCTCTGGGTCTAGAGTCACATGTAGGCCAGAACAGGTCAGGTTGGCAGATTTACTTCCTTAAAGGAGATTAGCGAACCAGATGGGTTTCATGGTCACCATTAGACTAGCTTTTAATTCCAGATTTATTAATTTAATTCAAATTTCACCATCTGTCGTGGTGGGATTCGAACCCATGTCCCCAGAACATTAGCCTGGGCTCTGGATTACTAATCTAGTGACATTGACACTAAGCCACTGTCTCCCTTGAGGGGTTGCAGTAGGTGGTAATCAACAGGAGGTTTCGTTGCTCATGTTTGACCTGATGCCATGAGACTTCATGCTTCATTTCTCCCTGCTTTGAAATGACTCCTCAAAATCTTTTTGACTGTGCACTTGATCAGCTCCTAAATCTACTGCTGCTTGGCGCGTTCTTCCCTATGTAAAACAACTTGGGGCATTTCATTGCATAGCGGCGTTACTTAAGTGCAAGTTACTGTAACCAGAGCACACTGTGAAAATACTGTGAAGTGAAGGCTGAAAGGTCACTGGGAATAGAAGTACTGTATCGCATTTGTTAAGATAGCAGCCTCACCTACATGATAACCACGTGTAGTAGCATTACAGTTAAATGCACAACTGCTTCATGTTTGAAACAAAGTTCAAAGGAAGCCAAAGAAATTCTTTTCTTCACTTCTTATGACAATGCTTGAAGTAATTTCCAAAATAAATCCCAACATTTTACATTTGCTAATTTTTTACCATTGTCAAGAAAAAACAATATGCCAAATAAGGAATATTAATTCACTGGTTGGAAAATTACAGTAAACTTGAAATGGAAAAAATCCTGCAGTTAACTTTTTAAAAACTGGCAGTCAAGACGGCCACTGGAATTTGCATCTGAAACACCTTTTCATATTCCAAGGCCTCCAACAAGAGGCAAAAGTCTGAGGAGCATGGACCCAGAACAATGGTTCGCTCGAAATGATTGAATTACCAAAGATTGCTTCATTAATGCAGAACGCAAGGCAATCCTAACGCCTTGACTTTGAAAGAGCAAACCCTGCCAAGTGAAAATATTGGCATCCCGGGTCCTGGGGAGCCAATTACAAACCTTGAATCTCATTAGAAGACTCCAGAGAATACACTGAGGCAGTCATGTGACTACCTGTCCATTTCTGTGAAAGCTGGGAGTTTCCTGGAACAAAGAGTCAAGCCAGTAACCCAAACTGTACAGCAGCAGAAAGGTTGTGTGCCTCTGTCTCTCTCTCTCTATCCAGATAATACCACGGGCTGGATCTTAAGAGCCCATCACCGATCTCAGCGGCGAGCTCAAGCAGGCCGGACGTCAAACAGCCGCCATGATCTCAGGCGCTGCATCTCATTTAAACAGCCGGGGCAGCCCAACCCCCCAAATCTCGTAGAGGGGACGGGCTGTTCATCCCCGGCAATGGAGTCAGCTGCCTGTGCGCAGTTGCTAGTGTAATTTTTAAAGAGCAGCCAGCCCTGCCGGTCAATCTGAATTTTTAAAGATACACCCCCCAAAATTTATTAAATACATTTCTAATACCCCTTTCCTACCCCCCCAAAAAATAACATTAACTATTTGCCCTTCCCCTCAAAGCCCTTACTTTTAAATCAGACCTCCTCAGCTCCTCAAACTCCACACATTCTAAAGTTCACCCCGTCCCACCACCCCCTTCACCCATAGGGCTGAATTTTACACCGCCCCAGTGGGTTGGATTGTGGCGTGGGGGCGACGTAAAATTGAGCGGGTGGCTCCGGGAGGCCTACCTGCCCCGCTTCCGCCTCCGATCAAGTTTACGGCGTTGGGCGGGGGATGGGAAACGGCTCGCCCACCCGAGGCCATTCAAGGCCCTTAAGTGGCCACTTAACGCCCACTTAAGGGCCCTCGACTGCCTCCATGGGTATTTTACCCGTGGCAAGCGGGCGTGCTGGGGACGTGAAAGGCTGCCCAGCGATAATAGCCAGCCTTTCCACACCCCGGGTGAGGGGCCATGGCAGTCAGGCACTGGGTGCCCGAAAGAGGGCCGCCCTCCCCTCCCACCCCACCCCCGGGAGCCAAGACACCCCCCTCCCCCTAAACGACGACTCCAGCCTGACCAGGGAAGGACCGATTCCGCTGGTGAGGCAACCCCAACCTACCTTCTCTCCAGGCTCCTTGGCGTCGGCTGGGCTGGAGTCCTAGCAGTGGCCACTGCTCCCGGTGGCTGGGACTAAGATCCAGCCCGCTGATTGGCCTGCAGCTCACTGAGGCCGGATCTCCTCCCTCAAGCGGGTGGAAGTCCTGCCTCGGGACAATTAAAGCCCGGGGACCCATAAAATACAGGACAGATCCCCGGGCTAGGTGGAAGCGGGTTCGCCACCAACTTCCACATCGATGGTGAATTCCCATCTGCCTAAGGTAAAGTCCAGCCCATTACATTTATTTGACCCTTTTCCCCCTTACCTCGTACTGAAAATATTAACTCCTCCCCCCTCGTCACCAGTGTTACGCCAGCTTACCCCAGACGAGGAATTGAAGGCACGGGAGTGCCGGCCACTGCACCAAAGATCACGGTGGGCCCGGAAGACTCAAGGTAAATTCATTTCAATTTATGCACGTCATTACTTTAAATATTGAAATCCAGGTCCCATCATCCAGCAGCGGGGGGACTGCCATGAAACCTCGGCGCCGCTGGGAGGATTGGGCCGGGCCCTCCCGATGTTGGCTTTAGTGGTGGACCACTGCCGGCCTCATCTTTTGGCACTCCTCCCCTACCCCGCCACGACATCGAGGGCTTGGTAAAATCCAGCCCCAGAGGTTTGAAAACCATCTGCGATTGTGGACCCTCCAAATCTACAGATTGCTACAGACAGAGACCAGGGAAGGGAGCCACCTAAAGGTCTGCCTTCAAGAAAGACCTGAGCCCAGCAGGCCAGCCAAAAAGTGCACTTTGACCAGCCAAAGACTTCAAGAATGCAACTTCAGCTGGAAGACCATTGAATCAACCAACCTCACAGACTGTGTATTTAATTTCCATTTATTCTGGACTCTAATTCAACCACAAAATCTACTTTTCACTCTGTAATCTATTTGTGTGGGCTGAATTTTATTCAGGCGCCGAGCTGCATGGCAGCGCCCTTTCAAATCAGCAGGGTACCCGCATTTAGTGGCCGCCGCAGAGCCCCCGTGATATTTTGCGCGGTGGCTCATTAGCATCACTGTGCCAAGCCGCACCGCCCCCCCCCCCCCCCGATATTACGTGGGGAGAGGCGGGACATTCGGCATGGTGAGGAACCCTTTGATAGTTGTGCAGGAGGTGCTGGGGCCCTATTTTAAGCACCCCGGCATCTGCTTCCTGACAGCTGTCAAAGAAATACATACCTGACTGCTGAAGAGTGGTACTGCTGTCAATCTGGCAGCAAAGCAGAAAGTCCTGCAGAAACTCAGCAGGTCAGGCAGCAGCTGTGGAGAGAGAAGCAGAGTTAACTTGTTCAAGTTCACAGACCTGAATGTTAACTCTGCTTCTCTCTTCACAGATGCTGCCTGACCTGCTGAGTGACCACAGCACTTTCCACTTTGCTGCCACATATTTACCCTGCTGTCTCCCAGTGTCCTGTGAAGTTGTGATCCTCTTCTTCCACTCAAGTGTAACATTCCTTCTTGTAGGCGTGCCGCACCTGGGTGAATAATCTTAAATTTGCACATTTGAGGACGTGAGACTTAAATAGACCATAAAAGGTATTACAGAAGTTTACAGAGAACACACTGACACAAATGGGAATGCACGGGTGTCACAGCAATGTAAAAAGTTCTTTCACTAAATGTTCCTCACCAACATGTGTGTCTTTTTCTCTGTGTGAATAATGTGTGCCAGCATGTAGCACCAATGTCACATCCCTTTGCACTGTTGGCCCTTCAAAAGAGCCAATGTATGCAATATCATTGCCATGCCACCATTACTCATGAGCGTCTCCATGAATGCAGTGACATGGATATTGGTTCAGTCAGCTGCTGCCTCTAATGGTTTACACAGGGATGCTGGAGATGTGGACAAGTGCACAGCAGATGAGCAAGGGTGATGTGTGGCTTGCAGAGCTCATGCCGGTTCTGAAGGAGCAGAGAGCCTTTGTCTGATAAGCCACTGCCGTACATCCCTAACTCACTGCTAGCCCTGTGTGCAGAGCCTGGGTGCCATCTGCCCTCCCTTGCGTCCTTCATGTTGTAGGTCCTCAGCGTCCTCATAGTCCAAGGAGGAATCCTGTTGACGTCTCTCCTCATCATGCCAAGCCTGGTCCCTATTGGATGTGTAGTTGTGCAGAGCAGCAAAGAAAGGAGCTGGCATTTTTGGCTTATAGTACAGGGCATCATCCTATCCACACAGGCATTGGAGGCGCCCTTTCAGCATGCCGATCTCCTTCTCAATGGTGGCTCATGTAGCTCAGTGGTTGGCGTTGTATCTCTCCTCTGCAGCAGTGGTGGAGTCTCTCACTGATGTCGGGAGCCATGTCTGCAAAGGATAGCCCTTATCTCCAAGTAGCCACCCCTCCATCTGAGCCAGTTCAGTGAAAAGCGGTGGCATCCGGGACTGGCACAAGACCCAGGTGTCATGACAGCTGCCTGAGAAGCAGTCACACATTCGCTGCAAACATCTGTGGTGTTCACATACCAGCTTCACCTAGATTGAGAGGATTCCTTTAATGGTGATGTCTACAGCCTGGCTGATGGCCACGAGTGCAGTCTATGAACATTACAACCTATGGTTCTCCGGCAATGGTGCCAGAACCAATAGCCCTCAGGGCATGGCTGTGAGAGTCCGTCCTGAAGCGGACATCCTCACTGGCCCTCTGGTGCAGGGCATTGGTGACCTCCCTGATGCAGCGGTGCACTGCTGACTGTGTGACCCCACAAAGGTCTCTGGTAGGCCCCTAAAAGGCTGCAGAGGTGTCAGACTTGAGAACCGCTGACAGTATGAGGAACAAAGGCATGGGATGTTCACCGGAGCCATGGGCTGCAGGTCATCCTTGAGCAGGGCACAGAGACGTGTCACCACCCTCTCTATATGTGCAATCTCTTCTGACACTGGTGCTCTGACATCCGATGGCATGTCATGTGGGGCCTGTAGATGCACAGCAACCGTAATGGCGGGCTCCCCTTGGGGGCTGCTGCTCACGACCGGGGGCCTCTACGTGGATCATACCTGCCTGTTGATATTGCCTCTGGTGCATACAAATCCTCACATTCAGAGGATCACACAATGTAGGATGAGTCATACCTATTTCCATGTGATAAATAAAGTTGAACCCTGGATGTATTCGAAGGTTCCTAACGGGGCAGGGATTGGTGTTGATGGGTACATCAGCTGCTTTCCTGGATCAACTATGTGGCATGCCATGGCATTGCCCATCTTGGCAGACACTCAGAGTGGCACATGACCACATCAAGATACTACCAGCTAAATTGATTGCCCCTATCATCCATAACACCTTAATGCTCCTGCCCTTTCTGGCACCCTCCCCACACACATGGTGCCTAGTGTGCCATTGCCCCCTCACAAACACAGAGCGTGCACTGTTAACGTAGGGATGGTACATGGTACCTCCCTTCATGCCAGCACAGCTTTCCCTCCAGTAATCCCAGACCCCGTCCTTTTCAGAATGCAGAGTGCGACCCCTGTGTATCCACCCCTCCCTTCTCCCTTTCGGAATGCAGAGTTAGACCCCTGCATATCCCCCCTCCCTCTAAGAATGCAGAGTTAGAACCTTGTGTATCCCCCCTCCCTCCGCCCTTCCAGAATGCAGATTTAGACCCCGGTGTATCCCCTCTCCCTCCTCCCTTCGGTAATGCAGAGTGAGGACCCACTGGCTTTTCAGATCGTGAATGGGACGGCACATGACGGCCGCCCGTTCAACGAAAAATCCGGCAGTGTCGGTGGAGAGGTGGCGGGCTGCATAATCAGCATAGATTATTACCATATGCTAATTGTGGTGCCGCTGCCGGTAAAATGCGGCGGGCCTGTCTCAATGTCGTGGGTCGAGGCGGGCCTCTCTCCGCAGCATTTTACTGGCCCCCGCCCCGCAACCTGCGGCGTCAAGAGGCCGGTAAAATTCAGCCCGTGTGTGTGTGATTCTCGTGTGAATGTGCGCATGAATGCATAGCTTTTTTTTTAGATCGGATTTAGATTGTTGTGTATAACAAGCTCACTTCTTCCTTGTTTAAACTCAAGAAAACCTGTCCAATTGGTTCTTTCATGATCACATTAAAGGTAAAAGGTAAAACACTCTCTGAGGTGGCAAGGACAACCACTGTTTAAAAAGGAATAAATCCTGTTGCAGTCAAATAAAAGGAAGGGCAAGAGGGGAGCCTCCTCACCTGGCAGTAACACCATGAATTATGCTTCACAAAATGTCAGAGTCTAATAATTTATATACTTGCTGATTGGTATCATAGACAAAACCACATAACTGCAGAGAGATATTAAAGCAAAATAGTGCGGATGCTGGAAATCTGAAATAAAAGCAGAAAGTGCTGGAAATACTCAGTAGGGCTGTAAGCGTCTTTGCAGAGAGAAGCAGAGTTCACATTTCAGGTTTGTGACCTTTCACCAGAACTTTTTAGAACTGCAGACAGACCCTGACATTAGTGCCAAAGCATTCACTTTACAAGTTCTGCAATAGTATTTTTTTTAACCACATAACATTTTTAGCAACTTAATACTTTATATCTAAATTTCGAGACAAATGTAATTAACAATGTTCAATGTTCCTCGTTAAGATGAAAAAATGTCTGTCTTAATCTGAAAAGCTATTGATACCATAAGGCGCACTCATTAACAGCAAGATAATGATGGTTGCTTTGAGCCCACTTCTGTCCCAGCTGCAACTCAAGTGAAGAACAAAGAACAGTACAGCACAGGAACAGGCCATTCGGCCCTCCAAGCCTGCGCCGATCTTGATGCCTGCCTAAACTAACACCTTCTGCACTTCCGGGGTCCATATCCCTCTATCCCCTTCCTATTCATATATTTGTCAAGATGCCTCTTAAACGTCGCTATCGTACCTGCTTCCACCACCTCCCCTGGCAGCAAGTTCCAGGCACTCACCACCCTCTGTGTAAAGAACTTGCCTCACACATACCCTCTAAACTTTGCCCCTCGCACCTTAAACCTATCCCCCCTAGTAACTGACTCTTCCACCCTGGGAAAAAGCTTCTGACTATCCACTCTGTCCATACCACTCATAACTTTGTAAACCTCTATCATGTCACCCCTCCACCTCCGTTGTTCCAGTGAAAACAATCCGAGTTTATCCAACCTCTCCTCATAGCTAATGCCCTCCAGACCAGGCAACATCCTGGTAAACCTCTTCTGTACCCTCGCCAAAGCCTCCATGTCCTTCTGATAGTGTGGCGACCAGAATTGCACGCAATATTCTGCTCTGTTCTCATGTTACTTCTCTCTATAGGTAAAAAATTGAGCTTTTTTTTAAGAAGTGAAAAGCTTCTTCGAGACTGTGCATGTTGAACATCCCTGTGCCGTGCAGACTGAGATTGAAATTGATCAATTCCAGTAGCAGAGGTTCCATTTTACACCACACATAAACTTCTTTTCCACTCATCCCACAAAGTTTAGTTTTGTATTTCAAGTTGTATTTATATTCCGAGAATCCTTTGGGGGTGAAAATTTGTCTGCACACATTTTTTTTTAAAGAGATCCCGACTCTCAGTGCCTCCACAGGAGGCATCAGGATTGATAGAAGGTGATCCTTGGGCCTTATTTGAATAACTCGGGTGAGCTACTGGCGTTGGTGACGCCTCGACAGGCAGCTCACTTGGCAACAGAAGGCAATTTCATGCTACTGCCTTGTGGCAGTCGTCCTGGAAGTGTGGTATTTGGGAGGGCAAGTTTTTGGGGGGGCGCTGGGGGTGGGGGGGGGGGGGGGGAGGGAGGGTGAGGGGTTGCAGTTGGGTGATGTTCTGATTGTGACTCCTGGCTCCGTACAAAGATGTTTATTAAAAAATAGAATTTCGAAAACTTATCTTTGGTTGGTGGCTGTGAAAATTGCTGAAGAATCCTTACCAATTTGTCAAAGGGATCGTTTAACAAGGATTATATCCCTAATTTACATATTCAAGGGGCCAGGGATGCCTAAAAAGTGGGCCTCACAAGTTTGGCAGTGTGGTCAATGCCTGTACAAATTGGACGCAGGCCATCCCACTGCTAGATTGGTATGCTTTGCAAACCATTTCAAACATACCAATTTCTACCTTTTAGTTTCTTTCATGTTTTTCAACGAGAAGACATGTGAGTACCCTGAAAATTGTTCAAATTGTATCTCCGGACATGGGAACAGTGCATAAAGTGAGGAAATTTCTTTCACTGCTAAGCTTAACATGCTACATACCGATTCTGAACATCTGCTGTGGCCCCACCTCCGTGTAAGTGCCAAGATGTGCCCACCAGAAACCTCTGCAGGGGGCCAGGAACAGATTCCCTCATTTACATCCCAATAGTGCCCATCCACCTGGCAAAAAGGCTGTGAATTATGGCGATGGGACAGTTCCCCTTCCGCCCCCACCATAGCTTTACACCTCTATCACCCACCAGGATGGTTTGAGGGCTCTCTGCTTCTTCCTTGAACAGAGGCCCAACCAGTCCCCATTCACCACCACCCTCCTCCGCCTGGCTGAACTTGTTCTCACATTGAACAACTTCTCCTTCAACTCCACTCACTTCCTTCAAGTAAAAGGTGTTGCTATGGGTACCCGCATTGGTCCTAGTTATGCCTGTCTTTTTGCGGTATCTGTCGAACATTCTTTGTTCCTTCCCCAACTCTTTTTCCGGTACATTGATGACTGTATCGGTGCCTTTTCCTGCTCCCGCCCCGAACTGGAAAACTTTATCAACTTTGCTTCCAATTTCCACCCTTCTCTCACTTTTACATGGTTCATCTCCAACACTTCCCTTCCCTTCCTCGACTTCTTTGTCTCCATCTCTGGGGATAGGCTGTCTACTAATATTCATTATAAGCCCACCGACTTCCACAGCTACCTCGATTACACTTCTTCACACCCTGCCTCCTGAAAGGACTCCATTCCATTCTCCCAGTTTCTCCGTCTCCGACGCATCTGCTCTGATTTGCAACCTTCCACAACAGCGCTTCTGATATGTCTTCCTTTTTCCTCAACCAAGAATACCTCACCCCACCCCACTGTGGTTGACAGGGCCTTCAACCGTGTCCGGCCCATTTCCCGCATCTCTACTCTCACCCCTTCCCCTCCCTCCCAGAACCGCGACAGGGTTCCCCTTGTCCTCACTTTCCACCCCACTAGCCTCCACATACAAAGAATCATCCTCTGCCATTTCCACCACATTCAGCGTGATGCCACTACCAAACGCATCTTCCCCTCCCGTCAGCATTCCAATAGAATCGTTCCCTCCGTGACACCCTGGTCCACTCCTCCATTACCACCGACACCTCGTCCCCTTCCGAAGGCACCTTCCCATGCAATCGCAGGAGGTGTAATACCTGCTCTTTTAGCTCCTCTCTCCTCACTATCCCAGGCCCCAAACACTCCTTTCAGGTAAAGCAGCGATTTACTTGTACTTATTTCAATTTAGTATACAGTATTCGCTGCTCACAATGCAGTCACCTCTACACTGGGGAGACCAAATGCAGATTGGGTGACCGGTTTGCGGAGCACCTTCGCTCAGTCCGAAAACATGACCCTGAACTTCCTGTTGCTTGCCATTTCAATGCAGCGCCCTGCTCTCATGCCATCTCTGTCCTGGGATTGCTGCAGTTTTCCAGTGAACATCAACGCAAGCTTGAGGAACAGCATCTCATTTACCGATCAGGCACGTTACAGCCTGCCAGACTGAACATTGAGTTCAATAATTTCAGAGCATGATGGGCCCCCCTTTTTATTTTTAGTTTTCTTTTTATTTTATTTTAGCTTATTTAATCATTTTTTTTTAACCATGTGCTTGCACATTGTTTATTTTTCATGTTTGTGCTTTTGGCCAGGGCTGTTCATTATTCTGTCATTTAACACCCTCTCTGCACTAATGCTTTGTTTTTCACCACATCATTAACACACCCTTTGCTCCATGACCTTCTTGTCAGTTATTCTTTGTGAGCCTCTGTCCTATCAACACCTTCCCTTTTGTTATCTTTTGCCTCACCCCTGCTTTATTATCACATTTCTAACCCTTGCGAGTTCTCATGAAAAGTCACTGACCTGAAACGTTAACTCTGTTTCTCTCTCCACAGATGCTGCCAGACCTGCTGAGTATTTCCGGCATTTTTTGATTTTATTTCAGATTTCCAGCATCTGCAGTATTTTGCTTTTATTTTGACTTTGGATGTTTGAAATCCACTAAAGCTGGGGGTGTCACAACTTAAAACAAAAACATTAATCATTTTATTTTAAATCTAAAATGTATTTTATCAGCCTTTCATGCTTGAACTTGGTTTGAATTTACACTTTCAAAACTAAGTCTAAGATGAACGCCACTGTATTCAGTCTGGCCTCGTGTCTAACTATAAGTGGTGGGCAACAATTTCATATAGAATCAGAAATTTACAGCACAGAAGGAGGCCATTAGGCCCAGGAATATGATTTAAAACAAACGCTTTAATTTCATAAACCTAAATAGGGCAGCACAGTGGCGCAGTGGTTAGCACCGCAGCCTCACAGTTCCAGCAACCCAGGTTCAGCTCTGGGTACTGCCTGTGCGGAGTTCTCCCTGTGACTGCGTGGGTTTCTGTCGGGTGCTCTGGTTTCCTCCCACAGCCAAAGACTTGCAGGTTGATAGGTAAATTGGCCATTGTAAATTGTCCCTAGTGTAGGTAGGTGGTAGGAGAATGGTGGGGATGTGGTAGGGAATATGGGGTTAATGTAGGATTAGTATAAGTGGGTGGTTGTTGGTCGGCGTGGACTCGGTGGGCCTGTTTCAGTGCTGTATCTCTAAAAAAAAATGAAATGTCAGTGGCAAATTACTTTGCATATCTCGCAATGTACACATCATAATATGGTATGATAGCATTGCGGTTATGCTGTTGGATTAGGAATCCAGAGAATGAGACTTTATATCCCACCATGGCAGTTTCAAAACTTGAATTAAATTTACAAGAATTTGGAAATAAAATAAACCAGCTACAAGTAGAAGTACCATGAAACTGTTGGATTGTTGTAAAGACCCAATTGGTTTTCTAACACCTTTTTGGGAAGAAGACCCACCATCATTTACCAGTCTGCCTATGTGTGACTCCAGTCCTACATCAATGTTGTTGATTCTTAAATGCCCCCTAAAGTAACCTAGCAAGCCATTCAATTGTACATGCAGTGGCTTGAGAGGAAGGCCCACCCCCAGCAACTTGGGCAACTAGGATGAGCCATAACTGCCAGATTTGCCAACAACACCTGCATCCCAAAAATGAAAAAATAATTGAAACAACATTAGTCAAAGGGCAATTATGTTTTACTTGCCATATTACGCCTGGTAAAATTTACTTATCAAAATAAATGCAATTGTTCAAGGTCATATGATCAGGCTCAAGGGGCTAAACGGCCTACCCCTGTTCCGATGATCTCCTAATGAGTCATATAGCTACAGTTCACAATACCCGAACAATTAAATTGTTTCATTCTTTTAATGATACAGTCTCATGTATACTTACAAGAAAACCATCAGGAAATGTAAGCAAAATAATGTAGAAGAAAGACAAAGTGCTGTCATGATAACGGAATCTTGTCCAGAGTACATTTCACACGTAGCTTTGAATAATGGAAAACATGACGTGTGTAGAAAGTCTTTCTTACAGATGTAATATGCAGCAAAAGATGGGTGGGATTTGAAAACAGAAAAGTCCTCAAAGGGTTATAGGACTAAAAGGCTAGAATGAGTAATGCAGTGAAATAGTGATATTGGGTGTAATTCAGAATCTAGGCTGTCATGATTTCGCAAACAAAGCATCACTACAAAGGGAAGGAGTTGGAAAACCACAGACTCGATGTAGGGACATGGAAGCAATACAGTTCTCTGAGGAAGGAATGGGAAAAAAACGTAAATAACCAAAGAAGCCCAACCTTCTATGATTTAAAGGAAGTACTGAAGCAGAATCTGTATGAGGGATCATTTTTAAAAATGCAAAATAAATCAGGCATTACAGCCTGAAAAACACATTACTGAGTCCAAACATTATAGCCAAACTAGCCAGTTAGCTTGTGAATAAAACCAATTGGAAAATGTAACCACAGACATCATAAGCATCAGAAAGGTACGGTGATAATCATGGGAGGGAGGCAGAAAGCAGGAAACTATAGACCAGTTAGCTTCACATCTGTCGTAGGGAAAATATGAGAAGCTATTATTAAAGATGTTATAGCAGGGCACTAAGAAAAATTCAAGGTAATCAGGCAAAGTCAACATGGTTTTACAAAAGGCAAATCACATTTAACCAATTTATTGGAGTTCTTTGAAGAAGTAACATGTGCTGTGGATAAAGGGGAACAGGTGGATGTACTGTACTTAGATTTCCAGCAGGCATTGAATAAGGTGCCAAATCAAAAGTTATTATGGAAAATAAAAGCTCATGGTGTAGGGGGTAACATATTGATGTGGATAGAAGATTGCTAGCCAACAGGAAAGAGAGTAGGCATAAATGGGTCATTTTGTGGTTGACAAGATGTAACAAGTGGTGTGCCGCAGGGATCAGGGATTATTACAATTTATATAAATGACTTGGAACAGGGGACCGAAGGTATGGTTGCTAAATTTGCTGATGACACAAAGATAGGTAGGAAAGTAAGTTGTGAAGAGGACATAAGGAGGCTACAAAGGGATATAGATAGGTTAAGTGAGTGGGCAAAGATCTGGCAGATGGAGTATAATCTGGGAAAATGTGAAATGGTCCATTTTGGCGGGAAGAATAAAAAAGTATATTATCTAATTGGTGAGAGATTGCAGAACTCTGAGCTGCAGAGGGATCTGGGTGTCCTAGTGCATGAATCGCAAAAGATCAGTATACAGGTTCAGCAAGTAATTAGGAAAGCTAATAGAATGTTATTTATTGTGAGGGGAACTTAATACAAAAGTAGGGAGGTTATGCTTCAGTTATACAGGGCATTGGGGAGACCATATCTGGAATACTGTGTACAGTATTGGTCTCCTTATTTAAGGAAGGATGTAAATACATTGGAAGCAGTTCAGAGAAGATTTAATGGACTAATACCTGGAATGGGCGGGTTGTCTTATCAGGAAAGATTGGACAGTCTAGGCTTGTATCCGCTGGAGTTGAGAAGAGTAAGAGGCGACTTGATTGAAACATATAAGATCCTGAGGGGTCTTGACAGGGTGGATGTGGAAAGGAGGTTTCCCCTTGTGGGAGAATCTAGAAGTAGGGGTCACTATTTAAAAATAAGGGGTCGCCCATTTAAGGCAGAAATCAGGAGAAATTTTTTTCTCTTAGAGGGTCGTGAGTCTTTGGGACTCTCTTCCTCAAAAGACTGGGGAAGCAGAGTCTTTAAATATTTTTAAGGCAGAGGTAGATAGATTCTTGATAGGCAAGGGGGTGAATGGTTATTGGGGGTAGGCAGGAATGGAGTCGATGTTACAATCAGAACAGCCATGATCTTGTTAAATGGTGGAGCAGGCTCGAGGGGCTGAGTGGCCTACTCCTGCTCCTAATTCGTATGTTCATATAATCTGTTGGAGCCCTGTGATGTGAGCTTAGACTCAGTGAAAAGGCAACTTTTACAGCCATGTTTGGAACACCTACTCAGTTGTAAGATTAAGAGCTACAGAATGACAGAGTCTAGGGCAGAAAACATATCAATTGAGAAGATACATTGTTCTGCCAATGTAAAGGAGAAAAAATAACTAATTTTAAGTGTTGATATTTAATGTAGTTGCTACCACTTTGGGTTAAAAAGCCTCTCAACTGATTAATGATTACTTGTTCCCTAAGCACATAATTTCTCTCAACCAGTACTTTATCATCCAGTCTCCAACTGAAAGAGATAATGACCTGATTTTTCTGTAGCAGGGCAGCTTAACGGCATCTGCTATTCGTTAAAGTGATTTGTGCATGTTTAGGTTTTGAGAATTTTTGCATTGCTATTGCTAAAAGTGCAAGCTAATAATGGCACAGCAAGGTAAACAGGGCTGATATTCTGATGAAGGGTGACTGACCTGAAATGTTAACTCTGCTTCTCTCTCCACAGATGCTGCCTGACCTGCTGAGTATTCCCAGTATTTCTTGTTTTTATTTCAGATTTCTAGCATCTGCAGTATTTTGCTTTTATTAAGGTAAACAGGGCATCTGGAACCTGAGTGAACAAGCCAAGCAACAAGTTACATCCTTAACCAGTAAGACTGAAGAATTGAGGAATTAACTGCACAGGAACTGCGAAAGAAGTGTAAATTAGCATGGATGAATTCAATGTCAAATAAGGTACAGAAAGTGAAATAATGAGAGAGAAAAAGATCAGATTAAGAGAGAAAAAGGAGACAGAAAGTTTGATTTGCGGTAATTAACAGTTATCACATTGCTGAAAATAGAGTATGTTGTCGAAGTTTTTCATCTTGCACTCATCAGGACAATATGCAAGAATAACTAATGTAAGGGAAAACAACAACTTATACTGCATGAGAAGAGAGCGCTGATTAGTTGGCAAGTGAACTCTGACTGGTAGAGGCATTGCCATGGAGAATGCACCAGTTTAAGGTGATTGACAGTTAACTGCCAAGCTTTGTTTGAAATTTAAACCAGGCAGCTTGACTCGGATTGGTCAATGCCTTGTCTCTATTTTCAGCAATACTCAAGTTCTGTACGGCCAAACGACTGGTTATCACTTTGTTAAAAGGGCACTTGTGCTTATAATGACAAGACTTTACTTTTTGTGCTTAGTTTTATTCATATTTGCAATGCAAATACTGCAACATCATGCTATTCAATGCATTTAAATGGAGCCCAACAGCGAAATCCCGCTTTGGTGAAGTTAACAGTAGAGCAACACAACTTGGACGACAACTTCTGGATATTTGAGTTTAACCCCGTACTTTCTCCTCACCTGAAGTTGCTGTGCCATTTACACATAACTAACAGCTCGCAACATTAACCTCACTGATATTTTGACAGAAAATTCTGACCCATAGTTTACCATAAGGCTGTATGAAGTCATTTGCTGACATCAGCTAAACAGCTCTCTAGGTAGTTTCACATCCAAATTAGGATGTGAGTAGGAGATTGTGTTAGTCTCACAAACATTTATTTAACAAAGTGGAACACTTGAATTTTTTTTTGCTAACTTGCTCGAAGTACTTTACTTTGAAGCTACTCCCCTTATCCTTAATTTCTTTTAAGATACACTTTACAAACACTGCCCTTTCACACCTACAATCCAGGTTTAAAGTAGCAGATTTCCCTTCTTACTAATGAGTAAAAAAGATCCAGAGTCAAAAACACAAAATATTTTAATCCAGTTCCTGGTGAATATTACAGCATAGAATCATATATATATAACTTGCAGTTTCAGAGCGATTGAAGAGTGTACGGCAATGTAAAGAGGTGCTTTATTGCATGAGGAACTGTGCACTGCAAGCAAGCCACACTTGTTGATTAGCAAACACTTGATGCTGTGACTAATACCGTATATGCACTAGGACCATCACCTCTTACTTTGGCCATGTGTCAGGGGTTGGGAGACAATTCACTAACTTCCTGTTGGTTGACTGCTCAACCAGTCAGTAGCTCTATCACCTAAACAGAAAACACACACAGAACAGACACACGTCTGGAACACTTTCAACCAGCAGCTACTGAACCCAAGCCAAATATCTTTCAACTCTAGCAACGAAAATCATTTTCTTTGAATTTGCGAGTGCTGTAAACATTCATGTTTTGGGTGGAGGAACAGGCTTTTTAGTCATTCTGAAGAAGACAGAGAGAAGAATGCATCTGATGGGCTGTATTTTGCGAGCCCCCGCGCCATGAACCCCGCATTGTGGGGCTAGTAAAATACAGCCCATCAGATGCATTCTTCTCTCTGTCTTCTTCAGAATGACTAAAAAGCCTGTTCCTCCACCCAAAACATGAATGTTTACAGCACTGTATTTTACTAGCCCCACAATGCGGGGTTCATGGCGCGGGGGCTCGCAAAATACTTGCGGAAGCGGCCCACCACGACCCCCGATGCCGAGAAGGCCCCACCACATTTCATTGGCAGCGGCGAGGCCTTGGTGCAGCTCCCCACTGCTGGCGGCGGAGCCTTCATTGACATATTTAAATTAATTAAAATGAAATGCAAATAATCTTACCTGGTCCCGGTGGCCGTCCCACGCTGATTGTACGGCCGCCAGCTGCACCGTGCGTGCCTTCAGAACTCCATTTGGAGTTCCGAGGCGAAACACTGGTGGGTAGCAGGGAGGAGTGAAATTATCAGGGTGGGGGGGGGGGGGGGGAGCAGAGTAAACACTTTTTATTGGCTGTGGGAATGGTGGGAAAGGGTTGAAGGGAAAATGTGAGGAGCTGGAGGGGAAAGTTCGGGTTGGGAATACAATAAATTTTCTGAGTATAGGGCAATAAGAAATAAACCATTTTGGGATGGGAAAGGGCCTCCAGCTTCTAATTATTTTTTTTATAAGCAAATGAACAGAAACATACCTTTAAAAATGTAAATCTTTGCTAAGGGCTTGAAGCCCTTTAAAAATGGCAGCGACACCTGCGCAGTGGCGCTGGATGCCATCGCCAGGGACGGAGTGGCCACCCCCTTGGCATCATCGGGGGAGGCCACTCCGCCCTCTCCATTTAAATGAGCCCCCATGTAAAATATCGTGGTGCGTCCGCATGTGAAGGCCGCTGACTTCAAAGCGCGTTGCCGTGATATGCGGCACGCTAATAAAATTCAACCCAATAGATTTAAACACTGCGTTATTCTGTTCAATGGCAATACCTCACAATTAAGAGTATCTTGTTCTGATTTTATTTTGGGGCACAGAAGAAGTCTCAAGAAGGCAGTCTCAATGTCGAATTCAATATGTCGCAATGGTTGGATGGCAATCTAATGGTTAATTTTACTGATTAACCATTAGGTGTCATCTGTGGCTCAATGAGGGCAGCACAGTGGCGCAGTGGTTAGCACCGCAGCCTCACAGCTCCAGCTGTTCAATTCTGGGTACTGAGTTTGCAAGTTCTTCCTGTGTCTGCGTGGGTTTCCTCCGGGTTCTCCGGTTTCCTCCCACATGCCAAAGACTTGCAGGTTGATAGGTAAATTGGCCATTAGCAATTGCCCCTAGTATAGGTAGGGAAATATAGGGACAGGTGGGGATGTGGTAGGAATATGGGATTAGTGTAGGATTAGTATAAATGGGTGGTTGATGGTCGGCACAGACTCGGTGGGCTGAAGGGCCTGTTTCAGTGCTGTATCTCTAAAATCTAAATCAATGGGAGCATTCTATCCTCTGAGTGAGAAGCTGGTGGATTCATATCGCCCTGAAGAGACTTGAGCACATAATCTAGACTGGCACTTCAGTGCAGTACTAAGAGAATGCTGCATTGTCGGAGGTACTGTCATTAAACCGAGATATCAAGGCCCCATCTGTCCTCTTGGGTGGACAGAAGAAATCCCATGACATCTTTTGAAGAAGAGCAGGGGAGTTCTCCCAGTGTCCTTGACAACATTTATCCTTCAACCAACATCACCAAAAACAGGTTATCTGGTCATTAATCTCCTTGCTGTTTGTGGGACCGTGCAGCATGCAAATTGGCTGCTGAATTTCCTATATTGGCTCGCAGTTGAGCAATGCTTTGATTTTAAAATTCTCCTCCTTATGTTCAAATCCTTCCATGACCTCGCCCTCCCTATCTCTGTAACCTCCCTCAGCCTGACAACTCTTCGAGATACCTGCCCTCCTCCTCCGACTCTTGCGTATCCCCAATTTTAATCGCACCACCACTAGCACATCAGCTGTTGAGGATCTGAGCTCTGGAATTAGCTTCCTAAACCGCTTCGCCTCTTTACCTCTCTTTCCTCCTTTAAGACACTTATAAAACGTACCTCATCTGCCCTAATATCTCCTTTTGTGGCTCGGACACAAATTTTGTTGATAATGCCCCTGTGGCTGAGAACATTTTTCTATGTTAAAAGTGCTGTATAAATGCAAGTTGTTGTTGCTCTTATTACAACAATGACTATACTTTAAAAGTATTTAATTGGTTGTAAAGTTCTATGGAACACTTCGAGGCCCTGCAAAGTACTACATAAATGCAATTCTCTCCTTTTTGTTTAGAGTCCTGTTATCGTTTTGCATACTTTAAAAAATATACAACAATGCAATGGACTTGTGCAAAATACATTGAACCCATAAAGGGAACAATAACAACAAGAAATGCTGGAACCACTCAGCAGGTCTGGCAGCATCTGTGGAAAGAGAAGCAGAGTTAACGTTTCGGGTCAGTGACCCTTCATCGGAACAATAACGTAGGATTACGCAATCCAATTATTTTTGTTACAGAATGTTCTGTCAGGTATAGAAATCAGGTAATATTGGAGACTCTGGCTCACTTAGTGCAATATCAGCATATTACAAACAAGCCCCATCTTGTAGGTCAGGAAGATGAAGTTATTAAAAATATGTTTCCACAACTGTCAATTACTGCAATATCACCAGCACTCCTTTTTGGAACAAGATCTGAATGAAGTACATGTACTTAACTTGATTCATACTGTTAACATAATACACTCATCCTTCACAGCTTAATTAATTTCTTTTAACTGCAAATTCTATTCAGGTACGCAATAAATCAGCATAGCCTAAGAATATAGCAACACTGGCAAATGGAGGATAGTGCTCCGACTGCAGCTAACCTTGTATAAAGTCAGTCCATGCACAAGGACTCCACGCAGTGAATGAACTGACTGTTGCAACAACTAATCACTGGTCAATACAAGTAGATTGTTGTTTTTAAAATAAATCCTTTGCATGATCATCTCCACTGAAAAATGAACAAAACTCAGAAATGGCACTTTATCCTTCACCAATAAGCAAGTTAAAAAACAAATGACTGATCTGGGAAACAGCCAGAGCTAAGAAGGTGCCATTCAGTATTATTAATTGATCTAATAATTGGCTGTAACAGATTAGCTATGTTGGGGGATAACCATTTATCCCGTTACAATATACAGCTATTTTTTCATTTAGCATTTAGTTTTCAAACTCTGTATAGTTATTGGCGAAGACAGAATTTACGAATGGTTTTACTAAACACAGTGTACTGACATTTTATAAAATTCTAACTTGAAAACTCAAGCTCCCACAATTGCTAATAAATAATAATGGCAAGCAATAAAGGCACACTTTGGGTCCTATTACCTTTTACTCTGTTAACCTGTGTTTGTGTCAAAGTACAGACACAACAATAAAAATAGAACCGTTATGAGGTTTGAACACTGACGGGAGAATGCCAGATACAATGCAGAGCTCCCCTTAACTTCCATGTGGTGATTACATTGGAATGAACTGGATTGGAAAAGAGTGTTACAGTCCATCGGGATGGTACCAAAGTCTGGAATGTATCGCACACTATTATTATCTCCCAAACTCCTCAATCACTTCCTTTTCTATTAGTTTTAGGGAAATGGACAGAGATTTCTGAAATCATTTGCCTTTTGAGCAAACAGAGGACATGTTCATATCTTCTGCCCGGATAATTTGGCTTTCTCTTGAAATGAGAGGACACCAAGAGCCTGTGTCCTGTACTGAAGTGACAGTTAACTACTATGGAATTTGAGAGCACCTCTTGCTGGGAGACAATGGGACTGAATCAGCCTGAACCTTAGTTCTAACTGAACTGCTTTGACCAACGGAAGCCAGGTTAGTACATTAATCCCAAGAAAGAATTTAATAATTGTGGCGATCACAATTAGATTTTCAACCTTCAATTGCCTTCCAAATTCCACCTACTTTTCTTCCTTTCCCTTTTCTCATTGCTTTCTGTGCTCTGCGAGTCTGATTGACCATCACTGCTGTCATCCCACATCTCGGATAGATCCTTCATTTCATCTGGGACATCCTTCTGAGGAACCAAAAGGAAGAAGTGATGTTACTGCAGTTCAAAGCTCTGATTTCACTATTTACTTTGGGCTGAGGATAATCAGCAATGAGCAATAATGATTGGTTTTGAAAAGCTGCGTGTTACTGTCGGCAAATTACAGGCGGTTAATTCCCTTGCGGCTTCTCCTCCACCACAATAAATTTGGCAGAAATCCTGTTTAAGCATGAAAAATAGATTTAAGTGGGTAAATAGGGTTTCTGACAAACTTCCTCTGACATCTTGGCAACAGAGTTGGAGAAGTCCTGAGGAAATTCACCCACATGTCTCTTGAAAATAATGCTGCTGTTGCAAACGGGATTTAAGTTTTTGCTAATCTTAAAAATAAACCCAGTCCCACACCAACTCCCCAAACTTCAGGATCTCCTAAAAAATAAAAATGATTAAACTTTTGTTATTTTTCCTGTAAATATATTCAAATATTAGCCCCGATATTACAAAGAACATAACATAGTCCTTGATTAGCTCCAGTTACAAAGTTTAAATAGATTATGTCCTCTTCCACTTCTGATTTCCTCGACCTATATAGTTTAAAGATACTGATTACAGTTGGTTTCAATTGCTATTGGCTAGGGATACATGAGCAAGGCTGTCAAACGATTTACACAATGACTGACTATGAATTCAAATAGAACATGTAAATCTGGATAAGCTGTCTCCTCATTAAGTCTGATAGGGTGGATACTATGTAATACAGTACATATCTCGTCAGCTCCTGTTCCGCATAATCCTGGTGTCACAGTTGCATTTATCAAACACATAAATAGATTTAAATTTGTCAGTTATTTTAGTCAATCAACAATATGTCAGACGTAATCCAAACGAGTTGGGACTGAGTTAATGTGAGGGCAAATATCCTGTGCCATGCATTACCTGTGGCAGTGACCTGGTTGTAGACATCTGCAGATGCCACCCAGTCAGCCTTCAGGACGGGCACAAGAGCAACCCAAAGATGATTCTTCCTCTTGTGAGAAGGACCTGGTTTCTGCTCAGTGCCTTCCCGCAGCACCAGTGGAGAAATTAGGAAATAGGTAAATAGCATAAAACTTAATCTGCAAGTACTCTTGCAGTTATCTACAATTTTAATGCTAATTTAGTGAACTGGATTGTTTCAATAATCAACACAATGTTTCTGCAATTTGTGACATAGCGATACAATGCAAATAAAGATGTTTTATTCCCCATCTCTTTTTCCAAAAAATGAAACAGTCTTGACTTCTCATCAGGGGCAGTTCTATAGATGTTGTCAATACAACTCTTTGTCAACCCATCATCAGGCACTTTTAAGCAGTGGATGAAATGATCTCTTCCTGAACAGTTTTCTCTCCTTTCAACAAGTGACTGGCTGATACTTACTTGCCTAGGGGGCGGCCAAAATGTGAATCAAGACTGTAACTCGAATTGCAGTCTCCTGAAGAGTCCAACACTCCTGCAGTGTTGTTATTGGCCAAATAAAAAAATAAAAAATGAGAACTAAGAGATGGCACTGTGGATTTGTATATTTGCCATCACGTCCGAGATCTAGGTTCATATGCCATCTTTACTGATGTGATGGGGGGAATATTATGCTCTTCCCCGCATTGGGTTTGGAGGCGGGGAGACCATATAATTGGTCGGAATGGTGGTGGAGGGGAACAGCCTTCCCGCCCTGCCAACTGAGGCCCTTAAGTGGGAAATTAATGCCCAATTAAGGGCCTCATCCCACCGCCGCCAGAATTAGCCCAGTAGCGGACAGGCCTGTTGCTCAACAGGGAGCACACCAAGCAAAACCTTGTGGGCTGCTTGCCGGCTCGTGGGGGAGCAGCGGGGGTGGGGGGGGGGGTTGGCGTGTGTGTGTGGTGTCTCTCATTAAAAGGCACAGTGCCTACACGACGGCCCGGACATCGGGATGGGGGAGACCCGCTGAGAGCTACCCCCCTGACTTTGCTGCCGACCCCCCATACTCACCCCTCCCCCATGAACACCACCCCATGAAAGCCCTCTTGCCCTGACTTACCTGAGGTCTGGTTCCAGTTCTTCGGGTCGTTGCTCTACCAGCAGCAGCCAACGTCTCTGCAGTGGCGCTGCTCAGTTAAAGAGCTGCGGGCCTCTAATTGTCCACTTATGTGCCTAATCGGCACTTGATCTGGCAGGCCCTCCCCAAAGGAAGGATGCAGGGCTCTCGCCAGCGCTTTTGCTGGTGGTCGAGACCCCCATCGCCAGGACAAAATCCCGGCCGATGACTTCTCTTTTCAGGCTACAAGAGTTTGATCTAAAATGAGGAGAGATAGTCTCAAACCAGTTCCTAGTGATTATGAGCTCAGAACACGAAACAACCTCTAAATCAGCACTAAATCCCATAAGATATACCATGAGGATGCAGGGAATGGTAAAATTAGCACTGGTGAAATAGTGGGTTGTTCTTCCAATGTTGAATTCCAGTCACATTATGGGGGCAGAGTCAGTGAGTTTACTCTGCATCTGCCACGCTACACTTGACATGAGACTGCTCAACCCAACCCAGTGCTCCACCCCCAGTACCACCAGTAAATGTAATTTAGCAATAAATCCAGAATTACAATAGATTAGAAACTATCTTTTTCCTCTCCAAGTACACAAACAATTTTCAGAAGACAGCATCATTGTGTTTCTTCAAGAAAAACTCACCTTCAAAGTATAGACTCCCATGCGACCAGGTACCTTATAGAAAATACCCTCTTCTCCCCTAGAATTTGTGTGAAGCATAGCATTCAAGCAAGCCAATGGAGAGGTGCCACTAGGAGAAACAGAAATAATCAATCCATGTATGAATGAGATGCATGGAACTTTAGTAAATCAAGATTCTATGATTACAAAATTCTTTGAAGTTTTTTAAAATAAAAAACCATACGACAGGGTGCCAGGGTATTAATGCCTTGTTCTGTAGCCAGAAGCTGGCAGTAATTTACATCTAGTCTGTTTAGATTTTGAGAATAATCACAATACAGGCAATAATGTACTTTTGTCCTTAAAGTTGCAACCAATGAAAATCTATCTTCAGAATTTTGGGAAACTGTTTGAAGCCCTTTCCCAGTTCAAACAGAACGGATGCAAGTAAGCATCCTGTGTCAAAATGACTATAACATGTCAAAAATAAAAACAGTTCCAGAAATCTCAGTAATAATCTGCCACAAGTCTTCTCTGAAAGGACTAAATATTAATAGTGTGAAGAATGAGGTGCCACAAGTTGCAGTGCAAAATATGCCTTGGTTAGTATCTGAGGCAAATTGCTGGTCGATGTAATCAGATCATTTACAGGAAAGCTCCGGGCATCAACTTGTGTGTAAAAAGAGCATGAAAAGCTTCCATATTTTGTGTGAGACTTTGTTAATAAGTTAATCCTCAAAATTCATTATATTGCAGATGATATCTATGGAAGAATATTTGAACTGATAAAACTGAAGTGCTTCCTATAGGAAATGTCATCAAACAGCAACAAAAGTTTCCTAAAATGGAGCAAACATGCTACTGAAACCATCATCCGTGCCTTTGTCGCTATCACACTCAACTTTTTCAGTACCCTCCCAAACAGCCTCCCATTCTCCACTCTCTGTGAACTTCAGTTCATTTAAAATTCTGCGGTCCATATTGTAACAACCAAGGATGGAGAAATGCACTGTCTTTCTCTAGTTCCACTTCTCCACGGGTCACAACATATATTTAAATGTTTTATCCAGTTACTGATATGACCAATTATGTACATTATCTATTCTATTTTTAGAATAAAAATTTGCCAACCAGGTTTCTTTAATAAATTATTTGTTTATTATAAAACAAGACCCATTCAATAAAGATGCAAAGCTTATTAACACATGAGTTGAAATATGAAAGTATAAATATATTCCCTTCAAAATAATCCAAACACACATGCAATCACACACCAATTAAAGGAAAAATAAAGATGCTTTCTCTGCAGAGATCAACTTTACAAAAAAATGTTGGCCAGGTACTTGTTAATTCTTGAAGAAAAAGGATAAGATATGGAATGTTCCAGTTGGCCTGGCATCCGGATACACGTAGTCGCATGTCGCTAGACACATGTGGTTGTCACTGGGATCTTTTCAGAAGCAGTTCGTTCAGGATATGTCAAGAGAAAGTCTTCCAGAAGTTACTCAGGAGAAATGCTTCATCAGTTTCACCAGTTCTCACACTAGATTCTCAGCGTTTCTCAAAGAGGTGGAACAGGATGAGCTAGTAGCCTCTCTCTCTTAGCAGGCTTACACCCTAACTGAACTCCAAACAATATCAAAAAACGAAACCAACTCTTGAACACCATAAATCTAGACATGTCACTTCTTTGTAAACAATTCTGACAGACAGCAAGGCTCCTGCTATTTACTTAGCTTAAGACATGTGGCTTCCAGTAACTATTTTTAAACAAAGTCCCAAGTGTCCTTCCAGTGATCCTTTTTAAAAAAAAAAGCCCAGCATCTCCTCAGGTGTTTCCACAGTCTTTTGAACACAAGTCCTCAAAAAAAATTAACAATGGAAGCACGTTCATGACACCTCCATCCTCGAAGGAGCCATTTTAAAATGCGTTTCATTATAAAGTGCGGTCAAAACTAGAATATGAAAAAAATATTGAAACACATTTACACACTAATTCTCATTCACTCTTTACCTGTTGCTATACAGTTCTGTTCTGTACCATCTTGTACTCAGATAACTCAAAACAAGGTTAAATTCTAGACAAAGCATCAGCAATTACATCGTTTTTCCCGCAATATGGATAATCGTTAAGTGTTAGGGCTGCAATAGTAAACTCCATTGAAATAGTCTGGCATTCAGGTTTTTGAAATTTTCCACAAAGGCTATGGTTATGATCAGTATATACCATTGTCTCTCTGTAGTCGTGGTGGACATATACTTCAAACTGTTTAAGAGTCAGTAGTAAGCCCAGGGTTTCTTTTTCCAACTGTAGAATATCTCTTTTGGTGTCGATTTACATTAGTATCCCACTGGCCTTATATGCCCGATTCATCTTCTTGTAACAAGACTGCACATACCTCAGATCACTAACACTCTCCTGACCATACTATTTTGATTTTTGTTTTGTACCATATCGTCAGTGGAGCAGCAATAGTGCTGAAATTTGCTACAAACTTGAGGTAGAAACTCCACATCCTCAGAACCTCATGATTTTTCATTTAGTTTTAGGGACAGGGAACCCCACCAATGCTTGTACTTTTGCTGTTCTTGGCAACACTTGTCCTTGCCCTACTAAATACCCAAGGTAGGTTACCCTCGCTTTTGCAAATTCACTTTTGGCAAGACTTATCACCAAATCTGCCAACTGTAATTTTCTAAATAGGGCTTCCAGCTATTCCAAGTAGTCCTTCCAAGTATTACTGTACACCAGCACATCATCAAGGAAAACTGCACAATTAGGAACAGTGGCTACCATTTGGTTCATTAGTCTCTGAAAAGTGACTGGGGCATTTTTTAGCCTGAATGGCATCATTCGGCATTGGAAAAGACCGTTTGGTGACAAAGGCCAATATTTCTTTAGCTCAGGGTGTTAAAGGAACCTGCCAGTATCCCTTTAACAAATCTATTTTGGTAAGAAACCTGGCACTGCCAACTCTTGTCAATACAGTCTTCCAAATGAGGAATTGCGTTGGAGTCTGCCTTTGTTATTGCAATAACCTTTCTGTAGTCTATGCAAATACTAGTTGAACCATCAGGCTTAGGCATTACACAACTGGGGAACTCGAGCTGCTTTGACTGGGTTCAATTAGGTGGCTTTCTAACATCTATCAGATTTCTGCTTTCACCTAGGCCTGTTTCTCTGGACCTAAGTGATAAGGATGCTGTTTTATAGGAGAGGATTCTCCTACATCCACATCATGTATGGCTAAGGTTGTACATCCTGGTTTGTCCCTACAGACTCCTTTTAATATTGTGAGTAGCCTTGTTAGGTCTCCTTGTTGTTCTGCATCTAAATACGAAAGCATAGCGTCTAATCTCCCTAACAGTTCAGGGTTAGTGACTGGATAGTAGGAGCTTCAATTTGAGAACAGTCTAGGCCTCCTTCTGCCTTGCCCTCACTATCCCTTTCATCCTTCACCGTCCATACTACCTGACATACCTGTGCTTGCTTATCCGCCTACCGGCGATGATCTTGTTTCAACATATTGATGTGACACAGCCGAGTCTTTTTCCAGGTAAAGGTCCCACACAGTGGCCTGAACTTTATTCGGGCGCTGTGCTGAACGTCAGCATCTGTTGAACTCGGCAGCGATATTACACGCAGGAGCTCATTTAAATAGAGGGGGTGGAGTGGCCGCCCCTGATGACGTGTAGGGGGTGGCTGCTGCAATCCCAGCAACAGTGTCCGGCGCCACAGAGCAGGTGCCGGAGCCATTTTTAAAGGGCTTTAAGCCCTTACAATTAATTTTAAGTTTTACAGGTACAGTAATCGAGATGTTTTATTAACAATTAACAAAGGTGTGCAGGCCATTCCCCAACTCCCCCACAATGGTCATTTAAATGGCATTTATTGTCAAAAATACTTAATTCCCTTCCCAAACTTTCCCCCACAACCTTCTCCATTTGGCCTCTAATCCCTTCCCACCATCCCCACATCCAATAAAAATGAAATTCCCCACTCCTCCACCCCTCCCGCCCTGAAATTTTTATTCCTCCCCCTTCCCCACCAGGTTCTCGCCTCGGAACTTCGTGCGGAGTTCTGAAGGCGCATGAAGTACGAAGGACAGCCATAATATCAGCGTGGGACAGCCACCGCCTACAGGTAAGTTTATTTACACATGATTAATGTCAATTTGCACATGCTGATGAAGGGCCCACTGCCAGGTGGCAGAGGGGCCGCACCGAGGTCCCCCCACTGCCGGTAAAATACAGCAGGCCCTTCTTGACGTCGCAGGTCAAGGCGGGCGTCTCCCTGCAGAATTTTACCAACCCCCTGTGCTGTGACTCGTGGCATCGAGGGGCCGGTAAAATGCAGCCCAGCATACCAGCACCCTACTAAATGGTTCCCCAAAAATTGGTATGGGAAGTAGAGGTACCAGTTATATGGCAGGTTGCAGTTTTCCCACAAGTTGGCATGCATGGCACGTTTTACAAAACTACATCATGCCCTTGTAAAGATCTGGCCAGTAAAAATGTTGACTTATACGTGATTGGGTCTTCTGAATCCCTACATGTCTTGACATAGGAATTTCATGGGCTATGCTTAATATTTCCTAGCGATATGTGGGCACTATCACTTTCTGGTGAACAACTGTCCATTCTTCATCCACAGGTCTGTGAGGAGGTCTCCACTTCCGCATCCGAATCCTATTTTTTAATATCGCAGCCTTCTGGAACTCCCTTTGCCTCAGCTTGAGTTAGAGCTGATTGTGCCACTTTACTTCACCCTGGATTGGCTTGCTGAGCCTTGATCAGAGAAGGCTTACTGAACATTTCCTTCGGATTATCCAAAACCCCAAAGAAAGTGTCAGACAGCCAAATATCTGTCTGTGGTGCCAATTTGACCTCCAACAATGGAACTTATTTAGTCATTGCTCGGGTCACTACACATGAAGGAAAAATTCCTGGAACCTTTTCCTGCAATTGCTCTGTTTCTTTGACTTCACTTGGTCTTTCTGTGACTACTGGAGAAGCTACTACCTTCCCTCTGGCCAAATCATTCCCCAGGAGTAGGTCAACTCTGTCTACAGGCAAACTATGGACAACTCCTATGGTTACTGTTTCAGACATTAGGTCACAGTCCAGGTGCACCCAATACAAAGGTACAGGTATATACTCCCCGCCGATACCATTCACTAAAACCTTGGCATTCAATGTGCTCTCTGGTGGAAAAGTCATGTCTTTCCCCAACAAAAGAGTTTGTGTGGCTCTTGCGTCCCTAAGTATAACTATAGGTTTACCTGCCTCACTTGAAGGAGTTACTTTTCCTTTTGACATGAATTCCCTATAACTCTCAAGTATCTTGTTCATCTTCCCCGCACTCACACCGGTGTTTATACTTGACCTTACAGCTGCAGTCAGAGCTACAGCCTGATCTGTCATACTCTCGGTCAGGGCCCCATTCTCTACATTGGCCTTATGTACCCCAGTAAGTCCCATGGGTTTACCCCGCAACTTCCAGCATTCTGCACCAAGGTGTTACACCTTGTTACAATGGAAACAGTTAGCCTTTTGGACATCACTTCCACCCTCCGCACCTTCCTTTCTGGCCTGAGGAGGAGATCCTGGTACGTTCCCAGCTGTCCCTTCTTCTCCCTGGCTAATAGCCTTCCTTTCACCCTCCCACCTTCTATCCTTCTCAGCTTCGTTGGGGGACGGAAAAAAGGTTTGGGCTTGTAAACATGCTCATAATCATCAGTCATCTCAGCTGCCTGTCTGGCTGTTGAAACTTTCTTGTTCTCTATGTGGGTTCTTACTAACAGAGTGAGTGAATTTTTAAATTCTTCCAGGAGAATTTCTCATACATGGCCTCCACCTTTAACGCCCGCATCCAACGATCCAAGTTAATTTGTTTAACCCTCTCAAATTCTATATCAGCCTGCCCAGGCTGTCTCCAAAGGTTCCGAAATTTCTGTAAGCTTCAGGGACCAACTCGTAAGCAGTGAGAATAACCTTTTTTGCCATCTCATAATCTGCAGAAGCCTCCTCAGAAAGCACGGCAAAAACATCATGAGCTCTGCCAATCATCCTGCTTTGCATGAGTAGTGTCCAGTTTTCTTTCTGCCACCTCATCTGTTTAGCTAGCTTTTCAAAAGAAATGAAAAATGGCTCTGTCACTTCCCTCAAACTTCGGGAGGGCTTCCACAAATTTAAATAGCTGTCCATTGAGTCCTCGGTTGGAGTCAGGTCCTTCTCCACCCTAATTTGCATCAGCGTCAAAGGCATCCATTTCCCCCCTCCCCCCTAGTTCCAGCCTTCTAACCTGATATTCCCTTTCTCTCTCCTTTCCCTCTCTTTTTTTTTTAACTCTTTCCCTTTCTCTCTGCTTGCTCCCTTTGAAATGCTCTCTTTTTCCTTTTCATCTCTCTCTCTTGCCCTTTCCTCCCTTTTGTCCTTTTTCATTTCTTTTTGTTGCTCCCTTTCTCTGTCCTGAAATTCTAGCTCTAACCTCTTTGGCGAACTGAATCTGTACCAGTGTGACCTTGTCTTCTTCTGATTCTACTTGTCCCTCTGGCTCTTACACTTCAATCTTCAGCTGTCTGGCCACTAGTCTCTGAAGTTCAGCCCGCCTAGCTTTCAGTCTAATATCTAACTGAAAGTATGCCACCACACTTGACAGTTCATCAGTGGACAATGCCTTTAAAGAATCATAATCTATTGCAGACTGTTGCACAAATGCACTTGCATCAAAAGTAGCCATTCTGGAAGTTTAAGCTTTACTCTAATGTACAAGAAACCTGGTGTTTTTCTTTTCCCCCTTTTCAATTATTACCCCGCTTACAATTGCACTTTGTTGGTTCGGGTTATCCCGGACCAAGCCCCCAATTATATGTAACGACTGAGGCTGGAGGAGTGCACAGTCTTTCTCTGGTTCCACTTCTCCATGGGTCACAACGATATGACCAATTATATACTTTATTTAGTTCTGAAGAAGGGTCACTGACCTGAAACGTTAATTCTGCTTCTCTCTCCACAGATGCTGCCAGACCTGCTGAGTATTTCCAGCATTTCTTGTTTTTATTTCAGATTTCCAGCATCCGCAGTATTTTGCTTTTATCTACTTTATTTATTCTAGTTTCAGAATAAAAATCTACCAATCAGGTTTCTTTAATAAACAACATTATCAATTTCTTATAAAACATCACTGAATAAAGATGCAAAGCTTATTAACACACAGGTTGAAATATGAAAGTATAATATATTCTCTTCTAAATAACTCCAATACACATGCAGACATACACTGGTTAAAGGAAAAATAAAGAAGTTTTGTCTGCAGAGATTAACCTTACAAAAAAAACTTTGGCCAAATATTTGTTAATTCTTGAAGAAAAAGATATGGAATGTTCCAGCTGGCGTCAGGATACACATAGACACATGCGCTTGTCACTGGGATCTTTTCAGAAGCAGTTCGTTCAGGAGATGTAAAGAAAAAGTCTTCCAGAAGTTTCTCAGGAGAAATGCTGCATCACACTCACATTGGATTCTCAGGGTTTCTCAAAGAGGTGGGACAGGATGAGCTAGTATCCTCTCCCTCTTAGCAGGCTTACACCCCAACTGAACTCCAAACAATATCAAAAATGAAACCAGCTCTTGACAACCATAAATCTAGACATGTCACTTCTTCACTCCGATAGACAGCAAGGCTCCTGCTGTTTACTTAGCTTAAGGCATGTGACTTCCAGTGACTGTTTTTAAACAAAGTCCCAAATGTCCTTCTAGTGACCTTTCTTAAAAAAAAACAAGTCCAGCATCTCCTCAGGTAGTTCCACTGTCTTTTGAACACAAGTCCTCAAAAAATATTAATAGAAGCACGATCATGACAACATCATGTCCCGTATCTGGCCCCACACACCTATAACCCCTGTCCATGACAGTCTACATTGGTTCCTGGTCTTCCAGCACCTCCAATTTAAAATAATCATCCTCGTGTTTGAATCCATTCATAGTTTCACCACTCTCTATCTCTTTAACCTCGGTCAGCCCGATAACCACCCCCTTGAGATTCTTCATTCCTCTGATGCTCAGCTTTTGTTCATCTCCTTTTCCTTTTTCGTATCATTGCCGGCTGTTTCTTCAGCTCTGGAATCCGCTCTCTGACCCTCTCCTCCATTCCACCAGCCTCTCCTCCTTTAAGGCCCTCCTTAAAACTCAGCTCTTTGATCAAGTTTTTGCACACTCCTTCTAACATCTTCTCGTTTGGCTCTACATTCATTTTTGTCTGATTACACCTCTGTAATGTGCCTTGGGGCATTTAGCTAAATGAAATGCAAGTTTTGTTCTTATGCCATTAAAATTTTTATGGTCTAGCATTCAGGAAAATATTGGACTAATTTCTGGATAGATGCCAGATCTGAGATTGACAATAAACTTCTTCACCGAAAAGGCAGCAATGATCTCTGGCAGGAGTCAGCATACCCAACTATTGCCTTCTGTTTGTTCTCTCTCCCTTTTGTTTGGTTCATACTGTTAATGGGGTCATCTATCTTGCAATATCCAGTTATGATGACAGGTTGACAGGTGGAACCTTAACATCGTTTCTCTTTTCATATACTGATGGGCTTTCTATTCTCATTTCAGATATCCAGCATTTGTAGAATATTTCTTTTTATGTTCTTTTATTTCTTGAACAACCAATCTAAAAATGATTTCCCTCAATCATATATTTCTAAAACAGACAGGATTAGTTGTTAGAAAATGATTCGAATGGGGATCATGGATTTTGCATTTCAGATAGAAGGTTGTTTGAAAATAAAACCCCATCAGGTATTAGTGAGTTTTCTGTGTTTCGGATATAGCTGGTCTACTCAAATCAGTACAGTCTGGAGGCCACATTATTCTTTTAGTTTGGGAGCATACTGTATGCTAATATGGAAGCAGGGCTTATTTAATAACCTACTGAGACCATTAGTTTCTGAATCACAGGGCAGTCAGATTTCTATGCCAGTAAGTGCTACATCCTGCTGGGCTTATTCTGGTTTTGCTTTTAGTATTTCCTTGGCTTTGTTAAATTCTGTAGGTGGACCTTAAAAATGGAATATAATTAGTCATGTGGTGCAGGCTGCTGTCGAATTGTTTTCATTTTGTTTTTGTAGGAGAAAGTAGAAGCAGCTAGCAAACTGTCTGATGCTTTCATGTTCTCCTGAAAGGTTACACCTGAAACATTATCCTTCTCTTTTGGTTGCTGGCCACCTGGATTGTACCAACAGCATTTTCTACTTTTATCTAATTTTTCCTTCCACTTTTTGTTCAATTTTCTCCCTTTTGTTCTTCCTCCTATTTTTGGGCTCCCACTCCTATCGAGTTTCATTGCATAGGTGTCATATCCATGGTGCACTAATGGAGCCATAATGATCCATACAGTTATTGATATGCCTGTCCTATATCTCTCAACCGCTTTCTTAATCAGACATATGCAGTCTTTTTATAGAAAAAAAACAGGGCCTAAGTCCAACTAAGACTTTCATTCTGATGAAAGGTCACTCACCTGAAACGTTAACTCTGCTTCTCTCTCCACAGATGTTGCCAGACCTGCTGAGTATCTCCAGCATTTCTTGCTTTATTTAAGACTTTCAGTGGCAGTCTGTTCCACCATTCAGCAGGGAAATAAAAACAATTTTCGAATCCCTAGTCTAAATTCAGAATTGTTAAATAAAAACAGAAGATGCTGGAAATAGTCAGCAAGTCAGGCAGCATCTGTGGAGACAGAAACAGAGTTATTGGGCTGGGTTTTGAGCCCATGCTAGGGCCGGGACCAGAGGCAAGCAGGTGCTAAAAACAGCCCTGCTTGCTGGTTCCCATACTCCATCAAGCCCCTGGGCCATTTTTGCGGAGGCGGGATGGGGGGACGGCAGGCATACCCGCCTGCATGTGGCGGGTAGCTGACACAGCTCGTTAAGAGCCTATTGAAGATAATTAAAGGAGGCCGACTAGGATTTTCCAGTCGACCTCTTAGTTCCTGCAGGTGACTGGGGCCAGTTTAAATACTTAGAGGTGACCTTTCATCAGTAGACCGGGAACCAGCACTCCAGGCAGGCCTAGAAGGCCTCGCTGCACGCCTGGGTGCAGAAGCAGCCACAGACTGCCCTGTAGAGGCCCCTCCCACCTTTCTTGATTTAGGTTTAGAAAAGTTGGAGAGAGAGTACCTCCAATTTGAAGCACATTCTCCCTTACCCTCTATTGCAGCCTACTGCTCCTTCGTCGGTGGAAGGCCTCTGACTGGCCCTTCAGCTTTGAGAGTCCGCCCACCATCCTTAATTGGATAGTGAACCTGTCTCCAGGCCAATTAAGGGGGCATCTCTGTGAAAATTGGAGCAGGTAAATGTTTCCTCCCGGGGCGGTTTCAGGACCCGGAAACAGTCCGGACCTCTGTGTCCCGTCCCGCCCCACCTCCCCCCGTTGGAGAGAAAATCTTGCCCATTGTTTCAGCTTGATGACTGGAAAAAGTTCGAGATATAACAGGTTTTAACCAAGTACAGAAGCAGGGAAACGGAGTTGGGGAAGAGGATTGAAAAAAAAGGGAAAAAAGGTCTATGATAGAAAGGTAGGAAAGATTAAACGACAAAAAGGATGAGTGTGGAAGGCAAAGGGGATGGCAATGGGACAAATAAAGAAACAAAAAGATGTGTCTGGCGGCACAGTGGCGCAGTGGTTAGCACCTCAGCCTCACAGCTCCAGCGACCCGGGTTCAATTCTGGGTACTGCCTGTGTGGAGTTTGCAATTTCTCCGTGTCTGCGTGGGTTTTCGCCGGTTACTCCGGTTTCCTCCCACCACCAAAAGACTTGCAGGTTGATAGGTAAATTGGCCATTATAAATTGCCTCTAGTAAGGTAGGGGAATGGAGGGACAGGTGGGGATGTGGTAGGAATATGGGATTAGTATAAATGGGTGGTTGATGGTCGGCACAGACTCGGTGGGCTGAAGGGCCTGTTTCAGTGCTGTATCTCTAAATAAATAAAAAAAATAAATAAAGTGTAAATGACACCAGCAGAATCATTATGAACAACAGCTGACCAAAAATATAGGAGTGGTGGTAATGATCTGAAATTGTTGAACTCAATGTCGATTCTGGAAGGCTGTAAAATGCCGAATTGAAAGATGAGGTGCTGTTCCTCAAACTTCCACTGAGCTTCATTGGAACAGCGTAGAAGGCCAAGGACAGAGTCAGCTCTTAAATGCCGCGCTTTATTACAATGGTAGCACACAAGTTTCCAGTCTCACTCTTGCTCACAGCACCTTTCTTTTTGGCTAGAGGAGGGCCCCTGTGTCTCCTGCTTTCCTTTCTCTCCCAGGACTGCTTGGGGAACTATCACCTTCCCACCCTTTGTCCCTTTCGGTTTTGTGTGGGTGACTAGGAAAGGTTTTCCCGTGGGAAACCGACTTATAAATTGAAGCAAACTCATTGGCCAGAACGGTCGCTTGCCAGGCTCTCTGGACCCACTGCTCCTCTACATGGTCTTTATAGAGAGTGGGACAGAGTGTTTAAATTCATCTAACAGAACTACTTCCCTGAGATTCTCATCGCTGAGCTGTACTTTAAGCAAAGGTCAAAAGCCAGCTGCTTACTTCTTTCAAACTCCAGATAGGTTTGATCAGCTTGCTTCTTGAGGGTTCTAAACTTTTAGCAATAGGCTTCGGGTTCTAATTAATGTGCCCCGAGGATAGCATTTTTGGTCAGTTCATAATTTGATGAACTCTCATCTGGCAACAAGGAATAAACCTCATGGGGTTTCCCAGTTAGCTTGCTTTGTAGTAAAAGAGACCAGGTCTCAGCTGGCCATTTTAGCTGCTTTGCCAGTTTCTCAAAGGACACATAAAAATCTTCTACATCCTCCTCATTGAATTTTGGAATTAACTGAGCTAGTTTTAACAATTTTGTACCCAACCCTGAATTATGCTCCTCCATATTGGCCATGCTTTCACTGGGGTTACTCTGTCGTCCCCTAGTTAACTCAAGCTGCTTTAAACTCTCTCTCTTCACATTCCTTCCGGAATATTCTTTCTCCCTCTCCTCAAATTCAAGTTTCCCCGTTCCAATTGTATCTTTGCTAACAATGCCCTGTCGGAGTCTTCTTCTAACCCTGTTTCTGCTTCTTCAGATTCAAGGGAAAAATGGTTGGCCACTAGCCAGACTTCCTAGCCTGGCCATGTACAATGATCCCACACTGCTCAGCCATTTTCCTCAACTCCTCCATAGACAGTGCTTTTAACTTATCCCAGGTTACTTCACCTTGGCTTGGAGAGCTACTAGCTTCAGTTGCAGACATGTTAGTATTCCAGCACACACAACCACAAGAAAACCTGTATTGAAATCTTGCTCTTTTTTGATTGGGAGAAATTTGGCTTCCCACTTCCAATTTCTCTCGTTTGTTTGTGGATAAAATCCAGGACGGTGTGACCCAAATTTCTGTTACGACCAGGTGAAAAAGAGGTCTAGGAGTCCCTCTCAGCCTTCACCTGGTTTTACCATAACAGGGTTTAATTTTAAATACACCGTGTTTTTTAGCTCCCCCTTGATGAATCCTTGTTCACCGATTTCCAATTATAAGGCAAAGAAACCAGCACAAACAGGCTTTCTGAGGTTTAAAGAAGAAAAGTTGAAATTTATTAACCTTAAACTCTAATTCGGTTGAGGCCTACGGATACACGACGCACCCACACTAGCATGTATATGCAATGCACACATGCAAATAGAGACAGAAAAGAGAAGGAAAATGAAGTGGAAAGGTTTGAGGCAATATCTGAAGAATTGTTGTTACGGTTCTTTGAGCTCACCGTTGAGTCCTTGATTGTAGGTAGATCTTGCTTTTCATTGGGGCCCAGTAGTCTTCTTAAACCTTGTTCGCTGTAGGAGACTTTTCTCTCTTGGGGTTCATGTGGCTTCAGTGGATTCAGAGGCTTGTGAGAAAGAGATGGGAGCAGACAGGAGAGAGATCCTAATCCAGGAGCAAACAGACTCTCAGCCCAAACTTCTTGTACAAATTCAAAAAATTCAGGTTGCCCAGCAGGTTAGTCATGTGACTAGCTGGTTTGACCATGTCCGTTTGTGTATTCAGCCATCTTAGCAGTCAACCTCAAATGCGAGCTCCCCCACCTTCAACGTCTGGTGATCAAAAGTCTATTGTGGATTGAATGCGTCAGGGAATGGCTGCTTTGTCCTTCCAAACACGGTCTGTTAATATGAAAATGTATTTTCCAGCCAAGGCTGATCTGTTTAACAAGTTCTTTCTTCAATTCAGTAACAGTTTAAAATTAATGTTCATGACAAAATTAATGTGCCTCATTCTTGGTAGGTGGTGCCTAGCATGACACCGTTCTTTCTCTCTCTGGAATTCTAATTTGAGTCTTCTTTGTTCTAATTGTATTTTAGTCTGTTTCTGACTCTAACCCTGTTTGAGACTTCAGGTTCAAGTGAAAAATGGTTGGCTACAAATCTTAGTATTACGGATTCCTTAGCTTTGGCACAGAAAGTAATCCCTAACTGCCCAGCTACATTCCTCAACAGTTCAATGGATAAGGCCTTTAATATATCCCAAGTTACTTCACCCTGGCTTAGGAAGGTACTGACCTTGAGTGTGGGCATGTTAGTATTCTAGAAGTGAAACACAAGATAATCTGTACTGAAGTTTCTGAATTTTTTTTTTAACGAGGGCTGAATTTGGTTTTCCACTTTCAAATTTCTCTTTTGTCGTTGGGTTACGGTCCCGCACCATAGCCCCTAAATTTCTGCTAGAGCCAAGTCAGAAGGGGGTCACAGTCATCCCTCTTGCCCTTCCTCTTATTTGACCGCAACAGGGTTTATTCCTTTTTAAACAGTGGTTGTCCTTACCACCTCAGTGAATGTTTTACCTTTTATCTTTACTGTGAAAGTACCAATTGGATAGGTTTTCTTGAGTTTAAACAAGGAAGTTTATTATACTTAACAGTCTAACCCCCATTTAAAAAAATATGCTACACATTCATGCACACATTCACATGAGAATCATGCACACACAAATAGATTACAAAGTGGAAAATAGGTTTTTGGTTGGATTAAGGTCCAAAATAAATACAAGTTAAATATACAGTTTGAGGTTGGATGACTTGATGATTATCCGGCTGGATTTGAACTCTTGAAGTCCTTGGTTGGGCTTCCAAAGTGTCACTTGGAAGTGCACTTTGTGGTTGTCCTGCTTTGCTCAGGATTTTCTTGAAGGCAGAATTGTAGTTGGCTCTCTTCCCCTGGTCTCTGACTGTAGCAGTCGGTAGTCACAGACGGTTTTCAAACTTGATGTTTTCTGGAGAGAGAGAGAGAGAGAGAGAGAGAGAGAGAGAGAGAGAGAGAGAGAAAGGGAAGCACGCCACCTTCTCTGTTGCTGCACACTCAGTTACTGCTTGTCTTCTGTGAGTGTAACAAAACTCCCAGTTTTTATCAGGGATGGACAGACAGTCATATGGTTCTCTCAATCCTCTTTATTTTTAATGACTTCCAAAGTCTAAAACACAAAACCTCTCTCAGGTGAGGTTGTTGGTTCCACCTGGAGGGAGGTCTCCACTTATGAATGCCTCAGGATGTCTTTGAATGTCCCACTAACGAGGATGATCTGCATAATCTATTCAGTTAGTCAAAGCATTGTTCTGGCTGGGCTTCCCGGTAGACTTTTGTCTCCAGTTCAATCGCCTAGTAATTGCAAATTGCAGTGGCCAGCTTGGCTGCTAGTTTTTTTTAAAGGTTAACTGTACGACTTTTTCCATTAAAAGTCTGATGTAAGTTTCCAACCAATTAAATTAATATTTCTCATTTGGCATATGGGGTTTGCTTGACAAGACCATGACCAAGCTTTTTAAGTGCTGATCATAATCCCACACAGAGACTATTTTACAATTAATAGTGTTTCATGAGATACAAAAAATAACATAAATTCTCTCTAGATACTTCCTATCTGTGAACAATCATTGTGAAAAAAAATTGAGCAGTCACATAGCAAATACATTCTTTTTAATTAAATTGTTTTATTTAAGTTCTGGCCTGGGCCTTGGCTCTAACCATTACTTAACAAATACCTAATTCAGAAATTTCATCACCCTAATGGGTTGTTCCTCAGATTTAATCCACAAATCAAAGAAGCTTCAAAAGGTTCTATCTTAATTATATCTTGCTAGTTTTCTAAACACTTCTAGCATTTAGCTCCAATTGAAGCACCTGTCCCAACAGCTCTAGCTTTGGAAAATTAAACATTTCACTGGATTTAAATCTCTGAAGGGTAAATCTTAACTGAATTGATGCTGTGTAATTGAATATCATAATTACTATACAACTATGATTAGAATGTTCTGTGCAGTTATTTACACATGTACACATTTGCATTTGTTTTAGTAATTCAGAATTATGCATTGATTTGTCATTCAGAGATGCTTTCACGTTCTTCCTGATAAAGAAGCCATTGCAACTGAGTCTACCGCAAATCAGGACCAAAGCCTGTGTGTATGTATTTATACACTCTCAAAAATAGCTTTGTAGTGAAAGGAAAATATACATTTATACCGTGTTAGTTTGTATGGGCAAGATAATATAATTCATAAAAGGTTTCTTTCATTTTATCCTGTATGTTTTGCAAAACATTACAGCATCAAAAACAAAATCACTCAGCATATTTCGCAGTTAACTTAAGTACAAATTGATTAGTGATCTTGCTCATCAAAATCAACTGACTGATTATATTAAAAACTGAACGAATTTTTCAAGGATGTATAGTTTGATGTAACACTTGCCAACTTTAAAAGCTGTCACAAGTACTATAAACAGAATATTTCTTCAAAACAGCACAACTATTGTGTCACGAAGTGCAGACAAGTCATCTTATGCTCTGAATGAGTGTGTGCTTGTTTGGGAGGGAGGGCATGATCCAGTTTGGACGCCACTAAGTTCCTTGGCACTTGCAGTATTGACAGGCAAAAATAAAGAGAAAAACAGTGCAATTCTTCAATTCTTAAAGCACATTGAAAGCAGTTAATGCCTAAAACGGCTCTTTGGCATCAAAACTTGAGCCAACATATTACCTCACCTGTCTTTTCCCTGGCCAGGAAGTGACATGACTGCTCCTGTTGAATAAACACTCCTAGTGAATTACAGCATACACCTACTTCAAAAAGAATGAATGTTGTTGAAGTGGAGACTGTTGGAAATATTGGGTCATGCAAGCTTAGAATTCCAACACATCAACATAGGCCAGTTCTGTGAATGTAAGATGGCAGCACACATTCAAGTTATTGAGAATATTTACACTATTTTGGAGCTTCAAAGATGGCATAGTTTTATAATTTTTCAAGTGACCCTTTGTATGTTTGACAAATTATTTTTGCTTACCATCACAAAATGCAAGGAAGCAAACGACAGTTTCATGTTCCTAGCTCTCAATTTGCTACAACGCGAGAAGATATTTTTTCACAAAACGCTTTGAATTTTGCTAATTAATCTCCAGAGGGGTCAACGAGTTTACCTAGCAAGGAACTGAATCAAATTGGTTAGGAAGCAGCTCCCAAGTACCCACTGCAGAGGCTTGCAAATTAATAATGGCCACTTGAACAAGGCATCGATATTTGTGTAAACACACCCAGTGACACCTTCAGGAAAGGAGGTGGGGGGTAGGTTTGGTAGCAGAGGAAAAATAACATTATGAATTATAGGCAGTCAGTTTGCACAGTATATACCATGGGAAAATGAGTCTTGGTTCATACGATAGTTTTTCATTACTCATGTATAAAATCAAAGGTGAGATTTTAATCAATTCTGGTACTTTGAAGCTTTCCAAACTGCAAAAGATTATAATATTACTGCTTCAGTACTTCAAACTAGTGGCTGTCAATCTCCATGACAATCTCTTCAAAGAAGAAACAATAAAAATATTGCAGCCAGTAGTTAAAAGTCAGTAGCGTGTAAAACACAATGGAGGGAATTATTAAACATCAATGCTCAATCTCTCAATAAGTTTCATGCCATTTGGAGATTTATAGCCAACAGCTTAGTGCATTCAAACAATGTGTGAACCATTTCTGGAATTTAAAGTCATATAGGCACAATTCATAATCTTAATGTCCAAATGGATATGCGAAAACTAAAGGCAAACCAATCGGCATAGATCAGTTCCCAAAAACAGTTAGGTTGTTCCATCACAAAGTTCAATCACTTTAAATAACACACGTAAATATTATGCATTTGTGCAAGTTGGAAAACAGGTTGATACAGACTCCTACTAGATCACACTGTGACTAGATTTTCAAGCAAGTGTTTACTCAGAGCTAGTTATCTGATCAGCCTTGATTTAAAAGAAGCCCAGCTTTATCCATTATTACACATTTGAAATCTGCCGAAACTCTTCCCATAAATGAGCCAAGCACCATCGAAAAAGATGATGCACTAGCTACCTGAAAAAATACTTAATTAAATGAGTCATTAAGGTACGGAGGAAACTTTACTTAGTAGGCTTACACCATTTTTTTCTTATGAAGGCAACAATAAATAAATATATCAGATTCCAGCAATTGTGACCAAAATAGGGAAACATAAATAGTAGCTAAAAAGTATATGGGATCACTTTATGAGTTCATGCTTCTGGCACAAATCCTTGCCCACCAGAAGCATATATCAGGAATTCAGGTTCATTGCTCCATACTGGAGTGCAAACTTGCAAAATTATCCTAATAAAGGATATATGACGAGGAGCCATAAGGTGAGATTGTTGAGAAATCTGAAAAATCGTTCAAATGTAATGCAGTGGGGCACAGAGAGCCAATGTGGGTCATCAAGGACAAGGATGACGCGCATGGAGATTTTAGCGTGGGACAAGATATAGGCAGCTGCTTTACTGAAAATAAAAACAGAAAGTGCTGAAAATACTCAGCAGATCAGGCAGCATCTGTGGAGAGTGAAACCAAGTTAACATTTCAGGTTGGGCCAAATTTCCCAGACTGAGTTCCTGCTGCAACGGCAGGGGAACCATATGCGGGTCAGGAACCTGAATGGTGAAGCAACGGGCTTTTCTTTGCTCTTTCACGGAGCCACGACATTAACAACCTGCCTCCATGTTCTCCGACCAATCAGGGAAGGTGGGCGGCATAACGCGTCTATTCTGTCAAAGGAAGCATTTCTAAGTAAAGGGACCCCGGCATGGGTTAGAAGGGCTCACCAGGGGAGGTGGTGGGCTAGTGGTAATGTCACTGGACTAGTAATCCAGAAGCCCAGGCTATTGCTCTGAGGACGCAGGTTCACATCTCACCATGGCAGCAGGTAAAATTTGAATTCAATTAATAAATCTGGAATTAAGAAAGCTCGTCTCAGCAATGGTGACCATGAAACCATTGGCGATTGTCATAAAAACCCATCTGGTTCACAAACGTCCTTCGGGGAAGGAAATTTGTCATCCTTACCTGGTCTGGCCTACATGTGACTTCAGACACACAGCAATGTGGTTGACTCTTACATGCCCTCTGAAATGGCCTAGCAAGCCACTCAGTTGCACAAAACCGCTAGAGAAAGAAAGGAATGAAACCGGACAGACCACCCGGTATCAAACTAGGCACCAGAAACAGCAAAGGCAAACCCAGCCCTGTTGACCCTGCAGAGTTCTCCTGCCGAACATCTGCAGCTTGTGCCAAAATTGGGAGAGCTGTCACAGACTAGTCACGCAGCAGCCTGACATAGTCACACTCACTGAATCTTTCCTTGCAGACAATGTCCCAGACACCGTCATCACCATCCCTGGGTATGTCCTGTCCCACCGACAGGACAGACCCACCAGAGGTGGTGGCACAGTGGTATACAGTCAGGAGGGAAGTCCTCAACATTGACTCTGGAACCCATGAAGTTTCATGGCATCAGGTCAAACATGGGCAAAGAAACCTCCAGCTGATTACCACCTACCACTTCACCTCAGCTGATGAATCAGTACTCCTCCATGTTGAACATCACTTGGAAGAAGCACTGAGGGTGGCAAGGGGGCTGCATGTACTCTGGGTGGGGGACTTCAATGTCCATCACCAAGAGTGGGTTGGTAGCACCACTACTGACCGAGCTGGCCAAGTCCTAAAGCACACAGCTGCTAGACTGGGTCTGTGGCAGGTGGTGTGGGAGCCAACAAGAGGGAAAAACCTACTTGACCTCATCCTCACCAATTTACCTGTTGCAGATGCATTTGTCTATGACAATATTGGCAGGAGTGACCAATGCACAGTCCTTGTGGAGACAAAGTCTCGTCTTCACACTGAGATTACCCTCCATCATGTTGTGTGGCACTACCACTGTGCTTAATGGGATAGATTTCCAACAGATCTAGCAGCCCAAAACTGGGCATCCATGAGGCGCTGTGGACCATCAGCATCTGCAGAATTGTATTCAATTACTATCTGTAACCTCAGGGCCTTGCATATCCCACAGTCTACCATAACCATTAAGCTGGGGGATCCACCCTGGTTGAATGAAGAGTGCAGGAGGGCATGCCAGGAGCAGCACCAGGCATACCCGGTGTCAACCCGCTGAAGTTACAGCACTGTACTACATGCATGCCAAACAGTGGAGCAGCATACGATAAACAGAGCTAAGCGATCCCACAACCAACAGATCAAATCTAAACAAAAACAAGAAATGCTGGATTCACTCAGCAGGTCTGGCAGCATCTGTGGAAAGAGAAGCAGAGTTAACGTTTCGGGTCAGTGACCCTTCTTCGAGATCAAATCTAAGCTCTGCAATCCTGCCACATCCAGCCACCAATGGTGGTGGACAATTAAACAACTAACAGGAAGAGGAGGCTCCACAAATATCCCTATCCTCAATGGTGAGGGAGCTCATCACATCAGTGCAAAAGACAAGGCTGAGGCATTTGTAACCATCTTCAGCCAGAAGTGCCGAGTGGATGATTCCTCACAGACTCCTCTTGAGGTCCCCAGAATCACAGATGTCAGTCTTCACCAATCTGATTCACTCCAAGTGACATCAAAAAAAAGCTAAAGGCACTGGATACTGTAAAGGCTATGGGCCCTGACAACATTCCAGCAATAGTACTGAAGAGTTGTGCTCCAGAACTGGCCACACTCCTAGCCAAGCTGTTGCAGTACAGCTACAACACTGGCATCCATCCGGCAATGTGCAAAATTGCCCAGGTATGGCCTGTACACACAAATCCAAGCTGGCCAATTACTGCCCCACATGGACTCCAGCGGTTCAAGAAGGCAGCTCACCACCACCTTCTCAAGGGCAATTAGGGATGGGCAATAAATGCGGGCCTGGCCAGCGACGCCCATATTCCATAAATGAATAAAATAAAATTCAGTCTACTCTCAATCATGAACAAAGTGATGGAAGGTGTTGTCGATAGTGCTATCAAGCAGCACTTACTCAGCAATAACCTGCTCACTAATCCTCAGTTTGGGTTCCGCAGGGCCGCTCGGCTCCTAACCTCATTACAGCCTTGGTCCAAACAGGGACAAAAGAGCTGAACTCCAGAAGTGAGTGACTGCCCTTGACATCAAGGCAGCATTTGACTGAGTGTGGCATCAAGGAGCCCTAGCAAAATTGGAGTCAATGGGAATCGGGGGAAACTCTCCAATGGTTGGAGTCATACCCAGCACTAAATAAGATGGTTGTATTTGTTGGAGGCCAATCATTTCAGTCCCAGGACATCACTGCAGGAATTCTTCAGGGTAGTGCCCAGGCCCAACCATCTTCAGCTGCTTCATCAATGAGCTACCCTCCACCATAAGGCCAGAAGCGGGGATGTTCGCTGATGATTGCACAATGTTCAGTACCATTTGCGACTCCATTTGTTGCCAAAGGGATCAAAGGGTATGGGGCGAAAGCCGGAACAGGCTATTGAGTTGGATGATCAGCCATGATCATAATGAATGGCGGAGCAGGCTCGAAGGGCCAAATGGCCTACTCCTGCTCCTGGCCTACTCCTGCTCCTATTTTCTATGTTTCCTCAGTCCGTGTCCATATGCAGAAAGACCTGGATAACATTCAGGCTTGGGCTGATAAGTAACCAGTTATATTCATGCCCCACAAGTGCCAGGCAATGACCATCTCAAACAAGAGAGAATCTAACCATCTCCCCTTGACATTCAATGAGATTACCATTGCTGAATCCCCCGCTATCGACATCCTGGTGGATTACCATTGACCAGGAACTGAACTGGACCTGCCATATAAATAATGTGGCTACTGCAGCAAGTAAGAGGCTGGGAATTCTGAGGCAAGTAACTCACCTTCTGACTCCCCAAAGCCTGTCCACCATCTACAAGGCACAAGTCAGGAGTGTGATGGATTACTCTCCATTTTCCTGGATGAGTGCAGCTCCAACAACACTCAAGAAGCTCAACATCATCAATGACAAAGCAGCCCGCTTGATTGGCACCCCATCCACCACCTTCAACATTCACTCCCTCCACCACTGACGCACAGTGGCAGCAGTGTGTACCATCTACAAGATGCACTGCAGCAACTCACCAACACTCCTTCGACAGCACATTCCAAACTTGCGACCTCTACCACCTGGAAGGTAAAGGGCAGCAGATACAATGGAACACCATCACCTGAAAGTTCCCCTCCAAGCCACACACCATCCCGACTTGGAACTATATCACTATTCCTTCACTGTTGCTGGGTCAAAGTTCTGGAACTCCCTTCCTAACAGCACCATGGGTGTACATTCACCACAAGGACTGCAACGGTTCAAGAAGACGGCTCACCACCTTCTCAAAGGCAATTACGGATAGGCAACAAATACTGACCTAGCCAGCAATGCCCACCTTCCATAAAAGAATAACAAAAAATCCAGCACTTGGATTTTTGAGGCTGCAGCAACCACAGGAATGGTGAAGAGACCTGGGAAGGCTGCGCCCCAGGGGGTCTCACACTTAACTGGAGGTCCTGCTGCAGGATCTGAGGAACTGCAGTGAGGTAATCTTTTCCAAGGATAGGAGATGTCAGCAACAACCTACCAGGACAGCCCGTGTTTCCTGAGGCTCTGGTGCTCAGACATGTCAAGTCAGCTGATTCTCAGCCTACAGACCCTGTGTTGGGCATCTTGCCTCCTTTCAGCTGTATCTTGGTGTCCATCCCCTCTGCCCTGTGAGTAAGGAGAGGGCAGCTGGTGCTACTGCTGGTGTTACCCCTGCTGGATCTGTTGGCAGTCATGTTGCTTCTCCTTCTGTTTCTCATCAGAGGTACAAAGTGCATAAGCTGCTCCCAAGCCGTGGTGAAGGCTGGCAGCAGGAAAGTGCAGCTGAAGGTGTGTGAAGTGCTGTACATCTGAAGTGCCTTCCAAGAAATTGGCAATCACCTGTCAAGCAGTGAAAGCACTGTCTGAGAGAAGTGCTTTGAACAGCAGTTTCTCAATGGCCATGGCTGGAGCTCTTCAGTGTAATTGATCAAAGCCTTCCCAGCTTGTCAGTTTCACTGAAATAGCTCTTCCCAATGTGAACACGCCTCGGTGATCCTGGTGAGTTGCTGACAGGTTGGCTGGGAAAATCTGAACTGGGGGTTAAAACAATACTTAATTGGCTTTTTAAGTATCTTAACTACTAACCAGACAATTCCAAGGGGGGTTCCCCGCTTGGCTTCAATCCCATCCCGGTGAAACCCAGAAGATGGTGGGATGGTGTCGGGATCCAGACATGACATCAATTTTAGAGGATTTAACTTCCCAGATGCACCCAAACCCACCTCCCCTCACCTCAAAAATTCCACCCTTTAGGTAAATTTCTCTCTTCACGTGCTGCCTGACCTGCTGAATATTTCCAGCATTTTCTGATTTTATTTCAGATTTCCACAATTCAAAGTATTTTGTTGTTTTCAGGAGAAGTTGGAGTTTGCAGAGGTGGAAAATTGGAGGCAAGAATGGAGGATATTGAAATAATTGAGTCCAGAGTTGACAAAATCATGGTGAAAGGCTTCAGCGACGGAAGGGCTAAGTTAAAGTCAGAGGCAGGGAATGGCTAGGATGCACAATTTAAAGCATTGCTCAATGTCATTTTTTGCTACCTAATGGCAATGGTAAAATGTTAAAAATGTTGTTTACTGAACAATATACCATTTTCTTTGTCAGCAGAGGGTTTTCTATATCAAAAGCTACAGGATTCCCAAGCTGTTCATCTTGCATTTATTTCTATATGTTGTGCTTTAGGGGTAGGAAACAGTCAGATTTCTTGGAAAACTACAGAATGTTTGTTATTTTTTCCTGCTTCTTCTTGTCGCTATATAAACTTAATATATCAAGTTTAATCCTGTTTCACTGAAAACTCATGAGTACCTGCTCTACCTAGTATTCCTGCAGGTGGTGCTTGGATGGGCATTTTCAATTGATGAAAGTGTCATGCAATGTGACACAAAATAGCTGCTGCAAAAGAGTTTCCACAAACTAGTCAAAGTGCTTTGAGTTTCTTTTCACCTGCCATTTTCTTCTCAGTAATTGAATTTCTATTGTCCATGGTAAGGGTTTAAATAAAACAAAAAAACCCCGAACATATGAACATGACAATTGGGTGAAGACCCTCTGGTCCGTCCAGTCTATCCTACACAATTGCAATACCTTATGTATCACAATATATACACTTTCTACCCCAGCCAAAACCATGTGATCTCCTGGGAGAGGCAAAATACTCTATAAAAACCCAAGCCAATTTGGGGGGTGGGGGCAGTGGAATCTGGGAAATTTGTCTTCAACCCATCTAGGCGATCAAAATTAGTCGAGGAGCTGTAAGAGATGATCTCCACTCTAACCAGAAACAGGCCCAGCTTTCACTTGAAGGAATTCATTGAGTCGGCATCCACCACACAGTACTGCAGCCTGTCCCAGATATTTTTGCTATCTAATGGCAATGCTATTTTCAAGCATGCCAAAATATTGTATATTTTATAACAATATGGTTAACGTGATCCATTGAATGTTTTGCCTTCTACTGCCTTCAATAAACTTTTTATTTATGGGCTTTGGACGTCCCTGAGCTGAGTTGATACTTACACACAGAGCGATGAATCTGTGAGCTGAATTTGGATTGTGCCATTGGAGCGTGGGCATGTGCCTCGTTTCTCAGGATGCACCAGTACTGCTCAGTCAGCTGTATTGATGGAATCTTTTCTTTTCCTTCTCACACTTTTTGCTGAGTAGTTTTTCTTCAAATAATTTTGAAGAACAAGAGGACTAATTTCACAAGGTTTATTGAGGTGTTTTTCTTTTGAGAGAAATACAAAAAATGGCAGTATCCTAATGACACATCTGATGTAGACTAATGGTGCTTTAAGAGTTCAGAATAGTCTAAAGGGGGGCACCAGATAAGGAGCAGATGAGTGGCTTCCCTCAAGTGAAAGGCAGTACCATTCACCACAATGACTCAAACAGGAAATAATCCCCTGACAATTAATCCTTGATGAATAGCATTACTTGGGAGGTTATACAGCTTATGCTCTCAGAGTAGAGGCTTCCACTCCTAGTTAGCCTGTTGGTTCACAGGCATTCCGCACTGAGTCAACAGCAATAAATTGTGCATCTTCAAAATAAGATAGAAAAAATGCAATTAAATCAGTGTTTTAGGCGAATAGCCCAAACAGTTGGTGAACTTGTTCAATGGAAATTACTGTAGTAAATCAGAAATCAGCCACAAAATTGATGTATTAAACATTTCAATCCATGTTACACTATTTCAGCTTTGTTAAAATTGTATCAGTAATGTAATTATTACTTTCCTGTTGTGGAAATAACTTCTCAAAGTTGAGACACCAAGGAGCATTTTGGCAATATTGGTTTAATTAAATATTAATGTTTTGATTAATTTTAGTTATACACCAGGGAGTTTATAGATTAAAGCTCACTAGTACTTTGGATTTTGTGGTGAAGTTTAAACTGACAGCAGGAATTTTCATTCATATGCTTTACGCCTCTAGCAGGGTCCCACAAATACAGGGAAACATATAAACCTACATGGAGTGGTGAGAGACAAATGATTGATCATCTAAAACTACTTGCTATCTGAAGCTATCAATATTGAATCAAAACTAAAGCAAGAATGGCAGCAAAATAGCTCGCCGTGAGAGAGCTCCTCTCTGTAAAGCTTCAAGAATGGCATATAAGTTCAATACTCAAACTAAAAAGGGAGTATTAACAAAATAGTTATTTCACAAAAACAACATTACATGGAAAAATGGAATTTTAAGGGTGGGTGCATAGTATTGGATTTGTTAATTAAGGTCTCATAGATCAGCAAGATGGACAGGCTAATATTAGATCTCAAAAGTGAGCCCACAAGGCAATCAGAATGATTAGGTACATGGCTGGCTCTTGTGGGATGGTGATGAGTGCTGAGGGAAACCAAGGAAACGGGGATATTGGATGACTTAAGGATGGAAAGAAAGAAAAAATGCCTTTAAAGATATCCATGAGATTAAAATAACAAATAGATTCCAGTCACTGTCCAATGCTACAGAAGAAAACATACAGCACGGGGGTCATGATTTGTGATTAATCTGAGCCCTTCCTTCTGATGCAGGCAGCATGCAAACTTTGTGCTGCCTGTTCACTTACATGATAGCTGCCTAGCACTAAATGCACTTGTTGAGTGGCCGCACACTCAGCAGGCGGTCCGAGTTCATGCAAGGCTAGCACCACTTAAAGCCAGTTTGCACCTCTTAAAGGGGAGGTGCAATCTGGCTGCAGCAGGTGCTGGAAATAGCTGATGATAATCTGATCAGGAAGAAGACTGACTAATGGTGCAACAGGGGAGACAGTGTGTACCAAGGTTGTCAGACACAGTACCAGAGGTCCTGGTGCAGGAGGTGGAGAGGAGGAGAGATGCCCTCCATCCACAAGGGGCCAGGAGACCCTCCAGACAGACATGACAAAAGCAACAGGGAGCAGACAGACATTGCAGTCAATGCCAGCAGGGTAGCCCCGAGATTCTGGAACCAGCGTCGCAAGACGTTCAACGACCTCACATGTGGTTAAGGTCAGTGAATTCACTTTCAAATGCCATATTCCACCAAATGTACCACTAGTCTCTCACATTGCTCAATTCACCACCCCTTCACTCACATACCAACAATCTCTAACAATCACAACTTATAGCTTTATCTGCAGTCCTGCCACATCCAGTCACGAATGCTTGTGGACAATTAACACCTAACAGAAGGAGGAGGCTCCAGAAATATCCCATCCTCCATGATGGGGGAGCCCAGCACATCAGTGCAAAGGACAAGGCTGAAGTATGTGCATCCTTCTTCAGCCTGAAGTGGTGAGTGAATGATCCATCTCGGCCTCCTCCTGAGGTCCCTAGCATCACATATGCCAGTTATCAGCCAATTTGATTCACTCCATGTGATATCAAGAACCGACTGAAGGCACTGGATAGGCTATGGGCCCTGACAACATCCTGGTTGTAGTCACAGAGAGAGAGAGAGAGATACCGCACTGAAACAGACCCATTAGCCCACCGAGTCTGTGCTGACCAACAACCACCCATTTATACTAATCCTACATTAAGCCCATATTGCCTACCACATCTCCACCATTCTCCTACCACCTACCTACACTAGAGGCAATTTACAATGGCCAATTTACCTATCAACCTGCAAGTTTTTGGCTGTGGGAGGAAACCGGAGCACCGGCGGAAACCCATGCGGTCACAGGGAGAACTTGCAAACTCCGCACAGACAGTACCCAGAATTGAACCCGGGTCGCTGGAGCTGTGAGGCTGCGGTGCTAACCACTGCGCCACTGTACCGCCCCTAAATAAATAAATTTTAAAAAAATAAATTTTAGTACTGAAGACTTGTGCTCCAGAAGTGGCCCCACCCCTAGCTAAGCTGTTCCAGTACAGCTACAACATTGGCATCTACCCAGCAATGTGGAAAATTGCCCAAGTATGTCCTGTACCCAAAACGCAGGACAAATCCAACCCGGCCAATTAGCGGCCCATCAGTCCATTCTCGATCATCAACAAAGTGATGGAAGGTGTCGTCGATAGTGCTATCAAGCAGCACTTACTCAACAATAACCTGCTCATTGACCTTAGTTTCGGTTCCGCAGGGCCACCCAGCTCCTGACCTCATTACAGCCTTGGTCCAAACATGGACAAAAGAGCTGAACTCAAAAGGTGAGGTGAGAGTGACTGCCCTTGACATCGAGGCAGCATTTGACCGAATATGGCATCAAGGAGCCTGAGCAAAACTGGAGTCAATGGAAATTGGGGAATCTTTATTGGTTTGAGTCATACCTAGCACAAAGGAAGATAGTTGTGGTTACATACGAACATACGGCCCTTCAAGCCTGCTCCGCAATTCAATAAGTTCATGACTGAACTGATTACTCTACATTTCCACCTACACCTGATAATCTTCCACCCCCTTGCTTATTAAGAATCTGCTTCCACCGCCTTTTGAGGAAGAGAATTCCAAAGACTCATGACCCTCTGAGAGAAAAAATTTCTCCTGATCTGTCTTAAATGGGCGACCCCTTATTTATAAACAGTGACTGCTAGTTCTAGATTCTCCCACAAGGGGTGGTTGCTGGAGGTGAATCATCACTGCAGGAGTTCCTCAGGGTAGTGTCCTAGGCCCAACCATCTTCAGCTACTTCATCAATGACCTTCCCTCCATAAGGTCAGAAGTGGGGATGTTCGCTGATGATTGCACAATGTTCAGTACCATTCGTGATGCCTCACATACTGATGCAGTCTGTGTCCATATGCAGCAAGACCTGGACAACATTTATGCTTGGGCTGATAAATGGCAAGTTACATTCACGCCACACAAGTGCCAGGCAATGATCATCCCCAATAAGAGAGGGTCCAACCATCTTCCCTTGACATTCAATGGTATTACCATTGCTGAATTCCCCCACTATCAACATCCTGGGGGTTACCATTGACCAGAAACTGAACTGGGCCCCCATATAAATACTATGGCTACAAGAGCAGGTCAGAGGCTGGGAATTCTGCAGTGAGTAACTCACCTCCTGTCTCTCCAACACCTGTCCACCATCTACAAAGGGACAAGTCAGGAGTCTGATGGAATACTCTCCATTTGCCTGGATGGGTGCAGCTCCAACAACACTCAAGAAGCTCGACACCATCCAGGACAAAGCAGCCTGCTTGACTGGCACCCCATCCACCACCTTCACCATTCACTCCCTCCACCACTGACGCACAGCGGCTGCAGTGTGTACCATCTACAAGATGCACTGCAGCAACTCACCAAGGCTCCTTCGACAGCACTTTCCAAAACCACGACCGCTACCACCTCGAAGGTAAAGGGCAGCAGGCACATGGGAACACCACCACCTGCAGGCTGCCCTCCAAGCCACATGCCAACATTACTTGGAACTATATCGCCGTTCCTTCACTGACGCTGGGTCAAAATCCTGGAACTCCCTTCCTAACAGCACTGTGGGTGTACCTACCCCACATGGACTGCAGCGGTTCAAGAAGGCAGCTCACCACCACCTTCTCAAGAGCGATTAGGAATGGGCAACAAATGCTGGCCTAGCCAGCGACGCCTACATCCCGTGAAACAATAAAATCTTCCTCCCACACTTAATACTGCTATAAGCCTTATACCCACATCGCACAGCTACTCAACCATGACATGCAAAGCACCCAAATACATTACACCACACTCATTGATACACTTCCCTCTCATTTGCAGGAAAAGGTGGCACATAACTGCAGTCACTAGCATCTAACAGGCCAGGGACAGGCACGGCTGGATGTCCTTGCCCGCATGCAGGAGACGGTGCTCGCCATCCTTCGAGTGGCCATGACCTGAGGTGTGTCCAGCAGTGGGATTAAAACCATCGAAGATGGCAATATGTTCATGCCTAACCTCTTTCTCACCTCCCACTTTCCCCTCATCCACAATTTCTTCTATAGGTTGCACATGGTTTAAACATGTACCTCTTGCTTTCTCCTCCTCCCTTCACCACAATCCTACCCTTGTGCCTTTCTCTTTTCAGATACTCAAGAACTGCAACCTGGCCAAGCAGGGGCAGAAGGGAAAGAGGTGGAACAGCAGGGAGACAGTGCTGAGGAAGAAACACCATCTCTTGATCTCACACTCGCAGCCACCAGCTCAAATACTGACACTGCACATCCTTTAGAGGCTGGCATAGAGATAGAATCTGCACATGGTGTGACACTGGGCACGAGGGACCTACAACCTGAGCAGGAGACAAGGGTACTGGAGGGTGAAACAGAACATGAGCTCTGCAGCAGAGGACAGAGATGAAGACATCAATGGCCTACAGAAGGCGGCTGATGGTTATGCGCAATAAAATGCTTTGTGCGTTGGCAGACCTGCCAGAAAGCCTGCAGTCACCGTCAGATAGCATGGAGGAGTCCGGCACCAACTTGGCACAGGGCTTTGTGCAGAGCCTGGAGTCTATCCTTTCCAACACAGAAGTGGTGGGAAACTCCAGGACTTGTGGGCTGAACCATGATGTAGTGTCTGATGGCCAATGTTTCAGTTTCCATCGCAGCACAAATAGAAGCCACCCAACATCTCAGTGCTGCAGTGGAAGCTCAGACTGAAGCTATGCAAGATCAGATTGCTGCCATCATACCCACAGATACCTGTGCACAAAGGGGCTTGCAGGGTTTCACAGCAGTCCAGCAATTTGTGCTCCAATATCATTGCTAGGTTTGCTGAGGCACCACCCCATGGGAGTCTCCATGGAGAGGAACCTGCTGCCCTCTCTCAGGATGACAGCATTCCTTCTCCCACCACTGCCACTCCAGCAGTTGCCTCTCAGCGAGCCAGCCCAGACTGCTGCCACCCATGCCAAGGTAGTGCAGTCCGAAGTCGGGCCTTGACTTTTGATGAAATACTGGATGGTTTAATTCATAACGTTGGTTTGGATTGTTTGTTCTGTGGTAACTTTTCTTCCAGCATTGTGGCCAAGAGGATGCTGTGATGGTCAGTAACAGAGGGAGGGTAAAGTTTGGGAGTGTTGTTGAATGAGGGGGGTGGAATTTGGGTTATGTTCACTAGTACTGCAGTCAGAAGAATCAATCACGAGGAGCCTGGCTGGAAAGGAATGTGTTGGTTGTCTCCTCCCTTCCACCTCCCCCTCCTCAGCTGCTCGCCGTATACCTGGTGGCAAGGGCTGTGCCCTCATGATGCTAAGGCTGTGCAGGATGCAGGAGACCATGATGAATCGTGACACCACCAGCGCCGGTAGTACTCCTCCAGGGTGGTCCAGACAGCAGAAGCGTTGTTTAAGCACCTCAATGGTCTGCTCAATTACATTTTGTGTGGCAGCATGGTGTTTGATATTTGAATGCTGTCCATGTGTGCTTGGGTTGCTCACTGAAGTCTTGAGCCATGTGGTCAGCAGATAGTACTGGTCACGGCAGCTCAATTGCAGAAGGTATAGCAGACTGCAGCAGAATGAAGACATTAGGATTTCCGCCAGGATACTGATACTGGGCATCAACCTTTATGATGCGCTGAGTATGGTATCACACACTGGCTGGACATTGTGGGAGTAGAATCCCTTCTGGTTGTGGTACGTCTCAGATTTACATGTGGTTCCCTGCAAAGCAGTTAATGGCACCCTAAACCACCGAGTAGCCTGCAATCCTTGCAAAGCCGCATACGCGCTCCACCTACTTCTCTCTGGCAAGACAGAATGAAATGTATTCAGCTCTCTTTATTTAAAGAGAGCCTCAGTTACATCGCTTATACAATACTGGATGGCGAACTGGGAGATGGTGCCAAAATTGCCTGCTTCAGACTGGAAGGAGTCATGGCCACAGTCACCTTCATAACCATTAGCAATGCATCCTCATCCTGCTGTAAGCCTGCAATTCAAGCTGCAACAGATCAGTGAGCACCTTGATGATGCGGACACGATTCCATGCTGATGTTCATGTCGGAGAATTGCTCCCTGTAGATCCAGGATGGATATAACCTCCTGCTGAGAACCCTTCTCCCCCTCCCTTTTCAAGAAGCTTCTTCTCTGTGTTGCCTCTGCTCATTCTCCCTGTCATGCTGCAGGCCAAGTGGAACACAAACTACTGCACCAATAACTGGAATAAGTGGTGAGCAGAACACCTGAAGTGAGCACTAAGGCCTTCATGCACCACACCATTCCCTGTAAACTTCAACAACTTTAAACACCAGTGCAAACTGCCAAACACTTCTACAAACTCAGCAACAAGTATAAACCAATTGGCAACTAATCTGAACATAGTTGATGATCCCTTTAAATAGCACTATTGGGGGTTCCTTCCTGCAACTGAATGCATGTTCTGTTGTGCGAGGTTAAGAGAGGACGTCACCTGGGGCTTTGTGGTTGAAAATGACATCGCTGGAGCGAAATCAGTGTTACACGCTGACTGACATCACAATCTTCTTACTCTGCATATTCTGCTCCCTACACCCATGCTAATGCACTTGCCACAATAATGTCAGCACTAGAAATGTGCCCACACACTGTAGATGCTATTTTGGATCCAAAACAGCACCTATAGCACTGTAAATACAGGTGCTACACAAATAAAGTTTTTGAAGAAAAGGCAGCTCGAATGCCAGAAAGGACTGCTTGGACAAAGATGCAGCTTGTCAGTATCGACAGATGGTGGATGTAGATGATCCTCCACATAGGAAAACTGATCATCATTGGTCATAAAGGCAATGCCGATAGAAAAATGAGCTGTCTGCTTGGAGCTAGAGCTAAGTAATGGTTGGAAGGGATAAAGGAGGGGTCAGGAGTAGGCTCTTTGATGGTACAATATGTAAATGACATTGGGAAACATAATATAGATGCGTTTAGATGCAGATGAGGATTGCCCCATATTCAATGATTGGGGATGTAATGTAGTGGTTTCTAGTGTACTCTTAGTGCTTATAAAGAGGAGTTTGTCAAAAAAATGGAGGATGTAAATGCTACAGCCTGGAGTCAAAAGAACAATGTGTTGAGTATGGTATCACACATTGGCTGGACACTGCAGGAGTGGAATCCCTGCAAAGCAGTCATTGGCACCCTAAACCACTGAGTAGCCTGCAATCCATTTCATAAATATTCAGCAACATTTTCAAAATAAAAGCAACTGGTATACATGGGCTCCATCTAAATCAAATAGGAGCAAAGAGATTTGTTAGGAACACTGAGACAATCTAAATTTATTTCAACTAGCCAGGTGGAAGGGTTGCAGGCACGGGGGCGGGGGGTTGCCCTGGGAGAGAGACAACTGGATCCAGGATGAGATGGTTTCTAGGATTCAAGGTAGTCAACAGATGTGTATGGACACAGAAATCTGGATAGACCAAAATGCACAGGATCCACAAAAAAAGCAGACGTAAGCTGTACGTGAATGCAAGCAACTCTACAAGAAGATGTTTATACATGAATGCCAGAATGTTAGAATCGTTTAAAATAAGATGCTGGGGCTGGAGGCTGCTGTGAGCATCAGGGAGCTATGATGTAATGGAAACATCAGAAATATTGGTAAGTCCAGAGAATGAATATGCACTTAACATTCAGAGGTATAGTCATAGCTATTTGTGCTAAATACAATTGAGAAGTAAATAAAACTAATCCCGTGAAAGCGGGGTAAGCCACACAATCAACTACTCTAGATAGAAATCTATTAACGTGAAAAAATCATGCAGATTTCTCAAATTACTACTGTGATCGAATAATGATTTTCTCTATCAGAAATTAACCATTAGAATGCTAGCGGCATAGAGAACAATCTTGCCATATGTCTGAATGTACAAAATTTAAATAGGACAAACCCAGTGAATAAATACTCTTGCAAAATATGCATGTATTGCCTGAAGATGGAGAAGGAGCTCGAGGTCACATCAGGCCCGTGTGTTGCAGTTTGGAGAAGATTTACTTACCGCTTTAAACTTTCTGCAATAGAAACCCAATATCCATGTTCCATCTTCAATGAATTAGAGGCTTGCATTCAGCTTAGAATATATGGAAGAGTGGCCATTACTGACACATGGTTGCAAGCTTGTCGTGATTGGGAGTTAAATATTCCAGGTTATTAGATCTTCAGAAAGGATAGAGAAAATGGACGAGGAGGAGAGGTAACATTATTGATGAAAGATACTATAACAGCATTAGCAAGACAGGATATAGGTAAGGGAAACCATCTGTGGCGATTCTATGGTTAAAATTGAGGAATAAGAGAGGACTTAAAACTGTGATGTAAGTTGTCTACAGGTCTCCTGGTAGCAGCAATTAAGTGGCAGAATGTATTGATTCTGAGATTAGAGCAGTTTGTAACAAAGCAGACTTTTAAAGGGTGACTTTTAATTCTTGTATTGATCGGGAAGGGTAGAGCAGATCTAGTCAGAAGGGAGTGAATTTCTTGAGTGGATTCAAGCTTATTTTCTGGACAAATATGTTTCAGAACCAACAAAAGGGCAGGTCATACTAGATTTAATAATGAAAATCAAGGAACAATGGAGGTCCAAAGAAATTTAGAGGTCTACGTACACAGATCACTAAAATGTAGTAGGCAGGTACAAAAAGTAATTAAAAAAGGCAAATGGAATGTTAACCTTTAATAACTATAAGGCTAGAATACAAAGGGAAGGACATTTTGCTACATCTATACAAAACCCTGGTTAGACTTTAATGGAGTACTATGTACAGTTCTGGGCACTGGACTTTAGAAAGGATATATTGGCCTTGGAAGGAGTGCAGCACAGATTCACCATAATTCTACCAGGGCTCCAAGGGTTAAATTACGAGGAGCAATACATAAACTAGGCTTGTATTCCCTGGAATATAGGTGGTTAAGGGGTGATTTGATTGAGATACTTAAAATTTTGAAAGGTATTCAAAGGGTAGATAGAGACTTTTTCGAGTGGTGGGGATGTCAAGGATAAAGGGATGTAACCTTAAAATCAGAGCCAGGCCATTCAGGAGAGAAGGTAGGAAACATTTCTTCATGCACAGGGTGGTAGGAGTGTGGAACTCTTTCCTACTTAAAACAGTAAAAGCTAGCTCAATTACTAATTTTGAATCTGTTGCTCTTGCCTTAAAGAAAGTTAGTTTCGGTTGAGACAACAGCTACCATTTTCCACACGAAGAGCTCGAGGCTTATAAAGCTCTAAATTAACTTGCACCTTACATCTTATATGACCCTAACTGAAATGTTATTTCTGGATCTCTTTCATCCTGATTGATACATTTTCAATGAGACCTAAACAAAGCAACAATGGAAATGTGCTACTCAATAGTGGAAAAAAACTATCTGGTGTCAAATATATGTGTCACTTTTTATAAAATAAATGTGTTGCAGACAAAGACCTTCCATTTTGGGCCATTCTCTCCTCCAGCAACACAGATATAACTTACAGCATGAGGCTGCATTTGTGCCAGAGTGTCTCCATTCACTACGAAGGGGGTAGGATATTTTTGACTCATTTGGAGCCACATACTCTGCCAAAAAAAAATCAGACTATAGCTCAGGAACACAAATCATCAGTATAAATTTATTGTACCAAAGGAAGCATTTTGCTTAAAGAGAATTCAAATAATTTACTTTTTTAAACATAAGTAATGCCAATACTTTTGCTTCTAATTTTAAAAATCAAAAATTAGTATCTTTTTTTAAATATTTAGGCTACTTGAAAAATTACTATATACTTTTATAGTTATTTAATTATGTTACCTGAACCATATGATGTTTCACTGTTACTGCCAGGTGCATTAAAGTATCCACACCAACTGCTCATGGTATTTCACGTTGAACACCTCTCTTTCCTCCCTACTTCCTAAAGAAAAGCAAGGCTATCTAACCATTTCCTGTGATAGACAAGGAAATGACTGCTCGATTCAGTGACGTTCTTTTTACCATTAACATACTGTTTGCCTTTGCTCCATGACCTTCTGGTCAATTATTCTCTGTGACCTTGTCCTATCAACACCTTCTCTTTTGTTATCACTTGCCCCACCCCCGCTTTACTTGCTTAAAACCTTTTACATTTCTAATGTCTGCCAGTTCTGATGAAGGGTCACTGACCTGAAACGGTAACTCTGCTTCTCTCTGAACAGATGCTGCCAGACCTGCTGAGTATTCCCAGCATTTCTTGTTTACGTTCTTTTTATTGTTAATCCTGGCTGTTGCGCAGAGTCATAGCATCATAGAGTCAAAAAAGGAGGCCATTCCATCCATCGTGTCCATGCCGGCTTTCTTTAGAGTATTCCAATCAGTCCCATTTCCCTGCTCTTGCGCTGCACATTTACTCCCCTCAAGTGCCCATCCAATTTCCTTTTAAAATTATTGATCGTTTTCGTTTCAACCATCTAGGCAGTGAGTTCCAGGTCGTTACCACTCATAGAATAAGAAAAGATTTTCCTCATATCCCCCCTGTATCTCTTGCCCAAAATCTTAAGTCTGTGAGTCTAGCCCTTGTACTATCAGCTAACGGGAACAGTTTTTCTTTGTCTACCTTATCTAAACCCGTCATAATCTTGTATACCGCTAACAAATCTCCTTTGCTCCAAAGGAGAACAACCCCAGCTTCTTCAACCTTACCTTGTAGCTAAAAATCCTTCATCCTTAGAACAATTCTGGTAAATCTCCTCTGCAATCTCTCAAGGACCCCCACACCCATCCTAAAGTGTGGTGACTAGAACTGGACATACTATTCTCATTACGGCCTAACCAAAGCTTTATAAAGGTGCAGCATAACTTTCCTGCTTTTGAACTCAATACCTCTATTTATGAAGCCCAAGATCCCATACGCTTTGCTAGCTACTCTCTCAATATGTCCTGCCACCTTCAAAGATCTATGCATATGAACCCCCAGGTCCCTCTGTCCCTGCACACTCTTTAGAACTGTGCCATAAGTATATGTTGTCTCCCCCTATCCCGTCTGCTAAAATGGACCCCTCACATTTCTCTGTCTTAAGTTCCATCTGCCACTTGTCTATCCATTTTGCAAGCCTATCTATGTCCTATTGTAGTCAACTGTTATCATCTTGACACCTCTAAGATTGGTATCATCAACAAACTTTGAAATTTCACTCTCTCTTCCAATATCCAAGATTGTCGCGGTCCTGTAGTTTTTTTTCAGAATATGCAGTTTGCCTTTAAGGCTTGCAAGGGATCAGTATTGCTTTAAGAACCAGCAAGCCTCAGGAGTTATAGGAAGGTGCATTTTCGTTGCCTCAGAAACAGCCATTTGGAGACTGCAATTCAAAGGGTGCATTCTCGTTACCACTGGGAGTGAGTCTCATGCAATACATCTGTTACAATTCAGTTTTGAACTGGCTTTTAGTTGAAGACAGTCTGTTCTAACAGACAGACAGAGACATACAGACACAGCTGGTGTTGGCACCTGAAGAGGTCTCAATCATTTAAACAGAAGGAATAGGATTTTAGGCTGTTTAATTATTATCTCTCAAAATTCTAAAAAAAAAGTCAAGCCAAAACAGAGATCTCTGGTAATTTAAACTGAAGAAAGGGAATTTAGACTGTGACAATCTTTTATCCCTCAAAAACTCTAAAGTCAGATTGATTCTGTTGAAAGTGTTTGCAAGTTGTTAATTGTTGAAATTTGCTGGAGAGGGAAAGCCACATTCTATGAGGACTTCAAGCAACATTGGACTGTAAATTTGCACCGACTCTAATTTTTTTCTATTTTAAGTGTTGTTTATATCTTCATAGTCTTTAGGAATTCAGTTCTTCTAATTAAAGAGTTAATTTGTTGATTTAAAGTCACCTGGTTCTGTTAGCCTCATTCAGGGAGTTAATAGACAGTACAATTTGGCTGGGTGTTTCTTTAATTGGAAAGTTTAAATGATATGTTAGCCGATCTGTGGAGCGACGGGATTGAACTAACAGTGCATTGGTCCTACCACAATCAGAATCGTATATTTTGATTGGGGGCTTTGACAGGAACAGTCGGTCGTAACAATATATATATATACAAATATATATAGTTAGCACTGACCCTTGGGCAACACCACTACCACCCTCCCAGTCTGAAAAAAAACTATTTACTACGACTCACTGTTTTCTGTCCGTAAGCCAAATTTTTATCCAAGCTGACAATGACACTCCTATTCCATAAGCCTCAATTTTGTTAACCGGCCTTTTATGTGGTACTTTGTCAAACACTTTATTATGCTGTTAGTCTAACAAATATTCAAATGCAATTAAAATACATGCACACTTCTGAAATATATAAAAAAAACTTAAATTAGAAAGGAAGCTGTGTGGTCCATTTCAAAAATGCTTAAACCTACTTTCATCTGAATGCAATATCCTGGCTAGAATTTCATAAAGCAATATAAATTTCTGCCAAAGTTATCAGCTGCACAGCTAGAATTTTCATTAGGATACTTTGTTCCTAATCACCGGAACAACTTTCAACCTGGTATATTTTATACGAAAACTATGCAAACTGTCAGCACTTAATGCAAATCCATGAAGGTTTTACACTAAATTCACTTCTGGGCAAGTCATATTTGTAACATATGTACACACACCTACAGCAACATCATAAGAATAAATAAACCAATGTTATAAACACATATATAAAGTCAAACTCATAACCTTTTGAAAGGCTTGTAGTGTACAGCAAGATGAAAGACAGAGAGCAACTCCAGCAAAATTTCAAGTGTGAGATTCTTGCCTCTCCATGCTGGACTTGCAGTGACTTGACAGCAATGTTTAGACCCACAAGCTAATGAATATCACGATGTATCAAAAACCAGAGCAGGGCAGCGATGGACTTCAGCATACATCAAAATAATGAAACTAATGACCATGTTCCCCAAAGCCAACAGCTCCATGACTGCTTTCAAGTTCTTTCCCTTTCATTTATATGACTAACGAGATCTGCTAAATGTATGTAACAATAACATCTTGCATGAAACTGAAATCTGTTTTTTTACATACTTAATTCCTTACTTTGTGGAATTTAATATGGATATGATATTTTTGCAAAGGACAAACGGTGTTTGGCAGTGGGGAATAAAAGCAAAAATAGATTAGTGACTTAGATTCACACGAAGGCTTATGTAATATATACTAATAAAAACAATATTGCACTGATGTCATCCTTCATTTCCTCTGCATATGTATTGAACTTATCTATAATTAGTCCCTTTAGCCTGCACCATTAAAATGCAAGTGGATATTTCATTTACAGTATTACAAATATGTACCTCTGATAATTATATTAAAAATTACACATTAGTCATTAAGGTTATTCATAGACATTTTAATTAATACACTAATAATTAGTTATGTAATATAAATGAAGAACTAGAAATGCAAAAGTGAAAATCAGGTTTCCAAATCTTGGACTTTTTCAATGTAATTACTTTTATATTAAATTAGAAAAGAACAGCCAAACTTGTCTTTATGTAGTTCTTTATATTGGCCGGATTTTGTGATAGGAATCACGGTGAGGCGATCCATGTTAAGTAAATCAGACAGAAATTTCTGGCATCCACACATGTGCAGCTAAACAGAGAAATCCAGAAGTTGCTGAAAAAAGGCCCATCAAATTTCCTTTTGAAATCACTGTTTGTCTCCACTTCCACTATCCTCGTAGGCAGCAAGTTCCAGGTCAATACCACTCGCCACATAAAAATGCTCTTCCTCACATCCCCTTGCATCTCTTGCCCAAAACCTTAAATTTGTGTCCCCTAGTTCTTGTACCATTAGTTAATGGGAACAGCTTTTCTTTGCCCATCTTATCGAAACCTGTCATAATCTTGTACACCTCGATCAGATCTCCTCTCAACCTCCTTTGCTCCAAAGAGCAAAGCTTCTCCAACCTAACCTTTTAGCTAAATTCCCTCATCCCTGGAACCATTCTGGTAAATCTCCTTTGCACCATCTCAAGGACCTTCACATCCATCCTAAAGTGTGGTGACTAGAACTGGACACATTACTACAATGGGGCCTAACCAGAGCATTATAAAGGTTCAGCGTAATGTCCCTGCTTTTGGACTCAATTCCTCTATTTATGAAGCCCAAGATCCCATATGCTTTGCTAACTACTCTCTCAATAAGTCCTTTAAAGATCTATGTACTTGAACCCCCAGATCCTTCTGTCCCTCCCCACTCTTTAGAATTGTGCCATTAAGTCTATATTGCCTCTCCCTATCCCTTGTGATAAAATGCTTCATCCCACACTTCTCTGTATTAAATGCTATCTGCCACTTGTCTGTCCATTCTGTTTGCCTATCTATATCCTATTGCAGTCGACTGTCTCATCCTCACTGTTTGCCACACCTCCAAGTTTGGGATTATCTGAAAATTTTGAAATGTTACTTTGTACTCCAATATCCAAGTCATTTATATATTTCAAAAAAGCAGTGGCTCCAGCACAGACCCTTCGGGAACACCACTTCTGCCATCCTCCAATCTGAAAAACTATCATTTACCATGACTCGCTGTTTTCTGTCCAGAAGCCAATGTTTTTATCCAAGTTGACAATGACCTTCCTATTCCATGAGTCTCAATTTTGTTAAGCACTCTTTTATGTGGTACTTTGCCAAATGCTTTCTTAAAATCCATATAAACAACATCCACTGCATTCGCTTGATCAACCTTTTCTGTTACTTCATCAAAAATTCACTTTGATTAGTCAAACACAATCTGCCTTTTACAAATCTGTGCTGGTTCTCCTGAATTAACTCATAACTCTCCAAGTACCTGTTGATTTTTTCCTGATTATAGTTTCGAAAACCTTACCCACCACGATGTTAAACTGACTAGCCTGTAGTTACTAGGAATGTCCTTGCACCCTTTCTTGAATAAGGGTGTCACATTTGCCAATTTCCAATCCTCTGGCACCTCCCCTGTATCCATGGGAGACTGGAAGATTATGGCAAGCCCTTCGCTATCTCCATCCACACTTCCTTTAGCAATCTGGGATGCAAGCCATCCGGACCAGGCAACTTATTCACTCTAAGCATAGCCAGCCTTTCCAGTACCTCCTGCCTATTAATTTTCACCCCATCCATTTTGTGTACTATCTCCGTTTCTACCGATATTTTGTCAGCATCCTCTTCCTCAGTAAACATCGATACAAAGCACTTATTAAATATTCTAACCTTGCCCTGCACCTCTAAGCATATGTCACCTTCTTTGTCCTTAATAGGTCCCACCCCACCTCTGACTGCCTACTTACTATTTACATGCCGGTAGAAGATTTTTGGCTTACCTTTTATGTTAACTGCTTTTCTATTCTCAAACTCTCGCTTTGGCAGCTTTATTTTCTTCTTCACTTCCTCTTTCAACTTATTGTGAACGGCATGAACTTTGGGTACTTACCCATTAGTCTACTAAAGATGCTGGGAAAAGTTTAAATTTTAACAGTGTGAAAAGTGATTATTACTGCTAAACAACTTCTCTGCCCCTGAAAATTTAATATTGCAAGTGTGGAGTCTCATTCTTTGAATAGTTAAATAGTGTTGAAGGTTTTTTAAAAAAATACTTTGTCTCTTTTATCTCTCTCAATCCCATCTGTCTTTCTAATTTTTTTTCCGCTTTCTGTACTTGATTTAAATCTAACCTATACTTTCTGTTTTATACTTTCTAGTTTACCATCTGTGTGGTTGAAGAGCCACGCTGATTCTTTCCCTGTTCGCAGATGCCACAGATTCCCTGTTAGAGGGTGCTGCACAGATCAGAGCAAGTCTGCACTCAAAAACACATGAAAACTTTGTGGCCAGTTAGCAGCGAGGTGAACGGCAGGCACCGTTGCTTCACCACTGACCACAAAATCCAAGCCATTTTTTCACTTGCCAGGCTTATTTTATCCTACTCCCGAACTAATCTCAGTTACTTACAAAAGACAGCACTGCTAAAAAAAAAAATAGGAATTGATATTAAATCCCCATGACTGAAGGGAGGAGACTGGGGACGCGGAGATGGGTGTTTAAACCTTTAAAAACATGGAACTTGTCCCCCAACCCAACATTTGTTATTGCTATCTTCCCAACTTAAATTTTGGATAAATGAGAAAAAAACTACTGAACGTCCCAGTATATTTTATGCAGAAATGAATGACCCCAAACTAACTAAAGCATTCAGTTTTCTTTCTGCTCTCTCATTTTGCTACTTGCATTCCAGCATAAAATATACTAGAGTATTAATTACAGACACTGCAGTCTACATCATCCTCAGTTATTTTGTTATATAATGTTGGCAGCTTTGACATTTGCAATCAACATTTGATGAGCAGCCCACACATCCTGGTGAGTAACATATATGAGTCACACTCCTGTTCAAATGGATGCTTCTAACTCTACTTATATTTGAGAGACAGCAACAAAACAGTGGCATGGCTAATAGCAGCAAATAGTGTTTAACAGGAGGTTTTAGGGTTAAAAAAAATTGGAAATGCTCACGAAAATGTTACTGTTAATTTGCAAAATGAAGCTACAAAGCACAGAATGAATAATATAGGTGGATATCTGATCAAAACATCCTGGGCTGAATTTTTGCGGCACCGGGGTGGTGGGCTTGGAGGTGGGGGAGGGGGGGGGGGGGGGCGGAGGGGGTGGGCAGGCGGTGCTGGGAAAATAGAGGAGAGCCACTTCACGCTGGATTCCTGAAGCATTACCACCACTGGAGAACATTCCTGGGGTGGGTGGGGAGCAGAGGCGGGCAGCCAACAGAGATGATTAAGGCGCCAACTAGAGGCTTTTTTTTTACGCTGTGCCAACATTTTGTTGTCAGCGGAGTAACCACCGCTCACCCGTTATGTGTGGAGGCCGCCATCTCAATGGAGGCGCCTTCCTGCAACAGGCCAGAGGGCCATCGGAGCCAGGGGATCTATGTCCCAAAGAGGGGACTGCAGGCCGCAAACACCTCACCAACGGCCCAAACAATTTGCCCGGAGGGATTTGCCCTCTGCTCCAAGGGGCTTAACCACTTTACCCCTCATAATTTTTAATAAAAATGCATGCCTTCGAGGGTGCCTCCATGTTGAGGTGACCTCAAGGTCCCCAACCTGCCTCAGCAGTGCCCATCTCTCCCGATGGGGATGCCCAGGCTCCAGAGACCTGGGTCCTCCAATTGGACCGGCAGCATTGGGAGTGCATCTGCTGTCCTTAATTGGATGGCAAGCAAGAAGGTGGTCAATTAGGAGGCACCTCTGGGAAGACTGTGCCAGAGTGTACACTTCTGGCATTTGGTCCTGACTTTGGGGTCCTGAAGCCCACGGGAAAATCCAACCCCTTAACTCTCTCTACTGCTTCATGAGGCTTATTAATTTATTTTTATTAGCATTTCACCATTGCATAATCTTAGCTCTCTCAGCACAAATGTTCAGGAGCAGTTCAGTGATCTAAACATGTAAATAATTCAATTGTAGCAGATACTTTATAAAATTGTTAGAATATTGTTCTTCTGTAGACAAGAGTCAGGAAATTTAGGAAGAAAATACATTTAGAACAGTTTAAAAAAATTTTTGTTTCAGCTGCCCAATTCTATATATTTCTATTGTGCTCCCTTTTTCAGAAAAACTAGCAGATATCCAGTGATGGTGCACCATGGGAAGTGAAGACACAGTATTTAGGTCCAAAAGGTTGGAAGATGGTGTAATAACTGCACTTAGGTAAGGAACAGAGAAGGAGCAACAGAGGACGATGAAGAGATGTGTGACACTGAGTCAGTGCCCATTTTTTTTTGCAGTGGGGATGAGGAGGAGATGGGGAGAGGGAAAAGGAGAGAAGGTGGGTGGGAAAGAGAGAAGTGAGGAGGAGAGGAAGTGGAAGAGAAGAGGAGGTGGGGAAAGAGTGCATAAAATGATAAATGGGTCAAATTTGCTCTAAGTAGAGGGGGATGGGGCCCAAATGGATCACCATGGGGGAAGGGGACAAAAAAGCATTTTTCTTTTACAGGAGTTAAGTTTTCAGCTCAGGGTCAGGAAGGTGGTGAGTTGCTTCTGGGTAAGAGATATCGGTTGTTTTTCAGTGGAGAGGAGGGGGAGACACTTGTTTTTCATTAGGTAGGACTGAGTTACTGCTTATGGGAATGTGAGGGGGGAAGTAACTGTTCTAAGTTTATTCTAAATGGGTGGCGGGGGCATGGAGCAATCTTCAGTTCAGCAGACATTAAGGATTTTTTTTGCAGAAGAGAAGGCCGAGTTTATGCTCAGTGGTGAGGGATGCAGAAAGGTCAAGTTTGTCCTCAACGTTGGATGGGGAAGAAACTGAAATTACCTCCAGTTAAAGGTTGGTTACCTGACCCGACCCCGACTATACCCAACTACCTGTGTTGGGTTCGGATTGGGTCCGGTCGAAATTCTGAGTCCAGCATTCGGGCTCAGGTCGGGTCGGGCTAGACACTGCTTCTGGGAAGTCACGGGATCAGGCTTACCCATGATTCCCCACAACTCCAGCTGCAGGAATAGCCTGCTGCCAGAACAGATGAAGGAGATTTGTGTTGGGTCGGGCACGAAAAAAATTTAAGGGCTCGGGCTCGGGTTGGGTTCAGGTTGGCTGTTGTCGGGTCAGGCCCGGGACAGGTTTTAATTTTATACCCGAGCTAGGTTTTATCTCCAGTACAGGTTGGGACCAATCTTGTGCAGTTCAAGTGCTAACCTGCATCTTTAAACTGTCTTTCTGCCGATAAACCATTGCTCACTGTGGATTGGCATTATATCATGTCAAGCAGATGTCTAAAGCAAAATATATTTCTTAAAAAATATAGTCTCACTTTAACAGCCGAAATGAAAGTATAATAGCTGTTGGTATCTCTCAATCGCAGAATGGTTACAGTACAGTCTCATGGCATCAGGTCTAACATGGGCAAGGAAACCTCCTGCTGATTACCACCTACCACCGCACCCCCACCCCCTCCCACCACCCTGCAGCTGATGAATCAGCACTCCTCAATGTTGAACACAACTTAGAGAAAGCACTGAGGGTGGCAAGGGCACAGTATATACTCTGGTTGGAGACATGGGTTCAAATCCCACCACTTCAATATCCATCACCAAGGGTGGCTCAGTAGCACCACTACTGACCAATCTGGCCATGTCCTGAAGTACATAGCTGCTACACTGGGCTTGTGGTAGGTGGTGAGGGAACCAACAAGAGGGAAAAAACCTACTTGACCTCATACTCACCAAGCTACCTGTCGTAGATGCATCTGTCCATGACAGTATTGATAAGAGTGGCCACCGCACAGTCCTTGTGGAGATGAAGTCCCGTCTTCACAGTGAGCATACCCTGCTTCATGTTGTGTGGCAGTAAATGGGATAGATTTCGAACAGATCTAGCAGCTCAAAACTGGGCATTCATGAGGTGCTGTGGGCCATTAGCAGCAGCAGAATAGTATTTAACCGCAATCTGTATCCCCATGGTCTAGTATATCCCTCATTCCACCATTACCATCAAGTCAAGGGATCCAACCTGGTTCAATGAAAAGTGCAAGAGAGCATGCCAGGAGCAGCACCAGGCATACCTAAAAATGAGGTGCCAACCTGATGAAGCTACAGCACAGGAAAACTTGCATGCTTAACAGCAGAAGCAGCATGCGATAGACAGAGCTAAGCAATCCCACAACCAACGGATCAGATCAAAGCTCTGCAGTCCTGCCACAGCCAGTCATGATTTTAGGTGACAATTAACAACTAACAGGAAGAGGAGGCTCCATGAATATCCCCATCCTCAATGATGGGGAGCCCAGCACATCAGTACAAAAGACAATGCTGAAGCATTTGCAACCATCTTCAGCCAGAAGTGCCGTGTGGATGATCCATCTTAGCCTCCTCCAGAGGGCTCCAGCATCGTAGATGCTCGTCTTCAGCCAATTCGATTCACTCCACATAATACCAAGTAATGGCTGGAGGCACTGGATACTGAAAAGACTATGGGCCCTGACAATATCCCGACAATAGTACTGAAGACTTATGCTCCAGAACTAGCCAAGCCCTGAGCACAGCTGTAAACACTGGCATCTACCCAACAATGGCATTCAATGGCATTACCATCACTGAATCACCCACTATCAACATCCTGGGGTGTACCATTGACCAGAAACTGAACTGGACCAGCCACATAAATACTCTGGCTACAAGAGCAGATTAGAGACTGGGAATTCTGAGGCAGAAACACACCTCCTGACTCCCCAAAACCTGTCCACCATCTACAAGGCACAAGTCAGGAGTCTGATGGAATACTCTCTACTTGCCTGAATGAGTGCAGCCCACAACACTCAAGAAGGGGCGCAGTGGTTAGCACTGCAGCCTCACAGCTCCAGGGACCCGGATTCAATTCTGGGTACTGCCGGTGTGGAGTTTGCAAGTTCTCCCTGTGACCGCGTGGGTTTTCGCCGGGTGCTCCGGTTTCCTCCCACCGCCAAAGACTTGCAGGTGATGGGTAAATTGGCCATTGTAAATTGCCCCAAGTGTAGGTAGGTGGTAGGGAATATGGGATTACTGTCGGGTTAGTATAAATGGGTGGTTCTTGGTCGGCACAGACTCGGTGGGCCGAAGGGCCTGTTTCAGTGCTGTATCTCTAAATAAATAAAAGATCAATATCATCCAGGACGAAGCAGCCTGCTTGATTAGCACCCCATCCACTACCTTCAATATTCACTCCCTCCAACATTGATGCACATTGACAGCAGTGCATACCATATACAAGATACACTGCATCATCTCACCAAGGCTCCTTCGACAGCACCTTCCAAACCGGCAATCTCTACCACCTAGAAGGACAAGGGCAGCAGGAAGTTCCCCTCCAAGCCACACACCAACCTGACTTGGAACTATATCACCATTCCTTCACTGTTGTTGGGTCAAAATCCTGGAACTCTCTTCCTAACAGCACCATGGGTGTACCCATACCAGATGGATTGCAGCAGTTCAAGAAGGCGGCTCACCACAACCTGCTCAAAGGAAATTAGGGATGGGCAACAAATGCTAGCCTTGCCAGCGATGCCCACATCCCATGAAAGAATGAAAAAAATTCCCTGTAGGCCTGCAATTTTTTTTTCTCTTCAGATTCTCTTTTGAAAGCCACAATTAAATCGGCCTCCACCACACTCTGAGGCAGTGAATTCCAGATCCTAACCACTTGATGCATAAAAACGTTTTTCCTCATGTCGGCTCTTTTTTTTTTGTTGATCACCTTAAATCGATGTCTGCTGGTTCTCAAACCATCCACCAATGGGAACAGTTTCTCCCTCTCTACTCTGTCCAGATCCCTCATGATTTTGAAGACCTCTATCAAATCTCCTCTCCACTTTCTCTTCTCTTAGGAGAACTGCCTCAGCTTGCCAATTTATCCATGCAACCAAAGCCTCTCATCCCTGGAAACATGCTTGTGAATCTTTTCTTCACTCTCTCCGATGTCCTCACATCTTTCCTAAAAGGTTTTGCCTAGAATTGGGTACAATACTCTAGCCCTACCTAGATTGCTCCAAATTTCTTCAGGCCAACAACTTTGGCAGATGAAAACTGGTCCAATTCTTCACATACTTTATCTCAATTTAGAAGGCAACCAAATCGTCCATGTGTATAAAGACTTTTACTCGGACTCCCCTCCAAACACCAGTGCAAGTGACCAGTGTGAATAGCTTCATGATTAATTTAAAATACTTGAATGTCTATTGTGATGGAGTCTGCGCTTTGCAAGACCTGTAGAGGAGTATGCACAAGCTTGTTGTCTGAACAGATGACTTATTGAATGTTGTTTGGTGCACTGACTCTGGTTTCAAAACTTTTTTTTGAGACAGTCCGTAACCAAAATTGAAACTAAGAACTTCAGGGTTCTGGGGAGACAGAACTGGTTGGAACTAGATAAAACAGACTCAGAGCCATTCAAGCTCAGATCACAAGATTGTAGTGTGTGCAGGCAAGCTGAAAAGAGTGGAAGCTGAATCCAGGAGCTGGCCATCGGAAATTATGAGTGGCTGCAGCAGTTTCAGCTACTTAAGATAATACTGGTGGATCCATGCCATCAAGACTGTCGTTAGCAGAACTGAGGAGGTTCTGGAGTAGTGTCCCATTTTTTTGGTGAACACTGTACCTGTGGAGTTCGGGATTGAAGGGCAATTGCTGTTGGATGAGAACCGGTGACTGCATTTTGGAAGACGAGTTCTGGAAATCTTCCTGAGGACGTTCAGAGCTTTGAAGGACATTGTGAGACCTACCCTTGTTGTATTCAATAGTTAATCTGTAATTTGTAATATATATATATATATATATCTATATATATATGTATTGACTTTGATTTGTCTGTTAATTCATGTTTAATTTATGTTGATTTTGGTTTGAAATTGTTTAAAGTAAAAGTTATAAAAGTGAAATCTTGTTCATTTGGTTTCTCTATTGGGGTCGTTCAGTTAATTTGGTTCTTTTGGTTTGTTGACCTCCAAGGGGATCATAACAAAGTGATGCCTTTTACATTGAAAAGACTGCCAAATGCTCCACACAGTGATTTGCTTTTGGAATTCAATGACTGTTGTTAACATAGACAAGCAGAATCAATGCAGGGGCTTGACAGTGCTCTCATACTGTGACATAAGAACAGCATTACCAATACCTTCTCCGTTTCTGCTCTCCTAGATTTTTTGTACCAGCTTTCATTTACTTCTTCATTCCTACTCCTTCAACTTCACTGTTTCGTTCTTTATTTCTGCTTCCCTATTTATTTGCGTACCCTCACAACTTCTCTCTATCTTTCTTTGATTTCCTCTCCTGTTTCACTGTCCCATAATCTCCCATTTCTGGCCCCCTGCAGCTCTGTGATCTGAAGGCTACTTATCAGATCTCTAGCAGACACCATTCCATTAGAGTCCTGAGTTTTACATTAATTCTAGTAGAAATGACCAAGAACTGTTGAAGTCAATCCTGATAAGTTGCATTTTTTCTCAAGAGTGTCATGATTCTGTCTTTTTTTTTCTCTTCGGGAAATATGTGGCGTGTCATTAAGACAGCAAAAGATCAGTACTGCTTTAAGAACAAGCAGGCCTCAGGAGTTATCGAGAAGGTGCATTCTCATTGCCTTGGATGCAGCCACTTGGACTGAGCATCGAGAGATACATTTGTTACAATTTAATTTTGAACTGGCTTATTGTGCAAACAGTCTGTTCTAACAGAGCAGACAGACAGACAGCTGTGTGTTAGTACCTGAAAGAAGAGCTCTCAGCCCATTTTCAACTAAAGAAAGAGAATTTAGTCTGTTTATTAATTATTCTCTTTCAAAATTCAAAAAAAGTCAAGCCAAAACAGAGATCTCTGATAATTTAAACTGAAGGAAGGGAAGTTAGACTGTGACAATCTTTTATCCCTCAAAAACTCGAAAGTTAGATTGATTCTATTGAAAGTGTTTGCAAGTTGTTAATTGTTGAAATTCATCGCTGGAGACGGAAAGCATCACTTACTGCTGGAATTAGACTACTGTTGAAGAACCTTTTTCTCCCCATCAGACGGCTGTGAGGACTTCAAGCAACCTTGGCCTTTTTCACCTCCAGTAGGAGCGTAAATTTGCAAGGACTCTAATTTTTTTCTATTTTAAATGTTGTTTATATTTTAGTAGTGTTTAAGAATTTAGTTTTTCGAATTAAACAGTAATTTATTGATTTAAAGACACCTGGTTTGGTTAGGCTCATTCAGGGGTTAATAGATGCTACAATTTAATTGGGCCTTTCTTTAATTTGCAAAGTTTAAAATGATCTGTGGAAGGACAGGATTGAATTAACTGTGCGTTTCTCCCACCACAATCAGAATCGTATATTTTGATTGGGGCTTTGACTGGAGCAGTCAGTCCTAACAAGAGGTACAAGCAGCTTTCTAGTCAGTTATTATTCTGCATCACTTGCAGCTTTTACAAATACAGCAACACACCAGCCTCCCTATTTTAAATAGCAATACTTAACAGGGCACCCTCTAAACAAAGTACCCTACAAACCACAGAGTTTTAGAACAGATACCCTCAAGCCTAGAACCCACATCAGAAAACAACACTCCAGAATCAATGAGCAGGAGCATGCAATGATTCCCACGTCTTCTCAGTTTCTTAATAAAATTATGTTCCCCATCCCACTTCCCATAATAGTGTAACAGAACAAAACCTAATTTCTTTTTAAAGCAGCATTGCAGACCAAATGGGGGTGGGTGGGGGGGGGGCGGGAGGGGCATGTGCAGCGTACAGAGAACACAAAAGAAACACAAGTATGAGGAGGAGAACTTATTCATCTGGTGGGTTTATTGGGTTCTATCAGAAGCTATACAATTCAACTCGCCTCCAAATTGGCTTTTAATATATGCCATATAAACCAATTAATATCTATTTCCTCTTCTTCATATTTGCAAATCTTGGCAATTTCCAGTTTTTTTTCTCTCCTACATTCAGATAGGCAGGCTGCTGTGTAATGCTAACCATTGATTGTATTAAGCCATGCTGAAACAGAGGTCCTCAACTTTGTAAATAACAAGCTTAATCACTATAAACAAGCATCAATAAAATGATGATAAAATCAGGTATGAAATAAAATGAATCAGAAAACATGTAGACATAACAATGAAAACAGTTGGAAGTATTTACTTTGATCACAATTGCACTTACCATTCACAGACTTCTACTGACCCTGGTAATGGCTCAAAAAAACCCACTGGTACTGCAGTTCAGTGAGATACCCACTTCTCTTCAGACAGAACTGAGACAGGAGCAGTCAACAGGAAAAGTATCACATATATGCGCTGAAAATTGCTTGTATATTCATTGAAAGTTACACATTAGAGATTTTTTAAAAAACCTACCTCAGATCTCCAGTTCTGAAACATGAAGGATCTTGTTTAACTACATTTAGAACCGAGTATTTTGCATGTTACTAGTCCTAATATTTCACATGCGACAAACCCAGACATGGTGTTAACTGGCCTTTTTGTTATTCTAGTTACAATTAAAGAACGCCAAGTTTGTGTCGGGACCTGTTTAGAGAATCAGTAACCACACAGCTGAGTCGTTACTTTGTTGGCAACAAGTACAATAAGACTCTCTCATTCTTACACGTCCAAGCCTGAATAAAAAGCTCATAAAACTCTTCAATGCAGTCATAATCTCTTCAGGAGGATTAAATCTCAAGATTTCCGGACACTTTGCTGTAATACCGAGCAGGAATGATCAGAACTGATAATATTTTACCATAATATACCTTGCATCATTAAACTCTGCCCTTTTCTGCTTATATAGCTCCTTTGTCTTGTTTAACTGGAATACAACTTGTGTATAGCAGTCAACATACACACCTGTGTTAAGTAAACTTGACAAATACAAAGAATCATTGCCATTAACGAAACTGCTGGTGATTGAGAACCACAAATGTTACCATCAAACACGTTTCTAATTTATTCCACTATTACCTAGAATTTCTATAGAGTTTAGTACTTGGTAATTTTAATTACTTTCAAATCCTATTTAGTGCAAACATTGGATTGGATTTTCGCAAAACGACAGCACAGGATCAAAACATCATCTCGACTATATTTCCAGAATAAAGACACTTACAGATTATCTTTTCCACATTTCTAGGTTCTTTATGTACAGCCTGTTGCCGTATAGAGCTCAGGCCTTCTTCCAATAAACCAGTACTTTTAAGTTTTATTCTGAGCTTTTCCAGACATTCAAATAGCAAGACAGTCAAGCAGCATTCCAAAAAATCTGAAGTATTGCCAACTCTCCCTACTGTAGCCACACCTCTTGTCCATTCAGAGGCATTACATAGGTGTCTCACTCGACAGATCCCTTCTCTATCCAAACTCCCACTAGAACCAGGAGCAAGAGCTCAAGAAACTGATGGGAAGAAGGAACGGGTAACACTGGACTTTAACTTGTAAATTCAGGATAGATACTAGTCTTGAGTTAAATTGATATTATCATTTGCAGTGGGAGGTGTGTTTGGCAGAACTGGTCAATTTGAATGAGGAAATTGCAACAGGACAGGCAGCTCTTCCTACTGTGCTCAAATGCTCCTCCAGCTGGGCAGAAATGATATTGCCAATTTCTATTTTCTCAGACTGCATTATAGCCACCTGGGTAATAGGTTTTCCATTTCCATTTTCAATCTAATGGCACTATCAAATATTCCAAACTTGCAATTATTTTTGTTAACCAATATTTAGGGCTCAGTAAGGGCATGAAAGTTAACTTGGAAAATTTTGAAATAATGTTTATATCCATACTTTCCACTTTCAAGGATCTTTCAGTTCTACTTTTCTTTCCTTCTACAATTTCTTCTAATATTGCCATGTTAAACACAAGCATAAGGTACGGCCTCGGCCTTCGCTAATCCAAAGGAGTGCATGAATGGCTCCCTCTTATCCCCTCCTACCTGCCATTAAATACCTGCCCATCTTAGAACAGCTGAGACCATGAATTTTGGCGTTGCTGTGAATCTGTACACTACCACTGAACAATGCCGCACATTATGCTTCAATTATGCAATTAAATAGAATTTAGCAACTACTACAATTCTTTGTTCTGTCTATAATTTGTTAAAAAGACTGGCATTTATTTAGCACCTTTCACGACGACAGAACATCCCAAAGCACTTTAAAGCCAATGAAGTACTTCTGAAATAATGTAGGATATGCAGCAGCCAATTTGTGCCAAGCAAACTCCCACAAATAGCAATGTGATAATGAGCAGGTGATCTGTTATTGTGATATTGATTGAGGGATAAATATTGGCCAGCACACTGGACATAACTCCGCTGTTCTTCTTTAAGATAGTGCCATGGGATCTTTTATGTTCATCTGAGAGGGCAGACGAGACCTTGGTTTAACGTCTCATCCAAAAGATGGCACCTCCGACAGCACAACCTTCTGACTCAGAGGCAACAGTGCTACATTAATGTTCACTCTATTGATCAAGTGCTGTGCTGGAGGCCACGAGTCTTCAGCATGCGTGTGCATGGTAAAATTAAAGGGAATGATGCGCAGATCCACCTACCAGTTGACTAAAAAAAAAAATTTGCTGTTTTGAGATTCACCATTAAAGGTAGCAACAAAATAAGGCATTATTTCATTTTTATAATAATTAATTATTGCCATTATTACTGGCATAATAGGTATAGATGTTCTTAAAGCAGACATTCAGATCGCAGAACTGTAAAATGTATTTGTTTTAATAAAACTTTGCTGGGTCAACTATAATCCACAGCCAGTGAAACCAGCTGAGGGAGCTCATTTCATCAGCATTCTTTTCTTCTCTCAAAATGGAAGGGACAAAGTAAAGAAATACAGATTGAAGCATTGCAACCACAAAGTGCACAGTTTGTAACATCTTACAGGGGAAGATACATATACACACCCCAGATCCAGCCAAGCATGTAATTGCTTTCTTGAGAACTGATTAAACCATGCACTATAATAAAAACATTAACCGTTTAACCTTTGAGCCTCTCACTCGCACAATCTAATACAAAAGAAATCTAAGTATAATGTCTCAGAGAACATTACTTAAAAAAAGGAGCCAACAGTTTGTGATCTGTGCCTGCTTGAAACCTCCAGCTTCTTCAATGTTCTTTTCGTTACCATGAAATCTCTGCACAGCCCATCTTATCAGCATAATTTCCAGAGTGAAAATCATGTTTATTCATGTGTTAGATGGAATTTATAGTTCCACAAGGAAAGGTGACCACATAACTCAAACAAATGATCACAAGTGCATTAAACAGGTCACACAGTTCATAAATATGCATAATCCATGTCTGTCATCCACAATCTAAGGCATGCTCAGTGAACCTTGCCTTTATTGGTAACTTCCCACTGCTGGAGTCTTTACCCACCCATTAAGTAGGGGAGCAGTAAAAGATAACTATCACTGGAACTGTGACTACTTTTTAAAATTTAGGCCGAGTGATACAAGCAATGGAGCATGAGTTAAGTCCCATGATCTATGTTGTAGTATATTTACTTAAGTCAATGTCTTGGAACTTCGAATTAAGCTTATAGTGAATGTTGCCAGCTAATTAAGAATGTGAAGAAACTGATCGCAGCATCGACCAGTAGGCCTGATGTGTGCAGGCAGATTAGTCAATGGTGAATGTGAATGGATCATTAATAATTTGTAGCTGGAGCAGATACTGGGCATTAACATAGAAGGTTATCTGGCAATTTTTTTTTTTACATTGCTGCAGTCTTCTTCTTCTTCTTCTTTGGCCTCAACAAAAAAAAGTGAGGGAAACATTTTTATACTAATGACAGACCATACAAAACAGGTTTACAGAATTGAGAATAAAAGTGCTGAAGGTAAAGCATTAGGTACTGAAAACAAGAAGCTCGAGCTGAACTCAAGCCTCCCTACTTGCACCCTTCACAAATTGGAGCTTGTGAAAAATTCTGTTGCCCCCATCCTAACTTGCACCATGACCCATTCATCCATCACTACAATGCTCACTGACCTACATTGCCTTCTGGTCCAGCAAATGTTTCATTTTAAATATTTACATCCTTGTTTTCAAATCTCTCCCTGGCCTTGTCCTTCCCTATCACTGTAACCTCCTCCAACTTTACAATTCTCTGAGATCCCTGCAGTCCTCTAATCTTCCTCCTGTTGTGCATCCCCGATTTTAATTGCTTCACCACCAGTGGCCACGCTGACCAGAACCTCAGCTCTGGAGTTCACAGAATCACAGAATAATACAGTGCAGAAGAGGCCCTTCAGCCCATCGAGTCTGCACCGATGCATTAAAGACACCTGACCTGTCTACCTAATCCCATTTGCCAGCACTTGGTCCACAGCCTTGAATGTTATGACGTGCCAAGTGCTCATCCAGGTACTTTTTAAAGGATGTGAGGCAACCCGCCTCTACCACCCTCTCAGGCAGTGCATTCCAGACCGTCACCACCCTCTGGGTAAAAAGGTTTTTCCTCAAATCCCCCTTAAACCTCCTGCTCCTCACCTTAAACTTGTGTCCCCTCATAACTGACCCTTCAACGAAGGGGAACAGCTGCTCCCTATCCACCCTGTCCATGCCCCTCATAATCTTGTACACCTCGATCAGGTCACCCCTCAGTCTTCTCTGCTCCAGCGAAAACAACCGAAGCCTATCCAACCTCTCTTTATAACTTAAATATTCCATCCTAGGCAACATCCTAGTGAATCGCCTCTACACCCCCTCCAGTGCAATCACATCCTTCCTATAATGTGACGACTAGAATTGCACACAGTACTCCAGTTATGGCCTTACCAAAGTTCTATACAGCTCCAACATGACCTCCCTGCTTTTGTAATCTATGCCTCGATTGATAAAGGCAAGTGTCCCATATGCCTTTTTCACCACCCTATTAACCTCCCCTTCTGCCTCCAGAGATCTATGGACAAACACGCCAAGGTCCCTTTGTTCCTCGGAACTTCCCAGTGTCAGGCCATTCATTGAATACTTCCATGTCACATTACTCCTTCCAAAGTGTATCACCTCACACTTGTCAGGGTTAAATTCCATCTGCCACTTTTCTGCCCATTTGACCATCCGTCTATATCTTCCTGTAACCCAAGACACGCAACCTCACTGTTTACCATTCAGCCAATCTTTGTGTCATCCGTGAACTTACTGATCCTACCCCCCACATAGTCATCTATGTCGTTTATATAAATGCCAAACAATAGGGGACCCAGCACAGATCTCTGTAGTACGCCACTGGACAGTGGCTTCCAGTCACTAAACAGCCGTCTGTCATCACTCTCTGTCTCTTACAGCTAAGCCAATTTTGAATCCACCTTATCAAGTTACCCTGTATCCCATGTGCATTTGCTTTCTTGATAACTCTCCCATGTGGGACCTTGTCAAAGGCTTTGCTGAAATCCATGTAAACTACATCAACTGCACTACCCTCATCTACACACCTGGTCACATGCTCAAAAAATTCAATCAAATTTGTTAGGCATGACCTCCCTCTGACAAAGCCATGCTGACTATTCCTAATCAAATTTTGCCTCTCCAAGTGGAGATAGATTCTCTCCTTCAGAATTTTCTCCAATAGTTTCCCTCCCTAAACCTCTCCACCTCTGTATCTCTCTCTCTCTCCTCCTTTAAAATGTTCCTTAAAACCTATCTCTTTGAGCAAGGTTTTTGGTCATCTGCCCTTATATCTCTTTATGTGGTCGAGTGTTAAGTTTTTTTGATAGTGTTTGTGTGAAACGCCTTGGGACATTAAAGGTGCTATATAAATGCAAGTTATCATTAACTGGGAAATCAAAATACACATTATAGAGCATAAAAAAATAACATGTAGCACAAAGCAGGTGGAACGATGACAAGAAACCTAGGTCTTATAACATGTAAGTGGGCAGAAAAGTTAAAGGCAATGAAGTACAGCACAAAGGGAAAAAAAATAAGTGTCATTTCTGCACCATGAATAGTGCAGAAACAGCTATGGATGAAGGCAAAAAGAGAGCTACAAATTGTAGTAGATTTGCTGCTCAACATGTCCAACCTCTGCAGGGTAGCAATCTATAAAGCCATAACACGACAAGCCAAAGAAAGTTATGATCAAACTGTATAGTGCTCTGGTTAGTACTGTGTCCAGTTCTAGTTACTGAGACACAAGAGTAACATTCAAGCTTCAGAGTTAGTGCAGAAAAGATGTGACACGGTAGTATTCAATGAATGGCCTGACACTGGGAAGTTCTGAGGAACAAAGGGACCTTGGCGTGTTTGTCCATAGATCTCTGAAGGCAGAAGGGCAGGTTAATAGGGTGGTGAAAAAGGCATACGGGACACTTGCCTTTATCAATCGAGGCATAGGTTACAAAAGCAGGGCGGTCATGTTGGAGCTGTATAGAACTTTGGTAAGGCCACAACTGGAGTACTGTGTGCAATTCTGGTCGCCACATTATAGGAAGGATATGATTGCACTGGAGGGGGTGTAGAGGCGATTCACCAGGATGTTGCCTGGGATGGAACATTTAAGCTATAAAGAGAGGTTGGATAGTTTTGGGTTGTTTTCGCTGGAGCAGAGAAGACTGAGGGGTGACCTGATCGAGGTGTACAAGATTATGAGGGGCATGGACAGGGTGGATAGGGAGCAGCTGTTCCCCTTAGTTGAAGGGTCAGTTACGAGGAGACACATGTTTAAGGTGAGGGGCAGGAGGTTTAAGGGGGTTTTGAGGAAGAACCTTTTTACCCAGAGGGTTGTGATGGTTGGAATGCACTGCCTGAGAGGGTGGTAGAGGCGGGTTGCCTCACATCCTTTAAAAAAGTACCTGGATGAGCACTTGGTACATCATAACATTCAAGGCTATGGGCCAAGGGCTGGCAAATGGGATTAGGTAGACAGGTCAGGTGTCTTTAATGCATCGGTGCAGACTCGATGGGCCGAAGGGCCTCTTCTGCACTGTATTATCCTGTGATTCTGTGACTCTGTGAAAAGATCCATGAGGCTGACTTAATGCCAAATGGCTGAGCTATGAGGAAAGATTGGCGAGACTTGGCTAGCCTATTCAGCCTGGAAAGTTCTAATGTAGGTCATCTTGTAGAGGTGCATAACATAGCTAAAGGGAATTGAAGGGGTTGATCCACTTGGGTACAAATGAATTAAAGCAAATTTGGGACTCATGTCAGGGAATTCTTCTCACAGTGATGAATGTATGGAATGGACTTCCAAGAAGATCAATGAAGGTGAAAACCTGAGAGTCTTTTAAGAAGTAATTAAAGTTGAAATGAGGAAGAATTTAGGACCACACTGGGTGAATTCCAATCGTCTTCCTCATCTGTAATGATTCTGTGATCTTGCTTTGCAGTCACTGTTGTTACATAGGCAAATGTGATGACAAATTTGGACATAGCAAAGGCCCCAAAACAGCAAATGAATGAATGACCATTTAATCTGTTTTTGGTAGTGTTGGTTAAGAGAATATTAAGGGAGGAAACTTTCTGTCCTGCATCAAATAATGCTATGGGATCTTTTACATTCATCTACGCAGGCTGGCTTAGATTCATCAAAATGCATAACCCTCCAACAATGCATCATACCCTCAGTACTGCATTCAGTATTTGCTCAATATGTAAGCAAGTCCTGGCGTGTGCCAGAACCTTCTGACTCAGGCATGCGTGTTGCCAACTGAGCTGAGCTCCAAGAATTCCACCAAGAGTTTCCTGTTTGCCAAACATTCACATTCTCTTCCACGAGGGCATATTACAGTTACCAAGCTCAGAAAGCTGAAGTGCGCATTGATTCGAGCCAAGCCAAGGACCCTCAAGTGCATACCAGGGTAATGCTGGAGCTCAAACCAGCTAAAGACCACACTGCTTATCAGTACTGGTAAGCTGCCCATTCCCTGCTCAGCTAGGACCACTTTACCTGTTGCAACATTGGCTTTCTTGGCTATCTGGAGCCATGCAGGAAAAGTCCCAACTCCCAATGATAGATCTGCTCCTCCAGGTCTCATACATGATTAAAATATACCATAGCAACGATGACAATTTGCATTTATATAGCACTGGTAACAAGGAAAATGTACCAAAACACTTCACAAAATCATAAGGGGTAATTTTCATCTTCACTGCTTGGGTGTTAAACTGGTCATTATAGAAACCACCCAACCTCCCTTTTAACTTAATTGTCAATCTATTTTGGAACAATTACCTTTACTTTGGTCCTGCTGCAATTAAGTACTTGTCCTGTTGGCCAACGTAATGATAACTGGACATCCTTTGAAAACATTAACCAATTTATTCTTGAATAACATCTCCCATTTTTTATTAATAAGTGATGTATGTTGACCATTTATCCACAGAAAGGATTTGGAAAATAGTTCCATTTAAATATTGGCTTTTTAAAGCACTGAGACAGAAGATGATGAAAATGTTAATGGAGAGGTACTGAAATAGTTTCCTCCCAGTCTGGAAATAAGATGCAATTGGTTGACATGCCTTTGTAATTGATTAGCATCTCACATAAATTGTGTTATGAGATCTCTGATACCTGGTGCATGGCAAAAGTTAGCTGGCATAGGCCCTTCCTTTCAGTTGGGAATACAAAGCTAAAAATAGAGACAGTAACACTCACAGTCAGGTTTTAAAAAAAACAGAAAGCTACGAGGCCAAATTTTCACCAGGCTCAGAAGGTTAGTTAGAAGTTATTTTCTTTAAGTCAATAAGATGACTACTGATGTGGGAAGCAGAGCATAATCATTATTCTATAATATTATGCAAACATAATTCATACTTGGGTGAGATGGGTCTCACGTGGAGCAGAAACACCAGTATAGACCAGTTGGGTAGAAAGGCTTGTTTCAGAGCTGCATACTCTGTGTATCTTTATGTAGTATTGATTGAATTAAGCATAGAACATAGAACATACAGCACAGAACAGGCCCTTCGGCCCACAATGTTGTGCCGATCCTTTGTCCTCTGTCAAGGACAATTTAATCTATACCCCATCATTCTCCTTTATCCATATACCTATCCAAAAGCCTTTTGAAAGTCCCTAAAGTTTCTGACTCAACAACTTCCCCGGGCAAGGCATTCCATGCCTCGACCACTCTCTGGGTAAAGAACCTTCCCCTGACATCCCCCTTATATCTCCCACCCTTCACCTTAAATTTATGACCCCTTGTAACGCTTTGCTCCACCCGGGGAAAAAGTTTCTGACTGTCTACCCTATCTATTCCCCTGATCATCTTATAAACCTCTATCATGTCACCCCTCATCCTTCTCCTTTCTAATGAGAAGAGGCCTAGAATGTTCAGCCTTTCCTCGTAAGACTTATTCTCCATTCCAGGCAACATCCTGGTAAATCTCCTCTGCACCCTCTCCAAGGCTTCCACATCCTTCCTAAAATGAGGCGACCAGAACTGCACACAGTACTCCAAATGAGGCCTTACCAAGGTCCTGTACAGCTGCATCATCACCTCACGGCTCTTAAATTCAATCCCTCTGCTAATGAACGCTAACACCCCATATGCCTTCTTCACAGCCCTATCCACTTGAGTTGCAACTTTCAATGATCTATGCACATAGACCCCAAGGTCTCTCTGCTCCTCCACATGCCCAAGAACCCTACCGTTAACCCAGTATTTTGCATTCATGTTTGTCCTTCCAAAATGGACGACCTCACACTTTTCAGGGTTAAACTCCATCTGCCACTTTTCAGCCCAGCACTGCAACCTATCCAAGTCCCTTTGCAGACGACAATAGCCCTCCTCGGTATCCACAACTCCACCAACCTTTGTATCATCTGCAAATTTACTGACCCACCCTTCGACTTCCTCATCCAAGTCGTTAATAAAAATCACAAACAGGAGAGGACCCAGAACTGATCCCTGCGGCACGCCACTGGTAACTGGGCTCCAGGCTGAGTATTTACCATCTAAGACCACTCTCTGCCTTCTATCAGTTAGCCAATTCTTAATCCAACTGGCCACATTCCCCACTATCCCATGCCTCCTGACTTTCTCCATAAGTCTACCATGGGGGACCTTATCAAATGCCTTACTAAAATCCATGTACACCACATCCACTGGTTTACCCTCATCCACTTGCTTGGTCACCTGCTCAAAGAATTCAATCAGGCTTGTGAGGCAAGACCTACCCCTCACAAAACCGTGCTGACTGTCCCGAATCAAGCAGTGTCTTTCCAGATGCTCATAAATCCTATCCCTCAGCACCTTTTCCATCAACTTGCCTACCACCGAAGTAAGACTAACTGGCCTGTAATTCCCAGGGTTGTTCCTATTCCCTTTCTTGAACAGGGGCACAACATTTGCCACCCTCCAATCACCTGGTACCACCCCCGTCAGCAGAGAAGATGAAAAGATCATTGCCAGCGGCTCTGCAATTTCATCCCTTGCTTCCCATAACATCCTTGGATATACCCCGTCAGGCCCGGGAGACTTGTCTATCTTCAAGTTATTCATGTTCAATTTAACTATTGCTTGATGTGAAGTAAAGTACTGTAACAATTTTATTTAACCTGGCTTGATGTTTTCTTGGCTGTGACTCTGCTCTGCTACTCAGTTCCTTCAGGATTTAAGGTAACCTGTTCTAGCCTACAGCCCATTCCCCCACCTGCTGTACTTCTTACCATACTGTCATGTAGGCCCCCAACTGCCAAGAATGAGGCACATTGGTTTTGTCATATGAACATTGATTTTGAACTGTTGCTGGAGTGAGGAAATGACTTGTTGAACAGATCAGCCGTGGCTGGAAAAAAACATTTGCATACGAAGAGACAGTGCTTGTGTAGAAAAAGGACCATTCACTAACACATTCAACCCACAGTGGATGTTGATCACCAGACAGTGGGGTGGGGGCATGAGGGGGGGTGAGCGCACTCCAGGGCCTGCTGGGGTGATGCAATCCACAGGGGCCAGGACTGGTTGGATCAGCTGGTCACATGACTAACTGGCTGTTCCAGGGTTTTTTGAACTGGCCACAGAGAGTTTGAACAAAAGAAAGACTGTTTGCTCCTAGATTGAGAAGATCTCTCTCCTGTCTGCTCCCATCTCTTTCTCACAAGCCTCTGAATCCACTGAAGACACATGAACCCCAAGAGAGAAAAGTCTCCTACAGCGAACAAGGTTTAAGAAGAATACTGGGCCCCAATGAAAAGCCAAATCTACCTACAATCAAGGACTCTACAGTGAGCTCGAAGAACCATAACAAAAACTGTTCAGATATTGCCTCAAACTTTTCCACTTTATTTTTTCTTCTGCTCTTTTCTGTCTCTATTGCATGTGTGTATCGCGTATGCATGTTAGCGTGGGCACGTCTTGTATCCGTAGGCGTTAACCAAATTAGATTGTAAGTTTAATAAATTTCAACCTTTCTTCTTTAAACCTAAGAAAACCTGTTTGTGCTGGTTTCTTTGCCTTATAATTGGAAAGCAGTGAACAAGGATTCACCAAGGGGGAGCTAAAAACATGGTGTGTTTAAAATTAAACCCTGTTACAGTAAGACCAGGTGAAGGCTGAAAGGGAACCCTAGACCTCTTTCTCACCTGGTCGTAACAGTGCTTCAATGCATTACCGATTGCTCAGCTTTATTTTGTTGCTATATGGGGTTTGGATAGAAATCCATTTTCTCCAGGGCTACAGTTCATTTTTCCACTGGTTTTTTGCACCTTCAAATGACCTCCAATGCTGCTGGTGATCTCTACGAAGGCAGTATTCACTGCTGGTTCTTCTCGATTCTAGCATCTGGCCTTCTGCTGCAACCTGAATTTGCGCTCCTCTGTATGCTTCACTTCATGCTGAGTTTGTTCTGATCTGCTCCTGCTGGCTCCCATCCTGCTCTGGATTCTGCTCCATTGCTGCCAAATAACCTTGGCTTCCCTGCTTTTCATTTGCTATCTATTTCTTCTGACTCCATTCATCTCTCCGCTGATCAGATGGTGCGCGGTAAAAATCACTGAGGCACTACTCACCAGCACGGGACCTTGAGATCATTTACCATCCACGGCTGCTCTGAACCTCAACATTACATCGTTAGTGTGCCCAGTTTTGTGGTAATTTTGACTACTACACCAGATTGAAGCACATAACTTCTTATCTCTCCTGTTCTCTTCTCTTTACCTCTCTTGTGCCCTTCTCTCCTGTCTCTTACACTTCTTGTCACCCATTCATGCCATCTTTCATTTCTCCCCTCTCAGGTACTTTGGCCCCCTCAAATCTCTAAACCAACCCATTAATATTCCTCTGCCTTCTTAGCCTCCTGCCATCGTCCCAGACTTGAATTCCTCTTGGATAAGCCTCCAGCTACCCTCTGTGCCACATTCAGCATTCTTCATTGGCTCATCGAGGTACTGGTTTCTGACTCCTTACAAGCAGCAACCCCAACCGCTCTGTCCTCTTTTCCTGAGCTCCCCACTCAGCATATTCACTGAGGGCTAATTTAACCAATCTTCTTACCATCACTTTCACCCCTTCCACTGCTGACTCCTTAGACTATATTAGTGGATCAACAATCACAGCTCCTCTCTGCATCTGATTATACTTTCAACCATCTGTCCTGCCTAAACTGATACAGGGACGGTGTGGCCCTCATCTCCAAACCTCATCTTGGTCTCTCCCACTCTCTGGCACCCTTTCTTCCTTTGAGCACCTCTCCTCACCTTTAAATCCTTATTTTCTACTGCTAACCCAAGCCACTCCCCGAATTTCTCACCAAGATATCCTCACTCCCATTCTTTCTCAGCATCTGCACTGAGCGACACTTCAGTGATTTCAACCTACATCTCAACTCACCTTGCTCTGTCTCCTTGAAATTCACTGCCCTCACGTCCTCCCTTAACCTGTCCAGCACACAAATCACCTACCCATATTCAAGGCTAATGCCTCAACTGTGCCATCTCATGTGACCTCTCTATTCCCATCATTTCAAGCACTTCCTTGGGTCCCTCACCATTCACATTACCCTCTCCACTTCCTCCTGCTTCTCCCCAATGTTAATTATAACTGCACTTTATAACTCTCATCTGCCTAGCCTTTAGCCCTCCCTTCACCACTATACTTCTGTAGGTATCAATCTGCCTAATCACTCTCTCACCTCTACCTTTGATGCCCTCATTCTCCTACTTACACCTTCTAAAGTGATTCCCTTTACTCTCTCCCACCCTGACAGCTACCCAGAGCCTCCATCTTTGCTCTCTCAAGCCCAAGAGTAGCAGGCTTGAACATACCTGGCACAGAACTGATTTAACTATTCATCACTAAAACTTGCTGGATCACATCAAGCGCGATCGAGCTCTTCTCTTCCCTGCAAAAATTACTGCTCACTACTCCAAGATCATCCTGGAATGCAAATAAAATAACCTCTAGCTTCTTTTCTCCACTACCAACCATAAAGCTCTACTGGACCTCACTCTGTTGTACCAAAACAACCTATTCTCATCTCTCCCTTATCTTCCCTTTCCAAGCTCGCCTTGTGCACGAGACCCATCTCCTTGTCTCTCAAATCCTATTCCACTAAACCACTGACCAGCTAACTTCCCTTACTCGTCCTCATGCTAGCTGACTGTGTTCTTCCCTTTGCAAGCTTGCACGGTCACCCTGTTTCTCAAAAAACGTAAAGTATAAAAGTGGAATGTCTCACATTTAAAAAATCACATTTACACCAGGTTATAGGTGCCATATAAGCACTTTAACCTCTATCACAACTTTTGAACAGCAACACATTACCACTTTGATGTAAACTGCAATGTAAGAGGTTATGCAGATATGAAATAAACCTAATAATAAACATGAATAGGACAACTTGGGAGTTTCACAAAAATGCACTGATTGGAATTTGAAAATAACAGTCCAAGTGATCCTTCTCATGTCCTTAGCCTCCAACTGCTTTCTCCGTTACAACCTTTCTTGTCTCTCGATTTTATCACTGCTACTATGGTCAGTGCTCCTTTAAACATTCCTGTCTGGTTTCTTCTGACCTTCAAATGCCATCCCACTCACTTTTCTTGCATCTTCACTGTGCTGTTGGTACGTACTCATACTTCCCAGAACTTCAACTGTGGAACCTCTTACCTTTCTCAATTTTTTTTTCCTCCTTCAATTTACAGATTTTTGAACTCCTGGGTGGGTGTCACCTAATGACCATATTTTTTTTTTCTCTCACATTTTTCAACCATGATGGACCTTATACTTGGCATGTCATCTAGTTGTTTCAATTGCAAAAAAAGTGTGTGAATTGCAACATGCAGCCCCCTGAAAGTTTGTCAAAAAACTGAGAACCAGAATTATATATAGGATCTGGGGTACATCAGATTTTTACTCAAAAATTAATAGCCTTTATCGTAATTCAAAGTAACTCTATCAGAAACAAAAGATTTGTTTTTCCAGAGATATTTAACAAAAATCATAGATCATCCTAAACTATGTATCATGCTTATTACGAGATGTACTATTTTAATGTTCCTGGCTTTTCCTTCCTAAGGTTTAATCTCATGGAATTCGAGGAGCATTTACTATATTGTTATGGACAACATACTATTGTGGCCACACCATAACAATCAATAGGACTAGTAATCCTGAAAACATGAATTCAAATCCCACCAAGGCAGTTTTGAGAATTTGAATTCAGTTTAAAAAATCCAAAAATAAAAAAGCTGCTATCAGTGATTTGTCATTAAAACACAACTAATTAATGGCTAACACAAAAGGGAACACCTAAGTCTGATTAACATATAAATATTGAAGGGTCATCAAAGGAAGAATAGGGCCAATTAAGCACCAAAAAGGAAATCTTCTTGGGGAGACAGAGGACAATGTGAAGGTACTAAATGAGTATTTTACAACTGTCTTCACTAGAGAAGAGGCTGCTGCCAATGTCGGAATAAAGGAGGAGGCAGCAATGATATTGGATAGGATAAAGATAGATAAAGAGGAGATACATGAAAGGTTGCAAGTCTTCAAACTAGAAAAGTCACACGGTCCCGATGGGATGCATTTTAGTTCTTTTTATTTGTTTATGGGATGTGGGTGTCGCTGGAAAGGCCAGCATTTATTGCCCATCGCTAATTGCCCTTGAAAAGGTGGTGATGAGCTGCCTTCTTGAACCGCTGCAGTCCATGTGGTATATGTACACCTACAGTGCTGCTAAGAAGGGAGTTCCAGGATTTTGTCCCAGCAAAAGTGATATAGTTCCAAGTCAGGATGGTGTGCAACTTGAAGGAGAACTTGCAGGTAATAGAGTTCCTACACGTCTGCTGCCCTTGTCCTTCAAGGTGGTAGAGGTTGTGGGTTTGGAAGGTGCTGTCGAAGGACCCTTGGGGAGATGCTGCAGTGCATCTTGTAGATGGTACACACTGCTGCCACTGTGCATCGGTGGTGGAGGGAGTGAATGTTAAATGGTGGATGGTGGATGGGATGCCTATCTAGCGGGCTGCTTTGTCTTGGATGGTGTTGTGCTACTTGATTGTTGTTGGAGCTGCACTCATCCTGGCAGTGGAGAGTATTCCCTCATACTCTTGACTTATGCCTTATAGATGGTAGACAGGCTTTGGGGAGTCAGGAGATTGAGTTACCAGCCAAAGAATATCCAGCCTCTGACGTGCTCTTGTAGTCGCTGTATTTATTTGGCTGGTCCAGTTAAGTTAGTGGTCAATGGCAACCCCCAGGATGTTGATAGTGGGGGCAATGCCATTGAACATCATGGGAAGATGGTTAGATTCTCTCTTGTTGGTGATGGTCATTGTTTGGCACTTGTGCGGCACGAATGGTACTTGCCACTTTTCAGGTTACTGAGGGAAGTAAGGGTGGAAATTGTAGAAGCTCTGACCAAAATCTTCCAATCCAACTTGGATATGGTGCTGCTGTCAGAGTACTGAAGGATTGCAAAATGTTGCACTCTTGTAATAAATGCAAGTCAGCACTGACTTGCTAAAGACTATTTGTGTTTGACTAAACTTTTCATGTTCTTTGATGAAGTACCTTTGATGAAATACTTTGATGGGGTGGGTTGATGTGTGTAGTGCAGTTAATGTTGTGTATATAGACTGTAAAAAGGCATTTGACAAAGTATGACATAATAGACTTGTTAGCAAAATTAAATCCTATGGAATTAAAGGGACAGTGGTAGCATGGATACAAAATTGGCCAAGGGACAGAAAGCAGAGAGGAGTGGTGAATGTTAACTTTTCAGACTGAAGGGAAGTATATCATGTTCCCCAGGTATCAATGTTAGGATCACTGCTCTTTTTGATGTCTGTTAAAGACTTTGAAGGGAAAAATATGCAGTCTATTGGGGAAAGAGCAGGGTAGTGGATAAAAAGGCATAATTTCAAAGTTTGAAGATGAAACGTAACAATGGATAGTAACAGACTTCAGGAGGTTTTAGACTGGTGAAATGGGAAGACCTATGGCAGATGAAATTTAACACAGAAAAGTGTGAAGTAGTACATTTTGGGGGAAGAATGAGGAAACACAATATGAACTAAGTGGTACAATTTTAACAGAGGTGCAAGAACAGAGAGACTTGGGTGTACATGCACAAAAATATTTGCAAGTGGCAGGATAAGTTGATAAGGCTATTATAGAAGCACATGGGATACTTGGCTTTATTAATAATAAATTACAGTGCAAAAGAAAGGACGTTATGCTGCAGAAGAGATTTACTAGAATGATACTCGGGTTGAGGGACTTGAGTTAAGTGCAGAGACTGGAGAAGCTGAAATTGTTCTCCTTACAGTCTGGAAGGTTAATTGGAGATTTAATAAAGGTGTTAAAAATCATGAATGGTTTTGACACAGTAAATAAAGAGAAACTGTTTCCAGTGACAGAAGGGTCGGTAACCAGAGATCAAAGCTTTAAGGTGATTGGCAAAAGAACACGAGGAGGCATGGGGCTGAATTTTACCAGCCCTCTGACGTCGGGGTCATGGTGGGGTGGGGGGAGGAGCAGAGAAAACTGTTTCCATTGGCTGAGGGGATGGTAGGGAGGGGTAGAAGGGCAAAGATAACTAAGTTCGGGGGGAAAATTCGGCTTGGGAATAAATTTTTTTTGGTGAGAAAGATCCAAAAATAAAGTATGTGGTCATTGGTGGGTGGGGGGGGGGGGGTTGCGAGAGTGGCTTTCAGCTTTTAATGAATTTTCTACAATTAATGTCAAAGAAATGTATCTGTAAAAATATAGATGCGGATGAAGGGCTTGAAGCCCTTTAAAACGGTGCTGGACACCGTTGTTAGTGGCAAAACGGCCACCCCCTCTATATCATGGTGGCAGCCGTTCTGCCATTTCTTTAAATGAGTCCCCGCACAAAATATCGCGGGGCTCAGTGGCACACAAGTCGTGCGTGCGCTGCACCTTCTTTCAAGATCACCGTCGAGAACGGCAGCAAGCTTATAAAATTCAGCCCAAAAGAGGTGCTAATGAGGGAGTAGATGTGTTGGTGCTAATTTTTCAAAATTCCCTAGATTCTGGAAAGGTTCCATCAGACTGGGAAGTATCAAACATAACCCCTCCATTCAAGAAGTGAGGGGGGGCGGGGGGGGGGGGGGTGGGGGAGGCTGGAAACAGGTAACTATAGGCGAGTTAGCTTGACGTCTGGCGTGGGGAAGGTGTTAGAATCGATCGTTAAGGAGGCTATAGCTGGGCACTTAGGAAAACTTCAAGGGAATCGGGAAGAGTCAGCATGGCTTTGTGAAAGGGAAATTACGTTTAACCAATTTATTGGCGTTCTTTGAAGGAATAACATGCGCTGTGGATTAAGGGGGGCCCGCTAACATACTTGGATTTCCAAAAGGCATTTGACAAGGTGCCACATAAAAAGTTATTGCACAAAGTAGGAGCTCATGGTGTAGGGGGTAACACATCAGTATGGATAGAAGATTGGCTGGCTGACAGAAAACAGAGTATGCATAAATGGGTCCTTTTCTGATTGGCAGGATGTGACGAGTGGAGTCCCGCAGGGGTCTGTGCTGGGGCCTCAACTTTTTACAATTTATATCAATGACTTAGATGAGGGAAGTGGTGGCATGGTAGCTAAATTTACAGATGACACAAAGATAGGTAGGAAAGTATGTTGTGAAGAGGACATAAGGAGCTTGTAGACCGATACTGATAGGTTGAGTGAGTGGGCAAAAATCTGGCAGATGGAGTATAATGTGGGAAAATATGAAGGGAGGAAGAATAAAAAAGCAGAGTATTTCTTAAACAGGGAACTACTGCAGAATTTCAAGGTGCAGAGGGATCTAGGTGTTCTCGTGCATGAGTCACAAACTGTTAGTATGCAGGTACAGCAGGTAATAAAGAAGGCTAATGGAATGCTATCCTTTATTACGAGAGGAATTGAAAATAAAAGTAAGGATGTTATGCTTCAGTTATACAGGGCATTGGGGAGACCACATCTCGAATACTGTGTGCAGTTTTGGTCTCCTTATTTAAGGAAGGATGTGAATGCTTTGGAGGCAGTTCAGAGGAGGTTTACTAGATTGATACCTGGAATGAGCAGGTTGTCTTATGAGGAAAGTTTGGACAGATTGGGCTTGTTTTCACTGCAGTTCAGAAAAGTGAGGGAAGACTTGATTGAAGTATATAAGAACCTGAACGGTCTTGACAAGGTGGATGTGAAAGGATGTTTCCTCTTGTGGGTGAGTCCAGAACAAGGGGGCATTGTTTTAAAATTAGGGGTCGCAGTTTAAGGACAGAGACAAAGAGAAATTTTTTCTCTCAGATGGTTGTGTGACTTTGGAATTCGCTGCCTCAGTAGGTGGTGGAGGCGGGGTCATTGAATATTTTTAAGGCGGAGGTAGATAGATTCTAATAAAAGCAAAATATTGCGGATGCTGGAAATCTGAAATAAAAACAAGAAATGCTGGAAATACTCAGCAGGTCTGGCAGCATCTGTGGAGAGATAAGCAGAGTTAACGTTTTGGGTCAGTGACCCTTCTTCGGAACACAGTGCTGCCAGACCTGCTGAGTATTTCCAGCATTTCTTGTAGATAGATTCTTGTTAGGCAAGGGAATCAAAGATTATCGGGGGTAGATGGGAGTGTGGAATTCGAGACAGAAACAGATCAGCCATGATCTTAGTGAATGGCAGAGCAGGCTCGATGGGCCGAATGGCCTACTTTTGCTCCTAACTCATATGGTAGGTACTTTTTTTTTTACAAAGTGAGTTATTATGATCTGGAATGCCTGAAAGGGTGTTGAATGTTACAACTGAATCTGCTTCTGAGGAAAATTGATTAAATACAAAGGGAAAAAGATGCAGGCTCTGGGAAAAGAGCAGGGTAGTAGAATTAATTGGGTAGCTCTGCCAAAGAGCTGGCAATTGGACAATGGGCCAAATGGCCCCCTTCTATGCTGTACATTCTATGATTCTATTTCCTTTAGGAAAGGAAATCTGATGTCTTTAACCAGTCTGGGCTCCCTGAGACAGAGACGCTGAAAAATCCAGTCAGTAGGGATACATTTTGTGCATTATGCTTTCAACTATTTCATTGCACTAAAATGTATAATATTTCAGTAAAATTATTAATTTTTTAATCAAACTTCCATAGAACTTCAATATGGTAAAACAGGGTCTGGCCAAAGTGGGTTGGGAGCAGCTACTAGTAGGAAAGTCTACATCAAACCAGTGGGAGTCATTCAAAAAGGAAATAGTGAGACCTCAGGGCCAACATGTTCCCATAAAGGTGAAGGGGAGGACCAACAAGTCCAGGGAATCCTGGATGTCATGGAATATATAGGATTGGATAAGGAAAAAAAAAGGAGGCTTATGGTACATTCAGAGGGCTGAAAACAGTGGAGGCCCTAGAGGAGTATAGAAAGTGTAGGAGAGTACTGAAAGAAGTAATGAGGAGAGCGAAGAGGGGGCATGAAAAAACACTGGCGGGCAAGATAAAGGAAAATCCCAAGGCGTTTTATAAGTATATTAAGGGTTTCAGGATAACCAGGGAAAGAGTAGGGCCCATTAGGAACCAAAGTGGCAATCTTTGTGTGGAGCCAGAGGACATAGGCGACGTTTTAAATGATTACTTTTTATCTGTGTTCACTATGGAGAAAGACGATGCAAGTGTAGAAATCAGGGAGTGGGATTGTGATATACTTGAACAAATTAGCATCGAAAGGGAGGCAGTATTAGTGGTTTTAGCAGGCTTAAAAGTGGATAAATCCCCAGGCCCAGATGAGATGTATCCCAGGCTATTATGTGAGGCAAGGCAGGAGATTGCAGGGGCTCTGATACAAATTTTCAAATCCTCTCTGGCCACAGGAGCGGTACCAGAGGACTGGAGGACAGTGAATGTGGTGCCATTATTAAAGAAGGGTAGTAAGGATAAACCAAGTAATTACAGGCCGGTGAGTCTAACATCAGTGGTAGGGAAACTATTGGAAAAGATTCTGAGGGACAGGATTAATCTCCACTTGGAGAGGCAGGGATTAATCAGCGATAGTCAGCATGGCTTTGTCAGGGGAGATCATGTCTAACAAATTTGATTGAATTTTTTGAGGAAGTGACTAGGTGTGTAGATGAGGGTAAAGCAGTTGATGTAGTCTACATGGACTTCAGTAAGGCTTTTGATAAGGTCCCTCTTGGGAGATTGGTCAAAAAGGTAAGAGCCCATGGGATCTAGGGCAATTTGGCAAATTGGATCCAAAATTGGCTTAGTGGCAGGAGGCAGAGGGTGATGGTCGAGGATTGTTTTGTGATTGGAAGCCTGTGACCAGTGGTGTACTGCAGGAATCGTACTGGAACCCTTGCTGTTCGTAGTGTACATTAATGATTTAGATGTGAATATAGGAGATATGATCAATAAGTTCGCAGATGAAACGAAAATTGGTGGTGTCATAAATAGTGAGGAGGAAAGCCTTAGATTACAGGATGATATAGATGGGCTGGTAAGATGGGAGGAGCAGTGCAAATGGAAATTAATCCTGAGAAGTGTGAGGTAATGCATTTTGGGAGGGTTAACAAGGCCAGGGAATATACAATGGATGGTAGGACCCTCGGAAGTACAGAGGGTCAGAAGGACCTTGATGTACTTGTCCATAGATCACTGAAGGCAGCAGCACAGGTAGGTAGATAAGGTGATTAGGATGGCAAATGGGATACTTGCCTTTATTAGCCGAGGCATAGACTATAAGAGCAGGGAGGTTATGATGGAGCTGTATAAAACGCTAGTTAGGCCACAGCTGGAGTACTGTGTACAGTTCTGGGCACCACACTATAGGAAGGATGTGATTGCACTGGAGAGGGTGCAGAGGAGATTCACCAGGATGTTGCCTGGGCTGGAGCATTTCGGCCATGAAGAGAGACTGGATAGGCTAGGGTTGTTTTTCTTAGAGCAGAGAGGGCTGAGGGGGGACCTGATTGAGGTAAACAAAATGATGAGGGGCACAGATAGGGTAGATAGGAAGAAGCTTTTTCCCTTAGCAGAGGTGTCATTAACCAGGGGGCATAGATTTAATGTAAGGGGAAGGAGGTTTAGAGGGGATTTGAGGAAAAAGAATTTCACCCAGCGGGTGGTTGGAATCTGGAACACACTGCCTGAAGGGGTGGTGGAGACAGGAACCATCACAATATTTAAGAAGTATTTCGATGAGCACTTGAAATGCCATAGCATACAAAGTTACGGGCCAAGTGCTGGAAAATGGAATTAGAATAGATAGGTACTTGATGGCTGGAATGGGCACGAAGGGCCGAAGGGCCTGTTGCTGTGCTGTATAATTCTATGAGAAGTCAAAATACAAACAGCATTTACAAGTCATCTCAAAATTCCTCTCTTATCACACCTACCTAAGTACAATGTACAAGTGTATAGCACTGCACACATCAGAGATTTCAGAGTACCTTACAGAGAGGAAAAAATGAATGCTAAGAGAGACAGAAAGATCTGGTAGAATGGAGTAGGGGGCGAGGCCAAATGAGGAGTTAATGAGGAAAGTCTTTAGCTTTTGAAAGCAGAAACAGAGGAGATAAGGCAGAGGGATTAAGGGAGGGAGCTCCAGAGGGTAGGGACATGATGGCTGTAAGAACAGCCAAATACAATACAGCAAAGATGTAAATCAAGGAGTAGACCAGTATATGAGGAGCAAACAGAGGCAAGGGATAAACAGTCACCGAGTTAGGTTGGAGGAGGCCATGGAGGCATTTGAAGGCAAGGACAAGGATATTCAAGTTAATTCTTAAAGACACAGGGTATCAGTGGAGCCTCGTGCTGCAAAGCCTTGAATGGTTAACAACTTCAGCAATGGCACTCTGAATGAGCTTTGGTTTGTTAAGGGTAGAAGGATGTGAGTAAAATCAAGCCTCAAGATGACAAAGGCATTGTTTAGAATCCCTGAAGCAGCAGGGTAAGGGCAGGCATGGGTGATACTACTGTGGTAGGAATTGCTAGTCCTGTTCACAGGCTGATCTGGGAAAAGAAATTCAACTGAGGATGGAGCACAATGCTGAGACTGCTCATTAGGCTTAGTTAGAGGGGGCTCCTCAGGTTAATTTCAATTAAGGGAAGAAGCAAATAGGAGCTGCCAAGAGCTGAAAAGGGTGACTTAAGTATTGCCTTCATTAACTGGAGGAAATTTTGTTTCATCTGAATCATAATATTGGGCAGACAACTGAACAGGTGAGCAAAATCCTTGAAATCATGAAAGATGGAAAGATAAATCTGTGGACCATCACCATACAAAAGGAACCAATACCATGCTTCCAGATGATCTCACCAGGATAGGCATACAGGCAATAAAGAGAAAGGGCTAAGGATGGATCCCTGCAATTCACTGTTCATTACCACCAGACAAATCTTTGGAGAATTTGCAATATCCATTTTTGGCAAAGGTATGAATGAAACCAGAAGAAATCAGTGACATCATTGTGGATTGCCAAGGAGAGATATTTGTGAAGGGCAGAATGATTGACAATGTTAAAGGCAACAGAGAAATTGCAATGGATAAGGAGGGACAGTAAGCTCCGATCACTGTCACAGGGGATGTTATTTGTGACTTAGACCAGGGCTGTTTCTGTACTATGTCTCAAACAGGGAGAGGTAGAAGATGTAGGTGTGTCGTTGTCAGACAACACCACGTTCTTGGATGTATAAGTTTGACCTGCACTTGAGAAATTTACTGTTTTTTTCTCCTGAGTGTGAAATACATGTATGTGATTACATAGGTCTTCTAGTCTGTGAAATAATGGGCGTTATTCTGTTGTACGGAGATTGCCATTTACAAAGAGACTGTAAAAGCACTCACCTGATCTCCTTGAGTCCTTCACGCTGGATGACTTGTAGGATCTCCTTATGGCTCATTGGTGTGTTTGGGTACTTCTCCAGTACCTGATAAAGACGTACAGCAATGTCAGCTTCAACTATGTATTCCTGGGTGGTAACCACATTTACAGGGAGCATCCAGTACATATCTAAATAATCCAAAAGCTAACATATAAATATTCTGCTTTCTTGACAATATTAGGTTTTTTTAAAAAAATGACATAATTAAACAATGAAACATGATTAAGATATGGTATTCATAATTACATTGCAAATGTGATATTGCACATAATATTTTTAAAAGGTTATTTTTAAACCTGTTGTTCACTTAATGAAAACCGCCTTCCATACAAACTTAGTAAGAGAAAATCGAGGATTTCAATACTTATGAGAGGTGTCCACTTCCACTTAATGAACTAAAGCTGCATCAGTTATATTGGGCTGAAACTTATGGGCCTGCCACCGAAAACAAAGGCAGCCCGCACGTTGCAGAGCTACCGCGATATTAAGTGCAACTGCTCATTTAAATAGCCAGGGCGGACCGCCCACGCTGATCACGTGGAGGGGGCGGGCTGTCCATCCCCGGCAATGGTGTCAGCAGCCTTTGTGCAGGTGCTGATGCCATTTTTAAAGGGCGTCGAGCCCTACATTTCAATTTGAAGACACACTGATGTAAAATTGATATTAAAAAACTCAATAAATTTATCTTGCCCCTCTCCCACCACACCCCAATCAATTACCTGCTCTCTTCCCCCCAAAACACTTACCTTGTGCACCTGACTGTCCCACCCCAAAGTTCATAAACTTTACACTCTAACCCTTCCTACCATCCCCTACACCAATGATACCACTCTGATGCCACTCCCCACACTCACACACTGAAAAACTTACCTGGCCCCACCTCCCCATGTGTTCCACCTCGGATCCCCGGACGGGGATCCCAAGGCACGGGAGTGCCAGCCACTGGCACGAATATCGCACCGGGACAAACAGCGGGAGCGTAAAGGTAACTAGTTAATTCATTTAAATTAATTTGCATATTTAAATTGGCCTCCCTTCGCCAAGCGGCTGGGGGGCCGCCACGAGGCCTCGCCGCCACCAGCAATATCAGGCCGGGCATTCCCGGCATCGAGGCCTGTAGTGGGCCTCTCCCGGTGGCATTTTCTGGCCACCCCACCATGACTCTTGACGACAGGGGATCTGTAAAATTTTCCCCATTGAGTGTAAAACATACAACAACTCTGCCAATCAAATGTACTCATTTTCAGTGAAAGTTCATTTTAGCACAAGTGAGAAAACAACTGTAAACACAATAAGACAAAAAGTTCACTTACCAATTTTATGGTGGAAAATGCTAATTACCTACCCTGGGTAACTTCATCCTTATTTTTTGAAAGAATCTCAACCAATACACATAATTAAGATCTGCCTTCATCCATGAGGCAAATCATGTCATGTGAGTATGAAACTGACTCCGTATCTCAAGAATGTGAATTTTCACATTCGGAGTCCAAAGTCCAATAGAAAGTGCTTGCAGTCCAGTCATTGCCCCCATAATGGTCTAACAAATGAACAGGTTTGTGAGTAATGCCATAGAGGGATCTGTGTGGGGCACAGAGAAATCTGACGGCTTCTCCCAATGCGTTAGAAAGCTTCGTTCCTGGGATGTTTTCTATTTAAATTCTATTTATTCGGCCTGTTAAGTGAGCTTTGTGAAAGAATTGGAACTCAAGATCTTTTTAAACTTGAAAGAATAAAGCTTGAACATTCCTGTGGTAGGATAGTTTCTCATGAATAAAGCAATCATGCTGAAATATGGGCTGACCTCACATTTCTGAAAGCTATCCAACATTGAAAGAAAATGAATTGTATATTGGCTATCAGTCAATGGCAACGTTTCATGATACTGAACACAGATCCTTAAGTCAGGAGCTGGCATTAATTGGGTACCTAATGCAAGTTGCCTGAGATAAGTATTGAGTGGCCAAAACTGAAAGCAACAAAATTTATATGGCAGTGATTTTTGAAATTAAAAAGTATGTCAAATTATAGGACTGCAATGAAAAAAACTCACAAACTTATTCAGGCAGAATATGTAAAATAAAAAACAAGCTTTTAGAAGTAAAACTCCAGTCTGTTGCTGACGACAGAAGAATGCGTAGTTCAAAGAAAAAGACCTCATATATTTCAGTGGAGTTGGATATCTTGATCAGAATGACAGCAGAAAATGAAAATTGTTTAAAAAGATAGCAATTCCCCAAACACTCCCCTCCTTGAATGCCGACAAATCATAGTTGTATGAGAGCTGAACAAATTAGATGATCATTTCTTATAAAATGATCCAGCGACCCGGGTTCAATTCTGGGTACTGCCTGTGTGGAGTTTGTAAGTTCTCCCTGTGTCTGCGTGGGTTTCCTCCGGGTGCTCCGGTTTCCTCCCACATGCCAAAAAGACTTGCAGGTTGATAGGTAAATTGGCCATTATAAATTGCCCCTAGTATAGGTAGGTGGTAGAGAAATATAGGGACAGGTGGGGATGTGGTAGGAATATGGGATTAGTGTAGGATTAGTATAAATGGGTCGTTGATGGTCGGCAGAGACTCGGTGGGCCGAAGGGCCTGTTTCAGTGCTGTATCTCTAAACTAAACTAAACTAAACTAAAATACCAAAACTACTATGTGAAAGGACATCCTATTGTATTTTTTTTTTCGGTGCAGGCGATGGTGGAGCCAGCACAAATCTAAAGTTGCATAACTGACCACAAATGCTCATCTTTTTTAAAATCAGTGTAATCGATGTACTTTACCTACTGTCACCTTTTCTCTTCAAAAATCTCAATTGCTGAGAAATCTTGGAATGTTAGTTAATATCAGAATGATTAAGTGCACATAGTCACAAATACCAGAGATAAAAACAAGCACCGAATTAAGTTGTGGACATCGCAAGAATATAGAATTGACTGCTTGGGACCCAAATAGCAGTGTACAATAATTATTATAATAAATAAAAGCAAAATACTGCAGATGCTGGAAATCTGAAATAAAAACAAGAAATGCTGGAAATACTCAGCAGGTCTGGCAGCATCTGTGGAGAGAGAAGCAGAGTTAATGTTTCAAATGATGAAAGGTCACAACCTGAAACTCAGTTTCTCTCTTCACAGATTCTGCCAGACCTGCTGAGTATTCCCAGCACTTTCTGTTTTTACTGCAGAAACCTTTGTTCCTTATGGAATTCTGTAACATTTAAAATCAGAACATTGACTGCCAAGTTGATTTATCACAGGTGGAGACAACATACAACAAAGAGAATCATTCTACACATGGGACATTTGTCATAATATTCTCTTTTCATATCACTGGCTAACCATACGTAAGCAGAAATTAAAACAGAAAAGACTTGGAATTCAAAAGGCAAGTCAGTCAGCATCTGAAAGAAAAACACAGCAAGGCACTTTGGAGGAGACCATTTGTCAAAAAGGAATTGCGTTCTGTGCTGCTGAGGGGTTTCCCTGCAATATTCTTCTCTATCAGATGCTAGATGACCAGCCTTGGATTTCCAGAAATTTGGTTTTAAATTTCAGATTTCCATCATTTGGGTTTTCTTTTTATCTATGTGTACAGGAATGTTTCATGGCTATGAAATTCAACATAGAGTTTTTACATAGTGCTACCAAAATTTCAAGCAAGATCGCCTAAATGAAAGATCTTGCACGTGACACTCAATAGAATTTTCTCTGGTTTAGATGCCAGAAGACAAAATTTTCATCTGTAAGTTATTTACTTTCTGCCACCTTAAATGATGTTTGCAAGCTGAATTCTATGTTCAATCAGAGAAAAAGAACAATGAAGACCTTTGTACCAATCTTTTCTTTAAAACGAATTCCAGCTTATAGTGCATAAGCCTCACTGTCCTGATTATAATGCAACAGGTACGAATCAAAAAACTGCACAGATATAGCAAAATATGTCTCCATTTATAACAAACCTCTTTGTCCCATTAATGTTTGTTTCTGGCACTCTGCATTGGACCACAATCCTTAGCAATCTAGATCGCTCCAGTCAGGTTTCAACCCTCTTACAGCACATAAACAACACTAAAAAAAGTTATGAAAGGCATTCCATGTGATTTTGATGCCTTATCCCTCCGCATGCTTCTCAACCTACTGCAGCGTTTGACATGGTTCACCACACCATGCTTCTCCAACACCTCTCTTCCATTATTCAGTTTGGAGGGGTTGATTTGCTTAATTCCACCCTTATCTATACAATTGTAGCCACAGCACCTCTACCAAGGGCTTCTCTTCCCATCCCTGCACTGCCATTTTGTTACCAACCAAACACACCAACAGAAAACATTGTAACTCCCTTCCTTCTGTGGCTGCAGGTTAGAATTCTCACAAAATGGCAAACTGCAAATGTCCAATTAATACTTCATTGTCGTACATTTAATGTTGCTCAAAATGAATGCATAATATTGCCTTTATTTATTGTATGTTAGCCAAGAGCTTTCCGGACTTGCACACAAAAAAGTGCAGGCTTAACGGGTTACAAACTTCACAATAAGATTTACAATTCCTGTTTAAATAAGTGTAATATCTGTAAAGAATAAAGTTCTTAGCTATGAATTTAGAATATAATAGAAACTTATTAAACTTTTAACTTTTTGGGTTTGGGTTACTATTACTTTTTCCAATTCCATACATTTCCAGATAAATTAACAAAACAGAATGGGTAACTTAAATGCTTATTTGCTGTCTCACACATTTAGGCTGAATGGAACAGTTCTTCCAGCTTCAATCGATATTTCACATGCTTACACATGCTTTTAATGGGATGGAAATGTTCTCAAATGGATAATGACATTGCCATTGAGTGCAACTTCAAACTGCATTAACTGTGTCATTAGTTGCAATATATTAGATTTACGATATTAAACACTCCATCAAGATTAGTTGAATAAAGTTCTAAATTAGCAGCAATGCTTTTAAGAAGTACTAGGTGTATGATTATCCAAGAGCCATTGAGCTAATTTTGCTGTTATGTTTAATATTAAACCTGAATATCTTTGAAATTTAAATCCTTTATGCTAAAGGAAGGCTGCACTTGCACAATGATTAAACGCAATACAATAGAATTCACTGTACAAGAGAAGTTTTTCTTCCAAACTTGCTCCTTCCCAAAGGAATGACTTTGCTTTTGCAATACTGTTCTAAATGCACTCTTTGTTGGGATCAAGAAAAGCCAGAAAGTAATTGAATAGATTATAATATCAGTTCGAAAATCAATTCTTAATTTAAAGTCTAATATTCAGCAATAGGTAAGTATGTTAGCAGGAGTATTCAGTCATAGTCATAGAGAGATACAGCACTGAAACAGGCCCTTCGGCCCACCGAGTTTGTGCCGACCAACAACCACCCATTTATACTAATCCTACATTAATCCCATATTCCCTACCACATCCCCACCATTCTCCTACCACCTACCTACACTAGGGGCAATTAGCAATGGCCAATTTACCTATCAAGCTGCAAGTTTTTGGCTGTGGGAGGAAACCGGAGCACCCGGCAGGAATTTCCCCTAGGTTTCTTGTTCCCTGATGTGGGTTTAAGAATGGTTATATCTTGATTGCATAGCCGGTACAGAAGAAATTATGCTTTAAATGAATGTGTTTCAGAATTGGAATATGATGTTAAACATATTTCATGAAGGAAAGCTGGATCACTGCAATTAAAACAAAAGAATATATTTGGCAAAAACTGGACCTCATTGTTGAGATTTCTTAACCCACCTTTTCCTGCTTTAGCAATAATAGTTGCTTGTAGCTTTATCAGTGGCGCCTCCATTATTGCGACAATGGGAAGGCCTCTTGATGGATAATGGTAGCTCACAGATAATTAAAAGCCCCCAAATTTTGGTCTTACACATATAGTACAGCAATTTCTTAGACATGAAAATGAAGACAAGCACAATAAACAAATAAATTCAAGTTTAATCTGCCTTTGAACTGTGACATTTATTTATGTCAGAGGAAGCAGTTTTTAGCAGGTGGCGCAATAAAGCAATATTTCACACCAGGCTTTGTCCTGCAAAAATACAGTAACTAACTGGGTGCAGATTAATGCTCCCTCTAATTTCTGTTGCTGTGTGTAGCTGTGCATGCGCACATCTTTAAGGGAACGTTTGCTTGTGTGCGGCCTGTCTGTTCCCTGCGCAGCACATTCCCCATTGCTAAATGGCCACACACCCATGCAGCTTAGAGGGAACATTGCTGCAGAGACTGCAAGCCTCACTCTACGTTCCAGAGAACGATATAAATGTAACTACAAAATAGTATGCAAGTCATTATTTTGATATATATGGTAAAGGTTTATATTAAGTCATGATGAATTTATTTTTAGAAGGGCCAGCTCAAAAATATTACTATGAGCTGTGAAAAAAACATGACTGCAGCTGAATATGAATACAGATGGAAAGCTTCATAATTATTCAGAAAGTGGGGAACTTAGGCCTGAGAAATTGTCAGGTAGCAGGTCAACGGTCAAGTGAAGAGCTAAACAATATTGTACAAAAGCCAAGGCTTAGGTATGAAGATAGAAAGAAGTACATGGCCAGCAGCTGCGCTAACGTTTTCAGCGCAATTCACCCAAAATCAGCCAAACCAACCCAAATTATGCTCAGTACAAATCGAGCTTACGTGACCTTTTGCGCTGGTTTAAAAAACATCGCACTGGTAGCTGGCCCTGCCCACAAAACTATCCCCCAGATTGAATTAATCACCACTGCAAGTTTCTGCTAATTGTGCTCATTTGCAGGTCTTCGAAAAGGTTCAAAAAATTATTTTTTTTAGGCACAAGGACACTAACACACACATTTTCAAAGCTTTCTAAATGTTTTTTAATTTACAAAGAAACTGACTGCTGTACCCCAATATAACTAGCAAATGGTACTGTGTATTTTTTAAAGTAATTTTCAGCTATTTAAAATCAGGTTACTCACAGAATGTAGACTAGACATTCTGACTAAAATGCTTACTTTTGTAATAAACTCATTTTTAGTCGTATTAATCAAACTGCACCAAGTTACCACTCTTAAAAATATCAAGGAATTCTTTTGAAAGCAATTTTGTTTTTAAATTTATCTTCAAAATACTGCTCAATTGGCAGATTTTACTTTTAGGTGGTTTCAAATGAGTTTGAGCAGCAATTTGAGAAATGAAACTTCTCAAAGCAAGGGCAATTTGCGCCCAGATTGCCAATTGCACCCAAAGAGGAAACTCTACCCGTGTTTAGTACATGGTACAATAATTGACGCAGTCATAAAGTAATAAAGGGTGCAGAAAATTATATCAGCCATGGCACCAAGGTTGATGAAGCAGTGATCACCAGTTATAATCAAATGATCACAAATCATCCTTCCCTGGGTGAGTTATACGGTGATGGTAACACAGACAAATCATGACAGTCACCTGGAGATAAGAAGCAAGATTGTAATTTTTACAACTGATACCCATGTGGACATTACTGTTATCACAGACCATACACAGCAGTTAGCAGGTTGAGGGTTCAAACTTGACTCCAGTATTTGAACACATCACCTTACTGCAGTACAAAAGAACTGCTGCATTTTCCTCTCGGTAAGGTGTTGAACTTTGGTTATGTCTATCTGTTCAGATGGACATAAAAGATTCCAGGGCATTATCAGAAGAGTCGGCAGTTGTCCTGGTGTTGTGGCCAAGATTCTACTCTCAACCCAACACCACCAAAATCTTTGAAAACAAAGCTCATTCATCTCATTGGCTGTTTGTGGGATCTTGGCAGTAAATTTATCTACATGACAACAATGATGACATTTCAAAAATCATTCACTGGCTGTGAAGTACATTGGAACAGCTGCAAGAACTGAACTGCACTATATAAATGCAAGTTCTTTCTTACTTTCACATTCCACCAATATCCCGAGTTAGTGCCATTAAATGTTATATTGTAAAACCCAAGAGGGAAACTACCCTGCAAGTGATAAAGTTAGAGCTCACACAACCTACATGGGAGGAAGAATATAACTTTTGAACTTTGATGATCGGGGCAGTGGGAGGGGGTTAGGGGTGTGGGGGGGCCAAGCTTCTGATCTGTTAGGTCAAGAACCAGTTGACAAAGAACTGGTCTGTTACAGACAGCAGAGAAAAGTAGCAGAGATGTGTCATATAGTGTGAGCCTAAAAAAATTGCGTCGAGGGAAAAATCAACTCTTACAACATGAACATGCTCCATAGAGTTGCATTCTTAATACTTCCTGAAGTGGAATGACACAAACTACTATTATTAAGGAAGTTACTGAACGTATAGAATGATATATGTCAATGGCATCAGTTTTACATAACAATGCAAAAATTCACATCTGTGTATATCTGAAATGGCAGTTTGAAAATATCAGGAATAGTTTGTTGAAGTAATTCTAAGGACCTTGCCACCCATTAGGGAATACAACATTTCCTGTATTTGCAACTCAGTATGTCTAGTCGTTTTAATATCCAAAAGTTAATGGAGAGGCTGAGAGGGGAAAAGGAATTCTGAAATAAGAGAATCCTTACTGGGTTACAGAAGAACTTACATTGCAAAAACAGGTAATAGCCCAGCGCTGTTAATGGTAGGAAAACAAGGCAAAACTATGGCGTCTATTTTGGACAAAGGCCTGAAGCCAACATGACCAAGTAGAAAACTGATAAAATGGGTCAAAAGTAAAGCAAAGTACGCTTACCAACATTGCTTTAACAAGCAATATACCCAAAGCAAAAACATGGTGATCAAGTGAGGACCAAGTTTGCTGGAAAGATTGGAATACAGCGATTGGATTGGAATACCTGTCTCCAAGATCATATGTAATGTAGACAGCTAATTACATCATCCACGGAAAGCAGAGACATTCAAGTTGAAGGGAGAATGCACAGGTGAAGAATGAGGAGTGAGTTACTAGCAGTACTAGACAGAATTGAGCCTGAAGATATAAATGAACAAATGTTATTTCCGAGTTGAAGATTCATTCCAGATGGCAGTTGTTGCATCAGTAAAAACAGGAACGTCAAAGCCTGAAGAAAGTATTTGCATTGGCAGAACTGTGAATGAATAAATTCATTACGATGATTAGTTAATATCAGCAAAATATGCAGCGGCAGAATAGTCTACCCTGGAACCCAGATTTGAATTTTTGCCACAGAGGCAGGAAACAGGAGCCGGGTGTTATTGGGTCAGAATCTCACCTGTAGTGGGAAACTGGTTAAAGTTAAGATTTTTGCATAGGTAAGCCCTTAATTGGTACGGAGACAGGTTTCCTGTCCTCTTAGAGCCAGTGGGGACGTGAAGAGGACGGGTCAGATTGTGCAAGACGCATGTAGACTCCCACGGCAGCCGTCACTGAGGCTGCTGTGGTCCTGAGGGAGATTTCTGCAGTTTATGCCAAAGCCTTCCACGACAGCAGAGGGAAGCAAGATGTCACAGGGGAGTCAGAAGCCTGGCACCCAGGGCAGGGCAGCCCCTCGCTTCATCGATGCCGATCTGGATCTAATGCTGGAGGCTGTTAGGGAGAGGAGGGAGGTCCTTTTCCTGGCAGGTGGCAGGAGGCGCAGAAGGCGCACAATGTACTCTGAGTGGGGACGTCAATATCCATTGCCAAGAGTGGCTCGGTAGCACCATGACTGACAGAGCTGGCCAAGTCCTAACCCTAAAGAACATAGTTGCTCGACTGGCTCTGCGGCAGGTGGTGAGGGAACCAACAACAGGGAAAAACATACTTGACCTCGTCCTCACCAATCTGTCTGTCGTAGATGCATCTGTCCATGACAGTATTGGTAGGAGTGACCACCGCACAGTCCGAGAATAGAAATCATGGAAAGTTTAAGGCACAGAAAGAGGTCACTTGGCCCATCATGTCTGTGCCGGCCGAAAAACGATCCATCTATTCCAATCCCACCTTCCAGCAAAATGAGTCTGTAGCTCTGCAGCTTACAGCACTTGAGGTGCAGATCCAGACTCATTTTGAATGAGTTGAGAGTCTCTGCCTCAACAACCCTTTCAGGCAGTAAGTTCCAGATCATCACCACCCTCTGGATAAAAAAGCTTTTCCTCATCACCCTGCTAATTTTTCTACCAATCACTGTAAATCTATGCCCCCTCATCACTGACCTCTCTACTAAGGTGAATAGACCCTTCACCTCCACTCTATCCAGGTCCCTCAAAATTTTGTACATTTCAATCAGATCTCCCTTCAGCCTTCTCTGTTCCATGGCGAACAACCCCAGCCTATCCAATTTTTCCTCAAAGCTACATTTTTCCAGCCCTAGCAACATTCTCGTAAATCTCCTCTGTACCCTTTCCGGTGCAATTACATCCTTTCTGTAATGAGGTGACCAGGACAGCACACAGTACACAAGTTGTTACCTAACCAATGAGTTAAATAGTTCCAGCACAACCTCCCTGCTCTTGTATTCTATACCTCGGCTAATAATGGAAAGGATTCCATATGCCTTCTTAACCACCTAATCGACCTATCCTGCTACCTTCAGGGATCTGTGGACATTCACTCCAAGGTCCCTCACTTCCTCTACACTTCTCAGTATTTTCCCATTAATCCTGTATTCCTTTGCCTTGTTTGACCTCCCCAGATGCATCACCTCACAATTCTCCAGGTTGAATTCCATTTGCCACTTTTCTGCCCATCTGACCAGACCATCGATATCTTCCCGCAGCCGACAGCTATCCTCCTCGCTATCTACCACATGGCCAATCTTTGTGTCGTCTGCAAACCTCTTGATCATGCCCCCTACATTTACATCCAAATCGTTCATATACACCACAAAACGCAGGGGACCCAGTACTGAGCCCTATGGAACACCACTGGAAACAGCCCTCCAGTTGCTAAAACACCCGTCAACAATAACCCTTTGTTTCCTGCCACTGAGCCAATATTGTATCAACCTTGCTGCATTTCCTGGGATCCCATAGGATTTTATTTTTTTAACCAGTCTGCCATGTGGGACCTTGTCAAAAACCTTGCTAAAATCCATGTTGACCACATCAACTGCAGTACCCTCATCTATCTTCCTTGTGCCTTCTTCAAAAAGTTCGATCAAGTTGGTCAAACAAGATCCCCCCTTAACAAATCCATGCTGACTATCCTTGATTAACCTGTGCCTTTTTAAGTGACAGTTTATCCTGTGTCTCAGAACAGATTCCATTAATTTGCACACTACTGAGGTTATACTGACTGGCCTGTAATTATTCGGTCCATCCTTCGCTCCCTTTTTAAACAGAAGTACAATGTTAGCAATTCTCTAATCCTCTGGCACCACACCTGTATCCAGTGAGGACTGGAAAATGATGGTCAGACCCTCTGCTATTTCCTCTCTTGCTTCTTTTAACAGCCTAAGATACATTTCATCTGGCCCTGGTGATTTATCAACTTTCAAGATGCTAATCCCATTAATACTTCCTCTCTCCCTATGTTTATCACATCCAATACTTCACACTCTTCCTCCTTAACTACAATATCTGCATCGTCCCCCTCTTCTGTGAAGACAGACGCAAAGTATTCATTAAGAACCATACCAATATCTTCCACTCCTACACACAGGTTGCCTTTTTGGTCTTTTATGGGCCCCACTCTCTCCTTAGTTATCCTCTTACTCTTAATGTATTTATGAAACAACTTTGGGTTCACCTTGAATTTGCTTGCCAATATTCTTTCAGGCCCTCTTCTCTTTGCTTTCCTAATTTCCTTTTTGATTCCACTCCTCCACTTTCTATACTCGTCTTGGCTTTCTGTAGTATTGAGTTCTCGATGTCGGACATAAGCTTTCTTTTTCTGCCTTATCTTACACTGTAGGCTCCTTGACATCCATGGGGCTCTAGATTTGGCCACCTCACCCTTTTTCTTTATGGCAACATGTTTACCTGAATCCCTTGAATCTCCCCTTTGAATGGCTCCCACTATTCTGACACTGATTTACCTTCAAGTAGCTGTTTCCAGTTCACTTTCGCTAACTCACTCCTCAGTTTAGTAAAATTGGCCTTGCCCCAATTGAGAACGCTAACTCCTGTCCGATCTCTGCCCTTTTCCATAATTATGTTAAAACTGACTGAATTATGATCACGACCATCAAAATGCTCTCCACTTGCCCATCTTCATTTCCTAAAACCAAGTCTAAAACTGCACTCTCTCTTGTTGGACTTGCTACATACTGGGCAATAAAGTTCTCCTGAATGCACCTCAAGAACTCTGCTCCCTCAATTCCATTCACACTAAAACTATCCCAGTTAATATTGGGGTAATTAAAATCCTCTACTATTACTGCCCTTTTTTTTTTGCACTTCTCAGAGATTTGCCTGCATATCTGCTCTTCTATCTCCCTCTGATTGTTATGTGGGTCTATAGTACACTTCCAGCTGTGTGATTGCCCCCTTTTTGTTCCTTAGCTCAATACATATGGCCTCATTTGATGAACCTTCCAACATATCATCCCTCCTCACAACTGTAATAGTTTCCTTGACCAAAATTGCCACTCCCCCTCCTTTCTTATCCCCCTCCCTATCGCATCTGAAAACCCTGTAACCAGGAATATTGAACTGCCATTCCTGTCCCTCCTTAAGCCATGTTTCTGTAATAACTATGATATCATACTGCCACGTGTCTATCTCTGCCCTCAGCTCATCTGCTTTATTTGCTATACTCCTTGCATTGAAATAGATACCCTTGAGCACTCACAAACTCTTTTATTTTCTAACCCTCGTTTCCTCTGTCTTCCAGACTTCTCGATTAATTTTCTGCCTTCCATTTTAATTTCTGATTTAGTCCCAGCTGAGTCTACCCTCAGGTCCCCATCCCTCTGCCAAACTAGTTTAAACCCTCCCCAACAGCACTAGCACTCACTGAGGAGACGAAGTTCCATTTGCACATTGAGGCACTCCATCGTGTTGTGTGACACCACTACCATGCGAAAAGGAATAGATTACGAACAGATCTAGCAATGCAAAAATGGGCATCCATGAGGCGCTGTGGGTCATTAGCAGCAGCAGAATTGTACTCAACCACAATCTGTAACCTCATGGCCTGGCACATCCCTCACTCTATCATTACCATCAAGTCACGGGATCAGCCCTGGTTCAATGAAGAGTGCAGGAGGGCATGCCAAGAGCAGCATGGGCATATCTCAAAATGAGGTGTCAACCTGGTGAAGCTACAACACAGGACTACTTGCATGCCAAAAAGCAGAAGCAGCATGCGATAGAGCTGGGCAATGCCACAACCAATGGATCAGATCTAGGCTCTGCAGTCCTGCCACATCCAGTCGTGAATGGTGGTGGACAATTAAACAACTAACTGGAGGTGGTAGTTCCACAAATATCCCCATCCTTAATGATGGGGGAGCCCAGCACATCAGTGCAAAACATAAGGCTGAAGCATTTGCAAAAATCTTCACTCAGAAGTGCCAAATGGATGATCCATCTCGACTGCCTCCTTAAGTCCTCAATATCACAAATGCCACTCTTCAGCCAATTCGATTCACTCCACGTGATATCAAGAAAAGACTGATGGTACTGGATACTGCAAAGGCTATGGGCCCTGACAACATTCCAGCAATAGTGCTGAAGATTTGAGCTCCAGAACTTGCCGCGCCCCCAGCCAAGCTGTTCCAGTACAGCTACAACACTGGCATCTACCCAGCAATGTGGAAAATTGCCCAGGTATGTCCTGTGCACAAAAAGCAGGACAAATCAAATCCGGCCAATTACCACCCCATCAGTCAACTCTCGATCATCAGCAAAGTGATGGAAGGGCTCATCAACAGTGCTATCAAGCGAAACTTGCTTAGCAACAAGCTGCTCAGTGACGCTCAGTTTGGGTTCCGTCAGGGCCACTCAGCTCCAGACCTCATTACAGCCTTGGTGCAAACATGGACAAAAGAGCTGAACTCTAGCGGTGAGGTGAGAGTGGCTGCCCTTGACATTAAGGCAGCATTTAACCAAGTATGGCATCAAGGAGCCCTAGCAAAACTGGAGTCAATGGGAATTGGGAGAAAACTCTCCACTGGTTGGAGTCATATCTAGCACAAAGGAAGATGGTTGTGTTTGTTGGAGGCCAGTCATTTCAGCTCCAGGACATCACTGCAGGAGTTCCTCAGGGTAGTGTCCTCGGCCCAACCATCTTCAGCTGCTTCATCAATGACCTTCCTTCCATCATAGAGTCAGAAGTGGGGATGTGAACACCTCAGACACTGAAGCAGTCCATGTCCTGATGCAACAAGACCTGGACAACATTCAAGCTTGGGCTGATAAGTGGCAAGTAATATTCGCACCACACAAGTGCCAGGCAATGACCATCTCCCCTTGATGTTCAATCGCATTACCATTGCTGAAACCCCCACTATAAACATCCTGGGGATTATTATTGACCTGAAACAGAACTGGAGTCGCCATATAAATACCAAGGCTACAAGAGCAGGTCAGAGGCTAGGAATCCTGCAGCGAGTAACTCACTTTATGACTCCCCAAAGCCTGTCCACCATCTACAAGGCACAAGTCAGGAGTGTGATGAAATACTCTCCACTTGCCTGGATGGGTGCAGCTCCAACAACAGTCAAGATGCTCAACACTATCCAGGACAAAGCAGCCCGCTTGACTGGCACCCCATCCACAAGCATTCACTCCCTCCACCACCGACACTCAGTGGCAGCAGTGTGTACCATCTACAAGATGCACTGCAGCAAGGCACCAAGGATCCTTAGACAGCATCCTCCAAACCCGTGACCTCTACCACCTAGAAGGACCTGCAAATTCCCCTCCAAGCCACACACCATCCTGACTTGGAACTATATCAATGTTCCTTCACTGTAACTGGGTCAAAATCCTGGAACTCCCTTCCTAACAGCACTGTGGGTCTACCTACCCCAAATGGACTGCAGCGGTTCAAGAAGTCAGCTCACCACCACCTTCTCAAGGGCAATTAGGGATGGGCAATAAATGCTGGGCTTGCCAGCCACATCCACATCCCATGAACAAATTTTAAAAAAAGGCCACCTCACTGTGCAGCAGGGGAAGCTCTCTGTTCAGATTCATCTCCCTCCACCTCCTCATCTCTTACTTGCTGCTCCTCCATGGATGAGCTGTCTACTTCCAGAGCCTCACTGTCCTCAATGACCTCATCTCTGATGGACCATGTTATGGAAAGTGTAGCAGACCACCACAACGACAGAGTCCTTTGCAGGAGGGCACCATCTGACTTGTCCAACCACTGGAGCCTCATCTTCAGAAGCCCGATTGCCTACTCAATGGTTGTCGTACTGAGCAGGTGGCATTAGTTCTATCGCCTGTGTGTCTCAGTCTGGGGCTCCCGCAGATGGATGAGTAGCCACATCTTCAAGGGATATCCCTTGTTCCCTTGGATCCATCCATGTACTTTGGGGGTTTGAGTGAAGATCTGAGGCAGCCTGGACTGGTGGAGGATGACGGAGTCATGGCAGCTGCCAGAAAAGTGAGTGCACACTTGCAGAAAGCTCTTGTTGTGGTCGCAGACCAGTTGGATGTTGAGGGACTAGAAGCCCTTCCTGTTGATTGATCTCACTGGCTGGTGATAGCCACATGGGTGCAAATGATGATGCCCTGCACCTGGGGAAATGAAGTGATGGTGGTGAAACCCAATGCCCTCTGTTCCTGCGAAGCCATGACTGTCCTGAGATGAATGTATTGTCAGCCCTGGCAAAGAGGGCATCAGTGATGTGAGAGATGCAGATGTGCAGCCACTTGTAAGATGCCACCAAGGTCAGCAGCTGATCCTTGGAATGAATTAGAAGCAAAGAAGTCCAAGGCTACTGTGACTTTGACAGCTACTGGCAGGACGTGGCGACCAGTGCTGCAAGATGCGAGGTCTTCGGTGACGAGGACAGATGTTTGTGACCATCTGCCCGCAAAGAAGCAGTCTCTGCTGCACTGGCTCTCAGTCATCTCCAGGTATTTCCATCTTCGGCGGCAGATCCTATGCTGAGAGCATGGCCTCCATTGCCTTCCTGTGCCTCTTTCCTCTCCCATGGCCTCCTGCTGCTCGGGTTCTGCCCTTCCCACAGAGGGTGCTGCCCCTCATTTCACTGTGCCCAAAATCTGACAGTTATGCTCCCAATGCCAGCTAGAGCCTTCCTTCTGGACAGATGGCTGCCCAATTATCCTTGGCAACCTTGCCCCTGGCTCTTCTGCCCCTGCGATGCCAGGGGCGGGAGGGAGGGGTGCTCACCACGTTGAATGCCTGAGTGCTGAGTGCCCACTCTCCTGCGACTTGTGCAGCACCAAGGACACCTCTGTACCAGGTGCCAAGTCCCCCTTTGCCCCACTGACCCTCTTATGGGGCCGGGGTGATGCTCTGGCGTATCCATGACTGGCTCCCCACTTTTTACCCGCCTCTGCCTCCCTTCAGTTGATCTGCTTCTGAAGGTGCAGGTATCCCATGCGCCCCTTTAAAAATTTATCCATCCAGCCTTGACAATCATGGTATACTTGGATTTCCAGATGGCCTTTGATAAAGGCCCCCCACAGGAGGTTGGTTAGCAAAATTAAAGCACATGGGATAGGAGGTGATATACTGGCGTGGATTAAAGATTGGTTAACAGGCACAAAGCAGAGAATAAGAATAAATGGGTCATTCTCGCGTTGGCAGGCTGTGACTAGTGCGGTACCGCAGGGATCAGTGCTTGGGTCCCAGCTGTTCACAATATATATCAATGATTTGGATGTGGGGACAAAATGTAGTCTTTCCAAATTCACAGATGACACAAAACTAGGTAGGAATCTGTGTTGTGAGGAAGATGCAAAGCGGCTTCAAGGGGATTTGGACAGACTCAGTGAGTGGGGCAAGAATATGGCTGATGGAATATAATGTGGAAAAATGTGAGGTTATCCACTTTGGTAGGAGGAACAAATGTGCAGAGTATTTCTTAAATGGTAGGAGATTAGTAAGTATAGATGTACAAAGGGACCTGGGTGCCCTTGTCAATTAGCCACTGAAAGCCAACATGAGGGTACAGCAAGCAGTTAGGAAGGCTAATGGTATGTTAGCCTCTAGCGCAAGAGGATTTGAGTACAGGAATGGTGAAGTCTTGCTTCAATTGTATAGAACCTTGGTTAGACTGCACTTGGAGTACTATGTGCAGTTTTGGTCCCCTTACCTTAGCAAGGATATCATTGCCATAGAGGGAGTGCAACAAAGATTCACCCGACTTGTTCCCGGGATGGCGGGACTGTCCTATGAAGAGAGATTGGGGTAACTGGGTCTGTATTCTCTGGAGTTTTGAAGAATGCGAGGTGATCTCATTGAAACCTGCAAAATACTTAAAGGGATAGACAGGGTAGATGCAGCTAAGATGTTTCCCCTGGTTGGGGAGTCTAGAACCAGGGGACACAATTTCAAAATAAGGGGGAAGCTACTTAGGACAGCGATGAGAAGAAATTTCTTTACTCAGAGGGTTGTGAATGTTTGGAATTCTCTATCCCAGAGGGCTGTGGAATCTCAGTCATTGAGTATGTTTAAAGCAGATGATTGACAGATTTGTAGATACAAATGACATAACAATATATGAGGACTGTGTGGGAAAAAGGCATTGAAGTGGATGATCAGCCATGATCACATTGAATGGCTAGGCAGGCTCGATGAGCTGACTGGCCTACTCCTGCTCCTATGTTCCCTGTTTCCTATGTTAATCTCAGCTTTTCAACAGCTTTAAATGGCCTCAATTGGGAGGAGAGAGGGATCCCTGGCCCGCCTTCCCCCCACCCTGGTGAACATCGCAGGTGCTGGGATGGGCATCTTGAAATTGACACGCTGCCCGGCACCGGTACTTTCAGGCCATTCCCGCCTTCGGGGGAGCCCAAAAATCCAGCCCCCAGTTAGGATATGTTTGTTTCATTATTTCAAAAAAAGAGAATGAGTGATGAGGGAATTAATTTAGAGTTTGCCAAGTCATTGAATAAAGAAACATTCCAATCACTCAAACAGTTGCCAAATTCTGGAGATTGACTGTTCTAACAAGCAAAGTCAAATGCTATTTTCTTCTTGCAAAAAATGTATTCAAAAACAAGAGAACTTTGGCCCAACCATCTATTACCATCTTATCAAAGTTCTGATTGCAAGAATAAACTTGATTCACTAAATTGACAATCTCTCATCCAGGATCGGAGCTTCACTTTTCAATTAACAAAAAATACACGTGGAAGAATTGCTTGCATTGAAAGTACCTCACCCACTATTGGCTGTTGTTCCTGTTTGGATATGAAGCTCTTGTTCATTGAGGCAGCAAGTTAGGTTGACCTTGAAATGTTCCTGATCATATGTAGTTGTTTTTTTTTCAGATTCTGGTTTCGATAAATATCCATGCTGAGGTGCACAAAGTTTGTTATCTTAGGAACAAATATGATAGATCAAGGAATTACATTATCTATGAAAAAGAACAAGAACTGTACTGAAGACGGAGAAAAGTAATATTTTAGTGTGAAGATCTGATTTCTGATTGCTTCGCTATAATGAAATGCTAGAGAAATATCACCCTTGAACTAGAAGAATATCTAACTACTTCAACAAGAATATTCAAGGTAAGAAAAGTGAGCTAGAGAATGAGATTAAACTAGCTCGTTTATGTAGAGAAAAACACTGGCTTAACTCCATGGGGCAAATGGCCTGTTTCTATGCTGCAAAGGACTGATTTGAACCATAGATAATTTCTTGAAATTTCTCTTCTGGTGAAACATGAAAAACATAATCTTGGAGACAAGCATTTGATTGCGCTTTAAAAAAGGTCATCAGCCTCGTACATTGACACCTCAGTCACTACCAGAACTGATAGTTTCTTTCAGTACCATCACCTGCTGAGTCGATTGATTGTTAACACCCCCCACCCGCTGTTCATTCCTTCTCTAAGTTCGACTGCTTAGCAGCATCATCCATAGGCATGGGGCTCAGAGTTCAACTGGCACAGACACGAAGGGCCTGTTTCTGTGCTGTATAACTCTATGACTCTATGTTGATGATACCCACCTCGACAACTCCACAAATTCCTCTGCCACCTGGACGTCGTCCATGCAATTAGACTGCCTGGCTGACACCAAGGGCAGATTTTGGGTTTTGGGTCGGGACCCCAACGTCGGGATCAAATGGGGCTCCGGACCCCAAACTGTGTGGGAAACTATCACCAGGCAGTGACTTTCCCCGAATTGGGCAATTAGCGGCCAGAGGGCAGGCTCGCCATCCAACTGAGCATGGTGGGCGGGCTCTTGAAGCTGGAGGTCCAATCGGAGGCCCTCGAGCTGGGAAGGAGCTGCAGCCTGCCCTCCATCTTGAGCCACTCTCTCAGCAACTTTAAAACCTTTAAAATTAATAAATGGCACAACGGCCAGGCCACCATCATGAAGGGCATTCCCCTCCACATGAGCAGCCTTTCACTGCAGCTGTGGTCAGGCAAGCAGGGAGGGCTTCAAAGCCTGCCTGAAGTGCTGCCCCCCCCACCCCACCATCTGCTGCCAAGAGACTGCCACCAGGCAGCTGGACGAGTTCCTGATGCCATTGGTGGCCTATAGGCTAACAGGAAAATTCTAGTCGGCCTCTGTTAATTTAATAGGCCTTAATAGGTCATCAACTTCCCTGAATCAACTATCCGTTGCTTGCATGCAGGTAGACCTTCTGCCCCTGATCCCACCTTAGGAAAAATGGCCCGGGGAACAGGACGGTGCAAGCAAACTGGCACGCCGGCTGACGGTGTGAATTTTTGCACCTGTCCACCCCTGTACTCACCCCCATGTGGAGGCAAATTATAATCCAACCCTATCTCTATCTGCATTTCTCAGATTGGTATACTTTCTGAAGATAAAAAAAAACAATCTTTCATTGAAAGTCTGTTCAAATTCACTGTCAGTTTATGTTCAAATTTTTTTCAAAAACATGCAAACTGTTATGAACAGAGACACAATTTGACTTTTCAACTGTGAAATATAAATGATGAAACGTTTATAATTCAATCAGAAAAAAAAGCTGTAGGAGGTACGTACTCAGTGCTTTTCAAGGGGAATTTTGAAACGGACTTGTTTCCTTTCTCTCTCTCTCTCTAAAGACACCCACAGCCTTGCTGTTTGCAAAAAAACACACACTAAACTCTACCTAACGTTTTAAAAATGGGTTCTTTAGCATTTCTTCAAAAAAGAATTGAAAAAGAGTAATGCAGATACTGCTGGAAGCTGGAGAAACATTCCAGCTGACTAAATGCTACTGATTTATCCTGGAAAATTTGGCATCCAGCACCTGCTAACATGGTTAAGATTTTCTCCAGTATTGGAGTCAGAGTTCTGAGCAAAAATATCAAATCCAAGCCTAAACATTTGGGGGAGGCTGAGGCTTTCAGGTAAAAATGGTAATCATGATATGAGAAGATACAAAAGACTTTTGTGACATATGTATTTTTGATGTTTTTGTTCAAAACCTTATTGTGGAGAATAAAAAAAATCAGTTCTTACACAAATTTTGTCTGTTGTTTTATGTTTTGAGATTTGATTGGCTCATTCAGGATTATGTTTTTCTTCCATAAGATCTTCGTAGTTTCCCACTGACAGTTTTCTAGCCTTACTTTTCATGTTTGTTCCATACCTTCAGTTTTGATTTTCTGCTGTTTGACTAAAAGTAAATTAATAAAGCATGACAGTGAAAAGCTGGCAGCAAAAATATTGAATGGTTAAATGTAACTGATAAAGACTAACAACAGGAAGAAAGGTGAATGTATATTGGAAGTGCACATGTACGACTTTTAATATAGTTAGATAGCTTGCATCAGCTTGGCTCAGTTGGTAGCACTCTCACTGCTAATGAATGTTGTGGGCTCGAGCTCCAGTGCAGAATTTGAGAACATAAGCTAAGCTGACTGTAGTTCAGTACTGATTTGCTGCATTGTTGGAGGTTCCATCCATTGGTTGAGACTATAAACCAAGGATCCATCTGCCTGTTCCAAAAGTTCACATGGAAGTTAAAAATCTCATAACTGAAGGGCAGGGAGTTCTCCTGATGTTGTGCGAAATATTCCTCCTACAACTGAGATTCAGGTCATGAAACATTAACTCTGCTTCTTTCGCCACAGATGCTGCCAGACCTGCTGAGCATTTCCAGCATTTCTTGTTTTTATTTCAGATTTCCAGCATCTGCAGTAATTGGCTTTTATTTTAGTGAAAATCCTGGAATCACTTCAGAAACAGTTAAATGCTGTGACGGAAGTACCATAAAGATTTTCCTGTGTAGGTAAAATGGGCTGGAGGGCTTTCCTCATCTGTATCAATCTTAACAGCTAACACATGTCATATGTTCTTTGTGTTACCTTAAGTAACACAATGAGATATGTGGATTCCAGTACCTCGAAGATTGCTAACAGGTTTATTACCAGCTAAACTAGTATATACAATACAGAGCAAACTATGTACAGAATCTTTGACTTGGGTGTTACAGTTACAGAGTGACTATGGCTTCTAGTTGCATGACTACACCCATGTACTTAGTTTATCAGCATTCTGAGTTCTTAAAGTGACATCACTCTTAAGGCGATCATACAACATCCCCTTTCTCTCCAAAGATAAGTCTCGTCTGCTACAAGTAAAAACACATAAAATTGAATAACATAAAAATTAGTTCTACAGGGATAGAGATTATAAAATTTACATGTATGAGGATAGGGATTATGAGATTTACGAGTTCAGAAGCTTCAGAGTCCATACATAATTTTGGTGGTTTGACAACCCTTGCTCAGAGAATTTGCGTCTCAGCAGTTGCTGTTTTTTCTGAAGTTTCTTTCTGCATTCAGTTTCTGTTTCTCTGCCATCAGCCTGCTAATATAGTCTGTTGCTTTACTCAGGATGACCACTTTTGAGGCCTTGTCATTCTTGGAAAGTTCCGGCACCTCATCTCGAAGAGCCAACAGATAATGCTTCAACTCATTCCTCCTCTGCCTCTACAGGACATTGTGTGTCCTTCACTTCTCCTCATCTTCTGCGTCTGAAGGCCTGGGGCTCAAGGTTGAGGGTTTGTTGGGGGGAGGAGTACTTGCCTCATGGAGGTACCTGACCTTTCTGGCTTGTTTTGGTGCTGGCAGTTCTCTAGAGAGCAGAGGTGAGGGCGTGGCATCATTGTGCTGTTGCTGGGTTTCCAGACTGCATCGTTTGATGCTGGCCAGAGTCTGCGAGCAGTTCTGGTCCTTGAAGATTTCCCCTTGGCAATGCTCCCCACTGCCAGCCTTTGCTTCTCAATGGTTACGACGTTAATCTCTTCCTCTGAGTCACTGGCGCGCAGAGAAACACTGCCTGTTGACAAAAACTTTCCTCATCTGAATTTGGATCTTCATTCTCTTGGTGTGGCATCCCTGAGAAGGGGCTGATACTCTCCAAATCAGAACCACTGAGATCCTGGAAGAACTGTGACTCAATCTCAGACATTAGAGGGCCGGACACAGTGAATGCATCCTCTCTGAGGTGCAGTACAACAGTGTTTGAAATCTGCTATGGCGTCAAACCTGCCAGGGTACATTTGTTGAGAGTCCTGGACCAACTCAAAGCAGGTATCCCTGGTCTCTTCTGCTGTAATGGGTACCTTGGTGACCTCATAGATGGTCACAATGTTGAGGTCCTTGCACACTGGTAGTCTTGCCACTGCTGGTCCGGTCATGTCTATCAAGTAAAATATTTGTGGTTTCCATGCAGACTTACCATAGCTGCATTGCATTGTTAGTGTGCCACTGCAAGGGATGGGTGACCCATGCAGTTGGCTTTGCTGTTGTCAGTTTTATCATTAAGTTCCAACGACTTCGGAGCTATCCTTCAGGATTCGGATTGGCATGATATTTGCATTGGCTCCCATGTCAATCTTCGTTCTGAGTGCATGCATGCCAACTTTCTTTGGGCACATGATACTGATAATAGCAAAAGCTTCCAGTTGTTTGACTTCATCAACACAATATGTCAGGTTCACAATGCGAAACGCCTAATCGTCTTCTGGCTGAGAATCACTCCACTGAGTCTTGTTTCAGGTCTGTTTCGCAGTGGACTTTGTGTATCGGCTTGTATTTACACGGGTCTCTGGTGCTCTCCTTGCTGCTGTTGTCATGTTGCTATGCCTGTCCCCTGTTTGTTTGTGTCCTATTGTGACTTCTGGCTAGGTCTTTGGAGCCAGATTTCTTGCATAGGTGGACCCAGTGTCCTTTTGCGCCACAGGCCTTACACAGGTCATGAAATGCAGGACAACTTCGCGGTGAGTGAGATAAACCACACAGCTTACTTGCTTTTTGCGACTTGATTATTGTGCCGATACTGTCAATTGCATCTAGTGCTTGCAGATGCTGTTGTCCAGCTACTATGGCTAGGCATTTCCTGTCATCTTCTAGCAGCACGTCAATGCTGTGACCTTTCTTTTTCTCCAAGAGGTCTTTTTGAAACGATTCAATAGGCATTGAGACAATCCCCAGCTCCATTATTCGCTCCAACAGCACAGTTTCCAAAACATCGCACTCGTTGCCCTTACTACGGCATCACTGATGAACTGATCTACTGATTCCTGTGGCTGTTGCCTGTGGGACATCAATTCCAAGCGATGATGAATTCTAAAATTCACTCTTATCCGAAGCTGATCTTCTAGCACTTTCCATATCTTCGCAGGATCTTTCTGGTCCTCTTCAGATAAGCCAGAGGTATTGATTCTGTATAATCCCTCATTTCCAACTGCTATCAGCATTTTTACAGCCTGCTTCTCTGGTTCTACAATCGCTTGGTCTGTGAAGCATAACTGCATTCTTTGTTTAAAAAGTTTGAACTCGGATAGAATATCACTGGCCTCCCAGTTCACACTGGGAAATTTGATAGCCATCTTTCTGTTGTTTTTTTGTTTTCTGCTCTGTATTTAACTTTGTTCAGCTCTGTGTGTGTCTACAGCACTGAATTTGTTATGAGTTTGCTATTTGTGGTTTGAAACTGGTTTTGTTTGTTCTATTAACTCTGCGCTGCTTCCCCTTTAAGAAATTCTCTTTTTATTTAGCCTGGCTGCTTTGATAGAGTGGAACAGGCATGTGACACTTCTCTGTATACTTCGCTTTCAGCACTTCAGCTTGTATGTTTGATAGGTAGTTCAAGGGCTTTCCCCTTTGCTTTTCCTTTGCTAGAGATTTGTTTATGTTCTTCACAGTTGACTGGTTTAACGATTTTTGCAGCTTGACTGCTTCAATGGAAACTCTGAGGTTCTCGGGGGCACCCACGCTTTTTTTTGGGACACCTCCTGTAATGGCACCGACCTCAATTAGCCCGAAAAAGGAATTAGGTTTTCCCAATTTTTTTTTCTCTCTTTCACGGAGGCTTTCAAAAAAAATCAATTTTTTAAGCACTTCAAAGCTTTGGTTTTATAGATTTCGGCACAATGACTCACTAGATCAAAGGAATTTATTTGCAGCCTGTCATTCAGTACCATGTCTTCCACAGCTCGAGGTAAGTTTTTTCCTCTTTCCACTGTTTGGGCCAGTATTTCTTTCACTCTTTTCAGGTACTTGTTTTAAAGTTTCTTCACTGGTTTGCTGTTTGGCCTGTGGTCTCCTCACCACAGCTGCCACCATTTCATGTGTTCTTTGTGTTATCTTAAGTAACACAATGAGATACGTGGATTCCAGTGCCTTGAAGATCGCTAACAGGTTTATTACCAGCTAAACTAGTGTATACAATACAGAGCAAACTATGTACAGAACCTTTGTCTAGGGTGTTACACTTACAGAGTGACTATGGGTTCCAGTTGCATGACTACTGGTACTTAGCTCATGAGCGTACTGAGTTCTTAAAGGGACATCACTCTAAGGCGAACATACAACACCATAAACAGATTAAACTGGTCAATTCATTGCTGTTTGTGGGACCTTGCTATGTGTAAAATGGCTGCTGTAGATATTCAATCAGTAAATACCAAGATATTTTCTGAGAAAGCCAATGAGACACTATACAATGCAAAGATTTTCCTTTCTTTAAATCAGAAAGCCCCACCTCATGAAAACATAAGCCAAAAAACCCCTGAAATATTTTTCCCTCCCTTAACTATTCCATTCACAAGTAATAATCTTCAACTATTAGGTAAAAATCACAACTAAATGCTTACCCGAGAGATATATTGTCACAAAGACGACACTACTGTAGACGTGAATATGCCCAAAGATGGAACATAGTTAGTGAAAGCATTGCACATGTAGCTGCATAACTCAACCTGTTTATCCGATAAATCATATTGTTTGAAGTTCCTACCAGCCACAGGGAACAAACTCTGAGTAAAGTGTCTATTCCTCTCTGGTTTTATAGATTTTCAGAAAGAACAAAGATTGGTACAGGACATCTGGAAACCTCTATTTATCTAATTATGGGCATGATTCCAATTACTGCTCTTGAAGACTAACCTAAGCAGTGAAACCTCCATCTGCTTGGATATGCAACTATTAATTAATTAATTAACCAAATTATTTGAATCTTTCGGCTTTTAAGAGGCTGTTCACAGTAGCAGTTGCAGGGCAGTGTATTTGTTTACTTCCAACAAATAGAGTGATTTATAAACCATCTGCCATGGATTACAATGGAGTTCAGGGAGCTGAAAATTCACAGCCCTTCTGGTCCAATCCTGCCATAAATCTAGCAATAGTGTAGTGAAACGACGATGAATGTAACCAGGTCCTACATTCACTAGCTGCTTCTGTAAGCCCTGTTTGGGGCGAAGCTTTTCTGCTCAGCAAAGTTCCATGCATTGGAGGGGGTGTAACCAGCAAGGGCGGGGGGGGGGGGGCGGTGGAGGTGGGTGGTCATGGGCTGTGAGTTTTCTTTTTCCTCGGCCTGGTAAAAAAAAGAAAATTGGTACACTGAGTGCAAGTGCAGCCTTGGGGCCCAGGCCTAGGTCGTGACCCAGAATTATTAACATTTTTTTTAGGCTTTTTTCCATCAGCAGGTATGAACCTAAATGTTATTTGGTTAGGAATGTTATTTTTTATTTTTATCTGATGAATATAACTAAACTATAATTCTCACCTGGAACCCTTTTTATTTAAAGCTGGAACACCAATTGGATTGATGCAGGGAAGCTTTCCTTAGATTCCTACTCTATTCCCCCAGTCCATTTTTAAGGCTCTCAAATGTACCAGAGTATCCTGTAATACAGTTGTGTTGTTCCCACCATCTCATTAGAAATCTTCTGTGACAGATGGGACACTCTAAGGTGTACTTGGTACGATCTACGGTTCCTTTACACTTTATAGATAAGCCTGTTTTTGCTATTTAGTTTTGTGCACAGCTCAATTTCTCTTGTGCCCCCATTCCCAATTTTGTGTGTAATAAGGTAATATTTGAGTAGAGATCAAAAATCTGCTCAAACTTGTCAACAAACAGTTTGTATTCTAAAATAGAACTATTCATCACAGTAACAAGTTAACCTGATAACTCAGTCATCAGAGATTTGCTAACAATTTGAATTTTAAACAAGAGCAATACTATGTGTTTTAATGTCAAATTATTCTTCCAGCGACTGAAACAGGAGTTCAGAGCAGAAGTGAATAGCAGGAAGGGTATACTATGAATACCATTTGCTAGCCTGTTGAAGAGTAAGCTGATCAGAAAGCACAAAGGAATCATATGGTACCAGAAAATCTGAAAGTAGTTCCAAAAGGAAAAGATTTTTTTTTAATAGTTAACGGAACATTTATAATATACAAAAGGGAACAAATCCAAACTTTTAGTTTTAATTCACTGTGGTTAAATGAAAGTAAAGATTATAAATTTTCCAAACAAATTGCATACAATTTAACCATGCTTTTTTTTTGCTCTAAAATCTAAAAACGTCAGTCACTCTGGACCTAACAGCTCTACAGGAATTACTATGTAAAATATACTGAGCAAAGGAAAGCTGCAGAGCACACAGATAGTAAAAAGCTACATTACAAGCTTCAATTTTCCACAGGGAAGAGTATCTTGTGTTCACTCGTGAGCCCTGTCCTTTGTCCAGTACTGTACACCAATGATACAAAAATAGGGAATTTATCTGAAGCTCTTAAAATATAAAATAAAGTATAACTTCTGGGCTATTTAAAACTCCTTTGTGGGGTGAAGCTGCTTTATACTTTATTTCATATTTTAAGAACTTCAGATAAATAGTTTCAAGAATGTATATGCCATACAACTCTGCCCTCTGCTGTCACAATGACAGACAGAAAAACTGATGAATCTGGATTCTTTTCACTTTATTCTCTGAAAACATGATGGCCCCTCTGCTTTTGGAAGAATGGAAATGCCATCTGTAGAAAGTCACATCTTTGTTGTCACGAGGATCTTAGTAGAACACGATGGTGTGAAATTTTTTGCACAACATCTAATTGAACTACAAGTAATCAACAACAGAACTGTATATGCTGGGCTTCCAAAATGTGATGGTAACTGGAGAGAGTATTTTAAATTGTAAAAGAACACTGTGGTAACGTCCTGGTAGTTAAAGGTAATGGCGGTCAGCCTGAGGGTCATTGGAGCTGACAAACTGAGAGCGTCACAAAGAGGTGTATTAGCACGACATATTGACTCGTGATTTTTTTCCCCCACCCCAATCGCAGGGCTGGACAATACAGACTATAAAATTAGAGACTGGTAGCTTAGAGTTGCATTAATTTATCTTGGGGACAAGCACCTTGGGGAGAAATGTCACAGTCTGTGCTTTCTGTGTATACTGAGTTGTTAATACCCAACCTCTTTTCTGGAAACTTTTTTAAACTTGGTGACCACTCTGCTAATCATGTATGCTACATCATGAAACACCTAACAGCTTGGGTTAAATTCTGAGGACAGGTTGTACAGATTAGGCTTATATTCCCTTGAATATGGAAGACTACGAGATGATTAAGTTGAGCTGTTTAAGATTATTCAAGCAGTTGATAGGGTAGATAGAAATCTTCCTCTAGTAGCGGAGAATAGAACCAGAGGGCATAACTTATATTTAGAGGTAGGACATCCAGGAGTGATATCAGGAAGCACTTCTTCACGCAAAGGATAGGGGAAATCTGAAACTCTCCTCCCCAAAAAGCTGTTGAAGTTGGGTCAACTGAAAATTTTGAACTGGAGATTGATAGACTTTTGTTAACGTCATGCCAATGTGCTTTGTTGAATGAAAATTTTCTTTAATCCACTGACTGGAGATCTGAATTTATATTTTTTGAAGAAATTTAAAAAGAACACATCAACAGAGATGACTTTGCTGGCAGCTTAGGATGGCCACTTAATTTGCAACACTGTATCCCAAATTACAACGCCTGTAAGGTGGAGATGAAATGGCTGCTCATCCCAGCAAAAACCAAGACCCAGGAAGTTTAAGGGAACTACCTGTTCTTTTTAACAAGAATAGAAACACTGCTCCCGTTTGAATCACTGGGTGACTGACCTGTGACAAGCCCTTCCCCATCTGTGGTTTTAAGCTTGTGTTTCTCTACAGTAGCAAGGAGAAGGTTCTTGACTCTGTCACATGTAGACCCAAGTGGCAGGTCCCTCTCTCCATTTCAGCTTACGAGCTTCGAACTCTGCCTGTTGACTGACCAAGTGAGAAAGATGTCTAGGGGTCTTTCTCAGCCTTCACCTGGTCTTATTGTAACAGCATTTAATTTTTAAAAACACTGTTTTTAACTCCCCCTTGGTGAATCCTTGTTCACCGCTTTCCAATTATAAGGCAAAGAAATGAGCACAAACAGGCCTTTTTAGGTTTAAAGAAGAAAAGTGAAATATATTAAAACTTAAACTTAAACTCTAATTCAGTTAACGCCAACAGATACACGCCGTGATCCACGCTAGCATGCATACGTAATATGCACATGGACAGGTTTGAGGCAATATCAGAAGAATTTCTTGTTACTGTGCTTCGAGCACACTGTAGTCCTTTTGTAGGTAATTCTTGCTTTTCGTTGGGGCCCAGTATTCTTCTTCAACTTTGTTCGCTGTAGGAGACTTTTCTCTCTTGGTGTTCATGTGGCTTCAATGGGTCTTCAGTTCCGTGAGAAAGAGCTGAAGCAGACAGGGGAGAAATCTTTTCAGTCCAGGAGCAAACAGCTTTCTCAGTTTTTAAAACTCTGCGGAAAATTCAAACTCAAAAAAACTCCAACAGCCAGTTAGTTATGTGACTAAACTGGTCTGACCACGTCTGTTTGTGTATTCGGTCATCTTAGCAGCTAACCTGGAATGCTGGCCTCTCCACCTTCAACGTCTGGTAATCAAAAGTTCATTGTGGATTAAATTGGAGCAGGGAGTGCCTCCTTTGTCCTTTCCAAGCACTGTCTGTTACTATGCAAATGTCTTTCCTGTCAAGGGTCTGTTTTTTTTTTAAAAACAAGTTCTTTCTTTTCTCCAGTAACAGTTTAAAAATCAATGTTCATGTGGCGAAATCAATGTCTCATTCTTGGCAGGTGGGGGCCTGCATGACACCACTTTTGCATACTCTGGCTACAATCAGAAACCCTGTTGGAGGAAATCATCTGCATTGCTGTCTCCAAGACACCCACCAAACCAGTCATCTATCTCTTCAAACTAAAAGCCTCAGAACCACCGAATTCAGCTAGAAGCCAGCCAAATCACCAAATGCCACAGACTGTATACCTCTTTTTTCAATGGATTCAAACTCACCCGATCTACCTTTCCCCACTCTGTAACCTATTTGTGTCTGTGTAAACCTCTAGTATGTGTGTGTGAGTGAAAGTTGGCACATAGTTTATTCTTTTCATTAGTTCAGTTTAAGTACAATAAAGTTAACCTCTTTCTTTGTTAAACTCAAGAAAGCCTGTCCGATTGGTTCTTGTTATGATCACAGCAAGTAAGTAATCAAACACCTACTGAATTGATAAGGCTCCTCCAGTACCTCTTACAATTTCTCTAAACTACTATATCCCTACCACCTCTAAAAGATTGAAACAGAAGAAAATTCAATTAATCATAAAATAGTTACAGTACAGAAGGAGGCCATTCTGCCTGTCGTGTCTGTGCTGGCTCTTTGTAAGAGCAACTCAGCTAGTCCCACTCCTCCTGCCCTTTCCTCCTAGCTCTGCAAATTCCGAGAGAGGAATAGAAATAAACTGGAAATGTAAGAAACAAAAAAATTAACTGGGCCATTCTGCATCATGTGATAAACTCTTTATAATCCAATCCCTCGTCAAAATCTCTGCCACTATTTTTTTCAGTCTGACTTGCATTCTATATCATGGCTTTAAGCCTTTCATTCAGTGGCCGGAATTTTACACCCCCACCCCGACCCCCACCCCACCCCCCCAGGAGCGGGCTGGAAGGTGGCGGGGGGATCGTACAAGCGAGTAGGAGGCAGGGGAGCCATTCCTGTCGCCTACATGCACCCCCCCACCCCCCTATCGCTGCTATTTTACCAGCAGCAGAGGATGTGGCAAAACTCCTTCCGCGCACCCCCCCCAGGCCAATTGAGGCCCTTAAGTAGCCAATTAATTGCCACTTAAAGGCCTCCTCCCACTGCCACTGGTGTATTACCAGTGGACAGGCAATGCAGCACCGGAGGAGGCTGCCCAGTATTATCTGGTGGCCTCCTTGTGGGCTAGGGTGGGCCCTCCTGATTGGGCACCCCCCAAATCCCCCAGCAGCACAAGCCTCTGCTGCTGGAACACCTCCCACCACACTCTCGATTGACCCTAACTCCCCTCACGGGGGCCCAGTTGACTGTTGTCGGCGAGGCCCAATCCTTACTTACTTGTTTCATGGGCCACATCCGTGTTGCTCCTCTCACTGGGTGCAGTCCCAACAGTTGTCACTGCTCCCGGTGGCACTTCTGGGACTGAAGAGCCGCCAACCCTCTGGCTGGCAGGTCTTGGAGGCGGGACTTCCTGCCTCAGAGGAGCGGAAATCTTGACTGAGCCCAATTAAGGGACTGAGCTACGTAAAATTACAGCATGGCTTCCAAGCCCAGCGGAGGCATGTTTGCCCCCCAATATTTTAGCCGGTGGGCGGGGCCACTGTCGTCACATAAAATTCCGGCCAGTGTTTTCTACATTTTATCAGTTTCTTTTAGCCTCTCATTTGTTTCACTTTACTACCTCTTCATATTGGTGCATGTTTACTTTTATTTCTTAATTAACTTTCTCTTTTCTCTTTCACTGTATTTGTTTATTCTTCCAATACATTTTAAATCTTTTTTTGTAGCCGGAATATTTTTCATATTTTCTGCTGCTCTTACTGTAAGCTTCTTTCTAGCAAAACTATCTTGCATCAAATGTTTGCTTAAAAATACGCGGATTCTACATAATACACAATGAGGAATATTTTTGTCTCTGCATCAAGATGAATTAAAAATATAAGGAGACAGGGCCATTGATTTATTTTACTTTTTTTTCTTTTAACTTTACACACAGAAGGTATATTCCACTGTGTAGTCTTTGGGACTCTCTTCCAACCGCACTGTCAAATACATTTACTGAATTCTTTCTTCTATTTGACTAACCTGTTTATCAAAATATTATGTCATAATCTGGAGAAAGATTCACTGCGAACTCGCGTAATAAAACTGTAAATCCATTTATAAAGAATAGGCTTATGATTTCATTACACTTAGTGCACGAAATAAAGCTTTCTTCAATGGTTATTTTCTTATGAATGATTTTTTGTTTTTGTATTTGACTGCAATTTATATATCCAGAATGGTAAATTAGGTACATTGCCACTAAAATGACAGCCACGACTGGATCTCATTTCTAGTGATATCATCCAAGTATCATGTACTGTGGTCGTGTTGCACTGCACGCCACACAACATAGCTGTGGAAAGCAAAAAGCACTTTATTTTGTGAAAAAGCAGCAGCAAACTACAACAGCAGTGGTGGTGGTGGTGGGGATAAAGAAGCATTAACAGTGGAGCTTGTGTCTCAGCACTTAGTACAGGAAAGAACATGGGTTCCTCAGACTCTTTCCGTGATGGTTGCCTTTATATTTTGTTGCATTTTTTAAAACAAAGCCTCCTCGATAGTGCTGAGAAGACCTTTAGTTTTGAAAGTACACAATGACTGGGAAGTTTAATAAGAAAAGGCTGCAGCCTCTTCTCAATCCCACCTGGACGGTGGGATAGTAATGGAGAAGGCAGGAAAAAGCAGGTGCTGAGGCCTACCATTACCTTGTCATCCGACCTGCATTTTCTTCCTTTCATCCTTGTCAAGACTACCAATGGTTGCTCATGCCCCAAATAGCAGCAGGAAGGGGCAAAGCCTGTGCCCCCTGACTTTCCTGGTGTTTGCCATAGTTACCACGGCTTCTCGAGCCACCGTGTTAAAGGTAGTAGTTGGTCCCGAGAGGCTGTGTTATTGGCCCTGAGACCCCACCCCCTTCCATTCCTGTCCCCATAGGTTTCTTCTTCCTCCATTTCACCTGTTCAAGGCTCTACTGTCAGCTCATTTGAAGTCTTCAGTGGAGAAGTTCCTCCAATCTCTTCTGCCCATTTAACACTGTTCCAGTCTCCTGTGGTGATTCAGGGGCAGTCTCACTACAGCATCACCAGCATTTCCACCAGGACTGTTGGCAGGCTCCATCTTGGTATTAAGCATTGCACTGGGTGCCTGCCATGCATGCAAAATGATCCACAAACGAGGGTGAAGTTAAGGGAGGGGAGCAGAGATCGAAGTCTCCCCATCACTACTATTCCACTTAAAGGGATTCCAACCTGATGTGTTTTTATTGAAAATAATAGGGGAACTGCAATGTATGTATATGATGTGCCTTTCTTTCTACTATGTAAACTAGTGCACCATGGTATTTCTACTTCATTACTGCATTCAAGTGTATGCAGCAAAGAGCAATTTACCCATTGGTGGTTAATATTCTACTTAAACCACTGCTCTCCATCATGTTCTTGTTTACTAACTATAGCTATTTGTCTGAATTTCTAGCCGTAAAATAACATGAGTAAACATGATGGTTATTGTAGCTAATGGCCACACGTTCTCGATAGTTATATGGGTAGCTCTTTGCATTGCACCACAGAAAGAAAATGGTCCCAAATGTTCCAAAGCTTATAATGATGCAACTCCCACTGTATTACAACAAATGCTTGTTCATAATTGCTTCAAGAATTTAAAATTTCCATAAAGATACATATCTTCAAAAATAATTTAATTCCATTTGCAGGACAGGAACATTTTTATTTTAAACTGACTCTTTAAATGTCTCAGACTAATTTCATGCAATTTGTTTTACTACTCATTTGTTCTCCAAAGATGTTCAATAATGGGAGTACATCCCACAACCAATCCACTTCTCAGCCCTGTGTCAGAGGGAAAAATATATTAATCAAATTTTAGTGTTTTAAAACCCTAAAGATTGTATGAAGAAGGGAAGCTTAATGGAATTTATATTCTCCCTTCTGTGCCAGGAGAGCAGTGCTCAAATGGAGACCATGATGCCAGATCATCACTATCTAAGTTTTTCCTTTGCAGGGTACCACAAGTCCTTATTGGGCCCGAGAATGGCAAAGAGGAAGGAGACTTCTGCTTTGCACTGACTTCAACCACAACTGTCAGAACCTATGCAAACTTTGGCTATGGGCATGTGCAGTTTACCTCCTTTATACTGTTGGATGGCTGTAATGACATAAATATTGTACTGCCAATGACACACAATCAAGTTAAAACTACCTTCCGAAAGATTAAGAGATTCACAGTTTTGAAGTCCTGGGAATGAATGCGTTAGAAAGAGTTATACATGCAGGAAAGTCTAGCTAATTCTTTCTGGTAATACCATGTATGAACCTGTATAATTTATTCTCAACTTATTGCTCATCATGTGATGTATTCAAAGTGCACCAAAACTGAAACATGACCATCAGGATGAGTTGTGGTTCTTGTCGGAACTAATGACTTTGAAGGTGGCAAGACAAGTTGATAAGGCTGGTCAGAAAGCAAATGGGATACTTGGCTATAAATAGAGGCATTGAGTACAAATGCAAGAAAGTTATGCTAAAAGTTTATAAAACACTGGTTGGGCCTTATCTGGTGTACTGTGTCCGATTCTGGGCACCACACTTTAGGAAGGATTTCATGCCTTGGAAAGGGTTCAGAGGACATTTTCTAGAATTATACAAGGGATGAAAGACATTGATAATGTGACAAGACTACAGAAGCTGGGATTGCTCTGTTCTGACCAAAGAAGGTTAAAGGGAGATTTAATAGAAGTGTTCAAAATTATGAAGGGTGTGATTGAATAAAGAAGGAGAAATTCTTTCCACGGGCAGGAAGGTCAGTAATCAGAGGATACAGATTTAAGGAAATTGGCAAAATAAGCAGGGAGGAGATGAGACGTTTCTTAACGCAGCAAGTTATGATGATCTGGAATGCACTGCCTGAAAGAGTGGTGGAAACAGATTCAATAGTAACCTTTGAAGGGGAATTGGATATATACTTGAAAAGGAATGAAGGAGATTACTGTATTTAGACAGCATTTAATATTTATTGTAGAAATCTAGCACTAGGGACCACATAGTGAAGTGTATCATAATTTAGTAAGGATTTAATAAGTATTTATTTATTTTATATCTAATAACTAATTAGTGATAGAAATGACAGTTAGAGGGGTGAAATGCTTCACCTGTGAGATGTGGGAAGTCCGTGACGCTTCCAGTGTTCCGGGCGACTACATCTGCAGGACGTGTACCCAGTTGCAGCTCCTCACAGACCGCATGGATCGGTTGGAGCGGCAACTGGATGCACTTCAGAGCATGCAGGTGGCGGACAGCGTCATAGACAGGAGTTTTAGAGAAGTGGTTACACCCAAGGTGCAGGCAGATAGATGGGTGACCGCTGGAAGGGGCAGGCAGTCAGTGCAGGAATCCTCTGTGGCTATCCCCCTCTCGAACAAGTATACTGTTTTGGATACTGTTGGGGGGGATGGCCTATCAGGGGAAAACAGCAGCAGCCAGAGCAGTGGCACCACGGGTGGCACTGTTGTTCAGCAGGGAGGGACAAATCGCAGAAGAGCAATAGTTAGAAGGGACTCTATAGTCAGGGGCACAGATAGGCGCTTCTGTGGACGTGAAAGAGACTCCAGGAAGGTATGTTGCCTCCCTGGTGCCAGGGTCAAGGATGTCTCTGAACGGACAGAGGGCATTCTGAAGGGGGAGGGTGAACAGCCAGAGGTTGTGGTACACATCGGTACCAATGACATAGGCAGGAAGAGTGATGAGGTCCTGCAGGGGGAGTTTAGGGAGTTAGGTAGAAAGTTAAAAAATAGGACCTCTAGGGTTGTAATCTCGGGATTACTCCCTGTGCCATGTGCCAGTGAGGCTAGAAATAGGAAGATAGTGCAGCTAAACACGTGGCTGAGCAGCTGGTGTAGAAGGGAGGGTTTCAGATATCTGGACCATTGGGCTCTCTTCAGGGACAGATGGGACCTGTACAAGAAGGACGGGTTGCATCTAAACTGGAAGGGCACTAATATCCTGGCTGCAAGGTTTGCTAGCGTCACTCGGGAGGGTTTAAACTAGTGTGGCAGGGGGGTGGGAACCAGAGCAGTAGGACAGCTAGTGAAGTAAATGAGGAGGACATAGTAAATAAGGCCAGTAGGACTAAGAGGAAGAGCAGGCAGGGAGATGTTGCTGAGCATAGCGGGATTGGTGGTCTGAAGTGAATTTGTTTAAATACGAGAAGGATAACAGGTGAGGCAGATGAACTTAGAGCTTGGATTAGTACTTGGAAATATGATGTTGTTGCTATTACAGAGACTTGGTTGAGGGAAGGACAGGATTGGCAGCTAAATGTTCCAGGCTTTAGAAGCTTCAGGCGGGATTGAGGGGGATGTAAAAGGGGTGGGGGAGTTGCATTACTGGTTAAGGAGAATATCACAGCTGTACTGCGGGAGGACACCTCAGAGAGTTCATGCAGCGAGGCAATATGGGTGGAGCTCAGGAATAGGAAGGGTGCAGTCACAATGTTGGGGGTTTACTACAGCCCTCCCATCAGCCAGCGGGAGGTAGAGGAGCAGATATGTAGACAGATTTTGGAAAGATGTAAAGGTAACAGGGTTGTAGTGGTGGGTGATTTTAACTTCCCCAATATTGACTGGGACTCACTTAGTGCTAGGGGCTTGGATGGGGCAGAATTTGTGAGGAGCATCCAGGAGGGCTTCTTGAAACAGTATGTAGATAGTCCAAGTAGGGATGGGGCCATTCTGGACCTGGTATTGGGGAATGTGCCCGGCCAGGTGGTCGAAGTTTCAGTGGGGGAGCATTTTGGGAGCAGTGAAAATAATTCCATAAGTTTCAAGGTACTTGTGGATAAGGATAAGAGTAGTCCTCAGGCGAAGGTGCTAAATTGGGGGAAGGCTAATTATTACAATATTAGGCAGGAACTGAAGAATTTAGATTGGGGGCGGCTGTTTGAGTGTAAATCAACATCTGACATGTGGGAGTCTTTCAAACGTCAGCTGATTAGAATCCAGGACCATCATGTTCCTGTGAGGAAGAAAGACAAGTTTGGCAAGTTTCGGGAAGCTTGGATAACACGGGATATTGTGAGCCTAGTCAAAAAGAAAAAGGAAGCATTTGTAAGGGCTGGAAGGCTAGGAACAGATGAAGCACTTGAGGAATATAAAGACAGTAGGAAGGAACTTAAGCAAGGAGTTAGGAGGGCTAAAAGGGGTCATGAAAAGTCATTGGCAAACAGGATTAAGGAAAATCCCAAGGCTTTTTCTACATATATAAAGAGCAAGAGGGTAACAAGGGAAAGGGTTCGCCCACTCAAGGACAGAGATGGGAATCTATGCGTGGAGCCAGAGGAAATGGGTGAGGTGCTAAATGAGTACTTTGCATCAGTATTCACCAAGGAGAAGGACTTGGTGGATGATGAGCCTAGGGAAGGGAGTGCAGATAGTCTCAGTCATCTCATTATCAAAAAGGAGGAGGTGTTGGGTGTCTTGCAAAGCATTAAGGTAGATAAGGCCCCAGGGCCTGGTGGGATCTACCCTAGAATACTGAGGGAGGCAAGGGAAGAAATTGCTGGGGCCTTGACAGAAATCTTTGCATCCTCATCGGTTACAGGTGATGTCCCAGAGGACTGGAGAATAGCCAATGTTGTTCCTTTGTTTAAGAAGGGTGGCAAGGATAATCCAGAAAATTATAGGCCGGTGAGCCTTACGTCAGTGGTAGGGAAACTATTAGAGAGGATTTTTCGGGACAGGATTTACTCCCATTTGGAAACAAATGAACTTATTAGCGAGAGACAGCATGGTTTTGTGAAGGGGAGGTCGTGTCTTACTAATTTGATTGAGTTTTTTGAGGAAGTAACGAAGATGATTGATGAGGGAAGGGCGGTGGATGTTGTCGATATGGACTTTAGTAAAGCCTTTGACAAGGTCCCGCATGGCAGACTGGTGCAAAAGGTGAAGTCACACGGGATCAGAGGTGAGCTGGCAAGATGGATACAGAACTGGCTCGGTCACAGAAGACAGAGGGTAACAGTGGATGGGTGTTTTTCTGAATGGAGGGATGTGACTAGTGGTGTTCCGCAGGGATCAGTGCTGGGACCTTTGCTGTTTGTAGTATAGATAAATGATTTGGAGGAAAATGTAGCTAGTCTGATTAGTAAGTTGGTGGACGACACAAAGGTTGGTGGAGTTGCGGATAATGATGAGGATTGTCAGAGGATACAGCAGGATATAGATCGGTTGGAGACTTGGGCGGAGAAATGGCAGATGGAGTTTAATCCGGGCAAATGTGAGGTAATGCATTTTGGAAGGTCTAATGCAGGTGGGAGGTATACAGTAAATGGCAGAACCTTTAGGAGTATTGACAGGCAGAGAGATCTGGGCGGACAGGTCCACAGGTCACTGAAAGTGGCAACACAGGTGGATAAGTTAGTCAAGAAGGCATTCGGCATGCTTGCCTTCATCGGTCGGGGCATAGAGTATAAAAATTGGCAAGTCATGTTGCAGCTGTACAGAACTTTAGTTAGGCCACACTTAGAATATTGTGTGCAATTCTGGTCGCCACACTACCAGAAGGACATGGAGACTTTGGAGAGGGTACAGAGGAGGTTTACCAGGTTGTTGCCTGGTCTGGAGGGCATTGGCTATGAGGAGAGGTTGGAAAAACTCGGATTGTTTTCACTGGAACGACGGAGGCAGAGGGGCGACATGATAGAGGTTTACAAAGTTATGAGCGGCATGGACAGAGTGGATAGTCAGAAGCTTTTTCCTAGGGTGGAAGAGTCAGTTACTAGGGGACATAGGTTTAAGGTGAGAGGGGCAAAGTTTAGAGGGGATGTGCGAGGCAAGTTTTTTTACACAGAGGGTGGTGAGTGCCTGGAACTTTCTGCCAGGGGAGGTGGTGGAAGCAGATACAATAGCGACGTTTAAGAGACATCTTGACAAATATATGAATAGGAAGGGAATAGAGGGAAATGGGCCCCGGAAGTGCAGAAGGTGTTAGTTTCGGCAGGCATCAAGATCGGCGCAGACTTGGAGGGCCGAATGGCCTGTTCCTGTGCTGTACTGTTCTTTGTTCTTTGCAGGGCAAACCTTCAAAGGCCATGTTTAGTGGCCCATATAGTGTAGGGGAAAAGGTAAATGAGGTAAACTACCTAATTAACACACCTGACAGAAGTAAAAAAACAGACTATATCATATTAACATGCTGAAAAGATACTGGTTGGGACGACTCAGGCAGTAAAATTGATAGAGGAAGAGAAGAGTAGTGACGACAAACTGGACAAGAATAAGAACCCTGAAAACTCTCAAATCGAACCCCCTGCTGCTAAATTGGAAAACACCAAAATGTTGAAGGGATTAGAGACAATGCTGGACTATCTCTCTGAACAACAGACAAAACCTAATCACATTATTAAAGGAGTTCAAGGAAGTCTGCAGGGACAAACTGGGTTGCACACCTTTAACAGTACATCATGTGGAGGTAGGAGAGACCCCATCAATAAAACACAACCCCTATAGACTGAACCCAAATAAGCTAGTTCAGGTCTGCCAGGAAATCCAGTACATGCTGGAAAATTATTTTGTCGAAGCCAATCAGAGTAGCTGGAGCTCTACTATCATATTATTTCCCAAGCCTGATGGTTCAGCCAGGTTGTGTACTGATTACCACAAGGTCAATGCAGTTACAAAAACAGATTCATACCCAATCCTATGTATCAAAGACTGCATAGACCAGGTAGGAAATTCCACCTACATCAGCAAAATAGACTCATTGGAAGGATACTGGAAAGTACCAATGAGCCAGCAGGCAAAGGAAATCTCTGCCTCTGTCACTCCCGATGGCTTATTTCAGTGCAAAGTAATGACCTTTTGTCTGAAAAATGTCCCAGCCGTATTCCAAAGGTTAATGAATCTAAATAACTGTGTTGTTTACCTCGACAACCTGCTACTTTTCAGCAACACCTGGGAAGACTATTTCAATAATTTCTAGGCACTCTTCAAAAGCCTACAGAATGCTCACCTAGTGGCTAACTCAGCAAAAAGTGCATTCACTGAAGCCAAAGGCACCTATTTAGGCCAAACCGTGGGCCAAGGTCGAAAGTTGCCAAGGACAGAAAAGGTTCAGGCCCTGGTAGATTTCCCAATTCCAAAAACCAAAAAGGAAATCATGCGCTTCCTAGGAACGTGCAGGTTCCACTGCAAATTTGTTCCCAACTTCAGCACTTTAGTTGCTCCCCTGTCAGACCTGCGAAAGAAAAATATTGCATAAGTGGTGTGGTCAGAGCCGTGCCAGCTAGCATTCGAAAAGTTGAAGGCAATTCTAATAAACGACCCAGTATTGGCAGTGCCGAATTTCAACAAACCTTTTAAAATGGCCATTTACGCCAGTGATGTCAGGGTAGCCGCCGTCTACTCCGGGATAAAGATTCAGCTTCGGAAAGACCAAGCGGCTATTTCTCAAAAAAACTGAACAGACGTACCAACATAAGAATTAGGAGCAGGAGTAGGTCACTCGGCCACTCGAGCCTGCTCCGCCATTCAATAAATTCACGGCTGAACTGATTACTCCACATTCCCACCTACCCCCGATAACCTTTCACCTTGCTTATCAAGAATTTATCTACCTCTGCCTTAAAAATATTCAAAAACTCTGCTTCCACTGCCTTTTGAGGAAGAGAATTCCAAAGACTCACAACCCTCTGAGAGGAAAAATGCCTCCTCATCTCTGTCTTAAATGGGCAACCCCTTATTTTTAAACAGTGACCCATTGTACTAGATTCTCCCACAACGGGGAACATCCTTTCACATCTATGGAGAGAGAAGCAGAGTTAATGTTTCAGGTCAGTGACCCTTCTTAAGAACTGGCAGATATAAGAAATGTTAAAGATTTTAAGCAAGTAAAGCAGGGGTGGGACAAGAGATAACAAAAGAGAAGGCGTTGATAGGACAGTTCTGAAGAAGGGTCACTAACCTGAAACGTTAACTCTGCTTCTCTCTCCACAGATGCTGCCAGACCTGCTGAGAATTTCCAGCATTGCTCGTTTTTATTTCGGATTTCCAGCATCTGCAGTATTTTGCTTTTATTATCCTTTCACATCTACCCTGTCAAGACCCCTCAGGATCTTATATGTTTCAATCAAGATGCCTCTTACTCTTCTAAATTCCAGCGGATACAAGCTTAGCCTGTCCAATCTTACCTCATAAGACAGCCCGCCCATTCCAGGTATTAGTCTAGTAAACCTTCTCTGAACTGCTTCCAACACATTTACATCCTTCCTTAAATGAGACCAATACTGTACGCAGTACTCCAGATGTGGTCTCACCAAAGCCCTGCATAGCTGAAGCATAACCTCCCTACTTTTGTATTCAATTCCCCTCACGATAAACAATAACATTCTATTAGCTTTTCTAATTACTTGCTGTACCTGCGTACTAACCTTTTGTGATTCATGCACTAGGACACCCAGATCCCTCTGTATCTTAGAGCCCTGCAATCTCTCACCATTTAGATAATATGCTTCTTTTTATTCTTCGTGCCAAAGTGGACAATTTCACATTTTTCCACATTATACTCCATTTGCCAGGTCTTTGCCCACCCACTTAACCTATCTATATCTCTTCATAGCCCCCTTATGTCTTCTTCACAAGTTTCTTTCCTACCTATTTTTGTGTCATCAGCAAATTTAGCAACCATACCTTTGGTCATTTATATAAATTGTAAAAGGTTGAGGCCCCAGAACAGATCCCTATGACACACCACTTGTTACACCTTGCCAACCAGAAAATAACCCACTTATGCCTACTCAGTTTCCTGTTAGTTAGCCAATCTTCAATCCATGCCAATATGTTACCCCCTTTTATTTTCTGCAATAACCTTTGATGTGGCACCCTATCAAATGTCTTCTGGAAATCTAAGTACAATACATCCACCGGTTCCCCTTTATCTACAGCACATGTAACTCCCTCAAAGAACTCCAAATCAACTGGTTAAACACGATTTCCCTTTCACAAAACCATGTTGACTCTGCTTGATTACTTTGAATTTTTCTAAATGCCCTGCTATAACTTCTTTAATAATAGCTTCTAACATTTTTCCTAAGACAGATGTTAAGCTAACTGGCCTGTAGTTTCCTTCTTTCTGTCTCCCTCCCTTTTTGAATAAAGGAGTTACATTCGCTATTTTCCAATCTAACAGAACCTTCCCCAAATCTAGGGAATTTTGGAAAATTAAAACTAACGCACCAACTATCTCACTAGCCACTTCTTTTAACACCCTAGGATGAAGTCCGTCAGGACCCGGGGACTTGCCAGCCCGCAGCTCCAACAATTTGTTCGGTACCGCTTCCCTGGTGATTGTAATTTTCTTGAGTTCCTCTCTCCCTTCCATTTCCTGGCTTACAGCTAATACTGGGATGTTACTTGTATCCTCAATAGTGAAGGCCGATGCAAAATACCTGTTCAATTCATCTGCCATCTCCTTATTATCCATTGTTAATTCCCCAGACTCAGTTTCTATAGGACCAATGCTCACTTTGTTAACTCTTTTCTTTTTTAAAATATTGATAGAAACTCTTACTATCTGTCCTTATATTTCTAGCTAACTTTCTCTTGTACTCTAATTTTACCTTCCTTATCAATCTTTTAGTCATTCTTTGCTGTTTTTAATATTCTGCCCAATCTTCTGACCTGCTGCCCATCTTTGCGCAATTATATGCTTTCTCTTTAAGTTTGATACTATCTTTAACTCGTTAGTTAACCACGGATGGCAAGTCCCACCCTTGGAATTCTTCTTTCTCTTTAAAATGTATCTATTCTGTGCATTCTGAAATATCCACTTAAATTTCTACCACTGCATCTCTATTGACCTATCTCTTAACTTAATTTTCCAGTTCACTTTAGCTAGCTCTGCTTTCATGCCCTCATAATTGCCCTTATTTAAGTTTAAAATACTCGTCTTGGACCCACTCTTCTCTCCCTCAAACGGAATGTAAAATCCAGCATATTATGATCGCTGCTACCTAGGGGCGCCTTAACTATGAAGTCATTAATTAATCCTATCGCGTTGCACAATACCAGGTCTAATATAGCCTGCACCAAAAGAAATACTACACTATAGAAAAGGAAGCATTCGGGCCTTTCTTAGCTCTTCAACATTTTAAAGCCTATGTGAATAACAGATACAGAGATTCCATTTCACACGGACCCTGCTGTAGAATCTTACATCTACATTATACAGCAGTGAACGAGAAGTGACCTACCGCCTTCAACTGAACTTTCAATCAAGAAAGAAATCTACAATCGTCTCAAGCCTGCAGCCATTGAGAACTTGTTTTCCAAGAGAATTCAACAGGTTTATCGTGACCTCCCCCCATGAAGTCTTCTTACTTTTTTTCCCCCAATCGGTCTCTTGTGTGTGTGTCTGTGTGTGCGCGCGCATGCGAGCAAGCGAATGCGTGATAGGATGCGGTTGCAACAATTTTGGGTTCCGGTGTATTGATCAATAAACAACTGACTTTCTGTTTTTTAAACCTACACAAAAACCTGTTGCTGTCTGTTTATTTGAAAAAAAAACACTAAGGGGTTAAACCCTAATAACAAAATACTTGCTGCAGTCAGGTGGGGATTTTAACAGTGGGAACCACCCACATCACATCACATGGCCATAACAAGGGCTATGGGGAAAGAGCATGGGACTAATTGGATAGCTGTTTCAAAGCGCTGGCACAAACAGGATGGGCCAACTCAAGTGCTGTATGACTCTATGGTAAGAACAAATCAAACTGTCAGCCGAAAAAGGGAGTTTCAGCAATTAGGAGTTAGATTGAAGAACAGGATTTTCAGCATAATAATCTCACGATTATTCCTGGTGCCACATGGAAGTGAGTCAGGGGTAGAAACATAAGGGAGGAAAATGTAGGCTACAGAAATGGTGTAGAAGGGAAGGGTTCAGGTTCCTGAGGCATTAGAATAGATGGGGCCTGAACAGGATGAACAGACTAAAGCTAAGCAAGGCTGCAACCACCACGCTTGCTGGAAAAGCAATTAGTGCTGCAGCAGTGGGAGGGTTTAAATTAATATGGCAGGGGAAAGGGCAAGAAAAAAATGAACAAACAGAAAGGAAACCAAAAGGGCACAGTGTGTAGTAAAGGAAAAGGAGAAAAGAACAGATCAGATGGAGGACGAATTAAAAACAGTAGACTGCAGAACACAGAAACAGATTTTAACTATTATTGTGAATAAAGATAACATAATAACACTACCATAATCATGGGCCTGGATTTTCCTTGACCCATTGGAAACATGATAGGTCAGGTCCTCTCCCGCCTATGTGATTTCATTGACACTCAGATGCATTTCTTAGGCTAGGAGGAAGGGGTGTAATTTAATAAGCAAGATGGGTAAGGCCGGGAACCCAACTGCTGAATAGACATCAGCGACTGGGGGGGAGAGAAACACAGCTCATAGAGCTAGGCTGTAACCAACTGAGCACAGAGAGAGAGAGAAAGAGCACAGTAAGAGGAGAATAGCAGAAAGAGGACCAGACCCTCAACCGCATATTGCACTCCCATCCTTCCAATGTTCCTTATTCCACATTCTGAAAGCAAGAACTGGCGTCTGAGTGAAAAGTGAAGCAATTACCACACGGATTGCACCTGAAAGCATGAGCACAATGGAATATTTACAGGCACCTTGGTGATATTCAATTTTGTACTAATCCCTAGGTTTCAATCTTCATGTTTTTCACAAAGGTAAACGTCATCCACAATCATTGGCAATGAAGTGCTGTGGGTCGCAGTAGGAAAACCATCAGGCTCTTTCATAGGCGAATGAAGGAAGCTTTACAACTTTCCAGCAAACGGGCCAGGGAGGCAATAAGGGAGGCCGAGGTTGGAGGGAAGCTGTCAGATTCAGGTTGATAATGAGATTGCTAGCCTATAATACTGCAAGTGCCTCCATCTTCAGACAGTCTGATTGATTGAACAGCTGACTATCATTCTAAGGTAAGAGTACACTCTCCTGAAATGAGTGGCCTTTATGTAACTCATAGATATTGGCCTTTTACAGAAAGCAGGATCTGATAAGCAGCCTGGCAGCTCCACAGTGCTATTCTCACACCTGATTCACCAACTTTATCATGTACTTTCCCAATTCAAGCACTAACCCAGATACACTCGCTCAGTGCGTGTGACCGATTCAGAGAGTAAATCCTAAAATGAAAATGAGCAGGAGGAACTGGAAAAGATGGTGAGGAACCAGATGTTTGAAGGAAAAGGGAATAAAGGGATACAGGAAGAGGATGGGCACATTGGTTTAGGACTATTGCCTGTGTGGAGGATAAAGGCTAACATGGACTGACTGGGCCGAACTGTGCTGTAACTTCTGTGTAATTCTATGTGTTCTTTGAAGAGTCAGGCACAAGTTTCCCAGAGCTGCAACATGCATCATTTTCTGGGTCTATTGCATAACTACTAATGTTAAATCCAATATATTGTAAAACACAAGAGTTTGGTGATGTGGGAAAGCCGCTACCATATCAAGTCGCCTTTTCATATTGAACAGTAAAATATCAGATTGCAATCATTGAGACACAAAATAATATGAACAAAACTTCAGCAAATTTAGAGCCTCAGTCTAACATCTCATCTGAAGGTCAGCTTTCCAATGATGCAGCACTTCCTCAGTACTACAGAGGAGAATCAGCCAAGTTTATGGACTCAACTCCTCAATATACAAAGCCCCACCTTCTGATTCAAAGACAAAAGCAGCAGACACATAAAAAAAAACCAGAATTAAATATTAGTATATTGTTATGGCCTGATGACGAAGCGTCGAAGGGCTTCCTTCTTTTCCCTCTCCTTGTTAGACCGCAACATGTTTAATTCTTTCTTAAAGTGGGTGTACTGGCCAATTCAGTAGATGTTTGATTATTTACTTGCTATGATCATAACAAGAACCAGTCGGACAGGTTTTCTTGAGTTAACAAAGAAAGAGGTTAACTTTATTGCACCTAAACCGAACTAATAAAATAATACACAACGTGCCAACTTTCACTCTCTCACACACACACCCTTTAGAGATTTACACAAACACAAACAGGTTACAGAGAGGGGAAAGGTAGATTGGTTGAGGTAGAGTCCGTAGAAAAAGGTATCCAGTCTGTGGAGTTTGGCGATTCGGTTAGCTTCTAGCTGAATTCAATGGCCCTGAGGCCTTCAGCTTGAAGAGGTAGATGACTGGTTCAGTGAGTTTCTTGGAGATAGCGACACAGACGGTTTTCTCCAACGGGGTTTCTGATTGTAGCCGAAATATGCAAAGGTGGTCAGTCAAGAGGCAGTATTTGAAAGCTTTCAAGCTGAAATGGAGAGGGGGTGGGGGAGAGAGAGACAGAAAGAGAGTGGGGGGGGGGGGGGAAAGAGAGCGAGAGAGAGAGAGGGCCCCTACATAGGGTCTGCTCATGTCAGAGTCCAGTTGCTTCTCCTCTGCTGCAGAGAAAAACACCAGCTTTAAACCAGAGATGGGGAGGGGCTTGTCACATGACAGTCACTCAATGATTTAAACATAGCAATTAGCAGTATTTCCCAGAACCGCAATAGGGTTCCCCTTGTCCTCACTTTCCACCCCACCACCCTCCCTATCCAAAGGATCATCCTCCACCATTTCCGGCACCTCCAGCAAGATGCCACCACCAAACACATATTCCCCTCCCCTCCCCGTCACCATTCCTAAGGGATTGTTCCCTCCGTGACACCCTGGTCCACTCCTCCATCACCCCCAACACCTCCTCCCCTTCCCACGACACCTTTCCATGCAATCGCAGGAGGTGCATTACCTCCCCCTTTAGCTCCTCGCTCCTCACCATCCAAGGCCCCAAACACTCCTTCCAGGTGAAGCAGCGATTTACCTGTACTTCTTTCAATTCAGTATACTGTATTCGCTGCTCACAATGCGGTCTCCTCTACACTGAAGGACCAAACGCAGATTGGGTGACCGCTTTATCGAACATCTCTGCTCAGTCCAAAAGCATGACCCCAATTCCGGTTGCTTGCCATTTCAACACATCACCCTCCCACCCATGCTCTCATGCCCACATTTCTGTCCTTGACCTGTGCAGTGTTCCAGTGAACCTCAATGCAAGCTCGAGGAGCAGCAGCTGATATTTTGATTAGGCACTCTCCAGCCTCGCAGACGCAACCTTGAGTTCAACAATTTCAGAGCATGACTGGCCTTTTTTTATATTTTTCTTTTTTTTTCTTTCTTAACCATGTGCCTGTTTTTTCATGCAGAGTTGCTCATTACTCTGCCATTAACACTCTCTCTAGACTAATGCTTTGTCTTTCACCACAAACATTAACACGCTCTTTGCCTTTGTCCCATGACAGCTTTGTTATTTAATCTCTCCTGCCTTCTGCCCTATCACACACCTAGCCTTTTGTTCTCTTCCCCACCAACCCTGCCCTTTCACTTGCTAAAAACCTAATTCTTCTCTAACCTTTGTCAGTTCTGATGAAAGGTCATGGACCTGAAACATTAACTCTGCTTCTCTCTCCACAGTTGCTGCCTGACCTGAGTATTTCCAGCACTTCTGTTTTTATAGCAGTATTTCTCTGCATGCCGAAAGAATGGGTAGTTCCTTTAAACTTCCTAGGTCTTCGTTCTTGCTGGGAAATGCAGACATTTTGTCCCCCTCTTCACAATCATTGCAGTGTGGGATACAGTGTTGCAAATTAGGTCGCAAACTTAAGCTAAAAGGAGGACTTTGCTGGCAGCTTGTCTTTTAGAAATGTCTTTTAAAAAAATTAATTAATTAAGATCTCCAGTCAGTGGATTAAAAGAAATTATTATTCAAAAATGCACATTGGTGTACAATATAGTTAATCGGTTTGTAAAGTTGTTAATTAATGAAAAGCAAAATCCTGAATTACAACCAGATTCAATGGCATTGTGCTGGTGACTCAAAGCAAAACCTTGAACCTCACATATTGTGAAATCCTTTGCAGCCACACATTTCAGCTGAAATGATTGCTCCTCTGATTCTGAATTACTACTTACTTCTCCCTTCACCACTACACTATCACCAGAAGCCAATTCTTCAGCCAAATGTATGTATTCAATAGAATTCTCATTTTCTTGCTCGTTCCATTTGAGTCAAATCAAAATTCTGTCCATCAGCCCTCCCCAAACTCCCTGCTCAGCATCCACCTCGATCTCATAAAGACATCGAACATACGGGGGTTAATTTTAACCTTGAGGAAGTTTCAGGCAGGTGGGGGCTAGGATGAGTGCAAAACATACTTAATGGCTTAAGTTACAGCCCAGGGTATTGAAACTCCCTCATTTAAATATTGCTCATTAACTCTCCACCGATAACTGGTGGGAAAGGGGTGCAGAGCAGCTGCTGGCAACAACAACCTATCGCGCCTTTAACATATTGAAATATCCCAAGGCACTTACAGCAGCATCATAAAACTAAGTACTACACTGAGCCACATATGGAGATATTAAGTCCAATGCTGTTAACAAATCATCCTTTTTATGGGACTTGGCGACAGTATACTTAAATGCACTGTTAAAATACCATATTACAGCAGCAGGAGCACATTACAAATTGAGATCTGTGGTGAGCTGGGAGGTAACAAAGCTAACAAGAATAAAATAACATTCCTATTGAACTCCCTGCCTGGGATTTTACCCAGCGACGGGGGCCACAACCCCCAGCAAAAGTGCTGCTGAGAACGTCGTGTCGCGCCTTCTGTGGGAGGCCTGACGAATCAAGTGCCAATTAGACATTTAACTGGACAGTGGCACACCTTCCACAGGATCAAGGACCCCAGCGATGGAAGTCCCACCTTCTGAAAGCTGCCAGCCAATCAGACGCCAATTCTTTAACTGAGCAGCGCCACCGCGAAGGTGGTGGCAGCTGCCAGTGGAGCACCCAGCCAAGTGGAGCGGCACTGGATGCAGGCCACTGGTAGGTCAGGGTGGGACTGATCTCCAGGGTTGGGGGTAGCAGTGGAGGGGTGTGTAGGAAATAAGCAGAAAAGGCTCTCATCAGCAGCTCTACCCTCCTCTCTTCCCCCACCCCACCCCCCACCTTCCCAATGCCAGGTCTATCAGGCACTGTGCTTTTTAATGAGGGTCCCCACCTCCCCTCCGGAGCTGGTAAGCAACCCGCACGCATTTTCCTTGCTGTGCTTCCCATGTGGCAATTGACCTGCCTGCTGCTGGGCTAATGTGGCAGCAGGATAAGCAACTTATTTGGGCATTAATTGCGCACTTAAGGGTCTCAATTGGCAGCAGGGTGGGAAGGCTGTTCACAGGCCTTCCTATCCCACACTTAACTTAGGTGGAGGCGGGAAGGTGGCAGGGTCCCCCCATTGCCACCATCCCACCTGATTACATACTCACCTCCAAATCTGCCGTGAGGGACTGCATAAAATATCCCCCCCATGTTGAGGGTGTCTCTCAAACATATACACAATGTCATCACAACGTGTACTGCAACTTTTAGAATCATGAATTTAATAATTTTACTTCACCAACTCTAGCAGTCCCTCAATGAACACAACTCTCTCTCCCCTGAAATAGGCCAAACTAGCACTGCACATGCTGGAGTAATTACTGAAATCTCTCCAGTTCTTACATTTTAATTGGCTTTTTCAAAACAAAAATGTTATTTGACTTGGCTTTGAGATGATGGTTACCATAAAATGATTTCTTCATAAACTAAAACCAAATGCTCCAAGGCATAAAATAAAACCTTTTTAATCTGTTTCCATTACTGCCCCACCATATTTTAGACTAGTATCCATATTTGCAACTACATGCTGGCATATCAACTGAGACATTTGTTAATCACAATGATCTTTAAGCAGTGAGAAGTCTGTTACACTATGTTTTCCTTGTAACTGATAGGACAAAAACAGCTGACTATAGGATTATCATGTTGGCAGGGAATAACCAATATTATTTTACTGCCCTTGTAATTATTTCCGCAGTCTAAGAACCTTTACTCCAGTCTGGAGTGTCAACAAGATTTGTGTAACATTTGCTTCACCTGAACAATCCTCACATACATCAACACGTAATAATGTTTGAGATAACATTACTTGGCATCTCAACCTTCAGAATGTGGGCAATATGAAATTCAAAACAGTGACTGGGTTTGCTTGATTTTCAAGCTCTGCAAATAGTCAAAGAGTCTTTATAATAAAGAAATATTACACTACATATTTTTGTGGAGACTTATGTCGCAGGCCTTTTCTGCCATTTTAGCCACTTTTGTAGGTTATTATGCAATTCTAACAATACACTGGACCAAATACTTTCTCCTTATGAAAAGAAAAAGTCCAGACATCAAAACAACTTATATTTAACCTAAGACTTCCCAGCATCAAATCTGGTATAATTTTATCTGAACACTAAAACAATTTAACAGTACAGTTTTTGTACTTACCTAGTAGCAGCCAGCTTTGGAGAATTCATTATCTGCCAGATAATATCACAATACTTGTACAGCTCACTGAAATACATGGAAAACTAAAAATGTCAACAACACAAACATTTTATTTTTAAAAAAAGAGCTTAATTGTTACAGGTGGAGAAAGTTAAAGGAAAAATTAGTTTTGTTGACAATGCTGAAAATACACAGCAGTTTAGTCAGTTTTTAATGGAAAAAACAATATGTTAATGTGCTGGGTATGGATCCTTCATCAGTACTGAAAAATAGGAGGTGGACATGGATATTAATAAAATCAGAAATAGGGATGGCATATAAATAAAGCAGACAAACTAAACAGGAATCAAGAATAGATTGATAGAATGGATCTCACCGTCAAGTCGTGGACAGAAGCACACAAGATTAAAAAAAACAATTGCGACTTGCACCCAAAGCAAATGCAAAGTCAGCAGAAAATAGCTGTGTGCACTGCTTTGCGTCAAATTCGGCTTCAGGCCACATTTGAAAGCTGTGGGTACCAAATAGGTGCCCCAGTGTAGCTTGCTGGTTGGGAATGGTGAGAAATTGGTCGATAGGGTAGGCCATCCTGGTGGTGGGGTCAGTTACACAAGGGAGGGCTCAGAATATGCTGAAAGCAGGCCAGAGATCATTTGTCACCCCAAAAGTATGTTTTTTGTAAGGTCTCCAACAGCCCCTTTAAGGAAGTCTAGTTAGGTTGCTCAATGCCTACTGTACCTGGGAGGAGTGTGCATTGCACAAGTTCTGCCCATTTAAATCTGCATTTTGTAATGGTGGTCCTACAATTGGCGTAGGATTCCAATTTGATTATTTAAGCAGCCTTATACCTGCTTCAGGTGGTTGCACTGCTTTCCCATTTACAAGTCTGCCTGATGGCATCAAATGGGAATCCAAGGTAACCCTCTTGCCCCATTTTCAATTGATCACCCATATTTCAAGAAAAAAATGGGTGTCCATGAGCTGAATTTCCTCTCCACAAGTTGTGTCCACAACGTACCCCTAGAGTTTTCACATTTTCCCAGGTCTCCCACTTTCGCAGCTCTTTATGCACTATTTGTCTTTGAATGTCTTGGTGCTTCCATCCATTCTTGGACTGCGATGATCTGTTACATCATTCCACTCATCATTCATCTATGGGCATGTCAGATTGCTTTTGTATACATATTATCCTCTTCTCTTTTTCTGATTGTATTAATATACCTGTCTGACTCTTTATTTTCAAATTTGAAGAAGAGTTGGCACCCAACATATTAAACTTGTTGATTCTCTCCACACAGGCTGTGTTTTCCTAGTACTTTCCACATTTGTTTCAGCTTTTGCACTTGCTAGGCTGTTGGTGCTGTGGAACCCTGCCCATTAAAAGAAAAGAAAGCAATAACTTGCATTTATACAGGGTCATTCACAATTCAGAACATCCCAAAGTGCTTTACAGCCAATGAAGTACTTTGGAAGTGTAGGAAATGCACATGCCAATTCGCACACAGCAAGGTCACACAAATAGCAATGAGATAATGACCAGATATTGGCCCAGGAATTGCAGTTGTAAACAGGGCAAAACTATAAGTTCTCGCCATCATTACTGTGTAAAACTACAGCAACTTCTGGTGTCTGCATTGGCGCAGTTAAATGCTGAAATCTGGAAGTTGCTGTCAGTGATTACCCAGTAGAGTAATCCACAGGGTGCGCTGTTGCAGTCTTTGCCGATGCAATTAACACAGAATCAGTGATTTGACACAAACTTCAATTTCTCTGCACACTATTCTCACCTTAAAAACCATTGAAATGTTAAGCCTTGATGAATGAAATGTAGCTAAGTTTTTAATAGCGTACTAAAGTCCCTTGATACAGAGATCGATAAACGCATGGGGAAAGCAGCTATCACCTTTGGCCGACTTGCGAAACACGCATGGGATAACACCAAGCTGACCCTTAGGACCATGCTGATGGTTTATAGGGCCTGTGTTTTCAGCATCTTGCTGTATGGCTGTGAAACATGGGCGACTTACAGCCACCAGGAAAAAGAGCTCAATAATTTCCACCTTCTCTGTCTGCGGCACATTATGAGTTTATCCTGGCAGGACAAAATCACAAATGCGGCAGTCCTTTCAAAGGCAAAGGCAGAGCTCCCATGTATGTTGGCACTAATCAAACAGAAGTGGCTTTGGTGGATAGGACATGTCCGCAGGATGAAAGATGGTCACATATCCAAGGATCGTCTGTATGGTGAGGTAGCCGGGACCAGACAACCAGTGGGGTTCACAAAGTTCCGTTTTGAGGATGCTTGCAAGCATGACATGAAGACCCTAAATGTCAACTATTGCACCAGGGAGTCACTAACTGGTGAAAGAGGGTAATGGCGACACATTCTGTGGACTGGTGTGCACGACCATGACGACCAGTGGCTACAGCAGCTTGGCAACAGGCGCCAAAGTGAAAAAACAACTCTCAGCGTCACTTGGCAGTTTCACATGTGGTAGTTTTGGCAGAACCTGCCTCTCAAGGATTGGCCTTCACAGCTATCAACAAAGGTGCACCAAGAGAAGGCACCCCACCTAAATGGATTGTTTGCTGTATATCCATCATCTTTTGTAGATGGAAGGATGTTAACCAAGTTATAATTACTGCTGAACAACCTCTCAGGCCCCAAAATCTAATTTTATATGTGTGGAGTATCATTCCCTACATTCCATGACAAAAATATCCATGATTTTTAAAATAATGCAAAAAAGACTAGCATAGGAGAATTACTGTATAGAAGGCATCTACTGAATTAAGCAATGGATTTTATTTGCACTCATCAGTACAATAAATAAAAGTAGTGAATACTGAATGTAACAAAATCCCCAAAATTGGTACTTTGCCCAAATTCCTACTTGGTACAAGTGGTGAAACTAAATACTCCAAAAATTCTTGCCTTGTGCAAGTATTTATATGGTTCACTCTTTTCAGCCTTGGCGATGCCCTGCACCATGAACCTTGAACCTTATCCTTGGCTTCTTGATAAAAACAAACTTTTTCAAAAAAAATCCTGTTTGAAACACTCTGCTAATTGTTAGCCCATTGTACAAACTGAGTACAAAGGCAAGAAAATGAGCTTCCAGATGCACATCAGGAAGCACTGTAGTAAACAATGAGTGCGTCAGAACTTAATCATAAAATAAATCAACTACAGTAAAATCATTTGGTCCATCGCACTGTGGGTGAAAATTGCAATACAATGCTGCCTGACCTTTCTTAAAATAATCAAGTTGCAATGGAAAAATAGGCAGCATCCATGGAGAGTTCAACAACTTAATTATCCTATCTTCACTTTTGCTCAATGTAACGGATGGTGTTATTTAAGACTGGTAAATTAGCATGGTAATACAAATTTAATTACTTCTATTCAAAGTTGTCCTGACCTCAAGCTTCATGTGTCTATTTGAACGCTATGTCCTATTTTAGGTCGTGGAAATCACACAGACAGAGAGCTATAATGATTTGCTTTTGTCCTGTGCACTGAACAACTGTTGTGAAGACCATCAGTAACAACAATGGAGTGAATCAAAACAGATCCGAGAGAGATCTGGGATGCTGCACTGGAATAAAAGACTTGCAGGACTAATGCACAGGTTGTACCCTAAACACAACATAAAAATCCCGGGCAAGTGGTGGGCGCAGCAGCGGAATGGGGTGCAAAAACAACTAGATTCTCCAATTGCACATTATGTTCAATCCTCAATTGTATAATATAGCCAAAGTAATAACTGTTAAAATTATGACAAATCAGAGACTACAAAGCGAGCATTAAGTGAAATATTCCAACTTGTAAATACCTTCCCCCTGCCCCCAACATCCTCCACTGCAAGAGAGCTTCAAATCACAAAATAGTTTCTAAGGGTCATGGCAATACTATATAGTCCTACATGTATTTGTGGTTTAGACAAGTTTCTGTTATAACATTAGTGTACTGATTTTTTGGGTGGATTTTGAGATAGGAGTCATTTCTGCTGGATTTCCATCCTATAATGAGTTCTCACAGCACCCAACATACTCTGGGATCTTTCATGTGCTTGCCAAAGCTGCTGTAGTTCATTCCCATATAGTACAACCAACAAAAAGAACACTGGATTCCCCAGTCTTGTAACTTGTGTTCCAGGTCTCACAGTTCCAAAGCCATGGCCAACCTTATCCCCAGTCTCTGCTGGAAATGTGGCACATACTCACCCACTTCCTACTACTCTATGAATCAGCCAGTGCAATCACTGGCATTACCTAATCCTGCCTGATGGAAGTATCTGAGCTGGTGCTTGGAAGTGGGAAAGTAAGTGACGTAGGGGAAAATCAGCAGAGGAAGTCTTGCACGGCCTTATCCTCGAGCACTGTTTCTTTCACATCATTGTCATCACTCTTATCATCATAATTCATGAGCAAGAGTTTCTTGCCTCCTGCTCCTCATCTTCCTCCTCTTCCATAACCACCCTCTACCCACCCACCCCAACTGATATAGTGCATCAGAAGGAAAGGAGGTCATGAGCTAATCCAGCCAATTACCACCATATCAGTCTACTCCCGATCACCAGCAAAGTGATGGAAGGGGTCGTCGACAGTGCTATCAAGCAGCACTTACTCAGCAACACTTACTCAGTTTGGGTTCTGCCAGGGCCACTCAGTTCCTGACCTCATTATAGCCTTGGTCCAAACATGGATACAAGAGCTGAACTCAAGAGGTGAGGTGAGAGTGACTGCCCTTGGCATCAAAGCAGCATTTGACTGAGTATGGCATCAAGAAGCCCAAGCAAAACTGGAGTCAAGGGGAATCAGGAAAACTCTCCACTGATTGGAGTCATACCTAGCGCTAAGGAAGATGGTTGTGGCCAGTCATCTTAGTTCCAGGACACTGCTGCAAGAGTTCCTCACGTTAGTGTCCTAGGCCCAACCATCTTCAGCTGCTTCATCAATGACCTTCCCTCCATCATAAGCTCAGAAATGGGGAATTTTGCTGGTGATTGTATGAAGTTCAGTACCATCCGCAACTCCTCAGATACTAAAGCAGCCCATGTCCATATGCAGCAAGATCTGGACAACATTCAGGTTTGGGCTGATAAGTGGCAAGTAACATTCACGCCACAAAGCGCCAGGCAATTACCATCTCCAACAAGACAGAATCTAACCATCTCCCCTTGACATTCAACAGCATTACCATCGCCGAAACCCCCACTTTCAACATCCTGGGGATTACCATTGACCAGAAACGGAACTGGAGTACCCATATAAATACCATGGCTACAAGAGCAGGTCAGAGGCTGGGAACTTTGTGGTGAGTAACTCAACTTCTGTCTCCCCAAACCCTGCCACCATCTACAAGGCACAAGTCAGGAGTGTGATGGAATTCTCTCGACTTGCCTGGATGAGTGCAGCTCCAGAAACACTCAGGAAGCTCAACACCAGAACAATGCAGCCCACTTGATTGGTACCCCATCCACCACCTTCAACACCGACGCACAGTGGTAGCAGTGTGTACCATCTACAAGATGCACTGCAGCAATTCACCAAGGCTCCTTAGACAACGCCTTCCAAACCCATGACCTCTACCACCTAGAAGGACAAGAGCAGCAGATGCATGGGAACACCACCACCTGCAAGTTCCCTCCAAGCCACACACCACCCTGACTTGGAAATATATCACCTTTTCTTCACTGTTGCTGGATCAAAATGCTGGAACTTCCTAACAGCACTGTGAGTATACCTACCCCACACGGACTGCAGCAGTTCAAGAAAGCGGCTCACCACCACCATCTCAAGGGCAATAGGGATGGGCAACAAATGCTGGCCTTGCCAGCAACGCCCAGATCCCAAGAAAGAATTTTTAAAAAAGCTAAGAATGCTGAGTATAACCTCTTAAAACTCAGGTGACACAGATGGTTTGAAAGCCTCTGGATCTCTATTGCTTCACGGAATGCCATAGGAACTGTGTCGGTGTACACCCACTAACCAGCTGCATGCATTGTAGTATCAATCTTGCCATCTGCCACAGGTGGATGCAGTGACTCACCAGCAGCTCCAAGGCCTAGTCTTCATGGAGGGTGGGTGGAGCATAATCAACTCTATGCTGTCCAGGTGTGGAGGCATTGTGCATAGGTTTATCTAATTTTGAAGCCCCTCCCCTCATCCCTCAGGAGCTGCCCTACCGAACACTCGATGTGCTAACCACACAATCGACAGAAGCAGACTTGACATGACAAACTATCTGAATTTTCATCATTCTGCTAAAAAATATGCTGAGTTTGCATAATATGATCAGACTGTTACATCAACTGGAAATTGACCTGCCTTGTTCTGTCCCCACCTAAACGGGGTGTTTTTGGAAAGGTTCCCGCTGCCAAGCATACTCCACTAGTGATTAGCACTGCAACAGATGCTATGACTTTTTAAAACATTAACTTTAACTTTATTAAAAACTATTGTAGCTGATATGATCAACGACAATCATACTCTTCTACTTTTCATTAACCAGTGCAAACCTTTTCAGAATACAAATTATTTTGAAAATTACACACTTAGTGAATAAAATATATTCTACTCTTGCTCTTTATCTAAAAATAACATGCCCCAGAGACAGGCACAATGTTTTTATTCAAACCTTGATGTGAAGATTCAAAGGAACCAAGACAAATACAGTTAGAAAGGCAAGAAAAAACCAGATCATTACTTCAAAGGACACCAAATCTGTAGAACCAGAAAGAGTTGGAATTAAGTGAAAAGTAAATTTGGAATCAATGTCAAGAAAAACTTATCTACTCAGAGTGATGAATGTTTGAAATAATCTGCTAAGCAAGATTGTGGAGGCAAAAAGATTCTGATTATTCAAAATGCATTCAAATGTCACAAAAAAGAATAGTCAATGTACGAAATGCAGCGATGAACTTTAATGGGTTAAATGGTGTTTTTTTAAGTCCAATGTTTGCTGTGCTTTAAATAAAAAGGGCACTTGAGTCCCTGGTAGGATCATGCTGAAAACATGGAAAAATAATCCCAGAAAGGGTAATATCTAATGAATGTCACACTTTCACTGAGGCTGTACTATAAATAATATTCATTACGATATTGCACAATATGAGGTTGCACAACAAACTGCTGAGAGAAAAACAGATGTTTAAAAAGTTCACCAGTTCTGCTCTAAAGGTAGATAACCAATGTTGTTGATACATATTTATAGCAAAACAGTAATTAGTTTTCCACTCCAAAGAAAGTTGATTAGTATTTTCTGACAATAATATAAAGCCTTCTATTGGACACTGGCTACCAGAGATACAACTCTGTGTGAAAGATATCAAGAAGCACCTGATTATACGAGGATTTTTGCACTGAACTTATACTGAACTTATACTATGGATATATGTTCAGCTTGCAAATTATATTATGATGCCTCAAATTAGACTTGGATTCTACTCCACTGACATTCACCCACCATGTTGGTTCCACAGTCGAGAATTGAAATTGCTCCATAGCAGCCTGCTGACACAAATCCAACTTTTGGGCTGGCAGTCACATCATTCTAAAATAAAAGCAAAATACTGCGGATGCTGGAAATCTGAAACAAAAACAAGAAATGCTGGATTCACTCAGCAGGTCTGGCAGCATCTGTGGAAAGAGAAGCAGAGTTAACGTTTCGGGTCAGTGACCCTTCTTCGGGTCACTGACCCGAAACGTTAACTCTGCTTCTCTTTCCACAGATGCTGCCAGACCTGCTGAGTGAATCCAGCATTTCTTGTTTTTGAGTCACATCATTCTGTTGTTGACACAGGTACAAACAGGTTAAAGTCACTCCTTACAATGGGTGTTTCAGTTTCCTCTAAAACATAAGAGCACTGCTGTCCTTGCAGACTCACATACACAACACGCAATGTAGGACACACCTGTCTGCACATGTGCAATGACACCATCAACATCAGAGTAATCCACAGCAACTTTTACAGTGGTAACCATAATATGGCCAGCACGTGAATCATTATGTACTTCACTCAGATTATTGGAGCAGCAGTAGTATCATCAATAGGAAAACAAGAAACTCAAACAAAAATGCTGTCTATCCTGGAAATACTGGAAGAAGCAATTATAGGTATTGCTCAAAAAAGATTGGCAGAGTGCCAAAAAGCAATACACAATACACAATTAGACAAAGTGTCACTCAAACCTAAAATTCTCATCAGTGCTTTCAAATCTTTCCATGGCCTCGCTCCTCCCCATCGCTGTAACCTCCTCCAGCCCTACAACCCTCTAATATCTCTGCACTCCTACAATTCTGGCCTCTTGAGCAATCCCCATTTCCAATGCCCCACCACTGGTGGCTGTGCCTTCAGCTGCCTCAGCCTGAAGCTGTGGAATTCGCTCCTTAAACTTGTCCAACTCTATCGCTTTCTCCTTCTTTAAGACACTCCTTAAAACCTACCTGTTTAACCAAGCAGTCACTTGTTCAAATATCTCCTGCCACGGCTCAGTGTCAAATTTTATTTGCTAGCACTCTTTTGATGCTCCATGAGATGTTCTATTATGTTAATTAAACTTGCTTAGATAAATGCAAGTTGTCGGTGCTTGCTAAAAAAAAAATCCAGAAGCTGAAAGAAAGCTAACTTTTCAGTAAAAATCAAATGAACTCAAGGTATTGAGGTTATTGGTTCATTTTTTTGTGTGTGGATGTGTACATGGATAATTTTCAGTTTACCAAATAAAAGTAATTGAAAGAGGCCAAGGAGAGAAAGTGAACTTAGCATGAAATGCATTTTTTAAAGTAAAATAAGAATAATTTCAGTAGGGAAGGAAATGTCACAAATCCACCAGACTGGTACTTGGCATGCCTGTTTTCAACAAGGCATCCAGGGGTGATACCATAAAGTACTCTCCAATGACATCTGGTTGCCTGCATGCACTGAAATCACTTTTTTTTTTAAAGTTGGTAACTTAAGAAAATAGAATGTCCTTATCTAAGTGGTGAATGAATCTTTAACACATCCCAAACTTCCACATTTTTTTTTCTACTTGCCAATCTCAAAACCTCAACAAAAGAGGATCAATTCTAATCTTAATCCCAAATAGAAGTGCCTGGTAATGGTCACAACAAATACCATGAGAAGTACTGCTATTAGGCTATGAGCTATATTAAAACAGCAGCTGACAGTCTTGTTTATTAATAATGAAAATTATCTATCAAGCATTTTACCATGCCATTTATTGTTTTATGCAAGACATAAGGTTGAAATTCAAGATAGATATACAAATGTCCCTTGTTCATTATTGCAGTTTAAATTGGTGCAATACAGTTGAGTTTAAATTACATAAACTGACTTTGAATATTGACTGTAAGCTGCACCAACTTCTATCAAAATATTTACATAGCAGTGTGTATAAAATCAAGTTTAAAAACAAAACTAAACATGACTGTTTCAATCAGTAGAAAAGGTTTACAGCACTATGATAATCTATCACTGTTGACATTAATGTACAGTACGTACAACATGCAAAATGCAAGATATAATTGAGCCCACCACACAAGCAAAGAATGAAGTCAGCAAATGTTTACTTGTTGACAGGAAAACAGCTCAAAATTCTAGTCCTCATGAAAGGGAATGAATTACATTTAAAATTTTAATCGTCACTACAAAGTGACCCACTCCTGCTGAGGACATCCTGGCATCCCAGGATTCTGTGGAAATTTACTTGAAAAGTGCCTTAATAGCTTACAGCATCCAACCAAAAAGAACAAAACATTAAAATATAAGAAAATGATAATCAAAGAATGATACAGCCAAGGAGGCCATTCAGTCCATGGTGCCTCTACCAGCTCTTTGAAACAATTATCCAATTATTCCCACTCCAGTGCTTTTGTCCAACAGCCCCACAATCTTTCCTTTCCAATTTCCTGTTGAAAGCTATGTTGAATCCACTTCCACCAACCTTTCAGGCAGTGCACTCCAAATATATATCTTCATAACAAGGGTCCTCATCTTCCCGATGGATCTATTGCCAATTACCTTAAATCTTTGTCCTCTGGTTACCAACCCTCCTGCCAATGGAATGGAATTTCTCCTTATTTACTTCAACAAAACGGTTCATAATTTTGAACTCTCCCATTAACCCTCTCTACTCTAAAGGAGAACAATTCCAACTTAACTAGTCTCCACAGAACTAAGTTCCTCATCACTGGTACCATTCTAGTAAAACTCCTCTGCACCTTCTCCAAGGCCTTAAAATCCTTGCCAATGCTGGAAATGTGAACTGTTACCACCGAGACGGAGCAATGTATTGTCAATTCAGTCCCAGTACTCCACAAGTCACAGCATATTATCAAGGTTTTCCCACCTAACCGGACATCAGCCAAATTAAACACTTTATTAACCCCCAGAATAAAATACAGCAAACCAGGTATCTTTAGACAACAACAAGTTAACTATTTATTAATAAACTAAATCTTAACACTATTAAGATAAACCTATGTCTAAAAACTTTATAACTTATTTTCTCTGAACCCTAATGCACGCACACATACATTCAAAAATCAACATAGTATTTTCAAAATAGTATTTCTTTGAAATAAAATAAGTAGCTGGGTTGGAAGTCCTGGTTAGTTACTTTCCTGGTTGGTGAGGTGTCCCAGATTAGAACAATCAGATGCTACTCAAAGTCTCCAGGCGAATTTGACAATCTATAATGGATAGGCATTCGAAGCACTTTGGTTGCAGCAGGTGTTACACAGTTCTTTTTACAAGCAGTATAGCCACAGGTCTATTTGGATTCTAAAATTGGTAGGTTTTCAGCTGAAACTTTACTGAGAATTCCAGCAAACACAAAAAAACGACAGACAGTCCCTCTTGAAGGCAAATGTTCTTTTTTTCCGGGGTTTTTTTTTCTTCTTAGGCAATAACACAGCCGGTAACTCAAATGTAGTTTTTCTGCTAAGAGAAATAGACAGCTTCTTCCTTCAGAGAACGCTTTGCTGGACTCTAGTTCAAACTGGTTGAAGCCAGTCTTTATCTGCAGTTAAAAGTTACAGTACACCATGTGACCTCTCTCTCTTGCTGTGGCTTAGGAAACAGGTACAGCTGCTGGCACACTGTGATCAGTCTTAAAGCCACACTGTTTTTAAACAGAGGAGGAAAAAACAGTTCCGTGACAGAACAAATAGGTTCCCACTAAATTTTAAGTGATTCGCTGACAATTTGTGGTCTACACATTACCGTAGTCACAGAAGCTACAAACACCTGGATTTATTAAGCACCTTAATCGTACAACTCTTCCTGCCAGAAACTGCTGGAAACTCAATGTGTTTCTCAGAACACTGCATTTCTTCCCAAAAATAGTGCTCAGCACTTCCTGTCTGCTTCAGGAATTAATTCCTGGGTGGTTTTTTTTTTAGAAAAAGCATTCCTTTTTTAAATTCTTTCCTTTTTTGGCTGCATTATTGAGAAAGTTCACCACTACTAAGCATAGAGACCTGGAAGCTGGGAAACTCGACTCTGGTCTGCTCCAAGTTAGCTGAGCTCACCTCAGGAGGCAACGAGGTGCCATAACTGGTGCCCCGAATTACACAAGTAGAAAATCAACTCGGATTCTCATTCCTGATCACCAGCTGGAAATGTGCATATACAAATGCCAGGTGAAGACAAGTTTGGATTTGGCTGTGATCTTCCCCGCCCATCCCATTGTTTAATAGTCTACTGACACTGCTTAGGCTCACACACAATTGATGGCCACTTGAGGCAGAGTACTGGTCTGGTACTGGCAAGCACTTGTGGAATTGTATCCCAGCAAGGAGAAGAAGGCAATGGAGAAAATTGGTGACAAAGAAAAAACAAAACAATAGTCTTCCCATGTTCTCAAACCCATTCATAAGTGTTTCACATATTACAACAATTTGAAAAAAAATCATTCCAATTGTTCAGGGCAAGCACAGTGTTATAATAGCTACACCATACTAAGTTTTATCGTTTTTACTTCTTTACACTCAAATGTTCTGATTGCATTTTCAACTCAATTTATTCAAGTTACAGTAAATGATTCAGATTCTGAACCAATATATATCAAGAAATCTATTTATTCATCTATTTTGATATAACTGCAATATTATATCCTAATATGGCACTTTACTGCAATTAAATAAGATATCAAACTATCATATAGCAGTCTGTATTGTATGGATGAATATTTTCCAAACCTGATATTAATGCGAAAAAAGAAAATTTAGTTAACTCTTAATACCACCTCCCACAGCAGCTTTTAAAATACAGTAGTCACAAAATTAATGTCTGTAGATCACTCACAATGGTAATAATTGAACAATCTTTGAAAACTCCTCAACACCCAGCACAGCTGCACAATTAACATCGACATGTGTCACGACTTCACTTGCAGTGACACCGTGGGAAAGACGGTACCTAGCTGTTCAGGCTCCCGCAACCTCTATGAGCTTCCTCTTCATCATTACAATCGCAAGTGTATCTTAACTCACAGTAATTTGTTACAAAACTACATTCAGCTTTTTTGTTTGGTCTGACTCAGTTTTAAATGGTCATGAAATGCCAGAATGATAAAAAAAAACTGAATAGCCTAATGGAGTCATATAAATTAACTGCAAAAATAGATACAAAAACCACCAAAATGAAAAAGAGATTAATTTAACTGGCTGAATCTTGAGCAAAAGCAATCTGCAATTGCCACCAATTGCACCACAGGGCATAATGCAACATAGTACACTGTTATTTGGGCTGCAAGTAGGACAAAATGTGCAATCTGAGGAACATAAGCATTTTTTTAATAACAAAAAATGATTATTTACAAGAAGGATTACAATTGGTCCCACAACATTTTAATGAAGGGAAAGGGAAATAAAGAAATCGCACAGGAAGTCCAATGAAACTTCAGAATCTTAAATGTTCTGAATTGGACCAATAAAAATTTCAGAATTTACCCAGTTTGGATCTATTGGACCCCAATCCTACCTGATCTGTGGAGTAGAAACACAGCAAAAGTGGTTATTCCTAAAAGTCTAATGTTTTCTTAGGAGGTAACATCAGATTTGAATTAAGGTTCAGATTCCAGGGCTATAAATTTTACCCTAACAAGAACATTATCTGGGAATAGGAATTGTGCACTGTATCATGTATTCTATTTTAAATGGAGTTTTATGGTTCTTGCACAAGTACTCTTTAAAAGCACATAAATGCTGAAGTTTACATATCACAATGAAAACTTCTTTGGAGATACGTTACTACAGGTCTCTATTTTATAGACAAGGCCAAGTAAAATGGAAAATTCTGAACTTGCATCATTACCATCCCCATCACCATTAAACTTATTGTGCTATTTAGATATATCGAGATACTGCAGCAGTCCACAAAAGGTTAAATTGAACTGTTTCACACTATCAGATTATATACAGTGGCATATCAATCCTTTAAAAATTTACCAACCTGTGGAAAAGTGCTGCTGACAATACCAAGACCTCCAAATTTGTAGCATTACACCAGCAGCACACTGCGTCCTCGAAGCCCTTTTGTATTTCCGAGGGTTTTCGTGTTGCTGTTGGCTGCTTTCCAGGCGCCTGTTGTTTTTCTGTTTTTTTTTTAATCTCCAGGAAAAAAAAGCACTAAAAGCAAAACGTGATGTCCTTTAAACAGCTCATCTTCCTCACGACGAGGCAAATAATTGAGGAACTAGACGATTCAGGCTGCATTGTTTGAGGAAAAGAATGTACGGCGGGTCCTCCAAATCCAGCTTCCATCTGCTGAGTAGCCATTAAAACAAACTTCTGTCTCAAATTACTGAGACAAGTTACTGAAGTGGCCTCAATAATGTAGGACTGAAAGCTATCCACCACAGACTTAGAAATAGTCAACTTTAAAAGGCTGCATTTGAAAAGAATTTTGCAGCTGCTATTGGGGAAATTACAGTTCAACTTGCGTGTGGTTCAAGCATCTTTTTCCAGATGTTTAACCCAATGTTGTTCAGTGGAGCAGAACAAGCTCTGAACATGGTAAACAAGACCATATATGTAAACGTTGAGTTGTTTTGCCAATATATTCTTCTTATTAAGGAAACAGTATCTGTTGTTAATGGATTGTGAAAAGATTCACTTAAATTTCTGGTCGATTTTCAAAGCAAAGTGTGTACGTGCTTATGACCTGGTGGTCCAATCACTAAATGTACACACGTCACATTGCAGTCTAGTAGGGCATGAGTATCGCTCCTCAATTCCCCTTACAGCAGGTTGATAATATTAAGTTGAGAAACTTCCCAGAAAGAATGGCGGAAAATATATTTTTTAAAAATTAGACAACTAAATCGCCTAGTCGCATGCTACTGTAGTGCTACAAAGCACATGGAAACACATAATTTGCCTAACTCTGGAGTCAAAATGATATATCACACTTGGTACGGAAAGGGGAGCCTATTTATTCTAAAAGGCATGGAGCGGGGTGATATTCGGCAGCTCCTTCAGCCACTACAGAATCTTCAAAGTGACCAAGATGGGGTCTTGACCTGCAACTCTGGTTTAGCCCGTGTTTAGCACAAGATGCCATCTTGGTAAAGGAGTTGAAGCTTGCTCTGGGAACGGCAGCCCAGGTGATTGCTAAGGCGCTGATTACCACTTTAATTGCCTATTAGCATTTATTAAGCAGGCTGCACAGCATTTTGGTTGATATCACTTGACCTAACACCCTCCTAACCGCGACTAGCTGAACAAGAGTAACCAAGTTGTTGCTGAGAATTTTCAGCACTACTTAAAAGGCATGTCACTTTTTATTGATCACTTGCTGCTGGTGGTGTGAAGAGGACATCTAAAGCACCTCGGGAGACTTTTTGGGACACTTTGTCAAGATTTCACCAACATTCTATCAACATTTATTCCGGAAATTCTCTGAGGATTTCACCTAAAATGAGTGAGGGTTGTGCTACTTTATTGTATAGGAGTCACCAGGAGAGAGGGAGTGTTTTAGACATGGCAATTTGCGCATTGATCACCAGAGGCTCGATTTCTCAGTCAAATTCAGCACTCTCTGCGCATGCACATCCAGTTCAGGACTGCATATACGCACCGGATCAGTTATGCCCGTGCCTCCGCCTAGGCTCCGGAGAGCCGACTGCAGAGGAACCGAGAAGTGGGGGCCTGCTGAAGCACATTGCTTTGCTGAGCCTGAAGCTGTCTTGCTGCCTGCCTTGCCAGGACTATGTGGAGCCTGAAGCTTTTTTGCCCGTCCCTTGCCTAGAGCCTGAAGCTGTCTTGCTGCCTGAAGCTTGTGGAGCCTGGACCATGAAGCTGCTGCGGTCATACTGGTCACTGAAGTTGCTTGCTACTTGCATCATGCTACCTTTGGCTGTGCTTTGTTCTGTAGTTAACTTCAATAGTAATTTGAAGCATTCTAGATTGCTTCTTTAATCATTAACCTCAACAGTAATTTGTAGTAGTATTGCTTGAAATTAATCTTTGTGCTTAAATTGTGTATTTATTGCTGCTTTAATCATAGTAGCGTTTTGTGAGATATTGTGGCTCAGTTGGTAGTACTCCTCTCTCTGAGCCAAAAGTCTCTGGGTTCAAATCCCACTCCAGAACTGAACACATTCGTAAGAGCATTAACACACTCTTTGCCTTTGTCCCATGACAGCTTATTATGTTTTGTTTTTTCTGCTTCAGTCTTTTCCTGCCAGCTGCACGAGGGGTCCCACGGAGCCCTTGTCACAGGAACCCTTGGGGCAGGCGTTCAGCTACCCCCTTCAAGAACAGCCTGACACAGATCCACACGGCCTGCATCCGGGCTCACCAGCTGGACATGCTGGCCATGTGTGTGTATTAGTCCCTGTCCGTGCAGCGCAGCCTGCTCTCCAATCATCTTGGCCACCCCTGCCACTAGACAAAGACCTTGCTTCGCTCGGACCATGTGGTAGTCGGTGTGCAACGGCCACCCCACGTTAAAAGAACCCATGAACAGGCATCTTCCACACCCTCAAAATGAACCTCAGGACCTGGAATATTAGGAATTGACTATTCGGTCACCGAAGGACCCACATCCCAGGAGTGGAATAAAGTCATCCCCGTTCCCAAGGGACTGCCCAAGAAGATTTTGTGAATTCACAGCAGTTGCATGTTAACCGCAACAGTAATCCAGGTAGCTGACAATACAGTTGGTAAGTTGCTTGCTGTCAATTTGTAGTACTACACGAGTCAGTCGATTGTGGATTGATTGCTGCTTTAATCACAGCAGCGAATCATGACTTCCTATTACTTATTCAGGTTCCAGGCTCGGCAAAGCAACGTGCTTCATTCGGCTCCAATTCTGGTCAACTCTCCGGAGTCTAGGTGCATGCGTGGGCACAACTGAACAAGTGCACATGCTCAGTCCCAAAACAGGTGCACATGCATGGAAGGACTGATACGCCTTACAAGTAAGCATGCCGGCCAGTTTTTCAAAGTTTTTGGCTACAGAACTGTCAATCAAAGTAGAATATCCCCCAAAAGCCTGCCCCCATTCACCAACTCCACAAACCAAAGATACCAGGCTGGTAAACATGACCCTCCATCTGTTGAGACAGAATGCACAACTGATAGAAGGCAAGGTTTTTTTTAAAAAGTTTTTTGTAAAGCATTTTTAGATGCAGTAATATAGATTTTGCCAACAGCTCTGGCCTGTTGGAGTATTTCCTTTTTATTTTATCTAAACTAGGAAATAAACTGATGTGTCTTGACTTTCTCTTTTTTGAAGTAAGTTTTATTACTACAAGTAAGGTGAAGAGGGGAAGGAGGTGCTCCTTTCTTCTACCTTTATCAGCCTCCAGTAGTTGGTGTTACGACCGAGGTGGGAAGAGTGCACTGTCTTTCTCTAGTTCCACTTCGCCACAGGTCACAACATATATTTAAATGTCCACCCAGTTACTGATATGGCCAATTATATATTCTATTTTTATTTCAGAATAAAATTCACCAACCAGGTTTCTTTAATAAACATCAAAATTAGTAATTTATCAGACAGGATTTATTCAGTAAAGATGCAAGGCATTAACACACAGATGGAAATATGAAAGTTTCAACACGCACACACACACAGGTTAAAAAAATAAATAAAGGGGATTTCTCTGCAGAGATCTCTTTACAGAAAAGACAAAAAAAAAATTGGCCAAATGCTTGTTAATTCTTGAAAGAAAAGGAGAAGAGATGTTGTCCCTTTATTCTGGCATCCCAAATACGCGTAGACGGCGGTCACTGGGATCTTTTTGGAGCAGTTGGTACCAACGACATAGGTAGAAAGAGGGATGAGGTCCCGAAAACAGGTTTTAGGGAGCTAGGTAAGACATTAAAAAGCAGGATCTCAGAGGTAGTAATCTCCAGTTTACTCCCAGTGCTGCTCGTCAGTGAGCATAGAAATAGGAAATTAGAGCTGATGAATGCATGGCTGGAGAGATGGTACAGGAGGGAGGGTTTTAGATTCCTGGGGCTTTGGAACCGGACCTGGGGGAGATGGAACTTGTACAAGTCAGATAGTTTGCACCTCAATAGGGCCGGGACCAATATCCTTGCTTGGAGGTTTGTTAGTGCTGTTGAGCAGGGTTTACACTAGTTTGACAGGGGAATGAGAACCTGAAGGTAGACTCAGATGGGGCAAAATCAGAAATGGAAGGCAGAAAATTAGTGAGTGAGTCTGGAAGGCAGAGGAAACAAAGGATAGAACATTAAAAAAAAGTTGGGCAGCGCTCAAGGGTATATACTTCAATAGAAGGTGTATAGCAAATAAAGCAGACAAGCTGAAGGGACAGATAGAAATGTAGCAGTATGATATAGCTATTACAGAAACATGGCTTAAAAAGGGTCAGGAATGGCAGCTCAACGTTCCTAGTTACAGGGTTTTCAGACGAGATAGAAAGGGGGATAAAAAGGGAGGGTGGGTGGCAATTTTGGTGAGAGAAGCAATTACAGCTGTGAGGAGGGATGAAATGTTAGAAGGACCATCAATTGAGGCCATGTGGATTGAGCTAAGGAACAAAAAAGGAGAGCGTGCTATAGACCCCCAAACAGTCAGAGGGAGATAGAAGAGCAGATATGTAGACAAATCTCTGAGAAGTGCAAAAATAGGGCAGTAATAGTAGGGGATTTTAACTACCCCAATATTAACTGGGATAGTTTTAGTGTGAAAGGGATGGAGGGAACAGAATTCTTAATGTGTACCTGACTTGAAGGTAAATCAGTGCCAGAACAGTGGGAGGCATTCAAAGGGGTGATTCGGGGGTTCAGAGCAAACACGTTTCCACAAAAAGGGTGGGATGGCCAAATCTAGAGCCCCTTGGATGTTAAGGAGCTTACAGGGTAAGATAAGGCAGAAAAGGTAAGATACGGCAGAAAAGGAAAGCTGATATCAGACACCAAGAACTCAATACTACAGAAAGGCAAGAGGAGTATAGAAAGTGGAGGGGTGAAATCAAAAAGGTAATTAGGAAAATGCGAAGGGAGGGCATGAAAGAATATTGGCATGTAAAATCAAGGAGAACCCAAAGATGTTTTATCAATGCATACAAAAGACCAAAAAGTTAACCTGTGTGTGGAGGCAGAAGATGTGGGTATGGTTCTTCAAGAATACTTTGCGTCTGTCTTTACAAAAGAGGGGGATGATGCAGACATTGTAGTTAAGGAGGGGGAAGTGTGAAGTATTGAGTGTGATAAACATAGGGAGAGAGGAAGTATTAGTATCCTTGAAAGTGGACAGATCACCAGCGCTGGATGAAATGTGCCTCAGGCTGGTAAAAGAAGCTAGGGAGGAAATAGCGGAAGGTCTAACCATCATTTTCCAATCCTCACTGGATACAGGTGTGGTGGTGGAGGACTGGAGGTCTGCTAACATTGTACCTTCATTTAAAAAGGGGGTGAGCGATAAACCGAATAATTACAGGCCAGTCTATTCTAGGTAGTGAGCAAGTTATTGGAATCAATGCTGAGAGACAGGATAAGCTGTCAAGTAGAAAGGTGTAGATTAATCAAGGATGGTCAGCATGGATTTGTTAAGGGAAGGTCATGCCTGACTAACTTGATTGAATTTTTTGAGGAGGTAACAAGGAGGATTGATGAAGGTAGTGCAGTTGATGTGGTCTACATGGATTTTAGCAAGGTTTTTGACAAGGTCCCACATAGCAGACTGGTTAAAAAAAATAAAAGCCATGGGATCCAGGGGAATGTAGCAAGCTGGATACAAAATTGACTCAGTGGCAGGAAACAAAGGGTAATTGTTGATGGGCGTTTTTGCGACTGGAAGGCTGTTTCCAAGGGGTTCCGCGGGGCTTAGTACCCTGCTTTTTGTGGTATATATTAATGATTTAGACTTAAATGTAGGGGGCATGATCAAGAAGTTTGCAGATGACACAAAAATGGCCACATAGTTGATCACAAGGAGGATAGCTGTAGACTGCAGGAAAATATCAATGGACTGGTCGGGTGGGCAGAAAAGGGACAAATGGAATTTAACCCAGAGAAGTGTGAGGCGATGCATTTGGGGAGGTCAAACAAGACAAATGAATACACAATAAATGGGAGGATACTGAGAGGTGTGGAGGAAGTGAGGGACCTTGGAGTGTATGTCCACAAATCTCTGAAGGTAGCAGGACAGGTCAATAAGGTGAGAGTTAAGAAGGCATTTGGAATACTTTCCTTCATTTGCCAAGGCACAGAATATAAGAGTAGGGAGGTTATACTGGAACTATATAAAACATTAGTTAGCCCACAACTTGAGGACTGTGTGCAGGTCTGGTCACCTCATTACAGAAAGGATGTAATTGCACTAGAGAGGTTACAGAGATTTACGAGGATGTTGCCAGGACTGGAAAACTGTAGCTATGAGGAAAGATTGGATAGGTTGAGGTTGTTCTCCTTGGAACAGAGGAGGCTGAGGGGAGATTTGATTGAGACGTACAAAATTGTGAGGGGCCTGAATAGAGTGGATGTGAAGGGCCTATTTACCTTAGCAGAGAGGTCAGTGACTAGGAGGTATAGATTTAAAGTGACTGGTAGAAGGATTAAAGAAGAGATGAGGAAAATTCTTTTCACCCAGACGGTGATGGGGGATCTGTAACTCTCTGCCTGAAGGGGCGGTAGAGGCAGAAAACCTCATCTTGTTTAAAAGGCTGGATGTGCACCTGAAGTGCTGTAACCTGCAGGGCTACGGACTAAATGCTGGAAAGTGGGATTAGGCTGGGTAGCTCGTTTTTTCCAGCTGGGCAGACACGATGGGCCAAGTGGCCTCTTTCTGTGCCGTAAAGTTTCTATGATTCTATGATTAAATAAGCCACAAATGAGGTTTATAAACCAACTGTCAATCTATATTGGTTTATGCTTAAAAAAAACAACTCATGATTTTTATGCCATATTTCTTGATTTTTTTTTTAAAGTTTGTCTCTTGATTTATGAGACAGTGGGGTTGGCATGTTTGGTGTTTCGTCATAGCATTCTGACAGGGGTCCCACTTGGTCTGTCGGAGGAATAGGAGGAAGACATGAGGAAGCAGAGCAGCACCAGGTGCAGCAGGAGAGGGGACAGGAGGGCGAGGTGGACTCCTTCCTCCACTACAGGTACAGGATATCCCTCCTCCTCTGGATCTCCTCCACCAGGACCTCCAGTGTCACGACCTAGAACCTGTGCGCCCTCTACCTTGGTCCCTGAGCCATCCTGAAACTAGCCACTGTGGGCTGAATTTTACGCCGCCCCAGCAGGTCGGATGGTGGCATGGGGGCAGATGGAGGCAGCGTAAAATTGAGCGGGAGGCTCCGGGAGGCCTTCCCACACCATTCCCGCGTCCAGTCAACTTTACGGCGGTCGGGTGGGCAGGGGAAAACAGCCTGCCCGCCCGAGGCCAATCAAGGCCCTGAAGTGGCCACTTAAGGGCCCTCGCCCGCCTCCACGGGTATGTTACCCACAGCAAGCAGCCATGCTGGGGACATGAAAGGCAGACGGGTGCCCGATTAAGACCCGCCCCCGCCTCCCAACCTAGCTCCGGGACCCAAGACGCCGCCCCCTCCCCCCTCAAACAAATGACCACCCTAGCCTCACCAGGGTACGACCGATCTCCTGGTGAGGCGTGCCCAACTTACCTTCCCTCCTGGCTCCATGTCATTGGCTGGCTGCAGTCCCACCAGTGGCCACCGCTCCTGGTAGCGCTGCTGGGACAAAGTGCTGCCGGCCCGCGGATTGGCCAGCAGCTCACTGAGGCAGGACTTCCTCCCTCAAACGGGTGGAAGTCCCGCCTCGGGACAATTAAAGCCCAGGGACCCATAAATGCAGGACGGATCCCTGGGCTAGGCGGAAGCGGGTTCGCCACCAACTTCTACATTGGTGGCAAATACCCGTCCACCTAAGGTAAAGTCCAGCCCTCTGTGTCAGCCAGTGTACTCCACATCTTCAGTGAAAGTGGGTGCGTGGTACCCAAAAATACTGCTCCATGAAAATTGCTTCTGAACACAGCTTGAGTGCTAAGCCTGCAGATTTCTGGTTTTATGTCTCCAGGCAAGTTCAAACTATGGTAATCAGCAATTAAGACCAAAACTGCATGCTAAAACCAGACTTTCAAACAGATACGGCTTATTAGCACCTAGGTGGTATCTGTTTTCACCTTTTCACCAAAATAATCCCCATGTACTTTTAAACAGTCAGGATGGTAGTCAGGCAGTGCAATTGTCTTCATATTGCTAGACTAAGGAAGGGAAAGGCAAGCGTTTCTGCTTCTGATTACAATCCAGTGAGCTCCTGGTACAAAGTGAGTAGGTTTGGATGATACATGAAGACAGTAAGGTTCAACATAAATGGGTTCCATAGCTCAATGAAACTCTTATAATTACACATGAAAAATATTCACTTAGCCAAAGTGTTGGAAAGCTAACAGTGTCTGTGGAACCAATGGCCTGGATTTTAACTGCCTCCTATTCTCCTCCCCATGCCCCCCCCCCCCACAGTCACCAATCCCCCTCTCCCTCGATGCGTATGAAGCGTCGTACCGGGGGTTAAAATTTTTATATGGGGCACAGGTAGGTTTTAAACTTGACCTTTCTTTCAACTCCTTGTGGGCCATGAGGAGCAGCAGTATTTCCCCAGGGTCACTGAAGGAGTCCTGGGCCTCCCCAGTCCCACTATCCACACAATCTTCAGGGCATCTCCAGCCCTAGCATCTCCGCGATTTTTGGTTAAGAGGAAACCCAGCAAAGCCCCCAGTCCCACACCATCTCAAAGCTAGGGAATTCTCTTCCCCCAATAACTCCCTGTGTTCTGCCTCCTTATGCTAGATGCCCACTCCCGCCTGCTAGCCTGGCAGTCAATCCGCCAAGGTATTGGATGGGACTCTGGAAATATTCAAATGAGTTAAGATCAACAGTGCCCCAACGTTTCCAGCCTTGCCAGATTCATCACCTGCTACTAGGCCCGTGCACCCTTACTGCCTTCATGTAAAAATCCAGACCAATGAGTCAGCAAAGTCCAGAGAAAAGGGGAGAAACTGTGAGGAAAAGTCCAATTATAATTTTTATAGTGAAGAGCAATCCCTTTTTAATTATTTCACATAAGGTAAAAAGTCACTCTGCACAATTTGCAAAATCTACCATTTGTTTCTGTCAGTATTCAATTGAGCAAACTTTGTCACAAAGTTCACTTACCTCATGCTAGCTTTCCGAATACAGAATGTGTTAACATGCTGTTTCAGTTGGTGATTCAGGAATATGGTGCCAGGAATAACCAATCTCACAAGTGTTCAGTCTACCCACTAATGACCATTAAGAAGCTCGTACTGCCGTTCTGAACAATATACATTTGTTCAGAGGCATGTGATAGTGGAAGGGAAGTGAGAAAAGCTTAAAAATGGAACGAGCAATTCTAAAGTTAATCATTGATAGATAAGTCTTGGAATTGCACACACAATAAAGCATTGATAGAATTGGCAGCTTTTCGACTTCATTACATCTTGCTGCAGCCAAATATTAAAGTCAAAGTTTGTTCGTGATTCAATTACGCAGAACTCATAGGCCCAGGAAAGTTCCATTCAGAAATGTCAATACTGTATCAAAAACTGAAATGGAGTAATTAAAAATAATTTGATGTAACAGATCTAGTAACAGTGCTGTACATCCAGATCTGCTGCACTGTAGATGGTAGAAAGGGGATTAATTGTTGTGACCGCCTCAACACATCAAGTTCCTGATCTCAACCATGCTGATACAGAACAGAGTATGAGCAGATGAACCAATAACATGATCCATTCAGTATCAAATTCTGGGCAGAAAGTACTTCAGTATTCGAATCCTGGATGGGTACCCTCAGCCTTTCATCCTTCAGGGATGGATAAAACTCATCCGTCTTACAACGTGCGAGACAAAAAGGCACCTGCCAATATTGAGCAGTGCTTCCCATGTTGTTAATGGAGATCAATTTCTACCTCTCAATTGTACCTCTCTTCTACTCACTCCTCTCCAGGATGCCAAGAAAAACTACAGTCAAGAGTCATCCATGGTTGCTCTTGCTTACTAACTTACCAGTATCAATGGCGGAAATGGCAAGTGCTGCAGGAAGAACCAGGGCACGAGAAAGGAAATAAAATATCCTGGAGACAGTAGCAGCAAATTGCAGGAACTGCCATGTATCTGGTATTATTCTCACGTTAAAAAATTAACTGGTGACAGCCCTAGAATATGCATTAAGGGAATATGGTTCCAAAATTGCCAAAATTGCCTCGAAAGCTATTGTACAGTCCATTAAATATGTTTTTAAAACCAGTTACTTTCACTTCTAAAATGGGCAATAGGACATGTGAGGCAGGCGAAGGAAGTAACAGTGAAAGCTAAAAATTAATAAAGAATCAACGCACCTACTGTAGATCGCAGACTAGAAACATAAGTAGACAAGGGAAATGGATGATCTTCCACAGTTCGGCTGACAAACCACACTGAATACAACAGTAGGACCTAATACTCTGACATGGTTGCATTGGAAGCAGTGAATCATCAAGAGACCACAATGTAACTTTTAATTTGATATTGTGCCAGAAATCATATTCCCTGTGTATCAGAGTTGAAAGCCTGGCTGCTCAAATGGGTAATTAGTAGTTCCAGATGTTCCCAGCTTCAGCTCAAAGTTCTACAAGAACAGTGAACCCCACCCACATTGTAGTAATAAGTTTTACAAATGATGAGTCATATTACATAGAGGATCGAGGGTTGTCAACCCATTCCTGGAGGTTTCATCACAAGACCTCCTGCCTCCAACTGCCCTTCCCAGTCAAACAACCTTTCCCCCCCACCATCGTCAATATTTTTATAACTAATAAACAGAAGTGTTGCAAGAAAATTAGTAAAACATTTTTTTTATAAAGTGCCCCCATGATTTTTCTCTTGGGTTGCTCAAAACAGTGTGCAAGTGATTAATCTTTAATTCCTGGATGGTCCAGGATAAGCTTGCAGGATCCAGTCATCCATGCTTGCTGAAGCTCTGTTCTTGTGGCACTGTAAGAGCCTGTTGCAGGATCTACTGCCCCACCTTCCTTCCCACAGCAGACTGGTTAGCACCAGCTGATACACCTCACTAAGGAGGCGTTTCTATAGGTGAAGCAAAGGTTACCGAAAACACAGCACAATGCATGTCTTCAGCTTGACAGAAGGCTTATAAAACAGACTTGAGACAAACTATCTATATTGGCTCAGTCTATGCTTTACAGTCACAAATATCTCAGGTAAATAGTTTGATTGGAAGATAATAAATTATTAAAGTATTATAATTATAAAGAAAACAGTGGAAAGGAGATGAGGAAGAGATATGTAGCTAAGTTGGAGAAAAATGTAGGAACAAGGTGATTATAATGGATGACTTTTATTATCCAAAGAATGACAGGGTAAAAGTGGCACACAATCTAATTCTCCTCCTGTTGACTTTTGGGGAACAGCACTGATCAGGACTGCAGGTCACTGATAACAATGCTTTATTCTGTAGATCAATACAAATATATCTGAATCATCATCAAACCTCAAACTAGTCAATCACTTATTCAACCTCTTTTTTCTGAATCCACATCACCTGTTTCAAATTCCTCCCCACGATACACCACCAGGACTGTGATGACATACCAATCATTTCAGCCTCCTGCTATCCCACTGAATTAATTTCCTTATACCTTGATCATTCTCCCTCTCCGTGTCTCTTTGTCCAGTCTCTACCCTTTACATGCATGGTTCCTCTGACACCCACTGCTACTAAGAATATTTCACATTCTCCAGCCCAAATCTTCTTTTCCTGGTTCCTCTATTACACCTCCATTTTGCACCTTTTGGAAAATGACCTGCTGTTGGATAGAAGTGCTGTTTTTCCTTGAATAGCAGCCCAAGCAGCTATGATCCGCCATCCTCCTCTGCTTGGCATTACCTTGAATAAATTCCTTTAATTCTACTCACTTACTCCAGACAAAAGATGTTGCTATGGGAGACCAGCTGTACTTGTCCTTTTGTAGGCAATGTAGAACATTCTTTGTTTCAATAATACTCAGGTTTGCCTTGTTCATCTCTTCCTGGTACACTGATGACTTATGTTGATTTTTGCTTCCCGCTCTCAATGTGATCTTGAAAATATCCTTAACTATGCTCCAATTTCCTGACCTTTACATGGTCCATCGCGATTTTTCACTTTCCTTCTTGACTTCTCTTTCTCTCTCTTTTGCCTGCCAGCAATGTGGGCCAACATACAAAATGTCAACTTGGCTCTGAGTTTCCGCAGACATCTATTAGAAGCCCACAGCCCCCAAAAACTCCCAAACTACCTGTAAGAATTCATCCATTTCTTCCAGTTTCTCAGCCTTCATTGCATTTACTGTTATGACTCCACTTTGCATGCAGGTGATTCTTAAATATCCTCCTTTTTTGTCAACTGAGCTGCCCCTCCACAGTGGTCAACATGACCTTTGACTATATCTACCACTTTCCTGGGCCTCGGCTCTCAAACTTTGCACCCTCTCACACAAGAAACCCCCTTGTCCTCACCTTTCACCTTCTGCATTTGCCAGATCAACTTCTAACATTTTGATTACCTACAACTTGACTACATTTTCAAGAACAGCTGTCAGTGAGGCCATTCCCGCCACAAAACTTTTACTCCCTCTTCCATCGCCCTAACTTTCAGCCATCCTTGTCCTGGCACTTTACCACACAACGATAACAGATGCAACACTTGCCTATTTACCTCCTCCTACAGTACATTCCAGAGCCCAAATGTTTTTGCAGTGCAAGACAGCAATTTATGTGTATGGTCTCCTCTATAATACAGAGGCCAAATATAGAAAAGATGAATGCATTGCTGAACTGCTTCACCTGCACAAAAGTAATGCAGCATAAACCCATCCACTTGCACCAGAAGACAGAAGCCCTGTCCCAAAGCTTGGAGAAAGGATCATTTAAGCGGGACTACTGCCAACAGCACATCAAAGATGCCTGCGCCCCCCCCCCAACTTCAATCCGCTGGTCGACGTCGAAGTAGCAGTCAGCCACCCCAGCAGGAAGACCTGAGAGCCATTTCTGGACTAAACAAAAGTAGGACGGCAGTTAATTTTTTGATTCCAAGGGAACAATATTTGAGCATTTCTCTCAGAAGCTTCTGGGGCTTTAGCAGATCTCAAACCATCTGTCAGCTGGCTTGATTTCTGCTGAGTATCTTTGAGGTTGGAATGGGTGGAATTTCCCAGGAAAGCCTGGGAAGCTTCTTTCCCATTATTTCACATTTTTGTGTGGGCCTCTCCCAAGTCACAGAGAGATGCAGCACTGAAACAGGCCCTCTGGCCCAACCAGTCTGTGCTGACCATCAACCACCCATTTATACTAATCCTACATTAATCCCATTTCCCTCTCACATTCCCACAATTCTCCTACCACCTACCTACACTAGGGGCAATCAACCCGCAAGTCTTTGGCATGTGGGTGGAAACCAGGGCACCCAGAGGGGACCCATGCAGTCACAGGGAGAAATTGCAAACTCCGCACAGGTAGTACCCAGAACCGAACCCGGGGCGCTAGAACTGTGAGGCTGCGGTGCTAGCCACTGTGCCGCCCACTTTTTACCACAAGTTCCTTTCTTCTTTTAATATATTTTCATTGCTTCTCTGACAATCTTCAAAACATCTAACAGTTTTCTATTAAGTAATCTGCAGGTCACTCAACCCATTAACCCGCTCTGCAATTCTAGTAGTTCTTTAATTCCCCACTCCCTTTTTTCTCCATTTTAAAAACAAACAAAAATGATTGATCAATTTTTAATCTTCAGTTTTGATGATAGGTGTACACCTGAAACAGTAACTCATCTTTTCTCTTTACTGATAATCACTGACCTGGTGTAATTTTGGTTTCATTTCAGTTCATTACAATCACATACACAAGGTATTTGCAATTCCATACCGTCAGGAATGTACAAACAGTGAAATATGGCCATAACATTCAACACAAGTGTAGTTTTGAAACATCATGGAGTCCTTTTATTGCACAGTCAAAATTCAAGTTCAAATTTCAAGAAACCAATTACAGATGGGTAAGTTTACATGAGCTGTCAGATTTGACTGAGGTTTGATGGGGCCCATTGTTCTCACTGTTGTTTTTCAAGGTGTGCTCACTTACCTTTCAAGTCAAACTCCAGGTCTGCAGTTCTAGTCTGAACTATAATCAAACTTCTAATTCATATGAAGTCTATTCTTAATATTCTGCCCTTTGTACTCTGTCTGTAAACATAGGGCTCTGAGGGTGGGTATGAGATAGGAAGAAAATAGAGGTGCTGTAAAAGATAGATATAACAAACTTCAATGCTGATAAAGGTGGACAGAAAACAGACACCCGTTACTGTTGCTGCAACTTGAATGCACTTCTGTCCTGATTATACCTACAATATATGACATGTCACTGTTGCGCTTTCATAGTTTTTCCTACCTCAAGTTACAATTACTATTTATTCTCCCAAATATTAAGAAACCCTACAACATACACAGCTAAAATAAAAGCAAAATACTGCGGATGCTGGAAATCTGAAATAAAAACAAGAAATGCTGGAACCACTCAGCAGGTCTGGCAACATCTGTGGAAAGAGAAGCAGAGTTAACGTTTCGGGTCAGTGACCCTTCTTCGGAACTGACAAATATTAAAAATGTCACAGGTTATAAGCAAGTGAGGTGGGGGTGGGGCAAGAGATAACAAAGGAGAAGGTGTAGATTGGACAAGGCCACATAGCTGACCAAAAGGTCACGGAGCAAAGGCAAACAATATGTTAATGGTGTGTTGAAAGACAAAGCATTAGTACAGAAAAGGTGTTAACGGACTGAATATTGAACAGCAGCAAGTGCAAACATGAAAAAAAACAGTGGGTAAGCAAACTGAACAAACTAAGATGAAATGAAATAAATGCAAAAAAAAGGTTGTAAAAAATGTAAAAAAGAAAAAAAGAAAAAAGAAAAAACAACTAAAAATGAAAGTAAAATGGGGGGCTGTCATGCTCTGAAATTATTGAACTCAATGTTCAGTGTGCCTAATCGGTAGATGAGATGCTGTTCCTCGAGCTTGCGTTGATGTTCACTGGAACACTGCAGCAATCCCAGGACAGAGATGTGAGCATGAGAGCAGGGGGGAGTGTTGAAATGGCAAGCAACTGGAAGCTCAGGGCCCTGCTTGTGGACTGAGCGGAGGTGTTCCGCAAAGCGGTCACCCAGTCTGCGCTTGGTCTCCCCAATGTAGAGGAGACCGCATTGTGAGCAGCGAATACAGTATACTGCATTGAAAGAAGTACAAGCTAAGCATACACAGCTGACTCGGCTTTTAATTGTTAAGATGGGTTTTCAATCCAGCTAGATAATGTCATTGATTCCATCTTCTTCAAAATATTCAGATGAAGAACTTTATCAAATAGTCTTTGAAAATCCTACTCAATTATATCCATTGTACAGCCGTCCTCCATAAACTTAGTAATTCCAGCAGTTTTGTGAGTCATGAACCTTTGCTTCTAAATTCACGCTAACCCTTACAGTCTCTGCGCTCTCTGGATGAACCTTATTAGCATTCTGTAAAATGCTCATAAGGCATTTCCCTTGCACTGATGTCAGTGTAAGCTAGTGTAAAATTCTCCAATTCTTGTTTTGATTCATTTTTGACAACCAGAATTACATCATCTAACGTTCTGATAAAAGGTCACAGATCTGAAACGTTAGCTCTGCTTCTCTCTCCACAGATGCTGCCTGACCTGCTGAATATTTCCAGCACTTTCTGTTTTTATTTCAGATTTCCACATCATCTAAATTTGCGTCCTTCAGTAGGTCGTATTAGAAATGATCTTTTCTGATACTAGTGCAGAAATGTAAATGCTTTAGTATGGCATTCCTCTGCTATTTTCACACAGGCATGACCAGGTTTATTTTAAATGGAGTCATTGCCCCATTAAAATACCGTGCACAGGAAGGTGCACACAAGCATGTTAACTTTTTGGGCTGGATTTTATTCTGCCCTTGGAGATGGGGTGGGAGGCCTGGGGGAGGGGAACACAAAATAGCATTGGTTGGCGTTGAGGGACGTGTCCGACGTTGTACTGCCCCTATGCCATTTTGTCTAAGGCAGGCATCGTGGCAGATGGGAAGTCCACTGGGATGCCAATTAAGCCACTTAAGCAGCCCATTATATATCTATCTCTGTAGGTCTTTGGTTACATCTTCAGATTCAATGAATGTGATGAAAGAAGGGAAACAAGTGGAGGGGAGAGGCACAGGCCAACAGAAGTGGCAAGAGGAGTCAGAATGAGGAGAGAGACAGACAGAAGTGGGAGAGGAGGAGGGGAGAAACCAAAGTGAAAGACGGGCTGGAGAAACAAAAAAATGATCAAGAGAGAAACAAAAGTTAAGGAAAAGAACAAGAATTATGACAAGAAAAGATTTGCAAAAATACTAGTATCAACATCCAAAACCAATTAGGCCCTAGAAGCTATGAGAATTCTTTGGTGGGCCGAGTCGGAAGAGATGGTGGCACTTGGTTAAAAAATATTTGAGAACCACTACAATAGCAATTATCTGCCATTGCAGATCTGAAGGCAATTTTGTATATTAAAAAACTTTACACTTTTATTATTTCGTTCATGAATTACATGGCTAGTATGTAATATGATTACTTTAAATAAGTTACTGCATTGTTGGGAGCAGCCTGCCCAAATACACATTACTTAGCTCATGCATTAATTCTACTTAAAAGGCAAATAAGCTACCTTTATCTAGGTGCACTGCTTAATGACTGTTAGGTGCCAAGTTCACCCTGATGTTAGAAACAGGCCCATTACTTGATTATATTAGACAATGAAATTAGCCATTGTCTTATCACGGACGTCCGTAACTGTAGCCTGAAAATGTGCTGCCGGACAACCCATGGGAGGAAGAGAAAAGGGGTACTCACTCTCTGTATGAGTGTTGCCCTGTCTGTCAGGTATAAACGTAAGCCTGGATTTTGCAGTAGGAATAACAACTAACAGCACTCACTGTTATTGAAGACTAAATCGGATAGCAGCTTTTGGTGACAGCACGTGTGCAGATAATAACAGCAATCAGGAAACTGCTGTCCGAGTTGCCCTGCTCCTCCAGAGCGCTATAGCGGTATCTGAGACACTCGGTATTGAAATGCATGGAAGGGCCTGAAGTTGCTGTACTTATGTGATAGAAACAAAATAAACATGCCAGAAAAATTTAGAACATATCCATTCCTGTGTAAGTGCTTTTTTAATGGCATGATAAGACTTCATTACTGCCAAACAACATCTCTGGCACTGAAAAATGACTTTTTAAATGTGAAGTTCCATTCCTTCAAATTAGCTGGAGATTTTTTTTCATAAAAAATTTAAGTAATTTTATTTTAACTTTTTCTGGATCTTTTATCTCTCACTTCTAATCACATCTTTCTTTCCCTGTTTACTTCACTTAATGTAAATGATTTAGCATTGAATTAACTATTCAAACTTACACTTCCTAGCTCAGACACTGCAGGCTGAATTTTAACTTGCAGGAGTGCGTATGTTTGGAAGCAGGTAAGAGGAGAGTAAAAGCATGTGAAGGCAGCTCCAACTTGCCAACTTCCACATTTAACTGCAACACATTAGGCTGCGCGTGAGCAGCCCTCTCAGGAGAGCTGGATTGTCAATTACAACATGTTCAATCACTTTATTAGGGTGACATTAACATGCCTTTTGTAATTTAACTGTGGGGGCACAGGTTTCCCAAGCTTCCTCGAACTTGCCTGTGAAAGCAAGGCAAGAACACAGTGGCAGTTGAGGGGGGGCAGAAAACATGACAGGAAATATGTCAATACGCACAGACACCTCACAGCAACTTTCTTGCCTGATTGTGTGAAAGGCAGTACTAGTGCAGAGAGATAACTTTCACAACTTTGAAAGTTTGTACGTCTGATCTCCACTTTGGAGCTCTAATCTATCAGATCTGCATGGGAGACACTTAAGCTGTTTTAGTTTGGACCAACAGCACCAGCAGCAGAAGCAGCAACAGCCTGCTCTTCACAGACCTGCCGCTCCGCAGGAGGGAAGAGGGTCAGCAGTGAGGTGCAGCTCACAGGAGGACGTACCCACAGGCAAAGGCTTCCTCAACATGTCAGAACACTAGTGTCTCAGGAGGCACCTCCAGGTCTGTCCAGGCACCTGAAGCACATTTTCAGCCTGCTGGAACAAAACCTGCTGCCAAGTGGACCTGGTGGCCACGCTGTATCAGTGGTTATCAAAGTCACCCCCACTCTCCACTTGTTTGCCTCTGGCTCCTTCCAGGGCTCTGTCGCAGACATTTGCAGGATATCACAGTCAGCAGCCCACAAATGCATTAGACAGGTGACTGATGGCTTGTTTGCCAGGGCCTTCAAATTATGTCAACTTTGCCACCTATGATACCAAACAGAATGAGTGGGTAGTCAGGTGTGCTGCTCTGGCTGGATTCCCACAGATGCAGGGCATCACTGACTGTACGCATATGGCAATAAAGGCACCTCCGGATCACCTATCCATCAACCGCAAGGGCTTCCACTCCATCAATGTGCAGCTGCAGTACAACCACAAATAGATGTGCATGCAGGTATATGCAAGATTCCCATGCAGCTGTCATAATGCTTTCGTCCTGCGGCAGTCCACCCTCCCTGATCTCCTCTCACCTCAAAGAAGACTTATTGGCTGGCTGCTCAGAGAGAAGCGAAACACATTTAAAAGGTACCTGATGACATCTGTAAGGAACCCAATCAATGAGGCCCAGGAGGGATACAATGAAAGCCATATGACAACCAGATGTGTCATTGAGCAAGCCATCAGCATGCTGAAGATGTGCTTCAGGTGCCTGGACAGACCTGGAGGTGCCCTTCAGTACATACCAGTTACAGTCTCCAGAATGGTCGTGGTGCACTGTGTTCTGCACAATATTGCACTGGAGTGAGGTTTGGAGCTGCAGGAGGGACAAGGTGCAGAGCAGATCATTCCAAGGAGAAGTAGGCGGAATGTGGTGCAGCGCCTATTGCTGCTCGGGCTGCCCTCAGTATTGCAAGGTTCATTCAGGCATCCATCAGTTGCATTCAAAAACCACTTTCCCCTTGCTGCCATTCCCCAAAAACAAACCAGTCCTGCAAACAATCGAGCATCCCTTTTGCATCCCCCCATTGCTCAGCGTTAATTCTTGTTTTAAATGGGACAAGAATAGCCAACGCAGGAAATTGATGGAAACAAATAATATTTACGTGGCTCAAAAATTGAACAAATACTTTAACATTCTAACATTTGTGTAACATATCCATGTGCATAACCTTGTGCAACTACAAATCTTTACTCTTCCTCTTTCGAGCAATTCGTTGAGCTTCAGCAGAGGTAGAGGCAGGCTGCTCAAATCCCTGCACTAACTGCCAAGACGCTCTTGGCCAATGTCCTCTGTGTCTAGGAACTAGTGAGGGCCCTGGCAGAGACTGCTCCATCTGCACCTGTGCAGAGGCAGACTCGGCCATCGGGACACAAGACAGGGTGGGGAAGGGCATAGGGTGAGAAGTGGAAGTGCTATGAGCAGAGTCCCCACTTCCATGTCCCCTTTCACCATCATCCCTTTCATGGCCCAGTCACTGTTCCCTGCTAGCAATAAGCTGGAGATTACTTGGCTGCAGATTACTGGGGTGATGAACAGCCAAGGCTAGGGTATCATTCATCCTATATAAAGTGGCATTCAAAGTGTGCAAGCTGTTGGTGATTGCAGCATTAGATGCTCCATTCAGCTACTGCTCCAGAAGGCTCCTCTTTGCAGAATGCCCCCAAGGTTCAGCATTTGCATCCAGCTGAGCAGAGCTGGATCATGTGCTGACTGCAAATGACAGGCCATTATATCAAGAAAACAATCCAGCAGGTTCTGTGTGCCTCTGAAACCTTGGCCTCAATTTTAACCCACACCATGCCACCTGACATGCAGCAAAGGATCAGGAAGGATTAAACTATCTGAATTGAGATAACTCGACCCCATTATATTTACAGTGGCAATTCAGGCCTTGGACAAGCCACATGCTAAAAGCTGGTAGAGGCCAACTTAACATGCAAAAGGGTCAACCCAATAATGTCATTACCACCATGTAAAGCCTGGCTCAGGTATAAAATGAAAACCCGACCCGGACACAACCCAACAACAGCCAACCCGAGCCCGAGTCCTTTAATTTTTTTTAAATGCCCGACCCGACCTGAAAATAACCAACATATTTTTGAAACAGAAAAAGATCATAGACTAAAACAAAAACAATACGAAACAAAACAGTACAGTCCAGCCCGACCCGGCCCGAGCCCAAATGCTGGATGCCAAATACAGACCCGACCAGACCCCGACACGTGTAATCGGGTTTGGTCGGGTAGCCAGGCTTTACCACCACACCATGCCTTGTTAACCTAAAGACAGGGGGGGTTTGGCAACAGTGACTTTGTTGGTCAGAAGAGGTCCAGGCAGGTTTTAGAACTTTGCCTGGTTTTAAGATCATTTTGGGCCAGGAGGAGCAGGAATGCTCCCCCCGGGCCTCACAAGGAAGCTCAACCTCCCTACTTCCATTAGCAGGATGCCCCCCTCCCAACTTCTGCCTGGATCCTTCCTTCTTCCAGCTCTCCTGATTGTGGCCTGGGGCTTCCCACCCCCATTGACTGCTGGAGACCCATTCCTATAGGTCCCTGGCTGAAGTCAATCTAGCCAGCTGTTGGACAGGGGTTTGCACAAAATTATTTAAATGAAGCACTGCCATTAAGATAATCAGGATCTCCACATCCCTGGTTTTGCCAGGTTCTTCATTTGCTACCATGCTCCCCACAACCTTTCTGCTTCCCCGTTAATATTGAGCTCCTTGAGCCACACTTGGCTTTGTGGCACCATTCTCAGCTTTCAGCTGGAAGGGCATGAGACCAAAAATCTGGTGACAAGAAGTGTATTTTAGGCTGAGTATCTGATAATATAGAATACCAGTTTAGTCAAATCTGCAATAGGTGTTGTCTTCATTACCATACGTAGGAATCTGTAGAGCAGTAGCTCCTCTGTAGTAGTACACAAAGTCTACAGCTTTCATAGAATTTTACCAGACACCTTACAATGATTAAATGTGCTTGGCTCTCAGGACATCATGATTTATGATTTTGGTTATGTTTGCAATCAAAATGTGTTATCAGAGATTGCTGCTACATTTAGAGATGTTGTTGTCATTGTTATATGTTTGAAAGTGACTCCTGGATTCTTCTTGTTGAACTTCTTCAACTTGCTCCATAAGATGAAGGTCAATACAAGCTCTTCTACTGAAGAGTGCGAACCCCTGATTTCTTAGGACATGGTGTTTCTAATATCTGCTTTCCATTGTACTGAAATGTTGCCTGTAACTTCCCCTTTACTTCAAGTTCAAGCTCAACTGGGCCATGTAACTGAGTTTCCGTTGGTTACAGAAAGTGTGTGGAAAGCCACGGCTCTTTGTCTGATAATACTGTTACATATGCTTCTGTGTTGAGTTTGAAATTAGCTTGATTGATCACTGATCTCGCCAAGAAAATATTTCGACTGATATGCTACAGGAGGTTGTTTAACTTTGTTTACCTGTCTATTCTTAAATACTTTTCCTTTAGAGCTTGAGGTCGACAAGATTTTATTTTGGCACATCTGACTGAAATGCCCTCCTTTTCTGCAACAAAAGCATTCTGCTCTGTCAGCAGGACATTGTTCATCCCATGTGTACTTTTGGCACCACATCGCTGGCAAGGTTTAATGGTATCTTTCGCTTACCTCCCCCGCCACCCCCCCACCCCCACCCAACCCCAATGTGCCTTTTTCCTGATACCTCTTTTTCAGCTCTCTGGTGAAGGCACTGAACAGTTGAAGGAGATTTCCTGAACCAAGGTCTTTCTTCACCTTGCAGGATTGGTCTGTTGTTCTTCCTGACCTCAGCTTGCCTCACCAGCTGAATGGATTTTTCCAGGGTGAGGTCTTCTTTAGACTGTAAAAGGTCTTAAATGGAATCATCTGCAAAGCCCACAATAGTATGATCTCTTACCCATTCCTCTTTAAGGTCTCCATACTCACATCCCTCTGCAAGTCTATAAAGGTCATTGATAGAAGTATTGACCATTTCGCCTGGTTTCTCGATCCTTTTAGTGAATTTTGCTCTTCCAAGTATCTTATTGCTGCGCAAATTGAAATAGGAATCACAAGCTTTCAAAAGTAGTCAAATTTGGCTGATGTATCATTAATACCTTGTCTTGCTATTATATCAGCTATAGCGCCAATTGAATATAATAACGTATTCACTTACTCTACTTCAGACCTGCTGTCCAATTTAGATGCAATTCTATATGAGAAACCTTTTTCTCCATAATACCAAGTTTTGAGTCTGGGTGGGTTCCTCGTGACTTTTGAAACTTTTTTGATTTTTGATCTATGTTGTTCATAGACTTTTTTTATAGACTTTTTTTAAAGAGTGCTCCCCTTTAAGAAACTTATTTTTCAGGCTAGCTTCCTTTAATGGAGTGTAGCAAGTGATTGAGTGTCCGCTGCTGTTTTTAATAGGCTGTTCCAGGGTCGTTTTTGCTTAAGCACTTCACTTTATTTTGTTTGCTCAGCTTGTCTAATGGAGTTGGCACAGCTGTTTGAGAGTTCCCTGCTTGCTGTTTCAACAGACTGCTCAAGGGTTTTCCCCCTTTCTTTAAGAGCTGCAGATTATTTATTTTTATTTTTCAGGCTTGGCTGCATTAATGGAGTCTGCCTGCTGTGTTCAGGAGTTTCCCACACTTTTCAGGATTTTCCCACTCTTGGTCCTCGCTTTCAGCCCGAGTGAGTTATTCGGTTTTCCCCGTTTTGTTCCCACACAATGCCTTTAGAAAATAACTTTAAGCTCTTCAAAGACTCTTTTTTCAAACCAGGATTCCTCGACTGTTAGCACTATGACTCACCCGATTGACCGATTTGCAGGCAGCTACACTTCTGTTCTGTGGAGCTTCTCTCCGCCTCTTAAGGTCGACAGTTTTTTTCAGCCAGTTGTTTTAAATTTTGTCTTCTGGATGAAGGATGGTAGTTTAGTTTAGTTTAGAGATACAGCACTGAAACAGGCCCTTCGGCCCACCGAGTCTGTGCCGACCATCAACGACCCATATATACTAATCCTACACTAATCCCATATTCCTACCACATCCCCACCTGTCCCTATATTTCCCTACCACCTACCTATACTAGGGGCAATTGCTAATGGCCAATTTACCTATCAACCTGCAAGTCTTTGGCATGTGGGAGGAAACCGGCGCACCCGGAGGAAACCCACGCAAACACAGGGAGAACTTGCAAACTCCACACAGGCAGTACCCAGAATTGAACCCGGGTCACTGGAGCTGTGAGGCTGCGGTGCTAACCACTGCGCCACTGTGCCGCCCATTGCTTCAAACTTTTTTGCTCTCATTCTACACCGGCTTGAAAACAGATCTTGCATTTCTTATAGGTTCCTTTCAAATAGATAAACCATATAAAATACCGTAACAGGTGATTTTACAATAACTTCCAATTTGACAGAAGAGTTTCATTGTCAATACCACGCAGATAATTTCTATTGCACAATGACTGTTCACTTACATGAATAAATTCAGTTCTGATCAAATCGTGCAGCACTCATTGTGATATAAGATGCAGCTTAATCATGTGTCATTCTGAAACAAGTGTGTTATACACCAGGAAAGAAAGCAAAACATTGCAGATGCTGTAAATCTGAAATAAAAAGAGAAAATGCAGGAAACACTCAGCAGGTCAGACAGCATCTGCATAGAGGAAGGTAATGTTAACCTTTCTGGTCAATGACCTTTCATCAGAACTGGGAGATGTTACAGATGAGTAGTTTATAAGGAGGAACAGAGCCAAGGAAAGAGAGCAGGAAGAAAATAAATGCTTTGTGTTCAGGTGGAGGGCTGGAGATAATTAAATAACAGAAGTAATAATAGTGTGACAAATAGAGGCAGAGAAATATTTAAAAATGTATCCAAGATGCAGAGGATGTGTAAATGGTTGCAGCAGAATAGCATGGGGGAGGGTACATGGAAAATGTGGCAAAGAGCAGAAAGCTCCACTGGGCCGGGAGTATGAAGAAGGAGGAAGGTCACACCAGGACAACTGACCAACCCAACATTCAGGCACCATTAAAGAGATCCCCATCTATTACACATCAGTATTTTCATTAGAAAGCTTGCATAAAAGCTTTACATTTTGTGATTGACTATGACACAAGGCTTTCACTATATTCATATTGACCAGGTCCCAGTGCTCCAGCATGCAAATGGTTTGCTTTTTTTTTTGGTCACCTACTAAAAAAAACCTTTTGGCTTAGTCACAACACCATTCTAAGCATCCTGAGATTTAATCAAAAGCTAACTTTACAACAATGTTCCTGAGATGTTTTTCCCCACAGCTCGAAGTCAATACCACAGGAGTCCATGTGGAAGTCTTGAACAAAATGCATTTTTAAAAAATTTAACACTGTGATACTCCACACCCTACCTAACTGCTATGTCCATAGCTGTGTGGTTTCTGTAAAAATTATCTACCATCAAAGTGAACCATCAATATCCATCATGATTATAACAACAAAATGTTATGTGCTATTTCTTTTGATGATAACAGTCTGGAAGAAGCATGTGGCTCCGAGGTTTCTCACCAGATGGACAAAGTAAAAATAAAGATAGGGAATATACATAAAATGGCCCCAATGAAAAAATGAAGCTTTAAAACCTGTCCAATTGGAGACTACTGTTGTAAAAATTAAGCACTTAAATTTTACATCTGGTAGATTATTAGGCAGGTTAGGAGCCAAGTTAAAAAGTAGGACCTCAGAGGTAGTAATCTCAGGATTGCTACCAGTGCCACGTGATAGTCAGAGTAGAAATGAAAGAATAGTCAGGATGAATGCGTGGCTTGAGAGATGGCGCAGGAGGGAGGGGTTCAGATTTTTGGGACATTGGGACCGGTTCTGGGGGAGGTGGGACTATTACAAATTGGACGGTCTACACCTGGGCCGGACTGGAACCAATGTCCTTGGGGGTGCTTTTGCTAACGCGGTTGGGGAGGGTTTAAACTAATGTGGCAGGGGGATGGGAACCAAATGAGGTCAGTGGACAGTAAGGAGGTAGTAACTAAAGCCTGTAAGGAACTAGATAATGAAGTCAGCGTGACTAAGGGAAAGAGTAGACAGGGAGCAGATGATGAACGCAAAGGGACTGGTGGTCTGAGGTGCATTTCTTTTAATGCAAGAAGTGTAGTAGGTAAGGCAGATGAACTTAGGGCCTGGATTAGTACCTGGGAGTATGATGTTATTGCTATTACTGAGACTTGGTTGAGGGAAGGGCATGATTGGCAACTAAATATCCCAGGATATCAATGCTTCCGGCGGGATAGAGAGGGAGGTAAAAGGGGTGTAGCAGTTGCATTACTGGTCAAAGAGGATATCACAGAAGTGCTGAAGGAGGGCACTATGGAGGACTCGAGCAGTGAGGCAATATGGGCAGAACTCAGAAATAGGAAGGGTGCGGTAACAATGTTGGGGCTGTACTACAGGCCTCCCAACAGCGAGCGTGAGATAGAGGTACAAATATGTAAACAGATTATGGAAAGATGTAGGAGCAACAGGGTGGAGGTGATAGGAGATTTTAATTTTCCCAACATTGACTGGGATTCACTTAGTGTTAGAGGTCTAGATGGAGCAGAATTTGTAAGGAGCATCCAGGAGGGTTTTCTAGAGCAGTATGTCAATAGTCCAACTCGGGAAGGGACCATACTGGACCTGGTGTTGGGGAATGAGCCCGGCCAGGTGTTTAAAGTTTCAGTAGGGGACTACTTTGGGAATAGTGATCACAATTCCGTAAGTTTTAGAATACTCATGGACAAAGACGAGAGTGGTCCCAAAGGAAGAGTGCTAAATTGGGGGAAGGCCAACTATACCAAAATTCAGCAGGAGCTGGGGAATGTAGATTGGGAGCAGCTGTTTGAAGGTTAATCCACATTTGATATGTGGGAGGCATTTAAAGAGAGGTTGATTAGCGTGCAGGACAGACATGTTCCTGTGAAATTGAGGGATAGAAATGGCAAGATTAGGGAACCATGGATGACAGGTGAAATTGTGAGACTAGCTAAGAGGAAAAAGGAAGCATACAGAAGGTCCAGGAGGCTGAAGAAAGACGAAGCTTTGAAAGAATATCGGGAAAGTAGGACCAATCTGAAATGAGGAATTAAGAGGGCTAAAAGGGGTCATGAAATATCTTTAGCAAACAGGGTCAAGGAAAATCCCAAAGCCTTTTATTCATATATAAGGAGCAAGAGGGTACCAAGAGAAAGGATTGGCCCACTCAAGGACAAAGGAGGAAAGTTATGCGTGGAGTCAGAGAAAATGGGTGAGATTCTAAACGAGTACTTTGCATCGGTATTCACCGAGGAGAGGGACATGACAGATGTTGAGGTTAGGGACAGATGTTTGATTACTCTAGGTCAAGTCGGTATAAGGAGGGAGGAAGTGTTGGGTATTCTAAAAGGCATTAAGGTGGACAGGTCCCCAGGTCCGGATGGGATCTATCCCAGGTTACTGAGGGAAGCGAGAGAGGAAATAGCTGGGGCCTTAACAGATATCTTTGCAGCATCCTTAAACACGGGTGAGGTCCCGGAGGACTGGAGAATTGCTAATGTTGTCCCCTTGTTTAAGAAGGGTAGCAGAGAAAATCCAGGTAATTACAGACCGGTGAGCCTGACGTCAGTGGTAGGGAAGCTGCTGGAGAAGATACTGAGGGATAGGATCTATTCCCATTTGGAAGAAAATGGGCTTATCAGTGATAGGCAACATGGTTTTGTGCAGGGAAGGTTATGTCTTACCAACTTAATAGAATTCTTTGAGGAAGTGACAAAGTTGATTGATGAGGGAAGGGCTGTAGATGTCATATACATGGACTTCAGTAAGGCGTTTGAGAAGGTTCCCCATGGTAGGCAGATGGAGAAAGTGAAGTCGCATGGGGTCCAGGGTGTACTAGCTAGATGGATAAAGAACTGGCTGCGCAGCAGGAGACAGAGAGTAGCAGTGGAAGGGAGTTTCTCAAAATGGAGACGTGTGACCAGTGGTGTTCCACAGGGATCCGTGCTGGGACCACTGTTGTTTGTGATATACATAAATGATTTGGAGGAAAGTATAGGTGGTCTGATTAGCAAGTTTGCAGACGACACTAAGATTGGTGGAGTAGCAGATAGTGAAGGGGACTGTCAGACAATACAGCAGAATATAAATAGATTGGAGAGTTGGGCAGAGAAATGGCAGATGGAGTTCAATCAGGGCAAATGCGAGGTGATGCATTTTGGAAGGTCCAATTCAAGAGTGAACTATACAGTAAATGGAAAAGTCCTGGGGAAAATTGATGTACAGAGAGATTTGGGTGTTCAGGTCCATTGTTCCCTGAAGGTGGCAACGCAGGTCAATAGAGTGGTCAAGAAGGCATACGGCATGCTTTCCTTCATCGGACGGGGTATTGAGTACAAGGGTTGGCAGGTCATGTTACAGTTGTATAAGACTTTGGTTCGGCCACATTTGGAATACTGCGTGCAGTTCTGGTCGCCACATTACCAAAAGGATGTGGATGCTTTGGAGAGGGTGCAGAGGAGGTTCACCAGGATGTTGCCTGGTATGGAGGGCGCTAGCTATGAAGAGAGGTTGAGCAGATTAGGATTATTTTCATTAGAAAGACGGAGGTTGAGGGGGGACCTGATTGAGGTGTACAAAATCATGAGCAGTATAGACAGGGTGGATAGCAAGAAGCTTTTTCCCCAGAGTGGGGGATTCAATTACTAGGGATCACGAGTTCAAAGTGAGAGGGGAAAAGTTTAGGGGGGATATGCGTGGAAAGTTCTTTACGCAGAGAGTGGTGGGTGCCTGGAACGCGTTGCCAGCGGAGGTGGTAGACGCGGGCACGATAGCGTCTTTTAAGATGTATCTGGACAGATACATGAATGCGAAGGAAGCAAAGAGATACAGACCCTTAGAAAATAGGCGACATGTTTAGATAGAGGATCTGGATCGGCGCAGGCTTGGAGGGCCGAAGGGCCTGTTCCTGTGCTGTAATTTTCTTTGTTCTTTGTAACATCAGGTGAATTGGTATGGCTAACAATCACTGCAGCCAAACTATCAGTACAGTTGTGAGAGGTTAATTTAGTTTTGTGGTTTTTCATACAATGATGAATTGCATGATACAATACTGACTGTAACAACAAACGCTCAAACTTCTTTCGCTTTCTTATGCTTGCTTTTAAGAGTTTCTAAAATGTTCATGACAGAAAGCTTTCATGTTACTCCTGACTCCATCACATCCAGCACTTTTTTTGTTAGGATTCACAAGTTCTGTGCTCACTACCGCTTAATCATACAGCAAAACTGGATACACAGAATAGGTGTTACATTTAATGGTCTTAACTCAATCTGTATCTGCAACTCCTCTCTGCCAATTCTGCAATGATCCAAAATATAGTATTCCAAGTGAATGCATTTATTCAGCCAGTGAGGCTAAAATGAGAATATCCCCTATGATGCTCTTAACAAATGACACTTTACCATGTTAACAGTAATGGCAAGCTCCACAACACAGTAACTTACAAAGTTACAAAGCTCATAAATATCAAGAAATTTTTCAATCAATAACAAATAAAATAACTAATAGCACACTGCCTATAGAGCAGAACAATTGTCGGATTTATTTGCAGCCTCATCCTGCAGATCAATTTTCCTATTCTCAACTACCTGGATGAGTTGTGCACCAAAATAAAAAACAGAATGCACTAAGTAATGATTGGCTGGTGAGAGTAACCACAGGTTCCCCAATGAGGGTGTAAAGTGTACAATATATATCAATGATTTGGATATGGGGACCAAATGTAGTATTTCCAAGTTCGCAGATGATACAAAACTAGATGGGAATGTGTATTGTGAGGAAAATGCAAAGCAGCTTCAAGGGGATTTATAAAGACTTAGTGAGTGAGCAAGAACGTGGCAGATGAAATATAATATGGAAAAATGTGAGGTTATCCACTTTGGTAGGAGGAACAGATGTGCAGAGTATTCTTAAATGGTAAGAGATTAGAAAGTGTAGATGTACACAGGGACCTGGGTGGCCCTGTTAATAAGTTACTGAAAGCTAACATGTCGGTGCAGCAAGCAATTAAGAAGGCTAATGGTATGTATGCCTTTATCGCAAGAGGATTTGAGTGCAGGAGTAATGAAGTCTTGCTTGAATTGTACAGAACCTTGGTTAGACTGCAGCTGGAGTGCTGTGTGAAATTTTGGTCCCCTTACCTTAGGAAGGATATTATTGCCACAGAGGAAGTGCAACGAAGGTTCACCAGACTTGTTCCCAGGATGGCAGGACTGTCCTATGAAGAGAGATTGGGGAAACTGGGCCTGTATTCTCTAGAGTTTTGAAGAATGAGAAGTGATCTCATTGAAACCTACAAAATACTTAAAGGAATAGACAGGTTAGATACAGATAAGATGTTTGCCCTAGTTGGGGAGTCTAGAACCAGGGAACACAATTTCAAAATAAGGGGGAAGCCACTTAGGACATAGATGAGGAGAAATTTCTTTACTGAGAGGGTTGTGAAATCTTTGGACTTCTCTACCCTAGAGGGCTGTGGAAGTTCAGTCACTGAGTATGTTTAAAGCAGAGATTGACAGATTTCTAAATATCAATGACATAAGGGATATGAGGATAGTGTGGGAAAAGACACTGAAGTGGATGATCAGCCATGATCGTATTGAATGGTGGAGCAGGCTCAATGGGCTGAATGGCCTACTCCTGCTCCTATGTTCCTATGATATAATTGCATCCTAGTTCAAAGGGTACTTAACGCTACAATCAAACTGCCTCTTGCTTGTGAGTTGGGAGCATGTCTCTTTCCCACTGAGCAATTTTTTGCTGGGTGGGGGCATTAGTACAAGGTGAGGGATGTCACAGCTCTACTTCTGCACCCAAATCAGGAGAGAGACAGCAAGATGCAGGGAACTGAGTAGGTAATTCCAGAAGATGGAAACTTAGTGGCTGAACAAACAGAAACTGATGGAGGAGAGGGAATGAGAAATATGTTAGAAGAGTCGAGGACGCTTGCAGGGATATAAAGCAGGAGAAAATCACAAAGTTAGGGTACAGCAAGACAGTCATGGAAAAATTAATAATAAAAGACAAGAATTTTGACAGAAAATGCTGGAAATACTCGGCAAGTCTGGCAGCATCCGTGGAGAGAGAAAAAGAGTTAACATTTCTGGTAATTGACCTTTGATTAGAACTGGGAAAAGAAAGAAATGCAATCGGTGTTAAGCAGGTGAAATGTGGGAGGGTGGAAAAAGAACAAAAAGCAAAGGTCAGTGATAGGGTGGAAGATGGGAGAGATTAAATGACAGAACAGTTGGCGGTGTAGCGCCCAAGGGAGTGGTAATGGGAAAAGTAAAGAAACAAACAAACAATGTGTCTAGAGGAGGTGTGAATGGCAGAATAATGAACAGTTACCACCCGAAAGCAAAAACAAGAGAAAAACAACAGTCAGACCAAAACATGCAAAGAAAGGAAACAAAATGGGGGCAGAGAATCCTGAAGTCTGTAAAGTTCTTAATTGAAAGATGAGGTGCTGTTCCTTGAGTTTGCTTTGAGCTTCATTGGAATTCAATGCTCCTCGAACCGCTGTTCTCGCCGCATCTTGAGGTCCACACTCAATGCCATGCTTTTCCAATGAAGTTTGATGCAAGCTCGAGGAACAGCACTTCATCTTTCAGTTCGGCACTTTATAGCCTTCTGGACTCAGTGAGTTCAACAATTACAGACCATAATCTCTGGCCCAATTTTGTTTCTTTTTCTTTCAGGTTTCAGTCCTACTCATTTTTCTCGTTTTCGCTTTTGGGCGGCAGCTTTTCATTATTCTACCATTCACATCTCTTCTGGACACATGTTTTGTTTCTTTACTTGTCCCATTTTCACTCCCTTTAGTTCTGCACCACCAACACTTTTGTCATTTAATATCGCCCGTCATCTATCCTGTCACAGGTCTTCCTTTTTGTTTTTTTTTCCACCCTCCCCCATTTCACCTGCTTAAAACCTATTACATTTCTAACTTTCCCCAGTTTTGATGAAAAGTTATTGACCTGAGATGTTAATTGTTTCTCTCTCCACAGATGCTGCTTGACCTGTTGAGCATTTCCAGCATTTCCTGTTTTTTCCTCAAATTTCCAGCATCCACAGTATTTTGCTTTTGTACAAGAATTCTGTCATTGACACACGTCATCAAGATCCAGATTCACACTGGATGCAACTTGAGTAGTGCTGTCTTGCTTCTGTGTGCAGACCAAAGGGACAGAAATAGGGAGTAGTGAATGAGTTGGTAGCATAGTTACAAGACAACAACACATTCAAGGGCTTTGGAAAGGTAGAGAGAGTTTGAGAGAGTGGAGGTGTTTCAGCTGGATTTATTGAGGAATGATAATAGATGCTTCAAAGCAAATTTGGGCAACCGTTTACATTGAGCATGAGTCCACAACATAACACAACAACAGTTCAGGGTTAACTGGAATCCTGATCAGAGACCAAAAGGATTGCAGTTCTTTTCACCAATATTAACTGCATATTCAGACGTCCCTCAAAGCCACCTCATCCCATGATCCTTACGTTAAACCCAAGGTGAAAAGGGCTGATTGGCATTTTTGTATTTTAAATTTAATCCATCCTTATTGCAGCCACTGCCATCGCTAATTGTCCTTGACACAGGGCAACAGAGACATGGATAGTAATGTTAACAAGCATTCAGGGTGAGAAAATAAAGTTGAGTGGCTAGGAGTTGGAATGGGAGAGGATGGGTGGTGTGCTTCATGGATGAAGGATGAAATAAGTAACTTGAGGGCTGAGGGGAAGATGAGGAGTAAGTACAAAGAATGGGAATAGTGACAGCAAAGTTAGATAAAGGGCAGGCTAAGGTTCTGTAAGTGTGATCGAGTAGACAACTCAAGGGCAATCAGCGTTGGCAGTGGCTGCAATAAGGATGGACTAAATCCAAGGTACAAAAATGCCAATGAGCCCTTTTCACCTTGAATTTAACATAAGGATCAGAGGTGAGATGGCGTTGGGGGAGGTCTGAATATGCATCTGATAGTGGTGAAAAGCACTGCAATTTTTTGCCACAGCTGCAATCCTTGTGATCTCTGCTCAGGATTCTAATTAGCACTGAACTGTCGCAGTGTGATGTTGTGGGCTCATGCTCACTGCAAATGGTTGCCCAAATTTACTTCCAAATTAGGAGTGAGTTCAGACTTTCATACGATCAACATGAGCTAGATTTACACCAAGATCTCACCGTTCAATAATTCTATCATACCAATTCCAGTTTCATGAGCACATGCAAGAGTTATCATACTTGGAAGAGCAAAGATTTTGTTTGGTCAAATTTAGGATAAACAACAGACAGAACTGTTGCAAAAGGCCAGAAAATAAACATATCAGAAGATTAAAGATCTTTCACATCCTAAAAGTTTGTTTAAAGATTAAGGCAACAGGGAGCATGTCCTCATCCCAAACATCTTAATTTTTGACAACTGTGGACAATTACAAAATTCTTCAAAAAAATTCTGAACATTTTAAAGACTTTTGGATGAACTCCATGTTCTTCATTTTAGAACTGTCCTTGTCAGTTCTTTCTGTACTCCTCTGGAAACGAGCAGTGCCAAAATATTAAACCCCTTTCCCCATCCAAATAAAAGTTACTAATTTAAACTTGCTGCATTGTTTGGCAATAAGTGGGATCCTTTAGTCTCTGTAATCTACTGATCTGTTACCTTCACATTGTTAAATTACCAAGCATTTTTCCTTAGATGATGATGACATTAGCAAAGAAACATTTATTGTTCATCCCTTGTTGCCCAGAGAAGGTAATGGTGGGCCTTGTTCTTGAATCGCTGCAATTCTTGCTGCAATGGTCCTGTCACAATGCTTTTAGGAAGGGAATTCCAGAGTAATGAAGGAACAATGATACATGTCCAAGTCAGGGCAGTGTATGGCTTGAAGAGGAATTTGGAGCTGATGGTGTTTCTATGACATTGCTGCTCTTGTCCTTGGTGGTAGAGGTTACAGGAGAGGGAGATGCTGTTGAAGTAATCATGGTGAGTTGGGGCAGTGCTTAGAGAGTATTGTAAAAGCAGCTCAAAGATATTAGAAAGAGTGCTTGGAGACAGAGCTGTCAATCATAATGGGTGTGGATCACAGAGTGGAAGCTGAAATTTGGTGTTAGTAGGAATTCGGTGGAGGGGAGAAAGGTGGTTCCTCACGCCCAATTCAAAAGGAGTGCCACTGCAGAACGAAGGATTCTAGGATAAGTCTTTAGATATCTAATATTTAGGTTCTTCATGTTTAGTATCTCAGTGGTCCTTGTTAAGCTGAGCAAATAACTTCGTCTTTGTGTAATTTGCTTTGAGGAGCGAGTACAAAAAATAGCAGTATAGTTTAGATCTAGTTAACAGCAATTATATAAGTCATCTTAAATCTGGAGATTATTTTAAGTTAATAATTTGAATGGAGGGACAGCTGTGACCTGCAATCCCTGCACCATGTGAGAATGACACGACGATTCATTTGTCCTGGATGTCCATGTTTGCAAGAAGAGTCTCCAGCTGCTCAAACTCACACTGAGGGTTTCTGAGCTTGAGGGGGAGCTGGATTCATTTCAGGGCACATGGGTGGCTGAATGTTTCCTGGATCACAGGTTCCAGGAGGTGGGCACCACACAGCCAGGTAGACTTCAGAATAGCAAGTCCACCCGAACTGCAGGAAGAGGCAGGCAGTGCTGGAATCCCTCTGGAGTGTGGCACTCTCAAACCGATATTCAGCATTGAATGCTGGTGAGGCTGACGAAACATCAAGGCAATGCAGTCCCAAGCCTGGCATCATGAGGCAAAAGACTGCACAAGGGGGGTAAAGAAAAGCATAGGAACACAGTAGTAAATGGGGATTCAATAGTCAGGGCAACAGACAGGCAGTTTTGCTACCATCGACGTGAGAGTGTGGTATACTGCCTCCCTGGTTCCAGGGTAAGGGACATTGCAGAGAGGGTGCAGAACATTCCCCGGGAGGGAAAAACCAAAAGTTGTGGTCCATGTCGGAACCTATGACATAGGGAGGAAGAGGGTTGAAGTCCTGCAGTCAGAGTTTAAGGAACTAGGGAGCAAGTTAAAAAGCACGACCTCAAAGGAATACTGCCAGTGCCACTTGCTATTGAGAGGAGTAAGAGGATATGACAGATTAATGCGCAGCTAGAAACATGGTACAGGAGGTGGGTGTTCAGATTCCAGGGACATTGGGGATAGTTCTGTGGCAGGAGGAGCTTATTCAAGATGGACAGGTTGCACCTGAACAGAGCTGGAACCAATATCCTTGCTGGGAGGTTAACTTGTGATGTGAGGGTGGGTTTAATTCAGCAGGGGATTGTGCACCAAGATGTAGTATTAATAAGTAGAAACAAGGTGCACAGAGGATTAGGAGAGACAGTTAGAGTTAGAAATAATACAGAATGAGGTGGGTTGATAGAAAATACAAAGAAGCCTATGTTAGTTTTGGAGTGCATGTGTGTAAATGTACCAGGTGTGGTTTATAAGGTTGGTGATCTGTAGGTGCAAACAGTCATGTGGGAATATGATATAATGGCGTTAACAGAGACCTGGCTCAAAAAAAGGGATAGGATTGCATGCTTAATATTCCTGGGTACAAGATATTCAGGAAATATAGGGAAGGAATAAAAGGACGAGGGTTGTACTGATTCAGGAAAATATTACAGTGCTATAAAGAGAGAATTTCCTTGAATGGGCAAAGGCAGAATCTATTGGGTTGGAGGTAAGAAACAATAATGCATGTATTACGCTACTTGGTATATACTACAGGCCACTAAATAGTGGAAAGGAGATAGAGGAGGATATGTGCAGTGAAAGTACTGAGAGTAAGGTGCAAGAACAATAGATTAGTGATAATTGGAGACTTTAACTCCCCCAATACTGAATGGGATAGGGATTGTGTTGAGGACAGGAAAGGAGAGGAATTTCTGAAGTGTGTTTAGGAGAATTGTCTTAATCAGTATGGTTCCTGCCAAATGAGGAAGGAGCCATTGCTGGATCTGGTTCTGGGCAATGAGGTGGGTCATGTGGAGAATGTCACAGTCAGAGAGCACCTCAAGAATAGTGATCATAGTATCATAAAGTTTAGATTTATTACAGAGAAGGACAAGGGGCAATCTAGAATAAAAATAGTTAACTGGAGGAGGGATAATCTCAGCAAAATGAGGAGAGTTCTCGCCTGAGTAAATTAGAGTCAAAGACTGACGAGCAGAAATGTAATGGAGCTGTAGAGGCCTTTAAAGAGGAGATGGTTCGAATGCCGTCTAGGTACATTCCTACAAGGGGGAAAGGAAGGTCAACCAAAGCCAGAGCTCCCTGAATGACGAAGGAGTTAGAAAGTAGGATGAAACAGAAAATTAGTATGACAATGTCAGCTTGATATCTCAAGGGAGAATCAGGCTGAATATAAAAAGTACAGAGGAGAAGTGAAAAAGGAAATAAAAATGGCAAAGAGTCAATACAGAATAGTTTGAGAGCTAACATAAAAGGGAATTCTATAGGCATATTAACAGTAAAAGGGTTGTCAGAGGAGTGGTGGGTCTGATTAGAGACTAAAATGGAAAACTATTGGTAGAGGCAGAAGGCATGGCTGAGTAACTAAATGAGTATTTTGCATTTTGCATCAGTGTTTACAAAGGAAGAGGACTTTGCCAAAGTTGTGATAAATGTGGACGCTGCTCGGATATTGGATGAAATATAAAGAAAGAAGAGGTACCAGGAAGGCTGGCAGCACTTAAAGTAGGTAAATCAGCTGGTCTAGATGGAATGCATCCTAGGTTGCTGATAGAAGTAAGGTGCTGGGCGCAATCTTCCACTCCTCCTTAGATACAGGGGTGCTGCCAAAGGAATGGAGGATTGCAAATGTTACATCCTTGTTCAAAAAAGGCCAGTCAGTTCAACGTCGGTAATGTGGAAGCTTTTAGAAACAATAATCTGGGAGAAAATTAACAGCCACATGGACAAGCATGGACTAATAAAAGAGAACCAACATGGATTTATTAAATGCAAATTATGTTTCACCAACTTCATTAGTTTTTTCAATGAGATAAGAAAGAGTAGAAGAGGGAAGTACAGTTTGATGTTGTGAATATGGTGTCAGGCAAACCACCCCCCGCAACCTGCCAAGACTGAAGCACACATTATTTTGCCACATGAACATTAAAAACTTAAACATTGCAAGCCCTTGTCGAGAAAGACATTTGCATAGTACCAGACAATGCGGAAACAAAGGGAACCAATCCCTACCCACCCCCACCATCCCCCCAACACACAGAAGAGACCTGGTCAAACCAGTCAGTCATGTGACCACCTGCTGGCCAACTAGGGGAGTTTTAAACTGGAAAAGCAGATTTTGAAATCAGAACACCATGTGCTCATGGACTGAGAACATCTCTCCTGTCTGACTGCCTCCATCTCTTTCCCCATTGAACTGAATCTTGTGAAAACACATGAAATTCAAGGAGAGAAAGGTTTCTTACGTGAACAAGGTTTTATGAAGACTACTGGGCCCCAACAAAACGCATGACCTTATCTTCAATCAAGGACTACAGCGAGCTCGAGAAACAGTAACAAGATATTGCCTCAAATTGTTCTACTTATCTTTTCTTCTGCTCTTTTCTGTCCCTATTTGCATGCGTGTATCACGTATGCACGCTAGCATGCGGGCGTCATATATCCGCAGGCGTTAACCGTATTAGAGTTTAAGGTTTCATAAATTTCATCTTTCTGCTTTAAACCAAAGAAAGCCTGTTTGTGCTCATTTCTTTGCCTTATAATTGGAAACTGTGAACAAGGGTTCACAAAAAGGGAGCTCAAAACACAGTGTGTTTAAAATTAAACCCTGTTACAGTAAGGCAGATAAAGACAGCAAAAGATCCCTAGGCACCTTTCTCACCTGGTCGAAACAGAAATTGGGTGCTAGCGTCCAGATTGTTAACCACAGAAAAATGAGTGAAAATTGAAGTGGGAAGCCAAAATTTTCCCAATCAAAAGAAGAGCAAATCAACACAGGTTTTCTTGTGGTTGTGTGTGATTGTATACTAACATGTCTGCAACTGAAGCGAATAGCTCTCCAAGCCAGGGTGAAGTAACTTGGGATAAGTTAAAAGCACTGTCTAAGGAGGAGTTGAGAAAAATGGCTGAGCAGTGTGAGATCACTGCACATGGCAAGGCTAGGAAGTCTGAACTCCTAAGGCTAGTGGCCAACCATTTTTCCCTTGAATCTGACGAAGCAGACCCAGACAGGGTACTGCTAGCAAAGATACAATTAGAAGCCAAGGAAAGAGAAAGAGAGAGGCAGGAAAGAGAGAGATAGAGGCAGGAGAAGGAGAAAGAGAGAGCCTTCTAAATGAAACATGAAGAGAAAGAAAGACGGGAGAAGGAACAAGAGAGAAAAAGAATATTCCGGAAAGAATGCGAATGAGAGTTGAAGTGGCTTGAGTTAACTAGGGGCGACAGAGTAACTCTAGTGAAAGCATGGCCAATATGGAGGAACACAACTCAGGGCTGGGTACAAGATTACTAAAACTCACTCAATTAATTCCAAAATTAAATGAGGAAGATGTGGAAGCATTTTCGTGTCTTTTGAGAAACTGGCAAGACAGCTAAAATGGCCAGCTGAGACCTGGTCTCTTTCACTGCAAAGCAACCTAACCGGAAAAGCCCTTGAGGTTTATTCCTTGTTGCCAGATGAGACTTCATCAAATTATGAACTGACCAAAAATGCTATCCTCCAGGCATATGAATTAGTACCCGAAGCCTATCACCAAAAGTTTAGAACCCTCAAGAAGCAAGCTAATCAAACTTATCTGGAGTTTGAAAGGAGCAAGCAGCTGGCTTTTGACCAGTGGCTGAGGGCTCTTAAAGTACAGCTCAGCTATGAGACTCTCAGAGAAGTAATCCTGTTAGCTCTCTCCCATTCTCAATAAAAACTCATGTCGAGGAGCAGAGGGTTCAGGGAGCCCAGCAAGCAGCTGTTCTGGCTGATGAGTTTGCTTTAATTCCTAAGTTGGTTTCCCAGGGGAGAACCTTTCCTGATCACCTCCACAAATCCGAAAAGGACAAAGGGTGGGAAAGTGAAAGAAGCCCAGGCAGTCCTGGAAGAGAAAGGAAAGCAGCACACACAGGGGGCCCTCCTCCAGCCAAAAAGGTGCTGTGAGCAAGAGTGAGACCCAGAAACCTGTCTGCTTCCCTTGTAAAAAGGCAGGGCATTCAAAAGCTGATTTCTGGAAACTAACGGGGAAGGTTAATCAGGGCACACCGCTCAGTGAAGACGAGGGCCTGATGGAAAACACGTAACGGGCTGTGGCTTTGACTGCAGTAAGGGTGCAACCCAGGAAGCTTACTACGGCCAGTGCAGGAAAAGTTAATAGGATTCCTGAAGGTTATCAGGGTTTTATATCTGAAGGGAAAGGAACCCCATATCCCTCGAGTGGGGCAAGCAAGCCCATAGTGATTCTCAGGGAACAGGGGCCACCAGATCCCTTTTACTGGGAAAAGGCCTGACCTTTCCCCCAGAGAGTGCAGTGAACACCAAAACGGTGGTGAATGGTATTGGAGGGCAGTGTATGTCTGTACCTGTACACCGGGTGCACCTAGTTTCGGGACCGGTGACTGTAGGAATTGTCCCTAGTTTGCTTATGGATGGGGTTGACCTGCTCTTAGGTAATGATCTGGCGGGGGTGAAGATGGTAGCCCTCCCAGTAGTGAAGGAAAGACCACAGGAGGTCAGAGAGACAGGGCAGTGGCAGGAGACGGTCTCCTGCAGAGTCCCTGAATGTGTAGTGGGTCAGGTCATGATCAAACCAGTTCCCCCAGAGGAGACTGCATCGGCACTGCAGGCAAACGAACATGAGGTCTGCCTGTCTGAGACTTTCTTTGCAAAGTTAGGAGACCCAGGGAATGAATTAAATGGATTTTCCCTAGTTGAGGCTCACTGAGCCGGCCCAGTATTGTGAGAGTTAGCACCAGGGTGCCGAAACTGAAAGTGAAGCAGAGGAAGTCACTGACTGCTACTTTTTAAAGAATGAGGGACTGATGAGGAAATGGAGTTCTCCTCACAGACCTGAGGGCAGGGAATGGAAAGTAGTTCATCAGTTAGTGGTACCACAGAGGTACTGGGGAGAAATAGTAAGAAGGACCCACAAGACTACAATAGCTGTACATGCTGGTATACGAAAGACCAGAACCAACGTAAGGCAGCAGTTTGACTGGCCAAAACTCCACAAAGATGTGGTGGAGTACTGCAAGAGTTGCCACATGTGCCAGGTTGAGGGGAAACCCCAACCTACAGCAAAACCTGCACTCCTAAGTCCTGTACCGGTGTTAGGAGGACCCTCCAGCAGAGGGCTGGTGAACTGTAAGGGACCCAAGCCGAGAACAAAAGGGGACAGGCAAACACAAAGCTGGCAAAAGTTTAGAAAGAGAAGGGGAAAAAGTGACCAAGAGAGCAGGTTAAAGGAAGTCTGTGGGGAATCCTGGATGAAAACCCCTACTGTCCTGTCAGCCAACCTCAAAAAATTTGAAAGATTAAACCCCGCATCCTCCTGTGGAAATACATACTCTAGAAGCACCCCACCAGAGTTGCTAACAGCATATACAGGAACCTGCAGAGACAAAGAGACCTCTAGGGGGCAGAGAAACCGTGAGGGTGATGCCTCACCTAGTCGAAGTGTCACAGGAGACTGCAGTTAAGTCTGCACAAACATCTGCAGGTTGGAGTGTTCCAGAGAACAAAGGGAAGAGTAACAAAGACTCCTCCACCACAGTCAGAGGAAAAGGGAACCACCCATCCCCTGAAGCCAAATGTCTTTGCATGACTCAGAGTTCAGGATAGACTCAACCCCCTACTCACTCTCCTGAGGAAAAGGGGGAAATTAAAGCAGCCCCGGCCTCTCGAACAGACCATTTTTAATGAGCTTTGAGATTGGTGAATGAATGGAAATGAATGACAGAATTGCATGGTTTCTTTCTGTACCTTATATTTCTCTTAAAATCTGTAATGAAATGGCCATTTTCTTCAAATCGCATTTCATTGCCCTGGGTGTGGAGGTGTCAGGCAAACCACCACCCCCCCCCCCCTCCTCCCCAACCTGTCAAGACTGAGGCACACATTATTTTGCCACATGAACATTAAAAAAATAGAAATTGCAAGCACTTGACTAGAAAGACATTTGCATAGTACCAGACAATGTGGAAACAAAGGGAACCAGTCCCTACCCACACCCCACCACACTCCAATACACAGAAGAGACCTGGTCAAACCAGTCGGTCACGTGACCACCTGCTGGCCAACTAGGGGAGTTTTAAACTGGAAAAGCAGATTTTGAAATCAGAACGCCATGTGCTCATGGATTGAGAACATCTCTCCTGTCTGCCTGCCTCCACCTCTTTCCCATGGAACTGTATCTTGTGAAAACACGTGAAACTCAAAGAGAGAAAGATTTCCTACGTGAACAAGGGTTTAAGACGACTACTGGGCCCCAACAAAACGCAAGACCTTATCTTCAATCAAGGACTAGAGCGAGCTCGAGAAACAGTAACAAGATATTGCCTCAAATTGTTCTACTTATCTTTTCTTCTGCTCTTTTCTGTCCCTATTTGCATGTGTGTATCACGTGTGCATGCTAGCATGGGCACGTCGTGTATCTGCAGGCGTTAACCGTATTAGAGTTTAAGATTTCATAAGTTTCATCTTTCTGCTTTAAACCAAAGAAAGCCTGTGTGCGGTCATTTCTTTGCCTTATAATTGGAAACTGTGAACAAGGATTCACAAAAAGGGGAGCTCAAAATACAATGTGTTTAAAATTAAACCCTGTTACAATAAGACCAGGTAAAGACAGCAAAAGACCCCTTGACACCTTTCTCACCTGGTCATACCATTGGACATACAAAAGGCGTTTGATAAAGCACTACATATTAGGCTTGTTACATGCATAGGGAAAGCAGCTACCACCTTTGGCCAACTCGTGATAAATACATGGGATAACAACAAGCTGACCCTTAGGACCAAGCTGATGGTTTATAAGGCCTGTGTTCTCAGCACCTTGCTGTGTGGCTGTGAAACATGGGCGACTTACAGCTACCAGGAAAAGAAGCTCAATAATACCATCTTCTCTGTCTGCGGCACATTATGGGTATATCCTGGCAGGACGAAATCACAAATGCGGCAGTCCTCTCAAAGGCAGAGCTCCTTGCATTGGCGCTAATCAAACAGCAGCGGCTTCGTCCACAGAATGAAAGATGGTCGCATACCCAAGGACCTTCTGTATGGTGAAGTAGCCGGGGCCAGACGACACATGGGGTGCACAAAGCTCCGCTTCAAGGATGCTTGCAAGCGTGTCGTGAAGGCCCTAAATTTTGATTATCGCATCTGAGAGTCACTAGCTGGTGAAAGGGGGAAATGGTGACACATCCTGTGGACTGTGTGCACTACCATGAGGCACAGTTATTAGAGCAGCTTGGCAACAGGCACCGTCATAAACAACAACTCACAGCATCACCCGGCAGCATCACGTGCAGCACTTGTGGCAGAACCTGCCTCTCAAAGACTGGCCTTCACAGCCATCAGCAAAGGTGCACCAAGACAGGACACCCCAACTAAATGGATTGTTTGCTGCGTGTCCATCATCTTTCGTAGATGGAAGGATGCCAACCTCAACCTCTTCATTAGGCTCGTTAGCAAAATTGAAGCCCATGGGATAAAAGGGACAGAATCAGCATAGATGCAAAATTTGCTATGGCATAGAAAACAGAGTTGTGGTGAATGGCTGTTTCTAGGAGTGAAAGAAGGCATACAGCGGTGGCTCCCAAGGTTCAGTACTAGGACCACTGCTGTTTTAATATACATTTTTGAGTTGGATTTAGGGGTACAGGGCACAATGTTGAAATTTGCAGACGACATAACACTTGGAAGTGCAGTGAACAGTAAACAAGATAGTGACAGAGTTCAAGAGGACACAGGTAGGCTGGTGGAATGGGCAGACATGTGGCAGATGAAATTCAATGGAGAAAAGTGCAAAGTGGTAGGAAGAAAGAGGAGCAGCCATACATATTAAATCGTACAATTTTAAAGGGGGTGCAAGAACAGAAGGACCTAGGGGTATTTGTGCACAAATCATTGAAGGTGGCAAGACAGGTTAACAAAGCAGTTCATAAAGCATATGAAATCCTGGGCATTATAAATAGATGCACAGAATACAAAAGACAGGAAGTTATGCTGAACCTATTATAAAACACTAGTTCAGCCCCAGCTGGAGTACTGTCTCCAATTCTGGGAAACACACTTTAGGAAGGACGTGAAGGCTTTGGAGAGGGTACAGAAGAGATTTACTGCAATGGTTCCAAGGACGAGGGATTACTGTTAAGTGGATAGACTGGAGAAGCTGGGTTGTTTTCTTTACAACAGAGAAGGTCAAGAAGAGATTTGATAGAGATGTTAAAATCATGAAGGCTTTAGATTGAGTAAATAAAGAGAAACTGTTTCCAATGGCTGAAGAGTCGCTAACAAGACGGCACAGATTTAAAGTGACTGGCAAAAGAAGTGGAGGCAACATGAGGAAAAACTTTTATTACACACTGATTGGTTAGGATTTGGAATGCACTACCTGATAGGATGGTGGATACAGATTCAACAGTAGCCTCAAAAGGGGATTGGATGAAAGCTTGAAGGAGAAAAAATTGCAGGGATATGGGGAAAGGGCGGGTGTGTGGGCTGACTGGATTGCTCCTCGAAACACATGGCGCAGCCTCAATGGGCCAAATGACCTCCTTCTGTTTTGTACTGTTCTATGATTTTGGAAGCAAAGACTGTCATATCTCCCAAAAAATCTTGCAGACCTCCATGGAGTGTTTTTAACTCAGTACATCCTCACATCCTTCACTTAGTTCCCTTAGTTTGAAAGTATAATACAGGGACTTGTTACAAATAGGAGTTTGGAAACAAGGCGAAGTGTTGAATTTTTATCATAGTGTATAAAAAGCAATGTTTCCTTGTCAACTCTGCAATCAAATATTCAAAAGTAATGTTGAAATAAAAAAGTTACAAGGCCGATCTGTTTCAAACAAATAACCATGCAATAGTCACAAATACTTTCTGTAGTTCATTCCCAAGTGTAACCAGAAACCATGGAGTTTTCCCACCATCTAGCACTTACCACTTACGAGTTGATCACCCATGGCATTGCACATGGGGTGTTGCAACCAAGTGTATCCTTCAGCTGAATTTTTTTAAAATTCGTTCTTGGGATGTGAGCATCACTGACGAGGCAGCATTTGTTGCCCATCCCTAATTACCCTCGAGAAGGTGGTGGTGAGCCAACTTCTTGAACCATTGCAATCCATCTTATGTAGGTACACCCACAATGCTGTTAAGAATGTTTTGATCCAGCGACAGCGAAGGAATGGCAATATAGTTCCAAGTCAGGATGGTGTGTGACTTGGAGGGGTACTTGCAGGTGGTGGTGTTCCCACGCATCTGCCGCTCTTGTCCTTCTAAACAGTAAAGGTCGCAGGTTTGGAAGGTGCTGTTGAAGAACCCTTGGTGAGTTGCTGCAATGTATCTTGTAGATGATACACACTGCTGCTACTATGCAGCGGTAGTAGAGGGAATGAATGGGGAGCCAATCAAGCGACCTGCTTTGCCCTGGATGGTGTCGAGCTTCTTGAGTGTTGTTGGAGCTGCACCCATCCAGGCAAGTGGAGAGTATTCCATCACACTCCTGACTTATGCCTTGTAGATGGTGGAAAGGGAATCAGGAGGTGAGTTCCTCACCGCAAAATTCCCAGCCTCTGGCCTGCTCTTATAGCAACAATATTTATGTGGCTGATCCATTTAAGTTTCTGGTCAATGGTAACGCCCAGGATGTTGGCGATTGGGGCGGGGTGGGGGAGGGAAAGAGTAGGAGGGAACTGCTGTTGAATGTCAAGGGGAGATGATTAGATTCTCTCTTGTTTGAAGTGGTCATTGCCTGGCACTTGTGTGGCACAAATGTAACTTGCCACTTATCAGCCCAAGCCTGAATGTTATCCAGGTCTTGCTGCATACGGACACAGACTGCTTCAGTATCCGAGGAGCTCGAGGGCAAGGAACAATTGGGTCAGAGTACATAGATCTAACATTTTAAAGTCATATATTATGTCCCTACTTTTATGTAATGCTTTAAATTGATATGTTTTACAACAAAATAGCAAAATTTAAGGCAATTTGGGAAGCAGAGTTAATTGCGTGGGGATTTCTCTGCAGTATAAGCTGAGGAGCTGGGAGATGAAGAAAAAAGGTGCTGCAGTGCTAAAGCTGGAAGAATGGTACAATGACAGCATTAGTTGATATAGGCAGTTTCCATCTAAATCACTAAATGATGAGGAACAGGAGCAATTCAGCCCGACCTGCCTGTGCTGGCTCTTTGAAAGATCAATCCAATTAATTCCATTCCTCTACTCTTTCCCCATAGCCCTGTAAATATATTCTGATTCCCTTTGTAAAGGTACATAAATATGAAAAAAACTGACCAAAACAAATTCATGCAGGTTGGGGGGTTGGCAGGGTGGTGTACCTCTGAAGTTGTTCGCCCGCTTGTCTGCTGTATCTTTGGCAGTATTTAGATCTAATAAGCCAAATTTTTCACTAGTTTTCACTGAACAGATGAATATACATGGCTTGAAATAAAATCCAATCAGCTGAACCAAGGCCAATGGACCAGTAGAACAGCTCCGATGGAGCATGAGTGCTATCCAACACAAACACTTCAGGTGCAGGATATCTTTCAGTTAAACTGGAACTTTGCAGGCATATGTTGATGATTTTGTCATGATACAGGCAATAGTTTGCAAGTAAATTGAATTTTGCACTGAATAATGCTATTGCCACATTGCTGTACAATTAAAGAATGTCATAGTATTAGTCTGACTATTGACAAGCAGTGGGCATATTTGTGATGACTCTTGGGACAGGAACAGGGAGGCAAAGGGACAGGGAGACAAACGGACAGGGAGTAAAACGGACAGGGAGTAAAACGGACAGGGAGTAAAACGGACAGGGAGATCTGACCATCTATTATCATGGCAGGACAGTGATTTGCAGTTGGATGGAGGGAAAAGGTGAGGGTGTTCAGTCTGATTGTCGTCTTTCCTCACCCCTTCGGCTGGGATGATCAATGCTGGGGGACTGGAAAGTGGTTAGGTATTTGCCCTGCTCTGGTAAGACACGGACTGTGATCACCCGACAACATTCTATACGCAACTATGCCCACTTATGCAGTAAGGAGCCTATGTTTCTCCACAGTGAGGTGTGACGGAAACCCCACACGCCAAATGGAAAATATTAATTTCATTGTGTGGAACTTTGCCTGAGACTTTTATTGGACATTATATTACAAATAACTTTTAAAAAACAGAACACAGCAGCTAAAGATGGCCACGCAGGAATTTGAAAAGCAAAGGCCGACTGGAGACAGAGATGATTCCCCAGTCTAGCCAGAACAATGGGGGTGCTCTCTGATTAAATTACCTAGAATGGTTTTGTTAATGTTGATCACCAAAAGTCATCGACACCCATTGATTTTGAAAGATCCAAACCCCCTTACCAAGTATGTTTGAACAGCTTAAAAGAGGAACTTTGAATTTCAAAAAGCCCTTCCGGAAACTTCTATTTCAAACCCAAAGAGGTGGTCACATCACATTTTGGCCACACTGGAGATTTGTGAGTGAAAACAGCACCTCTCTCTCTCTCTCTCCCTCTCCAGCAAAGTCCCAGGGAAGCCTCAGATGCAGCTAAGCCGCAAGTCTACAGATTCTCACAGTCAATGACAAAGAGGACATGAATAAAGCCCCTCTTCTTTCTTCCGGAACCAGAGAAGCAAGCCTGAATTGTGCACATGGCCCAGTGAGGACTTCAGGACTTTAATTTCAACTAAAGACACCAAGACTCAGTATTTAAGTTCCATTTATTACGGATTTCACTTCAACATCCCAACTCTGTTTTCCCAATGTATCTATTTGTGTGTGTGTGTGTGTCTCTCTCTCTCTCTCTCTCGTCTGAGTATGAATGCGGATACGTCGCGTATTTTAGTAATTTTAACCGGTTTAGAGTGATAAGGTTAATAAACTTACATCTTTCTTGTTTAAATTCAAGGAAACCTGTCTAATTGGTTCATTTGCAATTATAATTAGAGGTACAGTGAGCAGGGGCTCACTGAGGTGGTAAGTTAAATGACTGTTAAAAGAATAAACCCTGTTACAGTCAAACCAGAGAAGGGGCGAAAGGGGAGCCTGAGACCCCTTCCTCACCTGGTTGTAACAAAGGTGATGCATTTTCTGACTGTCAGTCATGAGCATCATACTGCTCTTCACAGGGCTTTTACCCAGTATTTCTAGCAGACAACGTACCGAGAGTTTTAAAAAGTTCTATCACAACATCAAACATTTTTCTAACTCCAGACCTGTGGCAACTATCGCTGCTGCTTTATGGTTCTGATGCCTCTGCTTTTATATTAAAGGCTCAAAATGGAGAACTACCAAATGCTGCATAATATGCTTGCAATTTGATCAGATACACAATCTTTCCAACTGTTATGCAAAAGAGGATTTCAGGTGAAATATTCTATTGCAGATATTAATCAAATTTCCTTCTTATCTCTTGCATTCCTTTGTAGAAAGGTGCTGCTTTGAATTATCTTTGTGCTGATCCTTCAGGAGTAACAAAAAAGTCAGGAAAAGGAAAGAACATAATCAAGCCTTATGAATAATATTAATGAGAAAAAAGCAGAAACTGATGGAAATGCATATCAGATCAGTTATCTAAGTCAAAAGGATAGATGAGTGTCTCGGGCTGGGACTTTCAAAACTGGAAAATGAAAGGTACATAAGCATTTAATTAGAATCAGAAAGAAGAAAGTGGAAGGAAAAACTTGGAGAAGTAGCATCGTAGAATTATTGTTAAATGATGTAAAAGATCATCTGAGCCAGATAATGGAAAGCAACTTGAAAGAAAGCAGTGAGGAGGTCCACACAAGGAAAAAACAAAAAAACAATGAAGGAAAGCTAGGTCATGCCAGAAAGTAGAATTGAAAACGTTGGTCAAACACAAGCGGGCTTGCAGGTTCCAAAAAGAGGAAAAACAGAACCATAGTGAAAGTGCAGCACTCCCATCAGCACTGGATACTATGAAGTGTCTCTACTCCAAATGTCGACCTGCCTCCTCTTCCCCGCACCAACAGATCCAACCCACATCCATAGCTTCCCTGTTACAAAGAAACTGGCGGATGCAGATTCAGATCTTGAGTTAATAAAGTCAATGCTCAGACCAGAAGACTCCGACTGTCAGCTGTTCAGTGTGGAATCCAGCTCATTTTCCAGCTTCCCACAAGCAGCGAACTACAGTGTGTTGTCCGCTTGGCAACATGTTAATAAAGCCTGAGCCTCATAATGGCTAGTCTCAAGTCAACAATGCACAGCCAGCGAGTGTGTCCATTATCCACCTCCATTTAAAATCAGCCGTACCATCTCAGAAGCTTGCATTAAGCTTCGTGGGAGTGTAAAAACAGAGCGTGGGAATGGGAAGGGGTTGATAAAGTGATCACACTTGCAGATAAAATGCAAGTGGTTGGCCCAGTGATCATCTAATCTGTGTTTGGTTCTCCCATAGTAAAGGAGATCGCCCCATGAATGGCAAATACAGTAGACCAGATTGGAGGATGTGCATGTTAACTTCTGTCACACACAGATGAATGTACCAATGTTCCAGGCCCTAGACTATGGTGTGGACAGAGGTAAATGGGCAAATGGTACATTTCTAGTGATTCCATGGAAAAGTGCTCGAAATTTCTTTCATACTATACTGCTTTCCATTGCCTGACTAAAGCTGGTAGAAGAGTTAGCCACGGTGTCAGAGAGGGATAATAAAAACAAGAAATGCTGGAACCACTCAGCAGGTCTGGCAGCATCTGGCAGCATCGGAACCGGGTTCCGAAGAAGGGTCACTGACCCGAAACGTTAACTCTGCTTCTCTTTCCACAGATGCTGCCAGACCTGCTGAGTGATTCCAGCATTTCTTGTTTTTATTTCAGATTTCCAGCATCCGCAGTATTTTGCTTTTATTTTTGTGTCAGAGAGGGAACAGTCCTTCCTGAAAGCAGCCAGGGAATGGAAAGGTATGTTTGAGGTAGGGTCAGGTGACAGCAGTGGGGGAAAGATAATCTGGTGAATGTTCAGGTGAAGTACAAGGGGGATCATGCCATAAGAGGAAGGGGAAGAGATTTCAATCGAAACACAGAATTAATTTGGATAACAACATGCTGGTTATTCTGCAAACCTGATTGATATTTTCCCAATGTTATAATTTGTTGCAGCAATAAGAAAAACAAAAATTCAATTTGATGAATTTGTCCTTGACTACATTCCACATATAAAGATTAAACAGCTATATATTAGAAAATGGTACAAATGCTGATCACATACCCTGCCCCATAAACAGTAGAAGATCCTTACTGGAGTATTATTTGGCCAAAGAAAAACATACTCTGCAGTCACTACCAGATATTCTGCATATAAACACCACACAAAAGCACCAAAGGGCTAAGGCCAACAACGAGAAAATAATAAAAATGCCACAGTGGCACTTGGCATTCTGGGTTCCTTGTGGCCATGCTCCATCTGTTTAAATCAAAATTCTGTACAAAAACAACAACTTGCATTTATATAATTTATTAACACAGTGAAAAGTCCCAAGGAGCTTTACAGAGGCGTTCAGACAAAATTTGACAAGGAACCAAACAAGAAGATATTTGGACAGGTGGCCAAAAACCTAGTCGAAGAGCTGGTTTTGAGGAGCGACTTAAAGGAAAGAGAGGTAGAGAGGCAGAGAGAGCTGTAAGGGAATTCTGGAGCTTAGGGTCTAGAGAATCAATGGTGGAGTGCTGAAAGTTGGGCATGCACAGGAGTCCAGAATTGGAGGAGGGTGGAAATCTTGGAGGGTTGTAAGCAATGTACCAGTTTATGTGAGACCATGAAAGTCTCAGCTTTAATACAAGATATGTGGTGAATTAGATCATCTCTGCAGGATACAACAGTTCGTTTCACCACTGCAAGGCTGGTGACCAAGATAGAGTTCCTGCTTCTGATCACCCATCAAGTGGCCCTTGCTGGAAAGAGCTCGAGTGTGGATCTTGGGCAAGGATAGGATGATGTCTGGCTGTGAAGCGCCCCCCCAGCCCACCCTCAAAACTCCACTCCTTCCATCATCGAATAATTCACTGAGCCACAATATTTCATCAGTAACAGTCATCCAGGCATGATAACAGACAGCTATAATGAAGGTGGGGCCATGCAAAGTATTAACAGGATATTTGGTCGAACAAGCCCGTGCCAGTGTTTATGCTCCACACGAGCCTCCCCCACACCTTAATTCAACTAACTCCATCAATATATCCTTTTATTATAGTCTCCCTCATGTACTTATCTGGTTTCCCCTTGAAAGCATTTAAGCTATTCACCTCAATTACTCCCAGTGGTAGCGAGTTCCACATTCTAACCACTCTCTCAGTAAAGAAGTTTCTCCTGAATTCCCAATTGGATTTATTGGTCACTATTTTATATTTATGGCCCCTAGTTCTGGTCTTGCCCACAGTGAAAACGTCTTCTCTGCATCTACTCTATCAAACCCTTTCATAATCTGGAAAACCTTTTACCGGGTCATCCTTCAGTCTTCACTTTTCTGGAGAAAAGAGCCTCAGCCTGTTCAATCTTGCCTGATAGGTGGAACCTCTCAGTTCTGGTATCATTCTAGTAAATCTTTTATGCACCTTCTGCTATTCCACTTGTTTTTTATAGTATGGAGACCAGAACTGTTCACATTACTCCAAGTGTGGTCTAACCCAAGGCTCTATCCCTCGAGAGTTAAACCCCAGTGCTTGGTTTGTTTTTATGGGTCTATGAACCCAAATCGCTTTTAGTGATTTGTGTATCTGTACCTCTACTTCATTTAGGCACTTATTTTCCAAGGAGTTTGCAGCCTCCTTAGTCTTTCTACCAAAATGTATTACCTAGCACATATCTATATTAAAGTCCATTTGCCAATAGCACACACAATCTGTAAGTTTATTAATATCTTCCTGTATTTTGTCACAGTCCTCCTCTGCATTAACTACACTCCCAATTTTGTGTCATCTGCAAATTTTGAAATTGTGCCTCTGATTCCCAAGTCCAAATCATTTATGTAAATGGTGAGCAACAGTGGTCCCAGACTGATCATTGTAGAACACCACTTCCTTCCATTTGCCAATGTGAGTAACTACCTTTAACCCCTACTCTCTGTTTCCTGTTTTCACAGAATCACAGAATTGTTGCAGCGCAGAAGGAGGCCATTCGGCCCATCGTGTCCACACTGGCTCTCTAAAAGAGCAATTCCCTCAGTCCCATTCCCCTGCCTTCTCCCCATAACCCTGCACTTTCTTCCTTTTCATATAACAGTCTAATTCCCTTTTGAATGCTTCAATTGAACCTTCCTCCACCACTTTCTCAGGCAGTGCATTCCAGACCTTAACCACTTGCTGCGTGAAAAAGTTCTTCCACATGTGACTTTTGCTTCTCTTGCCAAATACTTTAAATCTGTGCCCTCTCGTTCTCGATCCTTTCACGAGTGTGAAGTTTCTCTCCATCTACTCTGTCCAGACCCCTCATTTTTTGGAATACCTCTATCAAATCACCTCTCAGCCTTCTCTTCTCCAAGGAAAACAGTCCTAACTTTTCCAATCTATCTTCATAACTGAAATTTCTCATTGCTGGAACCATTCTCGTGAATCTCTTCTGTACTCTCTCCAATGCCCTCAACTCTTTCCTAAAGTGCGGCACCCAGAATTAGATGCAATACTTCAGCTGAGGCCGAACTAGTGTCTTGTACAAGTTCAACATAACTTCCTTGCTCTTGTACTCTTTGCCTCTATTAATAAAGCCCAGGATACTGTATGCTTTATTAACTGCTCTCTCAACCTGTCCTGCCACCTTTCATGACTTTTGCACAAATTCATCTAGGTCCCTCTGCTCCTGCTTCCCCTTTAGAATTGTACCCTTTATTCTATATTGTCTCTCCATGTTCTTCCTACCAAAAAGAATCACCTCACATTTCTCTGCCTTGAACTTCACCTGCCACCTGTCTGCCCATTCCACCAACTTGCCTAGGTCCTTTTGAAGTTTTACACTACCCTCCTCAAAGCTCACTATGCTCCCAAGTTTCGCATCATCCGCAAACTTTGTAATTGTGCCCTGTACACCAAGGTTTAGGTCATTAATATATCAGAAAAAGCAAGGGTCCCAACACTGACCCATGGTGAACTCCATTACAAACCTTCCTCCAGCCCGAAAAACATCCATTAACCACTACTCTTTGTTTCTTTTCACTCAGCCATTTTCGTATCCATGTTGCTACTGTCCCTTTTATTCCATGAGCTCCAAGTTTGCTCACAAGTCTGTTGTGTGGAACTGTATCAAATGCCTTTTGAAAGTCCATGGACACATCAACAGCATTGCCCTCATCAACCCTTTCTGTTACCTTCTCAAAAAACTCCAGCAAGTTAGTTAAACACGATTTTCTCCTAAGAAATCCATACTGGCTTTCCTTAACTAACTCGCATTTGTCCATGTGACTATTGATTTTGTCCCACGAGAAGTTTTCCCACCATCGAAGTTAAACTGACTGGCCTGTCATTGCTGGGCTTATCTTTACACCCTTTTTTGAACAAGGGTGTAATGTTTGCTATTCTCCAGTCCTCTGGCTCCACCCCTGAGTCTAAGGAAGACTGAAAAATTATGGCCAGTGCCTCCCCGATTTCCACCCTCACTTCCCAGCTTACTATCCATTCTGCAACTTATCCCTGACCTCACCACCTGTCCTGACCTTAGTCATTAGACTGCTATGCTGTACCTTATCGAAGGCCTTTTGGAAAACCAAATATATTACGTCTACTTCATTACCCTTACCTACAGTTTCAGTTACTTCTTCATAGAATTGGTCAATCATGACGTTCTCTTTTGGAATCTGTGCTGACTACTCATATTTTCAGTTTCCAGATGTTAGAATCATAGAATTTTTGTATTACATCTTTGATTAAGGATCCCTTTATCTTTCCTGTCACCGACATTAAGCTACCTAATCGACAGTTCTCTGAACTTCTTCTATGTCCCTTTTTATATACGGGAATCACAATAGCTGTTTGCTAGTCCTCCAGCACAACTCCATTTTCTAATGAATTTTTATGTAAATGTGATAGTGCCTCTACTACCTCCAGAACAAGGATTTATCCTTTTTAAATCTTGTTACGTTATCAATTATCTCCCCCATTCTATGTTAAATGTCTTCATATCATTTTGATCTCTTCTCTAATGTCATGTCCAGCATGATAATCTTCCTGGTTAATACCAAATTATTTATTATTTCTGCCATTTCGCTGTCATTACATAAGAGCATAAGAAATAGGAGCAGGAGTAGGCCATTCGGCCCCTCAAGCCTGCTCCGCCATTCAATAAGATCATGGCTGATCTGCGCCAGACCTCAACTCCTCTTTCGTGCCAACTCCTCATAGCCCTCAACTCCCCAAGATTTCAAAAATCTATCTACCTCCTCTTTAAATACTTTCAGTGATCTCGCCTCCACAACTCTCTGGGGTAGAGAATTCCAGACATTCACTACTCTCTGAGAGAAGAAATACCTTCGCATAACCGTTTTAAATGAGTGTTCCCTTATTCTGTAACAATGTCCCCTAGTTCGAAATTCCTCCACTAGTGGAAACATCTTCTCAACATCTACCCTGTCAAGCCCCCTCAGAATCTTGTACCTTTCAATAAGATCACCCTCATTCTTCGAAACTCCAATGAATAAAGGCCTAACCTGTTTAGCTGTTCTTGATAAGTCAAACCCTTCATCCCAGGAATCAGCCTAGTGAATCTCTTCTGAACTGCCTCCAATGCTAGTATATCCTTTCTTAAATACAGGGGCCAAAACTGTACACAGTACTCCAGGTGCGGCCTCACCAACACCCTGTACAGTTGTAACAAGACTTTCCTATTTTTAAACTCTAACCCCCTAGCAATAAAGGCCAAAATTCCATTTGCCTTCTTAATTGCTTGCCGCACCTGCATGCTAACCTTTTGTGTTTCATTCACAAGAACACCCAGATCCCTCTGTGCTGCACTTTTTTGGAGTCTCTCTCCATTTAAATAATAGTCTGCCTTTTGATTCTTCCTACCAAAGTGCACAACCTCATACTTTCCTACATTAAACTCCATCTGCCAAGTTTTTGCCCACTCACTCAACCTATCTATATCCCCTTGCAGATTCCTTATGTCCTTATCACAACATGCCATCCCACCTATTTTTGTATCAACAGCAAATGTGGATTTATTACACTCCGCCCCTTCCTCCAAGTCATAAATATAGCTAGTAGGTAATTGAGGCCCTAGGACTGATCTTTATGGCACCCCACTAGTTACGTCTTTCCAACCTGATAAAGACCCATTAATCCTGACTCTCTGTCCTCTGTGAGTTAACCAATCCTCAATCCTCTAGCATTTTCCCAACGATCAATGTTAGGCTGACTGGCCTGTAGTTTCCTGCTTTTTGTCTCCCTCCCTTCTTGAACAGGGGTGTCACATTAGCAGTTTTCCAATCTGCTGGGACCCTCCCGGAATCCAATGAGTTCTGGAATATTTCGAACAACGCCTCCACTATCTCTGCAGCCACTTCCTTTAAAAATTACTGATGAGTTTATTGTGTGTATACTTTAATGGCTCGATCCCTATGTTGTTTTTTCCTTAGTGAATTGTGTCTGTAGAGTACGATTTATTTTTATATTTCTTGATAATTTAGTTTTGTAGTTTTTCTTTACCTTCCTGATTTTTTTAAACTTCTTCCCTAACCTTTTCATGTTACCTTTTGTGATCCACTCCTTTGTTGTTTGTGTACTTAGTGCATGTCGTTTTCATTAGTTTCAGTTTTGTCCTTATTTCTTTATTCATCCATGGTGTATCATCCCTAGTTAGTTTTTGTTGTTTAGTGGGATATATTTCTCCGAGACTCTCGATCACCATTTTAAAAGTTTATCGGTGCTATTCTGTTTCGATGGTTGTCAATAAATTTTCCAATTTATTTTTCCTAGTTCCATTCTCATACCCTTACAATCAGCTTTTTCCAATTTATTACTTTGGTCTTTGTCTTACTTATGTCCCTCTCAATCTTTACCTTAAATGTTGTGATTACTATTTAGCAGCTGTTCCCCTACACTTACTTCTCTTACCTGTTCGTGTTTGTTTCCTATTTTTAAATCCAGCAATGCTCCCTCTCTTATTGGCCATTTTACGTTCTGAGTAAGAAAGGTATAAGAAATGTAAAAACTCTATTCACTGTACCCCTTTTGCTACCTCCTTGTCAGTTTATATGGGGTAGTTAAAATCTCCCATGGTTTTATTCTATGTTATTTACTCATTTCACATATTTGCTTAAATACTTCATCTTCCAACTTTTTTCCACTAACAGGTGGTTTGTAGTATACCCCCTATTAGCATGATCAATCACTTCGCATTTTTTATTTCAATCCATATGGATTACGTTTCTAACCTTCTGTTCGTTATGTCCCTATTCTTCTACTGCCATTATGTTATCTCTAATTAGTACAGCAACCCCACCTCCTTCTTCCTTTCTGATCCATTCTGATTATGTTATAACCTACACTATTTAGTTGCCAGTTCTGTTCTTCATGTAGCCACGTTTCAGTTATTCCAATTACATCTGGTTTCTCACTACAGATTTTTGCCTCCAGCTTCCGTTTTATTTTGGATGTTAAGTAAATGAGCTAAAGAGAACATAATAAGCAGCATACATCTTTGTATAACATATTTCAATGTTAATATGAAATAGCATAAAAGTAATATAATTCTGCCAAATGACCAGCAAAGTGCAATGGAGGATCCCCTATGTTTGCAGCCATGCTGTGACAGAACATGGGTTTGTAACTGCAAGTTTCAAGTTCAGGCTTGATACTGTGAAGGATTGTCAAACGAACATAGGCACTCTCAAGCCAACAGCTGGATTCAGAGTGGAAAGGTCCTGTTGCAGATGACCCACTTTCTTGGCCAAGGATGGTCCATGCACAGGGAGATCCAAGAAAGGGAAAAAGAAACATAGTTTAAGAAAGTGCCCCAAAAACAAAAAAAAAAACTATACATGTATCCATGAAAGAAGTTAATGTGAATGGAAAACTAAGGAGATCTGGGGGTCCTGATTGACAATAAACTGTAGCGATCAACAATTTTCAATGGCAGTAAGTAAAGCAAATCAGTTTTTGGGATGTAATGAAAGGTCAATATTGAGTCAAATTAATGACGTAATCCTGACACTTTCTAAATCATTGGTTCAACCACACTTAGAATGCTATGTACCGTTCTGGTCACTGCAGCACAAAAGGGATATTACAGCTACTCAAAAGGTTACAGAAGAAAGCAATCAAATTGATATAAAAGCAAAATACTGCGGATGCTGCAAATCTGAAATAAAAACAAGAAATGCTGGAACCACTCAGCAGGTCTGGCAGCATCTGTGAAAAGAGAAGCAGAGTTAACGTTTCGGGTCAGTGACCCTTCATTGGAATCAATCAAATTGATTATGGGGGTGGAGGGATTGGATGATGAGCAGTATTATGTAAATTGGCCGTATCCTCACTAAGAAGTAACATAATTGCTGTTTTTAGGATTCTGAAAGGACTAGATAACGTAGATCAGGACAAGCTATTTCATCTTGGCCAAGCATAGAACCAGAGAACAAAACCGGTGCTTGAAGGGTAAATTCAAAGCGAATCGGCAGAAACAATATTTCACTGAATGAGTGGCTAATTAGTGAAACAGGCTGCCTGGGAGATGGTGGAAGCAGTCAGAATTGGCACGTGTCAGATGTAGCATCCTTGGGAGGAAGGAAAGAGGCAACTATGGTTTGCAAAGCCCTCCACCACCGGAGGTTTCCTTGTACCCTAGCTGCGTCTGTTACAGACTTTGTTTTATTCTTTCACGGGATGTGGGCATTGCTGACTAGCCCAGCATTTATTGCCCATCCTTAATTGCCCTTAAGGTGGTGGTGGTGAGCCACCTTCTTGAACCGCTGTGGTCCATGTGTGGTAGGTACACCCACATGCTGTTAGGAAGGGAGTTCCAGGATTTTGACCCAGCGACAGTGAAGGAACGGTGATATAGTTCCAAGTCAGGATGGTGTGTGGCTTGGAGGGGAACTTGCAGGTGGTGGTAGTCCCATGCATATGTCGACCTTGTCCTTCTTGGTGGTAGAGGTCGCACGTTTGCAAGGTGCTGTCAAAGAAGCCTTGGTGCGTTGCTGCAGTGCATCTTGTAGATGGTGCACACTGCTACCACTGTGCGTTGCTGGTTAGAGGGAGTGAATGTTGAAGGTAGTGGATGGGGTGCTGATCAAGTGGGCTGCTTTGTCCTGGATGGTGTCGAGCTTCTTGAGTGTTGTTGGAGCTGCACCCATCCAGGCAAGTGGAGAGTATTCCATCACACTTCTGACTTGTGCCTTGTAGATGGTGGACAGGCATTGGGGTAGTCAGGAAGTGAGTTAGTCGCCTCAGAATTCCCAGCCTCTGACCTGCTTTTGTAGCCACAGTATTTATATGGCTGGTCCAGTTCAGTTTCCAGTCAATGGTAACTTTTAGGATGTTGATAGTGGGGGATTCAGCAATCGTAATGCCATTGAATGTCAAGGGGAGATGGTTAGAATCTCTCTTGTTGAAGATGGTCATTGCCTGGCAATTATGTGGCACGAATGTAACTTGCCACTTATCAGCCCAAGCCTGAATGTTGTCCAGGTCTTGCTGCATATGGACACCGACTGCTTCAGTATCTGAGGAGTCGCGCATGGTGTTGAACATTGTGCAATCATCAGCGAACATCCCCACTTCTGACCTTATGATGGAGGGAAGGTCATTGATGAAGCAGCTGAAGATGGTTGGGCCTAGGACACTACCCTGAGGAACTCCTGCATTGATGTCCTGGGACTGAGATGATTGACTGCCAACAACCACAAACATCTTCCTTTGTGCTAGGTATGACTCCAACCAGTGGATAGTTTTCCCCCTGATTTCCATTGTCTCCAGTTTTGCTCGGGCTCCTTGATGCCAAACTCGGTCAAATCCTGTCTTGATGTCAAGAGCAGTCACTCTCACCTCACCTCTTGAGTTCAGCTCTTTTGTCCATGTTTTGACAACGGCTGTAATGAGGTCAGGAGCTGAGTGGTCCTGACAGAACCCAAACGGAGCATCAGTGAGTAGGTTATTGCTGAGTAAGCACCACTTGATAGCAATGTTGACGACCCATTCTATCACTTTGCTGATGATCGAGAGTGGACTGATGAGGCAGTAATTGGCTGGGTTGGATTTATCCTGCTTTTTGTGTACAGGACACACCTGGGCAATTTTCCACATTGCCAGGTAGATGCCAGTGTTGTAGCTGTACTGGAACAACTTGGCTAGGAGCGTAGAGGCATGTCCAGTTCTGGAGCACAAGTCTTCGGTACTACTGCCGGGATGTTGTCAGAGCCCATAGCCTTTTTAGTATCCAATGCCTTCAGCCGTGTTTTGATATTATGTGGAGTTAATTGAACTGGCTGAAGACTGGCATCTGTGATGCTGGGGACTTCAGGAGGCCGAGATGGATTATCCACTTGGCACTTCTGGCTGAAGATGATTGCAAATGCTTCAGCATTGTGCTGGGCTCCCCCATCACTGAAGATGGGGATATTTGTGGTACCTCCTCCTCCAGTTATTTGTTTAATGGTACATAATTCAGGACTGCAGAGCTTATATCTGTTCTGTTAGTTGTCAGATTGCTCAGCTCTGTCTATTGCATGCTGCTTCCGCTGTTTGGCATGCATGCAGTCTTGTGTTGTAGCTTCATTATGTTGACATTCATTTTGAGGTATGCCTGGAGCTGATCCTGGCATGCCCTCCTGCACTCTTCATTGAACCAAGGTTGATCCTCCAGCTTGATGGTAATGGTAGAGTGGGGGATATGCCGGGCCATGAGGTTACAGATTGTAGTTGAATACAGTTCTGCTGTTACTGATGACCCACAGCGCCTCATGGATGCCCAGTTTTGAGTTGCTAGATCGCTTTGAAATCTATCCCATTTAGCATGGTGACAGTGCCACACAATAAGATGGACGGTATCCTCAGTGTGAAGACGGGATTTAGTCTCCATAAGGACTGTGCGGTGGTCACTCCTACCAATACTGTCATGGACAGTTGCACCTGCGGCAGGTAGATTGGTGAGGATGAGGGCAAGTAGGTTTTTCCATCTTGTTGGCTCCCTCACTGCCTGCCACAGACCCAGTTTAGCAGCTATGTCCTTTAGGATTTGGCCAGCTTGGTCAGTGGTGGTGCTACTGAGCCACTCTTGGTGATGGACATTGAAGTCAGTACATTCTGTGCCCTTGCCAACCTTAATACTTCTTCCAAGTGGTGTCCAACATGGAGGAGTACTGATTCATCAGCAGGAGGTTTCTGTGCCCATGATGCCATGAGACTTCATGGAGTCCAGAGTCAATGCTGAGGACTCAGAACAACTCCCTCCCGACTGTATACTGCCACCTCTGGTCGGTCTGTCCTGTCGCTGGGACGGAACATACAGAGAGATGGCGGTGTCTGGAACATTGTCAGGTATGATTCCATGAATATGACAATGTCAGGCCATTGCTTCACTAATCTGTGGGACAGCTCTCCCAATTTTGGCACAAATCCCCAGATGGTACTATGGAGGACTTTGCAGGGTCGTTTCCAGTGCCTAGGTCGATGACGATTAGTCACTCCGGTTTCATTCTTTTCTCCAGTGGTTTGGTAAAATTGAGTGGCTTGCTGGCCATTTCAGAGGGCTGTGGGTCTGGAGTCACATGTCGGCCAGACCAGGTAGGGACGACAGGACTAAAGGGCATTAGTGAATTAGATGGGTTTTTACGACAATCGACAATGTTTTCATGGTCTGAGACTAGTGTTTTAATTCAAAATGTACTAATTGCATGTAAATTATAACCTGTGTCCCCACAGCATTAGCCAGAGCCTCTGAAATGCTAGTCCAGGTACATTACACTATGCCACCACCTCACCACTGATTAGGGGGCTGATAGAGATTGGTTTCCATGATTAGGCAACAATTCCATTCACATTGCATCATGTGACCACCAAGATGATAGGAGGCGATCTAAGTGGACCTTGGTCTTTTTCTTTGTCTAGCAATTCCTATGTTCTATTTCGTCCTGTCAAATTTGGGATGGATACAAGTTGTGACCAGTTCTAAAATTTCAAAACTATTTATTAGGATGCAGGCCACCTAAACTAAGCCAGGCTGTCTGAATCATTTGGGTATAAAATTAAAGTACTCAATGGCTGAGACAAATATATATGCAGTCTAGGCAAAAACAATACAACTATACAGCAAACCAGTTCTGTTCAATTCAGCCTTGGGAAAAAAGCTCAGATGATTGCAGACTTTAAATCACCCATTCCATATAAAAAATAATTTAACACAATGATAACAGCCATGATAAGCTGATGAGGTATTACAAAATAAGATTAAAGAAACAATGAGTAACCCCACAGGGAAGGTGATGCAAGCCAACATACATTTGTATCCAGCAGCCAATGTGGCAAATTGTTTAACCATTTTTCACTCCCTTGGTCAAGGAATTCTTCCTAATATTGGTTTTAAATTTACTTATCACTAACTTAACATTTATATCCTACTCTCCTGACATGATTTGAACTAATGTTCTGGGTTTACCTTACCATTGAAAATTGTAGTATAAGGATGTAAAGGGTTAATACCGAAGACAGTGAGAGACCCCCCCCCCCCCTCCACTGTACGAGCGATGATGTAACAGTCACATGAGATCGGCTTGAGAAGAAGGTATAGCAGCACGAAGGATGCTAGCTTAGGTGGCTTGCTGAGAGTGCATATAGTAACCGTAAATAATAAAGAGCTGTTAGTTAACCTTTACCAGAGTCTAAAACTTTCTCTAGAACACCCTACAATGCTACTAATACAAATCCAACAACCCAACATGGTGGCAATGGTAAACAGTGGTGATCGTGAACAGAAGAATTTGAAGATCTCCTTACCTTTGGAAGAAACACTAGGTGAACAACAGAGAAGTTTAAAGACAAATACTGGCCCGGTACAGTAAGAAAACTACTTAGCTACAGAAGAGGCTGTGGACAGCTCTGCAGCTGTGGTGAGTCAGAGCAGTGAAATACAGGCTGCACCACAGAACAGAGCATGGCTACCTGCAAGTAAAATCCAGCGAGTGATTCACAATACCGACAGTCAGGGATCATGTTAAAAGCCTTTGAAAAGCTTGGGGCATTGTGCTCAGAAAGTTAAAAAAAAAAGCAGGGAAAAACTCAATCCTTCACTCAGGCTGAACGCAAGAGCGAAGAGCGGGAAACTCTCAAAAAGCACAGGAACTCCTGAGAAGTGCGGGAAACCACCAAAAACAGCAGGGACCCTCCATTAAGGCAAGCAAACCTGAAAAAACTGAATTTTTCAAAGAAAGGGGAAAACCCTAGAAAAGTCTATTAAAACAGCAGAGAATTCTCAAAAACAGCTGGGGACCTCCATTAAAGTAACCAAGCCTGAAAAAAACAAACAAGCAGAATTTCTTAAAGGGGAACACCCTAAGAAGTCTAATAAAAACAATATGGATCTAAAATTGGGAATGCCTGAGAGTTTCCAGAATCAAGAGGGACCCAATCCGATTCAAAAAGGTTCCGAAGGTTTAAAATTGCTTCTCAACTCCATACAAAATCTGAAGTGGAACAAGTGAACACCTTTCTATATTCAGTAGGGGCAATTGAGGATGACGTAATTATCCAACAAGGGATCGACGAGGCTACAGATAAATTTGAAGAGGTACACCAAGGCTTTGATAAATATTTTAATCACCCTATCAATATCTCGGAAAGAGCTAAATTCAATAAGCAGGCGCAGATGATTGGCGAATCTGTAGACTCCTATATTAGTGATCTGTACAGATTAGCAGAAGGTTGCGTATACGGCGAATTAAAGGCCAAACTAATCAGAGACAGGATAGTCATCAGCATAGTGGATGAATCCTCGTCAGACCTGCTGCAATCCAAGGAAGACTTTACACTGGAAAAAGCCATTCAAATTGTAAGACTGGCTGAAGTTCACTAACAGAATAGGGACATCCGATGAGCTGAAGTCATGCCGTGGATGAGAAGGAGTCCTTGTCCATCCAACTGGTTAAGCCAAAGCCAGGCAAACACTTTGAGGAACAGAAAAAACACACAGGTGAGAAGGCACATGAAATAGGAAAACCTTGCCAACGTTGTAGAGCCAAGAAGACCCACAGATGAGAGCAGTGCCCAGCAAGTAAAGCTGAATGGTTTAACTGTGGAAAAATTGGACACTGTGGGAAGATGTGCCACAGCAAAATTTCTGCGCTTAAAGGTACAAAGCAGAAGACCTTCACGCAAACAGCAGTGAATCAAGTACAGCAATACCCACAAGAGAAAGAAACAGGAGAGTTCTTTGGAGAAATCAGTAATCCAGACCAAGATTTCTGGACAGCACACATCTACATGAATGGTCACCTCACGAACTGTAAGCTTGACACAGGTGCTAGCATCATGGTATTGTCTGACCAGGAGCCTTGGGTGAAGAGACATTACCTGCAACCAACAGATATACAGTTGCATGGGACAGACAGGAAACAATTGTGAGTAAAAGGCAAACTCCAAGCAACTCTTCAGCATAAAGGAAGACAGCTGGTAGAGACCTTATATTTCATACACAATCAAGAATGTTCTTTACTTAGCAGGAATGCATGCTTGGAACTGCAGTTGATTGAAAAGGTAGCCAAAGTCAAGCAACAAAGGTACACAATTCCTTCCAATTGTCAGGCGATGGGTTATCGAGGGCAACCGTAGATCATCCATCACCAGAATAGCACGAACGCTGTTGACTACCCAACTAGACCTTGGCAAAGGATAGGCATGGATTTATTCATGTTTGATGGGAAGTCATATATCATCATTATCGACTACTTTTCCAAGTGGATAGAAGTCTAACGATTACTTTCTATGACCACCAAGATAGTTTTCAGAATTCTTACAGACATCTTCACAACACATGGGATCCCAGATGAAATATTATCAGACAAAGGACCACAGTTTGCCGTGAATTTGGGCTTTCAGCATCTTACGAGCTCACCTAGGTTTCCACAGTTCAATGGCAAGGCAGAACGAGGTGCGAGAATCATAAAATCTTTACTCAAGAAAAATGAAGATCTTCGTACCTCACTGCTGTGCGGATTATCACCAGCAGAATTACTAATGGGAAGGAGGTTAAGAACACAGCTTCCAGCATTGCCTCAACAATTAATGCCTGGATTGAAGACTCAAGACTACAAGAAAGTTTGAGAAAGATAAAACTCCTACAGAAGGGAACAAACCTGGAATTACAATAAGAGATTTCGAGCGAGAAGATTACCCAAATTAAACAATGGTCAAAAAAGTTTGGATACGTGACCTGGAACGAGAAGATACAATAATCCATGAACAGGAGGACTATCAGCGATTGATGAACAAATGAAGGAAACATACAAAGGAACTGGAGAAATATCATTCCTGTTCCACAAAAGCAACAGCCAGTAAGTCATCTGCAAGATCCAGATGAAGATGAACAAACCAAAAACCAACAAAATATTACAGCACCATCTGCGATTCCTCAGATACTGAAACAAAAAACCAAGTCAGCAACCCAGACTTCCTACGAAGACAAATGATCATTCCAGACAGATTACAACCAGATTGGAAAGCGTTGTCAAAGATCCGATGAGACTGAATCTGTAAAGTCAGAGACTTGGGGGGAGACAGAGTAGTAGAGAAGTCATAAATGTATATATGTTTGGAAAAATGTTGGATAAAGACTTGGGGAGAGATGTAGTATGAGGATGTAAAGGGTTAATACCGAAGACAGTGACAGACACCTCTCCCAGTGTACAAGCAATGATGTAACAGTCACATGAGATAGGCTTGAGAAGAAGGTGGTATAGCAGCACGAAGGATGCTAGCTTAGATGGCATGTGGAGAGTGTATATAGTAACTGTAAATAATAGAGATGTCCGTTAACATTTACCAGAGTCTAAGACTTTCTTTAGAATACCCTACAATGATATTACTACAAATCCAACAACACAAATATTTTGCCTCCAGGAGACCTCTTTGTTGGCTGCCTACTTTATTGAATGTACAACTTGAGTTTCTCCAATCTTCCTACACAACTCTTGGGTAAGACTTGTTGATCTTTTCCACGCCCTCCCAATGCTTATATCTTTTTTTAATGGCATAACAATATTTATAGAACAGAGTATTCTAAGTGTGATAAAAGCAAAATACTGTGGATGCTGGAAATCTGAAATAAAAACAGAAAGTGCTGGAAATACTCAGCAGGTCTGGCAGCATCTGTGGAGAAAGAAGCAGGGTTAACGTTTCAGGTCTGTGACCTTTCATCAGAACCCACACCACTTTCTGTTTGTATTCTAAGTGTGGTCTGATTAATATATTGTAAAGCCTATTATAACCTCTTATATATTCCAACTAAATTTTTTTATTTCATTGCTACCTTGTCCAGACATTTAAAGTAATGAGTTGGACGTCACTTCAATTCAACTCCTGTTCAATGTACACTTGCAATGCATGTTTTTTCGTGAACAATCTACAATATTTCACATTTATCAGTGTTATTTGTCTTCCAATTGCCAGTCAATATAAATCCTTCAATACTCTACACTGTTAATTAATTTTACAATAGCTTTATTACTAATGCATGTGTATCAGAATTCATTTTAGAATTCTGTGCAAGAAATATGAAAACAAATATAAAATTTTGAATTCCCTATTATAAATACTGTTTAATGTGGGATATAGATTATGCTGCAGATCTAGTCAGATGCATCCTACAAAACCATCACCAAATAAATGTTCCAAGTAAGCAATCTACCAATAAATCCTCATGAGATTTGGATTCATTAGAGCTAATTTTATAAATACAAATAGAAGGGATGTGCACTTATTTCAGAAAAGAACTGCTGCAATGCTTTTGAAGCATTAAGTAATGGTTATATGTTTATCCTAGCAGATGCTATTATGTAGTCAAAAGAAAAACCACAAGAAAAGCACTCATTCAAGTTCATTACAGCATTCCTTAGTTGATTTTATTTTTGGATACTTAAGACAAAATTTACCTTGGTTTCAGCACAGTTACCAGCAAATCAAAGTGTTCATATTCTCACCCCAAAGAAACCTCATTGAACTCTAACTCACTGTATCAAAATCTGCTCAGCTAATTTTACAAGTTAAATAAAGTCACATTAGATTTTTAATCTAAGAAAATCATTGCAGTAAAGCTTGGCAAATTTAAAACGTGCTGTGCATGCACATAGGCCAACATGGGAAGCGTCAAATACAGATTAACCATGACTGATGATCTTACTGAAATGTATTGAAACTGCTGCACAGTTAAATGGTTAAAAAATAGGGTCTGGCTCAATATCCCTGGCCCAGTTGGCTTCACTGTGCACACATTAAAGAAATAAATACTAGTTGATCTATATCATTCTTTTACTTCATTCCAGCATTGGGCTTGTACAGCCACTGCTCCAGCTCCAGGACAACTTTGTTCCCATATAATAAAAGCAAAATGCTGCAGATGCTGGAAATCTGAAATAAAAACAAGAAATATTGGAAATGCTCAGCAGGTCTGGCAGCTTCTGTGGAAAGAGAAGTTGAGTTCTGATGAAGGGTCACTGATCTGAAACGTTAACTCTGCTTCTCTCTCCACAGATGCTGCCAGACCTGCTAAGTATTTCCAGTGTTTCTTGTTTTAATTTCAACTTTGTTCCCAGATACTTTATCATTCCTGACATCCTCAAGGAGGAGACAAGTACCTGGCTGGACATCAATCAGGCCTCATCAGATGTGACTGATTCAGTCCAATTGATGCAATCAACACTACAACACCCACCATAGCTGCAACCACCAGGGGCAGATGAGGACCAATATGCTCCTCCTTTGCAGTTTCTTTTGGTATGAGTTATGTACCACCCAACTCTTTCTATGTGATTGCAAATCTGAGCACCATGGACTAACCCAACTACTGCAGGGCAAATATGCAGTATACAACTATAAATATGTATTGAAAATATTAGGTCTGCATGCACTTCCTGTCAACTGTTTTTTTCCATTATGAATTCCCATGTGTGCATTTATAATAGAAATTGCTTATGTAAACATGTCATGCTGTACTTATACCTCCTGCCAGTGGAGGCACTTCAGTGCCAGCACTGATAGGCAAATGCAATTGTAGCATGACAAATTTACATAGGCATCCATTACAAATGGGTGAACTGAACAATTCATAATGGAAACATGATGAGGGCAGAATGCGTGACTTTAAAATGAGAACTGAAATATGTCCCTGCCCAATTATCCCCGCTCTCGAACCCTATTTCCCCAGAAGACTATAGTTGGTCTTAACTCCCCACATGCAACAACAGGGAGATCCACTAACTTTATGTATTAGTGACTGTTGATACAGGAATTACAGTGAATATATGTTACAGTTCAGATCTCAAAAATTAAAATTAAGCACAGGCACTGACGGCCAGCAATAGAAACTGAAAGGAACACACATTGCGCACATCCCCTTAGTACTGTACTAGCAACCACAGTGCAGAGGAGTGGCCTGCTAGAATACCTCAATCTGTTCCCACGTTGTCTGTCAAGTGTATCTTTTGCTCTGTGGTATCATTAGGTCCCAGTCTCTGCTCTGTTACCCAGTGACGTCAATAACAAAACAGTGTCATTATGTTCCTGTAGGAGACATTATGTTCCTGTAGGAGACAGGTCTCCAGCAGATCAGGATTACTGCTTCAATCCAACCACATGATACATGCTACCTACATGTATACACAAGGTTTTTTATATTCATCCAAAGCATGCAATCTATTAAAAAGGCTGCCATTCTTAGAGAAATGATAATGATTAACATTTTTAACTAAAATTTCATTTTGCACACCCCTATAACAGCATTATATTTTACGAACCTCACGAAAGAAGGCCATGAAAAGCTCACTAGGATCCATTAATCCTTTTTGCTGGCTAGCATTTTATTTTGCACGACAGATAATGCAAAAGGTGTTGTGTAACAACAAAAAAAGGAAACTACGAACTTAAAAGTGACAGCTCAAAACCAGGTAGCTGCACCATTAGCCTCTGCAACAACAGTCAGTTGATTTTTTTTTTAAATAACAACTTCCCGGCCTAAGGGAGGCCCTGACAGTAAATGATTGCAGTAGTTTCTCTTGTAGGAGTAGGTCATGAACTCGTACACACACCCACGCTCGTACACGCCGTCATGTTACAAAGTTTTTTTATTTCTACAAAACAAAAAGCAGAAAAAATCTAACACTGCAATTGATTTTTTGTTGCTTTTTTTTACCGTTCGTGCTGCCTCCGCCCAGGTTCGTCCTTTCTTTTTCTTCTGTTTCTCCTTCATGTCGGAAAGGCTGACAGTTGCTGAAGGTTATGGAGACTTTGTGCGGAGTGGGGGTGGAGAGCTGAGTAATGCAGCGCCAGCGCTCGCTCAGTCAGTCAGTCTGTCTGTCTGTCTGTGTGAGTGACAGCCCGGGCTTTCAGGCTGCTGCTGCCATATTGCTGCTGGCTTACTGTACAAAACCCTCACATGATGCTGAGCCCGCCCAGACACACAACCAGAGTGCAAACACGTCATATACAGTAAGACAGGAAATCACATCACTCACACTCCAGCAGCTACAGCCACTGAGCGTGGAGAATGCACACTCAGCACCAGGCAGCAACAACTGCATTCACTCTCCCTTTCCCTTTCCAATATTTCTCCAAGATCAGAAGCGCAGTTTGTTGCCTGCCTGCCCTTTTGCATCTCTAACCCGCCCCTTCGACACGATTCCTCAGGAGAGCTTCAGTGCGTCATGTACAGTAATACAGGAAGTCACCTCACCTCATAGGCATGACACTGCATCCAAGGAACAGGGAAGGACTTTGCAATGGAAAGAACAGCAGCACTCCGGGATAGAGCTGCTCCGAGTGGTGGTTGCAGCTATTTTCTTTTACATTTTCACGCATCTACAATTCAAGCCCGAGGCAGTTGGAAAAACAGTTGAGCCTAATTGGGCTGGTCTGTAATCTTCTTACACACATACATTCGAGCCACTCCCACCACCCACTTCTGTTCAAGGACCTGGCAGCAAATTTAAAATTGTGCACAATTCTTCCAGATGCAGCCACCCCCTGTACACACTCTTCATGTGTACCGTTATGCATAATCTTTGAGGAATTCAGCATCCCAAAAAAGTTTTGTTTAATATAGTGCATTCTGGTTCATTATAGAATGCATTTAAAATTCTTTGATTGAAAAAGTCTGAGTAAAATTAAGTGGTATTAGTCACTGCTGTACATTGAATCTGGCATTCACCATGATATAAGCAAAAGGTGTTTTGTGCTTTTGGGCAGGGGTGAACATATTGTCACCATAAACATGAAATAATGTTCCAATTTAATTTGACTTCAAATGCTGTAAATTCATTCATGTATCATTACTATGGCTACAAAACCTCAGTGTGCTTGCAAAATCTGTGCAGAGTGAAACCATGTGACATATTGGGCACAGTTCCAGTAATCTGCAATGCCCCAACAGTAGCAAAAATAGTCCCTGTGACTATTGTTACCAGTGCAGCCTCTGCATTCCCCAGTTCTTTGGAAAAATTTTAATTCCACTAAAACATTGGAGGAAATTAATTAATGGGTTTATGTTCTAACAATCAGCTTTTGGTACATGAATAGTAGGGTGGGGGTTTGACCCATACCTGTTATCAGCCAGTGGCATTGTAATGTTCACAAGTCACCTCTGCTTCCAGCTGAAGTGTCATACTCAGTGGTATCACCTCCTCCAGGCATGCATCAGTTTTAGGCTGCATTACAACTCCCCTCTAGAAATGGGAAATTGGTAAAAGATGAGACTGACAAGATCCTTAAATGTCATAAATAGCCTGTTATAGGTGCAAAACAGAGATGGAGCCTTTAGCCAATTGACTTAGGTAGTTCATTTGATTAATTGAGGACCTTATTGTTTTGAAAAATGCAAAAGGATGCTACATCCACGTGAAATGAATCCTCTTTAATATTCATATTAAGTACAGTGTTTGAAAAAAAATTGGGAGTGGGATTTGAGGCATGACATGTTTTCTTTTGAGCAAGGAACAGTTTGAGAGCTTCTGGATTTGAGCTTAGGTCCATAAATTGTATCTCTTTCTTCCATCCATATGTCTTCCACTCAGTTTCTGCCCATCTTCCCATTTTTCCCCCTCTTATTCCCTCTTCTCCCCATCCTTTCTCATCTGCTTCTAACATCTGCCTTTACCTTTACCATATTTCCCTATTCTTCCTTTCCCCACTCTCCTTCCAACCCTTCTCTCAGTTTATCAGTTTTGCTCTCCACTTCTTCGTCTTTAGAAATGAATTATGCATCTATCACCATTGGGGAAATGTTAACAATAAGATATTTCTAATCATGAAGAGCAGAAGAGCTTGTAAACTGTTAAACACATAGTGGGAGGAACTGGTCCTTGTTGTTCCTGTTTGCAGGGTATCAAATCAGGCAATAAGGAGGGATCAGTTTCAAGGTGCATTCAATCTGTGCCTAGGGTAAGGATGCTGCCACATTTGTGAAGACTTCAAGGGCATCTCTGGCCCCATGCATATGAAAATCAGAGGCCTAACACCTGTTCAGTGTTCGTCTAGAAATTCGGTAGTGCATAGCAGAGAAGATATCAGGCCTGCATTACCTCGTCCATGTGCAGCCTAACCAGTAGTCATTAGAGACTGCAGGAGATCATGACCAAAAATGTAAGTTCTAAAAAAAAATTACTGTGATGTGGGGCCGGGAGGAGCACTACTGCGGGCCACTGCTGGCCCACATTCAGTTTCCTCCCATTCTTCTACAGCTCAGGACTTCCCTAAGGGGCACCATTTGTGAGGCAGTGGGCAAAAAATGGATCCTGACAAATGGAGAACGCTGCCCCTGGAGGGACACTAGACTCTGGTAACTCTCCACTATTTTACAATAAGGCCTGAGACCAATTTCGGTCGAACCATGGGTTTCCTGGTTCAGGCAAGCACAAGAAGTATGCTGTCAATTATGCTCCTGAAAATGAGTCATAATGAAATTCTAATCCATAGATCGTTGTTGATTTTTCGGTTTGCATTATAGATGTGTTATGAAAGTACTTCTGTTTTTTAATATTTTGTGAGGACTCGTGTTTTGGAATTGTGGAAATGGATTCCTTTGGAGGACTGAAGTGATTCCATAGATGCTTGACTTTGTTTTTTTTTTAAAAGATCACTGGAAGGACTTTGGGACTTGAGCTTTCTGTTTAAAACCAACCCCCACAGGATGTCACATGTCTTAAGCTAAATAAACAACAGGAGCCTTGGTGACTAGGGGTGTTGTATACAGAGAAGTGACATAACAAGATTTGTGGTGGTCAGGAGTTGATTTTGTTTTGGATTGTTTTGAGTCAGGTGGGGGTCAGCCTGCTAAGAGAGACGACCAGCTCATCCTTTTCTCCACCTCTCTGAGAAACCCTGAGAATTCAGTGCTTGATAGCTGAAACCCTTGATGCCGCATTTCTCCTGCAAGCCTGCCACACTAATCCTCGACAACGCCTGAAGAGAACTGCTCCAAACAGATCCCAGTCACAGCCATCTACGCATATTTGGACACCAGAATAAAGGGACAACTGATATCATTCCATGTCTTGTCCTTTTCCTTCAAGAATTAACAAGTATTTGGCCAAAGTATTATTTTTTGTCTTTTTGTGTAATGAGATCTCTGCAGAAAAAAAGCTTTTTAGTTTTTCTTTAACCGGTGTGTGTGTGGGGGGGCTAAGTCTGAAGGGAACTTTCATATTTCAATCTGTGTGTTAATGCTTTCCATCTTTACTTAATACGTCTTGTTTTATAATAAATTAATTATTTTGTTGTTTATTAAAGAAACCTGGTTGGTAGATTTTGTTCTGAAATAAAAATGGGATAGATAATTGGCCATATCGGTAACTGGGTAAACATTTAAATATATGTTGTGACCCATGGAGAATTGGAACTAGGGAAGGACAGTGCACTCCTTCAACCTTGGTCAAAACAGATGTTAAATTCTTCATTCAAATTGAGTTAGTCTCACTTTAAAGGATTGAAATTTGATAATGTTGGTCATTATCCACCTCTGTTTTTCTTCCTCGCCCCTCATTTTTTTCACGTTACACATGATTTATGTCAGCTTCTCACACGAGGAACATGTGACTAGAAATTATTGTTGGTGAGGTCACCAAATGAATGCTTAATGCGTTAGAATAGTTCCTTTAACCACTTTCTTAACACAGGTGTTAACCCCCATGTTTGAAATGGGTTTCCACTGATGTTAGAGTAGCGGATAAAGGAAAGTCTTATAATGTGTTAGACATACAAATGCCAAAATCATGAGCAGTAATCTGTAGGTTACTCTCATAAGAGGTTTTTTCTCTCAAATTCAGTGTCTTTTTATAGGTAATGTCAGAATGCTTTTTTGTACATACCAAATGAAATACTGTTCTCAGCACATGCTCTACACAAGTAGAATAACTCAGACAATATAGAAAATAAATATAACCATTCTAAAGCTATGACTTTTTCATGACTCTTTTCACATGTATTATTCACACATCATGCATAATCACATAGCAGTCAATTTTAATATAAGATCTGGTATATGATTTCATAGCAATGATTGTTGGCATGCATCCATCGACAATTTTTTGGTAGGTATGGGGACAGGGGAAGGAACGGGTAAATGGGCTTGACCAAAAACTGTTGGTATTGTACCAGTGATAATTTGATGAAAGAAGTATTCGAGTCGAGTAGTGTTGCAGGTACATACCAATGCCAGTGTTTGCATCTGCGTGGAATTTGACACGTATGAAACAAATTATTGTATGAAAAAGTAACTTCATTTGAGACAGCAAACGTTTTATGCTAGTTTTCAGATGCTTGCTATGGATCATTAATATTTGCATATTGTCTTATTTTCTGCTGGAATGAGCAAAACATTCTGCTGTTTTGTGGTAGATTAACATAAGCAGAATATAGAAAATTGCTAAATCTCATTGTGAGAATTGATAGAAAAGGGTTTTGCAAACAACAAAAACAAAATAAAAACACATGCCTCCATCTCTCCCAGTCTTAAATAAAGCTTGACTGATAAAGCAGCCATTCCTTATGGTCTGGAGAACAACTACAACCCTCTCCTGCTCTTGGCCCGCTGCACTTCAACAGCTGATTTCACTTTATTCACCTACATTACACTGCAACTGGTTGAGACAACAAAGAGATATTTTTATTTTACCAAAAGCCCGCATGGTCATAAGCTACAATAAATGCACCCACGATTCAATAAAGCAGGAAATTATCAAACAGGATTCAATATTCCATTTACAAGTTGCTCCATCACAAAACAGTAGGCCAAGATGTTCTGTTTGTTTCAACAGCACATGACCATATACAAATGCTTATCATCGATGGTTAGCTGAATTAAACTACCATGTGTCCAAAGCTGTTAGGTGCTCAATAATTGTCTGATAATTCAAACACTTGATCGACTGTAAGGCTGCTCGCAAAATGTTTTCCTATATATCTCTTGGTTCCTGGCGAACTATGACCTGCCATAAGCTCAAAAGTAACATTAAGGCAAATGGTAATGTCAAAAGGGTGTGATATGGACCTGCACAATATAGAGAAAAGGCAGATTTTCATTGTCCAAGTGGTAATCTGGCCGAGCAGATTTTTCGCCCTTTGTGCAATCCATCTGATTTTTACTCGATTGATTTTAATGGAATGAAAATCAAATGGGTCCTAAAATGGGCATGAGATTCACTCTGCCAGATTACCATCCAGATGGTGAAGAGGAAAATCTATCCCATACTGTAGAGACATGTATAATCTCTTTTCATCTTTTTGTGCACCCTGTAACTAACAAGGTGAAATACATGAAATATTACATTCTAAAAACACATTGTTGCTGTGCAATTTAATATGCAAAAAGAGAAACAGAGCTTATTGTTTACACATATTCACTGCAAAAAGATGAAATGCATTTTACAAAAAACTAATTTTTTTTAACTGAAATTGGTGGGAAGATTTTGTTTCTTCATGATTATTAGTCACCTGTAAAATATTTTAATCAGTTGCAAAGAAATGTTTGAAAAATAAGACCCAGTCACAGTTAAGTTGAAGTGTCTGCATAATATGGTTGTCATGGTACCAAGTATTGGCTGTCATGACTCAATGGAGCACCAGCATGAATCACGAGGTTTTATTGTGGCACAAAACTATTCTATCATTGATATTCAATGCTGTGCAGCTTGAATCTCATTGAAATGATAATGGAGACAGTGTTTATACAAGGTGTGATTTAAGAGCTGTAAACATTTGGACACAACTGGGACATCAAGCAAGCTAGCAAAAGTCTAATTATGAGAGTTCTGGCAATATAATAACTTGGATAGAATTTTGTCTTAAATTGAGAAATTGCGATTAAGCAGCAAAATGTAAGTTAAGTTGCAAAAAAGTAAGATCCATGGGATGCATTAAGATGTAAGGCTGAATTTTGCCAACCCACTGCGGGCAAGGGAAGGTGCAGATGGAATGCCCATCATCTTCCTGCTGCGATGCCATCTTGCCAGCAGCGTGGAAGGTGGCAGATGGCCCTCGTGCCCAGAGGCCAATTGAGCCACTTAAGTGGCCAATTAAGGGCCTCTTGCTGCCACTGCTGGCATTTTACCATCAGTAAGTGGGCGCTCTGCAATGTGGGGAAACCGCCAGGTAAACACTGGTGGCCTCCCAGTGGGCTTGGAGAGGTGCCCTCCTATTCGGGCACTCTTTGGCCCATCGAGGGGCTCCTGGCAGTGATGTTCACCCCCATGGCAATGGTGCCGCCTGCCCTCACCAACAACCTGCGCCCCCCTCCCCCACCCTCACCAGGGTGTGCTTGACTGGCCCCGGCGCCCCCAGATCCCATTTACCTGGTAGGGAGGGCGCTGTCCTTCCATGGCGTCCTCCTCTTCCAGCTGCAGTCCCAGTAGTTGCCACCACTCCCAGTGGCACTGCTGAGCTGCCAGCCCTCTGATTGGCCGGCAGCTCATGGAGGTGGGCGGCTGTGCTGAATAGGGATGGCAGCACTGTTAACGACCAGTTTGTTGCCTGCCCCCGATAAAAGCAGCTCCAGGTGCCACACAATGCCAAAGCGAGGTTGCCTCCACCCCCGCCATGAGAACAAAATTCCAATTGTAGTGTCAAGGAGATGCAAAACTTGGGTTCTTAAAATTCCAGAGACAGTAAATACTGAAAAAGATCAGGGGCTTGCTTTTAACTTCCAGGCGGAGTGAGATTATGCCAACAGCGTGCCAGTCTGAGAATGGCAGCCGGCAAGTTAGGCGGCACAATGTGAACCAATTTCTCCTCCTGTGGTGGAATTTTTCAAAGCAAGGTGAGGCAGGTTTGGGTGTATGCTGGGATTTAAAAGTGACATTGGGTCAGGATCCTGACATCATCCCGTTTACCTGGGTGGGTTTGAAAGTGAGCAGGGAACCCCCAAGCAGCTGTTGGGTAAGTAATTAAAATATTCAAATAGCTCATTAAGTTATGTTTCAACCAAGGATTCTGGCTTTAACAGCCAGCGACTGATCTGTCCACTTATCTGTGTTCACTGTGTTTGATTGCTTAAGTCTTTGGGTGGAGCTGAAGAAGTTGAAACTGAAGCTAAAAAGAGCCAGAGCTAAAATATTCTACGAAACAGAAACTATTCTGAAGAAGACATTGGGTTGGATTTTAAGGAGCCCTAGACATCGGGATCTGTGGCGGGGGAAGCCTGAAAATGGCCCCGGATGAGGCCCACCATGGACCTTGATGCCAGCAGGGCCTGGCCCTATGATCCCAGCGGCGGCGAGGTACCATGATGGCCCTGCCCTCTCCCGCCACCGAGCGGGAGGACCATAGCCTCATAGAATCATAGAAAATTTAAGGCACAGAAAGAGTCCACTTGGCCCATCGTGTCTGTGACAGCCAAAAAATGATCCACATATTCTAATCCCACCTTCCAGCATTTGGTCCGTAGCTCTGCAGCTTACGGCATTTGAGGTGCATGTCCAGACTCCTTTTGAATGAGATGAGGGTCTCTGCCTCAACTACCCTTTCAGGCAGTGACTTCGAGACCATCACCACCCTCTGCGTGAAGACATTATTCCTCATCTCCCTGCTAATTTTTCTACCAATCACTTTAAATCTATGCCCCCTCGTCACTGACCTCTCTGCTAAGGGGAATAGACCCTTCACCTCCACTCTATCCAGATCCCTCAAAATTTTGTACATTTCAATCAGATCTCCCCTCAGCCTTCTCTGTTCCAAGGAGAACAACCCCAGCCTATCCAATCTTTCCTCATAGCTGCATTTTTCCAGTCCTGGCAACATCATCGTAAATCTCCTCTGTACCCTCTCTAGTGCAATTACATCCTTTCTGTAATGAGGTGACCAGAACTGGACACGGTACACAAGTTGTGGCCTAACCAATGAGTTATACAGTTCCAGCATAACCTCCCTGCTCTTGTATTCTATACCTCAGCTAATAAAGGAAGGGATTCCATATGCCTTATTAACCACCTTATCGACCTGTCCTGCTACCTTCAGGAATATGTGGACACTCACTCCAAGGTCCCTCACTTCCTCTACACTTCTCAGTAATTTCCCTTTAATCGTGTATTCCTTTGCCTTGTTTGACCTCCTGAAATGCATCACCTCGCACTTCTCTAAGTTGAACTCCATTTGCCATTTTTCTGCCCATCTGACCAGACCATCAATATCTTCCTGCAGCCTACAGATATCCTCCTCGCTATCTACCACATGGCCAATCTTTGTGTCATCTGCAAACTTCTTGATCATTCCCCCTACATTTACATCCAAATTGTTAATATACACCACAAAAAGCAGGGGACCCAGTACTGAGCCCCGCAGAATGCCACTGGAAACAGCCCTCCAGTGCATAAAACACCCGTCATCAATTACACTTTGTTTCCTGCCACTGAGCCAATGTTGTATCCACCTTGCTGCATTTCCCTGGATCCCATGGGATTTTATTTTTTCACCAGTCGGTCATGTGGGACCTTGTCAAAAGCCTTGCTAAAATCCATGTAGACCACATCAACTACACTTCCCTCATCTATATTCCTTGGTACTTCTTCAAAAAATTCGATCAAGTTGGTCAAACAAGATCTTCCCTTAACAAATCCATGCTGATTATCCTTGATTAACCTCTGCCTTTCTAAGTGACAGTTTAACCTGTCTCTCACAATAGTTTCCAATAATTTGCCCACTACTGAGGTTATACTGACTGGCCTGTAATTATTCAGTCAATCCTTTGCTCCTTTTTTAAACAGAGGTACAATGTTAGCAATTCTTCAATTCTCCGGCACCACACCTGTATCCAGTGAGGACTGGAAAATGATGGTCAGACCCTCTGCTATTTCCTCTCTTGCTTCTTTTAACAGCCTAGGATACATTTCATCTGGCCCTGGTGATTTATCAAATTTCAAGGATGCTAATCCCATTAATACTTCCTCTCTCCCTATGTTTATCACATCCAATACTTCACACTCTTCCTCCTTAACTAAATATCAGCATTATCCCCCTCTTCTGTGAAGACTCAAAGTATACATTAAGAACCATACCAATATATTCCGCTCAAATAGGTTACCTTTTTGGTCTTTTATGGACCCTACTCTCTCCTTAGTTATCCTCTTACTCTTAATGTATTGATAAAACATCTTTGAGTTCACCTTGATTTTGCTTGCCAATATTCTTTCAAGCCCTCTTTTTGCTTTCCTAATTTCCTTTTTGATTTCACCCCTCCACTTTCTGTACTCCTCTTGGCTTTCTGCAGTATTGAGTTCTCGATGTCGGACATAAGCTTTCCTTTTCTGCCTTATCTTACCCTGTAGGCTCCTTGACATCCATGGGGCTCTAGATTTGGCCGCCTCACCCTTTTTCTTTGTGGGAACGTGTTTACCCTGAACCTCTTGAATCTCCCCTTTGAATGGCTCCCACTATTCTGACACTGATTTCCCTTCAAGTAGCTGTTTCCAGTGCACTTTCACTAAATCACTCCTCAGCTTAGTAAAATTTGCCTTGCCCCAATTGAGAACTCTCACTCCTGTTCTATCTCTCTCCTTTTCCATAATTATGTTGAAACAGACTAAATTATGATCACTACCACCAAAATGCTCTCCCACTGCCATTCCTTCCCCCTGCCCATCTTCATTTCCTAAAACTAAGTCTAAAACTGAACCCTCTCTTGTTGGACTTGCTACAGCCTGGGCAAAAAAGTTCTCCTGAATGTACCTCAAGAATTCTGCTCCCTCAATTCCTTTCACACTAAAACTATCCCAGTTAATATTGGGGTAATTAAAATCCCCTACCATTACTATCCTATTGTTCTTGCACTTCCCATCGATTTGCCTGCATATCTGCTCTTCTATCTCCCTCTGACTGTTTGGGGGTCTATAGTGCACTCCCAGCAGTGGGACTGCCTCTTTTTTTGTTCCTTAGCTCAATACATATGGCCTCATTTGATGAACCTTCCAACGTATCATCCCTCCTCACAGCTGTAATAGTTTCCCTGACCAAAATTGCCACTCCCCCTCCTTTCTTATCCACTTCCCGATTGTGTCTGAAAACCCTGTAACCAGGAACATTGAGCTGCCATTCCTGTCCCTCCTTAAGCCATGTTTCTGTAATAACTATGATATCATACTGCCACGTGTCTATCTCTGCCTTCAGCTCATCTGCCTAATTTCCTGTACTCCTTGCATTGAAATAGATACCCTTGAGCACTGCCAAACTCTTTTTTTATTTTCTAACCCTCATTTCCTCTGTCTTCCAGACTCATCCATTAATTTTCTGCCTTCCATTTTACTTTCTAATTTTGTCCCAGCTGAGTCCACCCTCAGGTCTCCATCACCATATGCAAATAAAGTAAATTAATAGATTTGCATGTACTTACCATTGATCTTGATGTCCCGCTGCGATCTTCGGTCCAGCAGCTGGCGCTCCCGCGCCTTCAGATCCTCGTCTGGGGAAACAAGATGCAACACTGGTGGGTAGGGGGAAGGAGGTACGTTTATCAGTGCGAGGGGGGGTGGTGGGGAACGGCGTCAAATTAATGTCAAGGGTGTAGGGATTGTGGGAAGAGTTGAAGTTTAAAGTTTGTGCAGTTTGGGGGAGGAAAGTCAGATAGTAAAGGAAATTTTTTGGGGGGAGAAGGGCAAATAATTAATTTAATTGTTATGGGGGGCTGGGGAGAGGGGCAAAAGAGATATATTTATTTAATTGCATTAAATATTTCTTTAAATATTCACATTTCCCAGTAGGGCTAACAGCCCTTTAACAATAGCATCAGCGCCTGCGCACAGGCAGCCCGCGCAATTACCCGGGTCAGACAGCCCGCCCCATCCATGTGATCGGGGGGGGGGGGCAGTGGCCCGCCCCAGCTATTTAAATGAGCCACTGCATTTGGAATTGCGGCGGCTCTTTGGCATGCAGTCCGCACGGACGGGCTGCCATTTTTCTCACCTGTCACCAAAATTGGCGGCGGGCTTATAAAATTCAGCCCATTGTATTGAGATCTTGTAAGATCTCTGGTAGTTTTAAGTGCAGTAAATAAACAAGTTGGTGATTTAATACAATCTGATATCTGCATTTCTCTGAGATAAATCAGATGTGTATAATATCCAGCAACCTGGCATAACCATAACAGGACCTACTTCCTGTGCTGGCAGCAACTCACCAGGGTCACTGAGTGGGAAATGCTACTTCAGTGAAACTTGTAGTATAATGTACATAAGCTGTTGCTGGGTAGATTATGTATATAGACCTTAAGCATCATCACAGGATGTGATGTCACGAGTCTGAGCCTCGTGTTGCTCAGTGTTAATTTAGATGCCTTAGATAAGACCTCTGTAAATAAACTCCTGTTACTTTGACCCAAAGTCTACGATCCCCTTTTAATATTAACAGCACACTGAGCGGTATAGTACAAAACTGACTGGCTGGGAAGCCTTTGATCAGTGAAACTGAAGAGCTCCAGCCATGGCCAGGTGAGCGCTACTGTTCACAGCACTCCTTCTCAGAGAATGTCAGTGCTTGACAGTTGATTGCCAACTTCATCAAAGTCACTTCACCTGTCTTGCACTTCACTTACCTTCAGCTGCACTTTCCTGCTGCCAGCCTTCACCACGGCATGGGAGCAACTTATGCAAATCTACCTTGCACCTCTGATGAAGAACAAGTTCTTTGAGGAAGCAACAAGCAAGGTGGATAAAGGGGAACCAGTGGATGTGGGGTACTTGGATTTCCAAAAGGCATTTGATAAGGTGCTACATCAAAGGTTACTACAAAAAATAAGAGCTCATGGTGTAGGGGGTAACATATTTGCATGGATAAAGAATTGGTTAGCTAACAGTAAGCAGAGAGTTGTGATAAATGGGGCATTTTCAAGTTGGCAAGGTGTAACTAGTGGAGTGCTATATGGATCAGTGCTGGGCCTCAACTATTTACAATCTATAGCAATGATTTGGATGAAGGAACCGAATGTATGGTTGCTAAATTTGCTTATAACACAAAGATAGGTAGGAGAGTAAGTTGTGAAGAGGACATAAAGAGTCTGCAAAGTTAAGTGAGTGAGCTAAAAATTGGCAGATGGAATATCATAAATGTAAACTTGTCCATTTTGGCAGGAAAAATAGAAAAGCAACATATTATTTAAATGGAGAGAGATTGCAGAACTCAGTGGTACAGAGGGATCTGGATGTCCTGATATATGATTAACAAACAGTTAGTATGCAGGTACAGCAAGTGATTAGGAAGGCAAATGGAATGTTGGCATTTATTGCAAGGGGAATGGAAAATAAACTTAGGGAGGTATTGCTACAGTTGTACAGGCCGTTGGTGAGACTGGAGTACTGTGTACAGTTTTGGCCTCCTTACTTAAGAAAGGATATAATTGTATTTGAAGCAAGTTCAGAGAAGGTTCACTTGACGGATTCCTGGGATAAAGTGGTTATCTTATGAGGAAAGGCTGGACAGATTGGGCCTGTATCTATTGAAGTTTAGAAGAATGACAGGTGATCTTATTGAAACATATAACATCCTGATGGAACTTGACATGGTGGATGCTGAGAGGATGTTTCCCCTTATGGTAGAGATTAGAACTAGGGGACACAGTTTAAAAATTAGGGGTCTCCCATTTAAGACGGAGAGTAAGATAATTTTTTTTCTCTCAGAGAGTTGTTAGTCTGTGGAATTCTCTTGCCCTAGAGAGTAGTAGAGGCTGGGTCATTGAATATATTTAAGGCTGAGTTTGATAGATTCTTGATTGTCAAGGGTACCAAAGGTTATAGCAGACAGACATGAAAGTAAAGTTGAGGCCATAATCATATCAGCCATGATCTTATCAAATGGTGGAGCAAGCTGAGGGGCCGAATGACCTACTCCTGCTCCTAGTTCGTATGTAAGAGAAGCAGCAAAACCAACACCAACAGCAACAGGAGCAATACTAGCAGTAGCACAGGGAAGCAGGGATGGACACCTAGATCCAGTTCCAGTGTGGCATCCCCAACACAGAGTCTACAGCAGAGGATTGGCTCTCTCAATATGTGTGAGCATCAGTGCCTCAGGAGGCTCCGGCTCTCTCGGGAGGTTGCTGCTGACATCTGCAGCTATCAGGAACAAGATTTCCTTCCATTGGACCAGTGGCTGTCAAGGTACTTGTCACTGAAGGACCACCCCATGTATTTTTGCCTCTCCCCAAGGTTGTGAACTCTCTTCTCCTGCAAGGAGAGAAAGGAGAGAGTTATGAATGTTAGCAATGGCTTGCATGTGTAGCAGGAAGGACATTTATAAAGGGTAACTGAGGCATGGGTGTGAGAGAGGCAGAGGGTGAGTGTTGGCTGTTCAGATGAAGATGTGTGGTGCCTGGAGAGAGAGGAATAAGTGGAACTGCAAGGTGTTTTCTGTGCAGGAGAATGCTGGTAAAGTCAGTGTGTGGGGCTTAGCACCTGAATGTGTTATGTCACTCAGCTTTCCCACCCTCCTGATGTCCTTCATCCTCTTGATGCACTGTCTCCAGGCTGGAGGGACCACACTCCTACTGCTGGCTTCTTTGGTCACTTCCATCTACACCTGCTTGGTTGGAGAGGTTGTCCTCTTCCATCCATCCTTGGGAAATATCACCTTACTGCAGCCCCTCAGATCCTGCAGCAGGACCTCCAGATAAGAGTTAGAGACCCGTGTTGGGAGGGAGCAGCCATCCCTTGCCATTCCTGTGGTTGCTGCAGCTTCAAAAATCCATGTGCAGGTGAGCAATTGTAAACCATGCCAGTATCCCTTTAATTAGAAATCTTTCCTTTGACTGATCCAGCGTGTCATTCTGCCCACCCTCCCTGATCGGCCAGGGAACCCAGATGCGGTATGTTTAAAGAGCCTCAGCAAAGCTGTCAATGTGTTCCTGACCCACTACAGGTCCCACCATTTCTGCAGGGACTAAGTTCAGAAAATTTCACCCTGTGTCTTTAAAAAATTGAAAAGACAAAATGTTCTTTGTTTGTTGAACAGAATGGAGGACATAATGATGTAGTGATCCAGTTATTGCACTGTGAGAGTACTGGAAGTCAGGGGTACTGAGCTCAGTTAGTTAAAGTTCCAGTGGTGCAGAACATAGGCAAAAAGATGACTATTGAAGTAGTTATTTCAAAACTGAAAACTTGTTCATATATTGGGTTAGATCTTTCAAGGTGATCGATAATTGAAAGGTAACAATCATTTCCATGAGTCTAGAAATAGTTTTTTTTAAATTCGTTCATTGGTTGTTGGCATCGCTGGTTAGGCCAACATTTATTGCCCATCCCTAATTGCCTTTGAGAAGGTGGTGGTGAGCTGCATTCTTGAACTGCTGCAGTCCATGTGGGCTTGGTACATCCACAGTGCGTTAGTAAGGGAGTTCCAGGATTTTAACTCAGCAACCGTGAAGGAATGGCAATATAGTTCCAAGTCAGGATGGTGTGTGGCTTGGAGGGGAACTTGCAGGTGGTGGTGTTCCCATGCTTCTGTTGCCCTTGTCCTTCCAGGTGGTGGAGGATTTGGAAGGTGCTGTCGAAGAAGCCTTGGTGAGTTGCTGCAGTGCATCTTGTAGATGGTACACACTGCAGCCCCTGTGCGTCAGTGGTGGAGGGAGTGAATGTTTGTAGATGGGGTGCCAATCAAACAGGCTGCTTTGTCCTGGATGGTGTTGAGCTTCTTCAGTGTTGTTGGAGCTGCATCCATCCAGGCAAGTGGAGAGTATTCCATCGCACTCCTGACTTGTGTCTTGTAGATGGTGGAGAGGCATTGGGGAGACAGGAGGTGAGTTACTCGCCTCAGAATTCCCAGTCTCTGATCTTCTCTTGCAGCCACAGCACTTATGTGGCTGGTCCAATTCAGATCAATGGCAACCCCCAGGATGTTGATAGTGGGGGATTCAGCGATGGTAATGCCATTGAATGTCAAGGGGAGATGGCTAGATTCTCTCTTGTTTGAGATGGTCATTGCCTGGCACTAGTGTGGTGTGAATGTAACTTGCCACTTATCAGGCCAAACCTGAATATTGTCCAGGTCTTGCTGTATCTGGACACGGACTGCTTCAGTATATGAGGAGTTGCAAATAGTGGTGAACGTTGTGCAATCATCAGTGAACAAATGTGCAAGCAAAAGCTAACAGCAGGAAGGGTAAAATGAATAAAACATTTTTTAAAGATGTAAAGTGCACAAGCAAACTTCCAAGGAAAAGGAAACATTCAGTGGGATGAAAACAGATTGAAGAGACAGCATAAGGCAGGGGTAAGTTTAGTGAACTGAGCTGGGCAATTGGGGAAGATTCTTTCCCAAGATAATTGGGGTTAGAATTAGAGAAGAAAATGATCTAGAATGCCAGTTTTCTCTCCAGGAGAACTAGCAGCTGCTCTATCAAAACAAAAAAATTGTGGAATGGAGGATTTTTTAAAGCATTTCCAAGGGTGGATTTACAAAAGATACAAGCAGGGATAAAGTTGGTTTGAGTTGTTTTAGATTTAAAAAGACTCTAGAATGCCGATTTTGTGCCTTCCCCGCCACCTGGGCACACGTCAGGCAGAATTCATGTTGAATGTACTCTGCCTGACCTAACCTGAACCCATCCATATTTGCAGCTACAAATAAATTAAATCAGCCCAATGTATCACAGGTCCAGACCCATTACTTGGTATGGCCTCATACCTGGAAATAGAGACAGTAATCGTGCCCCTGCTGCCAGCACAAGGCTGTGGGGCATTCTAAATGTCATCCAAGAAGATGGTGTCAGGTGTCTGCAAAAAAAAGTTATTTACCTTTATCCTGGCCCCATAGTTATGCTGCCAATCTCTTTTTATATCTTCTTAACTAAGTGGAGCTGGAGACAAAGCTGAAAGGCTCAATTGTTCTGGGCACAGTTCCAATTTAGCATCAAAGTAAGTGGGAGGCCCCATTACACCTTTCCAGCCTTGCTCGCTAAGCGAGTGGAGACCTGTCAGCACAGTTCTTTGCACCTCTTCACTGCTTTGCACCAGGGAACTGAACATTTCCCAAGTTCAAAGCATAGAAAGATCAAGTATCACATGTAATAGGGAATGTTTTTATGAGAAGCAGTAGAACAGCAAGGATGATTAAACTAAGATGCTGTACTAGATCTGAAGGGAGGATAAAAGAATCAGATATCAAACCACCACCCCCAACTCCCCCCTGCCAGCTTAATGTCAGTTTATAGTGTGTAATTTGTTGCCAGCAATGCTGCAGGAAGTAGATATGAGCTTGTCAGATGAGCCCAGTAATGAGAAACCAGAATCAGAATTGGGAATGAGAAAAGGTCGAAGAGATTAGCTGACTTAACAGAATAATCATGGGCACAGATGGGCTGATTATGAGAATGAGACACTCCAAAGCGTCTCAGAGGCTACTGTGGGTTGTTAGTCTGTGGGTTCTGCTGACATGTTACTTGTAATGTCAGTGAAAAGAAGAAAAACCAAATAGTAAAGATAGTTACATTCAAACATATGAATTGGAAGAAGAGTAGGCCATTCGGCCCTTCGTGCCTGCTCCGCCATTTGATAAGATAATGGCTGACCTGATTGTGGCCTCAACTCTACTTTCCTGTCCACCTCCCTTTGTCTATCAAGAAATTACCTAGTACAGCTTTAAAAAAATTTAATGACCCAGTCTCCACTGCTCTCTGGTGAAGAGAATTCCACAAACTAACGACCCTCTGAGAGAAAGAAATTTCTCCTCATCTCTGTCTTAAATGGGAGACCCCTCATTTTTAAACTATGTCCCCTAGTTCTGGTCTCTCCCACAAGGGGAAACATCCTCTCAGTATCCACCCTGTCAAATCCCCTCAGGATGTTATATGTTTCAATAAGATTACCTTTCATTCTTCTAAACTCCAATGGATAGAGGCTCAATCTGTCCAACCTTTCCCCATAAGATAAATCCTTCATCCCTGGAATCAGTCGAATGAACCCTTTCTGAACTGCTTCTAAAACAATTATATCCTTTCTTAAGTTAGGAGGCCTAAATTGTATGCAGTACTCCTCATGTGGTCTCACCAATATTCTGTACAACTGTAGCAAAACGTCCCTAATTTTATGCTCCATTCCTCTTGCAAGAAATGACAATATTCCATTTGCCGTACTAATCACTTACTGTACCTGCATACTAACTTTCTTTATGTCCTCTTCACAATTTACTCTCCGACCTATCTTTGTGTCATCAGCAAATTTAGCAACCATACATTCTGTCCTTTCATCCAAATCATTGATATTGATTATAGGCCGGTGAGCCTTACATCAGTGGTAGGGAAATTATTAGAGAGGATTCTTCGGGACAGGATTTACTCCCATTTGGAAACAAACAAACTTATTAGCGAGAGGCAGCATGGTTTTGTGAAGGGGAGGTCGTGTCTCACTAATTTGATTGAGTTTTTTGAGGAAGTGACGATGATGATTGATGAAGGAAGGGCAGTGGATGTTATCTATATGGACTTCAGTAAAGCCTTTGACAAGGTCCCTCATGGGAGACTGTTACAATAGGTGAAGTCACACGGGATCAGAGGTGAGCTGGCAAGATGGATACAGAACTGGCTCAGTCATAGAAGACAGAGGGTAGCAGTGGAAGGGTGCTTTTCTGAATGGAGGGATGTGACTAGTGGTGTTCCGCAGGGATCAGTGCTGGGACCTTTTCTGTTTGTAGTATATATAAATGATTTGGAGGAAAATGTAGCTGGTCTGATTAGTAAGTTTGTGGACGACACAAAGGTTGGTGGAGTTGCGAATAGTGATGAGGATTGTCAGAGGATATAGCAGGATATAGATCGGTTGGAGACTTGGGCGGAGAAATGGCAGATGGAGTTTAATCCAGACAAATGTGAGGTAATGGATTTTGAAAGGTCTAATGCAGGTGGAAAGTATACAGTAAATGGCAGAACCCTTCGGAATATTGACAGGCAGAGAGATCTGGGCGTACAGGTCCACAGGTCACTGAAAGTGGCAACGCAGGTGGATAAGGTAGTCAAGAAGGCATACGGCATGCTTACCTTCATCAGTCAGGGCATAGAGTATAAAAATTGGCAAGTCATGCTGCAGCTGTACAGAACTTTAGTTAGGCCACACTTAGAATATTGCGTGCAATTCTGGTCGCCACACTACCAGAAGGACGTGGAGGCTTTGGAGAGGGTACAGAAGCGGTTTACCAGGATGTTGCCTGGTCTGGAGGGCATTAGCTATGAGGAGAGGTTGGATAAACTCAGATTGTTTTCACTGGAACGATGGAGGTGGAGGGGTGACATGATAGAGGTTTACAAAGTTATGAGCGGCATGGACAGAGTGGATAGTCAGAAGCTTTTTCCCCAGGGTAGAAGAGTCAGTTACTCGGGGACATAGGTTTGAGGTGAGAGGGGCAAAGTTTAGAGGGGATGTGCGAGGCAAGTTCTTTACACAGAGGGTGGTGAGTGTCTGGAACTTGCTGCCGGGGGAGGTGGTGGAAGCAGATACGATAGCGACGTTTAAGAGGCATCTTGACAAATAAATGAATAGGATGGGATTAGAGGGATACGGTCCCCGGAAGTGCAGAAGGTTTTAGTTTAGGCAGGCATCAAAATCGTTGCAGGCTTGGAGGTCTGAATGGCCTGTTCCTGTGCTGTACTGTTCTTTGTTCTTTGATTGTAAATAGTTGAGGCCCCAGCACTGATCCCTGTTGCACTCCACTAGTTACAGCTTGCCAACCCAAAAAAGATCCATTTATCCCAACTCTCTCCTTCCTGTTAGCTAACCAATCCTCTATTCATGTTACTATGTTACCCCCTACACCATCTTGTGTAGTACCCTTTCATTTGGCACCTTATCAAATGCCTTTTGGAAATCCAAGTACACCACAGACAGGTTCCCCCTTATCCACCTTGCTTGTTACTTCATCAAAGAACTCTAATAAATTAGAAAAACATGATTTCCCTTTCACAAAACCATGTTGACTCTGCCTGATCATATTAAGAGTTTCTAAGTGCCCTACTATAACCTCCTTGATAATATTTTCTAGCATTTTCCCTATGACAGATATTAAGCTAACTGGCCTGTAGTTATCTGCTTTCTGTCTCCCTCGTTTCTTGAAAAGAGGAGTTACATTCACTATTTTCCTATCTGATGGGACCTTTCCAGAATCTAGGGATTTTGGAAAATTACAACCAATGCATCTACTATCGCAGCAGCTACTTCCTTTAAGATCCTCGAATGCAAGCCATCAGGTCCTGGGGACCTGTCAGCCTTTAGTTCTAATAGTTCTGTCAGTACCCTTTCCCTGGTAATTGTAACTGTTTTAAGTTCCTCCCTCCCTTTCACCTCTTGCATGTATTTCTGAGATCTTACTTGTGTCTTCTACAATGAAGACAGACACAAAATAACTGTTCAATGCTTCTGCCATTTCCTTATTTCCCATTAATTCCCCAGACTCACTCTCCAGAGTACCAACGCTGACTTCAGTTACTCTTTTCCTTTTTAAATATTTGTCGAAACTCTTACTATATGTTTTTATATTTCAAGCTAGCTTTCTCTCATCCTCTAATATCTTATTAAAAATAAAGTCTGGCACTCTTCCTGGGATTCCTATCACTGTCTGTTAGAGGTAGCATTTATAGATCCAAGATGATCACTTATTACTGGTCAAAATATCACAATTCTCTTCTGCAGGACTATTGAATGATTTAAATTTACAACTGAAATTAACATGTGCCATAATTTCAAATGGATCACATGTTTCTGTACAAATTTATTCTGGCCATTTCCTATTCAAGCAGTACATGTCTCTGAAATTGTAAACCATCCCTGAAATCATTAAAAGACTGGACGGAAAACTGATTCAGTATTCTTTTTGGCATATAATTTTGTTTTTTTTTACTTTAAGTATTGACGGAATTTATATACACACTGTCGTTGTATGGCTGTATAATTTTAAGAAGTCTCCCCACACCCCCACCCCCACCCCAGTTTCTCAAAAGAACAACCAGAAACGATAAGTTAACTGCGGTTTGTTGCTGTGCTGTTCTTCCTAGTGATCCTGTGGTAAAAATTTTACATCTGAACAATTAAATGGGTGAAACAAAAAATTGCTGGACTATAGCATTGAAATTTAATGTACCATTAATTCCACCTCTTTTAATATCACTCTTTTAAGTTATTGATATTTAACGGACGAGCAATAGATCAATGTTGAGTATCTCTGTGCAAGGTAAACATTCTGCTACTAAAACTTGTCCGATCTCAGTTTTTGGTTAAATTGGCTTGTACATGTGTCCCACACAATGTGAACTTGCTGATTTAAGTGCTGGTCCTCTGTTTTAAAAACCAGATAGGTTTGACACAGAGCATTCCTAACAACATGTTATTAAGTCAGTTTTCTGGTTACATTGAATAACTGTCTTGTATAATAATGAGTACTTCTTCCAGTGGGCTAGTGGGTTGTTGACAAACCTAGGCGAAGGACCAAGGCCTGATGTGTGGGATACCACCTGTAGGGCACAGGAGAGAAGAAGAGGTGAATTAGTGAGTGGCAGAAATAAATATGCTAACATGATATAATTTTTATCCTGAAATTTCAAAGTAGTCCTAATGATGCAAAACTTAGCCCAAAATTAAGCATAATCTAAATATCAGTTGAGTTCCAAAAGCAGTAATCTGAATAGACAACTGTAAACTTGTCAAATCTGATGATGACACAAAAATAGTAACAGTATTAGAGTCAAAGGTAACAGCCTTGCAATGTTTCAGATAGAAAAGACCCTCATCTACCTACATTCCTAAATTCTGTCACAACTTAAGCTAATCGTGGTCGCCGGAGATGATAATTATATATTATATCAAAGAAACTTAGAATTGGTTTCAGTTTATCTTAGTATTCTGCAACATTTTTCTCATATAATATTTTTGGTATGGCTTAGAAACGGTGGAAGATTTCTCCAGAAAAACTTTACAATAATTCAATACATAATTCAATAATCTTTTAATGTCATAATATTTCATTTGCAGTTACTATCAAAAGAATTAAAACATAAAAGGATTTACATAAGTGCATAAAATTATTAAATTACTGTATCCCCACTTCTGGTAAACCTCCTTGATTTCTCTGAGTATATCACTGATAAAGTAGATCTTGGTACCCCCTATCAGTACAGTATCAGTATGATACTAGTTCAACCAGACTGTCAAAAAGATTTGGCACATGAAAATGAGACTGAATAGGTGACCGGTTCAAAAATATCAAATGTAGAGTGTAGGGAGTGTAATGTTGGACTGGTGAGGGCAGGGTCATATCCCATAGGTGTCATAGATTGGACCTCTTTTGCTTTGAATGTACATAAATGACCTCACATAACAAAATTAACAGTAAATTAAAATAAAAGTTGAAAATGTTGGAAATACTCAGCAGGTCAGGCAATCTTTCGCCACAACTGATATTATTCATTTGGGGTCAGAGAAGGAAAGGTCAGAGGGAATAGTGAAAACAAGGCAAGGGGTGAGATTGGAAGAAGAGATGGGGTCAAAGGAAAGTGAAGGGGGAAGAAGGATCTGGGGCAGGTGTCAGTATAGAAGATTTGTTAAATTTTGCAATCCTTGACAACTGAAAGGAAGAAAAAATGTTTTCTCTTAAAGCACTGGATGAGGTGAAGAATGAAATGGAACTGCGGACCAGGACAGCTTTGAGATAGAGTGAGTTGGTGCTGCTGAAGAGAGAGGTCGAGAGCATGCATGTGGCAGCTCATGGCATTGAGCATGGTGGACCTCAGGATATAGTGAGAGCAGTGGTTTGAGAAATAGGTAATATCTAGGAGATATCTGTAATCATGGTTGGTTCCAAAACATGAAGGGTGGAAGTTTAGTTGGAATCTGTGTGGAATAAGATAGTGGCTGGGGAAAGAGATGTGGCTGTGAAAGCGAGTTTTGGTAAGCACCTGATCAACACGAGAAGTGAAACAGAAAGCAGTGAAGATGAGGAAGGTAAAAGAGACAAACAGAAATTCTGTCAGAGAGAAGAACAGAACTTCTTCAAGGGTGGACATTTCTGGAAAAGAAGTGGCAGTGAATTAAACACTTATACAAAAGCAAAATACTGCAGATGCTGGAAATCTGAAATAAAAACAGAAAATGTTGGAAATACTCAGCAGTTGAGGCAGCCTATGTGGAGAAACAGAGTTAATGTTTCAGGTCGCTGACCTTTCATGAGAACCTCAGATTTCCAGCATCTGCAGTATTTTGCTTTTGTATTAACAGTAAACCAGTCAGACTTACAGATGTTGGAGGGATGAGCAGGGCGTGGAATTCAGCAAAAGGCTTGCAAAAGGATTTATGCAATTGAGCAGCAACATGGCAAATTAAATTTAGCAACAATAAATTCAAACTGCAATACATTGGTAAAACAAATGTGGGACCTAAGTATGTAAAGAATGTAACTAAATTAAGATGGGAGCTGAAAGTAATAGCAGAAATGCCAATGGCCTGACAATGGGCTGGATTGTCCTCCTAATGGCAGGTTAGCAGCAGAGTGGGAGTACTACTAGGTAATGACAATCTGGCACTAGCTCACTGCAATTTTCTCTCGGGGCTCTCACTATGCAGGGTAGGTTTGGAGTAGGAATACAGCTCCTGATCGGTTTACCGCCATTGAGAGTTATGGAGATATAGTTTTCTTAAAGGCTGAAGCCTTGAAAGATTAAAGGGAAATGTCACTTCCTGAGCAACAGGATAAAGAACACCAACAAGGTTGGGAGCAACAACTGCAAGGGCCCCAGATTTCCACATGCATCTCTGGAGGTGTTGCTAGCTGAAATAAGAACTAGAAGTAAACTGCTGGGCACCGAGAGCAGGAAATGTGCATCAACCCATGCTGAGATTATGATCACATATGATCTCCATCACAAAAAACACCTACTTCCACCTCTTTAACATCACCTATTTCCAACCCTGTTTCAGTCCATCTATTGTTGTAACCCTCATCCATGCTTTTGGGATCTCCAGACTCGCCTGTTTCAATGCTGACCAGGCCAGCCTCCCATCTTGCACCCTCTGCAAACTTGAGCTCATCCGAACCACTGCTGTCCCTATCCTAATTCACACCAAGTCCCGTTTACCCATCGTCCCTGTGTTCACTAACCTAAATTGGCTCCTGCCCTGGCAACGCCTCAAATTTAAAATTCTCCTCCTTGTGTTCAAACTCCTCCATAGTCTCACGCCTCCCTATCTCTGTAATTTCCTCCAGTCCTACAACCCTTTGAGATCTCTGTGCTCCCCCAATTCTGACCTCTTGTGCATCTTCAGTTTCCTTCACCCCATCATTGGTGGCCATGCCTTAAGCTGTCAAGACCCTAAGCTTTGGAATAGCCCCTGCTAAACCTCTCCACCTCTCTCCCTCTCACCTCCTTTAGATGCTCATTAAAACCTATTTCTTTGATTAAGCTTTGGCCACCTGTCCTAATATAACTGGATGTGTCAAATTTTGTCTGCTAACGCTCCTCTACGGTGCAGTGGGGTGTTTAATTATGTTACAGGTGCTACATAAATGCAGGTTGCTGCTGTTATTGATCCTAATCAGTCTGTGTCAGCATTTATTCTCCAAGCGAGTGAACAATTCTAATCACATTTACCCACCTTCTTACCTTATCCCATCCATTCCATTTCCTTTACCCATCTATCCAATTTAATCTTGAATGTTGACTTTGTCCAGGAAATTCCACTCACTAATTTGTCAGAAGTGGAGCATAAGCCCTGTTTAAATGCTCAAAAGAGATTTACAATGCACTTTCAGCAAACTAATTCCATCAGCAAGGGACCATCTCTGAGGAATTTCTTGGCCATAGTTTCTGCCTCAACCACGAAGCTTGATAGTGAATTTCAAACTCCCAACTCGGTATGAAGAAATTTCTCCTGCCCTTTGTTCTAAATCCTTCACATTTAATCTTGCAAATGTAGTTCCAGGTTATGAAGGAACTATCCAGAAGAGCGGCACAGTGGCGCAGTGGTTAGCACCGCAGCCTCACAGCTCCAGCGACCCGGGTTCAATTCTGGGTGCTGCCTGTGCGGAGTTTGCAACTTCTCCCTGTGTCTGCGTGGGTTTCCTCCGGGTGCTCTGGTTTCCTCCCACAGCCAAAAGACTTGCAGGTTGATAGGTAAATTGGCCATTATAAATTGCCCCTAGTATAGGTAGGTGGTAGTGGAATATAGGGACAGGTGGGGATGTGGTAGGAATATGGGATTAGTGTAGGATTAGTATAAATGGGTGGTTAATGGTCGGCACAGACTTGGTGGGCCGAAGGGCCTGTTTCAGTGCTGTATCTCTAAAAAAAAAGTCATTGACTTGTGAGGGAGAGAAGGGAGAAAAGACAGATGTGAAATGACTTTATTTGTTGAGTGAATCTTTATTTAATGAAGGCACTGTACTATCAGTTATGCCTTCCTTTTTCTGCCTGGTAGCTGTTCTGTCACATGTTCTGTCCTTCCTGTGCATGCTCCTCATCCTCACTGACTACAGCTTCCAGTGCAGCAAACCATTCTTCTTTGTAATATTAGACAGACCACAATGATTTTGTTTCTTTACTTGTCCCATTACCACCTTTTTTGTCTTTCGCCATCACCTTTTGCCATTTAACATTTCCTGCCTTCCACCCTATCACACACTTTCCCTTTTTTCTTTCCTCCCCTCCTGACTTTCTCTGCTTCTGTCCTTGCTGTTATATCTCTAACTTTCTTCAGTTCTGATAAAAGCTCATCAACTGGAAACATCTGTTTTTTCTCTTCACAGATACTGCCAGACCTGTTGAGTATTTTCACCATTTTCTGTTTTTATTTCAGATGTCCAGCATCCACAGTATTTTGCTTTTGTTTTAGCTATAATGATTCTTGATACTCTCAGCGGCTTTGTGGCAGGCTCAACCTATGCACCGAAGACAGAACTTGATCATTCCTGTGGCTTACTCTATGACATTTCTTTTGTGACAGAGGCCTCATTGTATCTGTTGACCTCTGTTTGCACAAATCTTAATGGAGTCATTGCTGATGACTTCAGGCGATAGCCTTTATCACCCAATCAGCTGTCAGGATACATGGCTCCAAGTCATGAAGGGTTCCTTCATAAATTGTCACACGATGGAAAGTATCATTGTAAGTATTTGGCATTGATGTGCAGGAGAAGGTGATTGGCATTACACACTAGCTGGTTAAGAATAAAACCCAACTAGTTCACTAATGTCCTTTAAGCAAGGTTACTTATCACTCTTTCCTGGTCTGGCCTATATGTGACACTCAGTTGTACCACGCTGCTACAAAGAACAACAAGGAAAGAAACAGACTTGTCACTCAGCTGTGATCTAGGCTTTGAATCAGGAGACAATAAAAACACACCTAACTCTTCAAAGTCCTCCTCACTAACATCTGGGGACATCCCCATCGTGTTGTCTGCCACTGCCATCATACTAAATGTGCTGGATCAAGAACAGATCTGACAGCTCAAAAACGGGAATCCATGAAGTTGTGTGGCTATCAGCAGTGGCGAAATTGTATGGCATCACAATTTTCAGGAATTCCTCAGGATAGCAATCTAGGCTCAACTATCTTCAGCTGTTTCCTTAATGACCTTCCCTGCATCATAAAGCCAGAAGTGATGATTCGTTGATGATTGCATAGTGTTCACCTCCATTTGCAATTCCTCAGCTAATGAAACAGTCCATGTTTGCATACAAGACCTGAACAACATCCAGGCTTGGGATGACAAGTGGCATTCACACTACACAAGTACAAGGCAATGACCATCTCCAACAAGAGAGAGCCTAGCCACCTCTCCATGACATTCAATGGCATTACCCTTACTGAGCCCACCCCCAGGGCACCATTGACCAGAAATCCACTGGAACGGTCAAATAAATGCTGTGGTTATTAGAACAGGTTCGTGGCTCATCTTCTAACTCCCCAAAGCTTCTCCATCATCTACAACCCACAGGTCAGGAGGTGTGACTGAATACTCTTCACTTTCCTGGATGGGTGCAGCTGCAACAACACTCATGAAGTTCAACAACATCCAGAATGAAGTAATCCACTTTATCCACGAGTCTAAATGTCCACCCCTGCTACCCGCACCCCCCCCCCCCCCCACCTACTACTGGCATATCATGCCCACAGTGTGTACAGTCTACAGGATGTACTGTAGAAATTCGCCAAGGCTTCTGCAGCAGCACCTTCCAGTGGTAGTGGAACATCATCATCACCAAGCTCCCCTCCTAAGTCACACCCCATTCTGTCATATATCACCATTCTTTCATTGTTACTGGATCAAAATCCTGGAATGCTCGATCTAACAACATTGAGGGTGCACTTTTACTGCAAGCGCGGCACAGGTTCAAGAAGAAGGTCTACCACTTTCTCAAGGCAACTTGAGATAGACAGAAATGACAACGATGCCCACATTCTAAGAATTAATAACAAAAACAGAGGTAGGGGCATTGGCAGTGTGGATACAAAATTAGCCAAGGGACAGAAAGCAGAGAATTATGGTGAATAGCTGTTTTTCAGACTGGAGGGAAGTGTATAGGGGTGTTCCCCAAGGGTCGGTATTTAGAACACTGCTCTTTTTGATATAAATTAATGATCTAGAATTGTGTGTACAGGGCATAATTTCAAAGTGTGCACACAACACAAAACATGGAAACATATTAAACAATGAAGAATGTAGTAATGGACTTCAGGAGGGCATAGATTGATGAAATGGACAGACAGGCGGGGCAGAGTTTTATCTTAACAAACCCACATGCAGCAGGGAGGCCGGTAGCGAATTGGGAAGCTGTTTGATTCAGTACTGGGATTTGCTTTGGCTATTTAACTCAACCACGGCAGTAACGCCTCACTGCCAGGTTTCCCGAACAAACAGAGAGCAGGCAGGATGACACATCGCATCTGTCAAAGGAAGGGTTTCTAGTTAAAGGGATCCCAGCAGGGGTCAGAATGGCTGAACTGGAGATTGATTCCTGTGGCTTCAGTAACCACAGGAATTAAGGCTGCTCCCAGGTCTCTGACTCTTATCTGGTGGTCTGGCTGTGGGATCTGAGGGGCTGAAGTGAGGTGATATTTGCCAAGGATGGGAGGAAGAGGCCAGCTTTTCAAATCAAGCAGGTGTAGATGGAAGTGGCCAAGAAAGTCAGCAGCAGGAGTGTGGAGGGTGCCACAAGAGGTTCAAGGACCTCAGGAGGGTAGGAAAGGTGAGTGACAGATCAATTTCAGATGCCAACCCCCACACTCTGACTTTTCCAGCATTCTCCTGCACAGCACCCCTCAAAACAACACACAAGTCTGCAGCCGTACTCATTCCTCACTCTCCAGGTACCTTACAGCACCATATGAACAGCCAACACTCACTTTCACCCTCCTTTGGGCCCTCTCAGACCCATGCCTCACAATTGCCCTCCACAAATGTTGTCCTTCCCTCCTCTCTGTGCAATCCATTTCTTACACTCACAACTCCATGCTTTCTCTCCTTCCAGAAGAAGGGAGTGCAGGACTCCAGGGAGAGGCACAGAACCAGGAGTGGGGGTATAGGGTTGGCCATATATCACCATGGGAAAGAGACCAGAGTATCTCCTAAAAGCAGGGGAGAGATAACGGCTTTGCCTTTAAAAAAAAAGACAACCAGAGGGAGAAGAGAAAAGCAACATCCTAACAGCTTTTGTTCCAGCCAAGCCAGAAAAAGCACGTGCCCTGCTGCAGAATCCAACATCTATGCAATACGACAGTGAGAGCTAGAAGTAACTCACCGTCTTAAATTGAACCTTGAATCAAGAGAGAAATCTACACTCATCTCAAGCCTACATCCAAGAGAATTCAAGAGGTTTATCATAACTGTTATGACCACGTGAGAAAGGGGTCTCAGGGTCCATCTCAGCCTTCACCTGGTCTTAACATAACATGGTTGAATTTTAAACACAGTGTTTTTAGCTCCCCCTTGGTGAATCCTTGTTCACTGTTTTCCAATTATAAGGCAAATAAACCAGCCAAGCAGGTTTTCTTAGGTTTAAAGAAGAAAAGTTGAACTTTATTTAATTCAAACTCCAACTGCCTATGGATACGTGACACACCCACGCTAGCATGCATACGTGATGCACACATGCAGATAGAGACAGAAAAGAGCAGAAGTAATAAAGTGGAAAAGTCTGAGGCAATATCTGAAGATGATTTTGGTTACTGTTCTTAGAGCTCACTGTAGAGTCCTTGATTGTAGGTCGGTCTTGCTTTTCATTGGGGTCCAGTATTCTTCTTAAACCTTGTTCAATGGAGGAGACTTTTCTCTCTTGAGGTTCACGTGTCTTCAGTAGATTTGGAGTTCCGTGAAAAAGAGATGAGAGCAGACAGGAGAGGTCTTCTCAGTTCAGGAGCAAACAGTCTTTCTGAGTTCAAACTCTCGGTGACTAGTTCAAAAAAACTCTGGACCAGACAGTCAGTCATGTGACCAACTGGTTTAACCAGTCCTCGCTTTTGTGGATTGTAATCACCTTAGCAGTCTTTGGAATGCTCTACCTTACACCTTCAATGTCTGGTGATTAAAATCCATTGTGTGTCAAGTGGACCAGGGAATAGCCCTTTGTCTCCACAAGCACTGTCTGTTAGTATGCAAATGTACTTCCAGCCAAGTGTCTGGTGATTTTTTAACAAGTTCTTTCTTCACTCCAGCAACAGTTTAAAATCAATGTTCATATGACAAAATTAATATGGCTCATTCTTGGCAGGTGGGGCCCTGCATGATAATAACCTTCCTCCCACTAAAAGTCACCTTCCTTTTGCCTGCTCTATCTGTCTTTTCTTGTATGTGTGTGTGAGTGACTGTGTGAGTGGATGTGGTTGTGACAATTTCGGGGTAAGGCGTTTTGATCAATAAACGATTGACTTTCTATTTTTAAAACCTACAAGAAAACCTGTGGCTGTCTGTTAACTTGGCAAATAAAACACCAAAGAGCTAAACCCTAATACAAATACACTTGATGCAGTCAGCTGGGGAGCTGAACAGTGGGAACCACCCAGGCCACACCACGTGGTTGTAACTGTCATGAATAGATGCCAAACTTCTTGTAAATTGTGTTGTACATTTGAGTATTAATGCCAACCACTATTTTATACAGCATGATTTAGGTTTATTTTTATGTTATGATTGTCAAAATGGAGGAGAGAGGTCAGGTGGGACAGCAACTTGAAAAGAGTCCAGCTTTAGGACCCAGGGATCCCCTATGCAACCTGCCTGGACTTGAAACTATAACAGTTTTAGGTACAACCTGTCTTCCATTACACAGCTGTTATGCGCTACAGACTTTTCCCTGAGACCTGTCTGCAAGAAGCAGAACTGTCTTCAGTTGCATAGACTTCTCTCCAAGGCCTTTTCAACAAGAAAAAATTAAGAAGGCGCCACACTTTGAAAAATCCAGCAAGAAAAAATCACCAACAAGACACATTCCAGTGACAGCAAAAAAGTCTTATTTCCACCAGTTTCCTCTCCATCCAAATGAAGGTGACTTCAGCAATTTATCTGTCTCCATTTACCTTTGAGAGTACAAAGAAAAATAAATTTGTAAGAGATAGCTCCAACAGCTACTCCTCTATTTGGCTTTTCTAATTGGTGATGTCCAATTTTTGGACACTTTTTTTGATAATACTGATGGACACTAGTTTTAACTGAAATCCATATTAGCTAGTATTTAAGATAAATTTCTATTTTGTAAATGTCCTTGCCTTTTTTAAATGCCTTTAACCTTTCCCTGAATGTTTTTAAGCAGGCATGGCGAAGTTTAACCCCTTCACGAGTTTAAGAGTGTGTTAATAAATCTAACTTGGCTGGCAAAGTGGCTAGCACCGCAACCTCACAACTCTAGCAAACCAGGTTCGGTTCTGCAAGTTTGAAGTTCGCCCTGTGACCGCATGCATTTCCTCCGGACGCTCCAGTTTCTTCCCACATGCCAAAGACTTGTGGGTTGATAAGTAAATTGGCCATTGTAAATTGCCCCTAGTGTAGGTAGGTGGTAGGAGAATTGAGGGAAGGTGGGGATGTGGTAGGGAATATGGGATTAATGTAGGATTAGTATAAATGGGTGGTTGATGGTCAGCATGGACTCGGTGGGCCGAAGGGCCTGTTTCGGTGCTGTATCACTCTATGACTCTAACTTCTTTGTGTTAACTTTAAAATCCGTGTTGTTGAAGCAGTCATTTATTATTAGGGTTTAAGGGAGGGAAAGAAATTCAATCACTAATCTATTTACGGACAGATAGTTGGAAAAACAGGGAAATTTGTACAGAAAAAAAAATTAACTGCCTGTTTGTAACAGTAACAGTAGTGTGAAAAATTATCTAATAGCAGTAGGTTAGAACACGCACTTCATTCCTGAGATTTAAATTAGGATCCAATGTTAGATGACGTTGATTACAAAAGCCCATAATAATCTGACATAAGACCATTCTAGCCACAAAGAGAAAAGACTTCCATCTCCCCTGGATTGAAGCCCATGCCCCAGAGATGAAAAGACTGCATGCTAACCCAATGTGCCACCCTGTCCGCCCTCCATCAGTATAATGTCTATACTGTTTTAAACTGAACTGTATGCAACTCTACCTCTTTATTGTTTGTATTCTATTCTTTTTACAACAACAATAACTTGCATTTATAATGTGCCTTTCACATAGTAAAAATGTCCCAGGTCACTTCACAGGAGCATTACCAAACAAAATTTGGCTGCACTCTTTCTTATGTCTTACTCCATTTCTGGTCTTTTCAACTGACTATAACTGTCTGTATTTTGTGTTGCAGCTAAGTGCCAAAACCACAGTTAAATCTTCCTATTGTTAGGTCATGTCAGACTTATTTTTAATATTTGGCCCAATTTAAAGAACTTAAATTTTGGATATTCTGTCTCAATAAAGTATTCCGACACACATTTCTCCATTTCATGGGAAAGAAATGAAGGGAAATACTACAAACTTTGGCTGCATGTTCGAATATCTCGTAGTTAAGGATCCTCCAGGGGGAAGCAACCATAACATGGTAGAATTTCAAATTCAGTTTGAGGGTGAGCAAATTGGGTCTCAAACCAGTGTCTTCAACTTAAACTAGGGTGATTACAGAGGTACGAAGAAAGTTTAGATTTAGATTTTTAGATTTAGAGATACAGCACTGAAACAGGCCCTTCGGCCCACCGAGTCTGTGCCGACCATTAACCACCCATTTATACTAATCCTACACTAATCCCATATTCCTACCACATCCTCACCTCTCTGTATATTCCCCTACCACCTACCTATACTAGGGGCAATTTATAATGGCCAATTTGCCTATCAACCTGCAAGTTTTTTGGCTGTGGGAGGAAACCGGAGCACCCAGAGGAAACCCACGCAGACACAGGGAGAAGTTGCAAACTCCACACAGGCAGTACCCAGAATTGAACCCGGGTCGCTGGAGCTGTGAGGCTGCGGTGCTAACCACTGCGCCACTGTGCCGCCCTAAAGTTGTCTAAAGCGGGCTGGGAAAATAGACTACAGGGAAAGTCAGTGGAAGAGCAGTGGCAGACTTTTAAGCAGATATTTCATAACACTCAGCAAGCATTTATTCCAGTCAGGAGGAAGGACTCAATGAGAACGATGAACCACCCGTGGATAACAAAGAAAGTTAAGGAGAGTATCAAATCAAAAATGAAGACTTACAAAGTGGCGAAAACTATTGGTAGCCAGAGGATTGGGAATTTTTTAGGAACCAGCAACGGATGACTAAAAAACTAATAAAGAAGGAGGAAATTGATTATGAGAGTAAATTGGCAAGAAGTATAAAAACAAACAGTAATAGCTTCTACGGGTATATAAAAAGGAAGAGAGTAGCTAAAGTAAGTGTGGGACCCTTAGAGGATGAGACTGGGGAATTAATAACAGGGAACAGGAAAATGGCAGATAATTTAAACCAACATTTTTCTTCGGTCTTCACAGTAGAGGACACCATGAACATCCCACCAATAATAGATGAGCAAGGTGTAAATGGGAGGGAGGAACTTGTAACAATCTATATCACGAGCGAAAAGGTGCTTGAGAAACTGATGGGACTAAAGGCAGACAAGTCACCAGGACCTGATGGCCTGCATCCAAGGGTTTTAAAAGAAGTGGGTGCAGAGATAGTGGAGGCATTGGTCATAATATACCAAATCTCACTGGATTTCAGTAGGGTACCAGCGGATTGGAAAACTGCTGATGTGACACCCCTATTCAAGAAAGGAGGGAGACAGAAAGCAGGAAACTATAGACCAGTTAGCTTAACATCTGTCATTGGGAAAATGCTAGAGTCCATTATTAAGGAAGAAATAGCAGGACATTTAGAAAAACATAATGCAATCAGACAGAGTCAACATGGTTTTATGAAAGGGAAATCATGTTTGACAAATTTGTTAGAGTTCTTTGAGGATATAACAAGTAGATGGATAAAGGAGAACCGGTAGATGTAGTGTATTTGAATTTTCAGAAGGCTTTCGATAAGGTGCCACATAAAAGGGGTAACGTATTGGCATGGATTGAGGATTGGCTAACACACAGAAGGCAGAGAGTCAGGATTAATGGGTCTTTTCCAGGTTGGAAAGCCATAATTAGTGTGGTGCCACAAGGATCGGTCCGAGGGCCTCAAATATTTACTACCTAGATTAATGACTTGGAGGAAGGGACAGAGTGTAGTGTATCCAAATTTGCTGACGATACAAAAATAGGTGGGAAGTCATGTTGTAATGAAGACACGAAGAATCTGCAAAGGGATATAGATAGGTTAAGTGAGTGGGCAAAAACTTGGCAGATGGAGTTCAATGTGGGAAAGTGTGAGGTCATCCACTTTGGTAGGAAGAATAAAAAGGCAGATTATTATGTAGATGGAGAAAGACTACAAATTACTGCAGTACAGAGGGATCTGGGTGTTCTTATGCATGAAACACAAAAGGTTAGCATGCAGGTGCAGCAAGTAATTAGGAAGGCAAATGGAATTTTGGCCTTTATTGCTCGGGGGTTCGAGTTTAAAAATAGAGAAGTCTTGTTACAACTGTACAGGGTGTTGGTGAGGCCGCACCTGGACTACTGCATACAGTTTTGGTCCCTGTATTTAAGGAAGGATATACTAGCATTGGCGGCAGTTCAGAAAAGGTTCACTAAGTTGATTCCTGGGATAAAGGGGTTGTCTTATCAAGAACAGCTGAACAGGTTAGGCCTTTATTCATTGGAGTTTAGAAGAATGAGAGGTGATCTTATTGAAACATATAAGATTCTAAGGGGGATTGACAGGGTAGATGTTGAGAATATGTTTCCACTGGTGGGGGAATCTTGAACTAGGGGATATAGTTACAGAATAAGAGGTCACACATTTAAAACTGTGATGCGAAAGAATTTCTTCTCTCAAATCTCTGGAATTCTCTACCTCAGAGAGTTGTGGAGGCTAGGTCACTAAATGTATTTAAGGAGGAGGTAGATAGATTTTTGAAATCTCAGGGAGTCAAGGGTTATGCTGAGCAGGCCCAAAAGAGGAGTTGAGGCCTGGGGCTGATCAGCCATGATCTTATTGAATGGCGGGGCAGGCTTGAGGGGCTGAATGGCCTAGTCCTGCTCTAATTTCTTATGTTCTTATGTTCGTTTTACATCAGATTGATTCCTTTCAGAAACTCCAGGTCCGAGAGAGGTCATCCACTAATCTGCCTCAATGTAAACTGTTTTTACAGCAAACATAGGATCTACCCTTTCAGTTTCAACTCTGAAATGAAAATGGCAATTCAACTCCAGCAACAAATATATTCTGTTATTAGTTTGCTTTTGATGTGATTAAAGAGAAGAAAAAGACTTGGTGATTTCTATGAGAAATTTTCCCCACTAATCTTCTACATCTCCTTCCTGGTGTTTGTCATACAAGGGTGGAAGCAGGAGAAGAAAAGATGAAACAAGAATCTCAATTCAGTCCCCCAACTATTATTCCATGTCTGTCAGAACATCTTGTGGCACTTCCCTCATGAAGACCATTTTTTGTTGTTGCATTGCCTCATCTCCAGCTGGTGAGCTGGGGTTCTTGAGTGGGATAAGCCAGAAGACTGGATTTGATACAGCAGCAGAGGTTTGAATACTGCAATTGTTTCCAGCTGGGAAGGTTGTCATTATGCCACCCAATCCCGGGAACAGGCTTTTCAGCAAACACTTCATGCGAATGGGTATATCTAAAGACGCAGGGGAAGAGTTGGAAAAAAAAACTCTATGATGATACTGTGGAAAGCAGTATTAATGGGTTCTGATCACTACAGGTGCCCACTCTTTGCATATTTATGAGAATGCCTGAGAACAGATCAAAGACACCTCATTTCAGCATCCTGACTCTTCGCAACATTCTGTTTTAAATTTTGGTTTTCTTATTGTGATGAAAATCTTATAGTTCTTAATTAACAAAGAGAACATGTGCACTATTTTGTAAACCAGTGAATAAAAACAAACAGTGAATAAAAACAGCCTGAATGGGCTGTGAAATGGATTTTAAAAAGCCTCAATAACTTAAGGGGTTGACATCTAAACAGACCAAATGAATAAAGGTGGAGGCAGGTACAGGGAATGAAATGGCAGTAACTCGGAGTGAAATCCAGAAGTAGAAATGACCCGGATAATTTTTTGAGACAAGTCAAGAAATTGATAGAAGGATATACGAAGTTTAGATGCAGAGAGGTGGGAGAAGGCTTTTAAGGAGCATAAACACTGGCATGGACCAGTTCGGCTGAATGGCCTGTTTCTGTACAGTACATTCTATATAATATTTGAATAATATCAATTTTCATGTCTCCCTATTACACTGGAGTTCACTGAATGGGGAAAAAGGAAATATTAATGTTTCTATCTAGGAAGCTTTCTAAACTGGGAGTACGATGTAATTGTAAATTTTAAGGCCTCTGAAATTTAATGCTGATTCTGAGAATGTAGAAAGGTTTTTGTGCTTGCTGTTTGGGATGAGAGTATTTTGGTTTAAAATATCACATTCTTTTACACATCCCAATAGTTGTCAAATCTGGTTGGACATGCTGCTGGATGTTTCATCACATGATCACCTGCCTCCAACCACCCCATCAGTAAAGCAGCCTGTCCCCAATATTTTTATAGCTAATGAACAAAAGAGTTAAAAAAAAACTGGAAAAAAAATGTTACGATGATTATTCTCCTTGGCTATTCGCAGGAGTGTGCAGGAGATCACTCTTTAATTCCTGGAGATTCTGGGATAATTCTGGAGGTTTGACAACCATGCATCTCCAGTTTTCACAGTTCTGTTTAACTACGGTATCAGTGGCCTCAGAAAAAACGCAAAAGAAATTTCTACCTTGTGCTGCAGACCAGGTAATGTCACTGTTGATTTTATATAGCCAGAAGAGCATGTCTGTAAAAGTGGGGCTTCTGAATGTTTCTGTGCTAGCGCCAGTTTCAGAATTTATGTAGCATTCTATCAAATATGGTAGCCTCATATTATTCAAGTTGAAAAAGTGACATTTGCATCAAATTACAATCATGCGTGCACTCATTGTTACAGAATCTGTGACTGTTTTGCTATTACATTCATCAAAAACTGCATCGTTTCAAACAGACATTTAAAAAATTGTAATCTGTTACCAAGCAAGATAACATGTCTGACCGCTCTCCTGCTTGCAAGGAAAACTCTGACAAATCTAGATTACAATAAAGCGACACTAACACAGGTACAAGCACAACTATTATAAAAATGGAAGTCTAGTCATTGCAGCCCAAAATGAATTGTGAGGTCAGATGCATTGCAGAATGGAGACTGGAATGGAATCTATTTCACAAGTGGCAACTTAGAAAACTTGGCAAACCTGATGAACAGCTTTAAACAATTCACCCAAAAACAACAATACGGAACTGAGAAATAGTCATGGGTAAAGGCATATTACCAAAGCCACAGTTTCGAGGCAACTATTTAAATTACCGTCTTACGTTAGATATCAGGATTTTCATTAACATTTTGGGATTGCAATCTTCAGTCCAATTTGTTTTCTGTGAAAACTGAAATCCAATAGCCTCACATATGAAAGAAAGTGTTTGCAATGGGAGCAGAGTGGAATATGAACTTGTCGTGACAAATTGCATCTACACCCAATTTTTCATCAGTTATAGTGTAGGGAAAAGTAAGCACAAAAAAGTGCAATTTTTGCAGTAGTGGATTTAAGATTTTTGAAGTGATTTCTGGTTTGAGTTTGGGTCCATGCTCCAGAGGAAATTTTGACTTCAGCTCTCTGAGTACCCTTTGAACACGTACTTACATGCAAGTACTTGCTTTCATCGCAGTGAATCCCTCCCATTTCTCTCTGCAGGATATTTCTTTGATCATCTCATGCAAATGGTAAGCAGAATACATACCAAAGTCTCACAAATAAGAAGTAAAATGAAAAAAAAGACCTGCATTTCTAAAGCTCTTTTCATGACCACTGGGTGTCACAAAGCACTTTACAGCCAATGAAGTACTTTTGAAGTGTAGTCACTGTTGTAATGTAGGAAATGTGGCAGCCAGTTTGTGCATTGCAAGCTCCTACAAATAACAATGTTATAATAACCAGATAATCTGTTTTTTTTTGTAATATGCTGTGGGATCTTTAATGTGCACCTGAGAGGGTAGATGGGGCCTCAGCTTAACGTTTCATCCGAATGACAGCATCTCCAACAGTGCAGCACCCCCTCAGTACTGCACTGGAGTGTCAGCTTTGATTTTTGTACTCAAGCCCTGTTGTAGGACTCGAACCAGGGGAGGCGGTGGTGTAGTGATAATGTCACTGGACTAGTAATCCAGAGCCCAGGCTAATGCTCTGGGGACATGGGTTCGAATCCCACCATGGCAGATGGTGAAATTTGAATTCAATTAATAAATCTGGAATTAAAAGCTAGTCTAATGATGCCCATGAATCCATTGTCGATTGTTGTAAAAACCCATCTGGTTCACCAATGTCCTTCAGGGAAGGAAATCTGCCATCCTTACCTGGTCTGGCCTACATGTGACTCCAGACCCACAGCAATGTGGTTGACTCTTAAAATGCCCTCTGAAATGGCCTAGCAAGTCAATCAGTTGTCAAGGGCAATTAGGGATGGGCAACAAATGCTGGCTTTGCCAGCGACACCCACATCCCACAAACGAATAAAAAAAAAATTTTTAAACTTAGAACCTTGTGTCTCAGATGAATGACCAGTTATTCCCAGTCTCAGGGATGTTGGCGAGAACACCAGGAGAATACCCTACTTTTCTTCCAGTAGTTTCACTTGATCTTCCACATCTACCCAGTTTAATACACATCTGAAAGACAGCACCTCCGACAATGCAACACTCCCTCAATTCTGCAGTGAAATTTTTGTGTCCCAGAGGAGGGCTTGAACCCACAATCTTATGACTCAGCAGTAAGAGTGCTCCCAATTGACCTAAAATCATGAACCTGGGTAGACCAAACCTATCAGTTGCAATGAATTTACATAGGATGATATAGAGCGATATAGAAATAACATGGATATAACATGGAAACGTGCCAGTCAGGTCCACCAGTCCATTTTGGTGTTTATCCTGCTCACAAGGATAATCCTATGTATCAGCCCTGTGCCCATATTTTTTGTTCCCCTTTCTTTCCATGAGATATCCAGTTATCCTTAAATGTTGACACACTATTTCAATTACTAACTCTGGTAGGGCATTCCACAGCATCATAACGCTCTATAAAAAAGTTTCTCTTTATATCCTAAATCGCTTACATTTAATTCTATGGCCGGAATTTTATGGCCCCACAATGAGCGGGCTGGTGGCTTGGGCAGGGAGGGTGGGGGGTGTGCTGTTCCCAACGCCTTCCCACCTCTGCAGCAAGAAATGGCCCACCCACCCCAGGCCAATCAAGGCCCTTAAGTGGCCAATTAACTGCCACTTGAGGGCCTTCTCCCACTGCCGTGGGTATTTTACCTGCGGTGGGCGGATGGTAAAGTCCCCAAAAACACAGCCACGTAAAACCTGGCGGCCTTCTTGCGGGCTGGGGCGGGGGGGGCCCTCCTGATTGGCTACCCAGTGCTCCATGGTGGGCCGCTCCCAAAGCTCCAACTGTCCCCACTGCACAACCCTCCCCCTCCCGTCCCCAAGCGACCACCCCCACACCTTCCCCACTTTGCCAGGGCCCAGTCGATTGTCCCCAGCGAGGACCCAAACACTCACCTTCTTTCCGGGGTTGTCCTTCCTCTTCCTGCTGCAGTGTAGTCCCAGCAGTGGCCACCACTCTTGGTGGCACTGTTGGGGCTAAGAACTGCCAGCCTGCTGATTGGTCGGCAGCTCCATTAGGCGGGACTTCCTGCCTCAAGGAGGTGGAAGTCCCGCCCAAGGCCAATTAAGGCCCTGGGGAGTAAAAATTCCCAGCGTGGCTCCCCAGGCCTGGCGGAGGCGGGCTCACCACCGACTTTTTGGCTGGTGGGCAGGGCCTTCCGCCCAATGTTAAATTGCGGCCTATATCTTCGTCCACTCATTCGAGGACTCTAAAGTACTGGAATCAGTTTCTTTGTCGAACCACCTCATAATCTCCTCTATTCTGATGAAAAAAAACCAAATTTTGCAAGTCTTTCTTCATATTTGTATTTCCTCAGACCTCGTAAAAGGCAATATCCTAGTGAAGGTGTGCTGCACCCAAAATTGCACACATTATTCCAAGTGTGGTTATACTAAGGTTTTATATAGTGTCATCATTATATCGTGACTTTGATGTTGTATGTCTTTTGCCATGAAGCTTTTTTATGGACTTTTTTTTTAGGAATAAGAAGGAACATGGGAACAGGAGTAGGCCATTTAATCCCTCGAGCCTGTTCCACTATTCAATGAGATCATGGGCTGATCTGCGACCTAACTCCATATATCAGCCTTTGTCCCATGTCCCTTAATACCTTGGGATCGCAAAAGTCTATCAATCTCAGTTTTAGAATTAACAATTGATCTAGCATCAATTGCCGATTGCAGTAGAGACTTCCAAACTTCTAACACCCTTTGTGTGTTGAAGTGTTTCCTAGTTTCACTCCTAAAATGTCTGGCTTTATTTTTTAGATTATGCCTCCAGTCTTAGACTCACCAACCAGCAGAAATCATTTCTCTCTATCTACCCTATCTGTTCCCCTTAACATCTTGAAAACTTTGATCAAATCACCCTTAACCTTCTAAATTCTAGGACATACAATGCTAGTTTGCATAATCTCGCATCATAATTAATCCTTGGAGTCCTGGTATTATTATGGTAAACCTACACTACACTCCAAGGCTCATATATCCTTTCTACAGTTTGATATTCAGAACTGCTCACATTACTCCAGCTGTGGCCTAACCAGGGCTTTATATAGCTGAAGCAGGACTTCTACCTTCTTGTATTCTCGTCCTCTAGATATAAAGGACGGTTTTCCTTTGACCTTTTTGATTATTTTCTGAACCTATTCATGACAATTCAATTATCCATGTACCTAGACCCCAAAGTCTCTTTGGGTCTCCACTGTTTCTAGCTTTTCATCATTTAGAAAGTACCCTGTTCTATCCTTTTTGGTTAAGAATGGATAACTTCACATTTTCCTACATTTTCCTACATTGAAATCCATTTGCTATAGTTTTGCCCATTCACTGAATGTATCGTTATCTGTTTACAATTCTATGCTTCTATCTACACAGTTTACAAACTTGCCTATCTTTGTGTCACGGCAAATTTGCATATCTGGCTTTCTATCTCATCATCTAAGTTGTTATGACCCGGTGAGAAAGGGGTCTAGGGTTCCCTCTCAGCCGTCACCTGGTCTTACTGTAATAGGGTTTAATTTTTAAAAACACTGTATTTTTAGCTCCCCCTTAGTTAATCCTTGTTCACTGCTTTCCAATTGTAAGGCAAATAAACCAGCCAAACAGGTTTTCTTAGGTTTAAAGAAGAAAGGTTGAACTTTATTAAACTTAAACTCTAATTCGATTAACGTCTACGGATACACGATGCACCCACATAAGCGATACACACATGCAGTTGGAGACAGAAAAGAGCAGAAGTGAAAAGGTTTGAGGCAATATCTGATGATTTTCTAGCTTACTGTAGAGTCCTTAATTGTAGGTAGGTCTTGCTTTTCGTTGGGGCCCAGTATTCGTCTTAAACCTTGTTCAGTGTAGGAGATTTTTCTCTCTTTGAGGTTCATGTCTCTTCAGTGGGTCCAGAGGCTTGTGAGACAGAGATGGGAGCAGACAGGAGAGGTCTTCTCAGAACAGGAACAAACAGTCTTTCTGATTTCAAAAACTCCCAAGTTGGCCAGCAGGTTAGTCACATGACAAACTAGTTTAACCCTACTGTGTTTGTGGATTCTCTTGTTGTAGCAGACCCTGGAAAGTCTCTTCTTACACATAGTACCTGGTGATCAAGGTCCATTTTAGGTTAAGTGGATAAGGGAAGTAACCTCTCTTGTCTCCATTGGTGTGCAAATATCCTCCACCCAAGTATCTGGCAGCCTTTGTAACAGGCCTTCTCTTCATCCCAGCAACAATTTGAAATTTAATGTCCATATACTGAAATTTATATGTCTCATTCTTGGCAGGCGGGGACCCAGCATGACAAAGTAATTAATAAATACAGTGCAACGTTGATTATGCTTCTATCTACACGGTTTACAATCTTTCCTATCTTTGTGTCATGGCAAATTTGCATATTTGGCTTTCTATCTCAACAGCTAAGTTGTTACGAACCAATGAGAAAGGGGTCTATGGTTCCCTGTCAGCCTTCATCTGGTCTTACTGTAACAGGGTTTAATTTTTAAAAACACCTTGTTTTAGCTCCCCCTTAGTGAATCCTTGTTTACTGCTTTCCAATTGTAAGGCAAAGAAACCAAACAAACAGGTTTTCTTAGGTTTAAAGAAGAAAGGTTGAACTTTATTCAATTTAAACTTTAATTCGGTTCACGCCTATGGATACGCGACACACCCACGCTAGCATGCATACACAATATGCAGATAGAGACAGAAAAGAACAGAGGAATTACAGTGGGAAAGTTTGAGGCAATATCTGAAGATGGTTTTGGTTACTGTGCAAGACCCTTTCAGGACACCACGAGTCACATCCTGCCACTTAGAAAACCTGCCCATTATCCCTCCTCTCTGTCTCCTGCCAGTTAGCTAATTTCCTGACGAGATCAATAATTTGCCTTCAAGTCCATGGACTTCAAAATTATTTAACAGTCTCTTATGAGGGACTTCAGTAAATGCCTTCTGAAAGTCCATATAAATAACACAGGTAAAAAGTTACCTGTCCACTACGTTAGCCACCTCTTCAAAAATTCAATCAGGTTCAGCAGGCATGGCCTACTCTTTAGAAATCCGTGATGGTTCTCCATGATCAGCTGAAAATTTTCAATGTGCTCAGTTATTGTCATCAGCTGTCCCTCGATTCAAGGATGATGTCTACTCAAGGTCACTAGTTTCTGCCATGGATCTTCATGTGACTGAACAGGCCGATTCTCAACCCCACAGATCTTTGGCCACATGGGGCAGGACATACCACGAGGTAGTGGGATCCGGAGTGCAGGATTTTCTTCCCTTTCTTTCCTTCCCTGCCGCCGCTCTGCCTCATCATTAAGGCATTTGGACTTAATGCATGATGCAGCTTGATGGACAAGTTGCACCATTTTGAACGATTGGTAGGAAGCTCCTCCCAGTCATCAATGTCTGCACTTCAAAGAGAGCTTCAGAGTGTCTTTGAAGAATTTTCTTTGTTCTCCCCTGGAATGCTGGCCATTTGAGAGTTTAGGAAATAGGACTGGCAGGGGAGATGGCTTTTGGTCATCCGGACACAGTGATAGGAGATTGACCTCATAGTGAAGGTAGCCCTAGGTAGCAGCAATCATTATAAGATTGAATTTTACATTCAGTTTGAGGGAGAGAAGAGTGGGTCCACGACTAATATTTTAAACTTAAATAAGGGCAATTATGTGGGCATGAAAGCAGAGCTAGCCAAGGTGAACTGGCAAATTAGGTTAATGGATAGGTCAATAGGGATGCAGTGGCAGACATTTAAGGGGATATTTCGGAATACACAAATTAGACATATTCCAACGAAAAAGAAAAATTCCAAGGGGAATTCCACGGTTAGCCATAAAAGTAAAAAATAGTATCAAACTTAAAGAAAAAGCATATAATTGCATTAAGGTGGGTGACAGGTCAGAAGATTGAGCAGAATATAAAGAACAGCAAAGAATGTCTAAAAGATTGATAAGGAGGGAAAAATTAAAGTACGAGAGAAAGCTAGCTAGAAATATAAAATCAGATGGTAAGAGTTTCTATAGATCTTTAAAAAAGAGTTAACAAAGGGAGTGTGGGTCCTACAGAAAATGAGTCTGGGGAATTAACAAGGGAAAATAAGGAGATGGTAGATGAACTGAACAGTTATTTTGTATTGGTCTTCACTATAAAGGATACAAGTAACATCTCAGAAATATCTGTAAATCAGGAAATGGAAGGGAGTGAGGAACTCAAGAAAATTACAATCACCAGGGAAGTGGTACTGAGCAAATTATTGGAGCTGCGGGCTGACAAGTCCCCGGGTCCTGATGGACTTCATCCGAGGATCTTAAAAGAAGTAGCTAGTGAGATAATTGGTTTTAATTTTCCAAAATTTCCTAGATTTGGGGAAGGTTCTGTTAGATTGGAAAATAGCCAATGTAACTCCTTTATTCAAAAAGGGAGGGAGACAGAACGCAGGAAACTACAGGTCAGTTAGCTTAACATCTGTCATAGGGAAAATGTTAGAAGCTATTATTAAAGACATTATAGCAGGGCACTTAGAAAAATTCAAGGTAATCAAGCAGAGTCAACATGGTTTTGTGAAAGGGAAATCATGTCTAACCAATTGATTGGAGGTCTTTGAAGAAATAACATGTGCTATGGATAAAAGGGAACTGGTGGATGTACTGTACATTTGATAAGATGCCCCGTCAAAGGTTGTTGCGGAAGGTGGGAGCTCATGGTATGGGGAGGGGGGGGGGGGGTGGGTAGTGAATTGGCATGGATAGAAGATTGGCTAGCTAACAGGAAACAGAGAGTAGGTATAAATGGGTCATTTTCTGGTTGGTAAGATGTTACAAGTGGTGTGCCACAGGGATCAGTGCTGGGGTCTCAACTTTTTACAATTTATATAAATGACTTGGATGAAGGGACCAAAGGTATGGTTGCTAAATTTGCTGGTGACACAAAGCTAGGTGGGAAAGTAAGTTGTGAAGAGGACATATCAAGGCTCACAAGGGATTATAGATAGGTTAAGTGAGGGGGCAAAGAAATGGTAAATGGAGTATAATGTGGGAAAATGTGAAATTGTCCATTTTGGCAGGAGGAATAAAAAAAGACGCATATTTTCTAAATGTTGAGAGATTGTAGAGCTGTGAGATGCAGAAGGATCTGGGTGTTCTGGTGCATGAATGGCAAAAGGTTAGTATGCAGGTTCAGCAAGTAATTAGGAAAGCTAATAGAATGTTATTGTTTATCATGAGGAGAATTGAATACAAAAGTAGGGAGGTTATGCTTCAGTTATACAGGGCATTGGTGAGACCACATCTGGAGTACTGAGTATTGGTCTCCTTATTTAAGGAAGGATGTAAATGCATTGGAAGCAGTTCAAAGAAAGTTTACTAGACGAATACCTGCAATGGGCGGGTTGTCTTATGAGGAAAGGTTGGACAGGCTAGGTTTGTATCCGCTGGGGTTTAGGAGAGTAAGAGGCAACTTGATTGAAACATACAAGATCCTGTGGGGTCTTGACAGGGTGGATGTGGAAAGGATGTTTTCCCTTGTGGGAGAATCTAGAATTAGGGGTCACTATTTAAAAATTAGGCGTAGCCCATTTAAGACAGAGTTGAGGAGAATATTTTTCTCTTAGAGGGTTGTGAATCTTTGGAACTCTATTCCTCAAAAGGCAGTGGAAACAGAGTCTTTAAATATTTCTCTAGTGCTCTTATGTGTTGCTGATATACAGTCCAGGTCTCACTGCAGTACAGGAATGTGGTGACAACAACTGCTCGGAACAGGAGGACTTTTGTTGACTTGCAGAGATCTTTGTTGTCAAACACTTGCTGCCGTAGTTTGTAGAAGGCTGAGCTGGCACAGGTGATCCGATGTTTGATCTCCTCATCAATGGTGGCCTTTTGAGAGAGGTGGTTGCCAAGATATGGGAAGTGTTCAACACATTCCAAAGTCGCTCCTTCAACATATATAGGAGGTGGAATATTTGGCTGACCAGGTGTGGGTTGATGTGTGAATTTTGTTTTGGCAACATTCAAGGACAGGCCGCATCTCTTGTATGCAGAATTGAAGAGATCAAGAGCAGCTCACAAATCTGGTGCAGAGTGGGCAACAACACTGCAATCATCCGCAAACTGTAGATCATGCATGTCTATGGTGATCAGTTCAGTTTTGGCACAGAGGCGACTAAGGCTAAAGAATATTCCATCTTGATGATATTTAATACTCACACCAGAGGGCAGCTGATTTTTCACGAGGTGAATAGACACTGTTAGGTAGGGGGGCTATCACACAGCCTTACTTGACCCCAGTTTGGATTTTGAAGGCGAGTGTTTCAGATCTCCCACTCAAGACAGTTGCAGTCATATCATCATGGAGCAATTGCCAGGATTGTGATGAAGTTTCTGGGACATCCAAATCTTTGGAGCACAATCCACAGAGCCTCGCAATTTACTGAGTCAAATGCTTTGGTCAGGTTGATGAATGCAATGAAGAGTTCCTGGTGTTGTTGATATTTTTTCTGGATTTGTTGGGCAACAAAGACCATGTTGGAGGTTGCTCTGGAAGGTCTAAAGGAAGGATTTCCTCAGCCACAGGAAGTAGGCATTCAGGAGAATGCGTGTCAGGATTTTCTCTGCTATGGACAAGAGGGAAATACCTCCATAATTTCCACAGCACGATGTATCTCCCCTCTTGAAGATAGTTACAATTGTTGCATTCCTGAAATCAGGGGGAGTTCTTTTGCCTCACAAATCTGTAGGATGAATGCATGGAGTCTTGAAGTGAGCAAAAGCCCATCAGTTCTGAAGACCTCAGCTGGAATACCATCGGGTCTGCAGGCTTTGTTGTTTTTCATCCGTTTGATTGCTTGTTGCAGCTCTCCCATCGATGGTGATTCACCTATGGATTCTACCACAGGGTATTGGGGGAATAGCCTGGAGAGTACCAGCTTCCACTGTGGATTCATGGTTGAGGAGCTGTTGAAAATGTTCTTTCCAGCGTTGATGGATGGCATTGTCATCCTTAAGAAGAGAGACACCATCCTGTGAGTGAAGGGGACTTTGTCCATTTGATCTATAGATGGCCCTGCTGGCTGCAAAAAAGCTTTGCATGTCATGATGGTCAGCATATTGTTGGATCTCTCGGGCTTTCTCTTCCCACCACTTTTATTATTTATTTTTTTATTTAGAGATACAGCATTGAAACAGGCCCTTCGGCCCACCGAGTCTGTGCCGATCATCAACCACCCATTTATACTAATCCTACATTAATCCCATATTCCTACCACATCCCCTCAATTCTCCTACCACCTACCTACACTAGGGGAAATTTACAATGGCCAATTTACCTATCAACCTGCAAGTCTTTGGCAGTCCTTTATCTTCTGATTCGTCTTTGGATGTCAGACTTGAGCTGTGGGAATGCTGCCATCTTGACTTGTGACCTTGGATTGTTCTGCCAGGCAATGAAGGCTGCTCGTTTTTGTTCCAGGAGGTCACATATTTCAGCATTATTTTCGTTGAACCAGTCCTGGTGACGACAATGCTCGAACCCAATGGTCTGGACACAGGAGTCGAGTACAACTGACTTTATTTGTTCCCACTGTTCTTAAATTGAGTTGGATGTGTGAAAATTTTCCAGATTGGTTGTGAGCTGAACTTGGAATTCCTCTCTTCAGTCGGGCTACTTTACGGCTGAGACATTGATCTTCTTCCTCTTGGACTTTTGGGTCTTACGATGCACCTTGCTGCTAGGTGAATGTTCATCACCGATTGAACAAGTCGATGATTTGTCCAGCAGGCAACTGTTCCCCGCATGGATCAAGTGATACAGACATTACTTAGATTTTTGACTTGAACAATGACATAATCCAGGAGATGCCAGTGCTTTAATCTAGGATGCCTCCATGTGGTTTTGTATTTGTGCTTCTGGCGGTCGAGGATGTTTATTATAATGAGGCCATGCTGAGTACACTTCGTCAGTAGGAGGACACCATTTACTTTGGTTTTTCCCACCCCGTTTTTCCCAATGGTTCCTCTCCAGACATCGGAGTCACAGCCCACCCCGGTATTAAAGTCCCCCCTGTTACAACCGACCGCTCCAGTCAAATCCCCAATCAAAATATACGATTCTGATTATGGTGAGAGAAATGCACTGATAATTCAATCCCGTCGCTCCACAGATCGCCTAACATATCATTTTAAACTTTCCAAATCAAAGAAAGACCCAGCCAAATTTTACCGTTTATTAACCCCCGAATGAGGCTAACCAAACCAGGTGTCTTTAAATCAACAAATGAACTCTAAGAGTTTAGTTCTTCTAATTAAACACTATGAAGATATAAATAACATTTAAAATTGAAAAAATTAGAGTCCTTGCAAATTTACAGTCCAATGTTGCTTGAAGTCATCACAGAGTGTTGCTTGAAGTCCTCACAGAATGTTGCTTTCCTTCTCCAGCAAATTTCAACAATTAACGACTTGTAAACACTTTCAACAGAATCAATCTGACTTTTGAGTTTTTGAGGGATAAAAGATTGTCACAGTCTAATTTCCCTTTCTTCAGTTTAAATTACCAGAGATCTCTGTTTTGGCTTGATGTTTTAGAATTTTGAGATAATAATTAAACAGACTAAAATCCTATTCCTTCAGTTTAAATGGCTGAGAGCTCTTTTTCTAGGTGCTGACACCACAGCTGTTTCCTCTGTCTGTGTTAGAACAAAATGTCTTCAACTAAAAACCAGTTCAAAATTGAATTGTGACAAATGTATCACATGAGACTCACCCCCAGTGTTTGTATCTATGGTAACGAGAATGCACCCTTTGAATCGCAGTCTCCAAATAGATATTTCTAAGGCAACGAAAATGCCCCTTCCTTTAACTCCTGAGGCTTGCTAGTTCTTAAAGCAATACTGATCCCTTGCAAACCTTAAAGGCAAACCACATATTCTGAAAAAAAACTACAGGACCATGACACCCCGAAGAATGATCTTCTCTTCTTTTGGGATGACAGTCAGGACTTCATCAAGGTCAGAATAGAACTTTTCCTTAACATCTTCATTGGAGTCAAGGGTCAGGGCATAAGCGCTGATGATGGCGGCATATTGATTACGGCTGGGCTGTAGGTGAAATGTCATGAGACTTTCATTTTTGTAGTTGGGGAGTTCTGGCAATGCATCCAAGATCCTATTCTGGATGGCAAACCAACTCAGTGAACACAAGGGTCACTGTCAGCCTTTCCTTTCCAGTAGAAGGTATATCCCCCTGCTTGTTCCTTCAGCTGCCCCTCCCCAGGAAGGTGGGTCTCATTGAGGATGGCGATGTCAAGTTGGAGTCTTGATAGTTCACGTGATACGATTGCAGTTCTTCTTTCTGGACAGTCACTCTCGAGATTATCCATGAGTGTTCTGACATTCCAAGTTGCAAAATTTAAAGTTTTCTTTCTTTGACCATGAAGATGGTGATCCCGCAGGGTGTGGTTCCCCACCCAGGAGAAAGTGGGACAGCCTATTTTTAAGGCACCTTTTCTAGTCCCCTCCCCATTTAAGGTAAGCAGAGGGTATCCTGAAGAAAACTGCTCAGTCACAGATGCTGCTGCCCAGAGACACCTCTGTCCCAACACAGGTGTCCAACAACCTTCGTGCATCTGTTGCCTGTGTGCAGATTCTTGACTAGGGACTCCCAGGTCGACAGCCCTATCCCCATCGCCAACTCTCCATCAGCACACACCTTGCAAATGGACCCTGGTAGAAGTCTGCACGAGACTTTGTTTAATGTGGGGACATAGGCCGCCGTCATTGTGCACATGATCTCGACAGATTGGTGGTCAGATTTTGGTGATGTGTCAAACCACGATGACTGGGACCACCGTGTCGCTGCAACCTTCTTCCGTCTTCGCAGCCGGTGAGCCTGTTCTGCCATTGAGGACTTTTTGGAGCGCACTTTGTCTGGCACCTCCCCCCGACCTTACCACCATGGATGGCCCTATCAGGAGCAAGGGACTCCCGACGGCATCACTCAAGGGATCGTCAGAGCGCACAAGCCTCCCCACTGCGTCAAGGTGGCGATTCACAGATCACTGTGTTCAGTGACCCTATCTTTAATGATAGATGTTATATGTTGGTTCTGTATGCTGCCACCTTATTTAATTTATCCAGAGAAATTCTTAGTCTATAATAGTTAAACATTAATCTTTATTTCATTACAGCTACTTACACTCCTGTGTGACTCTTCCAAAAGCCACGCTGCATCTGTTCTTGAGTGCCTCTCACATGTGATCTCTTACATCATTATGATAGGAGATATTCTTAACACTCTCTCACAAGATTAACCTTTTCAGATCTTTATACTCCATCTTCCCCCCCAAGTCTTTATCCAAATATATATTTACATACATTCATTTTTTTATTTATATATTACCCCATCTCCCCCAAGCCTCTGACTTCATAGATTCAATCTGTCAGGAAGCTTCACAACTCTTCCTGATCTCGTAGTCAGATGTGGAAGACTGGTAGTCTTTCTCTGATCTCTTGTGCCTTGCCTTGGACGGCCTTCATTGAGGTTTGTAGTATTCGGTGCTTTTTGAATTTCTGGTTCAACATCTGATTCATCTACATGGACGGCCAATTGATGTCTTTGCTGTGAAGGAATAAGATTCCTTCTATTTCTTCTTGTAGTACCTTCTGGAGTTCTTAGTAAATAAGATCGCTGTTGATTCTTCTCTTTCTGTCAAATTACGCCTTCTCTGTTTTGGTCTCGTACCGATACTTTTTGTCCTTTTGACAACTTTGGTCGGTTTCTGGTACGGTATTTCCTGTTATAATTATGGGGTTGTTTCTTTCGATAAGACTTTTCTTTGTCTTGTACTCTCCGATAATCCTTGCTTTCTTACCCTGGAAGTAATTTCTTGGGGAGAATTGGAAGTTACGTTCAAAGTTTTCTTCCATTCAGCGTTCAGATGGTGGTAATCCACAAAACAATTCAGAAGTTGTGTAGGTCAGAAGTGCTAATTGGAAATTCTGATTTTTCTTCAACATTATTTTAATAGTTCTGACTGCTCGCTCAGCTTCTCCATTAGATTGTGGATACAGGGGGAGCGCTTGTTAGATGAACAAATCCACATTTTTCCGCAAAGTGCGTGAAGTAATCATTTGCAAATTATAGTCCATTATCTGATACTATCTGATCAGGTCTACCATGTGTTGCGAAAACTTTTTGTAAAATTCTGATGACTGCTTCAGTTGTTGTGTACATCCGTTTACCTTTGCTCCATCTTGAGAAGTAATCAACTATAATTAAATAGGATCTTCCATCAAAGAAGAATGGATCCATCGCCAATTGTTCCCACAGTCTAGTTGGGAATTGACTCGAAATTGGAGGTTCTCTCTGATGTTGTCTGTGAACTGCGCATACATCACAATTCAAAATCAGTTCTTTGATATCCTTCGAGATTCCTAGCCACCACATGGACGCCTGAGCCCTTGCTCCACATTTAGTTATGCCCATATGACCCTGGTGTATTTTCTCCAAGATCTCTAGTCTGAGTGACTCTGAAATCACCAGTGCCTCGTCATATACCAATAAATCATCAACTACGGTAAAGTGTCTTCTGTGTTTGAGAAGATTTTTATCCTCTTATCCTTGGGACTCTGTTGTAGCCAACCTTGCTCGCAATTTTGGCAGACAAAGAAGCATTTTTCAGCTTGCCTCTGTGCCTGACAAATTTGTTGCACTTGCTTCTTCCCAAGTTCTCTATCCATGTAGATACTCCTGTTGGAACTTGCTGCATTTCTCTTTCTCGCTCTGGTAGTCTTTGAGCACCATGGCGGGCTATGCTGTGTTGTGTGGGTTCTCTCTCCCTTGGGCGGGCTCTCTGATGGAGTCCGGACTCTCCACAGTGCTCAGGTCGAGGTGTGGGGCTCTCTGTCTTTCCTTAGACAGAATCCCTAGACAGGCTCAGTCTCCCTCGATCTCTGAACAATTTCGGGAATTCATCTTGAAAAAGACTCCTGGATTCTTGTTGTTTAACTTCTAATTTCTCTATGAAATGAAGGTCAGTACCAGCTCTTCAACTTAAGAGTGAGAACTGCTGATTTCTTAAGGCATACAGTGTTTCTAACATCTGCTTTCCCTTGTACTGAAGTGTTTCTTCTAACTTCCCCTTTACTTCAAGTTCAACTCCTCCTGGGTCATGTAACTGAGTGTCCGTTGGTAGCAGGAAGTGTGTGGATAGCCACGGCTCTTTGTCTGATAAGACCATTATAATTGTTCTGGTGTTGAGTTTGAAATTGGTGATATGTCCGTTGACGTTTCTGTCTGCAGACCAAAATGCCCGATTCGGATCATTGATCTCGCAAAAAAAATATTTCAATTTCTCTGCTGCAGGAGGTTGTTTAATTTTGTTAACCACTCTATTCTTAAATGCTTTTTACCTTTAGAAATTGAGATTTTATTTTGGCACATTTTACTGAAATGCCCTATTTTTCTACAATGAAAGCATTCTGCTCTATTGGCAGGACATTGCTCGCATCTATGGGTTATTTTGGCGCCGCATCGCTGGCAGGGTTTAATGGCATCTTTTGCCTCCCTGCAGTGTACCTTTTTCCTGGTGCCTCTTTTTTAGACCTCAAGTGAAGGAACTGAACAGTTGCAGGAGATTTCCTGAACCAAGGTCTTTCTTCACCTCACAGGATTGCTCTGTTGTTCTTTTGGACCTCAGCTTGCCTCACCAGCTGCACAGCATTGTCCAGCTTGAGATCTTCTTTAGACTGCAAAAGATCTGATATGGAATCATCAGCAATACCCACAACAATGCAATCTCTTATCAATTTTGCTTTAAGGTCTCCATCCTCACATCTTTCAGCTAGTCTTAAAAAGTTCATTGATAAAATCATCAACTGTTTCACCCAGTTTCTGGACTCTTTTGTTGAATCTAGCTCTTTCTAAAATCTTATTACTCCACAAGTTGAAATAAGAATCACAAGCTTTTAAAACGTCATTGAATTTGGCAGATGCCTCATTAAGACCTTGTCTGGCAATCACATCATCTGCTATAGTGCCAATAGAATATAACAATCTATTCACTTGCACTGCTTCAGACTGGCTGTCTAACTTAGATGCAATTCTATATCTAAAAAACATTTTTCTCCATAATACCCAGTTTTAAATCTGATTGGGTCCTTCTTGACTTCGGAAATTCTCTGGCATTCTCAATTTTTGATCCATGCTTCTTTATTTTATGATATGGTCAGGGGGAAATGATTCCTGCTCCTCCGGCCTGGGTTTCTGCTGCGGGGATGCAACTTCACCATCTCCAAAGTTAAGAAGGTGGTGGACGGTCGCCTCCTCGTAGCAGATATAATATACAACAATGCTCCACTCCGGTTAATCAACGTGTAAGCCCCGATTCAACGCAGCGTGCAGCTGACCATCTTCCAGCAGCTACCACAGCTGCTGGCGACATCCAGGCCGGTCATTCTTGGCGGTGACTTCAATTGCATCATTGATGCAGCCGGCAGTGACGACAGCAAACATGATGCTATGTACAGATTCCTAATGGAAACAATAAAAAAATGCCAAGTTGCACGACGTCTTCAGCAAACCTGCAGATGGAGCACAGTGTAGATACATCTAGTCAAGACTGGACGGGTCTGCCCGTTCCAGGATTGACTTCCTGTTTATGTCCAGTGTTTTCACGGTCAGATCCACCAACGTCAAGCTGGTGTTCTTCTCTGACCACTGCCTCTTACTGGCCGACTGTCACTTACAGGACTACCAGCGGGTTGGCAAGGGGACATGGAAGCTGAATGTTACACTGTTAACCCCAGAGAACATTGAGGAACTCAAAGGGATTACAAAGGTTGGAGAACCGTGAAACCCCTCTTTGAGTCTCCAGTGCACTGGTGGGAAGCGATCAAGGCAAACATCAAGAGGTTCTTTATCTTCAAAAGGTGTTTAGAAGGTGAGACAGAGACAGAGACAGAGGGAGATGTCCTGACTCCAGAAAAGTATGCAAAATCTGCTCCGGCTGCAGTCGATGGGGGTCGGGGTCAAGGAGCATCTCCAAGAGGTGAAGAGCCAGCAGGCTTCGCTCTTTGCCATGGAGGTCTCCAAGATCCTCTTCCGGTCCAGAGTCCGCTCCGTTGGGCAGCATCAGATGTGCTCCCATTTCTTCTTCCAAAAGGTACACAGAAAGAGCTCTGTGACCCGCAGCCTGAAGGAAGAGGATGGCTCAGTAACATCTTTGCAGTCTGACATGCTAAGGATTAGCAAATCCTTTTATGCCGGGCTGTACGACATGAGGCCCATGGACAGCACGGCCTCCCAGTCCTTCCTGTCATCTATCACGGAGGTCTTAGATGACAGCATGTGGAAGAGTCTGGATAAACCACTAACTCTGGACGAGCTGACAAAGGCCGTCAGGCCCTTTGAGACGAGTAAAACACCCGGAAGCGACAGCTTACTGGTTGAGTTGTATTCGGCTCTGTGGGACTGGATCAGCCCAGACCTGCAGGAAGTATACGAGAGTATGCTTCTAGCGAGCAGCATGTCAGAATCCATGAGGAAAGGCATCATCACGCTCATCTACAAGCGGAAGAGGGAGAGGGTGGAAATCAGAAATTGGCGGCCGATCTCACTGCTTAACGTAGACTGCAAGATTCTGTCCGAAGTCATCGCCAGTCGGGTCAAGTCTGCTCTGGAGTTAGTGATTCACCCTGACCAGACCTGTACTGTACCCGGCAGGAATATCTCTGATAGTCTCGCGCTACTCAGGGATACGATCGCCTATGTACAGGACAGGGTGGGTGGACACCTGACTTTTTTTTTATTCATTCATAGGATTTGGGTGTCGCTGGCTAGGCCAGCATTTATTGCCCATCCCTAATTGCCCTTGAACTGAGTGGCTTGCTAGGCCATTTCAGAGGTTTTATAAGAGGCAACCACATTGCTGTGGGTCTGGAGTCACATATAGGCCAGACCAGGCAAGGACAGCAGATTTCCTTCCCTAAAGGGCATTAGTGAACCAGATGGGTTTTTACAACAATTGACAATGGTCACCATTAGTCTAGCTTTTAATTCCAGATTTTTTTTTTTATTAATTGAATTCAAATTTCACCATCTGCCATGGTGGGATTCAAACCTATGTCCCCAGAACATTAGCCTGGGCCTCTGGATTACTAGTCCAGTAACATTACCACTACACCACCTGCCTCATCAGCCTGGACCAGGAGAAGGCTTTTGACGGGATATCACACACATACATGATGGATGTGCTTTCCAAAATGGGGTTTGGGGAGGGAATCTGCAATTGGATCAAACTGCTCTACACAAACATCAGTCGCACAGTCTCAATCAATGGGTGGGAATCAGAAAGTTTCCCGATCCAATCTGGAGTCAGACAGGGCTGTCCTCGCTCCCCTGTTTTGTTTGTTTGCTATATGGAACTTTTTGCTGAGTCCATTAGGAAGGATGCGGGCATAAGAGGGGTGACAATCCCAGGCAACGGAGGCACTCAGGTCAAAGCCTCCCTGTACATGGACGATGTCGCCATCATCTGCTCAGATCTGCTCTCCATTTGCAGACTGATGAGCATCTGTGACCAGTTCGAACTGGCCTCAGGAACCAAAGTAAAGCAAGGCAAGAGTGAGGCCATGTTCTTTGGAAACTGGGCCGACTGATCCTTTGTCCCTTTCACCGTCAGGTCAGACTAGCTGAAGGTGCTGGGGATACGGTTTGGAAGGGCCAGGGCGTGTGCCAAAACCTGGAAGGAGCGAGTAGCCAGGGTACACCATAAATTGAGCATGTGGGAGCTGCGTTCTCTCTCCATTGTGGGTAAGAACCTGGTCATCAGGTGCGAGGCGCTCACTTTGTTGCTATATATGATGCAGGTCTGGCCCATACCCACTCCTGCGCCGTGGCAGTCACGCGAGCCATTTTCCGCTTTATCTGGAGATGCAAAGTGGACCGGGTCCGGAGGGACACGATGTTCAAATCTCTGGATACACGCAGAAAAAAAGTACCCGACGTCGCCCTCATCCTGATGACCACCTTTGTGTGCGGCTGTATCAAGCTGTGCATAGAGCCCCAGTACGCAAACACCAAGTGTCACTATGTGCTGAGGTTCCATCTGTCCCTGGTATTGCGAACGATGGGTCTGGCCACATTGCTGAGGAACGCTCCATCCAGTTGGACCGTGCCGTACCACCTATCCTTTGTGGAAAAGTTTGTGCAGGAAAACACCTTCGACCACCAATCCATCAGGCAGTGGTCTGCATGGATTGTCCTCAAAGCCCTATGGGAAAAGGAGATGGTGGATCCTGTCGGATGGTTCCCCAAGCAGACTGCCAAAGTCATTTGGCAGAATGCCTCATCACCAGAACTTTCAAACAAGCACCAAGATGTAGCTTAGCTGGTGGTGATAAGGGCCCTCCCCGTCAGATCCTTCCTGCATGCCTGGAATCTCACGGCCTCCGCACGGTGCCCTCAAGGTAGCTGTGGTGAGGAAGAGACTGTTGCCCACCTCCTTCTGGAATGTGCCTTTGCAAAGTAGGTGTGGAAAGAGATGCAGTGTTTTTTGTCGAGGTTCATCCCAAACAGCTCTGTAACACAGGAGTCTGTGCTCTATGGGCTGTTCCCAGGGGTGCACACCAAGATAAACATCAACTGCTGCTGGAGGACCATCAACTCGGTGCAAGACGCACTTTGATCTGCCCGAAACGCGCTGGTCTTCCTGTGCAAAGAGTTGTCCATGACCGAGTGTTGCAGACTGGCACATTCCAAGGTCCAGGACTACGTGCTGAGGGACACACTAAAACTTGGGACAGCCACCGCAAAGGCTCAATGGGGAAAGACCACTGTGTAAGATCCTCCCACCATAGTGAACTGAGGGGCTGGACCCATGGAAAACCCCTCGGACTGTATACACCAAATATGGTTTTGCTATAAAGTGTATATTGCATGTAAAATGGAATGAAAGAGTTGTGAGGCAACTCACTCCTGTATTGAAGAAAAATGATTTCCTTTGCACTTTCTGGAATGGCAACTTGGTGCTGTTTTGAACTGTTTTGTCATTTTGTTTTTACAGATTTTTATGAATAAATTATATTTTGGGGGGGAAAAAAAGCAGAGAATGTTTTTAGGCATGAAATGCAAATGTGCGTTGTAAATATAACCTGAAATGGCAAGTGTAGTGAGGCACCTCGTACTCCATTGAAAGAAATTGATTTCTATTGCAAATTATGAAATGTCTATTTTGGGGGGAAAAAACTGGTGGCATTTGTGATACTGCATTTCTTGGATGTCTGACACAACTGGATAATATGGGGCAGTTCACCTTCAAAGTTGCAGCTAACCAGGATGCAAAAGATTTAGTTTAATGCATGATGTAAATCACACCAACCTCTCAGCAGCTGGGACCTTCAATCACAGTGCAAAGTGAGAGTCAGTGTTGTGAATTAGTCACAGCTTCAAATAAAGCTGCTTCTACTGAGATTGCCTGAATAGAAAAGCCTTTGCCACATTCACAATGAATCTCTTGCTACTATCCGTCATGTGAAAATAAAGCAAATTATTTACATACAGTGTGCTTGTTTACATGTATAGAGATATTTATGGTCTCTGTGGAACAGCAGCATTCTGTCTTTATAAAAAAAAATTGTACTTTGAATGTGGGTGTCACTGGCATAACCAATGTTTACTGTCCATCTCTAATTGCTCTAAGGTGGTGGCTGTGGGCCTTCTCAATTATTTATGATTAGAAGCAGTTTGAAACAATTGAGAGGCTTATTAGGCCACTTCAGAGGACAGTTAAGAGTTCATCACATTGGTGTGGGACAGGAGTCATATATATGGCTGTTCCAGGTAAGGATGGCAGAGTTGCTTCCCTATAGGACATCCGGAAATCTGCTGCACATATCCTAACTCGCACCAAGTCCTGTTCACCTATCAGCCCTGTGCTTGCTGAGCTACATTGGCTCCTGGTCCAGAAATAACTTGATTTTAAAGTTCTCTTCCTTGTTTACTGATGCCTCCATATCTCTGTTACCTCCTCCAACGCTACAATCCTCCAAGATCTCCACACTGCTCCAATTATGGCCTCTTGTGTGTCACCGATTTTAATCGCTCTACCATTGGCGGCCATGCCTTCAGCTGCCAAAGCCCTAAGTTCTGGAATGTCCTCCCTAAAACTCTGCCTCATTACTACTCTCTCCTGCTTTAAGACACTCCTTAACACCTTCTTCTTTTGGTCAAGGGTCTGAATATCTCCTTATGTGGCTTGGTGTCAAATTTTGTTTGATTTTGCTCTTGTGAAACACCCTGGAACGTTTTACTACTTTAAAGGGCCATATAAATGCAAGTTGTTGTCAACCTTTTTTTTCAGGATAATCCAACAGCTGTATTGTCACTTTTACTGATACCAGCTTTTTATTATTAAATTTATTTTTAAACTGAATTCAAATTCTCAAGCTGCAATAGTTGTACTTGAACTCACGTTCTCAGTCCAGGTCTCTCAGTTACCAGTGTAGTAACCTAATCGTTATGCTACCATACCTAATTTGCTCACATAGTTTCATGAACTATAAAATAGAGGGAGCTACCGTAAACATTTTATACATTCAACAATGTTAGTTGTAACTTATCCACAATTACAACATGTGGGTGAACCAGGCTGTCCTTATAATAATAAAAACAAAAAATGCTGGAACCACTCAGCAGGTCTGGCAGCATCTGTGAAAAGAGAAGCAGAGTTAACGTTTCGGGTCAGTGACCCTTCTTCGGAACTGACAAATATTAGAAAAGTCACAGGTGATAAGTAGGTGAGGTGGGGGTGGGGCAAGAGATAACAAAGGAGGTCGAGATTGGACCAGGCCACATAGCTGACCAAAAGGTCACGGAGCAAGGCAAACAATATGTTAATGGTGTGTTGAAAGACAAAGCATTAGTACAGATTAGGTGTTAATACACTGAATATTGAACAGCAGCAAGTGCAAACCTGAAAAAAAACAGTGGGTAAGCAAACTGAACAAACTGAGATGAAATGAAATAAATGCAAAAAAAAGATTGTAAAAAATGTAAAAAAGAATGTAAAAAAAAAGGAAGAAAATATAACTAAAAATGAAAGTAAAATGGGGGGCTGTCATGCTCTGAAATTATTGAACTCAATGTTCAGTCCGGCAGGCTGTAGTGTGCCTAATCGGTAGATGAGATGCTGTTCCTCGAGCTTGCGTTGATGTTCACTGGAACACTGCAGCAATCCCAGGACAGAGATGTGAGCATGAGAGCAGGGGGGAGTGTTGAAATGGCAAGCAACCGGAAGCTCAGGGTCCTGCTTGCGGACTGAGCGGAGATGTTCCGCAAAGCGGTCACCCAGTCTGCGCTTGGTCTCCCCAATGTAGAGGAGACCACACTGTGAGCAGCGAATACAGTATACTACATTGAAAGAAGTACAAGTAAATCGCTGCTTCACCTGAAAGGAGTGTTTGGGGCCTGGGATAGTGAGGAGAGAGGAGGTAAATGGGCAGGTATTACACCTCCTGCGATTGCAGGGGAAGGTGCGATGGGACGGGGACGAGGTGGTGGGGGTAATGGAGGAGTGGACCAGGAGGGAACGATCCCTTCGGAATGCTGACAGGGGAAGGGAGGGGAAGATGCGACTGGTAGTGGCATCACGCTGGAGGTGGCGGAAATGGCGGAGGATGATCCTTTGGATATGGAGGCTGATGGGGTGAAAAGTGAGGACAAGGGGAACCCTGTCACGGTTCTGGGAGGGAGGGGAAGGGGTGAGGGTAGAGGTGCGGGGAATGGGCCGGACATGGTTGAGGGCCCTGTCAACCACAGTGGGGGGGAAATCCTCAGTTGAGGAAAAAGGAGGTCATATCAGAACCACCGTCATGGAAGGTAGCATCATCAGAGCAGATGCGTCGGAGACGGAGAAACTGGGAGAATGGAATGGAGTCCTTGCAGGAGGTAGGGTGTGAAGAAGTGTAGTCGAGGTAGCTGTGGGAGTCAGTGGGCTTATAATGGATATTAGTAGACAACCTATCCCCAGAGATGGAGACAGAGAAGTCGGGGAAGGGAAGTGTCAGAGATGGACCATGTAAAGGTGAGAGAAGGGTGGAAATTGGAAGCAAAGTTGATAAAGTTTTCCAGTTCGGGGCGGGAGCAGGATTCGGCACCGATACAGTCATCAATGTACCGGAAAAAGAGTTGGGGGAGGGGGCCTGAGTAGGACTGGAACAAAGAATGCTCGACATATCCCACAAAAAGACAGGCATAACTAGGACCCATGCGGGTACCCATAGCGACACCTTTTACTTGAAGGAAGTGCGTGGAGTTGAAGGAGAAGTTGTTCAATGTGAGAACAAGTTCAGCCAGGCGGAGGAGGGTGGTGGTGGATGGGGACTGGTCGGGCCTCTGTTCCAGGAAGAAGCGGAGAGCCCTCAAACCATCCTGGTGGGGGATGGAGGTGTAGAGCGATTGGACGTCCATAGTGAAGAGGAGGCGGTTGGGACCATGAAACTGGAAATTGTCAAAATGATGTAGGGCGTCAGAAGAGTCACGGATGTAGGTGGGAAGAGACTGGACCAGCGGAGAAAAGATAGAGTCTAGATAGGAAGAAATAAGTTCAGTGGGGCAGGAGCAGGCTGACACAATGGGTCTGCCAGGACAGTCCCGTTTGTGGATTTTGGGAAGGAGGTAGAAGCGGGCTGTCCGGGGTTGTGGGACTATGAGGTTGGAAGCTGTAGAGGGAAGATCTCCAGAGGAGATGATGTCAGTGACAGTCCTTTCGATGGTGGCTTGATGTTCAGTGTCCTTATAATAAAGTGAGCATTCAGGTTTTGTGATGAGATACTTCGAATCCATCACAAGATTTGTATATAAGATTCAATACTGCATCATCTCAAATTAAAACTGCAGACAGAAGTGTTAGTCTTGCTCAGTGAACAACAATTTAGATTTATTTGGCACCTTTAAAGTTGGAAAAAATATCACAAGGTGTTTCACAGGTAGATAACCTAAAGAAAAATTGTAATGATGTCGACCTGTCAGGCCATCCAACCTGTCCCACAGAAACTATAGCATTAGTGTCTGCAATTCCAGTTTTTGAATGCACAAAACTATTGGGGTGGCACTGCCCCAGGAGCTGCTGGAGAGTCAAAAGTGCTGATACACAATCAGCTGGCAGTCCATACAAAACCTGAACAGTTGGCATAGATACTGCTTTAACAATAATATCAACGAGAATATAGCTGGTTAGAAGTTGTTTTTCGCACAGAGTGAGCTTCCTGCACTTTCCAGCAGGGGCTACTTACAGTTAATCAGAAGAGGACATTTTGACGGATTTTTACCCCTCCACAAGACCAGGCAAATTATAGCACACTTACCATTGTCCCAGCTGAAACCGACTAACGCACTCCAGACTTGGGCCCTGACTGCTCTTGTGTGGCTCAGTCCCGCATCGGATAGCGCAAGTGAGGAAGCAGGACAGCTAAATCTTGACTTTTTAAAACATGGGACCGGATTTTGCCAGGGTGAAGGGGAGGACAGTGCTCGCCATCATTACCCCTCTGAAACTGACCACAATTTCAGGATATCAGGCATGCGCAGATTCGCACGGTAATCCTCAAATTGTCACTGAGGGATCTGTCTCAGAGCCGGCATTCAGTCAAATCAATGGGAAATTCAGTTTTCCCACTTCCACATCGCTGTTACAAACCCCATGAAAAGTTACAACTTGTTTAATCAGGTGTAACTGTGATGTGATTAATTAAATTTGAGGAACAACAGAACTTGTCCTGAAAACATAATTTCCTGTTTGTGGATCTAATTAATTAGATTTTTAAGCTAAATTTTTTAAATAAATTTGTTGATAAAAATGTTTTTCAGAATGTTTTACTGTGTAATTAATTTGTTGGATGTAAAATTTTCTGAAATGATTTTATTTTACTGCTTTTGGTTTCCTGGTCGAGGATCTGTGAAAATCCTTTAACGTGATTGGCTGCTTGGACAGCTTGATGACATCACTACTGCTCCTGTCTGGGAATGCCCAGTGAAGAACGCTGCAATCGGTTGCTGTACCACTGCATGGTGATAGAGGTGAAATTCTCAGCAGAGAGATCGCTAGATTTCTCAGTGAGACTTAATTCATTATCAGCAGCGAACACCCTTGCTTCACCACTAACTGCAAACTCTGGGCCATACTTTCCAGTTGCAAACCAGATATGTAACTTTACCCTATTTCAATAGGAAAGAGTAACTGTCAATAAAAGGCCAAATGACATGAAAACACAGAAAAGCTTCATTTCTTGGTCTGATTTTATTCTGTTCCAATGACTTCCAACGCTGAAAGGATATTTCCAGTCTCAACAAGAATTCAGCATTATAACAAGCTACATGATAGCAGAAAAGACTTGTTCTTAAGCAAGGGAGAAAAATTATAGCAGCTATGGACATGGCCAGGCAACCATACAAAATCTTATTCAATTGCTATCATCTCTAGTAAAACAGGCGCAAATATTTGGTCCTAGTTAAGGCCATAACAAACAGTGTCAAAGGTAAAGTACAGACTTGCTATGAAATCTAATCACGTTACACCTCATTTGATACAGAGCTCATTTTTAATAGCAAATGCAAAAGGTGAACAATTGTAATACATGAGTTGCACACCGGAACATTGTAAGTTATTTTTCTGTACAAAATTAGCTTAATAATTTCAAAGCTGATTCCAAAAGAATTCCTATCACATCTTATGCTGAACCAGTGGTCCGTACTCTTTAACTGTTCATGGTGATAGTAGTGCTAATTCTCATTGTGTGTAGAAGGCCTCAGTGAATTCGGGAAATCTATTTTAGTGTTGCATGCAATTGTTGTTGGCAGGGGGCAGATTCCTATAATGCCCTCCTAACATACCAAACTTTCTGGATCACAGAAAGTATCTTGCTGAGTTTCTACCCATACAAACGTACCCAATTCAAGATGTTTTATGCAGTTCTCAAAGTATTTGAGGAACTATCATATATTCCAGAACAATCTTTGTCAGAGCAGGTGGCATTGCAACTAAACTGCCAGTTTGTGGAGTTTCCAGCTCCATCCATTTTAATTGGTTGCTAATATTGACATTTCTAGCTCCCGATCAATTTGGATACCTCTTTGCACAGGAGCCTTCAAACACCTATATAAAACTTTGCATAACTCAAAAACACATTACATAATTTGTTAGCTTCTTAACATTTCAGTGCTAAAGAGCAAAGAATTATAATATGTGTTATACCACATCTAATCTTTTTCAATAGGTTGCTGCAAATCTAGTTAGCTTACTTAAGACGTTATTGTGGAACTGCTAAATGTTGGTTCTTAACTCATCACAAATGTCAGCATTCATTTGAATTAATACACTTGTTCCTATTTCAGTTCCAGATAAGAAACGGTCTAAGATTTACCAAGTCAAGACATCAGAATATGTTGTTACAGTGGGCATCAACTAATTATTGAACTTTCTCCACTTGTTTTGTGGCTATGTTAGCTTACCTAACAGTGCCATTGTAACACTGCAACTCAACCTGGACCATTGAAAAATAAATCATAGGTACTTATAATACAGAATGTTTTGTAGTTTAAATTTGTCACTTGTTGACTGGAGCATATTCTCCTGAGATAAATAAGCATGCAGCAAAAGTGCATCCAGCACACAATAAGCACTGTAAGACTGAATGGTGAAAATTATACCATGGAGTCCAGAATACACATATCTTTGCTTCTTGGTGATTTTGTCCAGAGATATGATTAATTCCCTAATATGCAAAGTATCCTGGTCTTGTAATTGCAAACAAATAAATGCAGAATACCTACAAAGTATTCAGTTCTCTTATAATAAATTGGAACACTGGATATCTCCCCATGGTGAAATCACAACTGTTACTATGTTGGTAAACTTTTGGATATACACAACAAACACAATCCAGATTACAGTAGTGTATCTTTTCTGCAAGTTGTTCTTTTTAACTTTCTCAGACCATTATTGCACTATTCCTCAGCGAGAAGATGGACTCTTACTGTCGAGTGACAAAGTGCCAGCTTTTTTTCCACACTGGTCACCTAATTAGTGATTAGCTAAAGATTGATGGCTTGTCACACAACTGGTTGGTATTATAAAGTTCCAGAATAATTAATTTGATTTTAAATAGGAATGGCTAATTATTGAACTGAACCAGAATGATGTAAAACATGGTATAAATGTCTACAGAGGACATACAGACCTCAGTTTCTATGAACTGCCAAGATTCTGAAAATTGGTGACCCAACATAAGCACACCAATACTATTTTTTATGTTGACTCAATTTTGGTATTTGTTTATTCATATTTTGAAGAATGATAGTGTTTTTCAATTAACATTGTATTCAGAGTGACTCCTCCAAGTGGTTTAAGCATCTTCTAAGGCTTGTTCAGGAATTTTGCAGTGTCTAGTCTTCCACTAAAATGGATCTGATCCATCTTATTAAAGTTAATGATTCCAGAATTGTATTACATATTAAAAAGAAAATATTCTTTAAATTCTTCATTTTACCATCAGATCATGTTGTGTGATAGTTTTTCCTGTGGTCTTTGAATACATTTGCATCAGAAAGTCTCATTTTTTGATTAATTTTTGTCTACATCACAATTAAACTTCCCTGTACTTTTCCCCCTTTTCTAAACTAATATTTAACCTGAAGGTTTCTTTAAATCCTTGCTCTTGACATTGAGCTGAGATTCAATGCTCCACCACACGCTTGTTCTAATATCTTACTTCAGATATTTGCCAATAAACTTTTTTTCTCCAGCAGACTGGCTGGCTAAATGTCAGTACGCTTAAAGTAGTTATTCTATCCCCACCCCACAAACATCCAGCACAAAAGTGGTTGCGCTAAAACACAGGCTTGAAAATCTCCCAGTATTTAATTTAAGCTATCTTGCTGGTTGCAGTTGGTCCTGTTTGGTGTGCTTGCAATCATTTGAAAACATTCCAACATAGCATCTCACTTTACCAGTCTGTACAAAGCATAGCAGAACACTGCTGGCTACTTAAAGGACCAAGGAAAGAAAAAACTGATGATTTCACTGATACATCAAAATACATCCTAAACAGTTTCAAAAAGTTAAAAAATACTTATTCAAACATAACTTTTAAAGTAGAAAACATGTTGTGCTAGTCTTATAATTCATAAGCAAACTAACAAAACAAAAAACAAATAGAAAACAAATGATTTACACATTACATTTGTTTTCAGTTGTTTACATTTTATAATTTTTCCCTTCCAAGTGTTTATAATTGAAAGTTGTTTCCTCATTTAATATGTTTCTAAGGAGACCCCATGTATGAAATTCCTATCAATACTCATCTACAAAGTATTCCTTTGTACACTTTTGCTACATGCAACATATGCTTATTTAATTACAAGTCTTAACATGATTGACAATATTTCTTGTTTGCCTATCATAAAGAAATAATATTAAATGAAAAGAAAAATCTGCCACTCTTACAAATCTGCCAAAAATACAAATTATTGATACACCAAGTATTTTTATACAGTATTTACACTCTGGTAATACAAACAATACATTTCAAATTAAAAAGCTCTTTGTGATGCTAAATATTATCCTGTCTGAAACACACTCTAAATACAATTGGCAGTTTAAAACAAGAATGTTTATGAATTAAGAAATGTTCTCTAATTATGCTGTTTTAAGAGGCAGTGAAAAATAGTGTGGGCCTGCAGAGACTATCATCTTTACCATTGTTACAAAGTAACTATACACATCTTTTGACATCTTAACCACTTTCAACACTTGCAGTTATTTTCTTTAATGGGCAATGCAATAAACCAAATAAGAATCCACCATTTATTTTTTTAAAAGTTCAATTTTCTTCCTCTTTTCATTATTCCCTCCCCCCCAACACACAGAAACAGTGTATCTTGGCCAACATGTTGCCTGCTCAGCAGACTCCTATTTCATACAGAAAATGGTTATGAGCTGTCCTTACTGAGGCTATACAATAATTTCTTGTCCAAATACATATAATGATTCCAGGATCTGCAGCATGAACAAAACAAGCATGGCCCGTCTTCCAAGAGTCACACAGCAGCACATACTAAAGGTATGAATTAGCAACAAAATCTAGAAAACATCTGCAGGCATTTAAACATGTACATTTTCAATAACATTGTAAAGTTACCCTTTAAAATCTTTAATGAATTCTATTTTTGTGAAAGGACTACAGTCCAGGTTTTTCAGTAACATCTCTCATATTTTCAACATATTGAAGCAGAGAGGATAATAATGTACAGTACAATTTTTCTAGAAATATTTCCGTATAAATAATAACAATTTGGGCCCTTCTGCATTTCATTGATATGGAGTAAAATACAGGAAAGGGTTTTAGAATTTTGGGGGCCTGTTCTACTTTCACAGAATATCTGAGGTGGGAAAGGGTTTAAAGGACTTAATGCTTTCAAATACACATTATTCAAATAAAAATTCTCAATCAGGTTTACAGAATTTTTTGAGCAATAATCAAATGAATGAAACAACATTAAGAGGACATCTGATGCAGATGTTCAAAATAATGAAAGGTTTTGATGAAGTAAACAGGGAAAATCAATTTCTACTGGTCAGTGACTCGGGAACTGGAGGTCGGAAATTTAAGATCACCCCAAAAGAATGAAAGGAGAGTTTGGAAGATTTTGACCTGGAGTTTCCACTTAATGGCAATGGTTTTTTGTTGCAATTCACCTGATATCATCATAACCATGCAAACCATCATGGAATTTTAAGCACAAATTGCGTTCAGCGCAATTTGACTTTCTGCAATCTTTTACGCTAGTTTTAAAAAACATTGCGCTAGAAGCAGGCACCAGCCACAAAACTGGCCACACCCCCAGGGTGAATTAATCATCATTGGGAGTTTGTTCTGAATGTGCTCATTCAGGAGCAGGGACACTAATAGGTACATTTTGAAAGGTTTGGAATGGAATTTTTAAAAACTTTACTGAGGAAATGACTACTGTATCCCAAGGTAACAACAATTTATATTTATATAGTGCCTTTAACTTAATAAAAGGTCCCAAGGTGCTTCACAGGGGCATTATAGAACAAAATATGACATCAAGCCACACAAAGAGATCTTAGGTCAGCTGACCAAAAGCTTGGTCAAAGAGGTAGGTTTTAAAGAGTGCCTAAAAGGGGGAAAGTGAGGTAGGCAGGCGGAGAGGTACAGATAGGGCATTCCAGAACTTAGAGCCTAGGCAATTGAAAGCACGGCCACCAGTGGTGGAGCAATTAAAATCAGGAATGCTCAAGAGTCCAGAATTAGAGGAGCACAGATCTCCGGAGAGTTGTGGGGCTGGAGGAGATTACAGAGATAGCAAGGGGTGAGGCCATGGAGGGATTTGAAAACAAAGATGGGAATTTTGAAATCAATTCATTGCTTGACCAGGAGCCAATGTAGGTCAACAAGTACGGAGGTGATGGGACTTGGTGAGAGTTAAGACATAGGCAGCAGAGTTTTGGATGACCTTGAGTTTACAGAGGGTAGAATATGGGAGACCAGCCAGGAGTGCATTGGAATAGTCTAATCTCAAGTCTAGAGATAACGAAGGCATGAATGAGGGTTTCAGCAGCAGATAAGCTAAGACTGGGGAGAAGTCGGGTGATGTTACGTTGGTGGAACTAGGCCATCTTAGTGATGGCGTGAATATGAGATCGGAAGCTCATCGCAGGGTCAAATGAGACACCGAGGTTTTGAACAGACTGGTTTAATCTCACACTGCTGCCAGGGAGAGGGATGGAATCAGTCACTCAGAGAGTTTAGAATGAGGATCGAAAACAATGGCTTCAGTCTTCCCAATATTTAATTGGAGGAAACTTATGCTCATCCAGTAATGGATATTGGATAAGTAGTCTGATAAATGAGCAAGAGTGGAGGAGTCAAGAGAGGTGGGTGTCGTCAATGTACATGTGAAAAATAATGCTGTGATCTCGGACAATGTCGCCAAGGGGCAGCATGTAGATGTGAAATAGGAGGGAGCCAAGGATAGATCCTTGCGGAACACCAGAGCTAACGGTGCGGGAGCTGGAAGAGAAGCCATTGCTACATTAAATAGATAAGAATGGAATCAGGTGAGAGCAGTCCCAGCCAGCTGGATGAAAGTGGAGAGGAATTGGAGGAGAATGGGGTGGTCAACCGTGTCAAAGGCTGCAACCAGGTCGAGAAGGATGAGGAGGGAAAGTTTATCTTTGTCACAGTCACATTGGATGTCATTTGTGACTTTGGTAAGAGCTGATTAGGTACGGTGGCAGGGGCGGAAATCTGATTGGAGAGATTCAAATTTGGAGTTCTGGGAAAGGTGGGAATGGATTTGGGAGGTGACAACAGGTTCCAGGACTTTGGAGAGGAAAGGGAGGTTGGAGATAGGCTGGTAGTTTGCAAAGACAGTGGGGATAAGCGTTTTTTTTGAGGAGTGGGTGATGACGGCAGATTTAAAAGGGAGAGGGACAACACCCGAAGAGGAAGAACTGTTAACAATATCAGTTAACATAGGGACCAGGAAGGGAAATTAGGTGATCAGTTTGGTGGGAATAGGATCGAGGAACAGGAGGTGGTTCTCATGGACAAGATGAACTCAGAGAGGGCATGAGGGGAGATAGGAGAGAAACCAATTGTTCACCAGATGCTTTCAAGTTTGCGACCCCTGGACTTAAGGGAGTGGAGATGAGGTCCGTACCAGGAGGAATGGCCAGGGTGAGAGAGACTGATCTTTTTATTGGGGACTAGGGCAGGGGAGGTGAGGGTAAGGTTGAGCAAATCAGTAGCTGCAGAAATGTTGTGGCAAACAGAGGGCCAAAAGCTAGAGAGTTGAGATTTTTAAAGTGCAGTTGGAAGTGAAACTTGGGGGATAGTTTTTTCCAGTGACAGATACAGAATGAGGTAGGGTTGGGGCATGGAAGGGAAATGTGGGTGGAGAGTCGTACAAGGAAGTGATCAAAGATGGCCTTATCTGTAATTGATATGATGGGACTAGCAAGGCCACATGAAATGGCAAAGTCAAGGGGGTGACTGTGTATATGGGTTGGGAGTTTACTTGGAAGGAGAGATTTAGGGAGGATAAGAGGGCAGTGAACTCAGAGGAGACAGAACATGATGAATTGAGATGGAGTTTGAAGTGACAGACGATGAGAAGTTGTTCGGTGCAGAGGCCGAGGGAAGAAAGCAGTGAAGATAACTCAGTGAGAAATTTTTTTATTGTACTTGGGAGGGTGGTGGAGAATGATGATTTTGAAAGAGAGGCGAGGGGGTGGAATAAGGCAAGATGCTCAAAGGAGGAGAAAGTGCCAGAGGAGTAGGCACTCAGGCCAAGGTGTGATCTGGCATTAACTGCCACACTGCCACTGCGATGGTCTTGGGGTGGGGGTGACAGGTGCAGGTGGTGGATGATGTGGCCAGTGGGGAGGCTTCATTCAGGGGAAAAGTGTCAACATCCCTGAGCCAGGTTTCCATTAAGACCATGATGTTAATGCAATCATCGCAATACCTTCATGGATGGCAAGTGCCTTGTTCACAAGTGAATGGACATTCTGGAGGGAGATGTGTAGAGGTGTGGTGAGAGCTGATCTCTTAGCAGAGGCAACAGGATCAGCAGTTGGAGGGGGAGCTGGACAGGAAAGAGATTGGCACGATTAGCCCCAGTGGGTGCACTAGGTGGGAAGGATGACGAGGACCCATTGGAGGATACCAAGAGAGGCGCAGAGGGAAGCTATAGGCACATTTAAGAGGGAGTCAAGCCTGGGACGGGAGCAAGAGAGCAGAAAGGTCGAGGAATACTGAGGGGTTGGAGTAGGGAATTGGGAGGGCAGAGTACCTGAGGGTGGAGAAGTGAAAGAAGGCATGACAGCAGAAATGAGGGGTCTAGGAGGGATAAAGAAAAAAGTTAAAAAGGGCCAAAATGGAAATGCAGTGATGGGCTTAGGTCCGGAGTACCTGCTAAAATGCATGCACAAAATTGTTTTGTATGTTTTCTAAAAGTCATTTTCAGTAATTTAAAATTGGGTTACTTACAGGTGGTGAATCAACACTGTGATTTAAAATGCTTCCTTTTTGTGATAAACACATTTAAACTGCACTAATCAAACTTTACCATTCTTAAGTATATCAAGGAATATATTTTAAAGCAAAGTTTTATTTCTTTATATCACGTTTTAAAACATTGCCTGATTGAACAGGCTCATGGCAGACTTTGTGTTCAGCGATAGGCAAATGAATTTGAGCCAAAACTTGGGGGAAGAACACTTTTAAAAACAGGTGCAATTTTGGGTGCAGTTTGCAACGAAATTGCTGAATGCAGCCAAAGCAGGAATTCTACCCCAGAATTGTTACAGAAAGGATCGTTGGAAAATGGAGCACCCTACCTAACAAAGACAGTGGTGGAAGCAGAATCCATCATAGGCTTTAAGTGGGCAGTAGATAATTTTTTGAAAAAATTGAAAAGTTATGGGTTTAGGGCAAGGGGTGGACCTAAATGGATGGCTATTTCAGACAGCTGACAAAAGTGTGATGGGCTGAATGGGCTCCTTTTGTGCTGCAAAACTGTAATTCTATAGAATGACTATGCAAGCTAAGAAACTTTACATATTTCATGTTTCGTGTTTGTGATGGTTTAAGGGGCAGCAACAATTGCTTCGTCTGCTTAGACGAAAGTGAATGTTGCAGAACTACATGCTGCTGAGGGAGTCTCAGTAGCAACCCACACAGATTGGAAGTTGGCAGACACTCTGCCTGTGCTTTTCCATCCATTGGTTTCAATGGACAGAAAATTGTGTGCAAAGTATCTATGAATTCAAGATTTGTGCTGAGCACATGAGGGACGCTGCCATCAGTACAGGTCCTCACAAACTGTTCCACTACTGCTGGGTGTACAATGTACCCGTACTGCTGATTCCCGATCGACAAGCCTTGCACAGCTGGTTACACCAAATATTATGCCGACTGGGTTTTTAAAAAAATCTGGCTGTAACAAAGAGAAGAGAGGAGATTTTAACTTTCTCAACCCAGCAGGAACTGGGTATAATGGGAGTTGAAAATCAGGTGGCTCTATTTGCTGCCTCATCCCCATGCTGATTAGGACTGCTGCTGATGTGAAGGATAAAGATGAATGGAAAATAAAGAAGCAAAAATCCTGTCAGCCCAAACAGGTTTAACTATATTTCAAAAGACCTAGATTTAGTTCAGTTTAAGACCACACCACAAGCACAGGCCTAATATGAGATCTCTCCAGTCCTGATCTAAAGTGGTTATTTATATTTCTCAGTATTACAACTTTGAGAGAATATTAACAGCCAAACTAGATTTCTGTGGCGAAATTATTTCCTTTATTAAATTCCTGTTTGTCTCAGTGTTGAAAGTTTTTGAACAAGGAATCACGATTGATAAAATTAATCTACTCTTTTATATCCCCCTATATTCAAAAGGTTTGTTCCTTAGAAGAATGGTGTTGCATGCAAATACGTTGCTTAGCTGGTATTGCCTGAATGCTTGAATGCTAACTGAGCTGTGTGGTTCCATTCAAAGCAAGTACCCATCAGTTTTATATGCCAGCTGAAATTCTAGCAAAGGTTGTGCTTCTGTGAAAAGAAACTTACAGCTTCAGATTCATCTTCAAAAGTGTGAATTATACTGGAATCTATTATTCTCACTCAACAAACTCGGTGATAGTTCCATTAGTGAAATGCATCCAATTGGATTGAGTGTTAAGATATGACTATGCCTTTTACAAAACATTACCCTTATCTTGTATTATTCTTGTAGAATAATGTGGTAAGCGCCTTACACCAAGACAAATTGACCTACACAAACCAACTCCTCCAAATACCTCTTTAAAGCTGTTACTTATTCTTCTGGTTCCAACTATGTATTTTCACATAATTAGGAATCTTGGTTGCCATGACAGCTGACTAAGAATCAAGGACAAATTATGGCAGCAACACTGTTCCTGTGTAAAGTCTGCCCTAATTATGCAATGCATGCTCATTTAAATTATTAAATGGATGTTTTAGGGTTGGGCTTTTTTAGGAACTGAGACCTTGATGGACCCATAATTTCTTGTAAAAACATGATGCCATGGCAACCAGGTGGTCTCAATAAATAAACATTGCAAATTAAGAAAGAAACCCTGGAAAACATCACAGTTAAAATGGGAGAAAAGTGGATAATGTAATAAAAAGGATTAATTAATTTAATTAATTAAGGTTCACACTCTTCCACCACATTAAATAAGTTACTTGTGGTCATGAATTAATTACAATAGGATAGAATTAAAACCGATGTATCTATAGGATCTTCCTGTATTAATTTTTTTTATTCATTTGTGGGATGTGGGCATCACTGACTAGGCCAGTATTTGGTGCCCATCTCTAATTGCCCTTGAATTTTAATGGAGGTGTTAATCTATTAACCTGGATGAATTCTCCAAAGTGCATAGAGGACTGTCATTTGAATCGTATGTTTGCCTGCTGTTATCACGAACAGCCATTTTGACCTTGTAAACCTAACTTTTTCAAGGATGTGCTTATATTGTTAAAAGAAAATCAAACCAAAATGTTTATGAGACTCTACCCAACAATCAAAATCATCTTTCCTCATCGACAGCTTTTAACATTAATCAAATAAGTGCATCAGTCAGCAGTTTGTAATATATGTATTGTACAATTGCTTCATATATAATCTGTCTGACCAATACAAGGGTGCAGCAGCTGTCAATTTCTTTTTTATTAATTGTTCCAATGAAATGTAATTGAAGTAGAATTGAAGAAGAGGCAGTACAGAGAAGATTTACTAGACTAATAGCTGGAATCGGCGGACTGTCTTACGAGGAAAGATTGGACAGGCTAGGCTTGTATCCACTGGAATTTAGAAGAGTAAGAGGCAACTTGATTGAAACATATAAGATCCTGAGGGGTCTTAACAGGGTGGATGTGGAAAGGATGTTTCCCCTTATGGGAGAATCTAGAACTAGGGGTCACTGTTTAAAAATAAGGGGTCGCCCATTTAAGACAGAGATGAGGAGATTTTTTTCTCTCAGAGGGTCATGTGTCTTTGGAATTCTCTTCCTCAAAAGGCAGTGGAAGTAGAGTCTTTGAATATTTTTAAGGCAGAGCTAGATAGACTCTTGGTAAGCAAGGGATGGAAGGTTATCGGGGGTAGGTGGAAATATGGAGTAATCAGTTCAGCAATGAACTTATTGAATGCTGGAGCAGGCTCGAAGGGCCGAGTGGCCAACTCCTGCTCCTAATTTGTATGTTTGTAAGTATGTAAGTAGATAGCAACTAAAATTGAAAGTTTAGCTCAAAAGTAGGATATGCTCTCAGTGCAAAAATATTAAATTAAATATCTGCAGTATTTCAAGAGCTCACAGATTAAACCAGATACAGGTGGTTCCTGGGAATATGAAAGCTTCACTGAGTATATGATATGAACCGGTGCCATTTACTGTTAACAGACTATGGCAATGTGAGGAAGCAAATTGCTGGCAGATGCTTAAAGAGACTGTATCCTTTATTTCAAACATGCTCAAAAGGGCATAGGAAAAAAAAAATTCTCACATATAGGAAATAAAGGAGCCCAATGTGATATAGAAATAAATGAAACAGGCTGTAGATATTAACAGCTTATTGAATCATGCGTGCTTTTGTTCTGAAAGTAGATAACCCTTTCCTTTTTCATTTTCTCTTTCCTAAGTCATCCATCCCTCTGCAGCAGGAAGATAGGGTAAGCAATTCTTCTTTTTGTTGTCCAACAAGAGGAGTGGCATTGGCACAAGAATGGTGAGATTCATCCAGTTCTGTCCCCCCCCCCCCCCCTACCCCACTTCCTTTCCTGCTCTAATTGAGTTTAGGAAGCTTGGGCAGCAAGGCACTTGAGACCAGAAACTCATCAGGATGACAAATCAAATCTGCATCCCACTAATCCAGGACACCTTTGCTGCTTGCATTGTGCATGATTCTAACAAAGTCAAGTGACTCTGCATTACTGCTTACTAATTCTGACACAGTTGCAGATTTTCATCTCCATTCCCGGGCCTCTGACCTACCTGTGACCTTTCCACAGATGTGAAGATGGGGCAGTCAAAGCTACAGAGATCACAGCAGGTGCAAATAAAATGGGCTTGGATAAATTTCTCCTGGCTTTCTGATGGACTACTCTAAGTGCGAGCAGTCATGGCCAGAAGTTGAAAACTACAAAAGCTGTGGAACGTGTACATAAATGACAATGCAATCCTCAGTGTCAGATGCGGTACAACTTGAACAGAAAGCTCCTCAAAACTGTACATCTTTTGACTTCTTTCCTAAATCACAGAAACACCGGGTTTTCTCCATAGCCTTGTCCTTTAGCTTTCAATATGCTGTACATTCTACAAACAAGTGAAAGATTAATGCACCATTTACTTCTTTAGAACTGCAAAGCAAAAGTCTAATGTCATGGTTCTAGTAGTACCTAGGATTGTACCAGTGTCTTCCGCTTTACTAAAATGCATTGATAATAATTGTTTAAAGAGGTGGCAGCTAGGATTTGTGTGTTACATAGTGTAGGACAAAAGCAAAAATATTACTTTGTGGTTGGTCACTATGAACAATGTTTGATGCACAAGATAGGATTTTCATAATCAGCCTGTATTGAGACAATTTCATTTGTATCACAACCTCTTTATGTCTTTAAAAAAAATGAAGTCATGCTAATGCAGTTTACCGATCTTGAGTACATAGTATTTATTTTAATGCACAATAATGTAAAGTACCCTCATTCTCAGTTATAACAGTACCTGCGAGTAAATATTTCAAAATCTTTTTTAGAGCAACAGCAACATCAATTTAATTAGGAAACAAAAGTCCAACAAATTTACAAAGCGACATTACTGTTCTTAGAAATAAACATGGCAGGCAATCTGCTGCATTCTGCACCAGAGGACACACATCTTTCAAAATGGATTTTCAAACTGAATGACATTGGAAGGAAGGCTCGATTATACTGGAGAGGAGGGAATGAGGTTGAAGGAGTTGAGAATACTATAAATTTGAAGGCTTAGCAAATAAAATAAGAAAAAAAATGATCAATTATTCAAGCATTACTTCTGTTATGAACCAATTTCAAGGCCCAGTAGTGCTAAAAACATTTGATTCTCATACTCTGTAATTTTTGATTAAGCCTGAATGGGATAACAAGTCTCTTCAACAAGTCTCATACCATGTCTCTTTAATGCTGTATACCAGATTGTGTAGGATCTGAAACAATGCAGCAAAGCAAAGACTGATGAGAGACTGTCGAATCCAATGATATTCATTGAAAGTGAGAGACGTAAACCCTTTTACGGAGAGATACAGTGAGATGAGATGTAGGGAAGGGAAAGATAAAGAGTTAGAACAGGCACAACTATCACAGTATTCCTCATTGCGGCACTATCCCATGTGAATGAGAGAACAGTTGAGAGCCTGAAGCCAATGAAGAGAACGAGGCGGAGGAAGGTACTCGTCTCTCAGGCCTGGACCTAGAATATAAAAGGTAACAATTCATATAGATTTCATTTTTGCTTGGCAGATTATCTTGATAAGATACAATTTATTCCAAAAATTTGCAAGAATCCTACTTGCACATAATTAAGGCTGACACTCCAGTGCAGTACTAAGAGAGTGCTGCACTGTTGGAGGCGTCGTCTTTCCGATGAGATTTTAAACCGAGGCCTCATCTGCCCTTTCAGGTGGATGTAAAAGATTCCATGACACTATTTAAAGAAGAGCAGGGGTGTCCTGGGCAATATTTATTCCTCAACCAACATCACTAAAAGATTATCTGGTCATTATCTCATTGCTGCTTGTGGGATCTTGCAGTGTGTCAATTGGCTGTTGTGTTTCCTACATTAGAAAAGTGACTACACTTCAAAAGTACTTCATTGGCTGTAAAGAGCTGTGGGACATCCTGCAGTTGTGAAAGATGTGATATAAATGCAAGTTGCAAGATTATTGAAGAGGACATCCTGTCCTACACATGTGAGTGGTTTTCTCCTTAAAGATTACTAGTTCTGCTCGATTAAATGTGGCACCATTATGGTCTAAATGTATCTTCACAGGCAACTTCTTCAAGACAATGACTGATTTTCAGGATTTGTGGAATAAATTAGGAGGGAAGACTATTGAAACAAACATTACAAATGGGTCCAAGAGGCTCAAGATTGGACCAATTTTCCAGTGTGCAAGCTTGTTCCCAAAGCCTTATGGAGGGGATTTAAAACAGTGGCAGGCCAATTGGATGCTAGATCGGGTCAGGGGACTGAGGGAGGTAGGGAAAGGGGAAGAAAAGATCAGGGTCAATATGTTTCTGGAGATCGAAGGATACAATGAGAAGGTAGGTAAGTGAAGTAGAGATCAAGCAAAAGGGTTGGGCTTCTTGAGCCAAATGTTTTTTTTCCAGGTCCTAATTTATTTATTTTCTCATGACTTGTGAAAACACTTCCTGGATTACCATTGCTTTTATCAAGATTAACATGGTGGTACTGGCAGTTCATACCAGAGCAACAAATACACATTAAAATAATAATAATTGTGATAAAATTCCCCTGCTGTTTGGCACATGAGAGACCTCTTCGTAAGAAACTTAGTGAATTTTACCCTGAGATGATAACAACTGTTAAGATTTGAGAAATTCTCACCATGATCTTGATTTTCTAACCCTTGAACTGGCTGACCGATCTGGGAAAATGGAACTGCTATGATGTAGTTCTCCTCCAGTCGCTCCTTGTAGTGACCGTGACTGTGGGATCTCCAGCTCAAACACTGTGGGTGTTGCCATGTCTAATTCCAAGAACAGAATGTTTTCAGCCTAAACCAGATAGGGAACAAAATCATGAGTTACTCCAATTCTGCATCACAGATGAGCTGCATCATAAGTGTCCAAAATGTCACAGCTGTTCCAACATACTCCCACTGTAGCTTTGGCAGAAGTACACTGAAATGCCTCGAAACTAGACTGGGCCCTGTTACACTGGGCCCCAACACAGCTGTAAACTTTCTGGGAAGGCCATTTGGTGCAGAACGTCCACTTGTCCCTTATAAAGTCATCAACATGAAGGTGGGGGAACTATCTATGACAGAGTTCCCATGTCCCTGGATCTTCATTTGGACCTGATGCATAGTTAGCACAGGTACACTTGGTGAGACTGGATATGCTGGTTGAGCAAGGGCTGGCTCTGTGGACCAGTCTAGGTGCAGGCTAGACTTGAGGCTATGATCCCTGAAGACCTCAGCAATTTTGAAATGTATTTTTAAGGCGTTGTAATCCCACTCCAAATAACTGTAAAATAAAATTGCTTTTTGTTTTGAATCCCTTATCTATGGAGCCCTGACCTCGAAGTCCACATCTAAGCCCAGAAAAGATGTGGAACCATGAAATTTCCTGCTGCTGCTGCTCATGCAGCTCGTTTGAAAGGCTCCCTGGAGAGTGAAATGGTAGGGTGGAAACATAATTTAACTACTTGTGTCTTATGTGATTTTTTTTTCCCAATTCAAATAGAAGGTCCTAATTGTATATTGAAAGCACATCCCCATTCTAGACTTCCCTTGCCCAATATATATTGTTCCTTTAAACTGTTAATAATTTAATTATAACTAACGGCTATTAAAATCATGTTATTTGGTTAAAGCTCCTAACCTTTTTGTTTTCTTGAGAGATTGAAATCAAGTTGTCAGCTTGGCTCATTTGGTCATGTTCTTGTAGGTAGTTATTTTTTAATTCATTATCAAGATGTAGGCATCACTGGCAAGGCAGGCATTTATTGCCCTTCCCGAGTCACTCTGAGAAGCTGGTGTTGGGCCTTCTTATACCACAAGTGGTGTGATACAACTGAATGGCTTGCCAAGCCATGTCGTGGGCAGATAAGAATCAACCATGTTGGTGTGGGGCTGGAGTCACATGTAGGCCAAACATTAGTGAGTAAGTTGGCTTTCCAAGACAATTCAACATCTTCATGGTCACTTTTACTGACACCAGCTTTTTATTTCCAGATTTTAAAAAAAATCAAATTCAAATTCTCAAGTAGCCTTGGTGGGATTATGAACTCACGTTCTGCTGGATTATTAGTGCAGTCCAATTGTTTACTAGTCCAGTAATATAACACTAAACTATTATATCTGTTTGGGTTTAAGCTGTATTCCAGGATCTGAGCACAGAAACTAGACTGACTCAAAGTAATGCTGAGGGAATGTTACATTGTTACTGGTGCTGTTCCTGGGGGGAGATTTTAATCTGAGGCCTAATCTGTTCACTTGGGTGATACTGGGGCAATTCATGGCATTCCAAGCTATCGCAGGGACATATGCCACAGCAGCTGTCTACAGTGCATACCTGTATCATGGGACAGATACTATGGGAGAGAAATTTGTTTGTGTACCACTGCTTCTAAATATCAATGGTATCAATGAAGGACACCAACTGGGCTCACAGTACTGCCCTGCCCCCGGGAATTGCTGCAAGTCTGCATAGCACCCAGAAGAAGCGCTACGCAAATGAATTTCTCCCCATGTGTTTTCAAAGATCATTTCCTCACTTTCCCTGAAAGAATTTCCTTGAGTGTCAGGTGTCCCATGTATACATAACACCCATGTGGGCATCAGAGTTCCCCATCTCAATCCTATTGCCCACATACAAAGAAATTAATTAACGTTGATCATAAAAATACATGTCACTTCAGAGGGCAGTTAAGGGCTGGTGTGGCAACTTGTAACTTCATTAATATCCTGATATTAACAAGCTTGTTCATTTTTATGACAATCTGACAGCTTCATTGTCACTTCTACTGATACGAGGTTTTTATTTCCAGATATATTTTTGAGCTGAAATCAAATTTTCAAATTTCCAATGATCAGACAATGAGCTCAGGCTCTCTGATTTATTAATCTGTACATAACCACGACCTTACTGTATCTATTCATGAAAGTCTAAAGGGCCTGTGGCTTCATTGACTTAGTCAGCAATTTCCCTCCCTGCAGCTTATACCTATGCTTTTACTGGAAGATGGCCTTCAGTATCTTTGGTGCACCTCCTACACAACACCTCCAATTCTTCAGGATCAAAGATAGCAGTGTTACCAACAAGTCTTTTGTTGCCCACTTATCCACGTTTTTGTTCCTACTAGAGCTTAATGACCTAGCCTTGGATGTGCACGGCACAATTTCAAAATTTGCAGATGACACAGAACTTGGAATATTGTGAACTGTGAGGAGGATAGTGACAAACTTCAAGAGGACATAGGCAGGCTGGTGGACATGTGGCAGATTAAATTTAACGCAGATAAGTGTGAAGTAGTACATTTTGGTAGGAAGAACAAGGAGAGGCAATATAAAGGGTACAATTCCAAAGGGAGTCCAAGAACAAAGAGACCTGGGGGTATATGTGAACAAATCATTGAAGGTGCAGAACAGATTGAGAAAGTGGTTCAAAAGGCATATGGGCCTGGGCTTTATAAGTAAGCCATAGAATACAGAAGCAAGGAAGTTATGAGGAACCTCTGTAAAACACTGGTTCAGCTTCAACTGCAGTATTATGTCCAATTTTGGGCACTGCACTTTAGGAAGAATGTGAAGGCTGTAGAGAGGGTGCAGAAAATATTTACTAGAATGGTTCCGGGGCGAGGGACTTCAGTTACGTGGACAGATTGGAGAAGCCGGTATTGTTTTCCTTACAGAAGGTTGAGAAGAGATTTGATAGAGGTGTTCAAAGCCATGAGGTGTCTCGACAGAGTAGATAGAGAGAAACTGTTCCATAGGCGGAAGGGTTGAGAACTAGAGGACACTGATTTAAGGTGATTGGCAAAAGAACCAACAGCAACATAAGAAAAAATCTTTTTATGTAATGTGTGGTTAGGATGTGGAATGCACTATCTGAGAATGTGGTGGAAGTAGATTCAATTGTTTTTCAAAAGGGAATCGGATAAACACCCAAGAGAAAATTTGCAGGGCTGTGGGGAAAGGTTGGGGAGTGGGACTAACTGGGATGCTCTTGCAGACAGCTGGCGCAGACACGATGGGCCAAATGTCTTTCAGCTGTGCTGTAACCATTCTATTATCCTATTCTATGTTTCTCCTTTAATAGAGGAGTCATGAGTCTCCCTCCCCCACATGCTCCTGTCTTCAGAATTATCATTTCACCTGGACCCCTCCCTCTGGCCTCTTACCTTTACTAGGTCTTTTCATCGTCACGTTGGCAGTTCCCATTGCCTGTCTGAATTTCTATTCTCCCCTCATTCATACTAATCTACCTCCATATGAATTTGCAGCATTCTGTGATCTCAGGTTCAGCCCTGACATTGCCATTAAACCTGCTGACAAGGATGGTGCTGTTGTTGTTTGGTGAACAGACCTCTACCTTGCACAGTCTGAATGCCAACTCTCCCACAAATCTTCCTACCTTCACCTCTTCCTACCTTCCACTTGGAACATGACCCCAGTACTGAACATCAAGCTATTGATGGGATTGAAGGCTGATAAATCCCCAAGGACTGATGGTATGCATCCCAGAGTACTTAAGGAAGTGGCCCTAGAAATAGTGGATGCATTGGTGGTCATCTTCCAAGATTCCATAGACTCTGGAACAGTTCCTACAGATTGGACGGTAGCTAATGTAACTCCACTATTTAAAAAGGGAGGTAGAGAGAAAGCAGGGAATTATAGACCAGTCAGCCTGACGTCAGTAGTGGGGAAAATTCTAGAGTCCATTATCAAAGATTTTATAGCAGAGCACCTGGAGAATAGTGGTAGAATCGGACAGAGTCAGCATGGATTTACGAAAGGGAAACCATGCTTGACAAATCTACTAGAGTTCTTTGAGGATGTAACTAGCAGAGTTGATGAGGGGGAGCCAGTGGATGTGGTTTATTTGGACTTTCAGAAGGCTTTTGACAAAGTCCCACATAAGAGATTAGCATGTAAAATTAAAGCGCATGGGATTGGGGGTAGTGTATTGCGATGGATAGAAAATTGGTTGGCAGACAGGAAACAAAGAATAGGGATAAATGGGTCTTTTTCCGAATGACAGGCAGTGATTAGTGGGGATCGGTGCTAGGACCCCAGCTATTCACAATATATATTAATGATTTAGATGAGGGAACTAAATGTAATATCTCCAAATTTGCAGATGACACAAAGCTGGGTGGGAGGGTGTGTTGTGAGGAGGATGCAGAGAGGCTTCAGGATGATTTGGACAAGTTGAGTGAGTGGGCTAATGCATGGCAGATGCAGTATAATTTGGATAAATGTGAGGTAGCAAAAACAGGAAGGCAGATTATTATCTGAACGGCTATAAACTAAGAGAGGGGAATATGCAGCAAGACCTGGGTGTTCTCGTACACCAGTCGCTGAAGGTAAGCATGCAAGTCCAACAGGCGGTAAAAAAGGAAAATGGTATATTGGCCTTCATAGCGAGAGGATTTGAAATACAGGAGAAGGGATGTCTTGCTGCAATTATACAGGGCCTTGGTGAGGCCACACCTGGAATATTGTGTGCAGTTTTGGTCTCCTTATCTGAGGAAGGATGTTCTTGCTATAGAGGGAGTGCAGCAAAGGTTTACCAGACTGATTCCTGGGTTGGCGGGACTGACGTATGAGGAGAGATTGAGTCGGTTAGGATTATATTCGCTGGAGTTCAGAAGAGTGAGGGGAAATCTCATAGAAACCTATAAAATTCTAACAGGACTTGACAGGGTAGATGCAGGAAGGAAGTTCCCGATGGTGGGGGAGTCCAGAACCAGGGATCATAGTCTAAGGATATGGGGTAAACATTTCAGGACTGAGATGAGGAGAGTGGTGAGCCTGTGGAATTCGCTACCACAGAAAGCAGTTGAGGCCAAAATATAGTATGCTTTCAAGAAGGAGTTAGATATAGCTCTTGGGTCTAAAGGGATCAAAGGATATGGGGAGAAAGCAGGAACAGGTAACTGAGTTGGATGATCAGCCATGATCATAATGAATGGCGGAGCAAGCTCGAAGGACCGAATGGCCTACTCCTGCTCCTATTTTCTATGTTTCTGTCCTCAGCCTCCTGCATTGTTCCAATAAAGATTAATGGAAGCTTGAATAACAGGACCACATCTCGTTCAGAACTCCAAATTGAGTTCAACGATTTTAGATCATAACTGCTGCCATTTTTTGGCCAACAGTTGCTGGTAATGATTCTGCTGTTACCATTTACAAAGTCAAAGAAGAATATGAGATTGACCACCCTGCATTGGCCGAGGCACCGGAAACGACAAAGGCACACCCTGCCCAGTCAACCCTACAAAGTCCTGCTCACTAACATCTGGGGACTGGTGCCAAAATTGGGAGAGCTGTCCCACAGACTAATCAAGGAACAGCCTGGCATAGTCACACTCACCAAATCATATCTTAGATCCAATGTCTCAGACTCCTCCTTCACCATCCCTGGGTATGCCTTGTCCTACCGGCAGGACAGTGATGGCACAGTGGTGTACAGTGAGTGGCCCTGGGTGTCCTCAACATTAACCCCTAACTCCATGAAGTCTCATAGCATCAGGTCAACATGGGCGAGGAAACCTCCTGCTAATGACCATCTACTGCCCCCCACCACCTCAGCTGATGAATCAGTGCTCCTCCAGGTTGGACACCAGCTGGAAGAAGCACTGAGGGTAGCAAGGGTACAGAATGTACTCTGGGTGGGGAACTACTGATTGAGTTGGCCAAGTCCTGAAGGACATATCTGCCAGACTGGGCCTGTGGCAGGTTGTGAGAGAACCAACAAGGGAAAAAACCGACTTGACCTCACAAATTTACCTGTCACTGATGCATCTGTCCATGACAGTATTCCTTATCTTCTTATACCGTAGGAGTGACCACAGTATAGTCCTTGTAGAGACAAAGTCCCACCTTCACATTGAGGCATCCTCCATCATGTTGTGTAGCACTACCACCGTGCTAAATGGGATAGATTTCAAACAGATTTAGCACCTCAAAACTGAGCATCCATGAGGTGCTGTAGGCCATCAGCAGCAGCAAAATTGTATTCAACCACAATCTGTAACCTCACGGCCCAGCATATCCTTCAATCTATCATTACCATCAAGCCAAGAGATTAAACCCGGTTCAATGAGCGGTATAGGAGATGCACCAGGCATACCTAAAAATGAGGTGCCAATCTGGTGAAGCTACAACATGGGACTACTTGCATGCTAAACAGCAGAAGCAGCATGCGACGGACAGGGCTAAGCGATTCCACAACCAATGGATCAGATCTAAACTCTGCAGTCCTGCCGCATCCAGCCGTGAACGGTGGTGGACAATTAAGCAACTAACTGGAGAAGGCGTCTCCACAAATATCCCCATCCTCAATGATGGGGGAGCCCAGCACATCAGTGCAAAACATAAGGCTGAAGCATTTGCAACAATCTTCAGCCAGAAGTGCCAAGTTGATGATCCATCTCGGCCTCCTGCTGAAGTCCTCAGCATCACAGATGCCAGTCTTCAGCCAATTCAATACACTCCACGTGATATCAAGAAATGACTGAAGGCCTAGATACTGCAAAAGCTATGGGACCTGACAATATTCTGGCCATAGAACTGAAGACAAGTGCTCCAGAACTTGCCGCGCCCCGAGCCAAGCTGTTCCAGTAGAGCTACATTACTGGCATCTTCGGCAATGTGGAAAATTGCCCAGGAACAACCTGTTCTCAAAATGCCGAACAAATCCAACCCGGCCAATTGTCACCCCATCAGTCTACTCTTGATCATCAGCAAAGTGATTGAAGATGTCGTAACAGTGCTATCAAGTGACACTTACTCAGCAAAACCTGCTGAGTGGCTCAGTTTGGGTTCCGCCAGGGCCACTCAGCTCCTGATCTCATTACAGCCTTGGTCCAAATATGGAAAAAAGAGCTGAACTCCAGAGCTGAAGCGAGAGTGACTGCTCTTGACATCAAGGCAGCATTTGACCGAATATGGCATCAAGGAGCCCCAGCAAAATTAAATCAGGGGAAAACTCTCCACTGGTTGGAGTCATACCCAGCACAAAGGAAGAAGGTTGTGATTGTTGGAGGCCAAACATCTCAGTCCCAGGGCATCACTGCAAGAGTTCCTCAGGGTAGTGTCCTAGGGCCAACCATCTTCAGCTGTTTCATTAAAGACCGTCCCTCCATCATAAGGTCAGATGTGGGGATGTTCGCTGATGATTGCACAAGGTTCAGTACCATGATGTAGATATGGAACTGAGAGAGAGAGACTGTGAGGTTCTTGAGCAAATTGTCATAGGGAGTGACAAGGTATTGGAGGTTTTGGAAGGCTGAAAAGTGGACAAATCTTCAGGTCCGGATGATTTGTGTCCCAGGATGCTGTGGGAGGCAAGGGTGGAGATTGCAGGGGCTCTGACCCAAATTTTTAATTCCTCTCTGGCCATGGGGGAGGTGCCAGAGGACTGGAGAACAGCTAATGTGGTCCCACTATTTAAGAAAGGTTGTAGAGATAAGCCAGGGAACTACAGACCAGTGAGTCTCACGTCAGTGGTAGGGAAACTATTGGAGAAAATTCTGAAGGAGAGAATCTATCTCCACTTGGAGAGGCAAAATTTAATTAGGAATAGTCAGCATAGCTTTGTCAGAGGGAGGTCGTGCCTAACAAATTTGATTGAATTTTTTGAGCATGTGACCAGGTGTGTAGATGAGGGTAGTGCAGTTGATGTAGTTTACATGGATTTCAGCAAAGCCTTTGACAAGGTCCCACATGGGAGACTTATCAAGAAAGCAAATGCACATGGGATACAAGGTAACTTGATAAGGTGGATTCAAAATTGGCTTAGCTGTAGGAGACAGAGAGTGATGACAGACGGCTATTTTAGTGACTGGAAGCCAGTGTCCAGTGGCGTACTGCAGGGATCTGTGCTGGGTCTCTATTGTTTGTCATTTATATAAACGACATAGATGACTATGTGGGGGGTAGGATCAGTAAGTTCGCGGATGACACAAAGATTGGCCGAGTGGTTAACAGTGAGGTGGAGTGTCTTAGGTTACAGGAAGATATAGACGGGATGGTCAAATGGGCAGAAAAGTGGCAGATGGAATTTAACGCTGAAAAGTGTGAGGTGATACACTTTGGAAGGAGTAATGTGACACGGAAGTATTCAATGAATGGCCTGACATTGGGAAGTTCCGAGGAACAAAGGGACCTTGGCGTGTTTGTCCATAGATCTCTGAAGGCAGAAGGGCAGGTTAATAGGGTGGTGAAAAAGGCATATGTGACACTTGCCTTTATCAATTGAGGCATAGATTACAAAAGCAGGGAGGTCATGTTGGAGTTGTACAGAACTTTGGTAAGGCCACAGCTGGAGTACTGTGTGCAATTCTGGTCGCCATATTATAGGAAGGATGTGATTGCATTGGAGGGGGGTGCAGAGGCGTTTCACCAGGATGTTGCCTGGGATGGAACATTTAAGCTATGAGGAGAGGTTGGATAGGCTTGGGTTGTTTTCGCTGGAGCAGAGAAGACTGAGGGGTGACCTGATCGAGGCGTACAAGATTATGAGGGGCATGGACGGGGTGGATAGGGAGCAGCTGTTCCCCTTAGTTGAAAGGTCAGTTACGAGGGGTCACAAGTTTAAGGTGAGGGGCGGGAGGTTTAAGGGGTACTTGAGGAAGAACCTTTTTTACCCAGAGGGTGGTGACAGTCTGGAATGCACTGCCTGGGAGGGTGGTAGAGGCGGGTTGCCTTACATCCTTTAAAAAGTACCTGGATGAGCACTTGGCACGTCATAACATTCAAGGCTATGGGCCAAGTGCTGGCAAATGGGATTCGGTAGACAGGTCAGGTGTTTTAATGCATCGGTGCAGACACGATGGGCCGAAGGTCCTCTTCTGCACTGTATTATTCTGTGATTCTGTGATTCATTTGCTACTCCTCAGATTCTGAAGCAGTCTGTGCCCACATGCAGCAAGACCTGGACAACATTCAGGCTTTGGCTGATAAGTGGCAAGTAACATTCATGCCACACAAGTGACAGGCAATGATCATCTCCAAGAAAAGAGTATCTAACCATCTACTGTTCACATTTAATGGCATTACCATTGCTGACTACACCACTATCAACATCCTGGGGGTTACCATTGACCAGAAACGGAACTGGACCAGCCACATAAATACTGTGGCTACAAGTGCAGGTCAGAGGCTGGGAATTCTGTGGTGACTAACTCGCCTCCTGACTCCCCAAAGCCTGTCCAACATCTAGAAGGCACAAGTCAGAAGTGTGATGGAATGCACTCCACTTGCCTGGATGAGTGCAGCTCAAGAAGCTCAGCACCATCCAGGACAAAGCAGCACGCTGGATCAGCAGCCCGTCCAGCACCTAAAACATTCACTCCCTCCACCACCGGCACACAGTGGCAGCAGTGTGCACCATATACAAGATGCACTGCTGCAACTCACCAAGGCCTCTTTGACAGCATCTTCCAAACCCATGACCTCTACCACCTAGAAGGAGAAGGGCAGCAGGTGCATGGGAACACCACCACCTGCAAGTTCCCCTCCAAGCCACACACCATCCTGACTTGGAACTATATCGCTATTTCTTCACTGTTGCTGGGTCAAAATCCTGGAACTCCCTTCCTAACAGCAGTGCGGGTGTACCTATACCAGTTGGACTGTCGCAGTTCAAGAAGGTGGCTCACCACCACCTTCTCAAGGGCAATTCGAGATGGGCAACAAAGCGACACTCACATCCCAAGAACAAATAATAAATAAGAATTACAGCTCCTCTGGACTCATCTTTTGTTTCTCTTCATGTCCCATAACCATATCTTTTTGTCTTGCAACATCATCCCTCTTGTTAGTTAATCTTTCCTGCCTATAACAGACCTTCCCTTTTGTTCTTCCTTCTCTCCCCACTTTCCCAGCCTCTGTACTTGCTCTAAAAGCCTATTCCAGCTCTAACTTTTTCCAGTTCTGACAAAAGGTTAATGACCTGAAATCATAACTCTGTTTCTCTCTCCATTACTTAGAGTGCAGGAACAGGCCATTCAGCCCAATCAATTCATGTTGTTGTTCCACACAAGCCTCCTCCCACCCTTCTTCAACTAACCCATCAACATATCCTTATATTCCTTTCTCCCTCATGTGCTTATCTAGCTTCCCCGTAAATGTATCTACATTATTCACCTCAACAACTCCTAGTGGTCGCAGGCTCCACATTCTAACCACTCTCTGGTTAAAGAAGTTTCTCCTGAATTAGCTAATGAATTACTTCATGGCTATTTTATGTTTAAGGCCCCTAGTTCTGGTCTCACCTAAAAGTGGAAACATCTTCTCTATGTCTACCTTATTAAACCCTTTCATAATCTTTAAGAGAAAAGAGCCTTAGCCTATCCAATCCTTCCTGTAGATATAAGCTCTCAGTTCTTGTATCATTCTAATAAATCTTTTTTGCACCTTCTCCAGTATTTCTATGTTGCACTTGAGAGGCAGAATTTAATGAGCCCCTGGGAGGCAGCCTGGTAGGTGGTGGTGGGGGGGCCCATGGAATAATGATGGAAGACAGGGCTTGGAATGCCCGTCACCTTCCCGTTGCATTGCAATTAAGTTGGGGGTGGGAAAGGCTGAAGATGACCTTCCCATGCAGAGGCCAACTGTGGCCCTTAATAATGATGATAATAATAATAACCACTAAGGGGCACCTGGGCCTCTTCCTGCCGCTGCTGGAATTACACCAGCAGGGGGGTGGGGAGCGGGTGGCGGGAGTCTCCGCCACGCAGGGAGGTCACCCTGTGAAATAAGGCAGCCTCACTGCAGGTTTGGAGTGGGAAATCTGTGGCCCATGGATGGCCCCTGGCAGCAAAGAATGCCCCTGTGTGAACATCCCCATGTCTCAATGCCCGTTGGTCAGTCTGACTGGCTCCGGTGACCCCACCTCACTTACCTTAGATGGGCCTGGTCCCAGGCCTGGTGCAGTACCGGCAGCGGCCATCGCTCCCAGCGGCGCTGCCAATACTACTGAGCTGCTGGCCCTCTGATTCTCAGAGGCAGGATCCCTGTCCTTATAGGGACAGGTTTACATAGGTTTATAGGTTTCCCTTGCCTTTTCGGCCTGCCGCAGGAACCCCCATCAACTCGACTAAATTCAGCCCGATGCCTCTATGTTGCGAGACCTGCTGAGTATTTCTAGCATTAACTGCTTTCGGTCCCCTTTAGTTGTCAACTTGCTGTTTCTTGGAATTATACCAGTAGTCACGTGTGAAATAGGCCAAACTGTCCCTGTGCTTGTATCCTATTAAAAATAGGGGAAAGGCTCCCATTCGAAAATTGACCTAAGTCCACCAATTGTACTGGCAGTGCTGGTGACCCCAGCTTAATCCCATTTTCCCCATTATTGGAAAGGTGCAGCCTATGCCCAATAATTAACAGAAATTTGTCCCTTTTTTTAGCAGTGCTTAGACAAAAGGAAATTAAATAAAAAGTTGGCTAATTTTAAAACATCAAAGCTTAAAAAATATCAGCACCTAGGATATCCCAAAAATTGCAAGGCTATTAATTGTAAAACAAATATCGGTAAAATATTTTCATATCTGCATTTCTTTATCACTGTACTTTTCTGACACTACTTAGGTTTCTGTATTGTTGCTTCAGTAACATATAATCTTCTGAGTTAGCTACCATCTGAGGTTGGTTGCAAATTAAAACAGAATTTACTTATCATGGTGTTGGAGAGGTGAATGAAGAATAAGATTGGATAAACTGAACCAACTTTGAAATATATAAAAGGCTGTAGCAGGATGTTATCAAGCTATAAAGTCATCCAATACACTTCTGATAATTTGAACCATTGGAATACACTGTACACTTTTAAATTTTCCACATTTCATTATAATAGTGTAACAACTTGGCATGACAATTTTTGTGAGCTCATTATGGGAATTCAGTGCAAGAACAACTCTAATCCCTTTAAATCCACTCCAAATGCGTACATTCAGACAATAGTCACTGATCCAAAAAGCAAATTACTTTTGTTCCTGCCCATAACTTGCACCTTTTAAAAATCAGACTGTCGCTGCTCAATCCTTGCAGTGTCAGCTGTGGCTCAGTCGGTAGTACTGCTGTTTCTGTATTAGAGGCTCCAGATTCAAGTCCACTCCAGGACATGAGCATAGAAATCAAGGCTAACATGCCAATGCAGTACTGAGGAAGAGCTGTGTTGTTGGAGGTGCTGTCTTTCCAATGAAATGTTAAACCAAGGCCCTGTTTGCCCTTTTCGCGGATGCGAATGATCCCAAGGCACTATTATGATGAAGAGCAGGGGAGTAATTCCTGGTGTCCTCGCTAATATTTATCCCTCAATCAATATCACAGAAACAGATTATTTGGTCATCGTCACATTGCTGTTTGTAGTAGCTTGCTGTGTGCAAATTGGCCACTGTGTTTCTTACACTACAACAATGACTATACTTTCAAAGTACTTCACTGGCGGTAAAGCAATTTGGGACTTTATGTGGTCTTATAAGATGCTATATAAATGCAAGTCTTTCTTTTTTACTTGTTAAAATATTTTGTACACAGGCAGAATCATGGTTTGATCATAGAATGTCATCACTTACAAAATTACAACTCATATCCATGGGCTTAAAACTGGAGATCTGACCAGAAATCAGACTTTACTTCATTCTAATTTTCCTTCTTAGTCATAGAGAGATACAGCACCGAAACAGGCCCTTCGGCCTACCAAGTCCACGCTGACCATCAACCACCCATTTATACTAATTCTACATTAATTCCATTTTCCCCTCTCACATCCCCACCTTCCCTCAATTCTCATATCACCTACCTACACTAGGGGCAATTTTTTACAATAGCCAATTTCCCTATCAACCCACAAGTCTTTTGGCATGTGTGAGGAAACCAGAGCATCCAGAGGGGACCCACGCAGTAATAAGGAAAACTTGCAAACTCCACACAGGCAGTACCCAGAACCGAACCCAGGTTGCTGGAGCTGTGAGGCTGCAGTGCTAACCATTGCACCACTGTGTGCCACTATGCCACCCCGAAGCATTCTTCTTCAACCTGTTATACTCAAATCACACAACAGAGGGAACTATTACATTGGCGAACACATTTGACATTTCCATTATCAGTAGAACAGAATAATTTTTCCAATTTAGCACTCGCAGTGCAGAGGTTTACAGAATGGGAAGGCATATTAGAAATTAGGGGGCAGACCTGTTAGGTGGTGCCCTCCAGTACCAGCCAGAGTGTCCCGTATCACAGTCATCTGCTGCGCCCTCCACAACATGACAATGCCAAGAGGCCTGAAGATGGATGAAAAGGAGGAGCTGGACCGCCACTCCACCTTGGAGGAGGAAGAAGAGGAGGAAGAGCAAGAGAAATGACTCACTCAAGCAGTGGCCAGTAACCAGGCAGCAGAGGATGCCAGGTGACACCATCCCAGACCTCAGGGTGAACTGCAGGCTGGCATGGCAGCAAGAACCACAGTGATTCAGCAGCGCTTCACCTGATCGCCCCTGATGCCTTGCAACTAATGATCCCAAAACTCACCTTCCTGCGTAGAGAGCTACCATACCACTATGATCCATAACTGCGAGGTCCCATTACCAGCCATGAACATGGAGAATGAGAGTTCCTCCACCAACATTATCCAACATCAGAAGGCATGAGAATATAACATTCCCAGGGTCCCACATTCCCCCTCCCCACATCCACCCTACAATGCTACATCCTCATTCTGACATGAAACACCAATAAAACACACATCAGATTGATAACATGAACAAGTAATATTGTGACGACCCATTAAGTGAACTCAATAGCATGTCACCTTTCTTTTCCTACCACATCTATGGGATGCTCCCCCTCTGGCAGAGGATGAGGTGGAGGCAGCCTGCTCCCTAGTCTTTAACTCCAACTGAGATGCCCCTGGCTTCAGTCCTTGTCTTGGAGGTGCCAATGGGGACCCCTCCACAGGCTGCCGCGCCTGCGTCATTGCAGGGGCTGCCTCTGTCACAGGGCCTTGTCGCACAGATGGTTCCTGAGTCAGAGGGGGCGAGGGGCTGAAGGGTGACACCGGTGCCCGAGGGGTGGCTCTTTCATCTGCCATTGCAACCGTCTCAGCCCTTTCCTGGTGCCCTTGGATCTTGGATGAGGCCACCAACTGGGACGCAGCTGGCATCCACTCCGAGCATCTCTGTGCCATCAGTGACACTGAGAGATCGATGCTACAGAGTCTCACTCTTTCTGTGCATATCAGTGCGCTGCTCCTGCACCCACTCAGAGCGGTGCTGCAGTTGGCTCTCCAAGAGGTTGCCCAATCTCTCAATGGAGGAGCTCATACACTCAAAATCCCTGAGTCATGACAGAGCACATGTGCTGCATGGATTCTTCCATTGCCTGCCCATGGATCTTCAAGGCCTCAGGGAACTGACAAATAAGAACATACCTGCCTCCGGTCCTCAAGAAAGACCCTCCTTGTTTGTGACATCCGAGGCCCAGCATCTTTACCCAATGAAGCATTGCTGTGTTTGTCCTCCGTCCTCCAAGAGGGACTGCCCAAAGCTGACTCTACCTCACCTCCTCCTCATGTGTGATGTGAGGTTCACCCATTGCTCCCCTTTCTACACTACTCTGGGGCCCAAATGAGGTGAGTGTATCTGTGATGGTGGAAGGTGCCGAGGTATGATGTGATGGTGCTGGTTCCGTGGAGTTTTCCCCCGCCGAGGATGGTGGCACTGATTGGGCAGGTGTACCCAGTCTCCCCTCTGCAACTGGCCCTGTGTGAAACACAAGAAAATGGAAATGAGGACTCGTCCTACTCAACTGGTGCCCCAGCACAACCATCCCTCAGATGACAGCGATCTAAGATCCACAGCTCGCATTGGCCAGGTGTCTCCTCCATGTCCACCTCAAGAAAGAGCTATTCAATGGCCCTGATGCTCACGGCCCCCGATCTCGCAATCCCCCACCCAATGCTTCAGTGAAACCCTGGCGATCTCCAGTGCTGCCTCCTCAATTGCTCAAAGTGTGCAGTTAGGCCACTCCACTGCCCGTTCTGGCCATCTCTCAAGCATTGTGGGCTCTCTTCTCCTGCAGGGTGAGAGGAGAATGATTCATGAGTAGGCTGCCCTCCCTCATCTCTTGCAGCATGACAAACACATGGGCTGATGTTCCCCTCAGTGCTGCCCCACCTGACTGTTGTCCCATATGTGAGTATGGCTGCCATCTCAGTGTTGCGACTGTTCACTTGAACTGACAGTGTTAGAGAGAACTATGGGCATTCTGTGAGGGCAGCTTGTTGGCATACTGGTGCTTGAGAGTTGGTGACCAATCATCTGGGTGTCGCTGGCCACTCACCTTACCAAACCACAAGAGGTCATTGAATCTCTTCCTACATTGGACCCATGCCCTTCTAGTGAGTCCCCAGCTACTGACCTCCATGGCCACCTCCACCTCTTGGTCTCTCTGGGGCGGATGTCTCCTACTGGATGCCGGGACAAACACCTCTCTTCCTCTCTGACACTGTATCCATCAATACCTCAAGGGAGACATCACAAAATCATGCTGCTGCCCAGCGGCGCATGCCCATGTCAGCACTTGTGCTCTAATCTCCCTCCTGCTGCATACCTGCAGGAAATGACAAGCCCAGTCATGGCTGCCGCTTGCCTTTTAAAATCGCTGTCTATAACTCGGCCTTGTCTCCAGCACGTTTCCGGTGTCTCTAATTGGGCACTGGACCGGCCCCCACGCCAATTAGGCCCTTTACATTTGAAAATAGCAGTGCTGACGCAATGCAGGGTCGTGAACTGGAATTGTTCTGGGTGTCAGATTCCCGATCCCGGAATGAAAATCCAGGCCCCAGTCTCTGTAGTTCTGAGAAAATCCATCTCTTTTCAAATGCCACCAGACCTGCTCTATTTCCAGTATTTTATGTTTTCATTTCCAGATAAAGCAGTTGATGCTGATTAACGTCATTATTAAAAAAAGAGTAAAATTATGCCGAGGACTGGTTTATCCCTACATCACTATGCAAGCTATTTTCAGAAAAAAAATCAAGGGCCTTATTTTCAAAGCAAGATGAAAAATTTGAACACAAATTGTGTCCTGTAACCAGAGACAGAAGCTGACTTGCCAAAAAATGTCTTTCTCTACCTGTGAGCAAGGAGCCAGCTTCCACTAACCCTCTCGCCATAGTGCCCTACCACTAACCAGCTGGCAAAGATGTGAATCTGCTATAATGCACTGCGTTGGTACAGTCACACACTGTTACTGGGCCACTTGAATGATTCATTGTTTGCAGATGCCCATACAGAACAGAATTGCTGAAACAAGCCAAAAATTTATGTGAGCAAGTTGCTATTCAATTTTGTTTCAAATCTCAGACAACATCTTTATATTATTTCGGTGACAGGTTGGTATTCACACATTGATGATTAGACAAATGGAACACACCATGGTAAACAAATACAGCAACACAGACATGTTTTCAATTCATCCTGTAATATCCCATGAGGTAGGAAGAAGAAAAAAAATCTATATTGTCTGCTGAAAGCAAAAATAAACAAATATACTTTCAGGAGCAGCTGGCAGAATCCGGGTTTGTTTTAGGACTGCTGAACTGCAGCGCTGATTCATCCTGTAATAAGATGGTTCAATTGTGCTCTACTGATTACACATTCAGATTATCATATTCCACTGCAGTTGTTCTCAGAGGTCACTATGACCGAAGGGTTATTCTAAAGTACACAAGTTCATAAAAGAATACAGAAGAAAGATACTGCAGATGCTGGAAATCTGAGATAAAAACAGAAAATGCTGGAAATACTCAGCAGATCTGGGCACATCTGTGGAGAGAGTAACAGAGGAAAAAACTTGATTAAGCCCAATATTGGGTGTGGGAATCACTATGCATTATTACCCTGCACTCTATCCCACTGAAGCAGGCAGCACAGAAACTTGGTGCTGCCTGCTCATCAACATGATTGTCGTGTGCAGCCCAGTGTGAAATGTGCTGCTGACTGGTTGCAAGCTCAGCAGGGTTCCCAGCAGTGTGCATGGTGAGCACACCATATAGCTAGCCTGCACTTCTGAAAGGCAGTTTGCCCCTCTTAAAGGCGAGGTGCACTCAGGCTGCAGCAGCTGTTGGAACAGGGTTAGGAAAGCTTTAATGCAAGGAAGAGGACTGATAATGGTGCAGCAGAGCAGAGAGAGTGCTCCCAGACTCTCAGATGTGGTGCTGGAGGAATTGTTGATGGTGGTCGAAAGGAGGAGAGAGGCCATGTTTCCACATGTCGTCCTCAAGGCAGCTTGAGATGGGATTGGAGAAAGGGCATAAGGAACATAGCATCATCCTGAATGCTCTCGGCGACGCTGAATGCAATGGGTTCTGTCACAGCTGTACCCATAAGCCCATAATGTGGAGCACTGTCTCCGCCAGAGGGCATGGGTGAAGGGAATAGGGTTAAGTGGCCAGGGAGGTCAATTCCTGAAGTCTGACCCTGAGGACCTGCAGTGCCAGAAAAAGTTCAATGACCTCACAGGGGTGGTCAAAGTCAGTAAATGGATCTTCAATGACATCTCTTACCCACCGCACCACCAACCTCTCACACTGCTCAATGCACAAAAGTCCCATCACTCACCCACCAGCAATCAGGACTTATACCTAACATTCAGGTGTTTCACCATATCCTCATAAACTTATCAATGCTGCCAGTCTCATAACCACCTCTTGCAGCTTTCACACACCTCCAACTATTCAGACATGGCAGCACGTCACCCAAACACACTCACGGACATTCTTTCTTCTCTCTTGCAGGACAAGGTAGAGCATAACAGGAGGGAGCAGAGCAGAGCTGGAGGGTGGCAGGCATGCCTTCATCACCTGAGCCCTCTGGAGGCGACGGTGCTCCATATTAAGGGTATGGCTATGACAATGCCCACTGCATTCAGTGTCACCAAGAACGTTCAGGATGATGCTATGTTCCTGTCTTATGTCCTTTCTCAAATCGCACCTCTAGCTGCAGATGATGTGACCACGGATCTCTTGCTTTCCACTCCACCTCTCTTTCCTCACTCCAACCCTCCCCTTCTGCATGTATGCTTTCAGATACCCAACAACTGTCACTAAGCCAGCCACTGCAGCCGCATGAGGAAGGGTGAGAGCAGCACCAGACCTCTGATGAAAGTGCACCATCACTTGATCAGACACTTGCAGTCTCCAGCTCCGATACTGGCACTGTGCATACTTTAAAGGATGGTACAGATTCAGGATCAGCACATGACAAATCACCGGACACGAGTGGGCTGCAGTCAAGCTGTGGGGTGGAGGGGGGGTGGGTGGTGAGGGCCAAGGGGGGGTGGGGATAGGGCGTGCATCAGTTCACCAGAGGGCAGAGTCACACATGAGTTCTGCTACAGGGGACTCAGATGAGGTCTTTGATGGGGGCAAGCCAGATTTTGCGGTCACAGAGTTAACATTTCAGGTCGATGAGCAAAGCAGAGAACAGGCTGCCAGTCTCTCAGATGCATTATTGATAGAAGTCAAAAGGAGGAGAGAGACCATGGGCCAGATTTTCAAATCCCAGCGCGATTTGAAAATGGCGGTCCTGGAGGTCGTCTCTGGAACCCAATGCCTAAGGGATTGCACTTTTCAAGCTGAGGGTGGGGGGAGGGAGACAGTGGGATAGTGGTAATGTCACTGGACTAGTAGTTAATACTCTGGGGACATGGGTTCAAATCCCACCATGATCGCTGGTGGAATTCAAATTCAATTAATTAATTAAGAAAACTGAAAGCTAGTCTTAGTAATGGTGACCGTGAAACTACCATCGATTGTTGCAAAAACCCATCTGGTTCACTAACGTCCTTTCAGGAAGAGGGCAGACTTTCTCATTGGAAGATGACATGTATTGGATCTACGAGGATCTTATGCCAGGCCAAGCGCAGGACTTTTTTCATTTTGGAAGCGTGACGTACCTCTTTATTCTGCTGGCCCTCCATGGAGTTACCCATCATGGCTGTTGCCTGCCTTTGCCACTCACGCTCTGCAGGCAGCTCCTGCCTCCTGCAGATGTTCGGCGCCATGAATTGGCCACAAACTCGTCTTCTGCCCAATCAGGGCTGTAACATTTAAATATTGTACCGTGTTAGCAATGTAGCTGAGGTGTGGGGTGGGGATTCGGAAATTATTCGGGTGTCAGGTTCCTGACCACGTTTCGAAAATTCATTCCCATAATTTCCCCAGGGCACCAGGTGGCCAGTCAGAACTGTTCTGATGAAAGGTCATCGTTCATGAGAAAATAACCAGTTTAGCATAAAACCATATTTTCTAGTAATACTGGAAATGTATTTTCTGTTCAGGGTGCAGTGGTGTTACCCCAGAAGAGCACAAACACAGATCACATTGTACAAGCATAGGACAGAATTTGCAACATTTTCTAAGGTCCACTTGCTGGGACAGGGTATTTACATGTGAGTGAGATGTCCAGTTCAACAGCAGATTTTAAAAGTAGCAGCTGTGCATTAGTGGGGCGCTCACACATCTGAGAGTTGTCAATTACACTGTTGGAGAAACTGCATGCTGTGAATTGGAATAAAAGGCAGAATGGTGTATAAGGTGGAAGGTAGTGCAAGGGCCTGGGAAGATTGTCTGCTCCCTTTATGAGAACACATTAGAGGTCATTCTGAGAAAGAGGCAGGAAATAAGGGTCAGAGGGACAATTTCCTTAAATGTTTGTGGTCCCAGAACTGCTTGGGAAGTGGTAACAACAGAAGTGAATGCCTTTCACTTTTTTATTGGCACTGATCGAGAAAAAGTGTAATGTATTGAGGAAGTTTGTCATCTTACGTGTGCATGGAATATACCTGTTTTAAGGCTATGGTATGGCATGGCTGCAACACTCCCTTTCACCTTAACCAGTTGCATCCTGAGGATGCGAGGGCAGGGCCCAGATTTTGTGGTAGGAATAATGGTGAGGCTATCAGTGCTCATTGTTATTATGGAGTAAATCGGACAGCAACTTATAGCATCTGCACATGATAAATGTTGAAATCTGTTAGCTTCTGTCAAATGCGTTGCTCCTCCACAAGCTGTGATAGGTTCGGCATTAAAAAACATGTTTGCTGTGAAATTGCTGTACTTTTCCACTTGTTACCCAATAAGCACATCAAGAAAAGTAAGGTCTTGTCCATTCAGGTGTTAGTGAATTTTTAATGACATGCTGAGGTAGCAAGGAGCATTACATTAGGTAGTCACAAAGGGGAGGAACTGGGATATGAAACACTGGCAATGCACTTCTCAAGTAATGAATGATAGGAAATGAATTTTGATTTTGGGCAGAGAATTTAATTGCATATTTCTTTTGAAGAAATGAATGATGGCTCCTCTTTTCAGAGCATAATTATGCAACAATTAAGCACCATTATCATGCTGATACCTTTTTGGGTCTGTATAATAGGACAACACTAGACTTATCTAATCAGTACGATCTTGGCTTCAGCTTGCCCATGGCATTCTTTATTTATATCCATGTGGAGATGTGTACCTCATAACATTTCCTTTCAGCCTGGTTTGTAGGTTTCAGACTTGCATCATGAGTCAGGGGTCATGAGGTTATCTCGAGATCCTAGGATCCATTCAACTAATCTTGAAATTTAATTAATAATCCAATATTGACAATCACAGAACAAATGCATTGTGGCAGCTTCCAAGGTAACTGTCAACTGTTACTTACGAACATTATGTTAATTAAACGGAAACTCTTCCTATTCATAAATACCATTCCATTCTTGAACGTAGCCCGCTGACCACATGGGTCAAAGAGGTCCTTGGGAATATGGCCATCCAGAAATAGTGCAGAGCGTTCTCCTCTTGCTGGCTACTTTCTTATAGAGTCATAGAGAGATACAGCACTGAAACAGGCCCTTTGGCCCACCGAGTCTGTGCCGACCCATTTATACTATTCCTACATTAATCCCATATTCCCTACCACATCCCCCCCTTTGGAAAAAGTGACAAAGTTCTTTGCCCTGGAAAACTATGCCTCAGTGACCTGATTCCTACAGTGGTGCAATGAAGACTTGCTGATCTGACAGTTGCCAACCAAGGTAGGTTGGAAGAAGCCAGCTGGATAGAGGTTCAATGGAGTAGTGACCTTCACCATTATGGCCTTCTCAGTCATTTGAGATTGCCTCCATGTCGAGCGTACGTAGTGAAGACATGACCTTGGACACATCAAAATAACACTGGCAATTTTAGTAAGCCGTCTCTTTGTGTAATCACCAAAGATCAAACCACCTGAAAAGTAGGTGCAGCTACCTCTTCTCATGCCTCCTTATCTGAAGGCAAGAAGAACTGCATAGGAAAGCCAGGGGAAGATGGCACAACTGACAGTGAAACTGCCTTGTGTAATAATTGGTGAAAAAAGAAAATGAGAAAAAAGTAAAACGCAAATTAAAATTCTAAATGCGAAAAATAACAATGTACCAAACTACATGAAACAAAAGTAAACCAAAATTGCAAAACTTGCTGTCAGAAACTTGCTGCACACACTTTAAGAAACTCATGGCTAAAGGCCAGGAAGTGAGTTTGGAATTGTGTCTATTTTATACAGTCATTCAGCCATGGTGTAGAATTTCTGGAAAAACCATGCAAAAACAAGGGGAGAAAGCCCTATCCTCATTTAAATACTTTTCACGCCTTTATTGAGGTCTGTGGTGGAAGTGGTTTACAGACCACCAAACAGTAGTGGTAATGTACAGCATGGTATAAATCAAGAAATTAGAAGTGCATGTAGCAACAGCATTGCAGTAATCATGGGTGACTTCAATCTACATATATACTGAGTAAATCTAATGAGCGCCAATTCTGTGGAAGAAGAATTCCTGGAATGTGTCCAAGATGGAGCAATATGTTGAGGAACCAACTAGGGAGCAGGCTTTTTGGATCTTGTATTATGCAATGAGAAAGGGCTAATTAATAATCTGGTGGTAAAAGAACCTTTAAGGAAAAGTGACCATAATATCATAGAATTTTCCATTAAGTTTGAAAAAGATGTAGTTCAATCTGAAACTTGGGTCTTAAATCTAAACAAGGGCAACTATGAAGGTATGAGGAACAAGCTGGCTGTGATGGATTGGAAAAATACATTAAAAGGTTTGACGGTAGATAGGCAATGGCTAGTATTTAAAGAATTAATGCATGGTTTTCAAAAAACTTACATTCCTTTAAGGCAAAAGAACCCAATAGGGAAAGCAAGTCAGCCGTGACAAACAAAGGAAATTAAAGATGGTATTAGATCAAAGGGGGAGGCTTATAAATTTGCCAAAAAACGTCATAAGCTAGAGGATTGAGAGAATTTTAGAAACCAGCAAAGGAGGACCAAGAAATCGATAAAGAAATAGAAAATAGAATATGAATGCAAACTAGCAAGAAATGTAAATACAGATTGCAAAAGCTTCTGTAAGTACGCAAAAAGGAAAAAACAAAGTGAATACAAATGTACATCCAGGCAGGAGAATTTATAATGGGAAACAGAGAAATGGCAGAGAAGCTAAATAATTACTTTGTGTCTGTCTTCACGGAGGAACATACAAGAAGTCTCCCTGAAATAATGGAGATCCAAGGGTATAGTGAGAATGAGTAACTGAAAGAAATTGAGATGAGTAAAAAAGTAGTATTGGAGAAATTAATGGGACTGAAAGTTGACAAATCCTCGGGACTTGATGATCTTCACCCTACTGTGTTGAAAATGATGGCTACTGAGAGAGTGGATGCATTGGTGATCATCTTTCACAATTCTATAAATTCTGCAAAGGTGCCTGCAAATTGGAAGGTTGCAAATGTAACTCCACTGTTTAAGAAAGGAGGGAGAGCGAAAAAGGGAAACCACAGACCTGTTAGCCTGAAGTCGGTAGTAGGGAAAATACTGGAATCTATTATAAACAGTGTCATTATTGGACACATAGAAAATAATAACTGGGTAGAGTCAACATGGATTTATGAAGGGGAAATCATGTTTGACAAACTTGTTAGAGTTTTTTGAGGATGTTACGAGCAGAGTGGATAACGGGGAACCAGTAGATGTGATGTAGTTGGACTTTCAGAAGGCTTTTGATACAATCCCACATAGGAGGTTACGAAGCAAAACTAAAGTGCATAGGATTGGGGGTAATATACTAGCATGGATTGAGGATTGGGTAACACAGGCAAAAAACACAGAAGGAATAAAGGGGTCATTCTCAGGCTGGCAGGCTGTGACCAGTGGGGTACCGCAAGAATCAATGCTTGGGCTCCAGCTGTTCACAATCGATATCAATGATTTGGATGTGGGGACCAATTGTAATATTTCTAAGTTTGCGGATGACACAAAACTAGGTGGGAATGTGAGTTATGAGGAGGATGCAAAGAGGCTTCAAGGGGATTTGGACAGGCTGAGTGAGTGGGCAAGAATATGGCAGATGGAATATAATGTGGATAAGTGTGAGGTTATTCACTTTGGTAGGAGGAAGGAAGATGAACAGTATTTCTTAAATGGTGAGAGATCGGAAAGTGTTGATGTCCAAAAGGGACCTAGCATTGGTGAGGCCACACCTGGAATACTGTGTGCAGTTCTGGTCTACCTTGCCATAGAGGGAGTGCGGCAGAGGGTCACCAGACTAATTCCTGGGAATGATGGATTGTCCCATGAGGAGAGCTTGAGGAGACTGGGCATGTATTCTCTGGAGTTGAGAAGAATGAGAGGCGATCTCATAAAAAATTACAAACTTAATGCAAAAAATAATGGGTAGCACTTTTAAGACAATGATCGGTATTTTGAGATCTCCCCGTCACTGTTCCACAGTCGCAAACGAGCCATCAAGGCAGGCCAGTGAACACTTTCCCCTAGTATCTCTGAGCATCCTAGGTTCAAGTATGTTCTCTACAAACAGTAAGGAGTAAGAGTAGTGTACAGACAGATCCAGAAACAGTAATCAGTAAGAATAGTGTACAGACACACCCACAAACAGTAAGCGGTAAGAATAGTGTAGATACACCCACAAACAGTAAGGAGTAAGAATAGTGTACAGACACATCCACAAATAGTAAGGAGTAAGACTGGTGTACAGACACACCCACAAACAGTAAGGAGTAAGAATGGTGTACAGACACACCCACAAACAGTAAGCGGTAAGAATGGTGTACAGACACACCCACAAACAGTAAGGAGTAAGAATGGTGTACAGACACACGCATAAACAGTAAGGAGTAAGAATAGTGTACAGACACACCCACAAACAGTAAGGAGTAAGAATAGTGTACAGACACATCCACAAACAGTAAGGAGTAAGAATAGTGTACAGACACACGCACAAACAGTAAGTGGTAAGAATAGTGTACAGACACACTCACACACCCACAAACAGTAAGGAGTAAGAATAGTGTACAGACATACACACAAACAGTAAGCGGGAAGAATAGTGTACAGACACACCCACAAACAGTAAGGAGTAAGAATAGTGTACAGACACACCCACAAACAGTAAGGAGTAAGAATAGTGTACAGACACATCCACAAACAGTAAGGAGTAAGAATAGTGTACAGATAAACGCACAAACAGTAAGTGGTAAGAATAGTGTACAGACACACCCACAAACAGTAAGCGGTAAAAATAGTGTACAGACACACCCACAAACAGTAAGGAGCAAGAATAGTGTACAGACACACCCACAAACAGTAAGGAGTAAGAATAGTGTACAGACACATCCACAAACAGTAAGGAGTAAGAATAGTGTACAGACACACGCACAAACAGTAAGTGGTAAGAATGGTGTACAGACACACCCACAAACAGTAAGGAGTAAGAATAGTGTACAGACACACGCACAAACAGTAAGTGGTATGAATAGTGTACAGACATACCCACAAACAGTAAGGAGTAAGAATGGTGTACAGACACACGCATAAACAGTAAGGAGTAAGAATAGTGTACAGACACATCCACAAACAGTAAGGAGTAAGAATAGTGTACAGACACACCCACAAACAGTAAGGAGTAAGAATAGTGTACAGACACATCCACAAACAGTAAGGAGTAAGAATAGTGTACAGACACACGCACAAACAGTAAGTGGTAAGAATGGTGTACAGACACACCCACAAACAGTAAGGAGTAAGAATAGTGTACAGACACACGCACAAACAGTAAGTGGTATGAATAGTGTACAGACACATCCACAAACAGTAAGGAGTAAGAATAGTGTACAGACACACCCACAAACAGTAAGGAGTAAGAATGGTGTACAGACACACCCACAAACAGTAAGGAGTACGAATGGTGTACAGACACATCCACAAACAGTAAGGAGTAAGAATAGTGTGCAAATACATCCACAAACAGTAAGGAGTAAGAATAGTGTACAGACACATCCACAAACAGTAAGGAGTAAGAATAGTGTACAGACGCACCCACAAACAGTAAGGAGTAAGAATAGTGTACAGACACACCCCACAAACAGTAAGGAGTAAGAATAGTGTGCAAACACATCCACAAATAGTAAGGAGTAAGAATAGTGTACAGACACATCCACAAACAGTAAGGAGTAAGAATAGTGTACAGACACACCCACAAACAGTAAGGAGTAAGAATAGTGTGCAAACACATCCACAAATAGTAAGGAGTAAGAATAGTGTACAGACACATCCACAAACAGTAAGGAGTAAGAATAGTGTACAGACACACCCACAAACAGTAAGGAGTAAGAATAGTGTACAGACACATCCACAAACAGTAAGGAGTAAGAACAGTGTACAGACACACTCACACACTCACAAACAGTAAGGAGTAAGAATAGTGTACAGACACATCCACAAACAGTAAGGAGTAAGAATAGTGTACAGACACATCCACAAACAGTAAGGAGTAAGAATAGTGTACAGACACATCCACAAACAGTAAGGAGTAAGAATAGTGTACAAACACATCCACAAACAGTAAGGAGTAAGAATAGTGTACAGTCACATCCACAAACAGTAAGGAGTAAGAATAGTATACAGACACACTCACAAACAGTAAGGAGTAAGAATAGTGTGCAAACACATCCACAAATAGTAAGGAGTAAGAACAGTGTACAGACACATCCACAAACAGAAAGGAGTAAGAACAGTGTACAGACACACTCACAAACAGTAAGGAGTAAGAATAATGTGCAAACACATCCACAAATAGTAAGGAGTAAGAATAGTGTACAAACACATCCACAAACAGTAAGGAGTAAGAATAGTGTACAGACACACTCACAAACAGTAAGGAGTAAGAATAATGTGCAAACACATCCACAAATAGTAAGGAGTAAGAATAGTGTACAAACACATCCACAAACAGTAAGGAGTAAGAATAGTGTACAGTCACATCCACAAACAGTAAGGAGTAAGAATAGTGTACAGACACATCCACGAACAGTAAGGAGTATATATTAATGATTTGGACTTAAATGTGGGAGGAATGATTGGGAAATTTGAAGGTGACACAAAAATTGGATGTGTCGTAGATATTGAAGAGGATTGCCTCAGACTCCTGAATTATATCAACTGGTTTGGACGAGGGGGCAGAAATGTGGTAAATGGAATTCAATCCCGAGAAGTGTGAGGTAATGCATTCCGGGAGGGAAAACAAAGCAAGGATATACGTAATAAACAAGAGAATATTGAGAGGGGTGGAGGAAGTGAGAGACCTTGTAGTGCATGTCCACATGTCCCGGAAGGTGGCAGGAGAGGTAAATAAAGTGGTGAAGAAGCCATATGGAATGCTTTCCTTTATTGGCTGCGGTATAGAATATAAAAGCAGCAATGGTATGCTGGAACTGTATAAAACGCTGGTTAGGCCACAGCTGGAGTATTGCGTACAGTTCTGGTCACCACATTACCGGAAGGACATAATTGCTCTGGAGAGAGTACAGAGGAGATTTACAAGAATGATGTCAGGGCTTGAAAATTGCAGCTACAAGGAAAGATTGTACAGGTTAGCGTTGTTTTCCTTGGAACAGAGAAGGCTGAGCGGTGACTTAATTGTGAGGTGACAAAATTATGAGGGGCCCTGGTTCAATGAAGAGTGCACGAGGGCATGCCAGGAGTAGCACCAGGCATACCTCAAAATGAAGTGTCAACCTGGTGAAGCGACAACCCAGGACGACTTGCATGCCAAACGGCATAAGCAGCATGCGACAGACAGAGCTAAGCAATCCCATAATCAACGGATAAGATCTAAGCTCTGCAGTCCTGCCACATCCAGTTGTGAATGGCAGTGCACAATTAAACAACTAACTGGAGGAGATGGCTCCACAAATATCTCCATCCTCAATGATGGGGAAGCAGAGCACATCAGTGCAAAAGATAAGGCTGAATCATTTGCAACAATCTTTAGCCAGGAGTGCCAAGTGGATGATCCATCTTGGCCTCCTCCTGAAGTCCCCAGAATCACAGATGCCAATTCGATTCACTCACGTGTTATCCAGAAATGACTGATGGCACTGGATACTGCAAAAGCTATGGGCCCTGACAACATTCCGGCAATAGTACTGAAGACCTGTGCTGCAGAACTTGCCACGCCCCTAGCCAAGCTGTTCCAGTACAGCTACATCACTGGCATCTACCTGGCAATGTGGAAAATTGCCCAGCTATGTCCTGTACACAAAAAGCAGGACAAGTCCAACCAGCCACTTACCGCCCCATCAGTCTACTCTCGATCATCAGTAAAGTGATGGAAGGTGTCAACAGTGCTATCAAGCATCACTTGCTTAGCAAAAACCTGCTCAGTGATGCTCGGTTTGGGTTCCGCCAAGGCCACTCAGCTCCTAACCTGATTACAGCCTTGGTTCAAACATGGACAAAAGAGCTGAATTCAAGAGGTGAGGTGAGAGTGACTGCCCTTGACATCAAGTCAGCATTTGATAGAGTATGGCATCAAGGAGCCCTAGCAAAACTGGAGTCAATGGGAATCAGGGGAAAACTCTCTGCTAGATGGTGTCGTACCTATCACAAAAAACGATGGTTGTGGTTGTTGGAGGTCAATCATCTCAGCTGCAGGATATCACTGCAGGAGTTCCTCAGGGTAGTGTCCTAGGCCCAACCATCTTCAGCTGCTTCATCAATGACTTTCCTTCAATCATAAGGGCAGAAGTGGGAATGTTCATTGATAATTGCATAATGTTCAGTACCATTTGCAACTCCTCAGACACTGAAGTGGTCTGTGTAGAAATATAACAAGACCTGGACAATATCCAGGCTTGGACTGATAAGTGGCAAGTAACATTTGCGCCACACAAATGCCGGGCAATGACCATCTCCAACAAGAGAGAATCTAACCATCTCCCCTTGACACTCAATGGCATTATGATCACTGAATCCCCCACTATCAACATCCTGGGGGTTATCATTGATCAGAAACAGAACTGGAGTAGCCATATAAATACCGTGGCTACAAAAGCAGGTCAGAGGCTGGAAATCCTGCGGCGAGTAACTTATCTCCTGACTCCCCAAAGCCTGTCCACCATCTACAAGGCACAAATGAGGAGTGTGATGGAATACTCTTCACTTGCCTGGATGGGTGCAACTTCAACAACTCTCATGAAGCTCGACACCATCCAGGATAAAGCAGCCCGCTTGACTGGCACCCCATCCACAAACATTCACTCCCTCCACCACTGACACACAGCGGCAGTACTGTGTACCATCTACAAGATGCACTGCAACAACGCACCAAGGGTCCTTAGATGCACCTTACAAACTCATGACATCTACCACCTAGAAGGACAAGGGCAGCAAATTCACGGGAACACCACTCCCTGCAAGTTCCCCTTCAAGTCACACACAATTCTGACTTGGAAACATATCGATGTTCCTTCACTGTTGCTGGGTCAAAATCATTGAACTCCCTTCCTAACAACACTGTGGGTGTACCAACACCACTTGGGCTGCAGCGGTTCAAGAAGGCAGCTCACCACCACCTTCTCCAGGGCAATTTGTGATGGGCAATAAATGCTGGCCTAGCCAGCAATGCCCATTTCCCATGAATGAATAAAAAAAAGATAGAGTAGACATGAACCACCTGTTACCGCTAGTGGAGAGGTCAATTACTTGGGGCACAGATTTAAGGTGATTGGTAGAAGGACTAGAGGGGACAGGAGGAAAAACGTTTTCACCCAGAAGGTGGTGAGTGTCTGGAATTCACTGCCCGGCTCGGTGGTGCAGGCAGAAACCCTCAACGTTTTTAAAAGGTACCTGGACCTGCACCTGAAGTGCTGTAACCTGCAAAGCTACGGATGAGGTGCTGGAAGGTGGGATTTTAAGCTGGGCAGACATGATAGGCTGAATGGCCTTTTCTGTGCCGTAATTTTTCTATGGTTCTCTGGTTCTATAGTTAAGAATAGTGTACAAACACGTCCACAAACAATAAGAGGTAAGTATAGTGTACCAACATATTAGAGATCATAAAGTCCTAGCACAGAAAGTGTGAGCACAATTGGGAGGACCAGGGGAATAAGTTACAGGTGAATAATTCGCCAATCACATACAGAAAATTAGTTGGGAATAGGCTAGTTGAGGTGATAGGCAAAAGGGATGACCTAAGTTCAGGAAACCAGGATGCAGAAGTAGTTTGGGTAGAGATGAGAAATCATAAAGGCAAGAAGTCACTTGTGGGAGTGGTGTACAGGCCACCTAACAGCAACCACATGGTAGAACGGTGTATAAAGGAAGAAATAATGGGAACTTGTCAGAAAGGTGTAGCGATAATCATGGGGAAATTTAATCTACATATAGACTGGAAAATCAGATGGGCAAATTTAGCCTCGATGAGGAGTTCATAGAATGTTTTTGGGATAGTTTCTTAGAACAGTACATTCTGGAGCAAACCAGAGAACAGGCTATACTAGACCTGGTACTGTGCAATGATAGGATTAATTAATGACCTCATAGTGCTTTCACCCCTAGGCAGCAGCGATCATAATATGATTGAATATTACATTCAGTTTGAGGGAGAGAAGACTGGGCCTAAGACTAGTATTTTAAACTTAGATATGGGCAATCATGAGGGCATGAAAGCAGAGCTAGCTAAAATTAACTGGCAAAGTAGGTTAAGAGATAGGTCAATAGAGATGCCGTGGCAGACATTTAAGGGGATTTTACAGAATACACGGAGTAGATGCAAAAGTAGGGAGGTTATGTTTCAGTTATACAGGGCATTGGTGAGACCACATCTGAAGTAATGTGTACTGTATTGGTCTCCCTATTTAAGGAAGGATGTAAATATGTTGGAAGCAGTTCAGAGAAGGTTTACTAGACTAATACCTGGAATGGGCGGGCTGTCTTATGAGGAATGGTTGGACAGGCTAGGCTTGTATCCACTGGAGTTTAGAAGAGTAAGAGACTACTTGATTGAAAGATATAAGATCCTTAGGGGTCGTGTCAGGGTGGATGTGGAAAGGATGTTCCCCGTTGTGGGAGAATCTGGAACTAGGGGTCGCTATTTAAAAATAAGGGGTTGCCCAATTAAGACCGAGATGAGGAGAAATTTTTTCTCTCAGAGTGTCGTGAGTCTTGGAACTCTCTTCCTCAAAAGGCAGTGGAAGCAGAGTCTTTCAATATTTTTAAGGCTGAGGTAGATAGATTTTTGATAAGCAAGGGGGTGAAAGGTTATCGGGGGTAGGCGGGAATGTGGAGTTCAGGTTACAATCAGATCTTGTTGAATAGCAGAGCAGGCTCGCGGGGCTGAGTGGCCTACTCCTGCTCCTAATACGTATGGCTGTACGTATGTTCGTAGCTGTCTTGGTGAGAATAAATGACACCATTAAGTGCTGTAGAAAGTGTGTGATGCAGGTGTATATGAGGTTAAAAATCTGTGGGGGAGGCAATCGCACAGTCCAGTGTAAATGCCAGCATGTGACTGTCAGGAACCTCAGCCACTGTCCCTGCTAAAGGTCGCAGGGTCAAGGGCAGGCACCCTAATTTTTATCTCTCTTGCTGGTGCCATTTGAGGTGCTCACCAGTTCTAGGAAGCTGTGATTCCTGGTTGAAGTCAGTCTTCTTCGTGTTGGAGGTACAGGGATACCCTGGAAAGAATATTTTGGGATGGGGATTTTTGGCCTCACTATTTTTGCTACATTAATTTGTGGATGCTCTGTGGCACCTCCTATAGTAAACAAAGGATCTGTTTTTCCATAGGAATGGGGATGTTATCAGTACTCATTGTATTATCTGGGCACTGACTTATTGCGATCAAATAAGTGAAAGTGCATTTTAATTTCAAGATGCTCTGGGATTTTTACACGAGTTTTAACCATTGACTTTTCTTATTCTGTGTCGTTTTGTAAGACAACTATGAACGAGTGGGTTCGATTATTAGAAAAAGAAAAACACTGTAAATGTTGGAAATCAGGTGTGTATCCTGCATCAGAACCCTTGCTTATTAACTGCTGCTTTTCCTACAAATTCAATTTCAATCCCTTACTTATTTTTGAAAGCAAAGGATACACAGCAAGATGAGGGACGATGTACCAGGGTGCAGATAGATACCAAGGGCTGGAAATTTTGTTGTCCCGCCGCCTGGTGTGGTGGCAAATGCTGAAAATGGTGGCTGCCCCGCACAGGACCCACGCCACCGCGATTACGTGGCGGGCAGTCACTCAACATATTGACGGCATCACCTAATGCAAGAGCAGGCGCTGGTGCCATTTTTCAAAGTCTGCCAGCCCTGCAAACAGTTCAACATAATGCAGAGTTGACCCAATTCCCACCTTCCCCGTACAAATCATGTAGCGTTGACCCCTTCCCCCACCTTGGTGGCATCAGGTTCTCCGGGACAGGAAAGTGAAGGTGCGTGAATGCCGCATGACGAGCTCAGGATTGGGAACTGAAGGTAAGATCGTGGTGAATTAAATTTAAATTTATGCAGAAAGGTATTTTCAATATTTAAAGTCGGGTCCCGTCGCAGAGCGGTGGAGGTGCCGTCATGGAGCTTCGCAGCTGCTGGGTAGATCAGGCCCGGCAATCCCGGCATCGGGCTCTGTGGCGGTTGCTGCCGCCCCGATTCTCTGGCCCCCACCACCACAGAACCCGATGTCGCTCTCAGAACAAAATCCAGCCCCATGAGTGCAGCAGCTGTGGGATCTTGAAGGAAAGGTGTGTCGGGGGGATCCTAGGCTTAGGCCGCATTGGGTGTTTATGTAGTCTTAGTAGAACTTGAATGGGAGCACTGTAGTTTGGCAGGAGTGAGCTGAGATTGCTGAGATTTTTCAGGACTGTAGAGGTCCTGTATTCAAGAGCACAAGGGGTTTTAGTATACCTTGGGAGGGGTGAGGAGCGGGCATCGCTGGTTTTGCTTGGGTTTGGCAGAAGTAGTTAAGGTTGTGTGGTCTGGGGACACAGGCATGAGGTTCTTGAAGATTAGATGGGGTGAGATGATTTGGTAAATATGAGGGGCCCCTCAGTTTAAAAGCACTGGTGGGAGTTCCGCGATGTGAGAGCACAAGGAGCGAGTTTAAGGCATCTAAGAACACAGGAGAGGGAGGTGCTGGAAATTTGGAATATTGGAGTGGAGTCTGGGGCTCTGCAACCAATGAAGATATGTTGTCAGTTTGGGAACAATGTGGAAGAGTTTTTCTGGAAATGTTGAGCATTGGCAGCGGATCCTGGGTTATGCAGGGGTTGGCATTCTGAGGTGTGAGTGCGAAATGAGAGGTCTCCCAGGGTGTAAAAGTACTGGCATGGGAGCTTGGAATCTATGAGCAAGGTGTAAATGGGAGAGAGGAACTTGTAACAATCTCTATCATGAGGGGAAAGGTGCTGGAGAAACTGATGGGACTAAAGACAGACAAGTCGTCAGGACCTGATGGCCTGCATCCAAGAGTTTTAAAAGAAGTGGCTGCAGAGATAGTGGAGGCATTGGTCATAATATACCAAAACTCACTGGATTCCGGTAGGGTACCAGTGGATTGGAAAACCACTAATGTGACAGCCCTGTTCAAGAAAGGAAGGAGACAGAAAGCAGAAAACTACAGACCAATTAGCTTAACATCAGTCATTGGGAAAATGCTAGAATCCATTACTAAGGAAGAAATAGCAGGACATTTAGAAAAACATAATGCAATCAAACAGAGTCAACATGGTTTTATGAAAGGGAAATCATGTTTGACAAATTTGTTAAAGTTCTTTGAGGATATAACAAGCAGAGTGGATAAAGGGGAACCAGTAGATGTGGTGTATTTGAATTTTCAGAAGGCATTTCATAAGATGCCACATAAAAGGTTAATGCACAAAATAAGAGCTCAGGGCATTGGGGGTAATATACTGGCATGGATGGAGGACTGGCTAACACACAGATGGCAGAGAGTCGGGATCAATGGGTCTTTTTCAGGTTGGAAAACCGAAACTAATGGGGTGTCAGAAGGATCGGTCCTCGGGCCGCAACTATTTACGATCTATATTAATGACTTAGAGGAAGGGACAGAGTGTAGTGTATCCAAATTTGCTGAGGATACAAAAATAGGTGGCAAGGCATGTTGTGATGAGGACACAAAGAATCTGCAAAGGGATATAGATAGGTTAAGCGAGTGGGCAAAAACTTGGCAGATGGAGTTCAATGTGGGAAAGTGTGAGGTAATCCACTTTGGTAGGAAGAATAAAAAGGCAGATTATTATGTAGATGGAGAAAGACTACAAAATACTGCAGTACGGAGGGATCTGGGTGTTCTTGTACATGAAACACAAAAGGTTAGCATGCAGGTGCAGCAAGTAATTAGGAAGGCAAGTGGAATTTTGGCCTTTATTTGGTCCCCATATTTAAAGAAGGATATAGTAGCATTGGAAGCAGTTCAGAAAAGGTTCACTAGGCTGATTCCTGGGATGAAGGGGCTGTCTTATCAAGAACTGCTGAACAGGTTAGGCCTTTATTCATTGGAGTTTAGTAGAATGAGAGGTGATCTTAAAGAAACATATAAGATTTTAAGGGGGCTTGACAGGGTAGATGTTGAGAAGATGTTTCCACTAGTGGGGGAATCTCAAACTGGGGGACATAGTTACAGAATAAGGGGGCACACATTTAAAACTGAGATGCGAAGGAATTTCTTCTTTCAGAGGGTGGTGAATCTGTGGAATTCTCTGCCTCAGAGAGTTGTGGAGGCTAAGTCACTAAATGTATTTAAGGAGGAGGTAGATAGATTTTTGAAATCTCAGGGAGTTGAGGGTTAGGCGGAGTAGGCCTGAAAGAAGAGTTGAGGCCTGGAACAGCTCAGCCATTATCTTATTGAATGGCGGTGCAGGCTTGAGGGGCTGAATGGCCTACTCCTGCTCCTATTTCTTATGTTCTTATGAGTAGCAGAGAGAAGTTCTGGGATCTGAGCGCATTGAGGAGGTGGAACCTTGGGTTGATATTGGAATTGGTGTTCAATGCGCATTGGGAAGAGGGCCCAAATAAGCTCCTGGTGCAGCTTGCCTGCTTAACGCTGGCCAACAGCGTGTTGCTTCGGCCACCAACAAGGTACTTGCAGGGCGGTCACAATTGCAGAGGAAACCGTGTTCTGGAGTCGTTCCTCCTCTTCTGGGTCTCACAAAAAATAATTTCACACTTGGCTGGCTTACTACACCTTCGTCTCCCCTGGACATATGGAACTTGATTTGTATATTGAAATGGATCTGAAACAGGCAGGCGTTTTGTGTACTCGTCAGTTGGCCCAATTCAAAATGTCACAGCTGCATTATCAGTGGGCTACTGACCTCATTTTGAGGTAGTTATGTTCCGTTAACGCCAGACCTAGAGAGTGAAAATTAGCTCCCTATAATGGGGTGTGAATCCACAACCTTCTGACTCAGGAAAGTGGAAGTTGAATTAATTCTGCTTCAGGCTCTGTAAGTGCCTTCATAATCTAATCAGTAACTTAAAGCCCCCAGCGTGTTAACATCCGTAGCACTTAAAGCAGCCAGAAGTGCTGCACAAAGAACAGCCAGGCGCTGTGTAAATGACTACTGGCAACACCTATGCAGTCATATTCGGCTGGCCCCTGACACCGGAAACATCAGAGGAATGTATGATGGCATTACGAGAGCTTTTGGGCCAACCATCAAGAAGATCGCCCCCCTCAAATCTAAATCAGGGGACACAATCACTGACCAACGCAAGCAAATGGACCGCTGGGTGGAGCACTACCTAGAACTGTACTCCAGGGAGAACGTTGTCACTGAGACCGCCCTCAATGCAGCCCAGTCTCTGCCAGTCATGGATGAGCTGGACGTACAGCCAACAAAATCGGAACTCAGTGATGCCATTGATTCTCTAGCCAGCGGAAAAGCCCCAGGGAAGGACGGCATTACCCCTGAATTAATCAAGAGTGCCAAGCCTGCTATACTTTCAGCACTCTACGAACTGCTTTGCCTGTGCTGGGACGAGGGAGCAGTACCACAGGACATGCGGGATGCCAATATCATCACCCTCTAGAAGAACAAGGGTAACCACGGTGACTGCAACAACTACCGTGCAATCTCCCTGCTCAGCATAGTGGGGAAAGTCTTCGCTCGAGTCGCTTTAAACAGGCTCCAGAAGCTGTCTGAGCATGTCTACCCTGAGGCACAGTGTGGCTTTCGAGCAGAGAGATCCACCATTGACATGCTGTTCTCCCTTCGCCGGCTACAGGAAAAATGCCGTGAACAACAGATGCCCCTCTACGTTGTTTTCATTGATCTCACCAAAGCCTTTGACCTCGTCAGCAGACGTGGTCTCTTCAGACTACTAGAAAAGATCGGATGTCCACCAAAGCTACTAAGTATCATCACCTCATTCCATGACAATATGAAAGGCACAATTCAGCATAGCAGCACCTCATCAGACCCCTTTCCTATCCTGAGTGGCGTGAAACAGGGCTGTGTTCTCGCATCTACACAGTTTGGGATCTTCTTCTCCCTGCTGCTCTCACATGCGTTCAAGTCTTCGGAAGAAGGAATTTTCCTCCACACAAGATCTGGTGGCAGGTTGTTCAACCTTGCCCATCTAAGAGCGAAGACCAAAGTACGGAAAGTCCTCATCTGGGAACTCCTCTTTGCTGACGATGCTGCTTTAACATCTCACACTGAAGAGTGTCTGCAGAGACTCATTGATAGGATTGCGGCTGCCTGCAACGAATTTGGCCCAACCATCAGCCTCAAGAAAACGAACATCGTGGGACAGGACGTCAGAAATGCTCTATCCATCAATATTGGCGACCACGCTCTGGAAGTGGTTCAAGAGTTCACCTACCTAGGCTCAACTATCACCAGTAACCTGTCTCTCGATGCAGAAATCAACAAGCGCATGGGAAAGGCTTCCACTGCTATGTCCAGACTGGCCAAGAGAGTGTGGGAAAATGGCGCACTAAAACGGAACACAAAAGTCCGAGTGTATCAAGCCTGTGTCCTCAGTACTTTGCCCTATGGCAGCGAGGCCTGGACAACGTATGTCAGCCAAGAGCGACGTCTCAATTCATTCCATCTTCGCTGCCTCCGGAGAATCCTTGGCATCAGGTGGCAGGACCGTATCTCCAACACAGAAGTCCTCGAGGCGGCCAACATCCCCAGCATATACACCCTACTGAGCCAGCGGCGCTTGAGATGGCTTGGCCATGTCAGCCGCATGGAAGATGGCAGGATCCCCAAGGACACATTGTATAGCGAGCTCGCCACTGGTATCAGACCCACCGGCCGTCCATGTCTCCGCTTTAAAGACGTCTGCAAACGCGACATGAAGTCCTGTGACATTGATCACAAGTCGTGGGAGTCAGTTGGCAGCGATTTCCAGAGCTGGCGGGCAGCCATAAAGGTGGGGCTAAAATGTGGCGAGTCGAAGAGACTTAGCAGTTGGCAGGAAAAAAGACAGAAGCGCAAGGGGAGAGCCAACTGTGTAACAGCCCCGACAACCAATTTTATCTGCAGCACCTGTGGAAGAGTCTGTCACTCTAGAATTGGCCTTTATAGCCACTGCTTCACAAACCACTGACCACCTCCAGGCGCTTACCCATTGTCTCTCAAGACAAGGAGGCCAAAGAAGAACTTAACAGACACTGTACAACATCTGGGCAGGGCTGGTCTCACCGGTTACCTTATTCTATTCCAAATTTGATCCTGATGATGTACTTAGACTGAATCAAAGAAAAATACCAAGACACAATATACAATTAAAATCAAGGGTGATCTCATTCTGCTTCCCAACAAACACTGAAAGCCTAAGGTAGCAATCTCCAAGATATACAAACCCACACAGTAGTTCCCACTGATTCCAGTCACTAGCTGCAGTTTTGGTCACTTATTCCTCTTGTCAGATATAAGGAGCAACAGCCAATCCAATTCATTACAGTCCCTACGCTGAAAAAATCTCATGGGGCTGGGGGTGCGGGGGAGAAGTTTCTGATTTTGTACGTCCAACTGGAATGCTCATTCGCCAGGAGCACATATCGGGAATTCTGCTATCGCTGCTCATGATGTTCCACCCAGAAATGATCAGAAAACACATGTAGTCAGACAATTATCCTTTTCGAACATGGGGGTAGGTATTGCAGCAGAGGCCAGCTGCTGGTAGCAACCACAGCAGTCTGGCAGAAAAAAATGTTTTAAGGGTCCGTCAGTTCTCTTTGCAATTAGGTCAAGCTGCTACACTATTACTTTTTATGCTTAGGTTTCATTCATATAACTATGAACAGCAACTAACTGGACCATTTTGGAAAAAAAATCTGCCTGTTCTGACCTCCATCATCAGCTTCGCTTTTAGCTTGAAAAGTGCAATCCAGGGTCTTACTGAAACTCAACCAGTAATGCCTTGAATTCAGTTACCAAAACTCAGCAATTTTTCCTGCTAGCTATACAATCTTGATTTTGTAATGATTGGTTGATGCTACTCCAGTATCAGCAGTGCAATGGTTTGTAGACTACTTTGAAAACAGCTTTCGGGTGTTTTTTATTACATTAATTTCAAGGTTGAATAGAACCATCTAGTGGCGAGAGATGGAAATGATTAAAAGAAACAGTATATGAAGAAGGGAGCTAATTATTTGGGAACAGTGCTCGACATATCTTGCAGACAATCTCCTCCCAATTACTGTTAAAATATGCTTCAAACAATCACAGGCCTTCCAGTGCATTTCCACCATAAATCAGGCATGCGTGCAGCAGAAAGCCCACAAATTAGGCCATGATGTAGATATGCCAGGTTATGATGAGAGCATCTTTAGGATTTTATTGGAGGTGGAATTCCCATTCATCCTAGACATCAGGCCGCATATCAATGGGGGGCATGGCTGAGGGAAGGGGCCTCAGCCAGGTGTTTCCTTGGTTCCAGCCTTGTTTTTGTCAGGGAACTATATGCCTAGTGAATGGAGGCATTCTGAATTCCTAGCTAGTGTAAGTGAATCCACAAGGAAGTGAGGGCTGTGAGGGGTGGGAGGGCAAGGTTCAGGACTGAGTCTGGACCTAGTTTCCCAAACAGACTGAAGACGTTCTGTAGCAGCTTGACCTCCTTGTGAAGGGTATTGATGGACACCCGATGTTTTTCTTTCAGTCAGACTGCTATGGTTGCCACTAGCAGCTGGCCTCTGCTACAATGGCTGCAATATTCTGATGAACATGTAAGATGTAGGGCTGGATTCTATAGACCCCTCGACGTCGGGATCCGTGGTGGGGGGGTGGGGCGCATGAAGATGGACCTCGACGCTGACAGGACCCGGCCCGATATTGCTGGTGGCGGTGAGGCCTCGTGGCAGTCCGCCTGCCGCTCGGGGAGGGGATCGCCATTTAAATATTTAAATAAATTAAATCACCTGAATTAACGAGTCTCCCATGACCTCCTGAAGTCCTGCCACGATCTTCACCCCGGCGGCCGGCACTGCCGCGCCTTCGGATCCCTGTCCGGGGAAATGAGGCGCAACACTGGTAGGGAGGAAGGAGGTATGTTTTGCAGTGCGGGAGTTGGGGGAACAGGGTCAAAGGAACATCATGGTTGTAGGGGATGGTGGGAAGGGTTACAGTTTAAAGTTTGTGAAGTTTGGGGAGGGGAGGGAAGGGCAAATAATTAATTTAAGTAATATTGGTGGGTGGGAAAGGGGCAAAATAAATGTATTTATATATTTTACTTCAATTTCACTTTAAATATTTAAATGTCCCAATAGGGCTGATAGTCCTTTAAAAATGGCGTCAGCACCTGTTCACAGGCAGCTGACACCATTGTTGGTGACAGACATCCTGCCCCCTCCATGTGATTGTGGGGGGGGGAGGGGTCTGGGGGGAGTGGTGGCCTGCCCTGGCTATTTAAATGAGACACTGCGCTTGGAGTTGCAGCAGCTCTTTGGTGTGCGGCCCGCCCCCTTGTAGAGTTCAGCCCATACTCAGTAGTATGGGTGCCTGCTAGTTTCATGCAGAACAGGGAACCTCCTCTTGCTCCTACATACTACTTAGCAATTTCAGCCTACTGTTTCTTGTGCAATATACCTATAATGTAATACATGAATCCATTTCTTCACTGTTGCTCCTTTCGAATTGCAGAGCAGTAGTAGAAAAGCTTCCCAGAAATACAGTGTAATAGAATTCTTGTGGGGCATTAGGCAGTGTGAAATCGCAAATACATTTTGCTGCAGGACAGTAGTTAAAGTGCAGCCTTGAGTTACTGCAAATCAGTGCATCTGCACAAGAATACAATTCAGCCACATAACTATCCATTTGGTTAGAGAGTACGATACCATTTGGAAAGATCAATCGTCATAGCTGACTTAACATGGGCCTAACCTGAGCAGCACATGTTCATTTCACAGCCACTTCCTGAACCTTGCCATCTCCAGTGGCCTCTCCTCTCTCATGGTCTCAATCAATGATGAGCCTATCTCTGATCGCTTCCCTGTATTCTTCACCACCCATCTCCCCTTACCCTCCTTCAAGCGCACTTCCTTCTGCATCCACCCCAGAAGAATTTCTTCTAAGTCATTTACAAATGTTCTCTTGACTTCCATACTGCTTAGCTTTTGGGCCTCCATTCAAGATAACTCTGCAGCTGCTGATTTGCTACACCACTCCCTCACCTACACTTTTGACATCCTTGTCCTCAGTAAAACTTTCCATCTCCTATTTAAGTAATTCCCTTGCTATGACCTCTTAAGTAACCTAAAGCATACTCAGTGCACAACTGGCTTAAGGATTCAGGGCCAGATCCAGCTTGACCACATCAATCTCTACCATACCTTGCTTTCCTCTGCCAAACTGGCCCATAACTCTAGGATTATTCTAGAGGGAATAGAAAGCCCAGGGCTTCATTTCTCCAATCACAATCATCTACTTAAAACCCCTCCCCCACCCCAGCACCTCAGTCAATGATTGCAAGGAGCTCATGGATTTCATCTATGTTCAGTCCCATTGCCAAGTAAGCTAAGCCTCCCTGTCCTGACCCCACCTTTCTTGTCTGACATTCAAATAACTTCCTCCAACTAAACAATGGGAAGACCAAAGCTATCATCTTCAGTTTCCCATACAAACCCGAGCCCCCTCAATGGCCATTGACTCAGGCTGAACCAGACTGTTTGCAAACTCATTGTCCTGTACGCCCCTGAGATTTGCTTCCAAAATTCGTATCCTCTCAATCATATGGACCACACCCATAACATCACATATCTGCAACTGAATCCTTCATTCAAGCCTTTGTCTCTTTCCTGTAAGCTCTTCAACATCTCGAAACAACTCTTGGCTTGCAGGACAAAGTGGTGCACAACATGAGGGAGGGGAACAGACCAGAACTGGAAGAGCTTCCCCTCATTTTAAATCCCCTAGTTAGTATGAACAGATCATGGAGAGATTGGAGGCATTCCCAAAGCTCAGGGTTAGTACCATACATTCTTTGTTACTAGCAGAAACCCACAAAACATTTGCAGTCAAATTAGCATCTTTTTTGTAACAATACTTCTTTAAATATAGGATTTCTAGTTATTCTTTCACCAAGTATTTTAACAGAATCAAAACATATCACTCTGGAAAAAGCTACATAAAGCTGTTCATGTGTCTAGAAATATAAATACAAATTTTGGCATGAGTCTGGCTTTGTGACATGTTCTCGTCATGGCATATGAAAGTCTACTTGAGAACTTGTTTTCTCTTGAGTTGAAAAAGCAGGTTTACATTTGATGGGCTCAACATTATTCGAGAAATAAACACTCTATTTCCTTGAAATCTGCCTGTTATAATTTCAGCATCTATCATCGAAGAACACAGCTTCCTAACTTCCAATCTTATTCCATGTCAAAGTTCTTGTTTAGGATTCAAGTTTCATAGCAACATTATCACTGCTCCTTCCTTGAGCCTAAGTGTGTGTGGTGGCATGCCCATTAGAGAGTATAGACTGTTATCATCATCTTTGTGTACAGAATCAACACTGATGTAATCTTTTAATTCACCTGATCCCTTTTCTAAAATGTTTTCATTCAAATCTAGTGAATCTTCATTTTTAGCACAAATAGCTTTTGAATAATAAGTTGTATCAAATAATTGTACCTGCCATTTTGCAACACTTAACTAATTCTATCGTATCATCCACCCCTCCCATGCCATCGCTCCCATGTCATCCTCTCCCTCTTATGCCATCCGAATCCCACTCCTCCAACCCTTCCATGCCATCCCCATCCTCCTCATCCTTCCTATCAATTGCATCCCATCCCTCACAGAAACAATGTCTCCAGTCTTGGGTAACTTTGTTGTTGGGCTTTCCTTACCTTCCGCTGTTTTTGTTCTCCACCAATACCACCCCCCCAACCCAAAATGTTGCTGCTGCACATGCCTCACACACTCCAGTCCTCTGCTTGCACCAGACATCACTCATCAAATAAACCACCACAGGTGCGCCCCTTAAGCTGACCAATTAAAATAGTCTGGACAGACAAAAACTGAGTATTATTATTATAGATTCTTTCTCCATGCATTCACTCACACCTGTACATTGCAATGCTTTTATTATGTAAACCTTGTTTCAGGGAGCGCACTTTAGCCACCATATATGTTCTTCTTCTGTTTCAATCAATGCCCCTAAAGAAGCAGCAGTGTAGCCCTGTAGCACCAATCATCGCATAACACTCAGCAGCACCCACTCCATACATAGTAAACAGCAGCAAAAGCATATCCAGTCTGCGAGATTTTGGTAGTAAGTTTAAAGTGTGCCCACCAAGTGAGTAACAGATCACCAATGAAAATAGGAGTATGTGGCAGAGAAGCAGAAACCTGCCAGCTGGTGCTACAGCTTATGTCCTTCCTCAGCTGCAGAGCTTTGCAGAGCCATTCAAATGAAATGGGGATTGCATTTAAAAGAGCGATGGTATCTGAATACCAACATTTTCTGTTGGCATTAGAGTGCGCCAAGTACCTGCAATGTCTGAGGGCAAGTATGGAAGGGACAAGTTCCTGTGCCTGTGCAATCATGCAAGACTACTTGCCTGAACTGCGGTATACCAAAGGAGCATATGGCAATTTCAGAATGGGAACCAAAGCATTTTCATTGATAATTCTGTCCATTAATATCAAGCATTGACAACAAAGGTAGTCTGTTATATAGGGTGTAGGTATCGCAAGCACATTGTCAAGATTTTTGTACACATTACTCACAATGACAAATGACACACAGGAAGATCAAGGATGCATTAGGCGATCAACGTTAGCAACAAGATTAGTATTTCAGTTGGATTGGGTGCAGAAGATAAGATATTCCACAACCAAAGTGCCAGGATATTATGAACAGAATATTTGCTGAAACAATTTGCAGTAAAGCTGTTCTTAAGGGATAGAACATATTTGGAATACTTCCTTTTATCATATATGCAAGTCGATACTGGATGACCTGTTTCTATTCCATCTTTATTGGGTTGATAAATACCTTAATCCCTTTGAAGAGCTTATAGTTTGAAAGCCTGTGTGCAAAATTAATATTGGTATTATAACAAACAATGCTTTTATTTGCATTTCATGGCAACTGAAACTTCTTAACATACATTGTGATTGTGAAATAGATTTTTCTCACAAAACAATTATTTTGCCAGCATTGTTTATCAGCTTCTAGAGAGGCAGGAATAAGGTTGTTTCTATGTCACATTTAATGGTCTCAGCAGTCCCGTTAACCTCTTAGCACATGATTTATTACTTACCCGGTATCTGGGATGAATGCCCATTGCCATAGCAACTCGAGCATACTGACTGATTGGTCGCTTGTAGCCAACTGCTGACGTAGACCTTTTCTTCATTTGGTGACTGGTAAAAAGAGAACAGAGATCATACAAGAATAGAATGATAAAGGCAAATGGCAGTTCTTAAAACTGCTCTGAAACCCAAAACCCCATGCATTTTAATGAAGATCTTTCAACATAAGGCTTTCACAATATGATTGGCATTGTAACAATAGCCATCAGATCTGAACTGATAGTACCTTTGCACTATAAAGTTAAAACTGCACTTTTCTTTCAAAAATAATTAATCAATGAAACAGTATCAATAAACTTCACTGTTAAAATGAACTCCTTGAGTTATGATGAAGGACCTGAAACATTAAATTGTCTGCTCACTCCAAAGATGCAGACGGACATGCTGAGTTGTACCAACATTTGCTGTTTTTGTACCAAAGCTACCCACGTGTGTTGCAACAACCTCTGGCACAGTAATTTGAGCCCACTCAAGAACAAACACACGTCAGGCTTCCCTTATTATTGAGCTGGCAAGCTCGAAACACCTAATGGGCATCCCCCAGCAGCTCGCCAGAGACGAGGGCTGGAATTTTACACCACACGAAAAGAGCAGGCTTGTAGTGGGGAGGGTGGGGGGGCGAATGGCATAAAATGGAGTGGGAGGCTGGGGGCCCTTCCCGACCCACTCCCGCCTCCACTGCCAATTTACTCGGGGCGACGGAGGCCAGAAATGGCCCACCTGCCCCAGGCCAGTCAAGGCCCTTAAGTGGCCAAGTATCTTCCATTTAATTGTCTCGGCTCGCCGCTACGGGTATTTTATGCTTGGCTGGCAGGCGGCTGAGGCCAAAGACTTGCAGGTTGATAGGTAAATTGGCCATTGGAAATTGCCCCTAGTATAGGTAGGTGGTAGATATAGGGACAGGTGGGGATGTGGTAGGAATATGGAGTTGGTGTAGGATTGGTGTGGCTGGGTGGTTGATGGTCGGCGCAGACTCGGTGGGCCTGTTTCGGTGCTGTATCTCTAAACTAAAAACCCGCCTGTTAAAACTAGGTGGCCTTCTGGCGGGCTGGGTGCCGCATGGAGGACTGCCCCCAAAGCCCCAACCACCCCCAATGCACAATACGCCACCACGCCCCCTCTAACCGAACCCCCTTGCCTCGCCGGGGCCCGAACAATTGCCCCCGGTGAGGCCCCATAAACCTATCTATTTTCCGGGGCTGGCCGTCATCTTCCTCCTGCAGCTGGGGGTATTCCCAGCAGAGGCCACCGCACCCAGTGGTGCTGCTGGAAATAAGAGCTGCCGGCTCGCTGATTGGCCAGCAGCTCCATTAAGCGAGACGTCCTGCCTCAATGAAATGGAAGTCCCACCCAAGACCAATTAAGGGCCTGGGGACCATAATATCTGGTCTGGATCCCCAGTCCCAGCGTAAGCGGGATCAGCACCGACTTTTCGGCCAGTGGACAGGTCCCCCCTGCCCACCATAAAATCCAGCCTGAGAACTCAAAGATCAGGCTACTGCAACACCAACAGCAGCCCTCAGGTAAGTTCTTAAAGGGGACTGGGCGGGAGGGTAGCAGTCAGCAGTGATCATGAGGGTAGAAAGGGTAGCAGTCAGCGGTGATCAAAAGGGATTGGGGCGCGTTGTTCCATTCAAGTCAATGGAAATGAAAAATATCAGGAGAGACGTGCAACAGGTGGTTGAATCGATATCATCCGTTTTACACTATCAAAATTACCCCCACTAAGTGTGAGATGATAATGGGAGAAGGCTGGATAATGTGAAAGAGCAGAGAGATTTGAGAGTTCAAGTTTACAAGGCATTAAAAGCATCACCTCAAATAGATAAGACGATTAAAAAAGCAAATACTGGATTTTATAGCCAGGTCTAGAATATAAACATTGAGATGTAATGGTGAATATACATAAACCTTTGTAAAATCACAGTTGGAGTACTGCACAAAATTTTGGGCTCCAAACAACAGGAAGAATATTGCGGCAACTGAGAAACTGTTTCCTGACATTTGGCTCCAGGTTGAATCAGGCCAATGGGATGAAAGCCTGATCTCTCTCATGGTTGATATGCATCCTGAGTGAAGTGGGTTCACACAGATTCAATCAAGTTGCTGGTAGTTATGACTCTATAACACACACATTCTATTATACCTGGTGCCAATTGGGAATTTGAAAAAGTCGCAGTGACTAACAAGCCCAACAGCTGCAAGTGCAGTATGGAACTCCGTTATTTAGATTTTAGAGAATGGCAAACCTCTGGAATCCAAAATTTGATGCAGAGAACGCTGGCAAAATGATTACCCAAAACATAATTTCAGTTCAGCAAACATCTGCGTAGCTTATTGACAATGAATTTAATTCGTATCAATTTAGGCTTATTTTGACTTATATTATAGAACAATGGAAAAATTATGGCACAGAAGGAGGCCATTCAGCCCATCGTATCTGCATCAGCTGAAAAATCTAGCCACCCAATCTAATCCCACCTTCCAGCACCTGGTGCATAGCCTCGCAGGTTACAGGACTTCAGGTCCATGTCCAGGTACCTTTTAAAAGAGTTGAGGGTTTCTGCCTCCACCACCGATCTGGGCAGTGAATTCCAGACACGCACCACCCTTTGGATGAAAAAGTTTTTCCTCATGTCCCCTCTAATCCTTCTACCAATCACCTTAAATCCGTGTTATTTTTAAACATAAGTTTAACGAATCCTGGGATAGAATTGCAAACACCACGGCCGAGATTTTATCTGGGCGACGGTAGTTTTGATGTCCGGCAAAAACGATGCTGAGACCCTTGCGTCGCCTCTTCTCTGGGAGGCTCACTGAATCAGGTGCCAATTAGGCACTTAACCAGACAGCAGTGGACCTTCCACAGGATCAAGGACCCTGGTGACAGAAGTCCCGCCCTCTGAGCAGCTCCATCGCGGAGGCGGTGGCTGCTGCCGGTGGAGAACCTACCGGTGGCCCAGGAGCGCCGCTGAACCCAGACCTAGATTTGTTTTGTTTTCGATGTTCAAAGATGCACTTAAAAATTACTGTTTGATTCGTGTTGCATTTCCACTTTCTTGACGCAAATACACCAGTCACACATACAAGATAGGTGAATCTAACAGGTGGGTTCTTTTATTGAAGATACTGACTTACATATAGCAATACTGGGATGGTAGGGGAACACATCTTATCTCTGTATCTGCCTTCAACAACTGCCTAGAGATCACATGGGTCTGTACATCATATGCTATCTGCTGATGGACAGCTGATTCAGACACACCCCTTAAAGTAACACCACAGCAATTAGCATTCCCTTAAATCACCAGCCTCTCAAGGAAACAATAGCTTGAACAATCAGATTGAATATTTGTTGCTATAAAAGCAGTTGTAGGGAAATGGGAGCCTGACAGGTATTTGAGGAAATTATAAATATTAGAAAAATTGTGTTTGCATACTGCTATTGATAAAATAGCTATTTTAGTTATTTTTAGCTAAATAAAGAACAATGCTTGTTTTTCCATGGTTGTATAAAGTTAATCTTCTAAAACAGCTAGAGTTCTTTTAGATAGCCATGTAATTATTATTTAGCACTTGTCTGATCTTCATTTCTCACAGGAATATAACGCAGGCAAACCACTATCTCTTAAATGATCCCAATTTCATTAATTTTAGGTTACCAGTTGAAGCAGAAGGGGATTTATCAGTGTGCATTGGTTATGAATTAAGTCATAGTGCTCATATCAATTACTGAGCATGGGTAACATTTTTCTATGCTTCAAAATATATAAAAATATTATTTGCTGCAAAAGGTGTTGTTTTCAGAATGATTATCCTAATTCTGCTTTCTTGGGCTCTTCTCACGCCAGTCACTGATTTCACAGTGTACTCCAAGTCTTACAGCACAAGACTGCAATTAGTCTTCAACTGCAGACTTCAAGAAAGTAGATTGCTAGGATCTGTCAGTCAAGCTTACAATTGGCTGCCCATTTTCTGTGTTGCAGAAATCCAGTAAGGAGCTTGCTCATAAAGGGTGATTTTAACTCTGCCTGCCTGGGGGGAGCCTGGCGGGCAGGCAGTAAGAACCAGTGGCCACCACTGATGTCCCATATGGATATCACACCGTCTTCAATTTCAGCCTGCTCTTTTGAGCAGGTGACAAGATCACCCACCTGAAGTCAGCGGAGTCCTTTATTAAATATCCAGGTTAGCATCCAATGATATCGTTGACCCCGATTACAATTGTAACTGTGGCCTGAGCTGGGAAGCTGTTGTTCCTTTCACACCAGGAAAAGAGAGGGGTAGGAGGATCCAGAACCTGAGAGACCATTTAATAAAGGTGTTTTTTTTCCCACTCATAGTGGGGGTGGGGGGGGTGGGGTGGGTGGGGAGGAGGAGGAGAAGGTGATCATTCCTCTGGTGGCCAGCTGCCACTTTCCACCTGTTTTGGGCAGGTAGCTGACCGCTGGCAAATTAAACCTTGTCACATATTCTACAAACCACTGAGATCAAGGGTACGTGACACTCACCTCTCCTCAACCTGATTCCTGCTCCTGGTTAAAATTGGGGCTATAATATAATTATATGATAATAATTAATATTATGATAATATATGACAGTATAATATGTACGCTGTTGACTGCCCAGCTCTACATCACCACAACCTCTCTCTACTCCTCCACTGTTGCTAAATTATCTGACTGCTTATCCAACATCCAGTACTGGATGAGCAGAAATTTCCTCCAATTAAATATTGGGAAGACTGAAGCCATTGTTTATCATCCCCGCCCCAAAGTCCGTTCCCTAACTACTGACTCAATCCCTCTCCCTGACAACAGTCTGAGATTAAACCAGTCTGTTTGCAATCTTGGTGTCAAATTTGATTCCGAAATGAGCCTCTGACCATATATTCGTGCCATCATTAAGACCACCTATTTCCACCTCTGTAGCATTGTTCACCTTCACCCCTGTTTCAGCTCATCTGCTGCTGAAACCCTCATTCATGCCTTCAGTACCTCTAGACTTGACTATTCTAATGCAGTCCTGGCTGGTCTCCCACATTTTACCCTCTGTAAACTTGAGGTGTCCAAAACTCTGCTGCCCATGTTCTAACTTGCAACAAATCCCGTTCACCTATCTACCCAGTGCTCATTGACCTACATTGGCTGCTGGTCAAGCAACGTCTTGATTTTAAAATTCTCATCCTTGTTTTCAAATCCCTTCATGGCCTCACCCTTCCCTATCTCTGTAATCTCCTCCAGCCCTACAATTCTCTGCGATATCTGTGTTCATCTAATTCTGACCCCTTGAGCATACCCGATTTTAATTGCTCCACCATTGGTGGCCATGTCTTCAGTTGCCTAGGACCTAAGCTCTGGAATACCCTCCTTACACCTCTCCACCTCTCCCTTTGCTTCTTTAACAGACTCCTTAAAGCATACCTCTTTGACCAAGCTTTTAATCATCTGACTGAATATCTTCGTATGTGGCTCGGTGTCATATTTTGTTTTATAACGCTCCCATGAATGGCCTTGGGACATTTTATTTTGTTAAACTTATAAATATAAGTTGTTGTTGCTGTTTTGGTTGAGGGAATATACATAATATTTATAATATATATATAGGACGTAGGATAGAGAGCAGGAGAAACCTTTTTATTTAGACGGTTGTGAGGTAATGGAATTCACTAGTTGAGTTAGTATTGAAGCCAAGATGTCAACATCTAAAGGTTACACAGAAACTTGAAGAAATGGGGGATTAGGGGTTACAAGAACATGGTGAGAAAATGGGATTAGGACTACTATTATTTGATGCATACTGGAACCTTTGGAGTAGGTTGTGCCTGAATTGAACATCTGCTCCAGCAGGAAAAGTTCCCCACCAGGAGAGTGAAGTTGGAAAAATTATCTCCAGGTTCTTACAACTGAAATTATAATTAAGATTAATGATAACATTTACTCTACTGGAAGTTTGGAATTTGCTTTCCTTTCTTACTTCAGCATTCCCTTATTCAGGATTATCTTTAAAAGCTTAAAGAGAACATGTTGTGTAGTGAATATTGTGTACAGTTTTGGTGTCCTTATCTGAGGAAGGATGTTCTTGCTATAGAGGGAGTGCAGCGAAGGTTTACCAGACTGATTCCTGGGATGGCGGGACTGACGTATGAGGAGAGATTGAGTCGGTTAGGATTATATTTGTTGGGAGTTCAGAAGAGTGAGGGAGGATTTCATAGAAACCTATAAAATTCTAACAGGACTTGATAGGGTAGATGCAGGAAGGATGTTCCCGATGGTGGGGGAGTCCAGAACCAGGGGGCATAGTCTAAGGATACGGGGTAAACCTTTCAGGACTGAGATGAGGAAAAATTTCTTCACCCAGACAGTGGTGAGCCTGTGGAATTCGCTACCACAGAAAGCAGTTGAGGCCAAAACATTGTATGTTTTCAAGAAGGAGTTAGATATAGCTCTTGGGGCAAAAGGGATCAAAGGATATGGGGGGAAAGTGGGAACAGGTTACTGAGTTGGATGATCAGCCATGATCATAATGAATGGCGGAGCAGGCTCGAAGGGCCGAATAGCCTACTCCTGCTCCTATTTTTCTATGTGTCTCTGTTCTGCTACCACATTATTTCCATGAACCACATCACACTTACTTTTCAGCAGGCACCAGAGGCAGGAATTTCCACTGATCCTCTTCACAGTCAAAACACAGCCGGTTCATGATCTTATTTTTCTCCTCAGGTGGAATAAAGTTTTCAATAATCAGGTACCTGAATAAGACAAAGGCATGAGATGAGCTGAAGAATGTTCTGAACTCTTTCCCCTTAGGTTGTACTGCATCAAACCTTGGGATAATTTTTATCACATTAATTATGGGATGCAGTAGATGTAGATGATAAAGTACTGATCACAGAGACAAAGGATAAATTACAACATATTTCAGCAAATATGTCAGCAAAACTTGCAACATGGATCAAAAATAAATGCGGAGAAGACAAAGGTAAACTACAAAGAAAGAGGACCCCCAACATCTGACCTTGGAGTGAATAACATGGACATTGAGCAAGTCAAAACAATTGTTTACTTCAACAGTTTAATAACATCAGATGGCTGAAGCAACGAAGAATTTAAACAGAGAATAACAATTGTAAAAGAGACATTTAACAGCATGAAAGTGTTTCTGTGCAGTGGTAAAATTAAGCTGGTGATAAGAAGTAGAATGCTTAAGTGTTATATGTGCTCAACAGCATGATACAGATGTGAAAACTGGACCTTGATTCCTGATGTAAGAAGACTTGAGGCATTTGAATTATGATGCTACAGACACAGATTGAAAATTAGTTGGAACAAGAAGAATGAGAAGATCCTTGAGCTAGAAGAAAAGAAAGAAATATGACACACTGTGGGGCACATCATTCAGGAGTCACAACAAAAGTTGTTGGCGTTGTTAATATCTAGAAGAGGTGGAGATAATAGATCAAGAGGTAGGAAGCAATAACACAGTGGCTGGATTACAAAATAAATAATCAGTATAGCCATTCAGCATCTTTGCTCATCCATTCAGAATGCCCCCAAGGTCTTCACTGCTTCATCTGGCTATTTCTAAAATATTCCAATTTTATTGCCTCCATTATTCTACTTGGAAATCCATTTCATGTGTTATCAACTTTTTGTGTCAGAGAGCTTTCTGATCTAAGTCCTAAATTTGCCTTTTACTAATTTGACCTTGTGTGTCTCTTTATTGTACACTTGCAATTTAGTTTGAAGTAACTTTCTGTATGTATCTTTCCATGCCATTTATTACCTTATGTGTCTCTCTGTAAGATCAATTCTCAGGTGCCAGTTCCCTGGCTCCAACCCATTTGACCCCCGCAGGGAAAATCCTGCCCTAGAGATCATTTTTCTGGCTCTTTTCCATACTGCCTCCAAATTTTGAATATCTTCCTTGTGTCCTGGTGACAGGAATTGGGCACAGTATTCAAGATATGTCTGGCCAGAGAACTACAGTTTGAGCATGACTTCTTCTGAGCTGTTCTCTATGCTTCTGGCTGTGCACTTAAGCATTCGATTTGCTTTGTTGCTCACTCCTCTGTCATTGTTGGACATGTCAAGCATTGAATCTACTAGCACCCCTGACTCTCTTTTGACATTATCCATAGCTATTTCAACACATTCATGGAGTATACCTTGCTAATTTTCTTTTCATCTATGTGCAGTACTTTACATTCGTCTGTATTAAATTTCATCTGTCATTTTTCACCCAATTACATATTTTGTCTGATTCATTTTGTATTTTCCGAGTTGGCTCTTCAGAATCAATTGCTCTTCTTAGTTGGGTTCAGCTACAAACTTGACCAGTCTGCACTGAGTTTCTGAATTCCAGGAACTGATGTAAATTATAAACAGTCGTGGTCCCAATTCGAATCCCTGGGACATTCCACTCAGCACCTCTCCACTTTGATAGAATCCCTGAATAAGTACTGACAACTTTAACCTGATGACATTTCTTATCATTTTTCAAGGTATAGTTAGGGTTCCCACTGCAGTGAGCTTAACTAGTAACCTTTTGTGCGGAATTGTGTCAAATGTTTTTCAACATCTAGGTACACTACATCGAAGGGCTTACTGCAATGCATTTCAGATGACTCTTTCTCAAAAAAGTCAACGAGGTGGGTCAGGTAAGATCTTTTTCTGAAGCCATGTTGACTGTTGTTTATTAGGTTATTATTGGACTGAATATCCTCAAGCTTTCTCCTGATACTAACTTCCATTTTTTACATGATAGATTTATAAGACTAATAGATCAGTAGTTGCCTGTTTCTGTTTTGCGACTCTTTTTGAAAATGGGAACCATATGTTACTCAATTTTCAACCAACTGATACCTCTCCCAGGCTCTGGATTTTCACAGTGGGGGTAGAAAATGGAAGTTGGGACCATTTCTGTGTACCTAACCTGCCCCCAGGGGCAAGAAATAATTGGCCCTAAGTTTCACAGGGATGCTCTAAATTGCTAGGGAGACAGGTTTGGTGGCCAATTAACGGCTGCGGGGGCAGGAATGGAGGTGGGAAACTCAAATGTGGGCCGGATTTAAACTGACCACAGCGATCATGACTGCAGCTGCTGTTTGAGTGCTGATACTGCAGTGTGAAAGATCTCTGAAGCATTGATTTCCACAATGTCTCAGCAGAGCCTGGAACCCAGGGCACGGCTGTGTCTCGATTTTCAGACATGGACATGAAGGGATGGCTGGAGGCTGTGAGGGAGAGGAGGGAGGTCCTGTACCTGGAGGGTGGCAGGAGAAGGCCCCCACCCAGACAAAGCAGGCATGGATGGACATCGCTGCCAGAGTCAGCAGAAGAAGTGTCATCTGAAGAACTTGGATCCAGTGTAGGAAGAGATTCAAAGACCTGATATACTCTGGAAAGGTGAGTGCAACCCCCAACCCTCAGGATAGGCCTCTGGATATTCACCCTCCAGCAGACACACCAGCTGAGCGGCCTCAGGGTACCTGCTGCTCCTGAACATGGGAGGAGTGTGTGCCCACAGAACTTACTGATGTCTCAGCATGGCTCAGAACCATAGTGCTGCTGAGGATCTGCCAGCACTGAAACATGCAGCTCCTACTGAATAGCAGCAGTTGGCATTGGGCATAGAGGACAGCAGTGCCTTATCATGCTGTCTTTTGGCCTTGCAGGAGAAACGGGCTCATAATGCTTGGGAGAGGGCCGAGACACGGCAGAGAATTCCCAGCCTCTGACCTGCTCCGGTAGCCACCAGTATTTATAAAGCTAGTCCAGTTACGTTTTTGATCAATGGAAACCCCAGGATGTTGATAGTGGGGGATTCAGTGACTGTAATGCCATTGAATTTCAAGGGAGATGGTTAGATTCTCTCTTGTTGGAGATGGTCACTGCCTGGCATTTGTGTGGCATGAATGCTACTTGCTACTTGTCAGCCCAAGCCTGAATGTTGTCCAGGTCTTGCTCCATGTGGATATGGGCTGCTTCAGTATCTGAGGAGTTGCGAATGGTGCCGAACACTGTGCAATCATCAGCAAACTTCCCCACTTCTGACCGTATGATGGAGGGAAGGTCACTGATGAAGCAGCTGAAGATGGTTGGGCCTAGGACACTACCCTGAGGAACTCCTGCAGTGATGTCCTGGGGCTGAGATGATTGGCCTCCAATAACTACAATAATTTGGAGGGAATTTATGTTTTTATTAAAAAAAGCTTGTTCTAGTAATGACATGAGCCCTAATTTTAACTCCTGGTCAGAAGTTATGTGAGTGGGGGCTGAGGTAGACGGCAAATGGTCTCCACAGCACGAGGCCCAAGAGATTTTAACTCCTGAGCCTTATCTGCATAGATACAGTCAGTCTTCCTCCTGAACCTTGCGGTAAGCATCCAGGACCAGGATTTCGAGTGGCAAGAGGATGCCGCTGGGACACAAAGGAATTGTCTCAGTTGGGAGGGCATTATGGTTGTGGGAGGGAGGCCCAATGCAGAAGTAGCCTGCGATTTTCTCATGGGGATCAGAGGAACACTCCTGCTCCACAAGGAAACTTAAGAAAACCTAGCTTTCTGGGTCTTTTCTTGGCCTCAGCTCCTCTTGCTAGGTTAGCCTAGTGGGGAGGTTACAATGGCTTCCCTGCACAGGCCTGCAGTTAAAATTGCAGTCAGGCCCCAGTGATGGCATTGGAGCCTGATCTGCATATTTAGGGAAGGATCTCATTGCCTTCTTTTTTTTAATAATTAAATTGTTTGTTTATTGAAGTCTGTTACAAACAGCATGTATGCAAAGCCAGCATTAATAAACATTAATAATGTGTCAGATTTCAGATTAGAACCTTCTGGTGTAAGTCCCTCTCGCCTACTCAGAAAAGCAAGCTAAGGTTGCAACCTGCAGGAAGGCAAGTAAGTAAGTTTTAACTGCCCGCCTGCCTGGTATTTGCCAAGCGGGTAGGGTAAAATCGACTCAGTCATTTATATTTGTGCATGATTTAAATGTGTGATTTCGTTGTTGTAACAGGCATGAGTTACTTTTACTTAACAAGCTGTGTGGGGTTAGAGAGGGCTGAAATGAAGGACAGAATTCTTATCACTATTAGTATTAATGATAGCCAAATACCAAGTGTCCTTTAATGCCAAGCCACAAAAATGTTATCCTATTTGCTGTATTGAATAGTGTATAGTGTTTTTGTCCGTATTTACACACGCAAATCATGATATGGATGATTTTTCAGCATATTTATGGCATTTGTGACTAGGTCTGGGTGAGATCCCTGGGTTGAACTCTCTGTACACAAGAGTGGTCTGTCCTGGGCCATTCCCCCAGTATGTAGACAAATGCAAGGCCTAGTACCTAATGATGCTCCATATCTGAAGTGATGGTAGAATTTACTTGAGTTCTGTTTTAATGTGATAGGATTGATGCTCAAATATCCCTCTGCAGATTACAATAGTAGCGCAAGTGAATGCACAGTTGAATGATTCTTTTCAAACCAAAAATTGAGTGCTACTACTTTAATCCCAGAGCTGCCCTGTCAGGCTGAGTCCTTCTGAACACTCTTTTACTACAGTAATAACTTAATAACTGGCATAGGTATGTCACTGTGCCACCAATCATCTTAATCAGACTGGTGGAGATAAGATAGTGAATATTTCAACAAAAAAATTGGCATCAATGACAACCGCCCCAAAGGAATAACTTTTATTAGCGTCCCTGCACAACAGCAATTTTTGTAAAACAACACTTTACAACTAGAATTCTCACATGAATTCAATTCTTTATAGTCAAATTGGGAGGATCTTATTTATAACATGAAATTCTAACACCTTTAAATGAATAATTTTAGGCACATGTTACATTACAACTGGTTACAAACAAAAAACAAGATTGACAGATCTTTGCAGTTTTTGATTTGTGGAGATTTTCAACAGCAATATAAAAAAAAAATGACCACACTACAGTCTTTGACTGCGTGCTATATACTGCAAATTTCTACATATTCAATGGCTATGTACATTTGCACCAGGAGAGGTTGGTGATGCCAATGTAAGTGGGAGACCTCAAGGACACCTCAAGATGGAGGTGCCCTCTGAAGACTTATAAAATTGTTGAATGTAAGTGTGGCCAAAGCTGCCAGGCCATCATTGTGGAGCAGAAACTCGGAGGAAGGGGGGGGTGGTGATTTAAAGGTGGCATCAATGGCTCACCAGCCTGCTGATCCCGTTCCTAGCCCACCCCTGGGAAAGCTCCCTGGTGGTGGGAAGGCATTGGGGAATTGTCCTGATGCAGTTCCCTGCTATTTTCCCACTCCACCCCCGCCTCCAATCAAGTCTCCATGGGGCTGCGAAAATCCAGCCCATTAACACTGTTGCACTCTTCACAACTGCTTCCAGACCTGCTGAGTATTTCCAGGATTTTCTGTTTTTATTTCCGATTTCCAGCATACACAAGAACATAAGAAATAGGAACAGGAGTAGACCATATGGCCCATCGAGCCTGCTCCGCCATTCAAAACGATCATGGCTGATCTTAGGCTTCAACTCCAGTTCCTGCCACCTCACTATATCCCTTGATTCCCTGAGAGACCAAAAATCTGTCTATCCCAGCCTTAAATGTATTCAATGATGGAGCATCCACAACTCTCTGGAATAGAGAATTCCAAAGATTCACAACCCTTTGAGTGAAGTAATTTCTCCTCATATCAGTCCTAAATAATTGGCCCCTTATCCTGAGACTGTGCCCCCGTGTTTTAGATTCCCTGATGAGCGGAAATAATCACTCAGTGTCTACCTACCCAGCCCCTTTAGAATCTTATATGTTTCAATGAGATCACCTGTCAATCTTCCAAACTCCAGATAGTCTGGGCCTAATTTACTTAGCCTCTCATTATAGGACAACCCCCTCATCCCAGGGACCAATCAGTGACCTTCGCTGTACTGCCTCCAAAGCAAGTATATCCTTTCTTAAAAGTGGAAACCAAAACTGCAGACAGTATTCCAGATGTGGTCTCACCAAAACCCTGCACAATTGTAGCAATACTTCCTTATTCCTATACTCCAATCCCCTTGCAATAAAGGCCAACATGTCATGTGTCTTCCTAATTGCTTGCTGTACCTGCATGTTAACTTTGTTTTTCTTGTACAAGCACATCCAAGTCTCTTTGAACATCGACACCTACAAGTTTCACACCTTTTAAAAAATATTCTGCTTTTCTATTCTTACGACCAAAGTGCATAACTTCACACTTCCCTACATTATACTCCGTCTGCCATTTTGTTACCCATTCACTTAACCTGTCTATATCTCTTTGCAACCTCCCTTTTGCCCTCCCTACAGCTTACCTTTCCACCTACCTTTGTATCATCAGCAAACTTAGATACATTACTCTCTGTTTCTTCTTCCAAGTCATTAATATTGATTGTAAATAGCTGAGGCCCCAGCACTGATCCTTGTGGCACTCCATGATTTACTGCGCGCCAACAAGAAAATGCCCCAATTATGCCCACTTATTGCTTCCTGTCTGTTAAACAATCATCTATCCATGCTAATACATTACCCCCAACTCCATGAGCCCTTATCTTGTGTATTAACCTTTTGTGTGGCACCTTATCAAAGTGGCATCCGCAGTATTTTGCTGTTATATTTTTCTTATATCAGTTTTTTCTAAATTAAGATGTTTCTATGCTCATAATAAGATTAAATTGTAAATAATTTTACAAGCAAATATTATAATTTTCTCCTAGTGTCTCATTTGTTAAGTGCAGGGTTCAGTGTGGAGCTGAGCCATACAAACCAGGGAGAGCCCCACTTGAATTGGCTGTTTAGAATTTTTTACGGGTGTAATGAGAAATACTGACAGCAGCCAAGTAATGAGTATAGGCTCAATACAGACTTGAGCATACCTGGTGCACAACGGGTTTAACCATGTATCACCAAATCGAGCTTGAGCACATCAAGCCCCAACAGGCCTCATCCCTGACTGCTTTCTCCTTTCCCACCAAGCCAAACCACTCCCCAGGTTCTCCCTTTCCCGAGCTCTGATCTGTCTTGAGTTTTTCTCTCAATGTCTCTCATGGTCTTCTCCAAGCTCCTCAGGAAACCCGTCTCCTCATTGAGCGCATTCCCGTTAAACTGGTGACCCCGAGCCTACCTTCCTTCTCCCCATGCTAACTGACATTGTAAATGGTTCCACTTCCTCAGTTACTTTTCAAAACCACTGTAATTCCTGCTCTCCTCAAAAAGACTACTCCTGACACAACACACTTGCAAGCTACCACTTCATCTGCAAACCCCCTTGCATCTCTTAAGTTCTTAAACATACCGCCGCCTCTCAAATCCATGTTTAACTTTGCTGCAATTCCCTGTTTGTATCTCACCAATGAGGTTTCTGCACATACCATTGCACCATAGTAGCCCTATTCAAAGAATCAAATGGCATTCTCTGTAACTATGGTGCATTATCCCTCCTTGACCTCTCTGAAGCCATCGACATGGTTAAACATACCACCTTCCTCCAATGTCTCTCCTCTGTGGTCCAGTTCATTGGAACTGTCCTTATTTAGTTCCACTCTTACTAATCCAATTGTAGCCAGAGCATTTCCAGCAACGATTAAATGCTGCTCTTTGCTCTTCAGTCTCCAGGTATATGCTGCAGACACCCAGATCTAGCTCTCCACCACTTCTCTCAACTCATCTGCTCATTCTGTGTTATCAGACTGCTTATCCGACATCTTGTACGGGAACCCAGTGCTCAGATAACTTCCAGGTCCCGACCCATCCTGCAAGTGTGTTGCTCATGCTGTTGTTTGATTGCCTTTAAGAGTGATGTTCCTTTAAGATCTTATTATGCTAATGAGCCAAGTACTAGGCTGTAGTCATGCAACTCAGAGCCAGAGTGACTGTGCAATTGTAACACCCAGAGTAAGGTTCTGTAAATAGTTAGCTCTGTACTGTATATAATAGTCTAGCAGTAAATAAACCTGTTTGGCATCTTCAATCAACTGGACTCCACGCATCTCATTTATGTTGCATCAGACAACATAAAATAACTCATTCTATGGTGGCAGCTGTGGTGCGCAGACAAAATCTCAGTTTGAAGACCATAGGTAAAACAGCTCTGAAAATGACTTTCCGACAGCCAGTTGTCACGGACTTGTATTATTTTTCTCCTCGATTAAAACAGTGTGCCTTTAAGACTCTGTTAAAAACAGTGCACCTTTAAGACGGAGAGAAGTTTTGGATTTCTGGGGCACAATGTGCCACAGCTGCATTTTGTTACTACATTTGTATTGCTGAAGTTAGAAAACGCCTCTTTACTTCCAAGCCAGTAAATATTTGCTTCAAGATTGAATCTCTCTTGACTGATTGTATTTTCTGGAATTCGCCAGTGTTTGATGCCTGCTGCAGCCAAAGTGTTTGAATGCCTATTCGGAACAGACCATTTCATCAAATCCACATGAAGACTTTGAGTAGCATTTGATTATTTCCACATTCGAATTCCTCATCCATTAGGAACATAACCCACAAAGACTTACTTGTTTATTTATTCTTAAGAACTAGCTAATTTTTAATAACACCACTTTTGAAACCGGTTAACCGTGATTTTTGAGTGTGTGTGTGTGAATGGGGGAGGATTAAAATAAGAAGTTATAAGGTCTTTAGACATGAGTTTATCTTAATAGTGTTTAAGATTTAGTTTTAATAAATAGTTAATTTGTTGTTTTCTAAAGATACCTGGTTTGGTCTGTTTTATTCCGGGGGTTAATAGAGTGTTTAATTTGGTGTTTTCCAGTTGGGTGGGAAAACTTTAATAATATGCTGCGACCTGTGGAGTGACGGGACTGAATTGACAGTGCGTTGCTCCCACCGCGGTTGTAACACAGTAGAGAGAAAGTTAAAAAAATACTTGCTCAAACAGTAGAAAAAAAAGGAACTTACCTCAAGACGTAGAGGACAGAGCTCAGAATGACAGGCTGCAAGTAAATCGGGTGAGTCATTGTTCCAACGGTTGAGGGATACTGCTTTGAAAAAAAGCTTTGAAGTCCTTCAAATGATCAATTTTTTAAAAAGCTCCGAGTCAAAACAGAGAAGACCTGATTCATTTCCCAGGCCGATCGAGGTCGGTGCCATTACAGGAGGCATCCGTTAGAAAAAACACGGGAAAACCACGATCACTGTCGAGCCATCATCCACGCAGCCAAAATTTTAAAAATAAACCATTCAACCACTCGTGTGAAAAAGAGCTTCCATTCATGAAGCCACAGTTTAAAAACCCATTAAAACTACTCCAGCGTGAGGAACATAAACAAACTCTTAAAAAAAAACCATTGAACTGCCTATTAAATAGCTTTGTAAACAGAACAGACTTAAGTGCTGGTAGCAAGATAAATACATAGCACTAGCAAACACCTGCTCCTGTCCATCAAAGCATCTTGTATAAATAACAGAGAGTCTCTTAAAGGGGAAACAGTCATAGAGAAAGTCTTAAAGCATGTTTTAAAGCAAAAGAACAGCAGTAATATGGATACCAAATTTCCCAGCATGCACTGGAAGGTCATGGATACCCTATCTGAGTTCCAACTTTTCAAACAGAGAATGCAGTTATGCTTCACTGACCAAGTAATTGTCCTTCATTTCAAGACCTGTGCAAGGTGTGTGTTGCAAAAGGACACTGGGCCCACCTATGCAAGAAATCTGGCTCCAAAGACATGGCCAGAAGCCACAGCAGGACACAGACAAACAGAAGACAGGTGCAGCAATAGGGCAACAGCAGCAAGGACAGCGCCAGAGATTTGCATAAATGCAAGCTGATACACAAAGTCCACAGTGAAACAGACCTGAGACAAGACTCAACAAGGTGTAATTCTCAGCCAGAATACGAACAGGCACTCCACATTGTGAACTTGACACATCACATTGATGAAGTCAAACATCTGGAAGCTTTCGTCACTAGTAACATCACGTGCCCCAAGAAAAGTCAAGATTGACACTGGTGTTACTGCAAATATCCTACCAGTCCGAATCCTGAAAGATATGTACTGAAGTCAATGGAAATCAATGATACAACCGACAACTGCCAAGTTATCTGCATACAACAGGTCACCCATTCCTTGTAGTGGCACACTAACAATGCAATGCAGCTATGGTAAGTCGGCATGGAAACCACAAACATTCTACCCTGTACACGAGTGGACCAGCAGTAGAAGGACTACGAGCGTTTAAGAACCTCAACAATATAACTATCCACGAGACCATTGCCAAGGGAAAATCTCCAAGGACTGGAACCCTCTCGCAGACTCTGGCCAGCATCTGGGTGCAGTCTGGAAACCCAGCAACAGCACACTATGCCACGCCTTCATTTCTGCTCTCTAGAGAATCGCTAGCACCACAACAAGCCAGAACGGACAGGTATTTCCATGAGACCAAATACTCCTCCCCCAACAAGTCCTCGACCTTGAGTCCCAGGCCTTCAGACACGGAGGATGAGGAGAGGTGAAGGACATGCAATGGCCTGAACAGGCAGAGGAGGAATGAGTTGAAGCATTATCTAATGGCTCTTCGAGATGAGGTGCTGGAACTCTCCAAGAATGACAAGACCTCAAAAGTGGTCAACTTGAGAAAAGCAATAGAGTATGTTAGCAGGCTGAAGGCAGAGCAACAGAAACTCTACACAGAAAGTGAGAAACTTCAGAAAGAACAGCAACCGGTGAGACACAAATTCTCTGAGCAACAGTTGTCAAACCACCAATACGAAATATGGACTTTTGAGCCTCTGTATTTATAAAGTTCATAATCTCTATCCATGTGTAAACAATTTTGATGTTATATAATGTTATGTGTTTTTACTTTTAGCATATGGGACGTATCTTTGGAAAGAAGGGGGATGTTGTATGATTGCCTTTAAGAGAGCCCTTTAAAATCTTAGTATGCTAATGAGCCAAGGACCAGGATGCAATCATGTGACTCAGAGCCAGCATCACTCTGCAACTGTAACACTCAGAGTAAGGTTCTGTAAATAGTTAGCTCTCCACTGTATATAATAGTCTAGCTGTAAATAAACCTGTTTGACATCTTCAACCAACTGGACTCTATGCATCTCATTCATGTTGCATTAGACAACATAAAAGAACACATTACACACTTGACACTATCTTTAAATGTAAATGCCCTAATTGGGCTGGGGGCGAGCTCGGCGCCCAACCAGGGTTAGGCACCAACATGTTGCACCATGAACATTTGAGAAAATGGTTGACTCAGCCACGGACATGGGTGCAATTAATCTGTACAGCCAATCTATTGCCATCAAAATACAGTCTGATATAAAACATCGTTTTCCCTATTTAATGAGATACTGGCATTGATTTTGCTTGCACAAATAGTCAAATTCACTTGATGAGCGATGCAGAGAATTCAGATAGATGGTCATCTGTCAGGGGTGATCTTGATCTATTTCTCTCTGTGTCCATCCATCTCCCCTTTCCCTCTCTCCTCTCCGTGTCCATCCCTCTCCCCCCCCCCCGGTGCCCCCTTTCTCTTCCCCATTCTGTGTCCCCCTCTCTCACCCTCCTCGTGTCCCTCACTGTCTCCCTCCCCTCTCCCGTGTCCCTGTCTTTCTCTCTCCCTCCACACTCCCCCTGTGTCCCTCCCACCTCCCTCTGTCCCATCTCCCCCTCCCTGCCCCTGCCCCCTCCTTCTACCACTCCTGCTCCCCTCTTTACCCCCTTCCCCCTCTCTCTCTCTCTCCTCCTGCCCCCCTCACTCTCCCCACTGCACTCCTCCCTCTCCCCCCCTCGGTCGTCCCTCCCCCCACTCTCTCCCTCTCTCTCTCTCCCCCCCTCACTCTTCCCCTCTCCCACTCTCACCACCCCATTCTCTCTCCTCCCCCCCCCGCAACCATGCACCAGGAGCAGAAACACATTGCCGCTCGGTGCCAGCCCTGCACTCTGAAGATACCAGGATGTTTTGAGAGCTGAGAACATGGACAGTCTGCCTATAAAAAAACATTTTGCTCTGGCTCAAAAAAGTCTTCCCTTTCCAGTTCTATCATCGCTTTCCTGTGTGCTATCCGATATGTTCTACTCACACCAACACTCTCTGGGGCTGATTCTGCAGCTCGGACAGGGGCAGGGAGCACTTGATTGATGGCTCCAGTCTTTGCAGCAAGTCCCACCTCTCCAGTGCTTTGCGAACACCACCCCCTGCCCCACTGCCATTGGTCAGCACCCCTGATTGATGGCACCGGTCTTCCCAGTGAGTCCTGCCTCACCCCCACTTCAATTCGATGGAGGTCCACGCACAGGCAAACCATTCGCGCTTTTGATTGGCGGGCCGGATACAAAACCTTTGTGGGCTGTAGCAACTAGCCCGATGCCCCGATCCTTTGTAAGTACTTTCACTCCTGATAATGAGAAATGTCTTGCTCCAAGACTTTAAACTTGTGCAAGACATTTAAAATTACCATGGACCTCAAAGTTTTTACCACGGTCATTAGTGGTGCCGAGCTTCACCAGGAGGCGAGAGCTGCGTGCAGAGCGCAAGTGGCAAAGGCAGATGGCAGCCATGATGGGGCCTGCTGCTGCCTTGCAGAGGACAGTAGGTGGCACCTCGTAGGACTAGCAGCCTCAACGAATACAAGAGTCACCCAATGGCCAAATGGAGGGTAAAGTGCATAATCCGGCACAAGATCCCCCAGCTCCCAAAATTTTTCATCATCAAAAAAAAACTTCAACCTCTTCCCGCTTTGAACCTGACAGTTTCTCACTAACACGCACCAGACTGTTTGGGTTTGGCAATCTCAACTTTGAAAATTGCCTTTTTGCCCTCCTCTTCCCGTTAACAAGCTCCTGAAGGAGCTTAATAGGCCTTAATCGGTGGCGAGCAGGTTCCCTGTTCCGCCACTCCCTTCCCCTCCCCCCTTTGAAAATTGGCTTGCATTTCAGTGGCGGCAGGTTCTAGTGTTCTCGGGAACACGATCTTCAAATGGTGACCGCAGCCTTCCCAATCTCACTGGCAATTGAAAATCCCAGCCCTCGTCTTGGATGAGACACAATTTCCTCTGGTCCTAATCCTATTGCCCACCAAATCACACACACTCATCGTCCTTCTACTTACTGACCTACATTGGGTCCTGCTCCCTTAAATTTAAATCCTGTCATGCCCTCAGCCTTCCCCATCTCTGTAACCTCTTCCACTTCTTCAACTACCTCCATCAACCCACGAATTCTCCGTTTCCAACTTTGGCCTCTTGTGCAAACACCCCTTTGTGCTGCCATTGGCAACCTTGCTTACAGCTGCCCCGGCTTCATGCTCTGAAATTCTCTCTCCAAACTTCCCTACTCTCCTCTCCTTCTTTAAGATTCTCTTTAAAACCTCTTGACCAAGCTCCTGGTCATCCCTCTTAGTGTCTCCTTCTTTGGCTGAGCATCCATCTTTTAGATTACAGCTCTGTGAAACGCATCATGATGTTTTTCTAAGTTACAGGTGCTATATGAATGCAAGCAGCTGTTATTTTAAAAAAGAGACTAAAACTGCCCCTAAATTGTAAATTGCCCCTAGTGTAGGTAGGTGGTAGGAGAATGGGTGGGGATGTGGTAGGGAATATGGGATTAATGTAGGATTAGTATAAATGGGTGGTTGTTGGTCAGCACAGAATCGGTGGGCCGAAGGGCCTGTTTCAGTGCTGTATCTCTCTTTGACTCTATGACTCTATGCCCGATTGCTGTGAAATCAGCCAGCTGAGGTCCTGGGTGCTCATAAGGAACACCAGCCATTTCCAGAAGATATGTTTTCAAAATATTTTGGCTGTGAAATTTGATAAGACCTGACAATGGGCGTGAGGATCAAGATGCAAGATTAACCCATGCCCATAGCTTCGGATGTAGGCAGCATGCAAACTTTGTGCTGCCTGCTCATTTAAATAATTTCTATGTACAGCAAGTTCTAAGTACACTGCTGAGTAGCGGCATGCCTGCAAAATCGTGAGAGACAGCACCACTTAAAGCTAGCCTGCACTGCTTAAAACCAGCTTGCACTTCTTATAGGGGAGGTCCATTCTGGCTGGAGCAGGTGCTCGAAGTGGCTGGGGAAGAGTGTCCGAGCAGGAACTGAATAATGACACAACAAGGCAGAGAGCATGCTCCAAGGTTCTGGAGGCCTTGGTGCAGGAGGTGGACAGGAGGAGAGGGCAGGAGTCAAGAGGCCCTCCAGACAGACACTGCAAAGGCAGTGGGAGTTTTTAAAATCTTAAGAAAATTATTTGAATATTATAGAAATAGCTCTGTCTCAGAAGAAAGATACTGTAGCAGTCTACCTGCACCTGACAGACACAGGACAGTGTAAGCCTGTTATCTCTGACAAGGATATGACTCTAGCACAGGTTCTGAAACAAGACACTCCTAAAGCTGATAAAATGGAGCCTTATACCATCTCCAGACAAGTGTCTGACAGAAGTTTACAAATGGTACCTGGCAAACAATAAGCCACAAGATGACTTCAGGGGCAGAGTGATGGGCAAGGGAGGCATCTACTTTTAGTACCTGTCCCTTGATGATTGGGCAATTGGAATGGAACAAGTGATTGGCATAGGGTAAACTACCAGCCACTAGAAATAAGGTATATAAAGAGTGCTCGGGAAGGAAATCTTCCGTGTTCTTCGGACAGACAGAGAGCTTCCCAAATCTCAGCTTTGGCTGAGTGCTGGGCTTCAGCCGAACACTTTGGTTAGCTCAAGAAGACTGAGGACCCTGAGGACCAAAGAGACCATCAACTCCCCACCTGCCTCATCCGTCGAGAGACTGCCAAGGCAATTCTACCCCACCACATGATCTGGGATCGGTAGTCTATTCCATCTGTTCGAGGCCATATGTCTTTTCTGCCTATTTAGCTTATGCATCATCATATTTAAACTGCTGCTTCTTAATATACTGCTTTAAAAACCACCTATGACTTCGACCCCGCCACCCCCCACCCTTCTTTGGGTACCTGTGTCTCCTGAATCTAAATCTTACAGTGGTGTCAGAAGTGGAATTTCACAGGGAACCGTTGATAGATAGCCTGTTAGAGAAAACAGGTGCACCTGGTACGAAAGATATCTGAGGATTTTAGAGGAGTGCGATGAGGATTACGAGTGCATTCTCGATAGGCTCTCTGAGGAGGTTCAGAAACACAAAGTTAAATTAAAAGGGCCCTCAGCAAAAATTAAACCTGCTTTGCGAATGACGGTATTTCTTTTATTTGAAAGTTTGTTTTTAAATAAAATTGGAAATTGCACGAAAGTATGAATGTGAGTCTGTTTATTTTCATTTAAGATTGAGCACACAGAATTGGAAATATATAAAAAACATTTCAAAGATGCTGTTTTTATTTTATTCTTTCTTGGGATATGGGCATCGCTGGCAGGCCAGCATTTATTGCGCATCCCTAATTGCTCTGAACTGAGTGGCTTGCTAGGCCATTTCAGAGCACAGTTAAAAGACAACCACATTGCTGTGGATCTGGAGTCACATGTCGGTCAGACCAGGTAAGCACGGCAGATTTCCTTCCCTAAAGGACATTACAGAACCAGATGGGTTTTTATGACAATCGATGATAGTTTTATGGCACCATTACTGAGATTAGCTTTCAATTCCAGATTCTAATTAATTGAATTTAAATTCCACCAGCTGCCGAGGTGGGATTTAGTTTTAGAGATACAGCACTGAAACAGGCCCTTCGGCCCACCGAGTCTGTGCCGACCCATTCATACTAATCCTACACTAATTCCATATTCCTACCACATCCCCACCTGTCCCTATATTTCCCTACCACCTACCTATACTAGGGACAATTGCTAATGGCCAATTTACCTACCAACCTGCAAGTCTTTGGCATGTGGGAGGAAACCGGAGCACCCGGAGGAAACCCACGCAGACACAGGGAGAACTTGCAAACTCCACACAGGCAGTACCCAGAATTGAACCCGGGTCCCTGGAGCTGTGAGGCTACAGTGCTAACCACTGCGCCACTCTGCAGTGAACCTGTATCTCCAGGGCATTAGCCCAGGCCTCTGAATTACTAGTCCAGTGTGTTACAAGGTTTTTGTTTCTGTATGAAAAACTTAGAATGCTGTGTTTTTTAAAAAACTGAAAAAGGATTTTTTCAGTGGACATTGACACCTGCAAATAGCTGACATTTTTGGATGTTTTGAAAGGAAGCTGACTTTGTCTACAAGGACAGGAAAGCAGGCAATTTCAAAGAAACCAGCAAGGGGTTTGACTTCCTCAGAGCAACACTTTGAATGACAAGGGAGAGTCTACGTCTGGACATGTAACCTGTTTAGGAAGGTTTTGCTTTCACTTTGGATCCTATGAAAGCCAGTGTGTTGGACAAAGAGCAGGCATTTTGAAATTTGGATTTGACCTGCCTGAAGATTAGAAAGACCCAGAAATAGCCTTACCTCTCTCTGTAAAGGAATCCTGCATCTCTTGAGAAGAAACCCTGTATTCAGAGGCAGCAGATTCCTATTGCCTCCTGTCTCTGAAGAATCCCTGCATCAAGTGTGGTTGCTGTTGCCTCATGTGTTTTAAGAAACCCTGAAATCTGAAGAAATCTTCTACTGCTATACTGCTGCTGTAAAACCTCAGAAGACCTGTTGCTACACCCCTGATGAAAGACCTATGTGAAACCTGCTGCAGTTGAATTGCCTTGAAGACCTGCCCATCACAGATTATTCATCAACCTCGCCTAGAGAGACTTCGAGTGGGATCTGACTATTCAACTCTGGGACACCTCACCAAATCGAAGAACTTCCTACCAGAACATGACAAACTACGGTATTTTATTATTCCTTCTATTCCTATGAAATAGCTGTAAACCGAAAATCCCTTTACCCCCGTTAACTGTTTTTTTAATGTATGTGTGTGCATGAGGGCTGGGGAAATAAGGAGCTTTTCATATATAGATTTATTGCATTATTGATTAAGACTTGTTTTTATAATAAACAGTTAATTTTGTTGTTGATTGAAGAAACCTGATTGGTGTGCTTTATTCTGGGAGACAAATAGACTATGTAATTGGCTGTTTTTCTGTAGGTGGGAAGATTTATTGATATGCTGTGACCTGTGGAGAATTGGGACTGAATTAGCAGTGCAATCCTCCCACCTCAGTCATAACAAGTGGCATTACCACTATGCCACCCTCCCCTGGTGTGGGATTTTATTTTTATTTAAAATTTAGTTTCGCAACTGTGAAAAGGCACCGTGTTTTATAAGAGATAAGTTTCAACCTTGAAGCCTTGAATATGTCTGGCAGAATTCCAATTTGAAGTTTTCTAAACAGTTTGCTTTAATTGAATTAATTTAAAAAAAAACTTTTGCTTTTCTTTGCCGTTTAAATTAAAGATATGTGTTACTGTTTTTCCAAATGAGTAAACAATTAAGTAGCAAACACAGGAATTGAAAATTAGTTGAAGGGAGAAAAAGGATAAATAAAGGAGATATGGGAAAGACCCTGTCTCCTTTTCTACTGTTAAAGAGCTGCAAGGTTACAGTGTTGTCTTTTTAAAACACTGGCATGAATGCTTGGAGCTCACAAGCTATGGGAAGCTCCACCCTCTTTAACTCTTTTTGCTGTAAAAATGTTCAAGGTTTTATTGAACTGTGAGAACTAACTTTTTCTTTAGTTTTATTTTTCTTCAGTTTTAATACAGTCATTTGGAAAGGTGCCTGAAGAAAGAACAAAAAAATGATTTGATTATTTCCAGCCCAATGAATAGATACCGCAGCAAAGGATTTAGCAGCCTTCAGAATTTAAGAACTTATTGCAGACATCAAATATCACATCCGAGTGACAATTTAAACTCAAATTTTCATTTAAAAAGAACTAATGAAAAGCAGTTCACGTGGACCCGAGTATCAAGAAATAAAGTTTCTTTTGGGGAGAAATTAATTGAACATTGACAAAACCTGTCAGTCCAACAACATTGTTATTTGAATTTGGGATAATTGTGAAATGACAAAATGTCAGATGCAAGACAAAAATAATGTGTTAATGCCTGGAATCAAGTGGGAATATTTGATTTTCAATTTTAAATATATTATGAGAATATTGTATTGGACTGTAAAGTTTCTCCAGGGCTCATGAAAGAGATAGAATGGTAACTCATGGGATGTCTAAAACTGGATGAGAGGAAGTGATTGAGGGTAAGGGATAGAGACAGAAAACATTGCACGACCAAATGGAAAATATTTAATGGAATATTTTAGTAAGAGTTAGGGAAGTGAAGAGTTGTAATTGATAGCCTTCTCTTGGAAATGTCTGTATCCTTGCCTTCGAACTTTTTAAGAGAACTGCATTTGATAGTCTGGCCACTACCCAAGACATTAGGACCATGCAGGGGAAGATAAGCAAAAGTCTTCAGACAGACACCCCTTTGATCTTTTGACAAGATCACCTAGAAGTCCAAGAATGGTTCGTATTGGATGGAACATGTGGCATGATACTGAGATACCGGTGTAAGTGTGCAGATGTGATTTGTTGTGTGTGAAGTAACTAACATGCGGGAATGCATGGTAAATCTGCACTGGAGAATGGGTCAGACATTCTCAGTTACTTGGCAACAGGACAACATAAGATGGTTGCTGTGGCCGGTAGAGAGAAGCAACATTTTAAATCATCAAGGCATTGACACATAACCCTGTACAGAAACTGACTTTAAAATAATCAGGATAGAATGATACCTGTCAGAGGGCGTAAAATTGTTGGACCCTTAATGTAAAGAAGGATATGGAATCTGGATTAAGACAATTGAGGGCTGGTCTAGTACTTAATAAGAACTAGCCACAAGATAGACACAAGTAAAAGGAGAGTTGGAGAGTCTTTTAAGACTATGCATGATCTATTGTTTGAACCATATGACATGCCAATAATTTAGAATTGAGTGAGATGATCTACAGATGGGGAGTGCCAATCTATGTTGATAGTGATCACATTTACAGGAAAAGTTTTACTTTTATTCTTGGTGGCAGCTTAGAACTAGCTAGGTTAGTCAGGGGCCAATTGTGAGAAGACAGTAAGGATATTTCCTTCTCAAGGTGGGGAGATCAGTAAGAAATGGCTGCCTAATAACCTTAGAAAATCTTAAGGAAATTATTTGAATATGAAAGTAATAGCTCTCCCTCTCTCTTAAGATTCTGTGGCAGTCTACCAGCCCCTGACAAACACAGGAATGCGTAGGCCTGCTATCTCTGCTAAGGAGATGACTAGCACAGGCTCTGAAACAAGTTAAATCTATATCAATGATTTGGATGTGGGGACCAATTGTAATATTTCTAAGCTTGCGGATGACACAAAACTTGATGGGATTGTGAATTGTGAGGAGGATACAAAGAGGCTTCAAGGGGATTTGGACAGGCTGAGTGAGTGGGCAAGAACATGGCAGATGGAATATAATGTGGACAAGTGTGAGGTTATCCACTTTGGTAGGAGGAATGGAGGTGCAGAGTATTTCTTAAATGGTGGGAGATTAGAAAGTGTTGATATCCAAAGGGACCTAGGTGTCCTTGTTCATAAATCACTGAAAGCTAGCATGCAGGTGCAGCAAGCAATTAGGAAGGCAAACGGTATGTTAGCTTTTATCGCAAGATGCTTTGAGTACAGCAGCAAAAGAAGTCCTGCTTCAATTGTATAGAGCATTGGTGAGGCCACAGCTGGAATATTGTGTGCAGTTCTGAGATCCCCTTGCCTGAGGAAGGATATACTTGCCTTAGAGGGAGTGCAGCAGAGGTTTGCCAGACTGATTCCTAGGATGGTGGGATTGTCCTATGAGGAGAGATTGAGAAGACCGGGCCTGTATTCTCTGAAGTTTAGAAGAATGAGAAGCAATCTCATAGAAACTTACAAAATTTGAAAGGGATAGATAGGTTAGATACAGAAAGGATGTTTCACCTAGTTGTGGAATCTAGAACCAGGGAACGTAATCTCAGAATAAAGGGCAAGCCATTTCGGACTGAGATGAGGAGGAACTTCTTCAGTCAGAGGGTGGTGAATCTTTAGAATTTTCTGACCCAGAGGGTGGTGGCAGCTCAGTCACTGAGCAAGTTTAAGACAAAGATCGATAGATTTCTAGTTGCTAATGACATCAAGGGATAAGGGGATAGTGCGGGAATATTGGGGTAGACGATCAGCTCTGATCTAGAATGGCAGAGTAGGCTTGAAGGGCTGAATGGCCTACTCCTGTTCTAATGTTCCTATGTTCCTAAGACATTCCTAAAGCTGATAAGATGGAGCCTCGTACCCTCTCGACAAGTGTCTGGTTGAAGTTTACAAATGGTACCTAGCAAGCGATAAGCCACAAAATGACTTCAGGGGCAGAGTGATGGGCAGGGGAGGGGTTTACTATGAGTACCTGTCCCTTGATGATTGGGCAATTAGAATTAAACAAGTGATTGACGTGGGACACCCACCAGCTCCTAGAAATAAAGCATATAAACAGGTGCTTGGGATGGAAATCTTGAGTCTTCTTTGGGCAGAAGGGGCTGGATTTTAAAGGCTCTCAGATGACGGAAGCAGTCGTGAGGGGGTGGGTAATGAAGATCGCAATGGATGAGGCCCGCCACAAACCCCGACACGGGCAGGCACTGTCCCGATCTCAGCAGCAGCGGTGAGGCCTCATGACGGCGCCCCCCTCCGCTCAGCGATGGGGCCTGCATTACAATATACAGGTGGGCACTTACCTTTCGTTAACATGCCACCCGCTGTGATTCTGAGCAGGTTGGGGTCTTTATTCCAGCAGCCGGCAATGCCGCGCCTTCGGATCCCTCTTCAGGGAAACGAGGTGTGACACCTGTGGGGAGGGGGGAAGAGGTGATTTTCTCAGTGCGGGAGTGGGGAACGGGGTCAAACTGTTTGGATTGGTTGTGGGGGGGTTGATAGGAAGGGGTTGAGGGTTAAAGTTTCTGAACTTCGGGGGTTGGAGGTCACTTTGGCAAGGTAAGTATTTTGGGGGGTGAGCGGACAGTGAATTTAACGTGAGGCTATTGGGGGGGGGGTGGTAAGAGGGGATGGAAAAAAAATTTTCAATTACATTTATTAATGTGAGATGTAATTTTCCTTTAAAAATTTAAATGATCATTTAGGAATGTAAGCCCTTTAAAAATGGAGGCCGGCGCCTGAGCATTGACTCCGTATGCCATTGCCGGGGATGGCTCACTTGCCCCTCCACGTCATCGGGGTGTGGGAGGGGATGCAGCTGCCCCAGCCATGCTAAGGATCCGCTGCATTTGAAATCCGCAACATGCGCCCCATGTGCGCGCTGCCATGTTTTCCGCCCGCCACCTATTGTGGCGGCGGGCTTTCAAAGTGCAGCCCAAGGAGAGCTTCCCGAAGTGTTGGGCTATGGCTTAACACTTTGGTTAACTCAAGAAGACTAAAGACCCTGAGGACCGAAGATACCACTAGCACCTCACCTGCCTTATTTGTTGGGAGATTGTCAGCATCATTCTGCCCCACCGTATGATCTGGGATCGGTAATCCGATCAACCTGTTACGGGTTGTTTGTCTTTTCTGTCTATTTAGCTTATGCATCATCATATTTAAACTGCTGCTTCTGAATAAACTATTTAAAAACCACTTGCGACTGTCTCCCCTTCTTTGGGTATCCGTGACTCCCAAACCTAAATCTTATAGTAGTGTCAGAAGTGGGATTCACAGTGGTTGGAACTGGACCAGTCATATAAATACTGTGGCTACAAGAGCTGGTCAGAGGCTCGGAATCCCGCGGCGAGTAACTCCTGACTCCCGAAAGCCTGTCCACCATCTACAAGGCACAAGTCAGGAGTGTGATGGAATACTCTCCACTTGCCTGGGATGAGTGCCGCACCAACAATACTTAAAATGCTTGACACCATCCAGGACAAAACAGCCCAGTTAATTGGCATTCCATCCACCACCTTTAACATTCACTCCCTTCGCCACCGACACAGTGTGTACCATGTCCAAGATGCAGTGCAGCAATGCACCAAGTCTCCTTCAACAGCACCTTCCAAACCTGAGACCTCTCCCACCTAGAAGGACAACGGGAGCAGATGCGTGGGAACACCACCACCTGCAAGTTCCCCACCAAGCCACACACCATCCTGACTTGGAACTATATTGCCATTCCTTCACTGTTGCTGGATCAAACTCCTGGAACTCCCTTCCTAACAGCACTGTGGGTGTACCTGCACCAGATGGACTGCAGCAGTTCAAGAAGGCAGCTCACCACCACCTTCTCAATGGCAATTAGGAATGGACAACAAATGCTGGCTTAGCCAGCAATGCCCACATCCCACGTAACGAATAAAAGAAAGCACGACTCATACTTCACATTCACCTTACATTCTTATACTTAGCATTGCTGCAAGCCTCACACCCACATCTCACAGCTTGCACACGCTGCTAGCTATTGAACCATGACAGCCACATCACCCAAACACACGGCACCACGCTCAGTGACACACTTCCCTCCCTCTTGCAGGACAAGGTGGCATACAACCGGAGGCAGGAGCACACAAGCGGAGGCAACAGCAACACCTAACCAGCAGGTAACAGGCTCCGCTGCATGCCTCACCCCAGTGGAGAAAACGGTGCTTGTCATCAATGGAGTGGCCATCACTGAAGCCATGGCCAACAGTGGGACTGATGAGGGTATGCTCATACGTAATCATCCTTCTCACATCCCACTTCACCCTCATCCCACAATCTCTTCTAATTTACAAGCTGCAGATGATCCAAGATGCACCTCTTGCTTTTCACCCCTCACGCCCTCACCACAACTCTGCCCTTGTGCCTTTCTCCTTTCAGATACCCAAGAACTGACATCAGGCCAGACAGTGGTTCAGGGGTAAGAAGTGGAGGAGGAAAAAAAGACTGGTCATGAAGAAACATCATCACTTGTAGCCACCAGCTCAGATACTGACACTGCATATATTTAGTGGGATCTGCACATGGTGATACCCTGGGCATGATGGGCCTGTAGCCAGGTCACGGGGAAAGGATGGCACAGGTGCCAGCTTGCCGGAAGGCAAGGTCGCACACATGTTATGTTGCAAAGGACTCTGATGAAGACTTTGATGACGTGGCATCCAGAAAAAGGCTGATGGATATGCATACTGAAATACTTGGTGCATTGGCTGGCCCACCAGAAAGCCTGCAGTCACTGTCAAGGAGCACGGAAGAGTCCGGCACCAACCTTGCAAAGGGCTTTTCACAGATCTTGGAGCCCATTCATGAGCCAGCTGGTCAACAGATAGCTTTTGTCGCCCAGTAGCCACCCTTTGGTTTCTCATGGTGGCTCAAGTGCTGATTGTACAGCAAACTGGTAGAGAATAAATGCATTATGACTGCTGCCAGGATATTGGGCATTGACCTGCATGAATTACGAACTTTGGTCGCACACCAGTTGGACAATGAGAGAGTGGAACGCCTTTCGGTTGCTGTATAGATTTGAATTTGCATGTGGCACCTACAAAGCGATTGTGTGCAGTCAGTGGGACCCTGCACCATAGGGAAGCCTGCAGTCCTCATGAAGCCATGTGTTCGTTCTGCCTGCTCCTCTCTGGCAAGAGAGAATGAAATTTATCCATGTCTCTTTGCATACAAAGTGCCACTGACCACTCTCACATAGCAATAGATGGTCAACTGGGAGATACTGCCTACTCCAGCCTGGAAGGAGCCCAATGTAAAACAAAAAAATCAGGGCCACAGCCACCTTCTCGGCCATTTGCAAAGCCTTGCTCTGAAGTTGCAGGTCTTCCTGCAACACGTGGCAGATTTCAGTGAGCAGCTCATTATTGAAGCGTAGACATTGCACACACTGTTCATTGCTAAAGCTGAGGCAGACGAAGAGCTCTCTGAAGACCCTGGGAGCATATGGTCTCCTGCTTAGAGCCCTTCTCCCCTTCCTCTTCCTCCCTCTTCAAGCAACTTGTCGTCCTCCATATTGCGTCTGCTTATTCTCCCCACCATGTTGCAGGCCGGGGGGAGAATAGAAACTATTTTACCCATGACTCAAGTGGTCTCAGCAGAGCTATTGAAGTCACAACCAAGGCCTTCACCAAATACCACTCCACTCCCTGTCGACTTCATCTACTTCAACGAACAATGCAAACCACCAAACACCTCTACTTAACTCAGCAGCAGCCAGTAGAAATCAATCAGTAACTACCCTGAAAGTAATTGATGATCCCTTTTGATAGCACTAGTTAGGGATCTTTCCTGCTGCTGAACACATGCTCAGCTGTGTGAGCTTAAGAACAGTGTTAGCTGGAGTGTTCAGGTCATAAATGGCATCGATCAATCGTTAAATCAATGTTACACACTGACTGAGGTCACAATCTGCCTACTTTGCATACTTCCAGACCAAGCTCCCATCACCCACGTTGATGACCTACCCAAAATGGCATCTGGTGCAGCTCACACCAGAGGGGTGCACACACAGATGCCACTTTGGTACCAAAACTGCACCTGTAGCACAGAAAATAAGGGCAACCAAATTTTGCTGCCTACGGTTTTACAAGTTTTTAATTCAGCAAGGTCATTATATTCAAAGCACTTTTAAAATTAGAATGTCAGGAGGAGCCAGTAATTCCTGCTGAACTTAATATAACAGCTGCCATAGGTACTAAACAGAAAATAATGTACCGCAATGTCAAAAGAGAAAAGATTCTGCCAATATGGCAATTTCTCCTCCTCCCCGGTGTTGTGAAGGAAGTCAGCAACTAAAGAGGTAAAGTCACCAAAGATCTTGTAACTTACTTGAGTTTAAGCTCTCGGGTCAGTTCATTCTGTGTATGCTCCAGGTCCTGTCGCTCCCTCACATGTTCATCCTGCAGATCCTGAATCTCAGTCTTCACAGCCTGAAGTTTTGCGAAGAGCTGTAGTGAGACAATGAGAACACAAGAGATGGGAATCATTTTTCACCAGTATTAATTACTAAAAGTATGTGATAATCTGACCATATTTTAAAAATCAAAACATTATGATTGGTGTCATGAAGACTGTAATGCAATCTAAAACGTGAAACTTTTAATCTTTTTACAGAGCTCAAGGTATATAATTACAGATCTTATTTGTAATAATGCTTAGTTTTTACTGTGAGCTTTAATATTATTTCCCCTACCAATGCATAAGCATTTAACAGTTGACAAATTTATAGAAATGTAGCAGAATATTGTTTGGTAGAATTACACAAAACCTTCAATCCTTGGTGACAGGTACATTCCCAACTACAGTACCATAGGCATGCCGCACAAAGATTTGATCTGTAAGAGAAAGCCAAACCAGCTGACCTTATCCTTTCATATGGAAAACTCATTTGTCAAAATGAGAAATGCCTGAAGTACAGATTACAGTGCTAACCAAGATAGATTATCCTTGAGAGTTTACTATCCACATGGTAGCAACTGACAGTGGCGTTTGTGCTGTGTTAAGTCAGTGCCTGTTCCTTTATGAATCAGTAAGCCTGTGCAACAAAAATTAGTGGACTCAGCAATTGAGAAAGAATGCCTCATTTGAGGACAGCAAGAGTTATGGCCACACATATAAAAAAAGAAAGACTTGCATTTATATAGTGTCTTTCATGACCACAGGATGTCCCTGCAGCCAATGAAGTACTTTTGAAGTATAGTCACTGTTGTAATGTAGGAAACACAAGCCAATTTGTGCACAGCAAGCTCCCACAAACAGCAATGTAATAATAATAAACAGATAATCTGTTTATCTGATGTTGATCGAGGGATAAATATTGGCCAGGACTCCGGAGATAACTCCTCTGCTCTTCTTCAAAATAGTGCCATGGGATCTTTCACATTCACCTGAGAGGGCAGATGAGGCCTCGGTTTAACATTTCATCTGAAAGATTGCACCTCTGACTGTGCAGCACTCCTCAGTACTGCACCTTGATCAATGGTAAGCAATTACTATTCTTAACTATCCAACATAGAGATGTCTTTAGAAATTTTATGAAGTGTTTTCTAACTGTTGAGACCATAATTCATTGTTCAAGGATGCTTGTACATTTCTCAGTAAATCTATTCTCTGAGTAACTGTCTGATGATACAGGGCTGAATTTGCAGGCTCTGCTGAGGTCGAGATCAGAGGTGGATGGAACCCAAAAATACCAGCGCCGGCTGGCATGCTGGTTTCCTGACCCCGTTCATTTTTGCCAAGGCGGGTTCAGGCCAGCACGGCCGCCCACCCCCATCAGGTGGGCAGTCAATTAGGATCATTAAGAGCCTTGTTAAGCAGAGTTAAAGGAGGCCAACTGGGATTTTCCAGTCAGCTTCCAGTTTCCCAACTCTCCGGGGGTGGGGGGGGGGCAGGGGCAGTTTAACTGCCTGGGGGCATGTGGCCAGTTGCAGGCCGAGGTGGGTGGGCAGAACTCTAGGCAGGCTGAACAGTCCTCCCTGCCTGCCTGGCTGACAGGTGCAGCCAAAAGCTGCCCTGTTGAGGGATACCCCCAGGCCCCACAGTGGTGGCCTGGCTGCTTTTTCTGTTTATCATTTAAGCTTTTAAAAATGTTGGTGAGAGAGCGTCTCCATCTTGAAGGGCCCTCTCAGTTACTTACCCTCAATTCAGGCTGCTGCTCCTTTCAAGCTGGAAGACTGCTGATTGGCCATACCAGCTTCGAGAAACTGCCTGCCGCCCTTAATTGGACAGGGAATCTGTCTCCGTGCAAATAAGGAGGCGCCCCAGTCAAAATCCCAGACAGTGATTGCTTCCCCACTCTGTCTCCTATCTTCTGCCCCTGAAGTGAAAATTCAGCCCATATTGTCTGATGAGAAGTTTCTTAAGAATGAAGCTTTTATTACATCATTACTTACATAATGAACAGCTGTCTGCTAAATGTTGGATGACAGCCAAATGTATTGCACTAATCTTCCAATTTTCAATAGTATATGGGAAATTCGCAAAAATGATGGCAGCTGATTTGTTAACAGTCAGGTTCGGTAGTGTGGAAAATTTAAAAGGGTGTATTTCTTATAACTTCTTGGGATGTGGACATCGCTGGCTAGGCCAGCATTTATTACCCACCCGTAATTGCCCTTGAGAAGGTGGTGATGAGCTGCCTTCTTGAACTACTGCAGTCCATGTGGTCTACGTACACCCACGATACTATTAGGAAGGGAGTTCCCGGATTTTGACCCAGCGACAGTGAAGGAACGGCGATATATTTCCAAGTCAGGATGATGTGTGACTTGAAGGGGAACTTGCAGGTGGTGTTCCCATGCATCTGTTGCCCTTGTCCTTCTAGGTGGTAGAGGTCATGGGTTTGGAAGGTGCTGTCTATGGAGCATTGGTGAGTTGCTGTAGTGCATCTTGTAGATGGTACACACTGCTGCCATGGTGCACCAGTGATGGAAGGAGTGAATGTTTAAGGTGGTAGATGGGGTGCCAATCAAGCAGGCTGCTTTGTTCTGAATAGTGTCAAGCTTCTGAAGTATTGTTGGAGCTGCACTCATCCATCAGCATTCCATCACACTCATGATGGAATAGGTGGTGGAACAACTTTAGGAAGTCAGTAGATGAATCACTCACCACAGAATTCTCGGCCTCTGACCTGCTGTTGTAGCCACAGTATTTTACTGGCTGGTCCAGTTAAATTTTCGGTCAATGGTAATACCCAGAATGGATCTCTTTCACAGTCCCTGGCTAGACTGCTCACTGAAGGTGTTGGCTTGATCTCCCATCTCTCTCCAGTGGGTTACCTTCTTAAGGTAAAAATTCATCATTTTAGAGTTTCTGTTAGGAGACACATGACCCGTTCCCCTGGTGTGACCACACAATGGACCAGGATGTGAAGACCATGGCTATCAATGACTCTGCACAGGAATCATTCTGTTAACATGGTGCTATTTCACATCTATTCAATTTTGGTTTGAGCTGTGAGTCTTTCTGTTTCCAGAATCCTTTGTTAGTTCATTCACATTGATGAGTCATCATTATACAATAGTGCTCTTTTCAATTTCAAAGGGGTGCTTCCCAGATCTATTTCAGCCGAGGTTAATGAGTTCCATTCTTGTAGACAGGTTTGTTGCTTTCCAGTACGGGAAGGGTCATGTAACTGCTAATCCATTTTGATTGTGGTACAAGTGTCCATGTTCTTGTGGTTTTGTTTAACAGTTGATTTTTTAAATTCATAATTCTTCCATTTCATTCTTTATTTCATCACTGCTTCTTCCGTGCAGGACACCTGGTAAATTGCATAACTAGAGCTGTGGATAGGGCTTTAAACTAAAAGAGTGGAGGGACGAGTCAGGTGAAGGGAGATTTACATATCTAAAGACAAAAGTTGAGGCAATAGAGCAGTTTGGAGATTTGGGTAAAGCCAAGCAAAGTGGGACAAGAGGGGACAGACAGTTCAATGGTAATAGTGCATCAGCGAATAAGATCCATGCAAAGAAAGGTAGCAAAAAAAATTACACTCACTTTATCTGAATGCATGAAGTACTTGCAATACGACAGATGGACTAGCGGCACAAATAGAGATAAATGATTTAGATTTAATCGCCATTGCACAGACATGTCTGCAGCTGAGGCAGGTAAGGGGACCAAGACGGCAGGAGCCTCAGCCTTTGCGACTGTCCAACAGGTCTGAGGTACTTTCAGCTTGTTTGGATGAGAGTGGGGGCTGCAGGGTGGATGAGCAACCTGACCATGGCACCATGGTACAGGAAGCCATTCAATTGGAGGGAGCAAAAAGGAATGTAGTGGTAGTAGGGGACAGTATAGGAAGAGGGATTGACACTGTTCTCTGCAACAAACGGCAAGAGTCCAGATGGCTGTGTTGCCTGCCTGGTGCCAGGGTTTGGAACATCTGCTCAGGGCTGGAGAGGAACTTACAGTGGGAGGGGGAGGATCCAGTCATCGTGATCCATGCAGGTACCAATGACATAGGGATGACAAGGAACGAGGTTCTGCATAGTCAGTATGAGGAACTAGGCACAAAATTAAGAAGCAAAACCTCAATCTCTGGATTATTACCTGAGCCATGTGCAAATTGGCATAGGGCAAATAAGGTTAGAGAAATTAATGTGTGGCTCAAAGACTGGTGGGGTAGAAGTGGGCTCTGGTTCATGGGGCACTGGCACCAGTACTGGGGAAAGTGGTGGCTGTACCATTGGGACGGTCTACACCTGAACCATGCTGGGGCCAGTGTTCTAGCGAGCAGCACAACTAGGAAAGTAGAAAGGGTTTTAAACTGAATATTGGGGGCAAGGGATCAAATTTAGGAAGGTGTAGTAAATCAAGGAGTAGAGACAAGGCAAGAGAGGAAGGTATTAATATGGGAAATGATAAACAGAATGTGAGGAAGGGACAGAGCGTACAAATCTAAGAGTAAATCAAGAGATAAAGCTAGAGGTTACAAAAATAATAAAAGGACAAAACTCAAGGCTCTGTATCTGAATGCATGTAGCATTTGAAACAAAACAGATAACTGAGAGTGCAAATAGAAATAAATAAGTAGGATCTGATAGCCATTACAGAGACATGGCTGCAGGATGACATGGATTGGGACCTGAATATTGAAGGGTACATGGCATTTAGGAAGGACAGGAAGCTAGCAAAAGGTGGAGGGGTAGCTTTGTTAATTAATGATGGTATTAGCACAATAGAAACGGATGACCTAAGTTCAGGAAACCAGGATATAGAAGCAGTTTAGGTAGAGATGAGAAATCATAAAGGATCTTGGTTCAGAAATCATAAAATAGAATCAGTATGGGTGGAGATTAGGAATAAAAAGGGTCAGAAAATACTGGAGGGAGTAGTTTATAGGCCCCCGAACAGTAGTTATACAGTTGGACAGAGCATTAATCAAGAAATGATTGGAACTTGTAATAAAGGCAATGTAATAATTGTGGAGGACTTTAATCTTCATATAGACTGGACAAATCAAATTGGCAAAGGTAGTCTGGAAGATGAATTTGTAGAATGCTTTCACAACAGTTTCCTGGAACAATATGTTGTGGAACCAACTATGGATAAAGCTATCGTAGATATAGTATTGTTCAATGAGGCAGGTTTAATTAGTAATCTCATAGTAGAAGATCCTCTGGGGAAAAAGTGTTCATAATATAACTGAATTCCATAATAAGTGTGAAAGTGACATACTCCAATCCCAAGCAAGAATTCTGAACTTAAACAAAGCCAATTACATAGGTATGAGGGAAGAGCTGGCTAAGGCTGATTGGGTAAATAGATTAAAAGTAATGGTGGTAAATAAACAGTGGAAATCATTTAGAGATACTATTCAAAATGTTCAACAAAAATTTATTGCATTAAAGAAGAAAAACTCAGCAAGAAAGATCCATCAGGAGTTCCTCAGGGTAGTGTCCTCAGCCCAACCATCTTCAGCTGCTTCATCAATGACCTTCCTTCAATCATTTCCTTGTTCCTCATGATAATTTCCCCTGTCTCTGCCTCTAAGGACCAAATTTATTTTAGCTACTCTCCTTTTTATATACTTGTAAAAGCTCTTACAATCTGTTGTTATATTCCTGGCTAGTTTACTCTCACATTCTATTTTTCTTTTCCTTTTTATTAACTTTTTTGTTGTTTTTGCTGGCTTCTAAAGCACTCCCAATCCGCAGGGTTACAACTATTCTTTGCAACATTATAAGCCTCTTCTTTAAATCTAATGCTATCCTTAACTTCCCCAGTAATCCACAGAGCAGCCCTGCCGAATCCAAATTGAGCCTCAGTGAGCAGGAATTGCTAAGCAAGTGCCGCTTGATAGCACTGTCGATGACACCTTCCATCACTTTACTGATGATTGAGAGTAGACTGATGTGACGGTAATTGGCCGGGTTGGACTTGTCCTGTTTTTTGTGTACAGGACATACCTGGGGAATTTTCCACATTGCCAGGTAGATGCCAGTGTTGTAGCTGTACTGGAACAGCTTGGCTAGGGCTGCAGCAAGTTCTGGAGCACAGGTCTTCAGTACTATTGCTGGAATGTTGTCAGGGCCCATAGCCTTTGTTGTATGCATCGACTTCAGTCGTTTCTAGATATCACACAGAGTGAATCGAATTGGCTGAATATTGGCATCTGTGATGCTGGGGACCTCAGGAGGAGGCTGAGATGGATCATCAACTTGGCATTTCTGGCTGAAGATTGTTGCAAATGCTTCAGCCTTATCTTTTGCACTGATGTGCTGGGCTTCCCCATCATTGAGGATAGGGATGTTTGTGGAGCCACCTCCTCCAGTTAGTTGTTTAATTGTCCACCATCATTCATGACTGGATGTGTCAGCTTAGAGCTGATCCGTTGGCTATGGGATCGCTTAGCTCTGTCTATCGCATTCTGCTTGTCACACAAGTAGTCCTGGGTTGTAGCTTCACCAGGTTGATACCTCATTTTGATGTATTCCTGGTGCTGCTCCTGGCATGTCCTCCTGCACTCTTCATTGAACCAGGGTTGGTCCCCTGTCTTGATGGTAATGGTAGAGTGGGGGATATGCCGGGCCATGAGGTTACAGATAATGGTTGAGTACAATTCTACTGCTGCCTCACTGTGTATCATGGATGCCCAGTTTTGCATTGCTAGATCTGTTCGAAATCTATCCTATTTTGTACAGTGGTAGTGCCACACAACATGATGGAGGGTATCCTCAATGTGAAGACAGGATTCCGTCCCCACAAGGACTGTGTGGTGGTCAGTCCTGCCACTACTGTCATGGACTGATGCATCTCCAACAGGCAGATTGGTGAGAACGAGGTCAAGTATATTTTTCCCTCACCACCTGCTACAGACCCAGTCTAGCATCTATGTCCTTTATGCCTCAGCCAGTTCGGTCAGTACAGATGCTACCGAGCCACTCTTGGTGATGGACATTGAAGTCCCCCCCCCACCCAGAGTACATTCTGCACCCTTGCCACCCTCAGTGCTTCCTCCAAGTTCTGTTCAACATGGAGGAGTACTGACTCATCAGCTGAGGGGCGGGGTTGATGGCGATGTTACGTGGTAATCAGCAGGAGGTTTCCTTGCCCATATTTGACCTGATGCCATGAGACTTCATGGAATCCGGAGTCGATGTTGAGGACTCCCAAGTCAAGTCCCTCCCGACTGCACTGTCCCGCCACCTCTGCTGGGTCTGTCTTGCCGGTGGGACAGGACATACCTTGGAATAGTGATGGCAGTGTCTGGGACATTGTCTGTAAGGTATGATTCCGTGAGTATGATTATGTCAGGCTATTGCTTGACTAGTCTGTGGGACAACTCTCCCAACTTTGGTACAAGCCCTCAGATGTTAGTCAGGAGGACAGTGTCAACAGGGCTGGGTTTTGTCTTTGGCATTTCCGGTGCCTAGGCCAATGCCGGTTGGTTCATCCGGTTTCTTTCCTTATTGCCTTCGTAGCAGTTAGATACAACTAAGTGGTGTGCTAGGCCACTTCAGAGGGCATTTAAGAGTCAATCACATATAGGTCAAACCAGGTACGGACAGCAGATTTCCTTCCCTAAAGGATATTAGCGAACCAGATGGGTTTTTATAACAATCGACAGTGGTTTCATGGCCATCGTTAAGACTAGCTTTTTAAGTCCATATCTATATTAATTGAATTCAAATTCCACCTTCTGTCATGGTGGGATTCAAACCCATGTCCCAAGAGCAATATCTGGGTCTCTAGGTTACTAGTCCAATGACAATACCACCATGCCACCACCTCCCCTTGTGTTCTAAATAAACCTGTTCAAGTGGTATAGCAACACCAGCGTTATATATAATGCCTTTGGTTTGAGGAACAGGATGTATGGCTGCGACATTATTGCTTCTAATACAGTTGTGACAATAACATATTCTGAATGTTACTATTAGAAGCTAGCTTTTTATCACAAGAATCAATAGCCGAAAAAATTTCCTTAACTCTATGCATCTTAAGTTAAAGTTTGTTTTAAAGATGACTTTACTGACAACTTATGGTAAAAAAAAAATTCCATTTATCACAAGATCTGTTATAAAAACACAAAGACAAAAAGCATTCTTTCAGTTTTAGATGTACATTTCTTATTACTTTTTTATTCGAAATGGAAATGTGACGTTTTCCATTAAATACAGTTCACCATTTTTACATTTTCTTTTTGAGCATGTTTGCACATAATTCATGCAAATTAACCTAGAAAACCTGAACATGCATATGCTGGAAATGTGAAGAAATTTTTTTTTAAAAGACATAAAAATGTCAAAAAACGTGATAATTTAGTAAGTTCTATTTCGATATTTTTTCTATTGATACATAAATTCAGCACATCTATTTTATTTGTTATGTATGTAAATTATGCATTCAATCGGAGACACTTGACAATTTGCCGTGTATTTGGTTTAGAAATGCCGAATATTCATCTTGCGGCTCCCAACAGTTTTTATTTAAGGTAAATTGTTTTAAAAGGCTGAGACCATACCTGGAGTACTGTATGCAGTTTTGGTCTCCATATTTAAGGAAGGATATACTTGCATTGGTGTTGGTACAGTGAAGGTTCACTAGTTTGGTTATTGGGATGAGAGAGTTGTCCTATGATGAGAGGCTGAGTAAATTTGGCCTATACTCTCTGTAGTTCAGAAGAAAGTCATTGGATAGCAATCATCAGAAAGAACCCTGATTGTTTCTTCCCTTCCCTAACCCAGGGAGCACTTACACCAGTCATAACTTTCCAACTGCAGTCCCAGCACAGACTGGGGTTCATCCTTGTGATGTGCATGATTGATCTGGATCACTATCACATGAGGTGATGCATTTAGCTAATGAAAATATGAGAAGAATAAGAGGTAATTTCATTGAAACATACAAGATTCTGAAGGGGCTTGACAGGGTAGACACTGAGAGGTTGTTTCCCCTGGTTGGGGCATCTAGAACACAAGGGCATAGATTCAGGATAAGAGGTTGATCATTTAGGACCGAGATGAGGTTCTTTCTGATGATTGCTATCCAATGACTTTTATCTCTACTAGCTCTGAGATACTGATCCTGACATTCAAATTTAAAGCACAAGTGTATTTCCCCCCCGACCCCCCATTCAGTTTGCGGGGCCAATGCTTCAGATTGCAAGTTCACTCCCATGGTAATCTTCTAACATTTAGACACGCTCTCTTTGGGCTTCTCAGCTTTACCACTGCAGCTGAGAGGATGGTTGAAGTGGACTCATATCCCCACCAGTACCATTCTGAGCCTGGCTTGTGTTTGCAGGAGTACGGCATGGGGAACATGAATTTGCTCATTTAATCCCTTTTCAGCACTTTTTCAGCTGCAGCTAAAAACAGGAATCAGCAGATTGGGAGACCAAACTATGGTAGTAGATCGTGATGCTGCTGTGCAGCAAAGCACCATTGCACCTTGATAATCTCTAATTTCTAGTAATTGGCAGAATATTTTCTCTTTTTATTTTTCAGTAGCCAGTAGTGGACACTGCATGTTTTTAGTGCAATTTGAATAAGCTATATACAGATGATAGACACAGCAGCAGTACCTGCTTGGCTGGGCTCCTGTTATTTTGCATAACTGACATTCTCTGGTGATGTATGCTCAATCTGAAGCTGTACGACACCTGGTAGAAACTCAGCCACACTCTAGCAGATGCTGTGCTGTCAGCTAATCATAATGAAAGTCGTTTGCAGCCCAGCGCTAAATGTGCTGCTGAGTGGCTGCACGCCTCAGCAGGGGGGCCAAGTTCATGCAAAGCCAACACCACTTAAATCCAGTCTGCATCTCATTAAGGGGGAAGGGGTGCATTCTGGCTGCAGCAGGTACTGGAAGTGGCTGGGGAAGAGTCTCTGAGCAGGAAGAACAGTGCAGATGGTACAACAGGAGAAAGAGCGTGTACCAAGGTTCTCTGATACAAAACTAGAGGCCTAGGTGCCGGAGGTGGACAGGAGGGGAGAGGTCCTCTTCCCACAGGGGGCCAGGAGCCCCTCAAGACAGACACTACAAAGGCAGTGGGAATAGATAGCCAAGTCTGTCGATGCCAGTAGTCTAACCCCAGAGGCCTGGATGAAGTGCAGCAAGTTGTTTAATGACCTCACATAAGTGGTCAAGGTCAGTGAATGCATCTTCAAATGCCATATCCTTACAGATGAACCAGTAGCCTCAGACACTACTCCATTCACCAATCCCCTTTACTCATCCACCAAAATTCTCCATCAAACATGACTCATACCTAACATTCGTAGCCTGAATTCACACTCGCACACTTAGCACTGCTGCAAGACTCACATCCACATCTCTCAGCTTGCACACACTACCAACAATTCAACTGTGGCAGACACATCACTCAAACACATTGCACCACACTCACAGGGCTGGATTTTGTGCAGGAGGCGGGGCTCCCGGCACCGGGCCAAAAAGGCAGGGGGAGCCCTGCTTCTGCATTTTTTGTCCCCTGGAGTGATTCTCTGGACTTTTGGGGTCAAGGTTTTGAGAGGTAGAATCCTTGTCCCGTTAAAGACTTTATAGGGACAGGGATCCCGCCTCCAAGAGCTGCTGACCAATCAGAGGGCAAGCAGCTTAGCAGTAACGGCAGCACCACCGGGAGCGGTGACTGCTGCTGGTATTGCAGATGCCTCGGGCCCAGGCTAGCGATGGAACCCCGGAATACAGGTAGGTGAGGCAGGGTTGCCAGGACCAGTCCAGAAGGCCCCGGCAAGGTGGGGTGGGGGGGGGGGGGGTGGGAGGAGTGGTCTTGTGGTCCAGGGGAAGAGGGGTCCTGGGGGGTACAGTTGTTCCCAGGGCAGGGTGGGCGGGGGGGTGTTTCTCCATGTGTCACAGATTGCCCAAGCTCCTATACTCCAGCTGCCCGCCCCACCCCGCCATGAAACCCGCCTTCCAGACAAGCACAAGATCCAGTCCACTGACACACATCCCATCCTTTTGCAGGACAGGATGGCACAAACCACAGACAGCAACACCTAACCAGCAGAGGATAGGCAGGGCTGCATGTCCTCACCCCCAAGGAGAAGATGGTGCTGGCCATTATTGGAGCGGCCATAGCTGAGACCATAGCCAGCAGCGGGGTCTAACCACAGAAGATGACAGTATGTTCCTTGCATGCGTCTCTTGCTTTCCCCTGGTTCCCTCACCATAACCCAGCTCTTATGTCTTTCTCCTTTCATAAACTCAAGAACTGCCACCTGGTCAAGCACTGATGAGGGAGTGTGAAGTGCAAGAGGAGCAGGACAATGATGATGATGAAATACTGTCACTCGCAACCACCAGCTTAGATACTGGCACAGCATTACAGGATAGCATAGAGGTGGGATCTGCACTTGGTGAGTCATTGGGCATGAGTGGCCTGCAGCCCGAGCAGGGGAAAGGGTCAAGCAGGGGCCAGCTTCCCAGGGATCGAGGTCGCACATGAGTTCTGCTGCAGAATACTCAGATGAGGATTTTGATGCGGTGAGCGACAGACAAAGGCTGATGGGTATGCACAATGAAATGCTTGGTGCATTGGCAGGTCTGCCAGAAACCTGTTGTCATTGTCAACGAGCATGGAGGAGTCCAGCATCATCTTAGCAAAGAGCATTATGCAGAGGTCTTGGAGCCCATTTTATCCAGCATGGCAGAGGTGGCCAACTCCACGACGACACTTGCGGACCTGACCATGATGCCATGTCTAGTGACCAATGTCTCAGCTTCCATTGCAGAAGAAGCAGAAGCCGCCCAACACCTGAGTGCTGCAGTGGAAGCTCAGACTGAAGTTACTCCATGGAGCATGAGCCTGCTGTCCTCGCTCAGTATAACAACATTCATCTTCCCACCACTGCCACTCCATCAGTGCCTTTTCTGTTACCTGTCCGCCAGCCAATCAGACTTCTGCCACCCAACTCAGACTTCTGCCATCCATGCCACGGTGATGCAGTCTGAAGTTGGGCCTGCTCTAGGGCATCCTCCAAGGCCATCTGCAGTGTCCAGCACTGAAAGTCAGCAACCTTCCACCAGCAATGCAGCAGCCACAGGGGTAACACTGCATAGGAGCACCAGGACAGGCAAAGGCACTTATAATTCAGATGCTAAGGGAATGCACAATTGGCTTTTGGATGGAATATTGGATGGTTTGTTGGATAAACATGGTTTGAAATGGTTGTTTTGTTCTAGCTTTTATTACAATGTTGTGGCCAAGAGGACACTGTGATGGTCAGTGACAGAGGGAAGGTGAGGTGTGTGACTGTTGTAGAATGGGGATGTTGGGTTGTGCTCAGTGGAACTGTAAGCAAATGAGGCGATCGTGGACAGCCTGGCCAGTAAGGGGATGTGTTGGCTGCCTGCTCCCTTCCTCCTGCTCCTTCGCTTCCTCCTCTTCCTGCTCCTGCATCTGAGCTGCTCGCCGTATTCCTGTGGCAAGGTCTGTGCCTTCAGGATGTCGAGGTTTTACAGGACACAGCAGACCACAGTGAATCGGGATACATACTCCAGCGAGTACTGCAGGGCTTCTCTACAGCAGTCAAGGCAGCTGAACTATTAGAAGGCTAAAATGATGCTTTTGCATAGAAGGAGGGCATTCAGCCCACTGTGCCTGTGCTGGCTCTTTGGTAGAGCTATCCAACTTGTCCAACTCGACTGCTCTTTCCCTATTGCCTGAAAATTATTCCCCTTCAAGTTTTTATCCAATTCTCTTCTGAAAGTTACTGTTGTATCTGCTACCATCACCCTTTCAGGTTACCTAAAACATTTTTTCCTTATGTCACCTCTTTTTTTTGCCAAGTCCTTTAAAACCTGTGTCCTCTGATTACTGAGCCTTCTGCCACTGGAAACAGGTTTTCCTTATTAACATTATTAAAACCCTTCATGATTTTCTTGAGCACCCCAATGACCTGCTCTTTGTCATTTCCTGTGCCAGCATGGCTCTCATTATATGCATGCTGGCTAAATATGATCTGGTTGCATATTGGAGTCATGAGCCAGGTGTTAAGCGGATAGCTCTTGTCACTCAGCAGCTACCCTCTGGTTTGATGTGGTGGCTCAAATACTGAGGGAACAGCAGACGACACAGAACAAATGCATTATGGCTGCTGCCAGGATCATGGACATTCACCTACATGATGTGCTGATCATAGTCGCACACCAAATGGACATTCAGGGAGTGGAATCCTATGCGTTTGTAGTACATCTCAGTATAAGATATAGGAACAGGAGTAATCCATACCGCCAATCAGGCCTCCTTCACCATTTAATAGCGTCATGGCTGATCCTCGACCTCAACTCCACTTTCCTGCCCGATTTCCATATCCCTTGATTCCCTTAGAGTCCAAAAATCTATCTATCTCAGACTTGAATATACTCAACGACTGAGCATGCACAACCCTCTGGGGTAGCGAATTCCAAAAGACTCACCAACATCTGAATGAAGAAATTTCTCCTCATCTCAGTCCGAAATTGCCATCCCCTTACCCTGAGACTATGCCCCATAATTCTAGACTTTCCAGCCAGGAGAAACAGCCTCTCAACATCTACCCCATCACGCCCTCACAGAATTTTAAATGTTTTGCTGAGATCGCCTCTCACTCTTCTAATCTCCAGAGCATCTAAGCCCATTCTACTCAATCTCTCGTTGTAGGACAACCCTCTCATCCCCAGAATCAATCTAGTGAGCCTTTGTTGCGCCCTCTCGAAGGCAGATATATCCTTCCTTAGGTATGGAGATCAAAACTAAATGCAGTTCTCCAGAGTGGTTCCACCATAGCTCTGTACAGTTGCAGCAAGACATCCTTACTCTTGTACTCCAAGCCTATTACAATAAAGGCCGCAATACCATTTGCCTTCAGAATTGTTTGTTGTACCTTCATGTTAATTGTTTTTTGTACAAGGACACCCAAATCCCTCTGAACACTGACATTTCATAGTTTCTCACCTTTTAATAAATAGTGTTTTTCTATTCTTCCTACCAAAGTGAATAACTTCACATTTCCCCACATCTTCTCCATCTGCCATGTTCTTGTCCACTCACTTCACAGGTAAAATTCTTTCGGGTAGCGCTGTTACCATGCAGACTTACATCGATTCTCTGAGGGCAGACAGCATCACGTGCAGCTACTTGCGTAGCCTGTGACCCTGCCTGCCCCCGGGGAATTAACGTAGTCTGCATAGTGCCGTCAGAAGCTAGAAGCAGTGCTACACAAATGAATTTCCCCCTCTTTGTGTCCTCCTCACATGTTACTTTTCCACCTAGCTTTGTATCGTCAGCAAACCTAGATACATAATATTCGATCCCTTCATCTAGAGTCATAGAGTTATACAGCACAGAAACAGGCCCTTCGGCCCATCGTGTCCATGCCGGCCATCAAGCACCTATCTATTCTAATCCCAGTTTCCAGCACTTGGCCCGTAGCCTTGTATGCTATGGCATTTCAAGTGCTCATCTAAATACTTCTTAAATGTTATGAGGATTCCGACCTCTACCACCCCTTCAGGCAGTGTGCTCCAGATTCCAACCACCCTCTGGGCGAAAAATTGTTTCCTCAAATCCCCTCTCAACCTCCTTCCCCTTACCCTAAATCTATGCCCCCTGGTTATTGATCCCTCCGCTAAGGGAAAGAGTTTCTTCCTATCTATCCTATCAATGCCCCTTATAATTTTATATACCTCAATCAGGTCCCCCCTCAGCCTTCTCTGCTCTAAGGAAAACAACCCTGGTCTATCCAGTCTCTCTTCATAGCTGAAATGCTCCAGCCCAGGCAACATCCAGGTATCTCCTCTGCACCCTCTCCAGTGCAATCACATCCTTCCTATAGTGTGGTGACCAGAACTGTACACAGTACTCCAGCTGTGGCCTAACTAGCGTTTCTTACTGATCATACCTCCTGTATTTTCCATGTCATTAATATAGATTTTAAACAGCTGAGACCCCAGCACTGATCCTTGCAGCACCCCATCAGTAACAATCTGCCAACCTGAAAATTACCCATTTGTTCCGACTCTCTTTTCTATGCTTTAACCAATCCTCTATCGATGCTGATGTATTACCTCCAACCCCATGAGACCTCATCTTGTGCAACAACCTTTCGTGTAGCACCTGATTGAATGCCTTTTGAAAATGCAATTCGTTTCACTTTATCCACACTGCTAGTTACATCCTCAAAACACTTCAATAAATTTGTCAAACACAATTTCCCTTTCATAAGACCATTTTGACTATGCCTAAACATTTTGATTTTCTCAGTTCCCTGGTGCCATATCCTTTATAATGGATTCCAGCATTTTACTGATGACTGATGCCAGGCTAACTGTTGTTTCCTGTTTTCCATCTCAATCCTTTCTTGAATAGTGGTGTTAAATTTACTACCTTCCAATCCACTGGTCCTGTTCCAGAATCTAGGGAATTTTGGAAGATCACAACCAATGCATCCACTATCTCTGAAGCTACTTCTTTTAGAACCTTAGGATGTAGGCCATCAGGTCCAGGGGGTTTGTTGGCTTTCAGTCCCATTAATTTCTCCAGTACTATTTCTTAACAATATGAATTACTTTAAATTCCTCACTCATTAGATCCTTGATTCCCCACTATTTCTGGTATGTTTTTTGAGTCTTCCATTGTGAAGACAGACACAAAGAACAGGATTTTCAAGCCTCCCCTCAAAGGTGGGAACAAAGTCGGGGGTGAGGGCCCAAAAATACCAGTGCTGGCCAGTGTATCAGGTTCAGGATGCCGTTCCCGGTGCTGGCAATGCTCAGCAGCTTAGGGGGAGGGCAGGTTATGGATCTCGCTCTACTCCCAATTGAGGCCAATTAAATTCGTTAAAATTAATTAAAAAGCTCATTAAGAGATTATTGGAAGGGAAAGGTGGAACATTTAAAGGGGCACACAGGTTCAGGAGCTGTCAGTATCGGATCAGCTGATGGGAGGTGGGTAAAGAGTGGGGAGCCAGACAAGGTTGCCCCTGGCCATCACTACTGCTCCATAAGAGGGTCAGCAGAGCAAAGGGGGATTCAGAATTTGATGAGGAGGTGCCCTTGGTACTGCAGAGTTGGGAACGAGCATGAGTAGGCTCACAGCGTTTGAACATTGAACATGGTCGTCACATCCCTGGCATCACGGGGGAAAAAGAGCAGGGGCAAGGCTGCCAAGGACAATTGTGTGGCCACCTGTGCAAAAGGAAGGCTGCAGCTGGCAATGGAGGCATGATTGTCAGAGCTTTATCCCAGTGCTGATAAGGGACAACACCCTCCACAGTAAAGGTGGAGCCTTGATCAGCAGGAGGGCATGGGAGAGGAAAGAGGGGCAGGAAGGCAATGCAGGCCAAACCCTCAACACAAGATCGAATGCTGAAGACGGAGCTACCTGGAGATGGCTGAGACTCAGTACCGTAGAAGACTGCGACTCTCCAGGCAGATGGTTACCGAAGACCTCGCACCTCACAGCATTGCTCGCCATGCCCTGCCAGTCGCCATCAAAGTCACTGTGTCCTTGAATATCTTCGCTTCTAGCTCGTTCCAAGGAACAGCTGTAGACCTCAGTGACAGCTCGCAAATGGCAGCACACCACTTCATCTCGCAAGTCCCTGATGCCTTATTTGCCAGAACTGGAAAGTACATTCATTTCATGAAAGATGGGTTTCGCTGCCATTGCTGGATTCCTTCTGGTGAAGGGCATCATCAATTGCACCCATGTGGACATCAAGACACCCAGCGACCATCCACTCAGATTCATCGAGGAAGTGCTTCCACTCCCTCAACATTCAACTGCTCTGCAACCACAGCAAGACCTTCCTCCATGTGTGCGCTTACTTTCCAGGCAGCTACCATGACTCTTTCATCCTCCGGCAGCCCAGGCTGCCTCAGATCTTCACTCGAACACCTAAGGTGTGTGGCTGCCTCCAAGGGGACAAGGAATATCCTTTGAAGAGATGGCTACTCACCCCTGTATGGGAGCCCCAGACAGAGGCACAGAGATGATACAACCAATGCTTTCTACTCTCTAGGACAACCATTGAGCAGGCCATCAGGCTTCTGAAGATGCAATTCCAGTGCCTGGATTGGTTGGGTGGTGCCCTCCAATACCCTCCTGCAAGGGTGTCAGTAATTGTGGTGGTCTGCTACGCTCTCTTTAACATGGCCCTCCAGAGCGGTGTGGGCCTTGAGGATGATGAGGCCCTGGAAGGAGACAGCTCACCGGGGGAGGAGCAGAAGCAGGAGGTGAGAGAGGAGGAGGAAGAGGAGGCAGAGGGATTTGACACTGAACAGAGAGGTGCCCCTGCTGCATGAAGAGGTGCCCTCCTCCTGCCAACCTCTGGGGAGAGGACATCCCCCCTCTCCCTCATGGCCTCCAGCATTAGATCCAGATCGGCATTGATGAAGCAAAGGGTAACCTAGCCCCGGGTGCCAGACCTCCAGCTTTCCAATGACATCTCGCTTACCTCTGGTGCTGTGAAAGGCTTTGGCACAATCATCCTTAGAACAACCAGCAGCATCAGTGATGGATGCCATGGGGAGTCTAAATCAGTCTCACATTTCATCCGAACCACCTCCGTTCCCTTCCCCAAGGGCTTTAATTGGACAGGAAACCATCCCAATACCAATTAAGAGCTTACCAGTGAGAAAATTGTAACTTTAATCAGTTTCCCCCCAGAGCTGGGTTTCTGACCTGAAAACAAACCCTGTTCCCCACCTCTATGGCAAAAATCCAGCCCAATATATTTGTTTATTGTTTCTGCCATTTCCTATTATAACTTCTCTTGCCTCTGCCTCTAAGGGGCCCACATTTACTTTTGCTACTCTCTTCCTTCTTACATACTTGTGAAACCTCTTACAATCTGTTTTTAAATTTCTAGCTAGTTCACACTCATTCTATTTTCTCCCTCTTTTTCATTTTTTTGACCAGCCTTTGCTGATATCTAAAACTCTGCCAATCCTCAGGCTTACCTCGGGGATTCGCGGCCTACATTCATGGAGAAGACTCGGAGGGCGGAGTTCCAGACCTGTAAGTATAAAAAACTTACCTCTGGTTAAAAAAACTGAAAAGTGACGTCACATGAAAGCTGTGACCTGATTGGCTGGAAGGGAATTTGTACTGAATTTGAAAATAAAACATTGATTAAAATTGATTAAAACCCTAATTAACTAATTAATAAGTAGAGTAACTAAACCAGAGGGAGGAGATTACTGTATTTAGTCAGCATTTAATATTTATAGTAGGAATCTAGCACTAGGGACCATATCGTCAATTATAACGATTTAATAAGTATTTATTTTTATTTATTAAACAGTGCTAGAAATGTCAGTTAGAAGGGTGAAGTGCTTCACCTGTGAGACGTGGGAGGTCCGTGATGCTTCCAGCGTTCCGGACGACTACATCTGCAGGAAGTGTACCCAGTTGCAGCTCCTCACAGACCGCATGGATCGGTTGGAGCAGCAATTGGATGCACTTAGGAGCATGCAGGTGGCAGAAAGCATCATAGACAGGAGTTTTAGAGAAGTGATTACACCCAAGGTGCAGGCAGATAGATGGGTGACCGCTGGAAGGGGCAGGCAGTCAGTGCAGGAATCCCCTGTGGCTATCCCCCGCTCCAACAAGTATACCGTTTTGGATACTGTTGGGGGGGATGGCCTATCAGGGGTAAACAGCAGCAGCCAGAGCAGTGGCACCACGGCTGGCACTGTTGTTCAGCAGGGAAGGACAATGCGCTGTGGAGCAATAGTTATAGGGGACTCTATAGTCAGGGGCACAGATAGGTGCTTCTGTGGACGTGAAAGAGACTCCAGGATGGTATGTTGCCTCCCTGGTGCCAGGGTCAAGGATGTCTCTGAACGGACATGGGGCATTCTGAAGGCGGAGGGTGAACAGCCAGAGGTTGTGGTACACATCGGTACCAAAGACATAGGCAGGAAGAGTGACGAGGTCCTGCAGGGGGAGTTTAGGGAGTTAGGTAGAAAGTTAAAGGACAGCACCTTGAGGGTTGTAATCTCGGGATTACTCCCTGTGCCACGTGCCAGTGAGGCTAGAAATAGGAAGATAGTGCAGCTAAACACATGGCTGAACAGCTGGTGTAGAAGGGAGGGTTTCAGATATCTGGACCATTGGGATCTCTTCAGGGACAGGTGGGACCTGTACAAGAAGGACGGGTTGCATCTAAACTGGAGGGGCACAAATATCCTGGCTGCGAGGTTTGCTAGCGTCACTCGGGAGGGTTTAAACTAGTGTGGCAGGGGGGTGGGAACCAGAGCAGTAGGACAGCAAGTGAAATAAATGAGGGAGAACTAGTAAATAAGGCCAGTAAGACTAAGAGGAAGAGCAGGCAGGGAGATATTGTGAAGCACAGCGGGACTGGTGGTCTGAAGTGCATTTGTTTCAATGCGAGAAGTGTAACAGGTAAGGCAGATGAACTTAGAGCTTGGATTAGTACTTGGAACTATGATGTTGTTGCTATTACAGAGACTTGGTTGAGGGAAGGACTGGATTGGCAGCTAAATGTTCCAGGATTTAGAAGCTTCAGGCGGGATAGAGGGGGATGTAAAAGGGGTGGGGGAGTTGCATTACTGGTTATGGAGAATATCACAGCTGTACTGCGGGAGGACACCTCGGAGGGGTCATGCAGCGAGGCAATATGGGTGGAGCTCAGGAATAGGAAAGGTGCAGTCACGATGTTGGGGGTTTACTACAGGCCTCCCAACAGCCAGCGGGAGGTAGAGGAGCAGATATGTAGACAGATTTTGGAAAGATGTAAAGGTAACAGGGTTGTAGTGGTGGGTGATTTTAACTTCCCCTTCTTTTGACTGGGACTCACTTAGTGCTAGGGGCTTGGATGGGGCAGAATTTGTAAGGAGCATCCAGGAGGGCTTCTTGAAACAATACATAAATAGTCCAACTAGGGATGGGGCTGTACTGGACCTGGTATTGGGGAATGAGCCCGGCCAGGTGGTCGAAGTTTCAGAAGGGGAGCATTTTGGGAGCAGTGACCATAATTCCATAAGTTTTAAGATACTTGTGGATAAGGATAAGAGTAGTCCTCGGGTGAAAGTGCTAAATTGGGGGAAGGCTAATTATTACAATATTAGGCAGGAACTGAAGAATTTAGATTGGGGGCGGCTATTTGAGGATAAATCAACATCTGACATGTGGGAGTCTTTCAAATGTCAGTTGATTAGAATCCAGGACCAGCATGTTCCTGTGAGGAAGAAGGATACGTTTGGCAAGTTTCGGGAACCTTGGATAACGTGGGATATTGTGAGCCTCGTCAAAAAGAAAAAGGAAGCATTCGTAAGGGCTGGAAGGCTAGGAACAGACGAATCCCTTGAGGAATATAAAGACAGTAGGAAGGAACTTAAGCAAGGAGTCAGGAGGGCTAAAAGGGGTTATGAGAAGTCATTGGCAAACAGGATGAAGGAAAATCCTTAGGCTTTTTATACGTATATAAAGAGCAAGAGGGTAACCAGAGAAAGGGTTGGCCCACTCAAAGACAGAGAAGGGAATCTATGTGTGGAGCCAGAGGAAATGGGCGAGGTACTAAATTAGTACTTTGCATCAGTATTCACCAAGGAGAAGGACTTGGTGGATGATAAGCCTAGGGAAGGGAGTGTAGTCTTAGTCATCTCATTATCAAAAAGGAGGAGGTGTTGGGTGTCTTGCAAAGCATTAAGGTAGAGAAGTCCCCAGGGCCTGATAGGATCTACCCCAGAATACTGAGGGAGTCAAGGGAAGAAATTGCTGGGGCCTTGACAGAAATCTTTGCATCCTCATTGGCAACAGGTGAGGTCCCAGAGGGCTGGAGAATAGCCAATGTTGTTCCTTTGTTTAAGAAGGGTAGCAAGGATAATCCAGGAAATTATAGGCCGGTGAGCCTTACGTCAGTGGTGGCGAAATTATTAGAGAGGATTCTTCGGGACAGGATTTGCTCCCATTTGGAAACAAACAAACTTATTAGCGAGAGGCAGCATGGTTTTGTGAAGGGGAGGTCGTATCTCACTAATTTGATTGAGTTTTTTGAGGAAGTGACGAAGGTGATTGATGAAGGAAGGGCAGTGGATGTTATCTATATGGACTTCAGTAAAGCCTTTGACAAGGTCCCTCATGGCAGACTGGTACAAAAGGTGAAGTCACACGGGATCAGAGGTGAGCTGGCAAGATGGATACAGAACTGGCTCTGTCATAGAAGACAGAGGGTAGCAGTGGAAGGGTGCTTTTCTGAATGGAGGGATGTGACCAGTGGTGTTCCACAGGGATCAGTGCTGGGACCTTTGCTGTTTGTATTATATATAAATGATTTGGAGGAAAATGTAGCTGGTCTGATTAGTAAGTTTGCGCACGACAAAGGTGGTGGAGTTGCGGACAGTGATGAGAATTGTCAGAGGATACAGCAGGATATAGATCGGTTGGAGACTTGGGCGGAGAAATGGCAGATGGAGTTTAATCTGGACAAATGTGAGGTAATGCATTTTGGAAGGTCTAATGCAGGTGGGAAGTATACAGTAAATGGCAGAACCCATAGGAGTGTTGACAGGCAGAGAGATCTGGGTGTACAGGTCCACAGGTCACTGAAATTGGCAACGCAGGTGGATAAGGTAGTCAAGAAGGCATACGGCATGCTTGCCTTCATCAGTCGGGGCATAGAGTATAAAAATTGGCAAGTCATGCTGCAGCTCTACAGAACTTTAGTTAGGCCACACTTAGAATATTGTGTGCAATTCTGGTCGCCACACTACCAGAAGGACGTAGAGGCTTTGGAGAGGGTACAGAGGAGGTTTACCAGGATGTTGTCTGGTCTGGAGGGCATTAGCTACGAGGAGAGGTTGGAAAAACTCGGATTGTTTTCACTGGAACGACGGAGGTGGAGAGGCGACATGATAGAGGTTAACAAAGTTATGAGTGGCATGGACAGAGTGGATAGTCAGAAGCTTTTTCCCAGGGTGGAAGAGTCAGTTACTAGGGAACATAGGTTTAAGGTGCGAGGGGCAAAGTTTAGAGGGGATGTGCGAGGCAAGTTCGTTACACAGAGGGTGGTGAGTGCCTGGAACTTGCTGCCGGGGGAGGTGGTGGAAGCAGGTACGATAGCGAATTTTAAGAAGCATCTTGACAAATACATGAATAGGATGGGAACAGAGGGATATGTTCCCCGGAGGTGCAGAAGGTTTTAGTTTAGGCAGGCATCCAGATCGGTGCAGGCTTGGAGGGCCAAATGGCCTGTTCCTGTGCTGTACTGTTCTTTGCTCTTATGATTCCTCTTGGCAATAATATAAGCCTCTTCTTTTATTTATCCTGAGTCTTCTTAGTTAGCCATAGATGCATCTCTTTTCCCGTGGAGATTTTATTTCTCAGTGAAATGTACATTACAATAACAACTATTAAATATTTCTTTAAATGTTCACCATCTTCTGTCATATCTTTTGATCTAATTTCCCAATCTACCTTCGCCAACTCATCCCTCATACCAATTTGTTTGCTTTACTTAAGTTCAATACTCCAGTTTCGGGCTTATGTATGCCATTCTCAAACTCAATATGAAATTTTATCACATTATGATCACTCTTTCCCAGAGGATCCCTTACTATGAGATTACTAATTAACCCTCATTACACAAGACAAGTTCTAAAAATAGCCTGATCCTTGGTTGGTTCCATGATGTATCATTTTAGAAACTGTCTCAAATACATTCCATGAACTCATCCTCCAAACTCCTTTTACTGATTTGATTTGTGGAGTCTTTATGAAGATTAAATTCCCCCATGATTATTGCATTGCCTTTGTTACAAGCTCCTCTTATTTCTTGATTTATACTCCTTTCAGCAGTGTAGCTGCTGTTTGAGGCCCTAGAAATATTCCCACCAGCATTTTCTAACCTTTGTTATTTCTTGTCTCCACCCGTACTGATTCTATTTCCTGCTCTTCCAAGCAACGATCCTTCCTCACTACTGTCCTTACATCATCCTTTATTATCAGAGTTACCACCCCTCTCCTTTCTGTTTTGTCTGTTTATTCAAAATGTAAACTACCCTGGAATATTTAGTTCCCAACCTTGCTCACCATGCAACCACATCTCTGTAAATGGTTATTAGATCAAACCCATTTATCTCAATGTGCTATTCATTAATCTTGCTCTGAATATGTTATGTATTCAAATAAAGTGCCTTTAATTTTAACTTCTTACCATTTTCCCTGATTTGACCTTATTTACTCATGCATTATTACCATTAAGCATTTTGTCCCTTCCTGTCTCAATTTCTGTTCTTTCAAGGAATGAGGGCATTGCTGGCAAGGCCAGCATTTGTTGCCCATCCCTAATTGCTCTTGAGAAGGTTGTGGTGAGCCACCTTCTTGAACCATTGACTTTTCTGTAGCAGTTTGGTACAACTCAGTGGCTTGCTAGGCCATTTCAGAGGGCAACCACATTGCTGTGGATCTGGTGTCACATGTAGGCCAGACCAGGTAAGGATGGCAGATTTCCTTCCCTGAAGAACATCAGCGAACTGGATGGGTTTTTACAACAATCACTTTTACTGAGACTAGTTTTCAATTCCAGACTTGTATTAATTAATTGACTTAATTAATTAAATTGTAAATTCCACCAGCTGCAGTGGTGGGATTTAAACCCATGTCCCCAGGGCATTAGCTTGGGCCTCTGGATTACTAGCACTATGCCACCATCTCTCCTATCTGTTCATCTTTTCCCAAACTGCTGCACTGCTCTGTGGCCTTGACTTTTCTCTGTAGATTTATAAATTTCCCCTCATTTAAACTCTCCCCCTGCCACCCATTTGTAGTTTAAAGCCCTGTCTCTCGCCCTAGTTATACGATTCATCAGGACACTGGTCCCAGCCTGGTTTAAGTGGAGTCTCTCAGCAGAACAGCTCCCTCTTTCCCCAGTACTGTTGTCAGTGCTCCAGGAATTGAAACCTCTATTTCCCATACCATTCTTTGAGCCATGTATTCAACTCTCTGATCTGTTTGACCCTATGCCAATTTGTGCATGGCTCAGGTTGTAATCCTGAGAGTATTAACTTTGAAGTTCTGTGAACTAATTTGGACCCTAACTCCTCAAACTCTCTCAGCAGAACCTCATTCTTCTCTCTACCTATGTCACTGGATCATGATCATACGTGAATCATGACAACTCTATCCACCCCCTCCCACTCCAAGTTCTTCTCCAGCCATGAGGAGATGTCCTTAACACTGGCACCGGGCAGGCAACACAACCTTCAGAACGTAAAGTCGTGGCTGTAGAGAACAGTATCTATTCCCCTGACTATACTGTCCCCTATTACTACCACATTCCTTTTCGCTCCATCCACGTGAATGGCCTCCTGTATCACTGTACTGTGGTCATCCCCCTACAGACTTTGCCCTTATGCCACAGTCACACTCACTTGTCCATGACCACTAACCAGACCTATACCACTTCCTAACCTAAGGGATGTGACTGCCTCCGGATCAAAGTGTCCAGATAACTCTCCCCATCTCTGATGCAGCACAATACCTGCACCTTGGACCCCAGCTCAATAACTCTGAGCTGTAGTTCTTCGAGGTGCAGACACTTACAGCAGATGTGGTTGTCTGGGATTGCAATACACTGCACAAACTCCCACATTCTGTTGTTGTGGCAAACCACCTGCATTGCCATCCTTAGAAATGTTTTTTATTTACTTAATTTATTAGTCTATGTGTTTAATCAAATAGCTTTACTTTTAGTCTTTGAATTAATTACTTGATCTTAGTTTCGGTAGATTAAATTAAACAGTTACCTGTAACACTAACCACTACAATTATTGGAGGCAAAATGCAGCACCTCCTTCTTCCTCTGCACCAAATTCCCAACTTCTAAACTCTGTTTGCAATGCATTCTGTTTACGCCCACTCTATGCTGACCACATTTAGATATGACGCCTGCAAAGTGACGTGTGCGATCAATGGCGCTCTGCACCATAGAGAAGCTGCTATCCTGGCAAAGCCACACTATTCCTGCTTTCTCTGGTCAGACAGAAGACACTATACTCCCCTCTCCTGGCATAAAGAGTGTCAGTCACCTCTCTTAAGAAGCAGTGAACGGCGAACTGGGAGATGTTACAGCTGGTACATGCTCCAACCTGGAAGGATCCCGATGCAAAGAGGTACAAGGCCAGGGTCACCTTCAGAGCCATTGGCAGCGCTGTACTTGCCCTGCTCTGAGGTTGCAGGTCTTCCTGCAAGAGGTGGCAAACTGCATTGAGAATCTCCTTCGTAAAGTGGAGTTGTCGCACACACTGTTTCTGACTTAAGTTGAGGTAAGAGAAATACTCCCTGAAGACCCTAGTGGATAGGGCCTCCAGCTGAGAGTTCTTCTCCCCCTCTCCCTCCTCCCTCAGTAAACAAATTGTCCTTTCTTTTCTGCCTCGGCTCCATCCACTTGTCGTGCTGCAGCCCAAGGGGGATGGTAACTACAGCACCCATGATTGAATACAAGTGGTCAGACCACAACCCTTGAAGTCGCAGCCCAGGCCTTCTGCAAATGCAGCAGCACTCCCTGTCAATTTCACCAACTTGAAACAACTCTGCAAACCAGAGGCAAACTTTGTGATTGTGCCCATATCCAAATCATCTGTACTTACCAAAAACAAAAGAGTCACCTGGCAGATCCTACTTCTAACACTTTTCCAATCTAAGCAATACTAAGTTACCCAAATTTGTTTCCTGTTTCCTAACAACCAACTCCTTTAAACTGGGGTACATGCAATCAGGACTCACTTCAGTTCTGCCAATTCCTTTTCAACACCTTTTGTAACAGTTGTTCAATAGTACACCTACATTATCCTTTTATATTATCTGCTCATGTTTTTTCATATTCTCTTACAGCCCTTTTCACTTCACTTTCTCCTTTACTCCTCTCAGCATAATTATCTTTAGTATTGTTAGCCTGTATTTTACCATATGCCTTCCTTTTAAATTTTAGTTTAACTTTAACCTCTATAAAAGACTTCATCCATAAATGACTATTCTTTGATGCTCCCCCCACCCCTTGTTGCCTTTCAGGAAAATATTCATTTCATACTCTACTGGTTTAATATTAGAAGACTTCCCAGTGCTAATATGATAAGCTGTTTACTTATTTTTCTGTCCAGTTAATTTGGATCCAGTCCCTTATCTCCTTGAACTTTGCCTCGATTGAATCTTGCACCTGTATCTTTGATTTGATTATCACAAAATTGCTCTCATTTTGAATGTTACTGGATCACAATTTTGAGGAATGGCTGGATGTAAAGTGAACTGAGAAATTAAAGGAATTCCCCCTAAATGATAGCTGTCACCTAGAAGACACAAGGGGAAATATTCCTGGGTTTGCAGTGAGGCATCTGGGTACAGATGCAAGAACCTTCTTTCCTGTTGAATGGTAAAATAATGGGCACCACTTGTCCACCTTGCACTTGCCCAGAGACTTTGCACAGCAAATTGCTGCCAGTGGGATATCAGAATGGCGCAGTGCTCTATACAAGGCATCTGGGACCTTTGTGAACTGGGCAATCATCTGTGGGCTAAATCTAGTCAAGCTGCCGGGTATCCCGGCACCGGGCCGAAAAGGTGAGGGGAACTGCACCTCCGCCCTTCAGAGACCACCGACACAAATCAGCAGCACTCAGGCAATTAACTGCCCCCTGCCGGGGTTCCCGGCCCTTTAAGGATGGGGATCCCGCCTTCCGGAGTTACCGGCCAATCATAGGGCCAGTAGTTCAGTAGTATCGGCAGTGCCACCAGGAGCGGTGGCTACTGCCGATACTATGCCAGGCCTGGGACCAGGCCCATCAACTGGAGCCTCAAATCCAAGGTAAGTGAGACGGGGTCACCGGGGCCAGTCCGGCAGGCTCCAGCAAAGTAGGGTGGTGGGGGGGGGGTAAGGGTGGGCATTGAAGGCGGGAGTGCGGGGGATGTCAATGGAGAGGCGGTCTTTGCCACCGGGGGCCTTCTTCGGACTGGAGATAGCTCATGGAGGAGGCCTCCCCCGCAAGACTGCAGGGAGGCTACCTTGTTTCACTAGGCGACCTCCACATGTGGCGGAGGAACCCCCGCCATTGGTTTAATTCCACAGGCGGTGGGAAGAGGCCCTTAAGTTGGCCATTTAAGGTCTTCAACTGGCCTCTGGGCAGGAAGGCCATCTTTGGCCTTCCCAAGCCAACTTAATTGAAGTGCAATGGGAAGGCAACGGGCCCCCCCCCCCCCCACCTTCTGTAGCAATTCAATGGGCCTCCTCCACCTCCCAGCCTGTCTCCCGGGGTCCATTAGATTTCACCCTGTGTGTCTCTTGAATCAATCAGAATGAAAAATTGTTAGTGAGCAGTGCAGAGTCTGAACAAGGAGCTGTAAACTGTGATAGTGAATGCAATGTTGAATCAGGTACAGAAATGAAATAAAGAGAGGGGAAGAAAGACTGGATTAAGTGAGAGAGATAAAAGAGACTGAAAGAAAAAGTAAAAAAGCTTTTTAAATTTAAAAAAAATCTCCAACAATAATTAATAAATGAAGGAATGAAACTCCATATTTGTGCAAGTTAATTTTTAGTGCCAGAGAGGTTGTTTAGCAGTAATTGAGACTCACCACGGTATTAAAAGAGTGCTTGGACTGAAAATATTTGACTTAACGTTTTGTGTTGAGTTGTGTCTATTTCAATGATGTCAGTCCAGGATCAACACACCATTCAATACATTAAAATGGGGAGCCTAATGGAGAGATGCCATCTTCATGCAGCTCATAAAAAGCGGCGCCTCTCGGACAGCAACGTCAGGATTATCGCATTTAACTGAGCCTGTGCTCTCACCATAAGTTGCTGTCTGATTTGTACATAAATAACAGTGAGTTCTGATAGCCTCACTGTTATTTTCACACCAAAATCCAACCTATTATGTCAGTCCTCAAGGGAATACTATATTTGGGTATCCTAATGGGCTCCAATTGTCACCAACTAATGGATAATAATTCAAATAAACTACTGGTTGATATTCAGAGAGATCTAGACAGGTGGAAATGCTGCATCTTTCTCTCTTTGAGAAAGTGAATGTCCTCAAACAAATGCAATGCCCAGGCACAAATATTCAAGCAACTGTATAATTCTATCTTGTGCGTAATGAGCATCTGCAAAATGTTCGTGCCAAGACCACCTTGTGCTATAATTTGTCTGCAGTTCTAGCTTTAGGTGACGGCAAATCTACATAGAAACATAGAAAATAGGAGCAGGAGTAGGCCATTCAGCCCTTCGAACCTGCTCCGCCATTCATTATGATCGTGGCTGATCATCCAACTCAGTAACCTGTTACTGCTTTCGCCCCATACCCTTTGATCCCTTTAGACCCAAGGGCTATATCTAACTCCTTCTTGAAAACATACAATGTTTTGGACTCAACTGCTTTCTGTGGTAGTGAATTTCACAGGCTCACCTCTCTCTGGTTGAAGAAATTTCTCCTCATCTCAGTCCTGAAAGGTTTACCCCTGTATCCTTAGACTACGACCCCTGGTTCTGGACTCCCCCACCATCGGGAACATCCTTCTTACATCTACCCTGTCAAGTGTTGTTAGAATTTTATAGGTTTCTATGAGATCCCCCCTCACTCTTCTGAACTCCAGCGAATATAACCCTGAGCGACTCAATCTCTCCTCATACGTCAGTCCCACCATCCCAGGAATCAGTCTGGTAAACCTTCGCTGTACTCCCTCTATATAAGGAGACCAAAACTGCACATAATATTCCAGGTGTGGCCTCACCAAGGCCCTGTATAATTGCAGCAAAACATCCTCTCTCCTATAATAAAAGCAAAATACTGCGGATGCTGGAAATCTGAAACAAAAACAAGAAATGCTGGAATCACTCAGCAGGTCTGGCAGCATCTGTGGAAAGAGAAGCAGAGTTAACGTTTCGGGTCAGTGACCCTTCTTCCGAAGAACAATTGTTCCGAAGAAGGGTCACTGACCCGAAACGTTAACTCTGCTTCTCTTTCCACAGATGCTGCCAGACCTGCTGAGTGATTCCAGCATTTCTTGTTTTTGATCCTCTCTCCTATACTTGAATCCTCTCACTATGAAGGCCAACATACCATTTGCCTTTTTTACGCCTGTTGAACCTGCATCCTTACCTTCAGCGACTGGTGTACGAGAACACCCAGATCTCGTTGCATATTCCCCTCTCAGTTTATAGCTGTTCAGATAATAATCTGCCTTCCTGTTTTTGCGACCAAAGTGGATAACCTCACATTTATCTACATTATACTGCATCTGCAATGCATTTGCCCACTCACTCAACTTGTCCAAATCATCCTCTCTGCATCCTCCTCACAACTCACCCTCCCACCCAGTTTTGTGTCATCTGCAAATTTGGAGATATTACATTTAGTTCCCTCATATAAATCATTAATATATATTGTGAATAGCTGGGGTCCTAGCGCTGATCCCTGCAGTACCTCACTAGTCACTGCCTGCCATTCGGAAAAAGACCCATTTATCCCTACTCTTTGTTTCCTGTCTGCCAACCAATTTTCTATCCATCACAATACACTACCCCCAATCCCATGCGCTTTAATTTTACATGCTTATCTCTTATGTGGGACTTTGTCAAAAGCCTTCTGAAAGTCCAAATAAATCACATCCACTGGCTCCCCCTCATCAACTCTACTAGCTACATCCTCGAAGAATTCTAGTAGATTTGTCAAGCATGATTTCCCTGTCGTAAATCCATGCTGACTCTGCCCGATTCTAGCACTGTTCTCTTAGTGCTCTCCTATATAATCTTTGATAATGGACTCTAGAATTTTCCCCACTACCGACGTCAGGCTGACTGGTCTAAAATTCCCTGCTTTCTCTCTACCTCCCTTTTTAAATAGTGGGGTTACATTAGCTACCCTCCAATCTGTAGGAACTGTTCCAGAGTCTATAGAATCTTGGAAGATGACCACCAATGCATCCACTATTTCTAGGGCCTTTTCCTTAAGTACTCTGGGATACATACCATCAGGCCCTGGGGATTTATCAGCCTTCAATCCCATCAATTTCCCCAAAACCATTTCTCTATTAATACCTGTCAGACTTCTTTCTGAAGTGGAGTCATTGAAAATGGGTCTCCTCTTACATGCCTCAGGAGGACTTCCTGGGCCTGTAAATTTGGATCTTGAGTAGGTAACATGCGAGGCATCATTCCACCTGCCTTTCTTTTCCTCGCATGTCTCCCCTTGTTCTGGGCATGTCATTGCAACCTTCAAAAAATTCCAATCTTGCCCACATAGTATGCCAAATAATTTCAATTTTGCAAGCAACAACAAAAAGTGCCACCCACCTTTAAAGAATCAATTCACTCAAATCAGGCCCTGCAGATGCTGTTGTGTCCATTTTATATATGCACACTGAGCTACAGGAGAGGAACTAGTGAAAATGTTGCTTAATCCAACATGGTTGATCTGAAAGTAATTTTGGTAGGTTTATTGCAGCTTGTGCTGGCCTGCAGAGCAGACTTCAACAGCTTGACAATTTTTTTCGTTACAATATGTGATATATTAGCCTGCATGAACCACCAGAAAAGCCATGTAAAATCAAGGCTTATACGGCACACTGGCTTGACTATCATAAAATGGTATTAAAAAAAATTTCTGTTAACTGATTGATGCTGATTGCCTGAAATATTACTGGACAACTGGGGAAGCAGGTAAGAAAACTACCAATGTCACAAATAGTTACTCAATAACTGCTGGTAAGGGGAAGCAGGCGAACCAGCTCAAATACTTCATGAAAATGCTTTTAATCATCATTTTCCTTTGTTAGTTATCCAAGGAAATAAACTAAAAACAGTTTATAACGGTTTATAACAGATCTTTCAAACTACCTGTTAAATAATCCATGTCGTGAGATTTACTTCTTTCCTGGAATATGCTTCACTCAGTCTAGCTTTCCCATCAATATTTTTGGGCCTTTGCACATATATAGCTTCAGTGGTAAGTGAAATGTTAGCCCTTTAGTAAGCTCTTCTAGCTGATATTACAAAGTGACCAATATGCACTGGCCCCACAGCTTTAGACAGACCTGCCTAACTGTCAGGTACAGAGGGACCTTGTTTGCTCCTTCAGCTATCCTCCTTGCCCATGAAGGACTGCTTCTATATTCCAGCACCATTTATGGCCAGCACTGATGAGCAATGCCATGGGGTACCTGCTTCTTAGATATATATTCCCCATTTGTTAGTGGAAGGTAGGTAGGGCCTATTGAATGTTACTGTTCTTCGGGTTAATTTTTTAAGTGTATTTTAATGACGGAGGCTGTAACTCCTTTATACTGTGTTTTACAATACTGTACAAAAAGCAATAACACTTAATTAAAAAAGATATAGGTCAGAGTAATAGATAAAGTATTAAGTCATTCCTTACTTTTTTCCTCACCTTTTTCAGCTTTTTGGTTTTAATTTCTACTTCTTGCTGGAGCGAGGTATACGTGTCTTTCAGTTCCATTGTCTCCTCATCTCGTAGCAGCATCTGCTGTTGAATTTCTCGCTCTCTCCGTTTCTATTTAAAGCAAAAAGTAGAATGTCTACTGGTAAATATATATTTTCCATTTCTGTATATAAGCTATTTCACACAGATTTTCATAAATATTCACATTACTGTAAGTTTGTGAAAAGAAATTTAAAGTCCCTTTTCCTCAGACTTTCATAGGCATATTTTGAATGCAAAATAAAAGATATGTGGCTTGAAAATCTTTTGTGCTGTTATTAGTGCCCAGGTTTATCCATTTGCCTTAGATGCCTGTGCATGTTTTTTTAAATGGCTTGATTTTCTTAAAATTTAACAAAGCATGAGCCAGTGCATTACAATCAGCAGACATAAGAATTTCAGAATTGTTAGCGAACTTTTATTGCTTTTGGATAAAATATCAAGTTTTGCACGAGTTCTCTTTCTATGCTACACAGCAACATTTTGTTTTAGTGAAAAGAAGTTGTAGAATTTGCACCTCAAGATATACAAAATAAAATTGCTACCTTGCTGCACAGACCACCAGAATAGAACTGATTCTTTCCCCTTCAAATGCACACAGTCCCAGAAATTATAAGCCCTTATCGGAAGTTATGATGGACCTCCTTGCCTTACAAGAATATTGACAGAGTCAGGAAAGGTGAAGCCAGAGGCATCTTCCAAATTCAGACTCATACTGATCTGTTCAAGCTATCTCTCATTTTCCTTCTCACTCATTCACACAAGCTTACCACAGAACCACACTCCCATTGTACAGAGTGTCTTATGATTTATGCTACAACTGTAGCATCACATGAAAGCTGTTTTGCTTCTCACCAATGTTACAGCACGAATGCCATGATGAGTGTAAGTGAGGATGAGTGTGACTCTCTCTCTGGAGGAGGGAGTCTCATTCTGCTTTGGTTCAGAGTCAATTTGGACTTTCAGACCAGTTTTGGCTTCCCACCATATGTAGTGTGAATGCATCATTCACCATTCTGGAGATTTTGCAGATGATGTGCAGTGTAGTGTATTGTTCATTTATTGCTCATCTGATATGTATTGTTCATTTGAGGCCACTTGGTGTAGCACAGCGTTGTCTGACATTTTTGGGCAGAGGGCCACATTACGATTTTTGCTCGGCCCAGGGTCCCAGTGAGCAAATCTCGAAAGATAAAGGCATTAAAAATGTATCTAATTTAAGACTAATTTATTGACTTACTTTCTCTTCACTATATTTGAAAACTGATTTAGTGACATACCTGGCATTGTTTTTGCTTTAATAAGCAGTCAGTCACTGCCCGCACACTTGATGTTGTGATGCAGAATATTTTGGATAGATGTCCACCTTTCAGGAGAGACCTTGATCTCTCTTCCCCCTCTCCCTGCACTCTGTGTGTGTGTGGATCGTTCTCTCTTCCCTCCCCCCTCCCCACTAGGGCTAGGGGACACAGATTGAAAGTTTTATGCAAAAGATGCAGGGGGAATATGAGGAAGCACTTTTTTATGCAGCGGATGTTAATGACCTGGAACTCACTGTCCACAAGGGTGGTGGATTTCGAGACAATCAATGACTTCAAGAGGTAGTTGGATGCCAGCTGAGAGAAATAGACTTGCAGGAATATGGGGACTGAGCCAGGGAGTGGGAATGACTGTATATCTCTGTGGTGACCTGACATAGGTTCGCTGGACAGAATGGCCACTTCCTGTGCCGTAAGTAAATGACTCTGACTCTCTTTCCCCCTCTCTGTCCTTCTCCACCCCCCCTTCTCTCTCTATCTCTCCTCCCACTCTCTCCACCCCCCGTGTCTCCTGTGTTCCCTGCACTCTCTGTCCCGTCTCTCTCCCCTTTCTGTTCCCCCTCTCTCTCTGTCTCTCCCGCCTCTCTCCCCTTTCTCTCGCTCTCTCTGTCCCCCTTTCTCTCTCTCTGTTCCCCCCTCGCCCTGTCTCTCTCTGTCTCTCTCTCACACAGTTGCAGAGAGTGGAACGCTCTTTTAAAGTGCCATGTGTTTCTTCCAGTGATTTACAATAGCAGATCAACAATGTGAGATCTTACAATGGCTATGAGGCTGGAACCTGCATTTGCTTTAAAGCCAGGTATAATTTGCTGTGCTTTCAGTTGTGAACTACATGTAATGCAGATTGTCAAATATGGACAGTGTTGACATTCGTATCTTTGTGCAGCTAATGCAGGACAGCCATTTTTTCTCATACACCAATGCAAGGGTAGTCTGGTCTGCTTAAACCTTAGAGAAGGTTTGTTTTGAAGAATTGGAAGAATTTGTTTCTTCCATCTGCCATTATTACTTTTGATGATGGCCGGAATTTTTCCCTCGGCGAACCCGCCTCCACCTGGCCTGGGGACCGGACCACATTTTGCGTTCCACAGGCCTTTAATTGGTCTGAGGTGGGACTTCCACCTCATTAAGGCAGGAAATCCAACCTAATGGAGTTGCTAGCCAATCAGCGGGCCGGCAGCTCTTAGTCCCAGCAGCGCCACTGGGAATGGTGGCCACTGCTGGGACTGCAACCCAGCCATCGGAAAGAAGATATTGGGGAGCCCTGGAATGAAGGTAAGTTTTTGGTGCCTCGCTGAGGATGATTTGTTGGGCCCCAGCAAGGCAAGGGTGGTCGACTGGGGGGATGGGGGGGTGTGTTGGGTGTTGGGGATGGTTGGGGCAGTGGGGGCAGTCCTCCAATGGCCACTTAAGGGCCTTGATTGGCCTGGGGCGGGCAGCCGTTTTTCACCACCGCTGCCCTGCGTAAAGTGGTGGCAGAGACGGGAGCAAGTAGGGAAGAGCCCCCCGAGCCACCCACTCCATTTCACAGCACCACCCCCATCCCCCACCACCTTCCCGCTCTGGGGGGGCGTAAAAGTCCGGTCGATATTTGTGTGATTGTACCTGCGGATCACTATCCTGGATCCTTTATCACGCATTATCGCTGCACTGACGATCAAGACGGCGAAGGCTATGCCCAAGCTATCACATTTTGATGTGCACGCCAAGCCCTCGTTTGTGTTCCCACATTGGAAGAAGTGGCTGCGATGATTCAAGGGTGCAATGGTGGGCTTTAGAATCACTGATAAGAGAAAAAAGGCCTTACTTCTCCACTATGGAGGTGAAGAATTGGAAAATATTTTTGAGACACTTATGCTTATGCAAGATAACTATGGCGCAGCAAAAAATACACGAACAACTTATTTCACGGCCAAGAAGAATGAAATATACAAAACAATTATTTTTCAACGAACCAAGCAAGAAGCAAATAAGATAATTGACCAATATTGCACACAACTGAGACAACTGGAAACTAAATGTGACTTTGGTGACATTGAACATGTCAAATGGAAAATCAAAACACAAATAATTGAAGGTTGCCTCTCTAGTCAAATACACAGAAAAGCACTCAAGGAAGACAGAAAGCTGTCAGAGATATTGGAGTTAGCAAGATAGCTGTCCCTTTCAGAGTCCAGAGCTGCTGAAGTTGAGACTGCCAACAGCAACTGCCACACTTCAAGCTCAACTCCTGTGAACAGTGTTCACCACTCATGTGCCAGGCAACCACCTGCAAAGCAATGACAGCAATCTCGCAAATCATCACAGAAAATGCATCTTTCTTCCAAGTATCATCCGCAAATATCATCCGCAAGCATTGCCTCCGATTCAGACGTTGACACTTCCAATGAAGCATATGAATTAAATGAGACAACACCTGATGTCACATGTTGATATTCTACTTGAGAGCCATACTTATGCAATTATGTTACAAACTGAAGTAATGTCCAAACAGAACAATGTAAGCAAACCATTGAAATGCTCATGTACCAAGAAGTGGAGGGATGTAGTGTATTGTTTATTTATTGTTCATTTGATATGTCGTATATTGTTCATTTGAGCCACAGTACATGCTTGATGTAGCATGTGCAGTGCGCCATTGGAGGGAGTCGGTAATAAAGTATCCATTTACAGCAGCAATCCAGAAGCTAGTGTCATGTGTTTGCTCCAGAGGTTTACAATAACAGATCTACAATGTGAGATCTTACAGTGCAGCTTTTTATATTGCGACATAAAAAGTAACTTCATGCTTTGATGCCAACAAATCTAAGGGGGAAAACACTCCACGTTCCCAAAAAATATGAAAAGCCAGCACTAAAAAAAAACAAAGAGGAAATGAAAATAAAGAAGATTTTTTAAAAATCAGAGAAGAAAATGTCTGCTGCTTTAGGAACATAGGAACATAGGAGCAGGAGTAGGCCTTTCAGCCCATCGAGCCTGCTCCGCCATTCAATTAGATCATGGCTGATCATCAACCTCAACGCCACTTTCCCGTGCTACCCCCATAACCTTGATGTCATTAGTATCCAGATATTTATCAATTTGTGTCTTGAACATGCTCAATGATTGAGCTTCCACAGTCCTCTGGGGTAGAGAATTTCACAGATTCACCACCCTCTAAGTGAAGAAATTCCTCCTCATCTCAGTCTTAAATAACCTACTCCTTATTCTGAGACTATGTACCCTGGTTCTAGACTCACCAGTCAGGGGAAACATCCTATCTATATCCACCCTGTGAGACCCTGTAAGAATTTTGTAAGTTTCAATGAGATCACCTCTCATTCTTTGAAACTTGAAAGAATACAGGCCCAGTTTCCTCAATCTCTCCTCATATGACAATCCCGCCATACCAGGGATTATTTGCACTCCCTCCATGGCAAGTATATCCTTCCTTAGATGAGGAGACCAAAACAGTACTCAGTACTCCAGGTGCAGTCTCACCAAGGCTTTATACAATTGCAGCAAGACTTCTTTACTCCTGTACTCAAAACCCCTTACGATGAAGGCCAACATACCATTTGCCTCCATAATTGCTTGCTGCATCTACATGCTAGTGACTTATGAGCAAGAACAACCAGGTCCCTTTGGACATTAACACTTCCCAACCTCTCACCATTTAAGAAATACTCTGCATTTCTGCTTTTTCTACCAAAATGGATGACTTCACACTTATTCACATTATACTCCATCTGCCATGTTCTTGCCCATTTACTTAGCCTGTCCAGGTCCCCTTGAAGCCTCTTTGCATCCTCCTCACAACTCACATTCCCACCTAGTTTTGTGTCATCAGTAAATTTGGAAATATTACATTTGGTCCCCACGTCCAAATCATTTATATAGATTGTGAATAGCTAGAGCCCAAGTACTGATGCTTGTGGTACCCAACTAGTCACAGCCTGCCATCCTGAGAATGACCCATTTATTCCTACTCTCTGATTTCTGTCCATTAACCAATTCTCAATCCATGCCAGTATATTACCCCTCATCCCAAGTGCTCTAATTTTGTTTACTAACCTCTTGTGTGGGACCTTATCAAAAGCCTTCTGAAAATCCAAATACTGGTTCTCCCTTATCTATTCTGCTAGTAACATGCTCAAAAAGCTCCAACAGGTTTGTCGAACCTTTCTTAAATTTTCCTTTCATAAATCCATGTTGACTCTGCCCAATCATATCATTATTTTCTAATGTCTAGTTATCATATCCTTTATAATAGATTCCAACATTTTCTCTACTACTGACGTCAAACTAACAGGTCTGTAGTTTCCTGTTTTCTCTCTCCCTCCTTTCTTCAATAGTGAGGTTACATTTGCTACTTTCCAATCTGCAGGAACTTTTCCAGAATCTATAGAATTGTGAAAGATAACCACCCATGCATCCTCTATCTCTATAGCCACCACCTTCAACACTCTGGGAACTACCACTTTATTAATACTAATTTCTTTCAGTTCCTTATTTTCACAAGTCCCTTGGTTCCCTAATATTTCTGGGAGATTTTCTGTATCTTCCTCTGTGAAGGCAGACACAAAATAATTGTTTAGCTTCTCTACCATTTCCCTGTTCTCCATTATGAATGCTCCTGTCTCCGCCTGTAATGGAACCTCATTTGTTCTTGCTAATCTTTTCCATTTCACATACATTATGAAGCTTGACAGTCCGCCTTTATGTTTCTCGCTAGCTTGCATTCGTATTCTCTTTTTCCTTTCTTTATCAGTTTAAGAGCTCCTTTGCATATGGAGTTGCCCTTTTTATCCCACTCCAGATGGGCAAGCGCAGTATACATTCTAAGTGGATGGAAGATCAGTCCCAATGAAGCATTACACATCTAATGGGACTCCCTGACAGACTTCCGGGCACTTGTGCACCTTCCACATCGGCTGGACAAATCCCATCAGTGGTAAATCTGCCCCATTAACTAAAGATGTGCAAATTTCTGCACTCAAGCATCTGAGGAAATATTCAGTATGGTTAAATTGTGCAGTATCTACATCTAATTATTTGGTTTAGTATGTAACAGATACATAACTGCTGTTAACAGGTTATATTTTCCCACTTTGGATCTGCAACTGGCTTTAGCAATTTGTCTATTATGTGCAGTAAATTAAAAAAAATGTCTTGATCTCTTTCCCTTATTCTGTTTTCCTTTGACTCTTGCAAACCTCATTTTACTTATCCAAAATACAACAGCTCTGCTCAGACAAACCTCTTTGTGATTTACTGGGCTTTCAAGATATCTATCCATATTCTAACCTAACCCACTGGGCAAGAACACAATGGAGCACATGATCAGGCAGGGTGAAAACCGAGGGTCCCATTTGTGCCCATCCCACTCTTGCTGGGCGGGTTTGGTTAAAATTTGGGCTTTCAGTGCAAACATGTTTATCTATCTGACTCTGATTTAATAAGCTGTGTCGCATGTATTTCCTACACTTTTCTCTCCTTTCCTAAATATGTTGAAAGGCGAATTTGAAGATGATGAGTTGTGCCATTTTTATGCCAATGAAGTAAAGATTTGCACTTTCCAGTTGCTTGGCGAGGTAGTCTCACAAGCATTTCATGAGTTAATTCAACTGCATATCCTTTGCAGTTATGGTAAGTCCCATTAAAGAATTAAAATGCAGCTTTCAAAAAGCTATGACTTCAAAAGCTAAGGATGAAGACGGCAGCAGCAGCGTGGAGGAGCAGCAGGGAAAGAACGGTGCTTGGCTCACTCGCTTGACTGTCAGTTAGGTTAATGGCATGTCTCATAAATCATTTTTCATGAATGTATACTATAGGAGCAGCTGGCACACACAGACAAATAAGGCAGCAAGACACACATCTAGAGGTGAATTTCAGTTTCTAACCCACCTTGAGGAAACAGATATCCGGAGACAGAGACAGCAAACCTGCCAGAAATGTCACCTGTGCCACTTGGAGGGAGGTGGCCCTGGCACTGACTGGCAAATCTCTCATGCCCAGGACTGCAAACCAAGGCTGCAAGACATTCAATGGCCTGATCACAGCAAGCAAAGTAACACGCTCCATCGGGTGACCTAGACTCAAATCCACGCACCCTTTAAAAATAAAAGGTGTACAGCTAACCCTTCATAATGAGCTCAGGTTAAGGGTGGTGGGAGACTTACTGACTTGTGATCTTACAGTATGTCTACCAAAGTACCCTAACAACAAGTTCTTACATGTACAACCCTAAAACCACTTGATCCACTTTAAAACCTGAAGGCACAGTATCTGGTACTTCATCTCTCCCATGCTTCTTGGCTCCTCAATGGCTAGCTTTCCCCTCATTTATAAAATCTTGTTGCAGGAGAAATTGGCACCTGAAATCTCTCAGATCCAATGAGGAGAAGGCCAGGGAGCTCATGAGGAGTTACACTGCTCTTGCTGTACGAAATGGTGAGGTGGGTGGTATATTGGCAGCACCAGGTTAAGTGATTGAATACCCACACTGTTGCCCTCGCATCTTTGTGAAGGACCACACATGCAGAAGCTCTCACCCCTTTTCTGTCTCTGTAATCCCATTTTTACCTTCTGCTTTCCTTTCCTGCAGATCAACCACAGCAACTGTGAGTACAGAAAAGGAAGATGAGGAGAAGGAAGAAAATGATGAGGAGGAACAGAAATACAACTACATCCTTGAGGATTTTGCTGATGATGTGAATGATAAAAAGAGTGATGAAAAGATAGATGAAGGAGAAGAAGTCAGAGCCAAGTCCACCGTGAGCTTCTGTTAAACCTTGTGCTCGTGCTCCTCTGCTGCAACCCACCCATTGCTTCACTTGCTTCTTCACTCCAGTGCACCAGCTCAGATACTTTCACCCAGAAGAAAATTAGATAGTGAGGATGTGACACTAGGTGATTCATAGAGCATGAACATAGAGGAGTGGGAAGTAAGTGATGATGTGCCACCTTCCAAGTGGAGGGCAAAGTGAAGGCTGCCTATGATTTTGTAGTTGTGAAGCCCAGAACTCATCGGTACTGATACAACCAGGTGAGGAGGGGGTCTCAGGCTCCCCTTTCGCCACTAGTTTGACCGCAACAGGGTTTATCTTTTTTTACCACAGTGATTGAATTTACCACTTCAGTAAATGCTTGCTCCTGTTCCTCTAACATAATTGCAAATGAACCAATCAGACAGGCTTTCTTGAGTTTAAACACGAAAGATCTAAGTTTATTATCCTTATCTCGCTAAACCAGTTAAAATGACTAAAATACATTACGCATTCATGCCCACATTCACACAAGAGCCACACACACACACACAAATAGATTACAGAAGGAAAAAACAGAGTTGGGAGGTTGGAGTAGAGTCTGTAATAAATGGAATTTAACTACAGTTCAGTAGTCCCAGAGTTCTTAGTTGAAATTGTAGTCCTGACATCCTCGATGGGCCACGTGTATGGTTGCACCACCTCTTTATGTTTTAATGAGATTCTTCTGGAATTTTCTCTGAAATTCAAGGCTCTTCCTTCAGGCTGCCCAGACATACTTGATAGGGGAATTGGCTCTTTCAAAATCAAACGATGTCGATGGCTATCTCAGGAAATTGAATCAAACAGCAGCCCATTGTTCTGGCTAAGCTGAGTCAATCATGTTTATCTCCAGTCTAATCTTTTACTGTTTCAAATGCAAATGTTTGTGGCCATCTTGGCTGCTAGCTGTTTTTTTTTTTAAAAAGCTATTTGTAACAATTTCCAGTAAAAGTCTCAGGCAAAGTTCCAATTGATGAAATTAATATTTTTCCATTTGGCATGTGGGGTTTTCATCACACCGCCGTACCATGCTGAATGAAATGCGACAATGGGAGCATTTCATTATGGGAGTTAAAAAGAAAACACAGGAAAACACAAATACATTTTTCATTCGCCCTCATTCACTTATAAACCTTAAAATTGTTGCAGCTTGTCTTTTATTTTTCTCTGCAACCACCAGGCTAATTTTAACTGCCCTTTCCCTTGAGATGGTTAGGTGTTGTCCAACGGGTTCAAAGTTTCTTTAGTATCAGCTTGTCATAAGCTGTGGATGAATATCTTAATAAACATGTGGTTGTTGGGGAAGCTTCGTGTCTGCAAATTTCCATAATTGTCTAGGGTAAGTTCTCCTGTAAGCTTTAACCCCTTCATTGCTGTTTCTGCAACACGGGGTTCTAACCCTTCAGGTTCCAGTACCTTGATAATTTCTCTCCCTCTGGTGGTATTAAGTGATAAATTGGTTTTGAACCCATGTGAGGTGTCTGAGATTTCGTCTGGGCCTTTGTTCTTGCTGGAGTCTGAAGTGAGATTGTTGGATTTGATTAACTTTGAGCTTGAGATTTGATCACTGGATTCTGTAGTGGGTAGAGTCACCTGGACCTCACTTTTAGTGCTCTGGTGAATCACACAAGTGCTGCCCACTTTAGGGCATTTTTTTGGGTCTCTTTTCTCTTAACTGTGGGGAGGGTCCCTTTGCTAATTTCCCCCATGCCCTCTGGGACATTCCTGCTCACAGGTATCTGTCCAGATTCCCCTGCACTCCCATGCGCCACTTCAACACGGTGAGGCATCACCCTCACTGTTTCTCTGCCTTTTTGGGAACTTTCCTTGTCCCTGCAGGTTTCTGTAAATGCTGTTAGCACCTTGGTAAGGTTCTTCCTTGGCCTGCATTTACGAAGGACGGTGTGGGGTCCAATTTTCCCAACATTCAGGGTTTGGCTGACTGGACAGTAGGGGATTCCATTTGGGAATCCTCCCAGCCCTCCTTTAATCCGTCCTCACTGTCCTTTTCGCCCCCTTTCTCTCTAACTGTCTGCCAGACCTGTGCTTGTCTGACCCCTTTTGTTCTCGGCAGGTGTCCCTCACCATTCACCAGCCCTCTGTTGGAGGGTTCCCCAAAAGCTGGTTCAGGAATTAGGGGTGCAGATTTTACTGCAGGTTAGGGCTTCCCCTCAACCTGGTACATGTGGCAAGTTTTACAGTACTCCACTACGTTTTTGTGGAGTTTTGACCAGTCAAACTGCTGTCTTATGAGGGCTTTGGTTTCTTCTACACCAACATGTAGAGCCATTGTAAACCCATGGGTCATTCTTAATATTTCTCCCCGGTACCTCGGCGGCACCACTACCTGGTTAAATCACTCTTCGTCCTCAGGTCTGTGAGGAGAGCTCCACTTCCTCATCAGAACCTCATTCTTTACAATAGTAGCAATCAGGGACTCCCTCTGCTTTGATTTCAGTTTGGGCAGCCTGTATTAATTTCCTTAATACGGGGTCAGCTTGTTGAGCCCCAACTAGGGAAAATTTGTTTAACCCATTCCTTTGGTCCTCTAACTTCCCAAAGAAAGTTTCAGACAGACAGACCACATGGTCATCTATCTGCAGTGCCAATTCAGTCTCCTCTGAGGGAGCTGGTTTGGCCATGACCCGAGCCACTACACAATCAGGGGAAATGCAGGGGACCGTCTCCTGCCACTGTCCTGTCTCTCTGACCTCCTTCGGTCTCCTTACCACGACTGGGGAAGCTACCACCTTTGCCCCTGCCAGATCATTACCTAGGAGCAGGTCAATCCCCTCCACAGGCAAACTAGGGACAATCCCTACGGTCACCGGTCCCGAAAGTAGGTTGCACTCCAAGTGCACCCGATACAAACGTATGGGCTTGTGCTGCCCTCCAATACCATTCACTATTATTCCCATATTTACTGCAGCCTCTGTGGGAAAGGTCATGCCCTTTCCCAGCAAAAGGGATCTGGTGGCCCCTGTATCCCTGAGTATGACGATGGGCTTGCTTGCCCTACTCGAGGGGTATGGAGTTACTCTCTCTTTGGATACAAAATCCTCATAACCTTCAGGGATCTTGTTAAATTTTCCTGCACCCACAGCAGTATGGTTCCTGTGTCTTACTGCTGTTGCAGTTAAAGCCACAGCCTGTTCTGCAGTGCTTTCCATCAGGGTCCCTTCTCCTGCACTGGTCGGGCTCGGAGGTGACCTGCCTTGTTAAAGTGGAAACACACAGGTCTCCTGGTCTCACCCCTGCTCTCAACACTGTCTTTTTTGACTTGAGGAGGGATGCCTGCATGTCCAGCTTTCCTTTTTCTCCCAGAATTGTTTGGGCTCCTATCATCCTCCCACCTCATCCTTTTCGGGGTTGTGGGGGTGACTATGGAAGGCTTTCCCTTGGGGTATGGCCTAGTGTATGAGAGTGAACTCATCAGCCAGAACTGCAGCTTGTCTCGCCCTTTGAACTTTCTGTTCCTCCATATGGGTTTTTATAGAAAGGGGGAGAGAGTTTTTTAATTCCTCGAGAAGAATCACCTCTCTGAGGTTTTCATACATGGGCTGTACCACTGGTCAAAAGCTATCAGCTTACTTCTCTCAAACTCGAGGTAAGTTTGACCAGTCTGTTTCCGAAGGGTTCAGAATTTCTGGCGGTACTTCTCGCTCATATGCCCCGAGGACAGCATTTTTAGTTAATTCATAATTTGATGAACTTTCATCTGGCAACAGTGAATAAACCTCATGGGTTTTTCCTGTTAGCTTGCTTTGTAACAACAGGGTCCAGCTCTCGGTCGGCCATTTCAACTGTCTTGCAAGCTTTTCAGACGTGACATAAAATGCTTCCACGTCTCCCTCATTGAACTTTGGGATCAATTGGGAGAATTTTAAGAGTTCAGCACGCGGTCCTGAGTTAAATGTAGCTTCCACACTGGCCACGCTTTCACGCATGTCGCTCCCTAGCTAATTCAAGCTGTCTTAACTCCCTTTCCTCCTGCTCCTTCTGGAAATTTCTCTCTTTCCTTCTCTCTCTCTGGAATTCCAATTCAGGTTTCCTCTGTTCCATTTGTATTTTTGCTAACATTACCTTGACAGAGTCTGACTCCAACCCTGACTCGGAATCTTTAGGTTCGAGTGAAAAATAGTTGGCCACAAGTCTTAGGATTTGGATTTCTTAGCTTTGGCATAGAAAGTAATCCTAGACTGCCCAGCTACATTTCTTAACTCTTCCACAGATAGGGTCTTTAACTTATCCCAAGTTACTTCACCCTGGCTTGGGAGGTACTGGCCCCGGATGCAGACATGTTAGTATTCTAGTAACACAAACCACAGAGAAAACCAGTATTGAAGTTTTTTTTGAATAGGGATCAATTTGGTTTCCCACTTCCAATTTCTTATTTGCCTGTGGTTACAATGCCGGATTAGAGCCCCCAAATTTCTGTTATGACCAGTTGAGGAGGGGGGTCTCAGGCTCCTCTCTTGCCCCTTCTTTGGTTTGACTGCAGCAAGGTTTATTTTTTTTTACCACAGTGATTGAACCTACCACCTCAGTGAATCCTTGCTCCTGTTCCTCTAATATAATTGCAAATGAACCAATCAGACAGGTTTTCTTGAGTTTAAACAAGAAAGATGTAAGTTTATTATCCTTATCACTCTTAACCAGTTAAAATTACTAAAACACGCTACACATCCATGCCCACATTCACACAAGAGTCTCACACACACGCACAAATAGATTACAGAAGGGAAAAACAGAGTTGGGAGGTTGGAGTAGAGTCTGTAATAAATGGAATTTAACTACAGTTCAGTAGTCCCAGAGTTCTTAGTTGAAATTGTAGTTCTGAAGTCCTCACTGGGCATGTGTATGGTTGCAGACTTGCTTGTATCCTAGTTGTTGGTTGTAAGGGTCTGTAGATTTGGCTTCACCAGCTGCAGCTTGAGGCTTCTCTGGATCTCTACTGGAGAGAGGGGGAGAGAGAGAGAGAGAGAGAGACAGAGCTGTTCCCTTGATTGATTTCAGTTACTGTCTGCCTTCTGAGTCACAACTCACAATCTCCCAGGTTCCTTGCCATTTTTTCCATCAATGGCCACTTAAGGGCAGCCTCCCTCCTCCACACTGATTTCTGGAAGATGGAGGGTCCTGTCACCACATGGAGACATCGCCAGGTGAGACCTGGCAGCCTCCTAGCACCCCTGGCAAATCCCCACTCCATTCTTACCAACTCCCATCACCACCCCCTCACTGGGGCAAGTCAGGGAGGCCTGTGTCCCAGTGTCTCTTCTATCTTTGGCACTGCAGGGCCTCCTGCATTACTGGCAGTGACCACCACTCCTGCTGGCAGTGCGAGTACTGCAGAGCTGCTGGCCCTCCAATTGGCCAGCTGATCTGGAGGCGGGAACTCATCCATTAAAGGATGGCTTCCCCAACAGCGCGGAGTTAATTGGCTGCCTGCTGTGGAATTGCAACAAGGGTCCGATGGAAGACGGAGACAGGATCTCCCCACACCTTCTGGCCTGCCGCCGGGACTCCTTCAGCTGAGATAAAATCCTGGCCTTTGTCTTCAACGGCACCAATGGGAGTGTGTGGCAATTTCATTGGAGCCTGCAGAATACCCCAACCAAAAAGTGGCTAGGGTTGTGTCAATTGCTCCATGCCCACAGGAGGACAGATTGCAGGTCTGATGGGAGTAGAACAGAGCAGTTCCCTACATACGTTCCTCCAGACCAGGGTAACTGAGGTGACGCTGCTATCTCTGTGTCTCTCACCCAATTAGCTTTTTTCATGCATGAATCTGGACAGTGCGTGTTGGCAGACTATTTGATTGTAGAGAGTGTCAGCCAAACCCAATCCTGTCCTCACCCTGGGGTCGTAAATCCACAATGCTACTTCGTGCCATAATTTGGGGGCGCGAAATGACGAATTGCCACCCACACACATCACTGGCAGAGTCAGACAGAGTCATCCCACTTCACTAATTCCAGCAGGCATCCATGCTAGAATGGGTGCTTGCTGGTGGGGGTGCGTAGGTAGCTGTTGGCGGACTGCAAAATGCAGTGCTTCATAAGTGCAAGCGAGTGTAATTGGCAAAAGTTAAAAGTTACTTTTAAGGACTGATTTATTTATAACATGACCTTTGACAAGGTCCCTCATGGCAGACTGATACAAAAGGTGAATTCACATGGGATCAGAGGGGAGCTGGCAAGATGGATACAGAACTGGCTCGGTCATAGAAGACAGAGGGTAGCAGTGGAAGGGTGCTTTTCTGAATGGAGGGATGTGACTAGTGGTGTTCCGCAGGGATCAGTGCTGGGACCTTTGCTGTTTGTAGTATATATAAATGATTAGGAGGAAAATGTAAAAGCAAAATACTGCGGATGCTGGAAATCTGAAATAAAAACAAGAAATGCTGGAACCACTCAGCAGATCTGGCAGCATCTGTGGAAAGAGAAGCAGAGTTAACGTTTCGGGTCAGTGACCCTTCTTCTGAAGTGGTTCCAGCATTTCTTGTTTTTATTATTGGAGGAAAATGTAGCTGGTCTGATTAGTAAGTTTGCGGACGACACAAAGGTTGGTGGAGTTGCGGACAGTGATGAGGATTTTCAGAGGATACAGCAGGATATAGATCGGTTGGAGACTTGGGCGGAGAAATTGCAGATGGAGTTTAATCCGGACAAATGTGCGGTAATGCATTTTGGAAGGTCTAATGCAGGTGGGAAGTATACAGTAAATGGCAGAACCCTTAGGAGTATTGACAGGCAGAGAGATCTGGGTGTACAGGTCCACAGGTCACTGAAAGTGGCAACGCAGGTGGATAAGGTAGTCAAGAAGGCATACGGCATGCTTGCCTTCATCGGTTGGGGCATAGAGTATAAAAATAGGCAAGTCATGCTGCAGCTGTACAGAACTTTAGTTAGGCCACACTTAGAATATTGCGTGCAATTCTGGTCGCCACACTACCAGAAGGACGTGGAGGCTTTGGAGAGGGTACAGAAGAGGTTTACCAGGGTGTTGCCTGGTCTGGAGGGCATTAGCTATGAGGAGAGGTTGGATAAACTCGGATTGTTTTCACTGGAACGACGGAGGTGGAGGGGCGACATGGTAGAGGTTTACAAAGTTATAAGCGGCATGGAAAGAGTGGATAGTCAGAAGCTTTTTCTCAGGGTGGAACAGTCAGTTACTAGGGGACATAGGTTTGAGGTGAGAGGGGCAAAGTTTACAGGGGATGTGCGAGGCAAGTTCTTTACACAGAGGGTGGTGAGTGCCTGGAACTTATTGCCGGGGGAGGTGGTGGAAGCAGGTACCATAGAGATGTTTAAGAGGCATCTTGACAAATACATGAATAGGATGGGAATAGAGGGATACGAACCCCGGAAGTGAAGAAGGTTTTAGTTTAGGCAGGCATAAGATCGGCGCAGGCTTGGAGGGCCGAATGGCCTGTTCCTGTGCTGTACTGTTCTTTGTTCTCTTTGTATGATATCAGTATCTCTCCAACATCCAGGTAGCTGGGTGCAGAAGAGGTGGGAGCCACAGGTGCTATCTTGCCAGCTCTGCTTTCTCTTCAATGTTAGGCCATGAATAGGTGGCATCTTTCCATCTACAAAAGATGATGGACATGCAGTAAACAATCCATTTAGGTGGGGTATCTTTTCTTGGTGCACCTTTGCTAATGGCTGTGAAGGCCACTCCTTAAGAGGCAGGTTCTGCCACAAGTGCCACACGTGAAGCTGCCAAGTGATGCTGTGAGTTATTGTTTTTGACATTGGCGCCTGTTGCCAAGCTTCTGAAGCAACTGGTCATTGCGGTAGTGCACACAGTCCAGAGGATGTTTTGCTATTTCCCTCTTTTGCTAGCTAGCGACTCCCTAGAGCGATAGTCAACATTTAGGGCCTTCATGTCACGCTTGCAAGCATCTTTGAAGTGGAGTTTTGGGCGCCCCACTGGTCATTTGGCCCCAGCTACCTTACCATACAGAAGGTCTTTGGGTATTCAACAGTCTTTTATCCTGCGGACGTGTCCAATCCATCGAAGTTTGATTAGTGCCAACACAGTTGTGAGCTCTGCCTTTGAGAGGACTGCCGCATTTGTGATTTTGTCCTGCCAGGAAATACCGATCATGCGCCACAGACAGCGAAGATGGAAATTATTGATTCTCTTTTTCCTGGTGGCTGTAAGTCACCCATGTTTCATAGCCATACAGCAAGGTGCTGAGAACACAGGCCTTATAAACCATCAGCTTGGTGTTATCCCATGCACATTTTGCGAGTTGGCCAAAGTCGTAGCTGCTTTCCCAATGTGCCTTTCGAGCTCTGCATCAAGGGACAGATTGCCTGTCACCATGGACCCAAGGGAGCAGAATTTGCTAATCACTTCCAGTGGCGGGTTGTTTAGTGTAATCAGGGGTGGTCTTACATTATAACCAGTGTAGTCCAAAGCAAAAGCATCTTGTGATGTTGAGAGAAGTCCAAGAATTTGAAACTAAATTCCTGGCCAGAAAATCAGTTGCCGCCATGTATGGGGCAGATAGAAAATGAAATTTCATTCTAAACTCCACTGTGGAGGACAGAGACTATTTGCTCCTGTCCCCTTCAATACTCCCCCAGTTTTTTTTATCCTGGAAATGTGCCCCAGTCCCACAGAAATATGAACCCCAAAGTCTACACATGCAAAATTTCCACTCAGAGTCAATGGATTGTAATCAAGCCTGGTAAACCTGCCAGATTTTCCCCTTTAACTCTAACCAAGGGATGCTGAGGCAAAACGTAATATTCCAACAGTGATCAATTAATGTTATATGGAGCAAAAATCAAACTTGGCATGTTCTGGTCTGCATCACTGAACATTACGCCAGGTGGTGCCTTTTCTCAGCAGGCCACTGCAAATGCTGATCAATAAATTTTCAAGAATCTTTACATAATAGCCAAATACAGGGTAATTCACATTATTTATATGAACAGCACATTGCGTGGTTATGTTCATCAAGCACACTCTGTTCACCATAAACTGCACCACCAAGGATTGTGTAAAATCTCTTCATTACTCATGAAGGTAAAAGAACAAAACTCGAAGATAATGCTTTAACATTACCAACCATTAAGTCAATAAAAGAGGCATTTACCTGCTCTGCAATCTCTTGCCTCTTCTGCTCCAGCATTTTTTGTTGTTCATTGGTATGGTCCATGATGTTCTTGCCTCCAATCAGCAGCTTGCTTTCCATAGCCTGCAGAAAGTAGAGAAGAAAATTCATTTACAATACATCATTGAATCATTCAACAGTCCTTTGGAAATTCCAATTCTAGGGTAGTGACAAATATTTAGAACATTAAAGAAGAAAGAATAAACATTATGGGAGCAAATTTCCAGCTCTGAAATTACTCCAAAAATAGAATGACACCAAGAAACTGTTGTGCTGCATGGGTTAACATGTTATCGCCAAGGGATGGAGGTTATAGGTTTCTCAATGCCTGTTTGTAACATCAGAAAAAGGTTGTTGAAGCAGTCAAAACATTGCTAATTAAACTCATTAATTGAGAGATTGATCCAACTTGGCTGGCCACATACTAAGGTACATGTATATCAAATGCCCATCAACACAACAAAAGCTGGTGCTAAGAGAAACATTCTTCACCAAACAGCAACAATATAGTCACAATGAAGTTTCTTATATGGTGACTACAACCATTCCTTTGGGTGGCCAACTTGTGGAGCGTGCCAGTCAATGCTCGCACCCACCCCCGCCACCCCCACCAGGAGGGAAGTGGCAGCTGCGATATTGAGGCCCTGGCTTCATTCCAATTTGACCAGTGAGCTGTTCACGCTGCTCACTGGTTGGCTGGAATGCTGGCGGAGGCCTGAAGGTAGATTTTGGGGGTGAAGGGTGAGGGCCGGGGGGGGGCGTTGGTGGGGATGTGGAATGAGGCCAAGCCAGCAGCACACCACAGTATTTGTGTGGAGACAGAATGAGCACTCTGGCTCCTTCCAGCTCCTCGAGTTGGTAAAAGCTGGAAAATACTCATGACAGCTAGTATCAACTTTATGCACTTTCTCAAAATATTGCAACAACCTTACACTCAGGCACTATTCTTGCAAGGGAGAATGTCACAGTGTGCACTGCTAAACAACATCATCTGTGTTGCACATAGTGGGTGGGGGTCTGATAGGAAGAGGTTGGCTATGATGATGACCGGACATTTCCACTGGGAAATCTGTCAGATCCACAAGTCAATTGCTGCCACTACTTCACCCATTAGATCATGGCAAGTGGCAGCAGACAGACATCCACTCAAGAAGAAAGAGTCAGAAAGGTTGTTAATGGGTGAGGCACTGAGCAGGACTGATTACCTGGAAGTGGAAGAGAGGAAGAATATCAGAAGGGTACCTTACTACTGCCCCTTATATAATCATGGTATTTATTTGAGATGATTTAGGACAGAAATTGGAGGAAATGGGTCAGAGAGGTTAATCGCATCCACTGATCCGATTTATGAGGTGGATTACAATCATGGGAGGCCTTGAAGAGGATTGGTGCTTTTTAAGGAGAATAATCTAATTGGAATTTTTCAGTGGTTGAATGAAGGGGTAGTTATAAACATATTTTACTCCATTTACTGCCCCAAATCTACTCTAAAACAGGCAGTAGTTCAGAGGATAATCCAAACTGGCATGCATACCCATTAACATTGTTGGAAACAGAATCCACAAGGATTTAAAAGGGAAATTGATCAATATTTGAAAAAGAAAACAGAAAAAAAGGTTTGGGGAAAGGGCAGGGGACTGGGATTATGTAGAAAACCAGCCAAAATGCCTTCTTTTATAGTTTAAATTTCATAAAATTATGGGGGAATAGGCAGGATATTGGATGAGAGTTGATAGGTCTAGCTGTTGAACTGGCACAGGCACATGTTATGCAACAAACAGCCTTTCTCTGTGCTATGATTTGTACACAATTTTGAGTGTATTTGGTGCACTTCTGGCAGCAATACCACAGATGGTAGATGGATTATGTGAATATGGATCTACAGATCGTTCAGAGGATATGTTAGAGGGAATCAGTGGCACTCTTTGATGGCAAAGTATCTAATCGAGTAATACTTGGAAAAATTTATGTATCCAAGATCAACTGCTTGAACAATTAATTACTCTGCATCTGGTACTTCATGTTCATGTTGTTCACCTTTGCTGAACTAGCTGAGAGGGATTTGTGTTTGCTTTGTATTCATTCCTGCATCGAATGTCTACAATGGAATTCTGTCTGAATGTTAAGCTTTATTTTTGAACAGATGAAATAAACAATGCACCTTTTTGATAGCACAAAATAAAAATCTACAAAAAATGTATTTTTTTTTCTCAAAGCTCCTTCCAATTAGGCATCAGTCAGACAAGTGTAATTGTAACTGCATGGCAATATACTACTGCATTTTAAATCCTGGTGATTTATTCAGAAAATAACTGTGTTTTCCAAATTCTAAAAGAGGTTCAAAATATGTGGTGAAAAAGATGACTTAATGGTTGTTTTTCTCCTAAACTGGTAATGATTTTAGTACAAGTAACAAAGAAAGGACATCACAAAGCATTTTACATCAAATGAAGTCTTTTTTGAACATCAATCATTATCATTTGAGTACTATTTTTAAGTAGACAAACACAGCAGCCAATTTGGATACAGCAGGTGCCACACAGAAAAAGAGTTTAATTGTTTTTGGTGGTGCTAGTTGAGGGAGAAATATTACCCAGTGCACCAGGGAAACACCCTATTCTTCCAGTTAAGCACTGGGATTTTAAACATTCACTTGAACAGCTAGACAAGGCCTTGGTTCAATGCCTCATCCTAAAGACGGTGTCTCCAACAGTGCAGAATTCCCTCAGTATTATAATGAAACAACAGCCTAGATTTTATACACAAGCTACTGTGGGGAGTGAACCCACAACCTTCTGACTCAGAGGCAAATAAGTGCTTCCGACTGACCCAAGATGACACTCAAGTTATGCAAAAATCACAACTGAAGAACTTAATTTGCTTTATATGCTTTTGGTTGTGTACATGTGTTACATCAAATGGTGTGTTTCTGTGTTATGATTTGAATGATACTGTGAGCATATGATTGTGGTGGTGCATTCGGTGCCCATTTGGCAGCAGTACCACTGATGGTAGGTGGCTTATCTGACTATGGACCTACAGGCAATAATTTTCCACTAAATATTAAAAAATAACTTTTGCACCAAACCTTTTAGTACCGATTTGCCATTATTGCTTATTTTATTTGATTGTTAAGCAGCAATGAATATGCAATATGAAAATGTATTCAGGGTTTACTTCCCTGACACATGTTAACTTCTCCCACCTGAAGCTCGGGTTGAAGTACCAGAATTCCAAAGGTAAAGACAGCAAACAAAGGAAATCTCCTGCACTGGACAATGTAGTACTGCTGGCCCCTTGAGATGAGCCTGCTCAATTGCACATTAGTTGCTCCTGGGTGACTTAGAACTGATTATTTGTTCTTCAGCTTCAATCAGAAAAACTTCCAAGGGAAGATAATTCCTGCAGTATATTGTCTTTCAGGGTGATGCAAATGATTTCTTCCAGTGTAAAGGATTCAGATGTTTTACACACAGCATACAGTTTGCCTGCTTGGAAAATGGTGCATTCTCGATCATTCTTACACTTTTTTTCTTCAATCTTGGGATGTGGGCATCACTGGCTAGGCCAGAATTTATTGCCCCTCCCTAATTTCCCTTGAGAAGGTGGTAGTGAGTCCCTTCTTAAACTGCTGCAGTCCACATGGTGTAGGTACACCCATAGTGCTGAAAGGGAGCGAGTTCCAGGATTTTGACCCAGCGACAGTGAAGGAATGGCGCTATAGTTCCAAGTTAGTATGATGTGTGACTTGGAGGGTAACTCATGTTCCCATGCTTCTTCTGCCCTTGTCCTTCAAGGTGGTAGAGGTCATGGGTTTGGAAAGTGCTGTCGAAGGAGTCTTGGTGAGTTGCTTCAGTGCATCTTGTAGATGATGCACGCTGCTACCACTGTGTGCTGGTGGTGAAGGAAGTGAATGCTTAAGGTGGTGAATGGGGTGCTAATCAAGCAGGCTGCTTTGTATTGGATGATGTTGAGCTTCCTGAGTGTTGTTGGAGCTGCACTCATCCAGGCAAGTGGAGAGTCAGGAGGTGAGCTACGCCCTGCAAAATTTCCAGCTTCCGACTTGCTCTTGAAACCACAATATTTATAAGGCTGGTCCAATTAAGTTTCTGGTCAATGGTAACCCACAGGATGTTGACAGTGGGGATTCAGCAATGGTAATGCTGTTGAATGTCAAGGGGAAATGATTAGATTCGCCCTTATTGGAGATGGTCATTGCCTGGCCTTTGTGTGGTGCAAATGTTACTTGCCACTTATCAGCCCAAGCCTGCATGTTGGCCAGATCTTGCTGCATATGGACATGGACTACTTCAGTATCTGAGGAGTCGCGAATGGTACTGAACATTGTGCAATTCATCAGCGAACATCCCCACTTCTGACCTTATGATGGAGGGAAGGTCACTGATGAAGCAGCTGTAGATGGTTGGGCCTAGAACACTACCCTGAGAACTCCTGCAGTGATGTCTTGGAACTGAGATGATTGGCCTCCAACAATCACAACCATCTTCCTTCGAGTTAGGTATGACTCCAACCAGTAGAGTTTCCCCCTGATTCCCATTGACTCTGGTTTTGCTAGGGCTCCTTGACGCCACACTCGGTCAAATGCTGCCATGCTGTCAAGTGTAGTTACTCTCACTTCACCCCAAGAATTCAGCTCTTTTGTCCATGTTTGGACCTGTGGAGCTTCATGATCAGCACTTGTGTGTATATTTTACTAACAATATGTGGAGCTGATTCAAATCACACTACCACTTTCTCCCATCAGAAAGTGGGGTGGAAGCAAGATGGATATCGCCAAAATAAAACTTTGCATCGTCTTTGCGCGCACTGCAATTTTGAAGGGGGCCATGAAATAGATGTGCAGTGTCCGAGCCTGAAAGAGAGAGGAGCCTCATAGATATATTCAAATAAGAATCCTATGATGTATTTAGGTCACCAGTGCAATTCTGGTCTGGCATTGGGGGCAAGAGATCACAGGAAATCACTTTGAAAAGATTAAAGATATGTTTTCTCAATGAGTTACTGTATGTTGGTCGAAGAGGAACATCCTCCTCACCGCACTAAAATTGTACCTCCCCCGTTGCCAATCCCTCCACCCCTCCCAGCATTAGCAACCCTCCCTACACCCACTCCCTACCTTAAAGTATCTGATGGTTTGTGGAGGACATGAAGATTTTTCATCTCCCTTCCCCAATTGGTAAACTGCCCATCAACACTCATTTGGCACTGTCAGCTCACCAATTTTACTGGAATAAGACTTGATCATCAAAGTCAAGCTAACCTCCCATTGGGAACATCAGGTAGGCAGGGCAATTTCCCCACCCATTTGATGCCCACCTGAACTGAAAATCGGCCCTATGCTGCAATGAGTTGCTTCATGTACATTTCTCCATCTGTCAGACTATTGCTGTTTTGTGTGAAATGAGGCAGTGCCATAGCACCACCAAGTACAAAGCTGCTGCGAGCCTCTCCTCACAAAGCAAACAGAACTCTACTTCCAAAGTGTTTTTAAGTTCTCCTGGACAGTGATAGAAAGTGAATGTATTCTCTGAATCTTTCTCCCACCTTTACTTTGATAGTAGTTCGAATGTCAGCAGGCAATACATAGGCCTGACAAACCCAATGAAAGTTCAGTTTTAGCACTTGGTCCCCACTGTATTATTCTGTTGAGTTTCTGGGCTAGGATCAGCATTTAGAACTGGAAACAACACCGATTCTTGCTAGTCTTAAGATGGCCAGCAATACCATCTGGCTATAACTGTGTCATTCCAGACTGAAGACTATCAACTTGTTCAAATAGCTGTATTTTGAAAATTTACAGGTTCAATAGTTGATGCAAATAAATCTATGATACTTGGGCACCTAAGCTTCAATATTATCATTTTTGAGTTCGGAAGTAGTCGATTAATGTACCAACAAAGCACTATTAAAACAGGTTGGGAAAAGTAGTTGTTTACATCTATGTACATACATTATTGGTAACTATTAAAGAGGAGACTGTCCAATTTATTTTGGCTACAAATGAGATTTTCCCGTCCTCTGATTTCACATCATTTGCTGTGTACTTTCAACATTGCCCATCATCATGCCTCTGAAATGCCCTTAGTACCCTAAACATTTTGCAACTTTAGAAATGATGCAGCCTCTGCAGGCCAGATGATTTTTTTCTTGCCTACTCGATAACTCCAATTGTTCCTCTTGCCTGCTCTGAGTTCTCTCAGTTTCCCACATCATTTGCCAAAATTCCTCTTTTTGCCTGCTCCATATCTCCAAGATTCCCCCATCACCTCATTCTCGTCTCCGTGGTGGCCCAAACTAAGAATAACCATGTGCACCTTGTACTTCCTGTTGTTGAGTGCTAGGCCAAGGCGAAGCTTTAGCAAAGTAGTCATGGAGATGGAGGTTGGAAGAGTAGTGATGGCAGTCTGCCTGTGTAATAGCAAGCCTGCTGCCTGCTAAATGCTAGCATCCCTATCACTCTAGGCCTGCAGTGCAAATTTCAATCATGGTCACAGGTCTGCACCTTTCATTCATGTTTGCAACAGAAGAACAATTCTGTGCCTCCAACTGATGGCTAATTTTTCTAAATCCCAAGTGTGCTTTTTTTAATTTGTATTTTGTATTTATATTTAGCGTAAGCTAAAGTTGAAAAAAAGCCTATTAAGTTTCATGGGTGAAGTGAGAAAGATTAGTATGAAGACTGATTTCTTTGCAGACTTAATTTTACTGGTAGTGTCCTAACTTATGATAGACAAGTGTTAACCTTGCATTTACCACTAAAAAAATACAAAGGAGATGAATGTCATTTCGCAGACAAAGCAAAGAGCCAATCCAATTCAGATCTTCCAGAGAACGCCACACAAAGGAGATTATGATGACCTCACTAATAGCATCCCCAGTGTCATGAATATTGGATGAGATTTGCTGCTCCTTTGTCAAGCCCTTCTGTTTATTAATAGAGTGGAGAGAGTAGATGCTGCTCTGGATATAATAAAGCAATTCATAGGAGTTAGATTCTGAAACAGATACCACTAGCTTTTCATCACAATTATTCCTTCAGGCCACTGATTTCAGTTACTAATAAATAGGTGATTGAATAGATCTACAATGATGATTGTAAAATGAGCAGTTTAAAGTATTGTTACGACCAGGTGAGAAGGGGATCTAGGGGTTCCCTCTCAAGCCATTGCTTGGTCTAACTGTAACAGGGTTTTGATTTTAAAACACCGTATTTTTAGCTCCCTCTCAGTGAATCCTTGTTCATTACTATCCAATTGCAAGGCAAAGAAATCAGATCAGACAGGTTTTCTTAGATTTAAACAAGAAAGATGGAAGTTTATTAATTTTAAACTCTAATTCAGTTAACACCTATGAATATGTGACGCGACAACGCTAGCATGCAGATGCGATAAACACACACGTATACAGAGACAGAAAAAGTAGAAAGAATAAAGGAGAAAAGTTTGAGGCAACATCTGGGTTGTAATTACAGTCCTTTGAGTTCAACGTGGAGTCTTTGGTTGCCTGTAAGTGTTCGTTGGGGCCCAGTGCACGCTTTAACTTGTTTCGATGTAGGAGTCTCTTCTCTCTTGAGGTTTAAGCAACTTCAGTGGGTCCAGAGGCTTGTGAGAAAGCGAGAGAGAGCCAGCCAGGAGAGAGTCTGTCTTGTTCCAGGTTCAGTTACAATCCCCAGTCTTTGTCTTCAAATTGTCCTGTGAGCACAATTCAAAACTCCAAGTTGGCCAGCAGGTTAGTCATGTGACCAGCTGGTTTCACTACTCCTACATTGTGGATTTTATCATCTTATCAGACTCTGGAAGGCGAGTTTCCTTACACCTTCAATGTCTGGTGAAAAAAATCCATTTGGGTTAATTGGACCCAGGAGTAGTTGCTTTGTCTCCACAAGCATCGTCTCTTAGTATGTAAATGTCCTCCGGCCAAATGTCTGGTGATCTCTTAAAACAAGTCATTTCTTCACTCCAGCAACAGTTTAAAATTAATGTTCATATGACAAAATTAATATGCCTCATTCTTGGCAGGTGGGGGTCTTCATGACAGTATACAGAAAATAATAACATTGAAAATGTTAGCAACCATTTTAAAGGGACTTTTGTGGAATCTCACCAATCGCCTCACATTTAAAACTGCTGCTAAGTTACACCAGGATCTGTGCTGCAGATATCAGCTCTTGATGTTTGGGTCTGATACAGCCTGCTGCAACCCGAAAATAAACTTGCCAGGATTCACTAAGATCTAATTGTTCTCATTGCCGGTGAGGGAATGGACATAAGGCATATTATGCAAAATCCTTTTAAAGAACACTACTGTTTGTTAAGAATCTATCTATGCAGTTGATCTCTCATGGCAATGCACAGAAGGAATGTAAACCAATTGTAATCTTCAGGTGAAGTGGGATTAGAGGGAATGTTGTAAATCAAACAGCAATGTAATTCATGACACATTTTAAAGTCAAACATTTTGCCCGTATTTCACATTACATTATCATAGCTAAACGGAAAAAGCTGCACAATTTGGGAAGCAGGAAAGTAAAATTGGTTGAACTGTAGGAGTTTCTCTTATACTACCAGCTGAGGAGCTCAGAGATGCGCACCTGGGACACGATAGTATCACAACTGGTCCAAGGATGTATTTACAGAGGTACAAGTTTACATCAGCAGTTTTCATCATAAATGTGGACATAGGAATTTATAATGGAAGTGTGAACAAATGTAAGATATTAACATATTACAAGTCGATCTCAGTTGGTTGCATGAAGTGGGATTAGAGAACAAAGGATAATTGAATCAAGGTATGCAGACGTTATAGCCGTAATTTCACCAGCCCCTTGATGACAGGCTGGGAGGCAGGAAGGCTGGCAAAATTGCACAGGAAGGCATCAGTGGTGGGTGGGGGGGAGGGGGCAGGGGGGGGGCATGCTCGACATCTCCCCCACTGCAATGCCATTTTGCCAGACGTGCTGTCCACTGGGAACTCAATTGTGCCACTGAAGTGGCCAATTAAGGGCCTCTTCCTGCCTCCGTGGGCATTTTGCCAGCAGAGCAGGGGACCCGCCATTGCATGGGGAGACTGTTCAGTTCAACCAGGCAGCTTCCCAGTGGGCTTTGTAGTGGGCCCTTCTTTTTGGATATTCCATGACCCATGGATTGCCCCCTCAGCAAAGGCGCCACCTACCCTCAACGACTACCCACCTACATTCAATCGCCGGGGCCTGACTGCCTGGCGCTGGCATCCCCAGAACCCACCGACCTGACTTTAAGGGCAGATGACCATTGATGCACTCTCATCCTGCAGGTGCAGCCCTAGCAATAGCCACTGCAAGCAGTGACACTGCTGAGGTTGCTGAGCTGCCAGCCCTCTGATTGGCAGGCAGTTCTTGGGGGCAGACTGTTGGCCTTAATAGGGACAGCAACCTCAGCAGTGGCCACTTAATTGGCCATCGCTGGGAATATGCCTCCGCGGGTTCCACCGCTGGCTGAAGTGGTCTCGCCTCCTGCTTTTGGCCCGGCTGTGGGACTTCAGCCGCCATCATAAATTTCAGCCCTACTTTTTTTTAAAAGATACTAATCAATTTCTCATTCAGTTAGACACAAAGGGCTGAATTTTCCGGCAGGTGTTGGGACCCCGATGTTGGAACCATATGGAAGTCTTTAGCCTGCGTACGTCATTGGAGCGTCTGCTGATGCAATGATCCAGGAGTTGGCCTCCTAATTGGCTGCCTCTGCATTTGCCATCCTATTATGGAACCTGCCTGCCCTCCTTATGTGGAGGCCCGCAGCAAAGGATGGGAAAGGAAAGCATGTGGGTGCCTCAACATGGAGGTGATCTCGGTTGCCTCCTTATAAACATGAGAATGAAGAGGCCCACAGATGGTAGGTCCATCAATGTGGAGGGGAAACTGCTTCACAGGATTGGTTTTGGCTGCGACTGCAGCCTTTGATCCTGGTGGCTCCTTCATTGGGGCATGGAGCCTCCGGCTCTGATGGCCTCCCAACCTGCCGCTGGCGGGCCACCTCCAAGGAGCTGCCGGGCTCCACACTAGGCGGGGTGGCCATTCTGATGGTAGAAAATTGGTGATGCCTAAGGGGGCTTGAACTGGCCGAATTGGCTGGCCACCTCCATGCAGTGGGCTATAGACTTTGTTCCCAGCCCACCCCTGGAAAATTTCCCTGGAAGCAGGAAGGTGTCAGGAAGCTGCCCCAATGCCATTTCCCCTTTTTTTCCTGGCTGTCCTCCAACGTCCACCCACCTCCATGCCTGCCTCCATGGAGCAGGGAAAATTCAGCCCAGGGAACCAACATCAAATGTAATTTTTAGGTGAAATGTGGTAGCAGGGCAGGGGACAATTGAACCAGGACATACGGATGTAACCCAGACCCTATTTTGAAGTAATGTGTTCTGTTTTGATTTTTACATTTCCATTGTAAAACCCTATGTCACAATTCTAAAGGAAACTCTTTATGTAAACTTATCATGCTGCAATTACATGCTGTCACTAGTGGGGACCCTGAAGCATTATTTGACTGTTCTGTCCCATGCACCAGCTCAGATACTTTCACACAGGCGGAAGTAGATGGTGTTAGTGAGGATGTGGCTGGAAAGATTCACAAAGCATAAGAGAGCCAGAGGACAGCAGATAGGTAAGGATGTGCCAACTTACCAGCAAAAAACAGAGAAAACTGCTCATTGTATTGGAGTCCCAGGATCTAGAGCTCCTGGGCACTCGCCTTATCAAAAAGGTTTGAGGAACATCATACTTAGGTGTAGGTTCCAAGATCAGTTTCTGAGCTTGTGTAACACGTGACAGGTGTGATCCGGAGTCTACAGCCATCACTTGAAACAACATCAAGATCGATTTCCCTTCACTGCAGGCATCAATGGTGCATGTGGCAGCTTCATTGGAACCTGTGATGAGCCCCACTTCGGCTATAGCCAAGGGCGATTCAGTGTCCCTTCTTTCAAAGAAGCAGGGACTACAGCTCTGGTGGCAACAGTGGAGAGAATAGACTGCATCCTGTGTACTGGCTTCCAGATCCTGGGGCTAGGATGAAGGCTGTTGTCTCTCAGGATTTCCAGGATCTGACATAGACTAGGCTTCCCAGGACTCATGCCCAGGGCTCTGTGGAATCGCAAAAGCTTAAGGTAACCTGCCCGAGGCTGTGATTTCTCAGGACAGCAGCACAAACCAAGCATCGAGTCTTTATTCTCAGAACACCATGTCACTGATACACAGGAGGCAACACAATACCAGGCTGTCAGGCACAAGCTCCAGAGACGCAGCAGCTCCATCCCAGGAGCAAGACTTGTCAGAGGCAAGATACTGACACTCAGATTGTAACTAGGAGAAATACTACAAGAAAGAGAGACATTTTTAGCCAGGCAGGGTAAGCATAGTGGTAAGAAAGAGTCAGTCAGTTTCTGTTCAATTGGAGTTTGTTGTATGAATGCAAATAGGTGAACTTATGCTGTGCTTTGCTTCTTATGGGGATTAGAATCTTACAAGAAAGGGTACACTTATTTCATGCAGACTTATTTAATCAGGCAATTATTATTGCATGGTCATGTCGATTGAAAAGGTGTGATATGATGTTCTAAGAGGGGCACTGGTTTGAAGGATTATTCCTGCTTTTGAACATGGAGGAGAAAGTTCAGTTATTTTAAACAGATGAGAAGACTTGCATTCTGATTTTCCTTGTAGCAGCCATTATCTGGTCCCCTAAGTGATGGTCATCCTCATGCTGTCCATGTATTTCTGCTTTCAAAGCACCCATAGCCAGGAATGCCCAAGTCCAGGCCTTTTTGGATGGTAAAGTTATGCAGCACATAGCAGGCTACAAACTTGACTTGGGGCCGTGAGTAAAGGGCAAGCAACAACTTATTCGAGCAGGTCTACGTTTGGGCACCCTTAAGACAAATCTTGAGGAAAATGAGGTGGGAGGGCAGGAACATTCCCTTCCATCTCATTACCTGCCATTTACCTATGTCAGTTAGTGATGTAGGCACTCTGCTCCCACCCTGTCTTTGGAGTAGGTCCTGAAAATATTGGAGAAATGTATATGGAGACTGAATGTTGCAGATTTCCACACCTTGCTTCTCCTTTTTGCACGTAGAAACTAAGGGTTGAATTTGGTGGCAGGTGCACAAAAAATGCGACAGTCCCACCTGTAAGGTTAGCAGCTGTGCCGCTGCTATTATGCGGCGGGCAGTCGTTTGCATAACAGAAACAGCATCTCCCCCCCACAATCACGTAGCATGGGCAGCAGTGGAGACTCCATTCACAGCATCACCTGATGTTATTTAAAAGGCTGCCAGCCCTGCATATACCATCTCTATTCTCCTCGGATCTTTGGCATCCTTTAAAAGCTAAAAGTAAACCTCTCTGGGGAAAGAAATGTGTACATTTTGCTCTGCAGGATGTCTGCAGCAGCTCTATAGTATGGAATAGAGTTGGTCTGACAACTTTTCAACAAGTGTGATTCATCATTACCATACCAACACCATTGAAACTATCCTGTAATGCTCCCCAAACAAACACAAATTATACATTCTCAGAATTCTCCAGCTTCAAACACAATCACCTTGCAATGATCCCTCCCCGCAACACCCAATCCACTCGCAGTATTCCAACATCCCCCTTCAAACACAATGCACTTGCAGTGCTCCCCTACCACCTTGGCAAACAATCCCCTTGCAGAGTCAGCATAGCAGTAATATCTGCTGCAAACCTCACTTCCCCTACATAACTCCGGTGAAGTCACCTCCCCTCTTGACGCACTGAGGACTCTCACCAGAGTGGCGCCAGCTTTTGAAAGACATGAAACTGAAGGCACGTGAGTGTCGCACAGTGAATGACATTCAAATGTATGTAACGCATTTTAATGATGATGCCGTTGTGTCGGGGCGGCAGTGCTGCCACAGTACTTTGCCACCTCCGACAAAATCAGAAACGAGCATTGCGCTGCCGGGTTCCATGGCATACAGCTCCACAGGGATTCTCCTCCCCAACGCCAACCATCCCACCTTCAACAGGAACGTAAAATCCAGCCCGATATGTTCTCCAGATACATAGAAGAGGAATAATAGCCCCTTTTTTTATTTTTAGAAGGAATTTCATGAAGTGCATGTTAAATTTAGTTAAGGCTCACGTAATTAATGGAAAATCAACTGGTTGGACTGTAGGTACCCCTGCCATCATACTATTCAGAAGTTGCTTTATTAAAGAATATCCCTGATAATGTTATAACATTTTCTGATGGTACAAAGTTACATGCCCAGATTGTAAATACTGGGAATGTAGCTAAGCCTTGAAATTGTGCAATTATGGGTGGACTGTAAATCTGCTGGATTTCCACCTTTTTTGGGCACTAACCAGCAAATTGAGTTTTGGGGTTGGGGTGGGCCTTTGTTTTCCCCATTCCACTTATATCATCGCAGTACTTTGGGGGAATGTCTGAGAAATGCCTGGGCTATCCTCAGAATTCTGCTAGCCACTACAGAACGCGTGTGTGTCAACAGTACACTCAGATCCCATTCTGAGTCTAGTCAAGGACTCAAGAGTGAGCTGTCCAACATTAATCAATCTCATTCTCATTTCAGACTGGCCTTGCTATTCTGCAGAGAAATGTAAAAAAATCTATTCACTTTGGATTGACCAGATCCAGGACTCTTGTTCCCTCTCTTAATGCTTCTTGAACTAATTATCTGACTTGGACTGGGAGTAGAGAACTCGAGGGCACAGTTTGATCATTATCAAACCTTAAATGTGAATTAAGAGATTAATTGTTTCACAAGTAACATTCGCGTCACACAAGTGCCAGGCAATGACCATCTCCAACAAGAGAGAATCTAACCATCTCCCCTTGACATTCAACAGCATTACTATCGCTGAATTCTCCACTATCAACATCCTAGGGGCTACCCATTGAACAGAAACTGAACTGGAATAGCCACATAAATACCGTGGCTACAAGAGCAGGTCAGAGGCTAGGAATCCTGCGGTGAGTAACTCACCTCCTGACTCCCCAAAGCCTGTCCACCATCTACAAGGCACAAGTCAGGAGTGTGATGGAATACTCTCCACTTGCCTGAATGGGTGCAGTTCCAACAACACTCAAGAAGCTCGACACCATCCAGGACAAAGCAGCCTGCTTGATTGGCACCCCATCTACAATCATTCACTCCCTCCACTACCGACGCACAGTGGCAGCAGTGTGTACCATCTACAAGATGCACTGCAGCAATGCACCAAGGCTCCTGAGACAGTACCTTCCAAACCCGCGACCTCTACCAACTAGAAGGACAAGGGCAGCAGATACATGGGAACACCACCACCTGCAAGTTCCCCTCCAAGTCACACACCATTCTGACTTGGAACTATATCGCCATTCCTTCACTGTCGCTGGGTCAAAATCCTGGAACTCCCTTCCTAATGGCACTGTGGGTATACCTACCCCAAATGGACTGCAGTGGTTCAAGAAGGCAGCTCACCACCTTCTCGAGGGCAATTCGGGATGGGCAATAAATGCTGGCCTGGCCAGTGTCGCCCACATCCCATGAATGAATAAATGTGTAAGACTCCCAAACAAATCAATTGATTCCATATCAATTAATTCCTTCAAAAAGAACCAGATAAAAAATCTGGGTTTGAAAGTTAGTATAAATATAGCTTATTAAATATTCCATTGATCACAGTGCTGCCTGTATTGCAAGAGTCAGGTTGGGAACGGCGCAAGTTGCTATCGCAGCAATAATTAATTTCCTTGGCTTTAGTTCACATATCACCCAGAGCATATCATGACTCATTTTCAACAAACTGTGCTTTTTTTAAAGAAATGCATCAGTTCTTTTTGTAATCCTTTCACAGACTGCACACAGTGTCAGTGAAGTTCAATAGAGCGAGAAATTGACTGGCAATGACTGTAAAACCCACTGGTTATGGCACTTGGTTGTTGATCACCATGGTTTTAAATGGGATAAGCCTCTGTTAAGCTGTGACTCTCAACAAGTATGGCACTGAGGTCACTCTGTCTGAGTCAGTGAGTGAGAAAAAAAAATCACTCGTGATTGCTTTCTCGTGTGATTCTACTTAAAACTGCGTTTATGTGGACACCAGGGAAGGATATGGTCAGGTTTGGCTCTGATGAGTTCAGAAATCGAGCAACAATCACTATAAAGGCTCACACAAGAAGAATGGCTGCTTATTTCATTTTAGGTTATTGGCACCTAAACATTAAGTTTATTTTAACCTACTTGTCCCACATTTCACAGCTTGCTGTTTTAATGGAGGTGTTAGCCTGTTTATTTGAAATTGTTTGTTTTAAGCAGATTAGCCACTCTGTTTAAAATAGTAATGAGAATAATTTGATGTGGCTGTGCCAAGTTTTCGTAGAACCATATTGCACAGCGTAACTTCCAGGTTTGGTTGCGTACTGCGACAGCACAAGATATTAATTGTCAGAAGGAATATAAGTCCAAACATTGCCTGAAGTAAAAGAATGACAGGAAGTATCATTTCATCAAGCTGTACCTTTAGGTGATGTTTAGTGCTCCCTAATTAAACATGTCACTGAACTGCCTGGTACTCTGAACCTGCTTAATTAGATATCTCAATGAAAGAAGGGAGAAAAGGAACAGATGTCACAACATATTGTTTGGAACGGGGAGCGTGAATATGTGATTCATAATATTCTAATTATTATAGAAAACATAGGGCTGAATTTTATCAGCCTGTCGCGGGTCCCAGCAGCAGGACCGGATGAGGGTGGCGTCGGCGCTCATCACGTACAACTGGCCGACTGCGATCACGCAGTGGTCACCTATTTAAACGCAGGCGGCACGGGGCCCATCACATTGGAGGTTGGGGGCAGGCGGTGAGATGCCAATGGCATTGTCAGCAGAGATGAACGCAGATGCTGCCACATATTTAAAGCACTGCCAGCCCTGCTTAAACTGCTGCTTTGTCTTTGAATCAAGGATAGGCACCAACATGTTGCACCAAGGACATCTGACAAAATTATTGACTCAGGCACAGACATGGCGACAATTAATCTGAATATAAAGTGTATAGCCAACCTAATGCCATCAAAACACACTCGAGTTAAAACACATTTCTCCCTATAAATAAAGTAGCTAAGTATACAAACATCAATGAAGAGCAGCACAACTGTATTCACTAGCTAGCAAGCATAATAGTATGCAATGCCAATGCAATATACTTTTGTTGACAGAATAGAGGTAACTACACCATGTTACAGGGTGGTAGATGGACCTTGTTGGATTCACACTGTGTCAGGAGTGCAAATTCATCCATTAAAGCATAAAACTTATGGAGAGGATTGTTATTGTGGTTATTGAGGTGAGATAGTAGAAAAACAGCAATAGGAAGACGGACCATTTCTCACACTGCTGTTGTCACAAGACAATTTAACTCTTGGTCAACGTTTGTGTAACTTCTCCACCTGCTTGTAATATGTGTCTGAAGACAGGGCAGCCAACAAAAGGGCAGTGATCTCCAAATAAGGAGAATTTTATAGGATGGAACAGATCGTACTTCAGAAGAGCCACGTAAAACAGAAAAACAAAGTGGGACAGGAAGGGACAGAGAGATTAATGGTAAGTAGCCAAGACTAGTTTAATCATCTTTACAGGCTGTTAAACTAGGCCCTAGATTCTAAAATACAGAAACAACAGAATATCGCATGGACAAAATGTCATTTTCTCACTAAAGCTAGTGTCAAAATTAGCTAAACACAATTACAAATAAAGAGCACCTTTCGGTTCCTCTAATAAAGCAATTCACTTATGTCTATATCTCAGTCTCTCACTGTCGATTCTGATTCTGACAAGATAATTATTAACAAAAGGTTTTTCTGCAAGAAGTTGAGTGGTTGTTACTGCATGTATTCATAGAATCATAGAAAGAGAACAGAAAGAGGCCATTTGGCTCATCATGTCTCTAATGGTTGAAAAACAAGCCACCGAGTCGAATCCCACCTTCCAGCATTTGGTCCATAGCCCTGCAGGTTACAGCACTTGAGGTGCATATCCAGACATAAGTTTAGGGTTTAGGGTCAGTTCCGAAGAAGGGTCACTGACCCGAAACGTTAACTCTGCTTCTCTTTCCACAGATGCTGCCAGACCTGCTGAGTGAATCCAGCATTTCTTGTTTTTGTATAAGTTTAGGGTTTATGCCTCCACTACCCTTTCAGGCAATGATTTTCAGACCTCCACCACCCGCTGGGTGAAAAGAAATTTCTTCATCTCCCCTCTCATCTTTCTACCAATCACTTTAAATCTATGCCCCCCTCATCACTGACCTCTCTGCTAAGGTAAATAAGCCCTTCAAATCCACTCTATCCAGGTCCCTCACAATTGTGCACACTTCAATCAAATTTACCCCCAGCCTTCTCTGTTCCAAGGAGAACAACCTCAGCCTCTCCAATCTTTCCCCATAGCTGCATTTTTCCAGTCCCAGAAACATCCTCGTAAATCTCCTCTGTACCCTCTCTAATGCAATTACATCCATTCTGTAATGAGGTGACCAGAACTGCACACAGAGTTGTGGCCTAACCAATGATTTATACAGTTCTACCATAACCTCCCTGCTCTTTTATTCTATACCTTGGCTAATAAAGGAAAGGATTGTATCATTCAATTACCAAATGTTTAGTCTCAATCTATAAGATTGTATTCCAGACTAACCAATTTATGTCCAAGTCAAATCTCTTACCTGTTAGCAAAGGTGCATGCATAACTTAATATAATAATTATATGATACAGACAACTTTCAAATGACATTGGCCACTTAGGTTACCTGCCCTCAAACTCGATAGTAAATGATGCACATTGCAGTTACTGATCTTTGACATACTTGCAAAATGTCCTTTAATCCAATTTGCAGCAAAAAAATCAGTTAACAATTGTTCCGAAGAAGGGTCACTGACCCGAAACGTTAACTCTGCTTCTCTTTCCACAGATGCTGCCAGACCTGCTGAGTGAATCCAGCATTTCTTGTTTTGTTTCAGATTTCCAGCATCCGCAGTATTTTGCTTTTATTTAAGTTAACAATTGTTTCTTACGTGGTCATTGAAACAAAATAAATTTCTACTATGTCTTCCTCGACAGTTTTTAAAACTGTAAATGCAGCATGGAATTGGTTAAGGAAATGTAGACAGTTCAACATAGATTAAGGTTTATTGAGCTATCCATTACATTGTATTTACCATTTATTGTATATGGGTCAGCAGCATCCTGGTTTCACCAATATCACCCAGCCCCAATGCACTGTACTGCTGTATTCATGAGGAACTTCCAGTGCTGACGTCTGGAGATTCCTTGGATTTTGTTGCCTATTTTCCCCTTTATACAATTTCTGGAACAATGTGATTCCAAATGGATAGCACTGGAATTGTGACCTTTTTTTAAATTTGTTTTCGTCATTATATAGAAATAAATGTCCAGAAACATTCAACATGTTACAGAACTTGTGTGCAACGTTAAATTAATGCATGCCAAAGTGTAAAAATCGAGACATTCCCCTAAGTGACTTTTGCCATTTTAAAGTGAGTTTACATAACACAAGTCTTTAAACTTGTGTTTGAAAATTACCTAGCTGCGAATTTATTTTAAAACACAAGGTTAAAGGCTTGGATGAGGGTGTCCAACCCTTTTGCATTTGGGGGCCACATTACAATTTTTGTCTTACATAGGGGGCCGGTAAAACAATTTCAGAAAGATAAAGGCATTTAAAATTTATCTCACCATTAATCTTACTATTAATCAAAACAACAACAAATGTGCATTTTTGTGAAGAAGCTTGAAATGAGAAGACTAATTTATTGACTTATTTTCTCGTCACAACGCTGGACACTGATTTAGTGAGATACCCACCATTTTTTTGCTTGCACAAGTAGTCAATGTCTGCCCGCACACTTGTGTAGCGATGCGGTGTATTCCGGATAGATGTCCATCTGTCAGGAGTGAGCTTGATTGCTCTTTCTCCCTCCTCCCTCTCATTGTCTGTCTCTCTCTCCCCCTTCCTCTGTGCTGCCCCACCCTCTGTGTTACCCTACCCTGTATGTTTTGTTCCCTCCCCTATCTGTGCTGCTTCCCCCCAGCCTGTGTCAGTGCGCCCAACCCCCCCCACCCCCCGTGTTGCCCCTGCTTTCGCTATTCCCTCTCTCTTTCTCTCTCTCTGTCCCCCCCACCTCTCTCTGTCCCTCTCTCTCCTCCACACTCTCTCTCTCTTCCCCACTCTTTATCCCCCTCTCTCTCTCCCCCCTTTCTCTTTCTCCCTCACTCTCTCTCTCCCCCACTCTCTCTCTCTCTCCTCCATTCTCTCTCTCCCCCCCCCCCCCACACACTCTCTCTCCCCCCACATACACTCTCTCTCCCAAAAAACCTGGCTCTCCCCCATAATCTCTATCTCTCTCCCCACACACACTCTTTCTCTGCCCCCCACACTCTCTCTCTGCCCCCACACTCTCTCTCTCTGCCTCCATCTCTCTCTCCCCCCCCACTCTCTCTCTCTTCCCCACTCTCTCTACCCCCCACTCTCTCTCTGCCCCCCACACTCTCTCTCTGTGCCCCCATCTCTCTCTCCCCCCCCACTCTCTCTCTCTTCCCCACTCTCTCTACCCCCCACTCTCTCTCCCCCCCACTCTCTCTCTCTCTCCCCCCCCCCACTCTCTCTCTCTCCCCCCCCACTCTCTCTCTCTTCCCCACTCTCTCTGCCCCCCACTCTCTCTACCCCCCAACACTCTCTCTCTCTCTCTCCCTCCCCACACTATCTCTCTCTCCCCATCTCGCCTTCTCTCTGACTGTTGCTGAGAGTGGAACAGCGCTTCCAAACTCTGGACAGCTTTGTGGTTTTCCTGTGGACTTAAAAAAAAATCAGAACCTGCCGGAAAACCCGGAATCTCTCTGAAGTTCAGAAAGTGCTATCGTTGCGTCAGCACCTGTTAGCTGTGACTCTGACACTTGCGATTTTTAAAAATGCTGGTCCATAGAAGCCAATAGGATACTTCACAACCTTAAAATTACCAGTCACAGACCCCAAAATTATTTACCATGGACAGTGGTGTCCATGTGTCCATGTATGGACACGTTGCTGACCCCTACTTTGATGCTGCTTTATCTTTGCTGCTCTGTGCTGCTGACCCCCCTGCCTGGAGACCCTGTGTTGTTGACCCCCCTGCCTGGAGACCCTGTGTTGTTGACCCCCCTGTCTGGAGACCCTGTGCTGCTGACCCCCCTGCCTGGAGACCCTGTGTTGTTGACCCCCCTGGCTGGAGACCCTGTGCTGCTGACCCCCCTGCCTGGAGACCCTGTGTTGTTGACCCCCCTGTCTGGAGACCCTGTGCTGTTGACCCCCCTGCCTGGAGACCCTGTGCTGCTGACCCCCCTGTCTGGAGACCCTGTGCTGCTGACCCCCCTGGCTGGAGACCCTGTGCTGCTGACCCCCCTGTCTGGAGACCCTGTGTTGTTGACCCCCCTGTCTGGAGACCCTGTGCTGCTGACCCCCCTGGCTGGAGACCCTGTGCTGCTGACCCTCCTGCCTGTTGTCCCACTGGTGCTGATCCCCTGCCTGGAGACCCTTTGTGTTTCAGGCCTTTGCCAGCAGCACAGTGACACCAGGCAAGCTGACCGGGAGCTATGAGGGACCACATCAGGTGGAAGACACTTGGTGGCTCACGGTTCGGCGATGCCTCCCTGCAGATTCTCCTTCAGGTTGTCAGGAAAAGCGGGAGTTCCTCTACCCAGGAATGGCAGGATGAGACCCTCCTGCCTGACAAAGCAAGGCTGGATGGAGATTGCAGAGGAGGTCAGCAGCCATGGGGTCACCCTCCGAAATTGGGTCCAGTGCCGCAGGAGGGTCAATGACCTCCTTTGCTCTGCCAAAGTAAGTCCTCCATACTCATCTCATCTTTGGGGCTTTCTTCTGGCCACGCGGGAGGGAGTGTGACATGGTCAGAGAGTGGCTGCAAAGTGGGTGGCAAGGGCCTGAGATAATAGCAGATGCATAGCTACATCTCCAAGACAGCCGGCCTTCTGTCCTAGCTTGCCCCCTGCACATCCCTTGAGAGCAGATGTGAGGAGGAGGCATTCGAGGACCCCCATCAGGGGCTAAAGGCCTGCCACAAGAACAAGTATCCTGCTGGTCTCCAAGGGAAGACTAACAGTGTCCCTCTTCCTGCTCGCAGGAGCAAAAGGTCCATAACACTAGGGAAAGGGTGAAGACTGGAGGTGGGATCCCAGATATCCAAGAACTGACCTCGGAAGATGAGATGACCCTGCACCTAGCGGGCTCCCAGGGTGGACGTTCCATAGCAGACGGAGAGACGAGAGTGTCCACCCAGGACAGTGAGGAAGCATTGTGTTCATGTGCCCACCACTGCCCTTCTAGAGAACCACATCACACATGGTTGGCAGATCCATGCAACAGAACTCCTAAATATTTGTGTTTTCTCATGCAGGTCTTGGCACCTCAGAGGGAAGATCATCTGCTGGCACCACTGAAATAACATCGTTCTCTGAGGATGAGGAGGAAGAATCCTCAGAGGGTGCACCATCACACTGTTCCCTGCACCCTCCACCAGCACAGAAACTGTCACCTCAGTGGGTATGCGCCTGGGATTAGATGCAGGGTCACAAGCGGGTGAGAGCACCGCACACGTCTGAGCAGCTGATGGAGGCTGTGACTAGCAAGGCCACTGACAGTCAGAGGACTGTGGATGCCCAGGCCCATGCTCAGCCCCCTGATGACAAGCCTCTGCTGGCGACAGCACAGGGCATGCTGGAGTTGCAGTGAGAGGTAAGGCAACATCTGGTGGAGCTGCCAGAGGCAATGCGGAGCCATGAGCGATGATGGCAGAGTCCATCCATGCCATGAGTGCTGCCATGTCTCAGGCGTGAGAGTGCCTGGCTTAGAGTCATAGAGAGATACAGCACTGAAACAGGCCCTTCGGCCCACTAAGTCTGTGCCAACCAACAGCCACCCATTCATACTAATCCTACATTAATCCCATATTCCTACCCCATCCCCACCTTCCCTCAATTCTCCTACCACCTACTTACACTAGGGGAAATTTACAATGTCCAATTTACCTATCAACCTGCAAGTCTTTGGCTGTGGGAGGAAACCAGAGCACCCGGCGCAAACCCACGCGGTCACAGGGAGAACTTGCAAACTCCGCACAGGCAGTACCCAGAACTGAACCTGGGTCGCTGGAGCTGTGAGGCTGCGGTGCTAATCACTGTGCCACTGTGCCACCCTCAAGAGGTTGGTGACCCTCATGGAGAGCCAGATCTCAGAGATGCACACAGACCTGCACATCATCGCCTTGGCCATGTGTTCAACGCAGCAGTGGCAAGGCGAGAGGGAGACGAGTCGCCTGGAGTCTTCTCCAGGTCCTCGGCCTTCTCTGGTCAGCAGGGAGATTCAATTCAGCCTTGAAAGGGTGCAAGAGAGGCAGACCTCCACATCTAGGGGCTTCCCTCAGGGTGCTCTGAGTGTGGAAAACAGCTCCTCCACCCCTCTGTCAGTGACCCCAGCTCAAGTAGTTGTGATCACTGAAGAGACTTCTGCATCAGTATAGGAAACCCTCAGCCAGCCGGGCCCCTCCAGGTCTCAGGCAGCCAGAGGACGCCCGCCAAAGTTATCCCAGGTCACAGGACAGCGCGTTCAACAGTCTGCCTCCACCTCAACTGCCAGCGCAGGGGGAGCACTTCGTAGAAGCTCACGGAAGCATATGAAGATGGTCTTGTTATTGGTTATTGTGAATGTTTCAATAAATGAATAAAATCCAGTCCATACAGACTGACTACTTCACCATGTCAAATGACAATTCAGCAGCATTCTTTCACAAGGATAAAAGCCCTAAACACATCCCCAAGCACCGTAGGTGAGAGTTAGAGAACCATTCTAGTGAAGTACTCTGCAGAACATCTCATCAGTCATTTGTGAGATACTGTTTTTTCTGTGTGGCTGAAGGGTCCTGAGAATATTAGCAGAGGTTAAAGGGCCAATTTGCCAGGTTAGTAACAAGTGCTCAAGGATGTAATCAGAAGCTTAATGCCATTTATAAAATTTAAATTCAAAGCCTAACAGTAAAAAATAAAACCAAAGGAATTTCAGTTTAGAGACTGTGGTGCCTTATTGTAAGTTGTAGCAATATTCTTTGTGCTCATGACTAGACACGTTGTAAGTGTTCTTAAAAAAAAAAGTGATTAGAAAAATAGGGATCAGAGTACACTTTTATCTCAGAATTAGTGTGTATAGATGTATGGTTTCCCTAACAGTTCAGCGACAAAAGCATGATAACAGGGTCTGAAGATAAACTGCTGCCGGCTTTGTGCAGAACTGACACAGTCTGAAAATTCCCAAATAGGTAACAATGTCCTTGAATTATTATTGGAATTAACGTGAAAAAATGTGTGATTTCTTTGAGGAAGCAAAAAACTGAATGTGTTGGAAACACGCAAGTGGTCAGTCAGCCTCTGCAGAACCAATATGCAAATTGGTGTTTCGGGCTGTGCCCTTCTTGCTTGTCCTTAGGTCTGGCTCACAATGCCTTGGCCTTTTGGACATTATTTCTCTAATTTCTTTAATCTTTCTTTTCATTGCTAATGTAAAGTTAATTTCAGTCGTCATTCTTTTAAGCAGATTACAGGTCATTCTACTCATAATGCCTTTCTGGTTCTGGTTATTTTGTCTCCCTTTCCTTTATTCTGATTCCATTATTGCTCTTGTTTGTTTATTTTTCACCGATTTGTGTGATAACTTTGTTCATCAATATGGAAATACTAATCTTCTCCAATTATTGTAGAGACTCAACCACGTTTCAATTATCTGCCACAATTTTCAGGGGACAAAGCCTTGTATAAAACATTGAAAATACATATTTTCTCTATTATTATCAGTATAGGTTACTTGCTTAAATCATTGTTGTACCATACATACAAGACCAAAATCTGAGCACTCTATCTGGAATTTACACTATTCTAAGCTTTTTTTCTCAGACTCGTTGTCATTAATTAATTTGTTATTTTAAGTGATTTTGTAAGTCAAAAGGTACATAAACCTGCACAACAAATGTTCTTCCTGAGATGGTAAGAAAAGGAGAAATGGAGGAGAAATTTGGAGACTTTTCACATTGTCAAATTGAGGCAGTAACTAAATTCTCAAGAACAAAGAACAAGAAAATGAATAGAAAGTCTGGCCTGATGGACCTGACAGCACCGTAAAAGGAAAAAGAAAGACTTGCATTTATATAGCGTCTTTCACAACCGCAGGATGTTCCAAAGTGCTTTACGGCCAATTAAGTGCTTTTGAACTGTAATCACTTGCTGTAATGTAGAAAATGTAGCAGCTAATTTGCACATAGCAAGCTCCCACAAACAATGATGTGATAATAACTAGATAATCCTTTTTTTGGTGGTATTGGCTGAGGAATAACTATTTGCCAGGACAGTGGAGAGAACTCCCCTGTATGTAATGTGGGACTGAGGGATAGTTTTGTGCACAGATCCAGGCAGCACTGAGGCTCCAGTGACCCTCCAGATACATTCTTCAGATTGAGAGAAGAAAGAGTTCAATATATTGAACCAGATTCAAGTCATTCAACACCAACTTCATGAGACTATCTGAGGCAGATATTCTTTACTATGCAAGGTGCTTTGACAGATCTTTATTTTTAAATGTTAGAAAATAAAATGGGCTTCATTGGCATTTTTATTGGAGATACCATTTTTTTGAGTAAATCCTTTTCCTGTAAATCAGGAACATAATTTTCTTGTGTTTGCCAAAAACTGAGTCGTGGTAGAGCAACCTCAGGAGTGTAGCCAGTCTCCAGGTCGACCTTCATAATCCACATTCTGTGCCTACACCAAGTACTGGTATTACAACGTCAGGAACAAATAACGTCATATCAGTGCACTCGATAAATCCTCAAACCTGAAAAAAACTACACAACTCCTTTTTATTAAAAATACCTGCAGCAAAATAAAAATCCATGGCAACAGAAATTGGCAGGCTCTCCAGTCACTTTATTCTGCCCAGTTTAATGCAAGATTAAAATTTCTTGCTAAGTAAACTGAGCCAGATGTGACAGCAAATGAAGACATAAGGCGAGAAATTGCATCAGTCCTGAAACTGGGCACATGGATCATGGTGTGCAATTAACCAACGCCCATGCATTGCAATGCAGGCAGCATATTAAACTGGTGCTGCCTGTTATTTTAAATGATTGCTGCATGCAGGCAGTGCTACCCATGCTGTTCGTTGGCTGTATGCATCCGGAGGGTCCCAATATCATGAAATCTAGCGCTACTTGAAGGCAGCATACACCTCTTACAGAGGAGGTGCATTGTGCTTCAATAGATGGTGGGAGTCCTTTATGAGCTGCAGCCCTGCTGTCAAAGATTGAAGAATGGTTGAACATGGGAGACAGTATGCACCAAGGTTTTACTTTGTGTCTGTCTTCACGGAGGAAGATACAAAAAGCCTTCCAGGAATACTAGAGAACCAAGGGACTGGTGAGAAGTAAGAACTGAAGGATGTTTCCACTGGCTGGGAGGTCTAGAACCAAGGGACACAGTCTCAGAATAAGAGGTAGGTCATTGAGGACTGAGATGAGGAGGAATTTCTTCACTCAGAGGATGGCGAATTTGTGGAATTCTTTACCTCAGAAGACTGTGGAGGCTCAGTCATTGAATATGTTCAAGACATAGATCAATGGATTTCTAGATATTAAAGATATCAAGGGATATGGGGATAGTGCAGGAAAATGGTGTTGCAGTAGAAGATCAGCCATGACATAGTTGAATGGCGGAGCAGGCTCGAGGGGCCGAATGGCCTACTCCTGCTCCTATTTCCTATGTTCCTATATTTGCTGATAATGCGCTGATGAAATTGGTGGAAGAGATGGAATGTAGGAGAAATATCCTGTATCCGCAGGGAGCAGGAGGCCCTCCAGACACATGCTCAGGAGGCAGTGGAAAGAAACAGTGACAGATTTCAATGTCAGGAGTGTTGCTCCTTGAACATGGATGTAATGCAAGAAGTTTAACAATCTCATATGAGTTATCAGGCTGAGTGACTTCGTCTTCAAATGGCATATCCTACCAACTGTGCCAATAGCCTGATCCATGACTCAATTCACAACACCCCCATCACTCACCTACCAACAATATCTACCATCAGGATTCAACCCAAACATTCATATGCTTTGTCTCACACTCACATATTTAGCACTATACCAAGCCTCACACCCACAACTCACAGCTTGCACACACTGGCAGCCCATTCAACCATGACAGCGCATCACCCAAACTTATCACAGGACACTCACTGACACACTTCACTCTCTTTTGCAGAAGGTAGTGCGTATCAACAGGCAGCAGCAAAGAATTAGAGGAGAACAAGTGTGCCTGTAGGATTTAACCCCCATGGAGGAAACAGTGCTGGTCATAATGAGAAGGAGAATGATTCTCCTTCTCTCACTTTTTCCTCATCCCAAAATCTCTTCTGACTTTGAAGCTGCAACCTTGTCCTTTTTCCATTTCAAATACCCAAGCACTGGCACCTGCCCTGTTAGAGGAGGAAGAGTAAGAAGAAAATGATGATGAACAGACATTGTCACACAATCTAACATGCGCAGCCACCAGCACAGAGACTAACACTGTGCGTATTTTAGAGGCTAGGATCGAGGAGGGATCTGCATGTGGTGAGACACCAGACATAAGTGGCCTGCAGCCAGGGCAGGGAAAAAGGAAAGCGCAAGTACCAGCTCACTAGATAGCGAGGTCACACATTAATTCTGCTGCAAAGCACTCAGATGGGGGAAGGCTAAAGAAGGCTGATGGTTGCACGCTACCAAATGCTTGGTGCATTGGCAGGCCTGCCAGAAAGCCTGTTATCACTATCAAGGAGCATGGAGACGACTAGTGCCAACTTGACACAGGGCTTTGTGTACAGCTTGGAACCTATCCTTTCCAACAATGGATTGGGTGGTCACCTCCATCAGCGCACTTTGTGAACCCAGAAAGATGCAGCATCTAATGGTCAATTCTTCAGCTTCCATTGCAGTACAAGCAGCTTCCACCAAAGGTTTGAGTGCTGCAATGGAAGCTCAGACTGCTGCCATGCAGGTTCAGACTGTTGCCACCATGGTGCTAGACGCCAGTGCTCAAAAAGGCTTCCAGAGTATCACATCAATCCAGCAATCTGTTCTCCAACAGATTAAGAGGATTGCTGAGTTGCCTCCCTGTCGGAGTATCAATGGCTCCATGGAGAATGAACCTGCTGTCCTCTCTCAGCTCCCACCCCTGCCACTCCACTAGTACCCTTGCTGTTGCCTGTCAGCCAGCCATCCTGAACTTCTGCAGCCCTGGCCAGGCTGAAGCTGGCCCTTCTGGGCCGAGAGCTTCTCAAGCTCATCCTCCATGGCCATCTGCTGTCTCTTCAATTGAAGGTCGGCAACCAGTCATGCTGCAGTCACTGGGAAAGTACCTTGTGGGTGCACGAGCAGAGACAAAGGCACATGGAAGAGGCACTATGGGAATGTACAAGGCTGATTTTTGCATGCATTATGGCATGATTTAATTTATAAATTTGGATTGAAATTTGCATTTTCTGGTGGCTTTTATTTTTGTGTTGTTGGACAGAGGATGATGTACTGGTCAGTGATAGAGGAAAGGTAAGATGTGTGGGACTGTTGGTGAATGGGGCAGTTGTGATCGAGGTTACTAGTATCGTTCATTAATGACTTAATTTCACTGAGCACAGAAACAGGCTGTCTATATTGTACCTCCATTTCTCTTCCTCCAATTCCTATTGCACTTCCTCCTCGTGCTCCTGCTGCTCAGTTTCTCACCCGATACATGGTGGTAGGGACAGGGCTGCCACAAATACTGGCACTGGGTTGGCATGCCAATTTCAGGATCTCGGCGCTGGCAATAATCAGTAGGGCAGCAGGGAGGGCAGGACAGAAATCCAATTCTACTCCAAATTGAAGCAATTAAAGATGTTTAAAAGCTCGGTAAGAAATTGTCAAGGGTATAGATTAAAATTTTTAAAGGGGCAGACAGGTTAGCCACACCTTCGGAAAATGACCAGCTGAAGGGGGAGTGGGGTAAAGAGTGGAGAGCCAGCCACAGCTGCTCTAGGGCATCACTCCGGCCCTAGAAAAAGGTCAGTGGGGCAAAGGGAGACTGGCCATTTGGTAAGGGGGTGCCCTTGGCACTGCACAGGTGGCAGGGAGTGTGGGCACTTAGTGCCCAGGCTTTGAACAGGGTCAGCAATGCCCGGCATCACAGGGGCAGAAGAGCAGGAGAAAAGGCTGCCAAGGACAATTGGGTGGCCATCTGCCCTGAAGGAAGGCTCCAGTCGGCAATAGGGGCCCGACTGTCAGATTTTGGGCCCAGTGGCGATGAGGAGCAACACCCTCCACCAAGAAGAGTAGAATCCCAGGCATCAGGAGGGTACGGGAGACGAAAGAGGGACAGGAAGGCAATGGAGGCCCAACTCTCAATACAGGATCTACCACTTAGGATAGAGTTACCTCGAGATGACGAGAAACAGTGCTGCAGGAGACTGCGACTCTCCAGACAGATGGTCACTGACATCTGTGCCCTTATCGCTGAAGACCTTGCATCTCGCAGCACTGGTCACAATGACCTGCCAGTATCTGTAAAAGTCACTGTGGCCTTGAATTTCTTCATTTTTGGCTCCTTCCAAGGAACAGCTATGGACCTTAGTGGCATCTCCCAAACAGCTGCACATCACTGCATCTTGCTGGTCACTAATGCCCTCTTTGCCTGAGTTGGACAGTACATTCATTTCTCAACAGACACGGCCTCACAGAGCATTGGACTTCACCTCCATCGGCGGATTCCTCAGGTGCAGGGTATCATCGATTGCACCCATGTGGTCATGAAGGCACCCAGTGACTGGCCAGTGAGATCTATCAAAAGGAATGGCTTCCACTCCCTCAACATCCAACTGGTCGGTGACCAGAACAAGTGCTCACTCTCCTGGCAGCTGGAGTCATACCTAGCGCAAAGCAAGATGGTTGTGGTTGTTGGAGGTCAGTCATCTCAGCTCCAGGACATCACTGCAGGAGTTCCTCAGGGTAGTGTCCTAGGCCCAACCATCTTCAGCTGCTTCATCAATGACCCTCTTTCAGTCATAAGGTCAGAAGTGGGGATGTTCGCTGATGATTGCACAATGTTCAGCACCATTCGTTACTCCTCAGATACTGAAGCAGTCCGTGTGGAAATGCAGCAAGGCCTGGACAATATCCAGGCTTGGGCTGATAAGTGGCAAGTAACATTTGCGCCACATAAGTGCCAGGCAATGACCATCTCCAACAAGAGAGAATCTAACCATCTCCCCTTGACATTCAATGGCATTACCATCGCTGAATCCCCCACTATCAACATCCTAGGGGCTACCATTGACCAGAAACTGAACTGGAGTAGCCATATAAATACTGTGGCTACAAGAGCAGGTAAGAGGCTAGGAATCCTGAGGCGAGTAACTCACCTCCTGACTCCCCAAAGCCTGTCCACCATCTACAAGGCACAAGTCAGGAGTGTGAAGAAATACTCTCCACTTGCCTGGATGGGTGCAGCTCCAACAACACTCAAGAAGCTCAACACCATCCAGGACAAAGCAGCCCGCTTGATTGGCACCCCATCTACAAACATTCACTCCCTCCACCACCGACGCACAGTGGCAGCAGTGTGTACCATCTACAAGATACACTGCAGCAATGCACCAAGGCTCCTTAGACAGCACCTTCCAAACCTGCGACCTCTACCAACTAGATGGACAAGGGCAGCAAAATACATGGGAACACCACCACCTGCAAGTTCCCCTCCAAGTCACACATCATCCTGACTTGGAACTATATCGCCGTTCCTTCACTGTCGCTGGATCAAATTCCTGGAACTCCCTTCCTAACAGCACTGTGGGTGTACCTACCCCACATGGACTGCAGCGGTTCAAGAAGGCAGCTCACCACCACCTTCTCAAGGGCAATTAGGGTTGAGCAATAAATGCTGGCCTGGCCAGCGACGCCCACATCCCATGAATGAATGAAAAAAAAGCTGCCATGACTCCTTCATCGTCTGCCAGTCCATGCTCCCTCAGATCATCTCTCCAACCCCCAAAGTGTGTGGATGGATCCAAGGGGACAAGGGATATCCTTTGAAGAGATGGCTACTAACCCTCGTATGGGAGCCCCTGACAGAGGCACAGAGACGATACAACCAATGCCACCTCCTCAGTAGGACAACCATTGTGCAGTGCATGGGGCTTCTGAAGATGTGGTTCTGGTGCCTGGACCAGTTGGGCGGTGCCCTCCAATACCCTCCAGCAAGGGTTTCGGTGATCTGCTACACTCTCCATAACATGGCCCTCCAAAGAGGTGTTGACCTTAAGGACAGTGAGGCCCTGGAGGGAACCAGATCATTGGGGAGGAGCAGAAGCAGGAGGTGAGACATGATGAGGAAGAGGAGGTGGAGGAAGATGATGGTAAAGAGAGGTGCCCCTGTTGCACGATGAGGTGGCCTCCTCCTGCCACCCTCCAGGAAGAGGGCCTCCCACCTCTCCCTCATGGTCTCCAGCATTAGATCCAGGTCGGAATTGATGAAGTGAGGATCTATCCTGCCCTGGGTGCCAGGTCTCCGGCTCCCCTGTGACATCTCGCTTCCCTTTGGTGCAGTGGAAGCCTTTGGCACAAACTGCAGATCTCTCCCTCAGGACAACCAGCAGCCTCAGTAATGGCTGGCGTGGGGTGTCTAAATCAGTCCCACACTTCATCTGTCCCACCAGAGGTGGGTTTTTGTCCCGAAAACAAACCTGGCTCCTGTTTCCTGCCTCCGTGGCGAAAATTTAACCCATGTGACTAATAAACTGGCTTGAATTCACACTCAAATGTTTCGGTGCAGTATGGCCAGAAGTCCCCTGATATTGGCATAACCAGGACTTCTGCAGTTTGATACTGACCATCTTTGTGATTTCGAAGAATGCTTATTGAAACCTGTACAATACTTAACCAAAGAGCTGCCAGTTTCATTGCACCCAAAATGTTTTGGATGCTTACCACCCGCCACTCTCCACCGACAACCCCCCCACCCCGCTCTGCCATTTATTCAGAAGGACTAAGAAACTCAAATGGCCTCCCCAGTGGGCATACCCAGTTCCACATAACAATGGTAGAGGAAGAGGAGAAGCAGAGGTAAGAAGCTCTGACAGTAAGGCATCATGGAAGAAGGCAGCTGGAGGAAATTCTGGCATAAATTCCTAGCGGTAGGTTTGGCCCATAGATAGGTGCAAATTTCAATGTAATTTCTGTCTGAATGCGATCGAAACATTTGGGCCATAGTTCTCATTTCCCGATGAATACAGATAGCCATTGTTGCAAATTTCCCAATTTCCATATCCTGACTGGTGGATTTTGATGAATAATTGTAATTGCATTGAGTTGTTGTTTACTTAACTTGGCAGCTCATTGGAAGGGGACACTTTTAAAAGCTTTAAATTGGGTGACTAAAAAGCTGAATATTCTGGTAATGCAAAATCTAATCAATATCTCTCTTTTCCAAACACAAGTTTAATAAACAAAAAGAAAATGCTGAAAATATACAGATTAGTAAGCATCTGTAAAGAGAAAAGACAAGTTAATGCTTTGGATGTAACCTGCCTTCAAAATGTCAATATCAGTTGATGAATTGGAACCAGAGGGCAGCAATTTAAGGTGAGTGGCAAAAGAAGCAACAGTGACATGAGGAAAAACACTTTTGTGCAGCGAGTGATTATGATCTGGAATGCACTGCCTGAGAGTGTGGTAGAGGCAGATACAAGCATCGCCTTCAAAAGAGAATGGGATAATTATCTAAAGAGAAAGAATTTGCAGGGCTACGGGGGAGTGGGACTAGGTGAGTTGCTCTCACAGAGAGCTGGCACGGACATGACAGGCTGAACAGCCTCCTTCTGTGCTGTAACCATTCTATGATTCTATAAATAAAGGCTCTTTTTCAGGGGGTTGTCTCTGCGACTGATTGGTTAGTAAGGAGCAAGCGGCACTTTGCACTCAATGAGCTTTTACACTCTATTGGTGTCCACAAACAGTCCTCTGCATTTATACCAACAATCAATGACTATTAGCTATAATTCACTGAATGTCATGTGAAGTATCAAATGCACAGTTGATTTTCAGGGGTTCGTTTTCATTAATGTTATTTTGCAAAGTTAGCAATTTGAACTATTTTGCAATGTAAACACAGTGCATAATCCAAGACTGATTAATTTAAGGTAGACATCTAAGGAATCACCCAGTAAAGTAAAAATGGAAGTCACAGCTTGCTCAAATGTTTCTGAATGAACAGACTACGGTCAGAAGAAGGGAACCCATATTAGAGTCATAGAGTCATTGACAGCACAGAAGGAGGCCATTTGGCCCATCGGGTCCGTGCTGTCTCTTCACAGAGCAATCCAGTCAGTCTCACTCCCCTGCTCGATCCCATAGCCTTGCAAGTTTATTTCCTTCAAATATGTATACAGTCATAGATAGCTTCCCATATACTTCAAGCCTAATTTCCTCGGCATAAGATTCTGGGAAAACTGACAAAGCAACTGATCCAACCCTTGCGAAAGCTTTGGCAGTATTGGCACTTAACTGAAAGAAAATTCAGAACAATAGCAGGAATTCCATTGTCCCTGACCCTAATCTAGGAATGCTCATACACCACTTATGGATTAAGGGTCAGATTCAAGTTGTAGTTTTAGAAAAGATGATGCTCTCTAGTTTGCTGGTTCCTTCTCAAAAAAAAAGGACAGCCTTGTTGGTTGACTCAGAATGAAATTTAGAAACCTTATACATTCAACTTTGATTGGCAAACTTTGTCAGGAGAGCAGCACAAGACACATTTTCATATTGAACTTATACTTCAGTTCAAACACTTGTATTTTTAATGAAAGGCTGCCACTAAATAACAGCAGAGCAAATCAAGAATCTGATTGCTTTTAAAATGTCTTACAGGGTTTTAAATGTCTGTGGGTGATATTCACAAAATGTTTTGTGACCTATCCATAATGTTTTTCACATTAATTAAATCTGCCATAAAAGGTGAGAAGGAAATAAAGTTAATATGTGAATAGGGGTCAAACTTGGAACAAGTATGCAAACTAACTTCCCTTGAAAGCAGTCCGCCTACCTGAGCAACACACAAAGATTTGTAGTACTGCAAAATTCACAAGTAACCACTGCCTTTGATACAATAATGGAACTATTCATCTGGGGTTTGCTCAGAGCTATTTATGTTACTATTCTTGGATGGGTCCGTGATGAATTGAAGATGAGAGATTAAGTGTGGGTGAAGATCAAAGCACCATCTTAAAGCAGCAGCATTTGGTTAGCCATATTTTGTAGCAGAACAGCTATTACAAAAATTGAAAAAAAAGATGACTTGTATCCATTTTGCAGTTTGTGTCTCAGAAACGTTTCAAAGCATTTCAAATGCAATGAAATACGTTGAAGTGCTGTTATTATGCAAGTAAATGTCAATCTGAGACTATTTACTGGATATTTTTGCACATAGTCTTGTGTAATTTAAGCATGGGCCCAATAGCTAGCCTGTGCTTCTGTCCGCATTGGAAAAAAAGTGACTATGGCTTGTGCTTAAGAGAGTAAGCCTCAATTTTCTAGAAGCCATCCTTCCAGTCTATGATCCCCTTCAAAAGAGGCTGACATTTAGGTTAGGTGTAAAATAAAAGCAACCAAAAATGTTAAGAAAGCAGACCTTTAGTCACACATTGACAAATCAGAATGATTTTCAGTGCTTCTGGATGACAGCATTATGGAAAGGGTCCCAACTGGGTTGCACGGATAAATCAATCAACACCTGCACTCTGGGAAAGGCACCAACCTGGTAGATTGGGCAGCAAATGCTTTAATAATTTTTTTCACTTTCTTCAATTTTTCACATCCTTAAGGATCAATTTACAATAACTGAGATGACATTGCAGATGTTATTAGTGTAGTCTGGAAAGAGCTGGACACATAAAAATTGATGGCTCTGATGCCCATGACTGCCATTGGCAGTGCTATCTCCATTGCAGAACTTGTCTTGAAGTCTTCATGTGGAAGATAGTACTGCTCTATACCTACCTCGCTGCTTAACTTCAACAGCCAAAGGCACTGATGTTCACTCTGATGTGGAGAAAATTTGGTCCCACCTCAACTCAATCACAGGTAACAATGTTTGGGCTGATATACCCAATTGGTCACCTAGCAGCATATGGCTGTCATATTTACTTGTGTCTGGGAGAGAGCAATGAGAAGAAGGAGGGACTGATTTTCAGATGGGAAACCAGGAAGTAAAGCTTTCCTGTCAAAATTAAATAAGGCAGAGGTAGACAGATTCTTGATAAGCAAGGGGGTGAAAGGTTATCAGGAAGAGGTGGAAATGTGGAGTAATCAGTTCAGCCATGAACTTATTGAATGGCGGAACAGGCTTGAGGGGCCGAGTGGCCTACTCCTGCTCCTAATTCGTATGTTTGTATGTTCGTAAATGCATGGCATCTTTTAGATTTTCTCAAGACATTTCCTGTTCGCTAGCCGGCGGTGAGCCGGTTAGACCCATCGCATGGAGGTAAACATGTTGGACCTGGAGGAAACACTCCTGCTCCTCCTGGCCCACAAACAGTGCAATAAAGGCACGTAACACATGGATCTGCGGGAATGGCACCATGGTGCAGAAGGCCATTCAAGAGGGGGGAGCAAAAAGACAAGTGGTAGTTATAGGGGATTCTATAATTAGGAGGATAGATAGTATCCTTTGCAAGCCAGATCGGGAGTCCCGCATGAGTCCCTGCCCGGTGCCAGGGTGCAGGACATCTCTGACCGGCCTGAAAGGATATTGGAGCGGGAGGGGGAGGATCCAGTTGTTGTGGTCCACGTTGGGACTAACAACATAGGCAAGGCTAGGATGGAGGACCTGTTTGGGGATTATAAAGCACTAGGAACGAAATTAAGGAACAGGTCCTCGAGGGTCATAATCTCCGGATTACTGCCCGAGCCACGTGCAAATTGGCTTAGGGATAAGAATATTAGGGAAGTAAACATGTGGCTAAGGGAGTGGTGTGGGAAAGAGGGGTTCCATTTCATGGGGCATTGGCATCAGTTTTGGAACCGGGGGGATCTGTACCGATGGAACGGTCTCCACCTAAACCGATCTGGAACCAGTGTTCTCGCGAAACGGATAAATAGGGTGGTCTCTAGGACTTTAAACTAGTGAGTCGGGGAGAAGGGAAAGGGAAAACAACAGGGAGTATGATGGTAAATAAAAAGGTAAGCAGCAGGTTAACATGTGTGCAGGAGGGTTTAAGTTCAAGGCAGACTATGAAAGAAGCAGAAAGGAAGGATAACTCAGGAGTTATTATTAGAGATGTTGGAAATCATGAGGGTAAGAAAGCTAGCATAAAGGCACTTTACCTGAATGCTCGTAGCATTTGTAACAAGGTTGATGAGTTAACGGCACAAATCATCGCGAATGAATATGATTTGGTAGCCATTACGGAGACATGGTTACAGGTTGGTCACGACTGGGAGTTAAATATCCAGGGGTACCAGACTATTCGGAAGGACAGAGAGGAGGGTAGGGGAGGTGGTGTAGCTCTGATATTCAAGGACGACATCAGGGCGGTGCTGAGAAATGATATAGGTTCTATGGAGAATGAGGTTGAATCCATTTGGGTGGAAATTAGAAACTCTAAGAAGAAAAAGTCATTGATAGGCGTAGTCTATAGGCCACCAAATAATAACATCACATTGGGGCGGGCAATAAACAAAGAAATAACTAATGCCTGTAAAAATGGTACGGCAATTATCATGGGGGATTTTAATCTACATGAAGACTGGTCGAACCAGCTCAGTCAGGGTAGCCTTGAGGAGGAGTTCGTTGAGTGTATCCGTGATAGTTTTCTTGAACAGTATGTAATGGAACCGACGAGGGAGCAAGCTATCCTAAATCTAGTCCTGTGTAATGAGACAGAAATAATTAATGACCTCATAGTTAGGGATCCTCTTGGAAGGAGTGATCACAGTATGGTTGAATTTAGAATACAGATGGAGAGTGTGAAGATAAAATCCAATACCAGGGTCCTGCGCTTGAACAAGGGGGACTACAATAGAATGAGGGAGGACTTGGCTAAAGTAGACTGGAAACAAAGATTTTATGGTGGGACAGTTGACAAGCAGTGGAGGACTTTCAAAGCAATTTTTCAAAGTGCTCAGCAAAAGTATATTCCAGTGAAAAGGAAGGACTGGAAGAAAAGGGGTAATCTGCCATGGGTGTCTAAGGAAATAAGGGAGGCTATCAAATTGAAAGAGAAGGCATACAAAGTGGCCAAAAACAGCATGAAACTAGAAGATTGGGAAAACTTTAAAGGTCAACAGAAAGCCACAAAAAGAGCTATAAAGAAAAGTAAGATAGAACATGAGAAAAAACTAGCACAGAATATAAAGACAGATAGCAAAAGTTTCTATAAATATATAAAACGAAAAAGAGTGGCTAAAGTAAACGTTGGTCCTTTGGAGGATGAGAAGGGGAATTTGGTTATGGGATATGATGAAATGGCCGAGGCATTGAACAGGTATTTTGTATCGGTCTTCACAGTGGAGGATATTAATAACATGCCAGTAATTGACAAAGAGACGAATGTAGGTGAGGACCTGGAAACAATCATTATTACGGAAGAGGTAGTGCTGGGCAAGCTAATGGAGCTAAGGATTGATAAGTCTCCTGGCCCTGATGGAATGCATCCCAGGGTACTAAAAGAGATGGCGGGAGAAATAGCAGGTGCACTGGCGGTAATTTTCCAAAATTCGCTGGACTCTGGGGTAGTCCCAGCAGATTGGAAAACAGCAGATGTGACGCCACTGTTTAAAAAGGGAGGTAGACAAAAGATGGGGAATTATAGACCGGTTAGCTTAACCTCTGTAGTGGGAAAGATGCTTGAGTCTATTATCAAGGAAGAAATAGCAGGGCATCTCGATAGAAATTGTCCCGTTGGGCAGACGCAGCATGGGTACATGAAGGGCAGGTCATGCTTGACAAATCTTTTGGAATTCTATGATGACATTATGAGCAAGGTGGACAATGGGGACCCAGTGGATGTGGTGTACCTAGATTTCCAAAAGGCCTTCGACAAGGTGCCGCACAAGAAGCTGCTGCATAAGATAAGGATGCATGGCGTTAGGGGTAAAGTATTAGCATGGATAGAGGATTGGTTGACTAACAGGAAGCAGAGAGTGGGGATAAATGAGTGCTATTCTGGTTGGCAATCAGTCACTAGTGGTGTGCCTCAGGGATCGGTGTTGGGACCGCAACTGTTTACAATTTATATAGATGATTTGGAGTTGGGGACCACGTGTAGGGTGTCAAAGTTTGCAGATGACACTAAGATGAGTGGCAGAGCAAAGTGTGCAGATGACTGTGAAACTTTGCAGAGGAACATAGATAAATTGAGTGAGTGGGCAAAGGTCTGGCAGATGGAATACAATGTTAATAAATGTGAAGTCATTCATTTCGGTAGGAGTAACAGTAAAAAGAATTATTACTTGAATGGTAAAAAGTTGCAGCATGCTGCTATGCAGAGGGACCTGGGTGTCCTTGTGCATGAATTGCAGAAGGTTGGTCTGCAGGTACAGCAAGTAATTAGGAAGGCAAATGGAATTTTGTCCTTCATTGCTAAAGGGATTGAGTGTAAAAGCAAAGAGGTTATGTTGCAGCTGTATAAGGTACTGGTGAGGCCGCACCTGGAGTACTGTGTGCAGTTTTGGTCTCCTTACTTGAGAAAGGATGTACTGGCACTGGAGAGGGTGCAGAGGAAGTTCACTAGGTTGATTCCGGAGTTGAGGGGGTTGGCTTATGAGGAGAGACTGAGTAGATTGGGATTATATTCATTGGAATTCAGAAGAATGAGGGGGTATCTTATAGAAACATATAAAATTATGAAGGGAATAGATAAGATACAAGTAGAGAGGATGTTTCCACTGGCAGGTGAAGTTAGGACAAGAGGGCATAGCCTCAAGATTAGAGGGAGCAGATTTAGGAATGAATTAAGAAGGAACTTCTTCACCCAGAGGGTTGTTAATCTATGGAATTCCTTGCCCAGTGAAGTAGTTGACGCTTCTTCAGTAAACGTTTTTAAAGCTAAGGTAGATATCTTTTTGAACAATAAAGGAATTAAGGGATACGGTGAGAGCGCGGGTAAGTGGATCTGAGTCCACGAAAAGATCAGCCATGATCTTATTGAATGGTGGAGCAGGCTCGAGGGGCCAGATGGCCTACTCCTGCTCCTAGTTCTTATGAATTCCCGGCCTCCATGAGTTAAAAATAAAAGTGCAGTTGAAATGGAGGAACGCAGCCTCCTTAAAAGATTTTAGTGAACGACTGCCTTTTGAAAACGGATTGGTTGATTGCTGCACCCCCACCCCACCCCCACCACCTCCCCCACCAATCTGCCTCTGTTAAAACCGGAAGTGGATGGGTTGGGTTTGAGAATATAAAAATTTTTACCTTCCCATCTGGCCTTGGAAGTTACCATTCCCCCGATGCCTTTGCTGCTATCTGACACTTCTGGCAGGCCTTCTCTGCTCTTGAATTGCTTGAGAGACCAACAAGTACCAAAACATTGCAGTATATCTTGAACCTATCAAAAGCAACCATTTCCGTCCTAATTTTGACAATATTAATATTGCTGGCTCAGCCGCAGCCATGATTCATATGGATGATAGGAATGCACTCAATGTATGGCCATTACAATTTTACATGCTTTCCCCTTAATAAGTAATTATTCCCAGAATAACAAGCTAAACAAATATAACAATGTAACAAATCAGTTAGGGGAGCCTGTGCACACGAATGTCTTTGACCTAAACAACAATTTGAGACCAAGTACAAATCAATGACAAAAGTACAGGCTCGCGATCAATCTATGTGCCAAAACACTCAAATAATGCCGACGCTAGGTTCAACACAGGCAGTAATTTCTGCATTTGTGTTTAAAAAGAATTAAATTACATAATCAGCAATGTAATTATGGTAGTGCGTGATCAAATGCATCTGGTGCTACAAATATGTCCACTGAATCCCAGTTAAGATTAAAAACTACAATAAAATATAGAACTATATGGTAACAGGATGCTCTACATCACATTCAATATCCACAGAGATATAATATTTTTCCCTGGATCTAATCTGCCTATTCAATGTAATCAACATTTAGGAATATGTTGCCCCTGATGAGCTAATATGGTCCATCTAAATATGACTTTTCTGTGGGGGAAGACCTCTTACTTGCATTGGTAGATTTTATGTAGATGTTAACACACGTATGATCTAAATATACAATTCCTCCAAACTGGAAACAACAATATATTTTGGATAAAAGCCAAAGGGAAGTGCCCGTAGCATAGGATTGTAATCACAAGGCTACAAATTCAACTAGTGCAAGCAGTGTTGCTTGTTTTGAGATAACAGAAAAAAGTGTAGCTGATCAGCTTTTGTACTTGGATGACATTGAATTTTATGAACACATTCAAAAAGAAGAAATTACTGAAACAGATAATTGCAAATGCTACTAAAGGCATCTGTGAGATCAATGTTGGGGCTGAATTTTCAGGGCCCACCAGGGGCAGGAAAGGAAGTGGGTGGGGGTTAAAAATAATGGCAGTGGCCAGTGTGCCAGTTTCCTGATGAAGTTCCCAACGCTGGCCATTTACACCAAAGTGGAGGGAGGGCGGCCCCGTGATCCCACCCATCCATTACAAAGGCCTTTTAAAATGGTTAAGGAGCTCATTGAAAGCTCATTAAGGGGCATGTGCTGATTTTAAGAGGAGTGCACATGTTGCATGCCCTTTCTGGGACAGACTAGGTGAATGGAGTTGCACACACAGTGGGGTGCCAGTCATGACTGCCCCAAATAATTAGCTGGGCCCCATAAAAGGGTGAATGGCGCAGAGCCAGTCTCACCCATTGGGAACCAGGTGCCAACAGCTCAGTGCAGGTGGCAGGGAGAGTGGGAAGTAACTGCTTGGGCAGTGAAGCAGGTTGTCACCCTCCTGGCATCATTGGGCATAACAGCACGGAGAAAGGCTGCCTTGCAGAATTGAAGGCCACCGAAGCACAATAAAGGCTGCAGCTGGCAATGGGGGAAGAGCCTCAGATTTTGGGCCCAGTGGCGATGAGGAGCAACACCCTCCCTGTGGGCGGGGGAGGGGGCTGGGCAGAGCACTGGGCATCAGGAGGGCAGGGGTGAGGGATAAGGGGTAGGAAGGACATGGAGCCCATACCTTCAGCATAGAATCTAACAGCAAAGATGGAACTACCTAGAGAGTCACAGGAGACTGCAACTCTCCAGACAAATGGTCACAGACATTTGTGCCCTCATCGCTGAAGACCTCGTGCCGCACAGCACTGGTTGCAATACCCTGCCAGTATCTGTCAAAGTCCCTTGAACCTTTTTGCTTCTGGCTCCTTCCAAGGATCAGCTGTGGACCTTAATGGCATCTTGCAAATGGCTGTCCACCGCTGCATCTCGCTGGTCACTGATGCCCAATTTTCCAGAGCTGGACAGTACATTCAATTCCAGACGGCCTTGCATGGATATAGGGCATTGGGTTTCGTCGCCATCACTGGATTCCCTGGGTGTAGGGCACCATCGAATGCACCCATATGACCACCAAGGCACCCAGTGACTGGCCAGTCAGATTCATCAACAGGAAGTGCTTCCAGTCCCTTATCATTCAGCTGGTCTGCAAACACAACAAGATCTTCCTCCATGTGTGTGCTTGCTTTCCTGGTTGGTGCCATGACTCCTTCATTCTCTGTCAGTCCAGGCAGCTGAAGATCTTCACTCCACCCCCAAACTCTGTGGATGGGATCTCGGGGACAAGGGACATTCCTTGAAGGGATGGTTACTCAGCCCTCTATGAGAGAACCAGACAGAGACTGATTGGTCACAGACACTTGTGCCCTTGTCACTGAAGACCTCGCACCTCACAGCACAGGTCACCATGCCCTGCCAGTATCTGTCAACGTCACTGTGGCCTTGAACCTCTTCGCTTCAGGTTCCTTCCAAGGATCAGCTGCGGACTTTAGTGGCATATTGCAAACAATGCACACCATTGCATCTTGCTGGTCACTGATGCCCTATTTTCCACAGTTGGACAGTACATTCAATTCCAGACAGCCTTGCATGGACAGTGGGTATTGCCTTGAGCAGGGTTGTGTCTGTCTTTCCTCCTCCAAGGGGAACTGCACACAGTTGCCCCTGGCAGCTTCTCCTGCACACTGGTGTCGTGCCCCTCACCCAGTGCCACCCTATCTAACAGTGTGCGAGGACCCACTAAGGTGACTTGATTTGTGCTGGTGGACAGTGCGCTTGTAAGGTGTGCTGGTGCTTTTTCAGAGCTTTGCTGCTGCTGCCGCTGTTGGCTGGGTGATGGTGAGAGAGAAGGTCCCCTTGGCTTGACGTCTCCACAAGAGCGCATGAGAACTAGCCTTGCAGAGCAGAAGTCTCTGCAGTGCTGAGGTATGCTGTCAGACTGGGTGGAGTACAATGCTCCCCCTTGATGAGTCCATTGCCCTCTCTAATCACCATCTCCACCATGAATGCCTATCTCACCATTGCCGATGTTCTCATGTCCTGCGATCCTGGCTATTTCCATTGCTCCCTCCACTATGGGTGTGATTACTTGAAGGTAGGGGATCCCCTCCACTAGTCTGGGCCCTCTCCTGGGAATTATGAGACCGTATATCCTGAAAGGACAAAAGAGTGCGAGATAAGGTACCGCTGTCCTCTATGGCCAATGCCAGCTGTTCCAGTTCAAAAGAAGCTGCAAATATCAGTGCTGGCAGTTCCTCAGCAGCACTATGGCTCTGAGCCATTCTGAGTGGTCAGTAAGTGCCCTGGTAACACACCCCTCCCATGTTAAGGAGCAGCATATGCCCTCAGGCTCCTCAGTTGGTGTATCTGCTGGAGGGAGAATATCTAGAGGCCTGTCCTGATGGTTGAGGGTTGCACTCATCTTGCCAGAGTGTATCAGGTCATTAAATCTCTTCCGACACTGGATCCAACTTCTTCAGACCACACTTCTTCTGCTGAATGTGTTAACAATGTCCAACCAGGCCTATTTTGTCTGGGTGAGTGGCCTCCTCCTGCCACCTTCTGGGAAGAGGGCTTCCCTCCTCTTCCTCACGGCTTCCAGCAGCATCCTCAGGCCCACATCAGAGATTTGAGGGGCTGCCCTACCCATGTTCCAGGCCTCTAGCTATCCTGACATTCTCCCGTACAAGTTTTCTCTGCTCCTCCAGTCTGAAGTAACAGCTTTCAAACAGCAGCCAGAGTAATGGCTGCCATGGTCTGTTTAAATCGGGCCCACGGTTGTGCTGTCCCATCTCCAGTCCCACCCCCATGGCCGCTAATTGGCCTCCAAACCCATGCCAATTAAGGGAGTGTCCCTATGACACTCGGGGCCCATTAATGTTTCCCTCCAGGGTTCATGACCCGGAAATGGTCCCGTGGTCCTGAGTTCTGATGAAAGGTCACAGACCTGAAACGTTAACTCTGTTTCTCTCTCCACAGATGCTGCCAGACCAGCTGAGTATTGCCAGCACTTTCTGTTTTTATTCCTGTGGTCCTGACTTCTGTTTCCCAGCCCTCATCAAAAATTTTGCCCCAAGTCTGTGTTGGATTTCCACATGAGGTCAAACTACTCATTGCTGTTTCTGTTGAGGAGCAGAAAAAAGTATTTCTTTCTTGAATGGTCAATCATTTCCATAAAGTCATCGCCACTGTCCCAACTAATGCTAATATTCTTCCATTGTCAGCCACCAGGAGGCACGTTAGTTCACTTCAAGTTTCCTTAACTCATTTGTTACGCCTCTAACCTTGAAGTCTGTGTAAATCCCAACAAAATTCACCACACATGTAACTGGGACTCCAATTTACAATAACACAGGAAACTAGCATCAGATTAATGACGGCAGTGAAACTTTGTGACCATTCTGACATCGTGCTGCTGTGACTTCATTAAGACTATGGCTGAAAACGAGACCAGGACATGAATATATTGGGTTCCAGCTGACTAACAAAGATTTCTTAATAGCCTGCTGAGGACAGAGTGTCTGGTGCCCCACACATGGCCATCAACTTCAGAGGGGTGGGTCGGAAACTCTGAATGTCAGAGTTCCTGCACCCTGGGCATAAATATAAACCCAGCATATGATCGACAGAGGGACATCTGATCAGACCCCTTAACAATAGGGGCAGAAATGAGGCCCATTTGGGAGTTGAAGACGGGATCGAGGCCTTGAACCCTGAAAGAGGCCATTTTTTAAAAGAATTAAAGATTTGATTGTGGTCCTATGTGTCAGGTTACCACTCGGGGAAATCTGTTGTTTCTAGGTTTGGGGGAAATCCTACACCACCCTCTCCACTTCCCAGACATTTACATCATACTTTCTGGCTTTTTTTATATGGCAGGCACCCTTACACTAGACCCCTAGTGGCACAGGGATCCGCCTGTTTGTCGGCTAATTAGGGCACTACCCAAAGTCAAGGTTCACCAGCACAAATTCCGAATGTGGAAACATCTCTGCCTGCAGATGCTTTGACTGGAAATAGCGTATTCTTTGCTCAGACTTCCTGGAACATTATTAAGTCCATTGTAACAAACAGGAACTGAAAATCATGACTTTTCCTCAATGATTGAGTTACTATTTTTCACTGTAAGCAGTGCTTGCTTTCCTCTCTGACACGACAGCCAAGTTGCACTGATGTGAAAGTGCACTGTATACTAAAATCAACTGCACAGTACCTATTCCATAAAGTTACATCGTGCAGTATACCCACTTATGCTATCACAATGGCTTCTTGCATGCCTGTGAGCTATTACTTCCTACTGTGTTGTTTGTGCAGCACAGGAAATACAAGAAATGAGGATTTGTTACATTTATTATATGGCTTTGCTGTAAATGTTAGTACTGCAGATAAATTATTGGATTTGAAGATGAAGTCACCAATTACATTTTAGATTGAATGTGACTTCTGCACTAAAGATTCTGCAGAATCAAATTAACTCATGCTCTGAAGCTTTAGTGACAAGGAATGGGTTGAAATTGCTCAATTAACACTTTACAGCTGGTAGCAAGGGGATTTTTGCCCCACCAGTCTGAAGGGGATTCAAATCTAGATATTAGAGTCAATAGGGCACCACGTACCCCCTCCATTTGGAATATCAATTCAACCTTATCATAAAAAACACAAGTGACTCTATTTTACAGCTCATGAGGTACATGATCCTTCGCGTTTGAATTCTAGCAGCAATTCCAATCCTAAATGCTGCAAGGGATATACTGTGTGCTGGTTCCTGCCATATCGAGTAATTGTTACAATTTTTTAAAAACACACCCAATTCAGTTCCAGTTTTTTTTAAGGACAGTGTTAAAAATAATATGCAGCTGAGCAGTAACATAAACTTGCCATCCAAAATTCATTGATTATGGAAGTGCCAGCTGCAGTTCATATTGCTGCTGTGCTGCAATTTATTTTTAGCACTATCCTAAATAAAACTAGAACTACATCCTGTGTGTTTTGAAAATTACCACAGATAATAACAACCACCCAAGGAAGATGTCTGTATTACATTTTGGATTGGAATTTATCCCAAGAGTTTTTATTTGTGTGGCTGTACTGAGCTGTGGCGAATTAGGCATATGTTATCAGATTTCCAACATTTGCAATTCTTTGCTCTTTATTCTCATTAAATGCAACTTGGCACAACATATCTGCAATGTTTAATTATTCATCATGCTAGAGGGAATGACTCAGGACTCAGCAGCATTACATTCACCCCAGCACTTCAGACTGAAAACAGGAATGAAAGCAGTGCCAGCAAGACATACATATCTACATTTATTGTGCAGATAGCAATATTCTGGGTGTGGAATGTAGCATTTTTATCAACAGCAGTGCTTGCACCAATGTTAACAGTGATGAAAGAGTTGGACTCAGACCATATGCATTTTTTAAACCTTCTATATTATAGAAGTAACTTGGGAGAATTGTACAGAAGCACCAAACATCGAACACTTCACAACTTGCTCTCAATAAATTAACAAAGTGTGTAGTCTAACAGTTTTAATTTGGTACAGAACAATGCTCCTGACTTTGCAAAATGCTTTGCAAGTAACTTTGAGTCAGTGAAGATTGGGAAGCTTTGCTATACATTTGTATGCTACTGAAGACTTAGTTCAATTCCCTTGACCTTGCATGCCCCAATGCTGACCACTTATGCTGCATTATCAATGATCTGAATAATGAGAATAAAGACTAGAAGCATTACTGCTATGCTCCTGATGTAGGGCATTTGAACAAAAGCTGAACATACCAGCAGCACCAACAGGAACACAATCCAGTTCAGTGCAAGTCTGAAGCAATGCAAAAGCCAATCAAAATGTTACACATGAATGAATTGCATCCCACCAATCCCTTCCCCAACAATGTGTTTCGATCAAAAATGAGTTTCTGCAACTGAATTATTTATTAATTCATTCAGCGGTATATTTCTCACTCAATCCCAAAGGATCCAAAGAGGCTACTATGATTATTTTGCTTTTCCTCCAATGGCTTTGTGCTCCGTGTCTATTTTTTTAAATTGCTCTGCCTTGAGTAGTTTCTAATTGAATTTTTTTTCTCACCTCTGGAATCATCTCTCTCCAGAGGGTACTGAAGTAACGTAATTTATTCCTCTGCAGGTGACAAGCTGTAGGCAGCAGATTGTTCTTTGACCTTTCACAGTTAAATAAATGAAGGGTCAATGATTGCTGAAGGGCTCAGCTTCCATTGTGACTGCTGCATGTCTCACTTGAAGACACAAAATGACTAACATGAGCCATTTCTGCTGACATTGCGCTGAATTTACTGAGTCTTTGCAGGTTCCAACATGTCATTTGTGCGGCCAGCCAACCATAATTACACGGCGGGCAGCCACTTATAATAGAAGCGTGGGCCTCGTCCAGTTACATGGTGGGGTGGGCTCAGAGGTGCTGATTACAGTGTCTGATGACTCCGGAGCAGCTGCTGGCACTATATTTAATGCCCTGCCAGACCTGCTTGCATTTCTGCCTTTGAGAGATTTACTGTTTTCTGATTGCTGCTGGACCGGTGTGGTAGTAACTCCTGGACCACCAACCCACATCCGGATAAGGATGGCATACGATGGCATAGACAAGACACCACGTGGACCGAAAGTTTAGCAATGCCTCCCTGGAGATTCTCCTCCAGGCTTCAAAGGCAAAGTGGGAGGTCCTCTTCTCCAGGGATGACAAGAAGAGGTCCTCCCTCCCGAAAAAGCAAGCCTGGATGGAGATAGCTGAGGAGATCAGCAGCCGTGGGCTCACCCCCGCACAAGGGTGCAGTGCAGAAAGACAGTCAATGACCTCCTTCATTCTGCCAAGGTGAGTCCTCCATACCTCTCTCCTCTCTGGGTCTTGCATGTAGCTACACGGGAGACAGCGCAACATGGGGAGGGAGTCACCACAAAGGCACTGACAAAGGGGGTTAGGCATCACCACATCCTGCCAGATACATAGCTGCAGCTCGGCCACAGGCCACCTTCGTTCACAGCTCATTATGTCCCCTGACAGCGGACATGGGGAAAAGTCACGTAGGCAACCCCAGCAGGGGACGAGGGCCTGCCACTAGCAGAACAGTTCTCTTGCTCTTCCTGCGAGCTCTTACTTTCTCCCTCTTTCACCTTGCAGGACAAGTGGGCCCATAACAACAGGGAGACAAAAGGACAGGTGGAGGATTTCCAGATATACGGTGTCTGCCGACAGCTGGAGCTAGCGGGAACCCAGGGCGGCCACTCAAATGTGAATGGTGAGACTGGAGTCTCAGCGCAAGAGAGTGATGAATGTCTTCATTTGACCTCCACCAGACTTCTGGAGATCCACATCATGCATGGCTGGCATGACAAGATCTGCACAGCCTAACCCACACATGTTTGTGTTCTCTCATGCAGGTCATAGTCTGCATGAAGCTCCAACTGAAGGGGGACAGCCATCAACCTCTGAGGAGGAGCATTCAGAGGAAGCACTGTCCCATGACTCTTTTGTACCTTCCACCAGTCAGATACTGTCACCTAGGTGGGTTTCCACTCAGCTGTAGAATCAGGGTCACAAGCTGGTGAAAGCACAACACATGTGCCTGAGCAGCTGGCTGAGGCTGAGACAGCCGAGGCCTCAGACAGTTGGAGGACTGTGGGTGTCCAGGACCATGCTGAGCCCCAGGCCGATGACAAGCCTCTGCTGTTGACAGCACAGGTTATGCTGGAGTTGCAGAGAGAGATAAGGCATCATTGGTGGAGATGCCAGAGGCCATGCGCAGCCATGAGTGGACAATGGAGGAACCCATCAATGCCATGAGTGCTGCCATGTATCAGGCATGTGAGCACATGGTTTCCTCCATTGAGAGGTTGGTGACCCTCATGGAGAGCTAGATCTCACAGATGCACGCAGACCTGCACACTATCGCCTTGGCCTGAGCTTGACATAGCAGTGGCAAGGCGAGAGAAGGACAAGGTACCTGGAGTCTATTCCAGATCCTCGTCCTTCTCTGGTCAGCAGGGAGGTTCAAACAGGCCTTGAAAGGGAGGAGAGGCTGACCTCCATAGCTGGGGGCTCCCCTCAGGGTACTCTGAGGGTGGACAGCGGCTCCTCAACCCCTCCGCCACTGATCCCAGCTCCAGTAGCCACAATGCCTGAGGAGAATCCTGCACGTCTGCAGGAAACCCTCGGCTAGCCCTCCAGGCCTCAGGTGGCCAGAGAACGGCTGCTGAAGTCATCAGAGGCCAAGGGGCATCCTGATCAGCAGCCTGTCTCCAGCCCAGCTGTTATTGCAGGGATCACACCACGTGGAAGCACACAAAAACGTATTACGAAAAGCACGTAGACATACTTGGGATTTCACGGGTGTTTGACATTTGCCCTAGGTATTGTTATAAAGTTCTATCATATTTACAGTTCACATTCATTGTTGAAAAAAGCTTATTCTTTCATGCCTTAATTGTGAGATTCTGCCTTTACCCTTCCTCCCTCACTGAGCTGTCAGTGTAGGCACAGCCCTCCTGTGGTAAGTATCTCAGATATCCCAGAGTGCGTGGTTAAGCTGAGTGCTATGCACGGAACCCAAATAGAAAGGAAGCGACAGACTGAATGCATTGAAGTGAGTCTTTATTGAGTTGACTGAGTGGCCATCATGGTGGCTGGAAGCTGGTAAGTCTGAGCTTGTCCTGTGCCTCCCTTGTACGTCTCTCGCTTCTGGTACAAAGGCTTCATCATCCTGCACTGCCTGTTTGGCATCCTCCTCCACACACTCCTCATCAGATGATGACTGTTGATCAATCATGTCCTCTGGATGCAAGGCCTCCCCCTTCTGCAGTGCTAGATTGTGCAGAACACAGCAGACCACCACGTTACACGAGACCCTCACTGGGGTATACTGCAGAGCTCCACAGAATTGATCCAGGCACAGGAATCTGATCTTCAACAACCCAACAGCCTGCTCAATGGTCACTCGGGTGGTGCCACGGCAGGTGTTGTATCTCTCCTCCGCTGCATTGCAAGTGCTCCTCACAGGCGTGAGTAGCCATGTCTTCAGTGGGTGGCCCTTGTCCCTGAGAATCCATCCCTGAAAGTGAGCAGGGGGCCTGAAAAGCTGTGGCAGCTGGGACTGTTGAAGTATGTTGGCGTGTGGCTGCTTCAAGGGAAGCAGGCACACGCCTGCAGGAAATGCTTTCGGTGATCGCAGATCAGTTGAAGACTGACTGAATGGAAGCCCTTCCTGTTGATGAAGGCAGCTGGCTGGTCTGTTGGAGCTTTGATGGCCACATGCATGTAATCTATTACACCTTGCATCTTGGGGAATCCAGCAATGGCCCCGAAGCCGAGGGTCCTCTCGCCCTGATTGTCAGGGTCGGTCCAGTACTACATAGCCGCCAGCCCTCTTGAATAGGGTATTGGTCACCTCCTTGATGCAGCAGTAGGCTGCTGCCTGGGAGACCTCACACATGTCCCCAGTGGATTCCTGGAATGATCCAGATACGTAAAAGTTAAGTGCCACGGTGATCTTCAGGGCAACTGGGATAGGCTGACCACCAAATCCCATAAGTTACAACTCATCCTGCAGCACGGCACATAAGTTGGTGACGGCCTCCCTGGAGAACTGCAGTCTTTACTGACACTGCCGTTCAGATGTTTGGAGATAGTTGATTCGAGTCCAGTACACTCTGTGACAAAGGTAGTCCCTTCTTGGCATGGCTGGCTGTTGTCGCTCTCGTCATGGAGCTTCATGGGCGGATGCAGCTGCCTCCTGGCCCTCCCTCCAATGGAGGTGCTGCAGCATGTTAAGGGGGTCCAGAAAGCCAGGGTAACTGAGACCCATACCAGCTGATCACTAGGCCTCCAGAGCACTGTCCATGCAAAGACGAAGTTTTCTTTGCATCTTGGCTTTGCTACCCCCCCGGCTTACGTGCTAATGGCCCTCAGTGCCCACCCTTGCGAAGAGCCAGCCCAGCACCCAATAGTATGGCCACCTGCTCCTGCCACCCGAGAGCAAGCCCACCCGGTACTGTTACCCGAGACCATCCCCACCCGTGCCGAGTGCACAGCACTGCACACCGAGAATGGCCTCCCTCCCCACTCTTCCCCTACCCAGTGCTCATCATGGCTGCCTTCCCGTCATGGCACCGAGGCCTCGCTTCAGTGCTGCCACCTTTGAACGGCCGGGGAACTGAAGGTATGTGAGGGCTGCCTGCTGTTCACTTAATTCCAATCCCCATCGAATAGCAATCAGTTGCATGCTGATGTATTACAACGACTTGTTCAGTAATTCAAATAGCAGTTCCATCGCGTTGGGGCAGTGACACCGCCTTGGCGCTTTCCTGCCACTGACTAAATCCGGAACCGACATCACAACATTGGATTTCTGGGCGGATGCGTTCGATGTTTTTTTCCGGCCCCCATGCCTCCATTCCCATTCCAAACAGCCTCACTAAATCCAGCTCATTGTGTGCAAATGTAATTGATGTGAGATAGAAAATAGTAAACTTTCCAAGAAGAACTGGTGCTTCCAATGGCTCAGTGGCTACTACATCACACAGCATGGTAAAGAGCCCGACTGACCAGGGTTAATGATGATCAGTGTTGCAAATAGCTGGTGAACTGGGATGGGGGAAGAGGTCACGAGGATCAGCTTTAGTCATCCCTGAGCTAAGAAGCAGAAAAAGCAGCCACTCCTCATAGCTGCCCACTGCCCACAACTAGAAAGTGCACAGGTATGGGGGTTGGGTGAAAAGAAACTTGGACCCGTTGTCATGCCAGGCCCCCACCTGCCAAGAATGAAGCACATTAATTTTGTCATGAACATTGATTTTAAACTGTTATTGGAGTTAAGAAAGAACTTGTTAAACAGATCAGCAGTGGCTGGAAAAGACATTTGCAAATTAACAGACAGTGTTTGGAACGACAAAGCAGCCATTCCCTGACATTCAACCCACAATGGACTTTTGATCACCAGATGTTGAAGGTGGGGGAGCTCGCAACCAGGTTGACTGCTAAGATGGCCGAATACCCAAACAGATATGGTCAAACCAGCTATTCACATGACTAACCTGCTGGGCAACCTGAGTTTTTTTAATTTGTACAAACAGTTTGGGCAGAAAGCTGTTTGCTCCTGGACTAAGAAGATCTCTTTCTCACCAGCCTCTGAATCCACTAAAGACACATGAACCACAAGAGAGAAAAGTCTCCTACAGCGAACAAGGTTTAAGAAGAATACTGGGCCCCAATGAAAAGCAAGATCTACCAACAATCAAGGTCTCTACAGAAAGCTTGAAGAACCGTAACAACAACTCTTCAGATATCGCCTCAAACCTTTCCACTTTATTTTTTCTTCTGCTCTTTTCTGTCTCGATTTGCATATGTGTTTGGCGTATGCATGCTAACGTGGGCATGTCATGTATCCGTTGGCGTTAACCGAATTAGAGTTTAAGTTTAATAAATTTCAACTTTACTTCTTTAAACCTAAGAAAGCCTGCTTATGCGGGTTTCTTTGCCTTATAATTGGAAAGCGGTGAACAAGGATTCACCAAGGGGAAGCTAAAAACATGGGTGTGTTTAAAATTAAACCCTGTTATTGTCAGACCAGGTGAAGGCTGAAAGGGAACCCCTCGACCTCTTTCTCACCTGGTCGTAACACCGTTCACAATGCCCCATCTCCCACTCAGATGGCTTGGCAACACCACTGTCAGGCCTCAAATGTGAAGAATGATACCAGAGGGCTCCAAAAGGAGAGGGAAAAGGTTAAGTAGCAGATTTACATGTCGTGGTGTGACGAGACTCAAATCCATTAAAACAAATTCACCATGATATAACCAAATGCCTAATCACTATCTTGTATATTTAAGTATTGATGCTGTAATGGGTTGCTAATCTTTCTTATCAGTCTAAATGAAGAGCTGGACAATCTAAACTGAAACAAATAGAGCGATGGTAGAAATTGGAGCTGATACAAACACTGTGGGAAGAAGCGCAGATTGAAAATTGTATACTGTATGCACATAGAGCCCAGGCAGCTTTACGATTGCCACCACTTCTCCAACTGTGTGCAAAGGAAGATACACAAGCACAACAAGAGACAGGCGGCCTTCACATTTTCATCCATTTAGCACCCAGTCATTCCATACTTCAAGGAAATAAATGTGTGGTGCACTAGATACATACGTTTTCAGCTGCAAATCTTATCTCTCACTGGCAAAGCTCTACAACAATTCCATTCTGAATTAGCTCTTATTCAGTATTATGAATTTAATGCTAGTAATTAATCCATTTTAATTGCAGTTTCTTGGTAAATAATGTGATCTGTATGTAATCATCAGAAACAATAACTAAACCAAATCAGAGTTGAACAACATTCCCCACTGCTCTGTGTTGACCTAATTATTAGTGCCAGGAACCAATTCTTTTAGTGTGATGAAAAATGATCACCACATATTATACTAATTTATAATTATCACTGGTTTTTTTTCTTGCGAATTTTCTCTTTCCCCCATCCTCTTATGAACCTGTGGACTGCTTATGAAATGGTTGTCCATAATTGTCCAAAGATATTTGTAAGTGGGGGGAGGAGGGTGAATATCAGCACAGTCAAACTTAATCATTTCTTGATCCAATATTAAAACGCAGACTTCTGGCAAAGGTTGTGGGACAGCAATCAGGAACAGGAATTATGAATTCTAAACCTTAAAATCCTCAGGCCCACAGCAAGACGTGGGTCCACATAATTAAATTGGTGACTCTCAAGATATGAAACTTTCTTCATGATGTGGCTGTTGGGATAGACAAGATTACCATCTGATTTGAGCTCATCACTCATGAGTTATTTGTGGTTTTCTTTGCTAGTGGAGTAAGTGTTCAGTACCTGCAGCAAACAGTATCCTCTATTTATTTCACCATAATGCAGAAACAGTTGCAGTAATGAGCCTAATTCCCCTGTGATCCCACCTGAAACAGGATGGGATAATGGCAGAGAGTAAGGCAAATTTGACACTGAGGCCAACCACTGCCGAACTGCCACGGGATGAATTTCTCTCCTTTTGATGAAACCACTGTTGACTGCCCCTTTCCTGCCCTCCACATTCAAACGGTACATAATTTTGCAGCTGGGCACTGGCCATCTCCTTCTTGGCAGCGAGAATCCAAAAGGAAGCTTGATGTGCATATTCGATAATCTCTGACCAAGGGAAATGAGCCGACATTGTGGCAGAGTCAGAAAGGCAGGCAAAAATCCTACCTTGGTGAAGTATGTTAAAGGGTTTTCAAGTAGCCTTGGCTCTTAGTCCAAAAGCTCCAGTTCAGGCCTGTCAGGTTGGACATGTGACTAAAACTGAAATACATTTTGTTTAGTGGAAACATAAATTTTTTTGAACTTGAATTATAATTATAAAAAAAACTGCAGCCACAGGTTTGATTGGCTATGCAATAACGTACCAATTATAAAGCTGTATCACTAAGTCCTGTGCTGTCTATGATAAAATGTCTCAAAAGATACTTTACCATGGCAACACTGCCCATTTAAATTCATAAATCACTGCATGCGTAAGTACGATCTGATAGACATTACAGAGATATGGCTGCAGGATGACACAGATTAGGTCCTAAATATTGAAAGGTACATGAGATTTAGGAAGGACAGAAAGCTAGGAAAAAGTGGATGAGTGGCTCTGTTAATTACTGATGGTATTAGTACATTAAAGAGGGATGACCTAAGTTCAGGAAACCAGGATGTAGAAGCGGTTTCGGTGGAGATAAGAAACAATAAAGGTAAGAAGTCACTCGTGGGAGTGGTGTACAGGCCCACATGGTTGGACAGAGTATAAAGGAAGAAACAATGGGAGCTTTTCAGAAAGGTACGGTGATACTTATGGGGGATTTTAATCTACACATAGACTGGAAGATCAGGTGGGCAAAGATAACCAAGATGAAGAGTTCACAGAATTTTTTTTAGGATAGTTTCTTAGAACAGCACGTTCTGGAGCCAACCAGAGAACATGTTATACTAAACCTGGTGTTGTGCAACGAGTTAGGATTAATTAATGACCTCATAGTGAAGGCGCCCTAGGTAGCAGCGATCATAATATGATTGAATTTTACATTCAGTTTGAGGGAGAGAAGAATGGGTCCAAGGCTAGTATTTTAAACTTAAATAAGGATAATTATGAGGGCATGAAAGCAGAGCTAGCTAAGTGAACTGGCAAATTAGGTTAAGGGATAGGTCAATAGAGATACAGTGGCAGACATTTAAAGGGGTATTTCAGAATACACAGAATAAATACATTCCAATGAGAAAGAAAATTTCCAAGGGTGGGACCCACCATCTGTGGTTAACTAAAAAAGTTAAAGATCGTATCAAACTTAAAGAAAAAGCATATAATTGCACAAAGATGGGTGGCAGGACAGAAGATTGGACAGAATATAAAAAACAGCAAAGAACGACAAAAAGATTGATAAGGAGGGGAAAATTAGAGTATGAGAGAAAGCTAGCTAGAAATATAAAGACAGATAGTAAGAGCTTCTATGGATATTTTAAAAAGAAGAGTTAACAAAGTGAGAGTTGGTTCTATAGAAAGTGAGACTGGAGAATTAATAAGGGAAAATAAGCACAGTGGTTAGCACCGCAGCCTCACAGTTCCAGCGGCCCGGGTTCAATTCTGGGTACTGCCTGTGCGGAGTTTTCAAGTTCTCCCTGTGACTGCGTGGGTTTTCGCCGGGTGCTCCGGTTTCCTCCCACAGCCAAAGACTTGCAGGTTGATAGGTAAATTGGCCATTATAAATTGCCCCTAGTGTAGGTAGGTGGTAGGGGAATTGTGGGGATGTGGTAGGAATATGGAATTAATGTAGGATGAGTGTAAATGGGTGGTTGATGGTCGGCACAGACTCGGTGGGCCAAAGGGCCTGTTTCAGTGCTGTATCTCTAAATAAAATAAAAAATAAAATAAAGAAGATGGCAAATTAATTGAACAGGTATTTTGCATCGGTCTTCACTATAGAGGATACAAGTAACATCCCAGAAATAGGTGTAAATCAGGAAATGGAAGGGAGGGAGGAATTCAAGAAAATTACAAGCATCAGGGTAGACTGAGCAAATTGCTGGAGCTGCGGGCTGACAAGTCCCCGGGTTCTGATGGACTTCACCCTAGGTTCCTAACAAAAGCGGCTACAGGGATAGCTGATGCGTTGGCTTTAATTTTCTAAACTTCCCTACATTCGGGAAGGTTCCATTAGATTGGAAAATAGCAAATGTAACTCCTTTATTCAAAAAGGGAGGGCGACAGAAAGCAGGAAACTACAGGCCAGTTAGCTTAACATCTGTCTGAGGGAAAATGTTGGAATCTATTACGAAAGACGTTATAGCAGGGCACTTAGAAAAATTTAAGGTAATCAGGGAGAGTCAACATGGTTTTGTGAAAGGGAAATCATGTTTAACCAATTTATTGGAGTTCTTTGAAGAAGTAACATGTGCTGTGGATAAACAGGAACCAGTGGATGTACTGTACTTAGATTTCCAGAAGCATTTGATAAGGTACCACAAAAGAAAAGCTCATTGTGTAGGGGGTAACATATTGGCATGGATAGAAGATTGGCTAGCTAACAGGAAACAGAGAGTAGACATAAATGGCTCATTTTCTGGTTGCCAAGATGTAACGAGTGGTGTGCTGCAGGGATCAGTGCTGGGGCCTCAACTTTTTACAATTTATATAAATGACTTGGATGAACAACCGAAGGTATGGTTGCTAAATTTGCTGATGACACAAAGTTAGGTAGGAAGGTAAGTTGTGAAGAGGATAATAAGGAGGCTACAAAGTAAAGATAGGTAAAGTGAGTGGGCAAAGATCTAGCAAATGGAGTATAATGTGGGAAAATGTGACATTGTCCATTTTGGCAGGAAGAATAATAAAGAATCATATTATCTAAAAGGTGAGAAATTGCAGAGCCCGGAGATGCAGAGGGATCTAGGTGTGCTAGTGCATGAATCGCAAAAGTATGCAGGTTCAGCAAGTAATTAGGAAAGTTAATAGAATGTTATTGTTTATCGCGAGGGGAATTGAATACAAAAGTAGGAAAGTTATGCTTCAGTTATACAAGGCATTGGTGAGACCACATCTGGAGTACTGTGTACAGTATCGGTTTCCTTATTTAAGGAAGGATGTAAATGCATTGGAAGCAGTTCAGGGAAGGCTTGGGCGTGTTGTCTTACGAGGAAAGGCTGGACAGGCTAGGCTTGTATCCGCTGGAATTTAGAAGAATAAGAGGTGGCTTGGTTGAAACATATAAGATCCTTAGGCGTCTTGACAGGATAGGTGTGGAAAGGATGTTTCCCCTTGTGGGAGAATCTAGAACCAGGGGGTCACTGTTTAAAAATAAGGGGTCGCCAATTTAAGACAGAGATGAGGAGAAATTTTTTCTCTCAGAGGGTTGTGAGTCTTTGGAACTCTCTTCCTCAAAAGGCAGTGGAAGCAGAGTCTTTGAATATTTTTAAGGCAGAGATAGATAGATTCTTGATCAGCAAGGGGGTGAAAGGTTATCGGGGGTAGGCAGGAATGTGGAGTTGAGGTTACAATCAGATCAGCAATGATCTTATTGAATGACAGAGCAGGCGTGAGGGGCTGAGTGGCCTACTCTTGCTCCTAATTCGTATGTTCGTATGCAGCATTTTTAATTCAATTTTTCAACTCTGCTCCTTTCCTTTAGCCAGCAATATTTCTTTGATTTATCGGAGGACATCTCCCACATCAAGTTCAGATGCCACTACTCCTTCATGCATAGTTACTGCTGACATTAGAGGATTATAACTAGATTTCCTGCTGAAAACTGCACCCGTTCATAATTCCAAGTTGCTGCAGAAGAAGAACTTCTCTGTATTATCCATTATTGAATTGTGCAATCTGCCTTAATAAAGTGCTTTTGGCTGCTGAGCTGAAAGATCTCCATTGTCCCCGTACATTGGAATGTGATTGTTTTGCATTGCACCATCAATGGGCTGCTCAGTTTTCACAACTTAAAATCCACAATTTCATTACACCATATAATGAATGCAAAAAATATTTAAATGTTCAGTTAAAATGTATTTTCAAGAACAATGGCATACCACCATTACAACACCATGCTTGCATTCCACACTACCCGTGCTTGCCATTAGTGATGGTCATGACCTCTGTGTTTAACAATGCTATCTCCTGCTAACCCATAAATTGTTCAAATTTGTTAAGTGGGATACAGTGCTGAAAATTACACAATTCCAAATAATTAAAATCTGTCTGTACTGAGTGAAATACTTGAGGCATTAGCTAAAATGTGTGCCATGCAGAAATGTGATAATTATCTGGCATCAATTGTAAATGCCATGATACAGGTTAAAGCACCATATCACTGTCGATGTGCCACCAGATGATTCCTCAAAAATGGTCAGGACTGCAGAGTACTCAGGTCGTTAAGCAGCACTCTAATCAGTTTTCCCTTTACAAAATGAAAAGTTTGCATTTGGTTGCAAAATTCCTGAGCTGACCCTTTTATCCAGTACCTGTTCCTTCAATCAGTGCTTCTTAAGGTTCCTTTAATATGGAGAATTGAAGATTGTAATCATCTGGATGACTATCAATTACATACTAACTATGTTGGGCGGCACAGTGGCGCAGTGGTTAGCACCGCAGCCTCACAGCCCCAGTGACCCGGGTTCAATTCTGGGTACTGCCTGTGTGGAGTTTGCAAGTTCTCCCTGTGTCTGCGTGGGTTTTCTCCGGGTGCTCCGGTTTCCTGCCACAGCCAAAAGACTTGCAGGTTGATAGGTAAATTGGCCATTATAAATTGCCCCTAGTATAGGTAGGTGGTAGGGGAATATAGGGACAGGTGAGGATGTGGTAGGAATATGGGATTAGTGTAGGATTAGTATAAATGGGTGGTTAATGGTCGGCACAGACTCGGTGGGCCGAAGGGCCTGTTTCAGTGCTGTATCTCTAAATCTAAAAATCTACAGTAACATGCCACTGGGACATAATGAGAATTCTCCTGTAAACCTGCTATTAATTTCTTTTTAGCTTTACAGTATAATGAAAACTTTCATTCACAAGTATCAATAAACAAAAATGTAATTTCAAAAATGTGATTTAAAAATTGCAATTTGAATAATATATAACCTGACTGGCAATCCCCACTGCTTAAAGACCAGCAAATCTTGGTTTGAGACCCAGCACTTAACTGGGTCGTTGTTCTTAGTCTATAGATTTCCAAGGGGAAATCTGACAATCTAACCTCAAGGAATAACAGCAAGATTTGAAAAAGATTACAACATCTTCACAGCAAAGAAAATACTTTACTGTAGGATCAGAAATATTATGAGTACCTGCTGTCTGAAAAAATGGGAGCAGTGGTTGTGATGACAACAGATGCCAGGAATGGTTCTGTTGTTGCCATTTTCAATTCCTCCAGACCCATCTTTTGTTTCTTTGCTTGTTCCATCATTCCTATAGTCAGTCCTGCCCTCCACACATCACAGACCTTTCTTTTGTTCTTTCCTGCCCTCTCCCTTTCCCTGCCTCTGTATTCTCTTTTGTTCTTTGGCCTTCTTGTCTCGAGAGACAATGGGTAAGCGCCTAGAGGTGGTCAGTGGTTTGTGAAACAGCGCCTGGAGTGGCTATAAAGGCCAATTCTAGAGTGACAGACTCTTCCACAGGCATTGCAGATAAAATTGGTTGTCGGGGCTGTTACACAGTTGGCTCCCTCCTTACACCTCTGTCTTTTTTCCTGCTAACTGCTAAGTCTCTTCGACTCGCCACTCTTTAGCCCCACCTTTATGGCTGTCCGCCAGCTCTGGCGAGCACTGGCAACTGACACCCACGACTTGTGGTCAATGTCATAGGACTTCATGCCGCGTTTGCAGATGTCTTTAAAGCGGAGGCATGGACGGCCGGTGGGTCTGATACCAGTGACGAGCTCGCTGTACAACGCGTCCTTGGGGATCCTGCCATCTTCCATGCGGCTCACATGGCCAAGCCTTCTCAAGCGCCGCTGGTTCAGTAGGGTGTATATGCTGGGGATGTTGGCCACCTCAAGGACTTCTGCGTTGGAGATACAGTGCTGCCACCTGATGTCAAGGATTCTCCGGAGGCAGCGAAGATGGAATGAGTTGAGACATCACTTTTGGCTGAAATACGTTGCCCAGGCCTCACTGCAGTAGAGCAAGGTACTGAGGACACAGGCTTGATATACTCGGACTTTTGTGTTCCGTGTCAGTGCGCCATTTTCCCACACTCTCTTGGCCAGTCTGGACATAGCAGCGGACGCCTTACCAATGCGCTTGTTGATTTCTGCATCGACAGACAGGTTACTGGTGATAGTTGAGCCTAGGTTGGTGAACTCTTGAACCACTTCAAGAGCGTGGTCGCCAATATTGATGGATGGAGCATTTCTGACGTCCTGTCCCATGATGTTCGTTTTCTTGAGGCTGATGGTTAGGCCAAATTCATTGCAGGCAGCTGCAATCCTGTCAATTAGTCTCTGCAGACACTTTTCTGTGTGGGATGTTAATGCAGCATCGTCAGCAAAGAGGAGGTCCCTGATGAGGACTTTCCGTACTTTGGTCTTCGCTCTTAGACGGGCAAGGGTGAACAACCTGCCATCTGATCTTGTGTGGAGGAAAGTTCCTTCTTCTGAAGACTTGAACGCATGTGAGAGCAGCAGTGAGAAGAAGATCCCAAACAGTGTAGGTGCAAGAACACAGCCCTGCTTCACGCTACTCAGGATAGGAAAGGGGTCTGATAAGGCACCGCAATGTTGAATTGTGCCTTTCATATTGTCATGGAATGAGGTGATGAGACTTAGTAGCTTTGGTGGACATCCGGTCTTTGCTAATAGTCTGAAGAGACCACGTCTGCTGACGAGGTCAAAGGCTTTGGTGAGATATTTGAAAGCAACGTAGAGGGGCATCTGTTGTTCGCGGCATTTCACCTGTAGCTGGCGAAGGGAGACCAGCATGCCCATAGTGGATCTCTCTGCTCGAAAGTCGGACTGTGCCTCAGGGTAGACACGCTCAGCCAGCTTCTGGAGTCTGTTTAAAATGACTCAAGCGAATAATTTCCCCACTGTGCTGAGCAGGGAGATTCCACGGTAGTTGTTACAGTCACCATGGTCACCCTTGTTCTTATGGAGGGTGATGATATTGGCATCCCAGCACAGGCAAAGCAGTTCATGGAGTGCTGAGAGTATAGCAGGCTTGGCACTCTTGATTATTTCAGTGGTAATGCTGTCCTTTCCAGGGGCTTTTCCACTGGCTAGAGAATAAATGGCATCACTGAGTTCCGATTTTGTTGGCTGTTCGTCCAACTCATCCATGACTGGCAGAGACTGGCTGCATTGAGGGCGGTCTCAGTGACAACATTTTCCTGGGAGTACAGTTCTAGGTAGTGCTCCACCCAGCAGTCCATTTGCTTGCGTTGGTCAGTGATCATGTCCCCTGACATAGACTTGAGGGGGGGGCGATCCCTTTGATGGTTGGCCCAAAAGCTCTCTTAATGCCATCATACATTCCGCTGATGTTTCTGGTGTCGGAGGCCAGCTGAATACGACTGCATAGGTGTTTCCAGTAGTCATTTGCACAGCACCTGGCTGTTCTTTGTGCAGCGCTTCTGGCTACTTTAAGTGCTGTGGATGTTAACTCGCTGGGGGCTTTCTTGTAGTTCAACAGTCCAGTGTGCTTAGCGGCTATGACAGGTTCCAGCTCTTCAAAGTGAGATTGAAACCAGTCTGCATTCTGCTTCTCACGTTTGCCAAAGGTGGTCATTGCTGAGTCATAGATGGCGTCTCTGATGTGGGTCCACTTCGTCTCTGCATCCCCTGAGGAGTGATTTGAAGGGCTCTTTCAAGTGAATTTGGAAACTTATGTAACAGCTGTGGATAAGAAATTCTGTTAGTGTTGATGTGCGGGCGGCCCTTCTGCTTGGAGTGAAGTAGCTTCTTTGGTTTGAGTCTAACTTTGCTGCACACCAGGGAGCGGTCAGTGTCGCAGTCCACACTGTTGAAGCTGCGTGTGATTTGGACATTGTTTATAAAGTATCGCCTTGTGATGATGAGGTCCAGCTGGTGCCAACGACATGATCTTGGGTGTCTCCATGAAACCTGGTTTAGTATGAAAGAATGAGTTGGTGATGCAAAGGTTGTGATAGGTACACAACTCCAGCAGTCTCTGTCCATTCTCATTCATCCTTCCAACGCCATAGCGCCCAAGGCAGGAGGGCCATGAGTCATGGTCAGCCCCAACCCTGGCATTAAAGTCCCCCAGCAGGAACAAATGTTCGGTATTAGGAATGCTACTAATGATATTATGGAGTTCCTTGTAGAACTGGTCTTTAACTTCAGGTGGGGAGCAGAGTGTTGGAGCACATATGCTGAGTAGGTGTACTGGGCCAGAGGCGGTGAGCAGTCAGATGGGCAGTATGCATTCCGAGCCATTTGAAGGTGTCTCTATCATGCTGAGCAAAGAGTTTCTGATGGCGAAGACCACTCCATGCTGTCTTGGTTCTTCAGGATCTCTACCCTGCCAGTAGAAGGTGTAGTCTTGCTCTCTTAGAGATCCGCTCACAGGGAGGCGTGTCTCCTGAAGTGCTGCAATGTACACATTGAGTCTACTGAGCTCGTTATTAATGATGGCGGTCTTCCGAGAGTCATTGGTTTGGGTAAGGTCTTCTGACAGGCCAGGACACACAGTTCTGACATTCCAGCTTGCAAAACGAAGGGCTGGTGCCTTCTTTCGTTGTGCTGTTTGGTGCAGTGTTACAGTTCACTTGTCAGGCAATGACCCTGAGCTCCGAGCACCCACTGAAGCAGGTGGACTGTGGCAGGACAGAACCTTTCTGGCCGGGTGCTGCCCGGTTTGAGGCGGGCAGTAGTGGTCCAGTGAGATGTGATGACCTCTCCCACCGACAAAGGCAACACGTGGTGCACAATCTCTACGCCAATTGAGTTAGACTTATAACCCGTAACTGCTGCCTTCCGTGTTGTTTTGGTCACTGTGAAGCGACTACGGAGCGCATGCCTGGGCGGAATGTATGGAGGTTGTGAGTTTCCCAAGCATCAAAACCCCTCTCTCGGCCTTCCTGGTGTGGTCCAAAGGAGTGCAGAGCAAGACGTTTGGCACCAGTATGGCTGCAGGAACTGCCGGAAACATGTCTAAGGTGACACATGACCGCCTTAGGGGCTCCGCTCCGGAGTTTCTGTTCGGGTTTACTCCCTTAGCCTTGGTCTCTCCCGAGATGCCCACAAGGCAGTGGGGTTGTTAGCTCCTATCCCTGAGCAGGGGCCCTAACAAGTAAACTGTGCGATTTCATGGAGGGAGAGGGAAGGGGGGAGGGGGCCGCTGTATTAAAACGTGTTAATCTCTAATCTTTGCCATTTCTGATGAAAGGTCATGACCCTGAAATGTTAACTCTGTTTCTCGCTCCACAGTTGCTGCTTGACCTGCTGAGTATTTCCAGCATGTTCAGATTTCCAGCATTCACAGTATTTTGGTATTGTTAAAATTGCACCAAATGTTCTCCTCTTCCTCCGTCACTGATTTCTGCATTGTCACCATTCCATTAAATTTACGTCACTGGAATTTGGATGATTATGTGAGATTTACAGCAGCTCTAATTGAAATTTATATATTCATTATTATTGGTTACCGGCTTAGATTACCAGGTATAAAATGACTCCACCTATCTTAACTCGACTTATCACAGACAAGGCACACATGAGATGGGGAATAAGGATTTGTTTTTCTACACTTTTCCTCTATTTTCGAATCCAGTTTCTTTTGTATGAACCCTGTGGTGTACTTTGTACAATTCCAAGTGACATGAGAGTACTGTAATTACTGTCCCTCTCAAATGTGTCCCTGAACCTCATAAATCAATATTCCAGTATTTCCCTCTGTGAGATAACAGAAAGTGAGCATTATTCTCAACAGGACTAGATTCATTGTCGAGAGCTGGTGACAGTTTTTGAGTGAAAAAAATAACTACCACAAAATACGTGTTCTTTTTTCCTGGAATCCAGCAGCAAAGCACACCCTCAAACTATATAGTGGCTTTAATGTAGTTCCCAAGGTACTGCCTGGAAAAGAATGCATCACACAGGACAAGAGTTCGGAAAGATGACTAAAGATATGTCATACAGATGAGTTTTAAGGAGGTTTTTGAAGGTGAGGGAAGTGGGTTAATAAGAGGGAGGGATTTGGGGGTGGGAGTTCCAGAATCGGGTAAAGATTTTGTGACCGATAATGGAACATAGAGGCACAAGAGGCCTGACAAAAAGGTCATCGATCAGCAACGTTAACTCTGCTTCTCTCTCCACAGATGTTGCCTGACCTGCTGAGTATTTCCAGCACTTTCTGTCCTTATTTAAATTCTTTCAGCATCCACAGTATTTTGCTTTTGTTTTAAAATTAGTGAGTTATATAAAAGAAAAGCCAGATGGGACTTTCCACCTAAAGTGTAATACCATGGTGAAGTATGCTACTGGTCAAAGCAACTGAAGCCGACAGAACTAATGGGTTTAAGAGAGAAATTGATGCATTTGTAGAGAAAGAGGATATTTAAGGATATGGTGAGAAAGAGATGGAGTGGGGATTAATCTACAAAAAGTGATGAGCTTGTTTGTGCCTAAATGATCTTTTTTCTGTTTTCACAATTTAAGAATGATTTTTCAGCTAAGCTTTGGTATTATCACAAGTTAATGTTTAAATCACCTTTACCCAGAATGGATGTTCCTCTGTACATTGGGAAAGTCTCACTCAAATGCAGAAGTGGCTTTATAGATTCTTCACATCATATCCATAATCTGGAAATTCTAATTCCCACACTATTCCCAAAAATGTACAATATATCTTTTGCTATGTTTTAAAATAGTTTAGATATACCCAGGAATTTGGGAGGACCTTCCCATCAATTTTTCATTATTACCTGACTCCTCCATTATAAATGGTTGAAACAGACATAGCTAAAGTGCTAGGGAGAGAGAACAGGGTAACGGAACTGGTTTTGGATTGCTCTAGTAAAGAATTTGCAGATACGATGGGCCAAATGGCCTCCTTTTGTGTGAACTTCTATGGTTCTAAAACATCTCTCATCTTGTTAGGGTTGGATAGCTTGACATTGGACGAATTTGTGTTTAGATATTTTGTTACATTTTTGCACTCTGGCTTTACCGCAAGCATTTGTAAAGCTTACAGAGCTGTGAGAATGTTTCCACATTTCTTCTGTAATATTCATCGGGTTATTTGATCTTAACTTTCTATCAGCAATTACCTTTACTTTTGGCTGCATGCCTGTCCTTTCTAACCAGCTATTTGGCCTCCAATTTATACTATATTATTCACAGAAATGGGTTTCCATAAGACTATAACTGTATGTAGTGAACTGACATACAATGGGCACTCTATGGAAGAGACCTTGAGAGAGACATGTCTTGATTCTCTACTATCCCAAAGCTTCTTCAGCAGGAGATGGCTTTGAAAGGTTAAGTGATGCAGAACTGGTTATGGTTTTGCAAAACCTCTATGTTTAACTTCATTGAAAATTAATGATTTTTTCCCCATTTTCTTCGAGCTCATAGTAGTTTTGTAAAGGTATTTTCAATTTCTGGAAACACCTCAAAAGTATAATCAGATTCATTATAGATAACTGCTGCATATTAAAGTATCCATCTTTGATGATCTGCATTCTTGCCTGCAATGTAAAATCCATGCAACAATATTGAAACAAATGTATTTAAAATGTTGTGAAATCTGCTAAATTGGTAACAGTCTGGATTTCTCGCGACCTTACGTTTTTTAAGCCAAGAAAACATGTTATCAGGTCAAGAGCAGTGACATGTCATTTGAAAGGGATTATATCTGATTAGCTTTCCAACTTGATCTATTTAGGTTATTGTTCAAAGCAAGCCCAATGAGCAGAATTTTAATTAAACAGACCTGTAACCAGGGGGAGTGCCAGCAGCAGGTCGGGAACCTGTTTGAAATGGAAACGGGTTTTACTGTGGCTTTTTAACTGAGCCAAGATATTAGCATCCCACTTCCAGGTCTCCTGGCTATATACGAGTGGGCGGGATGGCACGCAAAATCTGTTTTTGGTTAAAGGGACCCTTGCAGGGGTCAGAGTGGCTGAACTGTACATTGATTCCTGTGGCTTCAGCAAATACAGGAATGGAAAGGAGATCTGGGAAGGCTACCCGCTGGGTGTTGGACTCTTACCTGGAGGTCCTGCTGCCGGATCTGAGAGACTGAGATGAGATGTGTGCCAAGAAAGGAAGAGCCCAGCTGCCTTTCAAACCAAGCAGGCATGGATGAAAGTGACTGAGGAAGTCAGCAGTGTGGCCCCTTGAACCTAGAAACAGTGCCTCCAGAGGTCCCAAGGACCTCAGGAGGGTGGGAAAGGGGAGTGGCATAACACTTTCATGTGTCAAATTCCACAGTCTGACTTTCCCAGGATTTTCCTGCACAGCACTCCTGAGACCAACACACCTTGCAGCTGCACGCACTCCTCTCCCTCACTCCAGGCACCTCCTCACCTTCCCCATCTGAATAGCCAATACTCACACTCACCCTCATCCTATTGCCCTCTTGCACCCATACCTCAGAGTCACCCTCCACAAATGCTGTCCTCCTCTCCACAGAATTCATTTCTCACACTCACAACATGCAGAAGTGAGCGCAGGATTCCAGGGAGAGGCAGAGAACTGGGAAGGGGTGGTGCAGGAGAGGGCCTCCAATGATAGTCACTGGCAATGCATGGCCGCCTGGTCGACACTGAAGGAGCTCTTGTTCCAGGAGGCTGCAGATGTCAGCAACGACCTGCTGTGAAAACCTGGGTTTCCTGAGGCACTGATGCTTGCATATTGAGAAAACTGATCGTCTGCCTGTAAACCCAGTGTTGGGAGCTGGAACTCTCTGTCCATCCCCTCTGCCTTGTGGAGCAGCATGTGGCTGTGGAGAAGGTCATGGTGCTGTGGCTCCTGGTGCTGCTGTGTTGCTGGCTGCTCCTCATGTTCCTCATCAGAGGTCCATGCTTTGGCTGCATAAGTTGCACCCATGCTGACAGCAGGGAAGTTCAGATAAGTCTATGGTAAGCGAGATGACTTACAAATTTTGGGAAGTCACCTGTGAAGCTGAGACATCAGCTTCTCAGATCAAGTGCAGTGAGCACAAGCCTTTCCCATGGGCAATGCTGCAGCAAGTCAGTTTTACAAATTAAACAATTTCCAGGCTGACAGTTTCAATTAGCAATGGCTCCCCACTGTGCTTTCGCCTTACTGACCTCGGTGAGTTTCACACAACACGGGAAACCCACGCTCTGGCTGTAAAAGCCAGAAATCTATCTTAAAAGCAGAATCAATTGCCTCATTGAATATTTTAATTACATACCCAACAGATCCACAGGGGTTTCCCACTTGTCTCCAAACCCACCCCAGTGAAACCTGGAAGTGGGTGGAATCATGTCGGGTTTCTGACCTGATGCCACTTTTTGGGGCTTTAACCCCTTGCGGGGAGCAGGGTCAAACTAATATAATTGGTGTAGGGGATGGTGGGAAAGGTTAAAGATAAAGGTTTGTGAACTTTGAGGGGGGGGGGGGGGTGGCAGGGGGAGGTCAGGTGTCCAAGGTAAATATTTTGTGGGGGGAAAGGGCAAGGAATGAAGTGTTTGGTTATTAGGGGGGTGGGAGAGGGGCCAGGAAAATTTATTTAATTTTTCTGAATAAGTTATAACTCTATTTCTTTAAAAATTCAAATGAAATATAAGTGCTCGCTGCCCTTTAAAAATGACGTCAGTGCCTGCGTAATGGCGCCTGACGTCATTGCTGGGGATACACCACCTGCCTGTGCACGTCATCGGGAGGTGGGGGAGACGGTCCGCCCCGACCATTTAAATGAGCCGCCCCGTTTAATATTGTGGCAGCTCCGCGGAGTAAAACCCACGTGTGCGGGACGCCATTTTTTACGGCCGCCCGGCAACATATAATTCAGCCCACAACTTCCTTCCTAATTGATTGCTCTACCTGCATGGTAACTTGCTGTGATTCATGTACAAGGACTTCAAGATCCCTCTGAATGCAAACATTTCCCAATCTCTCGCCATTCAAAAAATATTGCTTTTTTTTATTTTTCCGACCAAAGTGGATAACTTCACAGTTTGCCACATTGTATTCCATCTGCCATGTTCTTGCCCACTCGCCCAACCTGTCTATATCCCTCTGCAGCTTCTTTGCATCTGCCTCAACACTTACTTTCCCACCTAACTTTGTATTGTCAGCAAACTTGGGATACATTACACTCAGTTCCCTCATCCAAATCATTAATAGAGATTGTAAATAGCTGAGGCCCAAATACTGATCTTTGTGCACACCACTAGTTACAGATTGCCAACCCAAAAATGTCCTGTTTATACCTACTCTGCTTTTTGTCCATGAACCAATCCTCAACCCATGCTAACATATTACCCCTAATCCCATGAGTTCTAATTTTATATAATAATCTCTTGTGTGGAACCTTATTGAATGCTTTTTGAAAATCCAAATACACTATATCCACTTATTCCCCCTTATCCATCCCGCTGGTTATATCCTCAAAAAACTCCACTAGATTTGTCAAGCATGATTTTCCTTTCAGAAATTTGTTGAATCTGCTTAATCATATGATGATTTTCTAAGTTTCATGTTACCACATCCCGAATAATAGATTGTAGCATTTTGCTTACTACTGATGCTAGGCTAACTGGCCTATAGTCCCCAGTTTTCTCTCTTCCTCTTTCTTTAAATAGCAGGACTATGTTTGCTACCTTCCAATCCTTAGGAACTGTTTCAGAATCTAAGGAATGCTTGAAGATCAAAGCCAATGTATCCATTATCTCTGCAGATACGTCTTTCATACCTCTTGGATGCAGGTCGTTAGGTCTGGGGGATTTGCCACCACTTAGTCCCATTAATTTCTCCACTGCTATTTCTTTACTTATACTGAGTTTCTAAGTTCCTCATTTTTGTTAGACCCTTGGTTTCCCATTATTTCTGAAAAATTTTTAAACACATATAATCCAATTGTCCAGCAAAAGATGATATAAGTCAAAATAATAAATACAAGCACTGATTCACATTGCCAGTTCTAAATTTCTTTGCTGTGCAATGACCACATATGGACCTAAATGAAAACATAAGTTGAAACAGCATGGTAATACGGTGTATTTAATTAAACAAAGAACAAAGAAAATTACAGCACAGGAACAGGCCCTTCGGCCCTCCAAGCCTGCGCCGATCCAAATCCTCTATCTAAACCTGTCGCCTATTTTCTAAGGGTCTGTATCTCTTTACTTCCTGCCCATTCATGTATCTGTCTAGATACATCTTAAAAGACGCTATCGTGCCCGCGTCTACCACCTCCGCTGGCAACGCGTTCCAGGCACCCACCACCCTCTGCGTAAAGAACTTTCCACGCATATCCCCCCTAAACATTTCCCCTTTCACTTTGAACTCGTGTCCCCTAGTAATTGAATCCCCCACTCTGGGAAAAAGCTTCTTGCTATCCAACCTGTCTATACCTCTCATGATTTTGTACACCTCAATCAGGTCCCCCCTCAACCTCCGTCTTTCTAATGAAAATAATCCTAATCTACTCAACCTCTCTTCATAGCTAGCGCCCTCCATACCAGGCAACATCCTGGTGAACCTCCTCTGCACCCTCTCCAAAGCATCCACATCCTTTTGGTAATGTGGCGACCAGAACTGCACGCAGTATTCCAAATGTGGCCGAACCAAAGTCCTATACAACTGTAACATGACCTGCCAACTCTTGTACTCAATACCCCGTCCGATGAACGAAAGCATGCCGTATGCCTTCTTGACCACTCTATTGACCTGCGTTGCCACCTTCAGGGAACAATGGACCTGAACACCCAAATCTCTCTGTACATCAATTTTCCCCAGGACTTTTCCATTTACTGTATAGTTCACTCTTGAATTGGATCTTCCAAAATGCATCACCTCGCATTTGCCCGGATTGAACTCCATCTGCCATTTCTCTGCCCAACTCTCCAGTCTATCTATATTCTGCTGTATTCTCTGACAGTCCCCTTCACTATCTGCTACTCCACCAATCTTAGTGTCATCTGCAAACTTGCTAATCAGACCACCTATACTTTCCTCCAAATCATTTATGTATATCACAAACAACAGTGGTCCCAGCACGGATCCCTGTGGAACACCACTGGTCACACGTCTCCATTTTGAGAAACTCCCTTCCACTGCTACTCTTTGTCTCCTGTTGCCCAGCCAGTTCTTTATCCATCTAGCTAGTACACCTTGGACCCCATGCGCCTTCACTTTCTCCATCAGCCTACCATGGGGAACCTTATCAAACGCCTTACTGAAGTCCATGTATACGACATCTACAGCCCTTCCCTCATCAATCCACTTTGTCACTTCCTCAAAGAATTCTATTAAGTTGGTAAGACATGACCTTCCCTGCACAAAACCATGTTGCCTATCACTGATAAGCCCATTTTCTTCCAAATGGGAATAGATCCTATCCCTCAGTATCTTCTCCAGCAGCTTCCCTACCACTGACGTCAGGCTCACCGGTCTATAATTACCTGGATTATCCCTGCTACCCTTCTTAAACAAGGGGACAACATTAGCAATTCTCTAGTCATCCGGGACCTCACCCGTGTTTAAGGATGTTGCAAAGATATCTGTTAAGGCCCCAACTATTTCCTCTCTCGCTTCCCTCAGTAACCTGGGATAGATCCCATCCGGACCTGGGGACTTGTCCACCTTAATGCCTTTTAGAATACCCAACACTTCCTCCCTCCTTATGCTGACTTGACCTAGAGTAATCAAACATCTGTCCCTAACCTCAACATCCGTCATGTCCCTCTCCTCGGTGAATACCGATGCAAAGTACTCATTTAGAATCTCACCCATTTTCTCTGACTCCACGCATAACTTTCCTCCTTTGTCCTTGAGTGGGTCAATCCTTTCTCTAGTTACCCTCTTGCTCCTTATATATGAATAAAAGGCTTTGGGATTTTCCTTAACCCTGTTTGCTAAAGATATTTCATGACCCCTTTTAGCCCTCTTAATTCCTCGTTTCAGATTGCGCCTACAATCCCGATATTCTTTCAAAGCTTCGTCTTTCTTCAGCCGCCTAGACCTTATGTATGCTTCCTTTTTCCTCTTAGCTAGTCTCACAATTTCACCTGTCATCCATGGTTCCCTAATCTTGCCATTTCTACCCCTCATTTTCACAGGAACATGTCTCTCCTGCACGCTAATCAACCTCTCTTTAAAAGCCTCCCACATATCAAATGTGGATTTACCTTCAAACAGCTGCTCCCAATCTACATTCCCCAGCTCCTGCCGAATTTTGGTATGGTTGGCCTTCCCCCAATTTAGCACTCTTCCTTTAGGACCACTCTCGTCTTTGTCCATGAGTATTCTAAAACTTACGGAATTGTGATCACTATTCCCAAAGTAGTCACCTACTGAAACGTCAAACACCTGGCCGGGCTCATTCCCCAACACCAGGTCCAGTATGGCCCCTTCCTGAGTTGGACTATTTACATACTGCTCTAGAAAACCCTCCTGGATGCTCCTTACAAATTCTGCTCCATCTAGACCTCTAACACTAAGGGAACTGTTATGATCAATGCTTTAGTGTATGAGTATTTGATCAATCACCACAATTGCCAATGTAACAGTAGGTTATTAAAATAATGATTGGAACATCCCTTTTTTTTCCATCAGTGGGCTGAAATTTTTATTCCTGCTGCTGAAAACAATAGCGGCCCACCCGTGTGGGCCGCACGTCATGGAGCCACCACGATATTAAGTGTGGCAGCTCATTTAAATAGTCGGGGAGGACAGCTTCCCCCAATGACATGAAGGGGGCAGGCTGTCCGTCCCCAGCAATGGCGTTGGCTGCCTGTGCGCAGGCACTGACGCCATTTTTAAAGAGCTTTGAGCCCTACCGTTCAATTCAGAAATATAAAGAGTCATTGAATTTTAAAAAAACATTTATTTTGCCCCTCTCCCACCCCCCCAATAACCATAGAATTAATTACTTGCCCTCTCTGTCCCCAAAACACTTACATTGTCCACTTGACCTTCCCCCCCACAAAGGGCATAAACTTTAAACTATAACTCTTCCCACCATCCCCTACACCAATGGTATTACTTTGACCCCACTCCCCCACCCTCCCGCACTGAGAAACTTACCTCTTCCCTCCCTCCCCATCAGTGTTCCGCCTCAGTTCCCTAAACGGGGATCCGAGTGCCGGCCAACGGCAAGAAGATTGCATCGGGACAGATGGTGGGAACGTAAGTATTATTAATTCATTAATTTAAATTTATTTACATATTGTTATGACCAAGGTGGGAGTAATGCACTGTTAATTCAGTCCCACTATCCACAGGTCACAGTATATTAGTAAAGTTTCCCACTTACCGGAAAGTAGCCAAACTGAACACTCTATTTCTCCCCCATTATAAAGGACAGAAAACCAGGTTTCTTTAAACAATAAAATTAACTATTCATTAATAAACTAAGTCTTAACAATAATGAGATAACTCAATATGTGGGAAAGATTCTTTGAAAACTTCTTATTCTTCCTAACCCTCATACACACACACATACATTAAAAAACGGTTAACTGGGGAAAAAGGCTTTTTAAGTTTACAACTGTTTCTTAGGAATAATAAAATAATTGAGTTGTCATGGTCTGGTAGGATATTTCTGGGTCGGTGAGGTGTCCCAGAGCCGAATAGTCGGATGCCACTCGAAGACACTCCAGGCGAGGTTGTTAAACAGTCCATGATGGGTAGGCTTTCAAGGCAATTTGTCTGCAGCAGGCATCACACAGGTCTTTCAGCAAAGGGTGTAGCAATGGGTCTGCTTGTTTTGAAGTAGCAGTCTAACAATAGAAGCTTTCTTGATTTTTCAGGGTCACCCAAAACACAAGAGGCAACAGGAATCAGTCTTGAGGCAGGGATTTTTCAGAGACTGGAGGCAATAATAATCTGCTACTGTTAAAATGCAGGGCTTCCTCGCTGCAAAGCAGTTTTCCTCCACTGAGAGAAACAACTCCTCTTTTCCTGAGTGTTTTCTCTCTCCAGGTGTCTTTTCTTCTCTCCAGGCAGACCATAGCCACCACCTCAAATGTTGGATTTCTTTCAAGAGCTGAGTAGGTCTTTTTTCTGCAAAACAGATCCCAGCCAGATCTCACTGCATGCTGCTGGTCCAGCCCACACTGGTCTTTCACAAAGCAAAAGTGAAACAAAAACAATAAGTCATGTGACCTGTCATTTTCCCTCTGCTGAGTTGTTTTGAACAGGTGTCTTGCAGACTGTCCCACTCAGTTCAAACACCAAGTTTCAGCATTCAATGTTCACAGAAAAATCCTTTTTCTCAGTTTTTGAAACACATAGAATTCTAAGCTTTCAAATAGAAAAAAACAAAACTCTTGTGACAATAATGATAATGGGGTCCCATCGCCAAGTGCATTTATATCCTTCCTTATATAAGGAGGCCAATACTGTATACAGTGCTCCTACTCAAATATTGGGGCACATTACACAAAAGCTGCAAACAACATAGAAAATATGCTGCATGGTTACCGGAGAATAGAGCTGTAAGTAACTTATCGATAAAGACAGGTTAGTAGATTGATAGCCATCTGACCAGGTGAAATGCAGTGCAGAGATGAATTGATAGATTTTGGGAACATGAATATTACAATAAACAATAAAAACTCAGGAGTGGAAGAGCAGAAACATGTATAGATTTGGCTCCATACAAATGTTTGAGTGAAAGGAGAACTTCACCTTGATAGGACTATTAGAAAAGATATGGGAACATGAATTTAATGAGCACTACAAATGCAAAGTGGTCACGTTTAACCAATAAAAGTCAACCTATATAGGGTTCAGTTAAAATGTTAGGGTAGGTTTTCCTCTACCCTAGGTAAATTGTTGCTTCAAAACACAGAGAAGAGATAAAAGGAGGACACCATTATACCAGGGCTCCATTCCCACTGGATCCTGTTGGGATTTCTTGGGTCTTTGCAAGTGATGGGTGCATGCTCTCCACTGGTTGGAGTCATACTTAGAGAAAGGAAAATGATTGGGCTGGTTGGAGGCTAAACATCTCAGGACATTGCTGCAGGAGTTCGCTAGGCAAGTGTCCTAGGCCCAACCATCTTCAGCTGCTTCATCAATGACCTTCCCTCCAACCTCCAATATAAGGTCAGAAGTGGGGTTGTTTACTGATGATTGCATTGTGTTCAGTACCATCCGCAACTCCTCAGATACTGAAGCAGGTCTTCCCCCCCACTTCCTGATGCCAGGTCCCTCGATCAGGCACTGTGCCTTTTAACCAGGCCCTCTTCTCTCCCCACCGGAACCAACAAGCAACCCACATGCGCTTGCTTGGCATGCTCCCCGTGTGGTGACAGGCCTGCATGCCGCTGGGCTAATACCAGCGGAGGCAGGATGAAGCCCTTAATTGGGCAGTAACAAGGGCTCAATTGGCGGTGGACAGGAAGGCCATCCATGGGCCTTCCTGTCATGGACTTAATTTGGTTAGAGGTGGGAAGGTGGTGGGGTCCCGCCCCCGTCATCATCCTGCCCAATAAAATACTCTCCCCACCTCCAAACCCGATATGGGGGAAAGCATAAAATTCCCCCCCTATGAATCTGTGACTCTATCACACCCTCCCTAACAGCACTGTGGGTGTACCTACACCATGTGGACTGCAGCAGCTCAAGAAAGCAATTCACCACCACCTTCTCAAGGGCAGGTTTTCAGGTGCACGGGCCAGCCAGTGAGTCAGCCTGTACCTTGACTTTCCCAAGACCAGACAAATGGTCCAGAGAAGGAAAATGGAGACACCTTCTCCCTCTCAAACACAGAGGCCTAGAAATTTTTGCAATGGCATAGGCTGCCTCAGGACAAACCGATGTTGCAGTTGGGACCTCAAGTCGGCATTAGGTCCCTTATTTGCATATGTAAAGTATCTAATGTCTGCTTCAAGAGTGGATAAAGGATGGCTATTGTTTGTCCTCACTCAATATTGCAAAGGACACATGTCCAGTCGGAGGTTTGCACGCTCATTTTGCCAGCCATTTTAAAAATTAAGGCCACACGGACCAATTTCTCGGCATGTGCCTTTTTTGAAAATTTATCCAGTTTTTAGTGGCTTACTTTCAAAGAGATTATTAAGACCACATAGAGGGTGTAACAAACCCGCGACCTCTACCAACTAGAAGGACAACAATGGGCACCAAATGCATGGGAACATCACCACCTGCAAGTTCCCCTCCACGTCACACACCATCCTGACTTGGAACCATATCGCTGTTCCTTCACGGTCAAAATCCTGGAACTCCCTTCCTAACAGCACTGTGGGTATACCTATCCCAAATGGACTGCAGCGGTTCAAGAAGGCAGCTCACCACCACCTTCTCAAGGGCAATTAGGGATGGGCAATAAATGCTGGCCTGGCCAGCATCGCCCACATCCCATGAATGAATAAAAAAAAAATTTAGTTGGTAGCAAGAATGAGAGGCTTTAGTGATGAGGAGAGACTGACGAAACTGGGACCCTTCCATTCAGACAGAGAAGGCTGAGGGGAGATCTGATGGACAGATTCAAAATTATTCAGAGTTTTGGTTAGGTCAATCTGGCCAAAAGTATTTACACTAGTCACTGGATCAGTAATTGAGGGCTATAAATTTAAGATTTTCACCAGGTGAAGAAAGAGAGGTCAGAAGAATGTTTTTATAATGTAATTATGGAGTATTGATAGGATACGGATTGCCCTTACCAGATACAGTGATAAAAGCAAAATCTATAATCACTTTTAAAAGTGGGTAAATATTTGAAAGAGAACAAAAGGAAAAAGACAGGTGAATGTGGCAAAGTAGGTAGCTCTTTCAAAGAGCTGACACATTCATGACTGGCCCAATAGCCTCTGTGGCCAAATCACTTTCTTCTGTAATTTCAAATTATGAGATTCTATGATTCCTGGTAATGAATGTATTGCTTTGTTTGTGATTTAACTGCTTGCATCTATGTTATACTGCAAATAGGTCCTCCTTCTAAAATACAACATCACACAATACAGGCAACAGGCAACGTCAGGCCTTCGACCTGAAACATTAACTCTGTTTTGCACGTCACAGATGCTGCCAGGTTTGCTGAGTGTTTCCAACATTTTCTGTTTTTAATATTAGACAATCTTTCTTTTTTTTTTTCTTTTTTTTTCTTTTCTTTTGGGCCTCCTTATCTCGAGAGACAATGGATACGCGCCTGGAGGTGGTCAGTGGTTTGTGAAGCAGCGCCTGGAGTGGCTATAAAGGCCAATTCTGGAGTGACAGGCTCTTCCACAGGCGCTGCAGAGAAATTTGTTTGTTGGGGCTGTTGCACAGTTGGCTCTCCCCTTGCGCCTCTGTCTTTTTTCCTGCCAACTACTAAGTCTCTTCGACTCGCCACAATTTAGCCCTGTCTTTATGGCTGCCCGCCAGCTCTGGCGAATGCTGGCAACTGACTCCCACGACTTGTGATCAATGTCACACGATTTCATGTCGCGTTTGCAGACGTCTTTATAACGGAGACATGGACGGCCGGTGGGTCTGATACCAGTGGCGAGCTCGCTGTACAATGTGTCTTTGGGGATCCTGCCATCTTCCATGCGGCTCACATGTATTAGACAATACTCTTTTATGAAGCTCAGAGGTTTAGCACAGAGGTGTCCAAAACTACCTGCCAGAAGATACCTGTGATACAGTATGGTTAAACACCAATACAGGTTCCCGCCATAACGCATTTATATTTTCAGTGTAAAAAATAATCTTTAAGATCATTGATCTCTGGCAAAATCCACAGATACAATGGACCGATTGGCCACACATCTGTTCTTTTGTACAATTCCACTGTTCTTTCCAATATGAGCCATGATTTTCAAATCAATTGCATGCTCAGAGCAAGGTGCGGCATTAAAGCAAGATTTCAGAGCCTAGGCATTATTCCAACAAAACAGCATATTGCATTCACTGGAACGTCTGTCAGTACAAAGAAACATTCTGCCAATGAATGCTTTTAAAGCTGTCTTTATATTACCAAATTATAGTTTTGTGATTTTAATAGTATCCCCAAGATGATTCACACATTCATTTAAAAAAACAACCTCCACACTCCTGAGCATTCGAAATTGCCTTGCTCGAGTGACACATTTTCTAAATCAGAATACATAATCCCTCAGCTATATAAATGTTAATAGTCATATGATGGGGTACATCACAGATTTTTAATCATAAATTTGATTTCTCATATACGTAAGTATGTGCATTCGGATCTAGTTGCTCGTTCTCCGGCCTCTCTTCATTACATTTATTGATAAGGTCATACCACAGTACTCCAGAATGGCTTGCTTTTTTACTGACCTGTGCCTTTTCTTAAAAAGCTTAAAATTTTGAACACACTGTGTTCAAGGACTGCCATGCAGCTGTGAAACAGCAATCAGGCCACAGAATGTTCCACCGTGTTTGCTCATTGAGTTTTTAAATGCCCTTCAGAAAGGGAAAATAGAAAATAATCCCAATATGATGAGTGGAAAACAAACTATAAAGTAACTCTAAAAAAGAATTGATCGTCTTTATTCAAATTCGACATCATTGTTAGAACATAAGAACATAATAGATAGGATCAGGAGTAGGCCATATAGCACCTCAAGCCTGCTCCACCATTCAATAAGATCAGGCTGATCTGATTTTGGCCTCAAATCCATTTTCCTGTCCCATAACCCTTGACTCCCCTATTGTTTAAGAATCTGTCTATCTCAGCCGTGAATAGATTCAATGACTCAGCCTCCAGCTCTCTGGAGGTATAGAATTCCAAAGATTCACGGCCTTCTGAGAGATGAAATTCCTCCTCTAGATCTAGATTACCTCATGAGGGGAAACATTGTCTCAGCATCTACCCTGTCAAGCCAGCTCAGAATTATACATGTTTCAGTAAGATCACCTCTCATTCTTCTAAATTCCAATGAGTATAGGCACAACCTGCTCAAACTTTCCTCATAGGACAATGCCTTCATCTCATGAATCAATCTAGCAAACGCTGACAGTTTCACCATCATTACTACCACAAAATCCGGGCCAATGAAGTGCTGTAAGCAGAGCAGTGAAGAGACATGAAGTTGATCCCCAGTATTAGGGATCTGGGTTTTGACGAAAAATACAAATATGGGCTTTGCAGTCCAGAAAGCAAAGCCTAGAAATTGGTTCTCACCCAAATTCGGGCAGGAACCCAACAGTGGCAATGCCCACTGTGCTAAATGTGATGCACAAGAGCACCACGCAAAATTGATCCTCTTGCATTATCAGAATGTGACCGGTGTATTGGGGTACTATTCATGTCCCAGAAGGCAGTGTGCCAGTGGCAGAGGAGAAAAGGCTGAGATGCCAGCAACAAGCCTACTGTAAACTGAGGTGGGTGAAGGAGATCGAGAGGTGGCCGGCATCTGTTGCAGTTTCATTGTTGTGTCAGGTGGTGCACTGGGTTGGCTGGTTTAGGCCTAAGAATGTTAACTTGGATAAGCGTTTACGTATATTCATTCCTCCTAGCTTTAAAAAACACCTGGAGAATGTTTTCCCCTTCATGATCCTCTTCACACTTGCCTTCACCTGGTGGAAAAACCATAGTGGGATCCTCAATCACTGTCAGGATCCCATGAAGTCATTCATGTTTTCGAGCTGTTCCTCACTGAAACACCAATGGCCAAGACCTCTCAACAATCTGTTAGTAGATATGCAGAATGTACTTTTCAGTAATTTGTGATATTTGTCACTGTTGAAAAAAATACTGGCTGTGGATTTTTTAAAAGATAATTTTTCACACCAATTTTCTCCCTGCCCCCATCTGATGAAGAATGGGACCAACTGTTTGCTTGGGTACAATGCCATGGGTGCCAGGTGCCCTCTGGTTACCTCTCCCAAGCAGACATTATTAAAGTACAAGCCTCGACAGTGCCAGTGGTCTATTTGAATATACAGACATTACAGACCAGCATATTCCTGTATAATTACAGCACTGGTTTCTGGACAGCAATTGAGGGTGGAAAGTTTGGCTGATTTTGTCCTCCCTAAAGTAGATACTGAGGCTAATTGTCATGAGCCTTCTGTCATTCTGGCTGAAATCAACAAAGTAAATGCAGATTAGGGATCAAACACAAGAACTAGTCTGCGCTGTTCACCTATTCATTAGATGAACTCAGCAACTAAAAGAGCCATGTGTGGAATTTTTTATATTTCACTCCAATACTTGGTGCATAGACTGCAGCCAATTGTATCCACAGCATTCAAAGGGTTCTGCAAAGAAGTAAAAGAAAAATGAATTGCACATCAACTTCCCAAAGCAGAGGATTCGCAGTGTGAAAAAACACAGTATTGACAAGCATTACAAATCTGAGAACATAGCCTTTGTGCAGAGGAGACAATATGGAAATTGCTAGGGAAGCTTTCCCCTATCCTGATCCATAAATGATGCACAGCAAGGTGATGTGGAGACACTGAACCAGAAAACAAGTAGTGCTAGACCACTGTAATGTGTTTCAGTGATCACCAGCCCAGTTTTGCCTGAGGCCATCCTTTTTTGACTGTTCAGATAAAAACAACATGATCTCTTTGGAATGGCTTGCAATGCCTGTGAGGGACACAACCAATAAAACCCCATATAGAATATATAAAAACTAGAAATGCTAGAAATATTCAGCAGGTCTGGCAGCATGTGTGGAGAGAGAAGCAGAGTTAACGTTTCAGTTCAGCGACCCTTGATGAAGGGTCACTGACCTGAAACGTTAATTCTGCTTCTATATTCCCCTTTTATAACTCTGATCCTCTAAAGAAATCCCTTCTTCTGTGACCTGTGTTGATCTGATGAGGTGCATTATACTTAGATGTGCCATTGTGGGCATTTCTTTCTTTACTTAGTGTAAGGTAATCTCTACTTGGGAAAATGCTGTATTTCTAAACCATTTTCTTGATGCTAGCTGAGCTGGGTATGACCAGAGTTGTATTTGATGGAACATAAGAACAAGAGTAAGTCACTCAGCCCCTCAAGTCTGTTCTGCCATTCAATGAGATTCACTAATCTGTATCCTAACTCCATTTACAAACCTTGTCTCCATATCCTTTAATACCCTTGCCTAGCAAAAATCTATTGATCTCAAATTTCAAATTATTAATTGAACTAGCATCTATTGCTTTTTACAGGACAGAGTTCCACACTACCATCCTTTGTGTGAATGGTCTGGCTCTGATTTTAAGGTTATAAGCCCTTGTTCCAGACTCCACCACTATCAGAAAAAGTTTCTACCTACCCTAGAATTTGAATTCCTTTCAAGAACCTCAATCATATCATACCTTGACCTTCTATCTTCCAGGAAATACAAGGCTAGTTTATGGCTAGCATCAACATTCTCATTATAATCAGAGATTTTTTTTTTCCTTATGCCCAATAGCATTTGCAATTCTGCCAATTTCAATGAATGCAGCATACGGCTTGAAATCCTGATAGAAAAATAATTGCATGCAATTATTTTTCTGTCATTTTCACTCAAGTGCAGCACTGCTGCAAATTAGCAAAGACCTCATGTTTGACTACAAAACAAAAGGTAGTATGATAGAAAAAAAACATATTATTCAATAAATAACTTCTGTCAACACACAATTGGACAATTACTATCGCATGTGTAACAATATGTGTAATGAGGGTAGAGAATGCATATATTATTATCCTGAAAGTAACAGCTCTATCTTTGTAACCATTAAAGACATTAAAAATGATGTTGCTTTCTTGGATACTCTGACTTGTTTAGAGGGGAGGCAAAAATGCTTACCCCAAAGAAATAATCAAATAGCAAGAACGAAGCCTGGTCCTTTTCTCTGATGCCAAATGTACAAATTCAGAGGTGAGAGCCCAGGTTGACTTATGGGTAGTCCATGCCCATGTATCAACTATTTTTTCTTCCTCAGTTTGATTTTTCTCTCACTGCTCATCATATCTTAGTTTTTTAGTTTTAGTTTTAGAGATACAGCACCGAAACAGGCCCTTCCGCCCACCGAGTCTGTGCCAACCATCAACCACCCATTTATACTAATCCTACACTAATTCCATATTCCTACCAAACATCCCCACCTGTCCCTATATTTCCCTACCACGTACCTATACTAGGGGCAATTGCTAATGGCCAATTTACCTATCAACCTGCAAGTTTTTGGCTTGTGGGAGGAAACCGGAGCACCCGGAGGAAACCCACGCAGGCACAGGGAGAACTTGCAAACTCCACACAGGCAGTACCCAGAATTGAACCCGGGTCGCTGGAGCTGTGAGGCTGCGGTGCTAACCACTGCGCCACCGTGCTGCCCTACTGATTGCAATCAATGGCTTGCTAGGCAACCTCAAAACAAAACGAAAATACAGACTTACAGAATCATAGAGATATGCAGCACAGAAGGAGGCCATTCAGACTATCATGGCCATGCCGGCCCAAAAAGAGCTACGCAGCCTAATCCCACTTTCCAGTTCTTGGTCTGTATAGCCCTGTAGGCTATGACACTTCAAGTGCATATCCAATAACTTTTTTAAATGCAATGAGGGTTTCTGCCTCCAACAAGGGGAAGCCTGGAAAGCAGGAGAGTGAAGATAGGCAGTCATAGGGAATAGAGCGACTAAAGAATTAACACCAGCTGGCCTCCTATGACATCGTTCATAAGTAGTCTAGGTCTGCAGCATGGTTTTGATGTTTAACTGTAACCAAGACTGTTCCTTTATTGCCACTGTACTCCCAGTGTCAAAATTTGATGGGGTTTTGTATGAAGTGTGGCATCTGGAGTGTGATGCTTTGAGTACAAGCCATGCATCTCAAAATTCAAAACATTGAGGAAATACTGAGCTATGCTATTCTATATCTTTAGGCTTGAAAATTTCATAAATCTTCCGGTCATAAAAATATTCTTTTAAGGATTGACTGCTCAGTTGATAATCTCATGACCCAGTGCAAAATTCAGCCATAATAACTAGAAAAGGCACAGATTTGGCTCCCAGTTTGCATGTACTGAGTTAACTGGTCTCAGCTGAGGGGAGAGGTGCAGGTTAGTAACAGCCCTATAATGACCAGAGCAACCAAAAGGTTGTAAAGTGTATTGCATGAACATTGGATCAGGACAGGATTGGGCTTGCCTTTATTGTGAACAGGATGACAACACTGTCAGTCCTGACTCGCGTATGAAGAACAGCCACTTGGATAAGGGACTAAATGGTGGATGATATCTGTCAAACAGTTCAACAAGCACAAGATAGCAGTCAGGAGAGCTGAGAAAAACACTGGCATGGTAAAAAAAAACACTGGTATGGGAAAAAAACAATTGTAAAATCTAGTGTGTTCTGATAACATTCTGCCTCATTAAATGAATTAATTTGCATCTACACATCTAAAATATAGTGGCAATAGTAGATGATGTAGAACATCAGTTGTTGGGAAATTACTAGAGTCTATAATTAAGGATAGAGTTACTGAACACCTTGAAATTCTTCAGCTGATCAGAGGGAGCCAGAATGGATTTGCGAAAGGTAGGGTCGGGCCTACCTAATTGCATTTTTTTGAATAGGTGACTGAAGTAGTGGATAGGGGAATGTTGATGGATGTTGTTTGTATGGTTTTTTAGAAGGCATTTGATAAAGTCCTCCATAAGAAACTGTTAGCTCAGAGTTGAAAGCAAATTATTGACCTGGTTAGGAAAGTTGCTGAGCAGGAGGAACAGGAGAGTAGGAATAACGGGCAGGTACTCTAATTGGCAGGATGTGACTGGTGGTGTCCTGCAAGATCGGTGTTCGGGTCTCAACTATTTGCCATATTTATTAATGCCTTAGATGATGTAATAGAAAACCACCTCTCCAAATTTGCCAATAAAACAAAGATAGGCGGCAATGTAAGCGGTGCGGATGGAAGCATCAAATTATGAAGAGATATTGATGGATTAAGTGATTGGGCAAAACTACAGAAAATGAATTTCAATGTAGACAAATGCTAAGTCATTGACTTTGGACCTGGAAAAAAAAAACAGGGTATTTTCTAAATGGTGAAAAGCTATTAACAGTGGAAGTCCAAAGTGACTTTGGAATCCAGGTGCATAGATCATTAAAATGTCATGAACATGTACAGAAAATAACCCAAAAAACTAATGGAATGCTGGCCTTTATATCTAGACTAGAATACAAGAGGGTAGAAGTCATGCTTCAGCTATACAAAGCCCTAATTAGCCCACCTCTGGAGTACTGTGAGCTGTTCTGGGCATCACACCTTGGGAAGGAGATATTGGCCTTGGTGGGAATACAGTTTAGGTTTACTGGAATGATACTGGACTAAGGAAGAGAGTAGCCCTTACAGGATAAGGCTGCGGGATTAATAATGGGACTTTGAACAAATATTTTGCATCTGTCTTCCGAATAAGAGAAAATCAGGGACAAAAGGGAGGGAGGAAAATAAAATAATCAATATTACACACAAATAAACACAATTTCTAAATTTGCAGATGACACAAAATTGGGGGGATAGTCAATACTGCGGAGGACCGCGATAAATTACAGGAGGACATTAATAAACTTGCAGAAGGAGCAAATAACAGATAAATGTGAGTTGGTACATTCTGGTAGGAAGAAGGTCACTTATTACTTGGAAGGTGCAAATCTCGGTGGGGTAGAGGAAAAGGGATCTTGGAGTACAAATACACCAATAATTAAAAATTGCACTGCAGGTTAGCAAGGCCATTAAAAAAGCAAAGCAAGTACTAGGCTTTATTTGTAAAGGGGCAGAATTGAAGAGAAGTTATGCTAAACCTGTATTGAACCTTGCCTTGGTCAGACCACACTTGAGAGTACAGCATACAGTTCTTGTCGCCATATTATAGAAAGGATATAGAGGCACTGGAGAGGTTGCAGAGAAGATGATGCCAGAAATGTGTGGGTATACATATCAGGAAAGAATGAACAGGCTGGGTCTCTTTTCTCTTCAAAAAAGGATGAGGGGTTACCTAATAGAGGTCTTGATAGAATGGATAGAGAGAGAAGGTTTCTACTTTTGGAGAAGAGCATAACTAGAGGGTATAAATATAAGATAGTCACCAAGAAATCCAATAGAGAATTCAGAAGTAACTTCTTTACCTGAAGAGTGGTGAGAATGTGGAACTCGCTATTACAGGGAGTGGTTGAAGTATATAGTATAGATGCATTTAAGGGGAAGCTAGACAAGCATCTGAGGAAGAAGCGAATAGAGGATTACGATTATAGATTTAAATGAGGAAAGATGGGAGAAGGCTCGAGTGGAGCATGGACTGGTAGGCCAAATGACCTGTTTCTGTGTCATATATTTGATGTAATCCTATGTAATACTACAGAATAAGTACTAGGCAAACTAATGGGACTAAAGGCTGACAAGTACTTTATGGCCTGCATACTAGGGTCTTATAAGGAGTGGCTGCAGAGATAGTGGATGCATTGATTGTAATCTTACAAAAAATCCCTAGTTTCTGGAAAGATCCCAGTGGATTGGAAAACCACAAATGCAAATCTCCTATTCAAGAAAGGAGGGAGACAGAAAGCAGGAAACTATAGGCCAGTTAGCCTAACATCTGTCATTGGGAAAATTCTGGAAACTATTATTAAGGACGTAGTAGCAGGACATTTAGAAAGTCATAATATAATCATTGAGGGTCAACATGGTTTCATAAAAGGGAAATAGTGTTTGACAAGTTTAATAGAGTTCTTTGAGGATCTAATGAGCAGAGTGGATAAAGAGGCCTGGAACCCAGGACAGGGCAACATGTCAATTCTCTGCTGCGGACCTGGAGGTCCTCCTGAAGGACGTAAGGGACGGGAGGGAGGTTCTCTTCCCGGAGGGTGGCAGGAGGAGGCCACCTACCCTGCCTAAACAGGTCTGCGTTGTATGATCGCTTCAAGAGTGATGTCCCACATAGCTAACACAGTCAGCAGAAGTGTGGTCTACAAAAACTGGGTCCAGTGTCGGAAGATGTTCAATGATCTGATATGCTCTGGCAAGGTGAATGCTATCCCTAACCAGGCCTCTGGGTATTCACCGAGCAGACCCACCAGCTGAGGAGCCTCATGGCACATGCTGCTCCTGGGAGCAGTGTGTACCCAGGGTACTTATTGACCCCTCATGATGGCTCAGAGCCATAGTGCTGCTGAGAACCTATCAGCACAGATACATGCAGCTACTGATGAAAAGCAGCAGCTGGCATTGGCCATAGAGGACAAGAGTGCCTTAACACACTCTCTTTTGTCCTTACAGGAGAAATGGGCTCATAATGCCCAGGAGAGGGCCCAGACTGGTGGAAAGGAGCCCCTACCTTCACGTGATCACACCCATAGTCAAGGGAGCAATGAAAATAGCCAGGATTCCAGGGCATGTGGAAGCCGGCAATGGTGAGAGGGGCACTCATGATAGAGACAGTGATTAGAGAGGGTAATGCACTCATCAAGGGGGAGCCTTTCACTCCACTCTGTCCGACAGAATCCTCAGCACTGCAGAGACTTCTGCTCTCCAAAGCTAGTTCTCACTATCTCTTATGTCTTCCACTGGTGCAGATGTCGAGCCAAGGGGACCTTCTTCCTCACCGTCACTGGGCCAAGAGCAGCAACAGCAGCAAAGCTCCGAAGAAGCACCATCACACCTTACATGTACACTGTCCACCAGCACAAATGCAGTCACCTTGGTGGGTCCTCGCACGCAGTTAGATAGGGTGGTACTGGGTGATGAGCTCGACGCTAGTGTGCAGGAGGAGCTGCCAGAGACAGCCATGTGCAGTTCCCCTTGGAGGAGGGAGGACAGACACTGCCCTGCTCAGCTGGGCACAGATACAGGGCCTCAGGAGTCACTGGAAAGGAGACTCTACCTAGACCAGCAGCAGCAGATGTGCTCCCACATATCGGAGGTGGCTGAGGCAGTGTGGGGTTATGGGCTGAGAATGGAGGAATCCATCCAGCCCATGTGCACCACCATGGCTCAGGGCTATGAGTGCATGAGCTCCTCCATTGAGAAAGAAGCCAGCCTCATGGAGAGCCATATGCGGCAGCATGTGCAGTGCACACAGGAACTGCACCTTGGCATAAACAGACATTGCACACGATGTAGCATGGACCGGTCAGTGCCACTGTTGGCACAGGGATGTCTGGAGGGGATACCAATTGCGCCCAACAGCATCTCCCTTCCAGCAATCTGGAGCAACAGCCAAGGGCTGTGGATGCCACCCCTCATAGGGCACCATCATCATCTTCAGGCTCCTTGGCTCCTTTGACAGAACGAGCAACTGCACAGCAGGACCCAGTGACTGAGGCTAACCCTGCGATGATGCTGATGTAGCAGCCTCTGGAGATGCCTCCATGAGCACCTCCATGACGAGAATGACCACCATGTTGTCTCAGCCACAGGCCGAGATAAGTGAGCAGGCTGCCTCCACCTCCTCAGAGGCCACAAGAGGAGGACCGTGTAGAAATGGCTGCGCGCAAAGGCCACTCTGTCGGGCAGAGCACTGAGTGGGTTACTGGGGTGCCTTCTTCCTGTAGCTGTTTTCCTTTATGAGCACCATGTAAATGACACAAATGATACTTGAAGCCAGACGTGTGAGCCTCCTTTTATGAATGATAGGACAAGAGAAGAGGTATGAAGTGCTGAAGAACAGCAAGGGTTTATAAACAGTGACGGTGAGACCTCTGGGCAGATATACATCTTTCATTGGTGGTAAGAGTTTACATGGTCCAGGCTGCGTCTTCAATGGAAGTGTTAGCACAGGCACCTCAGAGTAAATCAAGTCCATGCCGTCCATCCTGGGTCAGAGGGGCTCAGTTGAAAGGTTCCTGAATCAGATGATCCCTGTCATTGATGGTATCCTGATGAGATGCTCGTGACCTACACTGAGCCCGGCCTCCTCCCTGTGCAGCCGGGGCACTTCTGTGTTCTGCATCTTCCCCCTCCACTTCCTCTTTTCCCTCCCCCACCTCTTGCTCTTCCTCTTCTCCGATGAGCTGTCTCCTTCCAGCGCCTCACTGTCCTCAAGGTCCATACCTCTCTGGGGAGGGCCATGTTATGGAAAGTGCAGCAGACCACCACAATGAGTGAGACCCTTGCAGGATGCAACCTGACCGGCCCAGGCACTGGAACCACATCTTCAGAAGCCCAATGGCCTGCTCAATGGTGGTATTAGTGAGTAGATGGCTCTGGCTGTATCACCTCTGTGCCTCTGTCTGGTTCTCTCAAAGAGGGGTGAATAGCCATCTCTTCAAGAGATATCCCTTGTCCCCAAGAATCCATCCACAGATTAAGGAGGGTGGAATGAAGAGCTGCGGAGGTCTGGACGGTGGAGGATGAAGGAGTCATGGCAGCTGCCAGAAAAGCGAGTGCACACATGGAAGAAGCTCTTATTGGGGTTGCTGAATCTTGAAGAATGGAAGCCCTTCCTGTTGATTGATCTCAGTGGTGTCTTGATGGCCACACGTGTGCAATCGATGATGCCATGCACCTGGGGAAATGCAGTGATGACAACAAAACCCAATGCCCTCGGTGCTTGTGAGTCCCCGTCATAGGAATATTGGAGCAGGAGTAGGCCATTCGGCCCCTCGAGCCTACTCTGCCATTCAACTAGATCATCTGTCTCGATTATCTGCATGGAATTGAATGCACTGTCCAGGTCTGGTAAAAAGGGCATCAATGACCTGCAAGTTGCAGTGATGAGCAGCCATTTGCGAGATGCCCCCAAGGTCTGCAGCTGATCCTTGGAAGAAGCCAGAAGTGAAGAAGTTCAAGGCCACATTGACGTTGATAGCTACTGGCAGAGCATGGCGAGCAGTGTCAGTTCTTCAGCGACGAGGGCACAGATCTCTGTGACCATCTGCCTGGAGATATGCAGTATCCTGTGGCTCTGGTTTGTAGTCATCTGCAGGTAACTCCTTCTTTGTTGGTAGATCCTATACTGACGGTATGGCCTCCATGTCTTTCCTCCCTCTCTCACTCCTCTGCCCTCCTGATGCACATGGCTCTGCCCTCCCTGCGGAGGATGTTGCTCCTCATCGCCACTGGGCCCAAAGTCTAAGAGTTGTGCCCCCATTGCCAGTTGCTGCCTTCCTTGTGCTCAGCTGGCCCCTCCAATTGTGTTTGGCAGCCTTGCCCCCTCCTCTTATGCCCCAGTAATGCCAGGAGGGTAACAAACCACTGAACTTAGTTTAGTTTAGTTTAGAGATACAGCACTGAAACAGGCCCTTCGGCCCACCGAGTCTGTGCCGACCATCAACCTCCCATTTATACTAATCCTACACTTTTCCCATATTCCTACCACATCCCCACCTGTCTCTATATTTCCCTACCACCTACCTATACTAGGGGCAATTTATAATGGCCAATTTACCTACCAACCTGCAAGTCTTTTGGCTTGTGGGAGGAAACCGGAGCACCCGGAGAAAACCCACACAGACACAGGGAGAACTTGCAAACTCCACACAGGCAGTACCCAGAATTGAACCCGGGTCGCTGGAGCTGTGAGGCTGCGGTGCTAACCACTGCGCCACTGTGCCGCCCAAACTGCCCGAGCACTTACTGCCCATTCACCCCGCCACCTGCGCTGAGCCGATGGCACCTATCTTCCACTGGGCAAGTCCTCCTTCACTCTTTTATGGGGCCCAGTTAATTCCCAGGTGGCCATGACTGAGTCCCCACTGTGTGTCTGCCTCCATTCAGCTGGTTTGTCCCAGAGAACATGCAGTCCCTGCGCTCCCATGAAAATAAGAACATGCTACTTGACACGATCTCAATGAGCGCTTTAGCAACCTTAATTGCCCTTTGTAATGGATTGGGTAGGATCTCGTGGCTACCTTCTCCCCGCCTTGGTGAAACTTGACAGCGCTGGGAACAGTATCGGGAAACTGGCGTGCCGCTGGTGTCTGTATTTTCGTCCCCTGCCCGCCTCCACTCCCACCCCCAGTGGGACCCGAAAATTCAGCCCAAAGACTCTGCAAAGGGATATAGATAGGTTAAGTGAGTGAACAAAAATTTGGCAGATGGAGTATAATGTGGGAAAATGTGAGGTTGTCCACTTCAAAGAACAAAGAACAGTACAGCACAGGAACAGGCCATTCGGCCCTCCAAGCCTACGCCAATCGTGATGCCTGCCTAAACTAACACCTTCTGCACTTCAGTAAGAATAGGAAAGCAAAACATTATTGAAATAGGGAGAGACTACAGAATGCTGTGGTTCAGAGGGATCTGGGTGCCCTCGTACATACATGAAACCCAAAAAGTTAGCATGCAGGTACAGCAAGTATTTAGGAAGGCAAATGGAATGTTGGCCTTTATTGCAAGGGGGATTGGGTATAAAAGTAGGGAAGTCTTACTACACTGCACAGGGCATTGGTGAGACTGCATGTAGAATACTGCATATAGCTTTGGTCTCCTTATTTAAGGAGGGATATACTTACATTGGAAGCAGTTCAGGGAAGGTTCACTAGGTTGATTCCTGGGATGAAGGGGTTGTCTTATGAGGAAAGGTTGAGCAGGTTGGGCCTATACTCATCGGACTTTAGAAGATTGAGAGGTAATCTTTTTGAAACACAAATGGTTTTGAGGGGGCTTGACAGGGTAGATGCTGAAAGGAGGTTTCCCCTCGTGGGGGAATCTAGAACTAGGGGGCATAGTTTCAGAATAAGGAGTCTCCCATTTAAGACAGAGATGAGAAGGAATTGGTTCTCTCAGAGAGTTGTTAATCTTTGGAATTCTCTACCTCAGAGAGCAGTGGAGGCTGGGTCATTGAAGATATTCAAGGCTGAGATAAACAGATTTTTGAACTATAGGGGAGTCAAGGGTTATGGGGTTCAGGCAGGAAAGTGGTGTTGAAGCCAAGATCAGATCAGCCATGATCTTATTGAATGGTGGAGCAGGCTTGAGAGGCCGAATGGCCTACTCCTGCTCCTATTTCTTAGAATCTTAAGGGGTAAATTAGAAGGAGAGATTATACAAATTGGCATTGTCTTCCCTGGAATTTAAATGGTTTTGGGGTGGTTTGATTGAAGGTTCCAAGATATTAAGGGGAACAGATATGTTAGATAAAGAGAAACTATTTCCACTCGTTGGGGAGTCTAAGAATAGGGGGTATAATCCAAAAATTAGAGCCAGACTTTTCCAGAGTTAAAGTGGGAGACATTTCTACACATAAAGGGTGGTAGAAGTTTGAAAGTCTCTTCCACAAACAGCAATTAATGTTCGATCAATTGTTAATTTTAAATCTGATATTGACAGATTTTTGTTATTCCAAGTTATTAAGGAATATGAGGCAAAGGTGGGTATGTAGAGTTAGGTTGCAGATCAGTCATGATCTCATTGAATAGCGGAATAGGTTCAAGGGGTTAAATGGCCGACTCCTGTTCCTATGTTCCTTAAAGCTATTGTTCCTGCTCTGTTTAAAGCTCCCTACTAGAGACTTGGTACTTGGCTTTAAGTCAGAACAAGTCCCTAATGTAAACTATGCAGGTGTAAATTGCTAATACAGCAAATTAATGAATACAAGGAAACCTTCCGACTTTCTAATTATTGCTTATCTTCTAGGCCCTGTGTATTTTTTGTACTGCTTTTATAGTTTACTTATTGCACTAACTCACTAACTTGCAACATGTAATGCTCAAAATATATGTCCTGTGGTCATACCATTTGGAAATTGTTTTTGTTCATGGGTGTACTCTATGTTGGATTTAAATTGGTAGTCGCAATATTTTGTGTTGGACTGTGAACAACGCAACATAGTTATTATTAATGGTGTATGGAGCAAAGTGTACTGCAACAACACCAGATATCACTATAATTGGGGTTTAACAAAGAAAGAAGGTGAACCCATCTGATTCTGATTCAGAGGATGACTCAATAAAATATTCATTGCTGCCATTTGACTGTCATTTGATGTCTTTGCAGCATTTTACAACTACTTTAGAGAACATACATTAAACATCGGAGTGACATAAAGGACAGGAATTTCCCATGGGCTTCAGGACACCGACATTATGGTCAAATGGAGGTCAGAAGCCCACATTGTGTGGGAAACAGTCACCCAGCAGTGATATTCACCAAATTGGCAATTAGTGGCCAAAGGCCAGTTTCCTGTCCAATTAAGGACAGTGGGCTCTCAAAGTTGGTGGATGAATAGGAGGCCCTCCAGCACTAAAGCAGCAGGTGAGAGAGAGAGGGGGCCCTCAAGATGGAGATCCCTTTCTCCAAAATTTGTAAGTTTAAATTAAAAGATGCTGTTAGCAAACAAGCCACCATTCTGTAGGGGGAAACCCCTCCACAGGGTGGCCTGTGGCTGCAGCTGAATCTAGACACGCAGCGAGGGCCTCAGAGACTGCCTGGAGTGCTGGCACTCTGGGCTGCCACCAGCAGGCTGCCTCCAAGCAGCTGGGCTGTTCCATGACTCCCCCAGGGGCCCAGAGGCCAACTGGAAAATTCCACTTGGCCTCTGACAATAGGCCTTAAAAGGCTTTAAAGAGCCTAATTAGCTACCTGCTGCCAGTGGGCAGGTAGCCCTGCCGCCCTCCCATCCCATCTCCAAGAAAATGGCATGGAGGCGGGATGGTGCAGGCAAACTGGCACGTCAGCTGGTGGCTCAAAATTCTGCACCTGCTCACCTCCGTGCTTGATGCTATTCAGGCCTAAAAATCCAGTCTAAAGACTTGGATCTCTCATACAGCAATAGTTGTACCTCATAGTCATAGTACCTGCTATCATAATCACTTCCTCAATTGCACCCACTCTGCAGTAATGGACTTGGTTTACGGCTGATAGGCTCAAATAGAATCATTTCAAGCCCAAAGCTGAGGGCTGCAGAATGACAAACCATTAGAACAAAAAACAAAGAACAGTACAGCACAGGAACAGGCCATTCGGCCCTCCAAGCCTGCGCCGATCTTGATGCCTGCCTAAACTAACACCTTCTGCACTTCCGGGGCCCATTTCCCTCTATTCCCTTCCTATTCATATATTTGTCAAGATGTCTCTTAAACGTCGCTATCGTATCTGCTTCCACCACCTCCCCTGGCAGCAAGTTCCAGGCACTCACCACCCTCTGTGTAAAAAAACTTGCCTCGCACATCCCCTCTAAACTTTGCCCCTCTCACCTTAAACCTATGTCCCCTAGTAACTGACTCTTCCACCCTGGGAAAAAGCTTCTGACTATCCACTCTGTCCATGCCGCTCATAACTTTGTAAACCTCTATCATGTAGCCCCTCCACCTCCGTCGTTCCAGTGAAAACAATCTGAGTTTTTCCAACCTCTCCTCATAGCTAATGCCCTCCAGACCAGGCAACAACCTGGTAAACCTCCTCTGTACCCTCTCCAAAGCCTCCATGTCCTTCTGGTAGTGTGGCGACCAGAATTGCACACAATATTCTAAGTGTGGCCTAACTAAAGTTCTGTACAGCTGCAACATGACTTGCCAATTTTTATACTCTATGCCCCGACCGATGAAGGCAAGCATGCCGAATGCCTTCTTGACTAACTTATCCACCTGTGTTGCCACTTTCAGTGACCTGTGGACCTGTACGCCCAGATCTCTCTGCCTGTCAATACTCCTAAGGGTTCTGCCATTTACTGTATACCTCCCACCTGCATTAGACCTTCCAAAATGCATTACCTCACATTTGCCCGGATTAAACTCCATCTGCCATTTCTCCGCCCAAGTCTCCAACCGATCTATATCCTGCTGTATCCTCTGACAATCCTCATCACTATCCGCAACTCCACCAACCTTTGTGTCGTCCGCAAACTTACTAATCAGACCAGCTACATTTTCCTCCAAATCATTTATCTATACTACAAACAGCAAAGGTCCCAGCACTGATCCCTGCGGAACACCACTAGTCACATCCCTCCATTCAGAAAAGCACCCTTCCACTGCTACCCTCTGTCTTCTATGACCGAGCCAGTTCTGTATCCATCTTGCCAGCTCCCCTCTGATCCCGTGTGACTTCACCTTTTGTACCAGTCTGCCATGAGGGACCTTGTCAAAGGCTTTACTGAAGTCCATATAGATAACATCCACTGCCCTTCCTTCATCAATCATCTTCGTCACTTCCTCAAAAAACTCAATCGAATTAGTAAGACACGACCTCCCCTTCACAAAACCATGTTGTCTTTCACTAATAAGTTCGCTTGTTTCCAAATGGGAGTAAATCCTGTCCCGAATAATCCTCTCTAATAGTTTCCCTACCACTGACGTAAGACTCACCGGCCTATAATTTCCTGGATTTTCAAAACCATTATTCAAATCTCTAAGACAATCAGTGATAATGATAGAATAGAGACAAGCATCACCACCTAAAAACTTTATTGATGAATCTTTAAATGGTTGAAGCCTTCTTTTTGATAAGAAAAAACGGTCAGGGATACACTTGTGCAGATAAGGTTTTTAAAGCTTTAAATCACCTTTATTTTAACATGCAGCCCAGACTTTTCAATCATTCCTTAACATGAAACATCATAGCTTAGATCGGTTATCAACAACAACAACTTATTTTTATATAGCACCTTTAACATAATAAAACATCCCAAGATGCTTCACAGGAGCATTATTAAACAAAATATGACAACAAGCCACCTAAGGAAATATTAGATGAGATGACCAAAAGCTTGGTCGAAGAGGTAGGTTTTAAGAAGCAAAGTGATGTAGAGAAGTAGAGAGGTGTCGGGAGGGTATTCCAGAGCTTAGGGCTGAGGAAGCTGAAGACACAGCTACCAATGGTGGAGCAATGAAAATTGGGGATGCCTGTTGTAGTATTGCTTTAAATGTTACAGTGTTGCCCGCTGCCACCATATAATGTGATTCACACAGACACAATCAGCGAAACTATAAAGGTAAGTTCTTTGATTGAAGATACTAATGTTCACAGCAATACTGGGAAGGTCCTTTACTTGGTTGTTACTGCTTTGGCTGCTTGCAGTGAATGCTCAGAGATCACAGGGGTCTGAGCATCATCTTCTCTCCGGGTGATGGACAGTCCTTTAAGGAACACCCCTTAAAGCAACACTGCAGCATTTAAAGCAATACCACAATAATGCCCAAGAGGCCACAATTAGATGATCACAGATATCTTGGAGGGTTGTGGGGCTGGTGGAAATTACAGCAATAGGGAGGTATGAGGACATGGAGGGATTCAAAGACAAGGATGAGAATTTTAAAATCAAGAGGCTGCTTGACCAATGTAAATCAGTGAGCACAGGTGAAAGGGATAGGTGAAAGGGACTTGGTACGAGTTAAGACATGGGCATCACAGGTTTGCATGATCTCAAGTTTACAGAGGGTAGAATGTAGGAGACCAGCCAGGAGTGCATTGGAATAGTCAAGTCTAGAGGTAATTAAGGCATGAACGATGATTTCTGCAGCAGATGATCTGAGACAGGGCGAAGTCGAGCAATGTTACTAAGGTGGAAATAGATAGATTTAGGAATGGCGTGAATCTGTTCTTGGAAGCTCATCTCAGGGTCAAATATGAACAGACTGGTTTAGTCTCAGACAGTTGCCAGGGAGAGAAATGGAGTCAGTAGCTAGAGAACAGAGTTTGGAGCAAAGGCTTCAGTCTTCCCAATATTTAATTGGAGGAAATTTCAGCACATCCAATACTGGATGTCAGATAAGCAGTCTGATAATTTAACAACTATGGCAAGACTTGGTGTGAGGTAGAGCTGGACGTCATCAGCATACATATTATATCGTATATTATAACATTAAACATACAATTGTTACGCCAATGTGCTTTGTTGTATGGTAATTTTTTTAATCCACTGACTGGAGATCGGAATTTATATTTTTTAAAGATATTTTTTCAAATACATTTTAAGAAGACAAGCTGCCAGCAAAGTCATCCTTTCAGCTCAAGATGATTATCGAGTATGCAACAATGAATCCAACATTGCAAAGGACTGTGAGGAGGGAGACAAAATGGCTGCATTTCCCAGCAAGAATCAAGACCCAGGAAGTTTAAAGGAACTACTTGTTCATTCAGCAAGCAGAGAAATACTGCTAACTGCTAAGTTTGAATGACTGAGTGAATATCATGTGACAAGCCTCTCCCCACCTGTGGTTTTTAAGCTGGTATTTTTCTCTGCAGCATAGGAGAAGCAACTGGACTCTGACATGAGCAGCCCCTAAGCTTTCAAATCCTACTTGTTGACTGAGCACCTTTGCATACTCCGGCTACAATCAGAACCCCCGTTGGAGGAAATCATCCGCATCGCTATCTCCAAGAGACTCACCGACCCAGTCATCTACCTCTTCAAAATAAAAGCCACAGGACCACTGAATTCAGCTAGAAGCCAGCCGAATCACCAAACTCCACATTCTAACACCTTTTTTATGGACTCTAACTCAACCAATCTACCATTCCCCACACTATAACCTATTTGTTGTATATAAACCTCCAGTGTGTGTGTGTGTGTGAGTGAAAGTTAGCGCATTGTTTATGATTTTGTTAGTTCAGCTTAGGCATAATGTTAATTTCTTTCTTTGTTAAACTCAAGAAAACCTGTCCAATTGGTTCTTTTTATGATCATAGCAAGTAATCAAACACCTATGGAATTGGCCAGTACATCCACTTTAAGAAAGAATTAAACCTGTGGTGGTCTAACAAGGAGAGGGAAAAGAGGGAAGCCCTTCGACCCCTCCTCACTTGACCATAATACAATTGTTATCGTCATATAGCCCCAGGAGCAGGAATCGGGTTGGTGAGGAGAGGTGAATGCCAGATCTGATGTCAGGTGAACGTGTGTTAAGGTTTAATCTGCTAGAGGCCATCTATCCGCCCAATACAGGTGGGAAGTGGTAGCTGGCCAGTGAGCGGGAGTGAAATTTCAGGTGGCAGGAGGCCACCAGAGGAATAATTGCCTTCTCCTCCTCCCCCCACTATGAGAGTTAAAAAAATACCTTTCTTAAATGGTCTCTCAGATCCTGGATCCTCCGACCCCTCTCTTTGCCTGGTGTGAAAGACACAACTGCTTTTTAGCTCAGGGCACAGTTACAATTGTAATTGGGGCCAATTATATCATTTGATGCTAACCTGAATATTTAATGAAGGACTCTGCTGACTTCAGGTAGGTGATCTTGTCACCTGTTCAGAAGAACAGGCTGAAATTGAAGACTCTGATATGCAATGCACACTGATAAATCCCCTTCTGCTTCAACTAGTAACATAACGTTAATGAAATTGGGATCATTCAAGAGTTAGTGGTTTGTCTGCTCTAATTCATGTGGGAAATGAAGATCAGACAAGAACTAAATAATAATTATATGGCTATCTGAAGGAACTCCAACTATTTCAGAAGATTCACTTTATAGAACTATGGAAAACAAGTATTGTCCTGTACAGGAGCAGTCTACCCAAAACTGTGATTAGCTAAAAAAAAGTTTTTAAAAAAATTATTTTATCAATAGCAGTATGCAAACACAATTTTTTTAAATTACGATTTCCTCAAATATATGTCAGACTCCCATTTCCCTATTAATGCTTTTATAGCAACAGATATGGTAGAGGTGCTATTGTCACTTGTACAAGAAGTATGCTGATGAAAAATTACAGGCTAAAACTGAAGAGTTATAAAAATTGACTTTGGGCTGAATTTTACGCCACCCCGACGAACGCGGTGGTGGCGGGGAGTGGCGTAAAATGGAGCGGGAGGCTCAGGGAGCCCTTCCCGAACTGCTCCCGCCTCCGCCGTCACTTTACGTAAGTGGCCACTTAAAGGCCTTTGCCCGCCTCCACGCCGATTTGTGGCTGGTCTTGCGGCTGAGTACCAAAGAGGCCGCCTGGCAAAACCAGGCAGCTTCTGAGCGTCACGGGGTGGCCCTCATGATCAGGCACCCTGTGCCCAATGGAGGACTGCCCCCGCTACCCCAACCACCCCCATGACCCAAAATGCTCCCCTTCTCCCCACTCGACCACCCTTGCCTCGCCGGGGCTCAACCGATTACCCCTGGCGAGGCAACCAAAACTTATCTGTCTTCCCGGCTCCCAGACATATTTTCTTCATGCTGGGCTGCAGTCCCAGCAGTGGCCACCACTCCCGCTGATTGGCTGGCAGCTCTATTAGGCAGGACTTCCTCCCTCAAGCATGTGAAAATCCTGCCTCACACCAATTGAAGCCCAGGGACCTGCAAAATACGGGTCAGATCCCCAGGCGAGGTGGACGCGGGTTCACCACCGACTTTTCATTCGATGGTTGGCTCCTGTCCGCCTACCGTAAAATTCCGGCCTTTATCTTTTTAAAAAATGGACCTTTCATTTAAAAAGTGAACAATGTGCTCCATAATGGCCGCTGAAGGTAAACGACTTGGCCTTTATATATTTGGACTATCTGACAGGGACAAAGGAATACCTTCAAAGCTAACAGTTGTCAATTACACCCATCCTACACACATCCTGAAATATTCCCAAATTGAATGGGTTCTTCTGAAACATAGAAGGTGTGAAGTAGCCACATCCTAGGCCATTGTCAGTCACTACAGGGAAGAAAATACCTGTCTCCCAGCAGAGGTGATATGTAACACATTTTTACCTTAAAAGGCAGCCCTAGAGAGAGAGACGTGGTCTCTTCAGACTACTAGAAAAGATCGGATGTCCACCAAAGCTACTAAGTATCATCACCTCATTCCATGACAATATGAAAGGCACAATTCAACATGGTGGCTCCTCATCAGAGCCCTTTCCTATCCTGAGTGGTGTGAAACAGGGCTGTGTTCTCGCACCCACACTTTTTGGGATTTTCTTCTCCCTGCTGCTTTCACATGCGTTCAAATCCTCTGAAGAAGGAATTTTCCTCCACACAAGATCAGGGGGCAGGTTGTTCAACCTTGCCCGTCTAAGAGCGAAGTCCAAAGTACGGAAAGTCCTCATCAGAGAACTCCTCTTTGCTGACGATGCTGCTTTAACATCTCACACTGAAGAATGCCTGCAGAGTCTCATCGACAGGTTTGCGTCTGCCTGCAATGAATTTGGCCTAACCATCAGCCTCAAGAAAACGAACATCATGGGGCAGGATGTCAGAAATGCTCCATCCATCAATATTGGCGACCACGCTCTGGAAGTGGTTCAAGAGTTCACCTACCTAGGCTCAACTATCACCAGTAACCTGTCTCTAGATGCAGAAATCAACAAGCGCATGGGTAAGGCTTCCACTGCTATGTTCAGACTGGCCAAGAGAGTGTGGGAAAATGGCGCACTGACACGGAACACAAAAGTCCGAGTGTATCAGGCCTGTGTCCTCAGTACCTTGCTCTACGGCAGCGAGGCCTGGACAACGTATGCCAGCCAAGAGCGACGTCTCAATTCATTCCATCTTCGCTGCCTTCGGAGAATACTTGGCATCAGGTGGCAGGACTATATCTCCAACACAGAAGTCCTTGAAGCGGCCAACATCCCCAGCTTATACACACTACTGAGTCAGCGGCGCTTGAGATGGCTTGGCCATGTGAGCCGCATGGAAGATGGCAGGATCCCCAAAGACACATTGTACAGCGAGCTCGCCACTGGTATCAGACCCACCGGCCGTCCATGTCTCCGTTATAAAGACGTCTGCAAACGCGACATGAAATCGTGTGACATTGATCACAAGTCGTGGGAGTCAGTTGCCAGCATTCGCCAGAGCTGGCGGGCAGCCATAAAGACAGGGCTAAATTGTGGCGAGTCGAAGAGACTTAGTAGTTGGCAGGAAAAAAGACAGAGGCGCAAGGGGAGAGCCAACTGTGCAACAGCCCCAACAAACAAATTTCTCTGCAGCACCTGTGGAAGAGCCTGTCACTCCAGAATTGGCCTTTATAGCCACTCCAGGCGCTGCTTCACAAACCACTGACCACCTCCAGGCGCGTATCCATTGTCTCTCGAGATAAGGAGGCCCAAAAGAAGAGAGAGAGAAAGAGACACCCAGAAAGAAGCATCCAAGAAACTTGTCCAGCTAAGGGGCTGGGGGAATTCCAGCAAGCCAGAAGGGACCCTGCTGTAGAATTCTACATCTACACTTATACAGCAGTGAACTACAAATGATTCACTGTCTTCAACTGAACTTTCAACCAAGACAGAAACCTACAAATACCTCAGGCCTGCAACCAACAAGAACTTGACTTCCGAAAGAATTCAACAGGTTTACCATGAGCCCCTAAACCTACCCCAAATTATAGCCACTTACCCCTTTTCCTCTCTATCTGTCTGTTCGTGTGTGTGTGTGCGCGCGCGAGCGAATGCATGAGTGGATGCGGTTGCAACAATTTCAGGTTAAGGCGTATTGGTCAACAAATAATTGATTTTCTATTTTAAACCGACAAGAAAACTTGTTGCTGTCTATTTGACAAATGGAACACAAATGGGTTAAACCCTAATACAAAATGCTTGCTGCGGTCATGTGGGAGTTAAAGAATGGGAACCTTCACCACACGGATGTAACATTATTATTTCTTTTAACTTAGAGGCTGGCCATTTAAGGGAGTGCTAATCAAACAGTAAATTATTTTAAGTACATATATGAACATCGAAAACAAAATAAATCTAAGTACTAAAGTAGCCAATCATATACATATTGTGATTGCTTGGATTGTATAAATAAAGCCTGGGACCAAATAATTCAGTTAAGTACCTTTAACCTTTATTGGAATTTATTATGGATCGTAATTTCAAAATTAAAAAGGACAACATCGAAGTCTTCTGATGGACTGTACCATCATCAGACTTATGATGAACTTTGCAATCCTGACTGGCAGCCCACTTCCCCAGTGATATCATAATGACAGTCTGTAACCACATTCCTAATGGCAAATACGGCATGCATTGCATTACCAAACTCCAGACCCACTTTGCAAAAGCAGAAAACAGGCCACAAACTCTTGGTCCAGATTGCAGTTCTTCATGGCTGAAACATTCAGCAACAGTGAACGGCACAAGAACTTTTAAGTGTTGGCTATCTAGACTGGATTTAGATTCATTTCATTAGCAGTTCTAAAATGACAGAAAGGCATTCTTGATTTTAGTTTAAAAAATGTCAGTGTGCTTTTTCATTCTGGTTGCATATATACTTAATAATCTAATCATAATGTCGATCATGAATAACCTAGTCCAGTCATATTTACATTATATGCTTTAGTTAAAAAAATGTCTTTGTTCAACAATTTTTGCTATTTGTTCAAAGCTACAATATCAATTAAAACAGGTGCAATATGATAGGTTCAATGTTCACTGGTAGTGCTGCAGTGAAGGGGATATTTATCTATAATCACACTCTTTGTTGTATTAGGGAGTTTTCAAAAATTTTTGGTGTTCCTCAGTCAGGAACAATCTGCTCTGGACCTAATTGCAATACTGTCAATGAGACTGCAATAAGTTCATGCGACAGCAAATGCTGGATCTGCAAAAGTGAGAACATTTGCAATGTGGTGTTCACAGTTCTATCCCAGGGTTCATTAAACCTACGTTTAAAAATAACACGGAGATAGCACCATATGTAACTACTATGTGCTTCCGACTGTGCCATTGATCATGTCTTTTTAAGCATGTGATGTGACGATAAAAACACTCCAACTTCAAAGAGGTGAGACTATAAGTCAAGATAAGCCTAAATTGTTACAAATTAAATTCATTGGCCAATAAGCTAAGTAGATATTTGCTGAACTGAAATTATGTTTTGGGTCATCATTTTGCCAGTGTACTCCACATAAAATTATGGATTCCAGAGGTTTGTCATTCTCTAAAATCTAAATAACGGAGTTCCATATGGTACTTGCAGCTGTTGGTCTTCTTAGTCACTGCTACTTTTTCAAGTTGCCAATTGGCACCAGATATAAGAGAATGTGTGTGTTCCCGAGTCATAGCTACCAGCAATTTGATTGAATCTGTGTGAACCCACTTCACTCAGGATGCATATCAACCATGAGAGAGATCAGGCTTTCATCCCATTGGCCTGATTCAACCTGGAGCCAAATGTCAGGAAACAAAGATCAGGGCAATTGTATGCAATGACAAATATTTTTCGGGAAGTAATTGTGACACTTCCAGGAAGTATCAAAAGGGTGGGGAATTTCTTTGCTCTTTTCCCTGCTTTAACTGTGTATAAATGCTGCAAATTTTTGTTAGGGCAGGAAAATCAGGTGGAAGTCATTTCCTCCCACTTTGTGCAATTCAAACACTTCCCCACCCCCACCCCACCAAGATTCTCTGCTTTTTCAGCCTTCCTGTGATCTACCCAAATTCCCACTGAATTTATTTGCATATATCAGAGTAGAAAACCGTGTTTAGTATCTGCAGCTTTCCTGGATTTACACTGCTAATGTACATCGGGTAACTGAGGCAGAGATATATATGAGGTGCTCCAGCTACCAGGATTACCTAATCAAGGCTGAAGTGAGCATTTTTTGAGTCTGAAGAGTTTAAACATTGATTTCCTCTGCTGAGAAAATAACTTAAAAGAATATTTTTTCAGATTTCTGAGTAGAAATACCTGGATTTGTTTCTGACAGGGTCGACCCACCAGTATGTTTTTGGAACCCCCTCCACGTACAATCAGCACTTCTCAGGAGTAGGTATTGAATTCGCTATGGGAATACTGTTGTATGGCATCATTATGGCAAAGGCAAAGGAGCAGCACAGGATGGGGCTAAGGAGAGTTAGGTACCATTAATGGAGAATTCAGTCTACCAGGTATTACCACCCATCTCCCCAATGTCCCCCCCCTCCTTTAGAAGATACAGGCAGAACAGGTCTTATGTAGTCCCTTAACAGGAGTTGTGCTTAAGTAGAATGCGATTCTGCAAACAGGCAATTGGACATCTCTGTAACTTGGTGCGGGAAGACCTCAAGCCAAACTCATCTGTCCCCACTGTGTTTTCATTGACTACGAAGGTGACCATCAGGTTCAATGGCTATGGTACACAGACGATCTATGTAATATCAACCAGGCTGCAGTAAGGGAATACATTCATCAGATCTCTGAGACCCATTACAGAAAATCAGGTCAATTTATCACTTGTGCCATTACAACAAGGCAGCAGCAAGATAGCAGCATACAGATTTATCGAGTTGCAATCGATGGCATCCACTGAACACTCACTCAACAAGGTCAACAGGATGCATTCCACTTCCCCAGTATTCAGATTGTGTGTACAATTGAGTGTAAACCCAGGAAATGCCCAACTGTTAACCCACTCCATCATATGCAAATAAGGTTGGTAGGTACTCAACAAACAGGTAACCAGTAGGCTCAAAAAACAATAGGGAAATTGGAGGACCTACCTTAATTGTGCAAAACAGGCAGAAACAACTTCCAAATGATTTCTCTGCCTAAAATTAATTTCAGTGTCATTAATACTGTGCTAAGAACAACAAGGAAATTCCACACTCCACCCACTACCCCACACCACCCCCCCCACCCCCCACCTACCACACCCCTCCCACTCCCACCCCCACCTCCAGACTCTTCTCTTAAAGTCAGGATGTCAACACTGGGGAAGCACATACCTTAACCGCAGCCTCAAAATAGCTTCCTTACTGCTCCAGTGTGAGTTTTTCTAGGTTCCACATCATACATGCTATGGCCTCTTGAGTGACACTGACAACATGTGCCAAATTATCTGCAGTATTGTAAGTCTTAACTCATTAGGAACTGGATTCAGAATGCTCATATTCATTTAACATAGGACCAATACAACCAGCAGAAACCATAAACCCATCACACACAAAAACAAGAAATGCTGGATTCACTCAGCAGGTCTGGCAGCATATGTGGAAAGAGAAGCAGAGTTAACGTTTCGGGTCAGTGACCCTTCTTCGGAACATAAACCCATCAATTGGAGTTGGATTTGAACAAAAGTTAAAGAACGGGTTGTTGCATATTCAAATTTATTCAATTCATTCACACAGGGCTGCTGAGGAAATTAGTTATCTTAACTTTAAAGGACTGATGAATACATTCCAAAGTCAGCACATGCTAATGGCTTTCACTATCAGAGAGCTAGTCATGAAGGTTTTATGTAAATCATATTTAACAAACAGCTAAATATGTATGACATACAGTAATTATATTTTTAATTTCCGTAACACTGGTCAACCAGTGTATTTTCTTTTACAATGGACCAATCATTTTTACTGGCTTTGGGTACTGTCCTCCCATTCGACACTTCTGCTGCCTTCACTTCAAGCCCTGCATAATGCTGGCAACCCAAAAAAGGGGTTTCTTTGAGTGTGCTCAGCAGTAAGGTCATTAGAAACAGTTTTGCTCAGTAATGATGCAGCCTCCGCTGCAGCTGCTGTCAGATTCTCATTATATGACTCCACACCACAAAGACAGCAGTGTTGTGGATCAATTCAGACATGATGATTGTTATTCTGCATAACATTGCAGAAAAAATTCTTTATCAGAGCATGGAACAAGCACAATCTCTGCCTCTCTGTGTTATCATAAGGGAATAGTTCCATACAAAATAAATTAGCATTTTACTACTGGAGTCTTGAAATCATTAGCAACAATGGACCTTCAGGATGATTAACTCATTAACTAACATTCACTGTCAATGTTTTGCATGTGGTACCACATGGAATTTAGGTGAGGATTTCATTTTAAACAGATCTGCTGCAATCACTATGAACTTTTAAGTTTGTGGTCTATAATTCAGAAGATAGTCCTGAGATCAGGTTATTTTGATTTTTTGCAGTCTGCTGCTACATTAGCAGCCAGCAAGTGCTTTTTTCCAAAACACTAATAAGCTAGCAAAAATGACTGTACCTCATTCAGGAAAATAAATGATTTAATTAACAGGGATGGCTAGAATACAGAACTGTAGGAATAGACCAGTGGTTCTGGTTGTGCAACCAATACAGTTCAACATCTATACCGATATATTTCTACTTTAATGTAAAATTTTAACCACACAACAAAAAAGCATAAAAATAAAGTAACATTAAACTTCCAGATTTTTGTACTTCCTGATTGGCCTTTATTTAAGTGGTGTCCTGAAATAGTAGTAATTCTACTGGCATCAATGTTTATTTGGCATTACATGAGTGTAGGATGTGACATGAGGAAACTATATTGCAGACGTTGTGTCATCAAACTGGGTATGGTAAAAGCTGTGTTTGGATAACAATTCAGTCAGGTCATTGGGGAATGTAACATCTTGCTGCGTTCATATTGCTTTCATAAGACTCGAACGTAATTCATTAGACTTATGTCACAGTATTCCTTTCTATCACAATGGTTCAAGTCCCTCCGCTGCTTGACACAGTGGGCGGCACAGTGGCGCAGTGGTTAGCACCGGAGCCTCACAGCTCCAGCGACCCGGGTTCAATTCTGGGTACTGCCTGTGCGGAGTTTGCAAGTTCTCCCTGTGTCTGCATGGGTTTCCTCCGGGTGCTCTGGTTTCCTCCCACATGCCAAAGACTTGCAGGTTGATAGGTAAATTGGCCATTATAAATTGCCCCTAGTATAGGTAGGTGGTAGGGAAATATAGGGACAGGTGGGGATGTGGTAAGAATATGGAATTAGTGTAGGATTAGTATAAATGGGTGGTTGATGTCGGCACAGACTCGGTGGGCCGAAGGGCCTGTTTCAGTGCTGTATCTCTAAATAAATAAATAAATTGACTCTGGTGTCAAACATTAGGATCCACCATCTGTGTTTCAGCTGACTTTCATTCATTTTGGGTGCAGTAAGTTTGACTCACTAAACATGCCCAAATTCTCAGGTTTTAATGCTTTTTTAAGACATGCTATGTTCTTGTTAAAATTGTAATACTGTAAATGGCCCACTTTCAGAGAGACAACTATAATGCATAATACTGCTGTGTTCAGTCTGGCAGATGACACGTTAGAAAGAAGTGTGTTACAAAGTAACAACACCTTTAGAGTTGCCAATGATGTGATAAACTATGAGAGTTATTAATTCATCTAACCCTGTTATTCTGCTAGCAGAGTTGAGGGGTGATCTGTTAGGCAGCAGATGCTGCTGGCTATCACATGCCTCAGTGATAATGCCCCAGATGACTCTACTGTTATTGTACCAAGTGACTAATGTTGCAATGACATGGACTTTTATCTCACTCTGTTTCAGAAAGTACAATTTTCATCTTCACTGCCTGCACCGTAATCCAGCAGGGCAGATTGCCTGCTTTTTATAAAACCCGCCTGATGTTAATTCTGTTGATTCCTGTAAAGGGAACACTCTCCATTTCACCGGATTATTTCCCAGGGAATAAAGCTGAAAATCTACCCCTAAATCCGTTATATACCCTATAACAATGATATAAAAGCAATTGAAAAGATGCAGTACAGTTTCACAAGTAATGGTTTATACTAACAAAGAGAGAGACTTGAGAAATTAGGGTTTTTTTCACTAGACCGGTGGCGTAGTGATATTGTCACTAGACTAGTAACCCAGAGACCCAGGGTATTGCTCTGGGGACATGGGTTCAAATCCCACCACAGCAGAAGGTGGAATTTGAATTCAATTAATAAATCTGAAATTAAAAAGCTAGTCTAATGATGGCCATGAAACCATTGTCGATTGTTGTAAAAACCCATCTGGTTCACTAATGTCCTTTAGGGAAGGAAATCTGCTGTCCTTACCTGGTCTGGCCTACATGTGACTCCAGACCCACACCAATGTGGCTGACTCTTACATGCCCTCTGAAATGGCCTAGCAAGCCACTCAGTTAGGGCAATTAGGAATGGGCAATAAATGCTGGCCTGGCCAGCGACACCCACATCCCATGAATGAATAAAAAATGTGACATGGTGACCTAACAGAGATGTTCAAGGTTACGAAGGACGATGATAAGGTAAAAGGAACTGATTGTTTCTATTGGTTGGTAAGATGGTACAAGAGGACAAAAGAAACAAGGTAGTCATAAATATAACTAAAGCAGATGGGGTATAGAAAATCCTTACACATCATTAGTAATCTTATAGTAAAAGGTCCTCTGGGAAAGAGTGATCATAATATGAAAACTTAATATGAAATTCTGAGAGCAATGTGTTTAAGTCTTAAACCAGGGTGTTAAATTTTGGAGGTATTAGGGGTGAGTTGACTGAGGTAGATTGGGAACTTAGTTCAAAGGTTATGATGGTTGATATGTAGTGCCAAACATTAAAAAAATCATAATTCTCAATGAATAGATTCTGTTGAGGAATAAAATTCCACTGGAAAAGTGGCACAATCATGGCTAACAATTGAAGTTAAGGATAGACGTTTACAATTCTGCCAAAAAGAATAGTAAGCCTGAGGATTGGGAGGATTTTAAAAATCAGCAAAGACTGAACAAGAAATTGATGAAGATGGAGAAAATAGAATGAGAATAAAGCAACAATAAATATAAAACAGATTGTAAGAGCTTTTACAAGTATGTAAAAAGTAAGAGACTAATGGAAGTAAACATGGGTCCCTTAGGGGCAGAAACAGGAGAAATTATAATGGGGAATAAGGAAATGGCAGAGATGTTGAACAAATATTTTGTGTGTCTTCACAGAAGAAAACAAAATAATATACTGGAAATTGTGGGGAACCAAGGGTCTAGTGAGTGTGAAGAACTTAAAGTAATTACTATCAATAAAGAAAAAGTACTGGAGAAATTAATGGGAATAAAAGCTGACAAATCCCCTGGACCTGATGGCCCACACCCCAGAGTTTTAAAAGAGGTGGCTGCAGAGATAGTGAATGCATTGAGTTTGGTCATCCAGAATTCCCTAGATTCAAGAACTATCCCTGTGGATTGGAAGATAGCAAATGTAACCCTGCTGTTCAAGAAAGGAGGGAGAGAGAAAATGGGGAACTGTAGGCTAGTTATCCTTACATTGGTAGTAGAGAAAATGTCATAATCTTTATAAGGACATGGTAACAAAGCACTTGGAAAATCATAATATCTTTAAGCAGAGTCAACACGATTTTATGAAAGGGAAATTATATTTAGCAAATCTATTAAGAATTTTTTTAGGGTGGAACTAACAGGGTCGATGGGGGAACTTGTGCATATGGTATATTTGGATTTTCAGAAGGCATTCAAAAAGGTGTTCAGCAATTAGAGCTCATGGGATTGAGAGTAATATATTAGCATGGATTGAGGATTGGTTACCAGACAGAAAGCTGAGAGCAGGAATAAATGTGTCATTGTTAGGATAATAGGGTGTCATTAGTGGAGTGCCACAAAAATTAGGGCTTGGACCTATATCAATGTCTTACATGAGGAGACTGTGTGTAATATATTTAAGTTTGCTGAAGATACAAAGCTCAGTGGGAAAGTAAGCTGTGAGGAGAATGTAAAGAGGCTGCAAAGGGATATAGACTGGTTCAGTCAGTGGGCAAGAAAGTGGTAGAGGTAGGATAACGTGGGGAAATGTGAAATTATCCACTTTGGTAGAAAGAATGGGAAAGCAGAATATTTTTTAAAAGGTGACAGTCTTGTAAATAAATGTTGGGATCCAGAGGGATTTAGGTGCCCTTGCCAACAAATCACAGGAAATTACCATGCAGCAAGCAGTTAGAAAGACAAATGGTATATTGGCCTTTATTATGTAAAAAAGTTAGGAATTCTTGGTTCAATTATATAGGGCTTTGGTGAGACCACAACTGGCAGACAGTGTACAGTTTAGGTCTCCTACACTTGCTTTAGAGAGTATACAACAATGGTTCACTAGATTGATTCCTGGGATAAGAGGGCTGCGCTATGAGGAGAGATTGAATAGAATGGGCTTGTACTGTCTGAAGTTCAGAAGAACGAGAGGTGATCTTATTGAAATGTATAAAATTCTTAGAGGCTTGACGAGGTAGATATTGAGAGGCTGTTCCCTTACCTGGAGGGTTTAGAACTACGGGTCAGTCTCAGGACAAAAGGTCTGTCATTTAGGATGGAGATGAGGGATATTTCTTCACTCAGAAGGTTGTGAACCTTTGGAATTCTCTATCCAAAGGACTGCAGATGCTTAGGTGATGAGTATATTCAAGATTGAGATTGATAGATTTTTGGGCACAAAGGTAGTTCAGGGATATGGGGATAGGGCAGGAAAGGAGATGATAGAATCATAGACTGGTTCCTCAGAGAAGGAGGCCATTCTGCCAACCGTGCCTCTGCCGGCTGTCTGCAAGAGCTAAGCTCTTGCCTTTTTCCCTGTAGCCCGGAAAATATTTCCTGTTCAGATAATTATCCAATTCCCTTTTGAAAGCCATGATTGAATCTGCCTCCACCACACTGTCAGGCAGTGTATTACAGATCCTAACCACTCGCTGCATAAAAAGAGTTTCTCCTCATGTCACTTCTGGTTCTTTTGACAATCACCTTAAATCGGTGTCCTCTGGTTCTTGATCCTTCTGCCAATGGGAGCAGTTTCTCTCTATCTACTCTGTCTAGACCCCTCATGTTTTGAACAACTCAATCAAATCTCCTCTCAAGCTTCTCTTTTCCAAAGAGAACAGCCCCAACTTCGTCAATCTATCCACGTAACTGAATTCTCTCATCGCTGGAACCATTCTTGTCAATATTTTCTGCGCCCTCTCCAATGCCTTCACATCCTTCCGAAAGTGTGGTGCCCAGAATTGGACACAATACTTCAGCTGAGGCCAATCCAATGTTTTATAAAGGTTCATTAGAGATGGGCAATAAATGCTGGTCAAGGCAGAGACTCCCACATCCCATGAATAAATTTTAAAAAAACCCCATAGCTTCCTTGTTCTTGTACTCTATGTCCCTATTTATAAAGCCCAGGATCCTAAATGCTTTATTAACTACTTTCTCAAGCTGCCCTGCCACCTTCAATGAATTGTGCACCTATAACCGCAGGTCCCTCTGCTCCTGCAGCCCCTTTAGAATTGTACCCTTTATTTTACATTGCTTTTCCTCTTTCTTCCTACCAAAATGTATCACTTCACACTTGTCTGCATTCAATTTCATCTGCCACATATCCGCCCATTCTTCCAGCCTGTCTATGTCTTCAGAAGTTTATCACCGTCCTCCTCACAGATCACAATACTTCCAAGATTTGTGTCATCTGCAGATTTTGAAATTGTGCCCTGCACACCCAAGTCAAGGTCATTAATATAAATCAAGAAAAACAGTGGTCCTAATACCGGCCCGTAGGGAACCTCAATATATACCTTCCTCCAGGCTGAAAAACAACTATTCACCACAACTCTGTTTTCTGTCACTCAGCTAACTTCGTATCCATGCTGCCACTGTTGCTTTTTATTCCATGGGCTTCAACTTTGCTGACAATCCTATTATGTGGCACTTTGTCAAAGGCCTTTTGAAAGTCCCATGTATACCACATCAACCGCATTACCCTTACCAACCCTCCCTCTTACTTCATCAAAAAAACTCAATCAAATTGGTTAAACATGACTTTCCCTGATAAAAGCTGTACACGCTTTCCTTAATTAATCCACAATTGCCCAAGTGACTGTTAATTTTGTCCTGGATTATTATTTCTAAAAGTTTTCCTGCCACCGAAGTTAAACTGACTAGCCTGTAGTTGCTGGGTTTATCCTTGCACCCTTCTTTGAACAAGGGTGTAAAATTTGCAATTCTCCAGTTCCTTGGCACCAACCCTGTATCCAAGGAGGATTGGAAGATTATGGCCAGTGGATCTGCAATTTCCACCGTTACTCCCTTCAGTATCTTGGATGCATCTCATCCTGTCCTGGTGACCTGCAACTTTAAGTGCAGCCAACCTTTCTCATACCTCATCTTTAGTGATTTTTAGCCCATCCAGTGTCTCAACTACCTACTCTTTCACTACCAAAGCATTTGGCAGCATCTTCTTCCTTGGTAAAAACAGATGAAAAGTCGTCATTTGGTATCTCAGCCATGCCCTTTACCTCCAGGTGTAAATCCCCTTTTTGGCCCCACTCCTCCTTTTACCACTTTTTTACTATTTATATGCCTATAGAAGACTTTTGGATTCCCTTTTATGTTGGCTGCCAGACACTTCTCATACTCTTTATTTGCTTCCCTTATTTCTTTGTTCATTTCTCATCTGAACATTCTATATTCAGCCTGTTCTCTCTTGTATTCTCAACCTGGCATCATTCATACATACCTTTTTTCTGCTTCATTTTATTCTCTATCTCTCTCATTATCCAGGGAGCTCTGGCTTTGTCTGTCCTACCTTTCCCCATCATGGGAATGCACCTCGACTGTGCCCGGACTAGCTCTTCCTTAAAGGCAGGCTATTGTTCAATTACACTTTTGCCTGCCAACTATTAATTCCAATTTACCTGGGCCAGATTTGTTAGCACATTGGCCCTCCCTCAATTAATTATTTTTACTCTGGACCGCTCTTTGTCCTTTTCCATAGTTAACCTAATCCTTATGATACTATGATCACTGTCCCCTGAATGCTCCCCTACTGACACTTGATCCACTCGTCCCACCTCATTCCCCAGAACCAGATCCAGAAATGCTTCCTTCCTTGTTGGACTGGAAATGTAGTGATGTAGAAAATTCTCCTGAACACACTTTAGAAACTCTCTCCCTCTCTGCCCTTTGCACTATTACTATCCCAGTCTATACTAGGATAATTAAAGTCCCTCATTATAACTACGCTATAGTTTTTGCAGCTCTCTGTAATTTCCTTGCAAATTTGTTCCTCTATATCTTTCCCACCCCATAATGTAATGGTACCTCTATTGTTTCTTAGTTCTAACTAAATAGATTCTGTCCTTGACATCCTCCTTTTCCAGAACTTAATATTGTCCTTAATCAATACTGCCACCCCTCTTCCCTTCCTTCCTTTCCTATATTTCTGAACACCTTCTATCCAGGAATATTTAGTATCTACTCTTGCCCTTTTTTGAGCCAGGTCTCTGTTATTGCCACAACATCATACTCCCACGTAGCTACCTGTGCCTGCAGCTCACAAACCTTATTTACCACACTCCATATATGTACTGTAAACCTACTTCAGACCTTAGTGCATTCCCTCTTATTCTGACCGCACCTAATACCTTACTATTTCTTACTCTAGTGCTAATTGTCTCTCCCAATTCTTTGCGCACCATGTTTTTCCTCTCCAATGTTACCTCCTGGTTCCCATCACCTTGCCAACTTAGTTTAAACTCTTCCCAATAGCTCTAGGAAACCACCCCAGCAGGACATTGGTCCCAGCTCTTTTCAGGTGCAAAATGATCAGTCTGTACAGGTCCCATCTCGCTGCAGAACCGATCCCAATGACTCAGGAATCTGAAGCCCTCCCTCCTGCACCATCTCTTCAGAAATGCTCTCTATCCTATTACTGTATCACTAGCGCGTGGCACCTGGATTATACTGGAGATTACCACTTCTGAGGTCCTGGGTTGCTAGCTTCTTTCCTAACTCCCTAAATTCTGCCTACAGGACCTCATCCCTTTTTCTACCTATGTTGTTTATACTGATATAGACCACAACCACTGGCTGTTCACTCTCATCCCTCAGAATACTCTGCAGCTGCTCAATATCATTCACCCTGGCACCAAGGAGGCAACACACCATCCTCGATTCGCATCTGCAGCCATAGAAACGCCTATGTATTCCCCGAACTATAGAATCCTTTATCATTATTGCTTTCCCAATATTCCTCCTAGCCCCTATACAGTTAAGGGGGCCATGGTGCTGCGGGCTTGGTTCTGGCTGCACTCCCCAGAGTAACCATCACACTCAGAACTGAGAGCAAAATGCACTCAGGAGATTCCTGCACTACATGCCTGGTCCTCCTTGACTGCCTGGCGGTCACCCATTTCCTCTTTGCTTGCATACCTTTAAGCTGCAAGGTGAACACAACCAGAAATGTGCTATCCATGAAACTCTCAACCTAGCAGAGGCACTGCAGTAAAGCCAGCTTCCACTCAACCTCCATTATCCTGAACTCGAGCTGCTCTAGTTGACTACACTTGCTGCACACGTGGTTGTCCAAAACACGAGAAGCATCCTGGAGTTCCCACATGGAACAGGATGTCCATTCCATGGGACTGAAATGCCCTGCTATGCCTCTTTTTATTAAGCTTATTTCTATTAAGTCAGTTAATAGTCTAAGACTTTAACTAAAGACTCACCAGCGACTCACTCATCAGCTGATTCCCTTGTGCTGACATCACTACATTTTATGACCAGTTCCTTAAATATCTTATTTACTCTTATCTAAATTCCTCAGATTTTAATCTAAAACGTTTATTACCCTTTAAGTGTTACTATCTCTTATTGTATTTATTTAATTAAATAATGTGAAGCTTCAGCCATGATCTTACTAAATGGCAGAGCAAGCTCAAGAGGCTTACTCCAGATCCTATTTCTTATGTTCTCATGTTCATTACCAAACAAATATTTTTTTGAAGGCTTAATAAACAGGATCAGCTATTTTTACTGGGAGTTTGTCGATATTGTAGGGGAACAAAGTATCTTCTTATATCTATTCTCAGTTGAGAATTATTTATTTTTAATCTACTCAGTCGAAATCTAATAGCCGCTTTGCGCTTACATCATCTATACCACTCAGTATTAGAAGACAAGGAGTAGGTCCTCCTGTTCTTCATTTCTGCAATGAAACAAATTCAATTGTTTAAACCTCTCTTTGTGATTTAGAAATGACTTCTTTTACCATCTTTACTCTTCTATGGTCCCACTCAAATGCGTCAAGATCATTTTGAAAGGTAAAGGTCAAAATTGAACATAATATTCTAAATATAGTCTTAACAGTCAGTAAAAGAGTAAAATAACTTGTTTGAATTATTGTCAAAGGAACTGAATACATGTCCTTAATTTGTGATCTTTGTTAACCTCAAATTGACAGTGACTGGAATCATTTAGTGCTTAATCAATAATTATAAGTACTTCCTTTTCCTCATTAAAATTCATCAACTTTTGCTGATCATTAGATTTTATGCATTGTCTTACATTGAAATCTCTTCGCAGTTCCTCAGCACAACAACTTCACTCGTTCAGATCTCTCTGAACGCTGCATATTACATTTAATATTTATCACTTGGCCTAACAGCTCAGTATCATTGAGGTAAAGAAACAGCAACATGTTAAAGATTTCTTTTAAATTCATTCATGGGACGTGAGCGTCGCTGGCCAGGCCAGCATTTATTGCCCATTCCTAATTGCTCTTGAGAAGGTGGTGGTGAGCTCCCTTCTTGAACTGCTACAGTCCATGTGGGGTAGGTACACCCACAGTGCTGTTAGGAAGGGAGTGTTCTCATGCATTTGCTGCCCTTGTCCTTCTATTGGTTTGGAAGGTGCTGTCTAAGGAGCCTTGGTGCGTTGCTGCAGTGCATCTTGTAGATAGTACACACTGCTGCCACTGTGCATCGGTGGTGGAGGGAGTGAATGTTTGCAGATAGGGTGCCAATCAAACAGGCTGCTTTATCCTGGATGGTGTCGAGCTTCTTGAGTGTTGTTGGAGCTGCACCCATCCAGCCAAGTGGAGACTTTTGCATCACACTCCTGACTTGTGCCTTGTAGATGGTGGACAGGCTTTGGGGAGTCAGGAGGTGATTTACGCGCCGCAGGATTCCTAGCCTCTGACTTGCTCTTGTAGCCACGATATTCATATGGTTACTCCAGTTCAGTTTGTGGTCAATGGTAGCCCCTAGGATGTTTATTGTGGGTGAATCAGCGATGGTAATGTCATTGAATGTCAAGGGGAGATGGTTGGATTCTCTCTTGTTGGAGATGGTCATTGCCTTGCACTTGTGTGGCACGAATGTTACTTGCCACTTATCAGCCCAAGCCTGGATATTGTCCACGTCTTGCTGCATTTCTACACGGACTGCTTCAGTATCTGAGGAGTCACGAATGGTGCTGAACATTGTGTAATCATCAGCGAACATCCCCATTTCTGACCTTATGATTGAAGGAAGGTCATTGATGAAGCAGCTGAAGATGGTTGGGCCTAGGACACTACCCTGAGGAACTCCTGCAGTGATGTCCTGGAGCTCAGATGATTGACCTCCAAAAACCACAACCATCTTACTTTGCGCTAGGTATGACTCCAGCCAGCGGAGGGTTTTTCCCCTGATTCCCATTGACCTCCGTTTTGCTAGGGCTCCTTGATGCCATACTCGGTCAAATGCTGACTTGATGTCAAGGGCAGTCACTCTCACCTCACCTCTTGAGTTTAGCTCTTTTGTCCATGTTTGAACCAAGGCTGTAATGAGGTCAGGAGCTGAGTGGCCCTGGCGGAACCCAAACTGAGCGTCACTGAGCAGGTTATTGCTAAGCAAGTGCCACTTGATGGCACTGTTGATGATACCTTCCATCACTTTACTGATGATTGAGAGTAGGCTGATGGGGCAGTAATTGGTCAGGTTGGACTTGTCCTGCTTTTTGTGTACAGGACATACCTGGGCAATTTTCCACATTGCAGGGTAGATGCCAGTGTTGTAGCTGTATTGGGACAGCTTGGCTAGGGGCGCGACAAGTTCTGGAGCACAGGTCTTCAGTACTATTGCCGGAATATTGTCAGGGCCCATAGCCTTTGCAGTATCCAGTGCCTTCAGTCGTTTCTTGATATCATGCGGAGTGAATAGAATTAGCTGAAGTCTGGCATCTGTGATGCTGGGGACTTCAGGAGGAGGCCGAGATGGATCATCAATTCGGCACTTCTGGCTGAAGATTGTTGCAAATGCTTCAGCCTTATCTTTCGCACTGATGTGCTGGGCTCCCCCATCATTGAGGCTGGGGATATTTGTGGAGCCTCCAGTTAGTTGTTTAATTGTCCACCACCATTCACGGCTGGATGTGGCAGGACTGCAGAGCTTAGATCTGATCCGTTGGTTATGGGATCGCTTAGCTCTGTCTATCGCATGCTGCTTATGCAGCTTGGCATGCAAGTAGTCCTGTGTTGTAGCTTCACCAGGTTGACACCTCATTTTGAGGTATGCCTGGTGCTGCTCCTGGCATGCCCTCCTGCACTCTTCATTGAACCAGGGTTGGTCTCCTGGCTTGATGGTAATGGTAGAGTGGTGATATGCCGGGCCATGAGGTTACAGATTGTGGTTGAGTACAATTCTGCTGCTGCTGATGGTCTAAAGTGCCTCATGGATGCCCAGTTTTGCATGGCCAGATCTATTTGAAATCTATCCCATTTAGCACAGTGGTAGTGGCACACAACACAAAGGAGGGTATCCTCAATGTGAAGGCGGGACTTAGTCTCCACAATGACTGTGCAGTGGTCACTCCTACCAATACTGTCATGGACAGATGCATCTGCGGCAGGCAGATTTATTATTGCAAATAATAAAGCACATATTTATAGTAATTCATACAATATTTGAATTATAAATGTTACCTGATATATTCCTGACTTCGCTGGTGACTTTAAAACAAATACATGAATATCTTGAAGCACCTGTGTGTAATAAATTGCTATAACAGTACTATATAAAGGAAGGTGAAATAAAATTTGAAAATATCTGTCCGTATAATTAAATTTTCTGTGTAATATGTTGCATATTAAACCTGTGGGTAGAACATTAAATCTATCTGTAGCAGAAAATATCGCATGTCACACTTGAATCAAACAAACAGTCTGAGCATACTGATTCACTGAAGTATAGATCAGCAAAGATTCCAAAGAACTCAACCACTTGAAAGACTGCAATTTGAAACATCCACATTAATGCAGTTAACTTTCCAAAGTGGTTTAAGTTGACATTTTTACTTCATACCCAACTCAATATATCTGTTTCTAAGCTAACAAACCCACACTAAAAAAAAATAAACTTACCTATACAATTTGGCACTTTACATTAGAAGTGTCTTCAAAACATTTTCCCATAAAGGCTTTGCTCACGCTTGCTTGTGCACACTCTCTCTCCTTCTCTTTAGCCTGGGGCTTGCATTCGCCAAATTCCATTGTGCACCTATACCTACTCTGAGCGAAGAGCCTCAATCAAGTAGCAGACTCCCAGAATGAACCAGCTCTTGGACAGAGCAGTTAAGATTGCCACTTTATCCTCAGTGCCAAATTGTCCTGGACATATAGGACACGTGTAACAAATAGGAAGTTAGAGTCATAGAGTCATTCAGCACAGAAACAGGCCCTTCGGCCCATCGTGTCTGTGACGGCCATCAAGCACCTAACTATTCTAATCCCAGTTTGCAGCACTTGGCCTGTAGCTTTGTATGCTATGGCATTTCAAGTGCTCATCTAAATACTTCTTAAAAGTTGTGAAGGTTCCTGACTCTACCACCTCTTCAGGCAGTGCATTCCAGATTCCAACCACCCTCTGGGTGAAAATTTTTTTCCTCAAATCCCCTCTAAATCTCCTGCCCCTTACCTTAAATCTCTGCCCCCTGGTTATTGACCCCTCTGCTAAGGGAAAAAGTTTCTTCCTATCTAATCTATCAATGCCCCTCATAATTTTGTATACCTCAATCATGTCCCCACTCAGCCTTCTCCACTCTGAGGAAAACAACCCTAGCCTTTTCAGTCTGTCTTCATAGCTGAAATGCTCCAGCCCAGGTAACATCCTGGTGAATCTCCTCTGCACCCTCTCCAGTGCAATCACATCCTTCCTATAGTGCGGTGACCAGAACTGTGCACAGTACTCCAGCTGTGGCCTAACTAGCGTTTTATACAGCTCCATCATAACCTCCCTGCTCTTATATTCTATGCCTCAGCTAATAAAGGCAAGTATCCCGTATGCCTTCCTAACCACCTTATCTACCTGTGCTGCTGGGTTCAATGATCTATGGACAAGTACACCAAGGTCCCTCTGACCTTCTGTACTTCCTAGGATCCTACCATCCATTGTATATTCCCTTGTCTTGTTAGTCCTCCCAAAATGCATCACCTCACACTTCTCAGGATTAAATTCCATTTGCCACTCTTCCACCTATCTTACCAGCCCATCTATATCGTCCAGTAATCTAAGGCTTTCCTCCTCATTATTTACGACACCAACAATTTTCGTGTCATTTTATATTCACATCTAAATCATTAATGTACAGTACAAACAGCAAGGATCCCAGCACCGATCCCTGCGGCACACCACTGGTCACAGACTTTCACCCGCAGAAACAACCCTCGACCGTCACCCTCTGCCTCCTGCCACTAAGCCAATTTTGGATCCAATTTGCTAAATTGCCCTGGATCCCATGGGCTCTTACCTTCTTAACCAATCTCCCATGCAGAACCTTATCAAAGCCTTACTGAAGTCCATGTAGAGTACATCAACTGCCTGACCCTCATCGACACATCTGGTCACCGCCTCGAAAAATTCAATCAAGTTAGTTAGACACGATCTCCCTCTGACAAAGCCATGCTGACTATCCGTGATTAATCCCTGCCTCTCCAAGTGGAGATTAATCCTGTCCCTCAGAATTTTTTCCAATAGTTTCCCAACCACTGATGTTAGACTCACTGGCCTGTAATTACCTGGTTTATCCTTGCTACCCTTCTTGAATAATGGTACCACATTTGCTGTCCTCCAGTCCTCTGGTACCTCTCCTGTGGCCAGAGAGGATTTGAAAATTTGTGTAACAGCCCCTGCTATCTCCTCCCTTGCCTCACATAATAGCCTGGGATACATCTCATCTGGGCCTGGGGATTTATCCACTTTTAAGCCTGCTAAAACAGCTAATACTTCCTCCCTTTCAATACTAATATGTTCAAGTATATCACAATCCCCCTCTCTGATCTCTACACCTACATCGTCCTTCACCTTGAACACAGATAAAAAGTAATCATTTAAAACCTCACCTGTATCCTCTGACTCCACACGCTGATTGCCACTTTGGTCCCTAATGGGCCCTACTCTTTCCCTGGTTATCCTCTTGCCCTTAATATACTTATAAAATGCCTTCGGATTTTCCTTTATTTTGCCCACCAGTGTTTTTCATGTCCCCTCTTCGCTCTCCTAATTATTTTTTTAAGTACCCCCTACACTTTCTATACTCCTCTCGGGCCTCCGCTGTTTTCAGCACTTTGAATCTGCCACAAGCCTCCTTTTCTTTCCTGATCCAATCCTCTATTTCCCTTGACATCCATGGTTCCCTGGACTTATTGATACTACCCTTCACCTTACGGGTACATGTTGGCTCTGAACTCTCACTGTTTCCTCTTTGAATGACTCCTACTGGTCTGATGTAGACTTTCCTACAAGTAGCTGCTCCCAGTCCACTTTGGCCAGATCCTGTTTATCATACTGAAATCAGCCTTCTCCCAATTCAGTACCTTTATTTCCGGTCCATCTTTGTCCTTTTCCATAACTACCTTAAATCTTACAGAGTTATGGTCACTATCCCAGAAATGCTTCCGCACTGACACTTCTACCACTTGTCCAGCTTCATTCCCTAGGATTAGCTCCAGTACTGCCCCTTCTCTTATAGGACTTTCTAAGTACTGGCTCAAAAAGCTCTCCTGTATGCATTTTTAAGAATTCTGCCCCCTTTAAGCCTTTTGCACTAAGACTATCCCAGTTGATATTGGGGAAGTTATAGTTCACACAGTGAAGTCAATCATTAAAAAATGCTCATGCTTTAAAGAAATATCCCAGTTTCCTGATTTGTCAAAGAAAATATTTTTTCAGCTTTCTTATTGTTAACTAGATTCAGAAAAAAAATTCTTTCACAACTGGCATCACAGCTCGCCACATCTCTGGTGCTATTAAACAGGTAAACCTTTACTCGGCCTGAGATGTGGCAGTTTTAATTTTAAAATTCGTGACATTCCTAGACTCCACACCACATTCCTGAACTCCCTGAATTGGAATTGGAGAACACCAATGTTACACATGCTTTCTGTTTCCATATTGGTTTTTATACAGCTGCATGCAGAGCCCCCACAGTGTTCTTCTGAAGCCTTATGTATGAACTATGCTACATTTCTGGGTCTTGTTTGTCATTTACCAAGCGCATGTTTATTGCTGTTCTCTAGTTGCCCTAATATGGTGATGGTGGGCTTTCTCCTTGAACTTTTGCTGTCCTTGTGGTGATGGTGTTCAGGAAGTCAGCAAGTAGTGGCTGCCTGACCATTAAAATTAGGCAGCAGGAGGCCACCACTGGGCATGCAGGGGTATGGTCTCAGCACAAGGGAAGTGCTCTGGGAGGAGAATCCCAGTAGGAGGAAGAGGGAGAAGCCAGGGTAGGGAAGGCCCAAGATTTCCTTCTGGGGGCCAGAGGAACACTCCTGCTCATTGTGGTCTACAAAGAAACTAAAATAACAATGTTAAACTTACATTACTGGGCCTTTTAAAGGTGTGAATGCTGTTCCTGGAAGGTTTTTCAAAGTTAAATGTTATTTTCTGCATCATGGAAATGGATGCAAACTCCATATGCAGAAAAATCGAAGAAATGAGTAGTACATTTCATAGCACAAATTTGGGCAGCCACTGACTTATGGGACATCGACACACACCCACAATCCTGCACAACACAGCACTCAGTTTTCCATATCAACTGTGTTGCCATGGGGAAAGACATGTGCTAGATTAAAGGCACTTCCACCATGAAGGAAAATCCTTTTTGCCTGAGCGCTGTACTTATAAAACTCCTGAGGTTAAATTTCCACAAGGGTTCATCCAATGGTCCACTGTAACTTCAATGGCTGATCCATGGAAATCCTGGAGGAAGAGTTTAAATGACATTTGAACTGTTTCTCCAGGATCCCTATGGATCGTCTGCTGGAGTTACAGAAAATGATCTGGAGAACCCTGAAGAAAATTATCTACTTTAGGTTTCAAAGGGAAATCAATGAAAATAATTGAACACCAAGTCAACTGTCAGCCTCTTTTTCTTTCGGGAAGGGATTGACAACTGCACCAGTCATCGTCTGCTCCCTTGTCATTATGCATCTTCAGACTTGACAGAGTATCGTCAAGCTATGCACTTATGGGATGTCAGGATGAAGTTGGATCCTGTCTTTATTTTTAAATTCTCAGGATGTGGGTGTCGCTGGCATGACTGGCATTTATTGCCTGTTCATGTGCCTTGCAGCCACTCGAATTCAATTTTACCAGTACAACTTTCAAAAGGTAAAAAAAAACTGGCACAAAATTATGTAACTGGCATTGTTTCTTGGCATTTATTTTGGTGCACCTTTGGTTCACAGTCTTCAATCTTAACCAGTGTACACACAGCTGTGATCACTGTGGTCAAATCAGCTTCCTATTGGACTCATAATTCATTGGCACCAATCCAACTTTTCAAATCATAACATTGTGGTGCAGTCGTTGTATTATAAATTATGTTGGCCATAGTGAGAGGAAAGGGTATCTATTAGATATCTATTCCATGCCAACCAAGTCAGCTACCTTCTTACAAGTGACATTGATCACCATATATTAAAGGAGAATTAGCATCGAGTACAATGAACTTATTGTACCAGAGGTTGCGTACTATTTTGTGCATGTCCAACCCCATGGCACAAGGTACTAATTCCTTTTTTGCAGTTATATCTCAACCTTTTGAATGACATTTCCATTCTGTACTGATGGATATTATCTATCTTTTATTATAGCTAGACATCACAATTATTAATATTCTATTGAAACACTTGCAATAAAAATTACACAGTAATTAAGATAGACCAGTATGATCAATAGCATATTGTCAGATAGATTCAAATCACTTTTGGGAAATAAACACTATTTTATTGAGAGATTTAATCATTTTATTGCTCTGGCGCTTCTTTTACATTCTATTTAACACTAAGTAATTTTGCCCTTTCTTCAAATAATATACCGAAGGTCTGAATATGTGTTAATTCGATTTACCTTTCTATTTATCCCCCTCATCCTCTTCTCCCTGTGATGATTCTGCAGGAGTTCCTCTTGCTTGGGTTTTAACATGGTTCTGCTGTCCTTAAAAGCAATCTTTCTTCCACTAACTATTCTAAACATGTTTTAGTAGAACAGCGAGATTCAACATGCCACAAAAAGAGAAGTGAGATCAATTATCAGTTTCTACTGGCCTTCCCCCTCTCTTTAATTGCATCTATTTTTCTGCTGAATTTTATGTACAGAGGAAAATATAGCCTTAAAAGGAATGGGAAGCTACCAACAGACATCTCAACATCATATAGCATCATGCAAATTATTTTAATTTTTTCTTTAAATGATTTTCAATTTAAAAAGCAAATAAATAAATAAAATGGCTATTAATTATTGATTAGGACTGTTGTGTAATATATGGAATTAAAAAAATGAAAACTAACAATGGCTCCGCTTTCTTGATATATTATTTTATGTGTGCTTAAACTCCCTCCATTTTTCCATCCTGTTTTCTCTTCACTCTATGTCAGACTTGCAACCAAGTGGTTCAGGTGGAAGACTTGCTTCTATGGCTCCAATAAAACTCCTTTGAACTCAGTGCACCAGAGATAACTCTTCCACTGACTGTCAATTTCTCTGAATACCCACCCATGAGGGAAGCATCAGTCCTTCAGTTAATGCTTCTCCATCGCAAAGCAGCTGAACACTTTCGCTCTGTGGTGCAGCGGAATGATGCTCTCATGTACTGTGCCAATGTGATAATATCACCTTATTTTTACATTTGATAGAACTGCTAAATATAAAATGAACATATCCTATTCAGAAAGAGATTGAGAGATGTGTAGACAGACAGATATCTTTAATTTCCATGAAAATACATTCACCTTTACAAAACAAATTTTAAAATAATTTTAGCCAATTCTTAAATGAACAGTGCTACAGCTAATCCAATAAGCCCTTTCTTTTCTACAATTGCCCATCCTCCATAATGGTATTTGGATTCCAACCCTTCAGTGCTTTGAAGACAGGCAGGACTTTTGATCTTTTCACACACATCACCTTTCACAGAACACCTGCAAACATTATTCTCTGTCATCCTGTAATAATGAATATAATAAAGTAGAATTACAGAAAGCTACTGAACAATTCTTCAAGGACTATTATCCTGCAGGTAAGTACCATCAATGATAAGCATTTACTCCCAGAGCATCTTTCTACTTTCATTCTATTTTTTATGTTGTCTACAAACCTCTGCCTTTCAATTACATTAATATTGGGTGTGATGTAAATCAGATGCACCTCCTCCCACTTCTGATTCATCATTTCACATTGCCTTTGAATAAAATGCCACGTTGGAAGCATAGCCTCACAAAATTTGCCTTAACCATTCACCCAATGCAGTGAACTAGTGTTCTGACACACTGTGGCACCTGAGACGTGGGAGGCTGTATGGGAGTGCGCCGGGGTGTCGGGGTGGAAGGGTGTGGAGGAGGGGGTTGGCAATACACAGCAGGTGACATAATATACAGGCAGGAAACAAAGTCTGTCAGCTGTAATGAAGCTGTGCAACAAGGGACACCCTATTTGATGATTGGCAAAGTGGAGCATCTGCTCCATGAGGTGGATGCTTACTGCTCCAGGCAACCCACCACAAAGAATGGGAGGAAGGCATGTCTGGAAGGAGATGGTAGCCAGTCTTAACTCTGTCTGCAGTACTCTGAAGAGCTGGAAGCAAGTATAGTAGAAGGTTGCACAGCATAAGAAAGCTATCAAGGTAAGCCTCCTCGATGGTTCCATTTAGCAGGTACATGGTCCATGTGTGCACACCACACGTCTTGCTGCACAAACTTTGCACAGTTACAGTTATTGCTTGCCAAGCTTTTGCACAAACATATTGGCTCCAATGTTTACAGGAGGTGGGGAGGGTGCAGGAAAACCCGAAAACAGCTGAAGAACACAGCAAGGCCGGGGACGTGGAGCACCTGCCGACTCTAACGCCAGGCCCTCATTATCATCTTTGGATCCATTTCCAGCCCAGCAGTTGATCAAACTGACAGCTTGGCCAGGGGTGGGGGTGGGCGGAGGGGGGGGCAAGGGGGAGGAAAAAAAACAGCAACAGGAGGTTGCAACTGAGGACCCTTGGGGAGAGTCCCCTGGGAGAAGAGTGAACACATCACAGCAGGGGATGGGGGGGTGGGGTAATGTAGGGGAAAGAGATCGGAAAGTGGTGGGGGGGGAGAGATTACATCACAGCAAGGGGCGAGAGAAGTCATCGGGGCTGCAGGGGGTAGGTTGGCAAAGAAGGCACAGTCAAGATCAAGAGCTCCTTGAATTGGGAATTGTGGTTATGAACATATATTCAGTGCGTTGATACATCAGTACATTACACTGAACCTTGAAGTCTACATACATAAAATGGCATTTTATAAAAATGTTATAGAATGAGTTGCAGAGATGTTGCAAAAGCAAAATACTGCAGATGCTGGAAATCTGAAATTAAAATAGAAAATGCTGGAAATACTCAGCAGGTCTGGCAGCATCTGTGGAGAGAGAAACAGAGTTAATGAGCTGGATTTTAAGGAGCCCTTGATGTCGGGATCCATGGCAGGGGGGCCTGAAGATGGCCCTGGATGAGGTCCGCCATGGACATCGATGCCGACAGGGCCTGGCCCGGCCCGATTTTACTGGTGGTGGTGAGGCCTCATGGCTGCACACTGCCACTCAGCGAAGGGACCGCAATTTAAACATTTAAATACATTAAAATAATTGAATTAATGAAGCTTGTGTATCCTCCTGATGTCCCGCCGTGATCTTCAGCCCGATGGCCGGCACCGTCGCGCCTTCGGATCCCCGTCTGGGGAAATGAGGCGGAACGCTTGTGGGGAGGGCAGGGAGGTAAGTTGAGCAGTGTGTGGTGGGGCGGGGGGGGCGCCATTGGGGGGAACAGGGTCAATTAGCATCATGGGTGTCGGGGATGGTGGGAAAGGTTGAAGTTGAAAGTTTGGGTGGGGGACATCAGATTGTAAAGGTAAGTGTTTTGAGGGGGGGGGGGAAGAGCAAATAATTAATTTAATTGTTATTGGAGGGGTGGGAGAGGGGCAAAATAAATATATTTATTTATTTTTATTCACTTCACCTTTAAATATTTAAATTTCCCGGTAGGGCTGACAGTCCTTTAAAAATGGCATCAGTGCCTGCACACAGGCAGCTGACGCCATTGTCGGGGCGCGGGCAGCACGCCCCGGCTATTTAAATGAGCCGCCGTGCTTGGAATCATGGCTGATCTTTGGCGTGCAACCCATTTTGTTTGCCCGCCGCCAATTTCAGTGGTGGGCTTAGAAAATTCAGTCCAATGTTTCAAGTCAATGACCCTTCATCAGATGTTGCACTTGATTCCCCATCACATCACGTGGGGAGACCGATTGTTCATATAGTGATTCTATCACATGGTACTAAACTACATTTACAAACTTTATTACTGTTGTTACCTTTTCAACAATCCTGAGATTTTCTAGGACCATTTACTTCCTTTTTGCTTTCTAATCAGCTTCCCCTTCAACTGGCCAACAAATGTGCCCCTCATTTTCATAAAGACCCTTCCTGCTACTCGCATCAGCTCCTAGCTCTTGTTTCAGTTGCTGGTAGAATAATCAAACATTACAACATATGACATAGCTATTGTTTTGAATTTCTATCCCATGTACTTTGTCTGCTCAGCAAGATGACCTTGATACCTTTTCTGAGGGCTGCTTGGTAACTCTCCTGTTGGCCCATGGATGCTGCACAAGAGCAGCTTCAAGTGGCTAGCTGCTCAATTTTTCCTCTCCGTGGGGCAATGCCTACCCTTTGTTCTCATCTGACTGAAAGAGAATGGCACCAAAAACTAATACTGCAAATTGATTTAAATGTTCACAATGTGTGTGCCCGGAAAGCCAAATTGCTACCTAAGTTACAGAATGTTGAGAAGACTGGCAGGATTGGGGGGGGCGAGGAGAGGGATTTTTCTTCAATTGTGTGGGATATTCTTAAGATCTTGCTAACAATTTTATAAATAAAAATCCATGTAAATCCATCAATTATGCTCAACCTGTCCTACCTGATTTTATTTTGATCGGTCTGCAGGGAATCACTCCCTCCCCTCAATCTTTAAGTACTTTCCACTTTGCTTTGTAAACATGCAGCAGACACTGAAGCGAACATCAATGTTTCAGAGTGAATACTGGGGCTGGGATTTTATCTGGGTGACGGGGGTCTAAAGCTCCGGCAAAAGCGCCACCATGAGCCCCACATCGCCCCTTCTGTCGGAGGCCCGCTGAATCAAGTGCCAAATAGGCACTTAACTGGACAGCGGTGGGCCTTCCACAGGGTCAAGGATCACGGGAATGAAAGTCCCACTCTCTGAGAGCTACCAGTCAATCAAAGGTCAGCAGCTCTTTAACTGAGCAGCACCAGCCCAGAGGCAGGACTCAGGGCACAGGTAGGTCAGGTGGGAGGGGTCTCGCAGGGTGAGGTCAAGGGGGAGAGGGATGTAGGAGGATCGGCAGCAAGGCCAGAGGGATAGTTCTCAGCGGGCCCCCTCCTTCCCGATCGTGGGTCCCTCGTTCAGACACTAAGTGCCACTCACAGGCCTTCCAGCCCCGAACATAATTTCGGCAGATCGGGAAGCTGGCAAGGTACTACCCTCCGCCACTATCCCACCTGATTACAGGCTAGCCCTGCCTCCAAACCCACCATGGGGGAGAGCATAAAATTCCCCTTGGAGCTCTGTATCACCCTGTTCATCCCCTCCAGGTCAGACTGTGGTTTTCTGTATAATACACAGAAACATTTTTTTAATATCCTTTCTTTACTTCCGGGTGAAGGGAATACTAAAATGACTAAATTAGCTACAGCAGTAGTGACAAATAAGAAACATGTTAAATTAAATGACCGAGAAAGGCATCATCATGGCAAAAGGACAGGTTAAAGTCTCTGAAAGGCCTGCTTGGGTATGAAATTGAAACCAGACCTGGGCCCAACCCGACCACATCCAACCTGGGCCCGAGCCCTTTGAATTTTTCCCCCGCCCGACCCGACCCAACTACCGTAATAAAGTTAATTATATCAAACATACTAAAATAAAAGCAAAATACTGCGGATGCTGGAAATCTGAAATAAAAACAAGAAATGCTGGAATCACTCAGCAGGTCTGGCAGCATCTGTGGAAAGAGAAGCAGAGTTAACGTTTCGGGTCAGTGACCCTTCTTCGGAACTGACCCGAAATGTTAACTCTGCTTCTCTTTCCACAGATGCTGCTAGACCTGCTGAGTGATTCCAGCATTTCTTGTTTTTATATCAAACATACCTTGTCCAAATGTTGTGATCCTCTGTTCCGGCAGCAGGCTATTCCTGCAGAATCATGCAGACGTTCCCTCCCTGAGCACGGCAGCACTGTGTTCTCGTCCAGCCCGACTCGACCCGAGCCCGAATGCCGGACCCAGAAGAGAGAACCCGACGCATGTCATCAGGTCTGGTTGGGTTTGGGTCGGGTAGCCATGCTTTAAGGACTCTTACCCAAATGAGTTTGATATGCTAATGCAGTGTACAAGAAATACAGTGAATTAGAGGCTTAAATGCAGCTTAGAGGGTTATGACATGATCACCATGACTGAGATGTGGCTGCATGCTAGTCATGCTTGTGAGTTAAATATTCCAGATTATAAGGGCTTTCGAAAGGATAGAGAAACTGAAAGACAAGGAGGGGTAACCCCCCCCCCCCCCCCCCCCGCCCTGTGAGTGACCATAAGGGTTTTCTGAGCCCAACACATGTGCAACAGCTTGTGCACACTATGGGTATGCAAGAAAATACCCAAGGACTGGGACTAGGAAGGACACCTGGTGTGGTAAGCAACATCCAGTTTTAAATGGGTATAAAGATTGCTTCTATTAACGTGCATAGCGTTAAATCCACTATGCGATGTGTTTCAACCTTGGGTTAACTCGCCAAGGTCAAAGCCGACTTGCTGTTTCTGCAGGAGTGTGGAATACCGCACCTTAGCACCTACAGGCAATGGTCGCGATGGTGGTCCCATGGGCCATCGATCTGGTCAGAAGGAAATGATTCCCATTCCTCTGGCCTGGCCATTCTGCTTTGGGGAGGCAACTTCATCATCTCCGACGTTAAGGAGGTGGTGGGCGGTCGCCTCCTTGTAGCAGACGTAATGTACAACAATGCTCCGCTCCGGTTAATCAAGGTGTGCACCTGGTCCAATACAGTGAGCAGCTGACCGTCCTCGAGCAGCTCTCACTACTGCTGGTGATGTCCAAGCGGGTCATTTTAGGTGGTGACTTCAACTGCATCACTGATGCAGCTGGACGATCCGGCAGTGATGACAGCAAACTGGACGCTATGTCCAGATTCCTAATGGAAACAGTAAAAGATGCCAAGCTGCACAATGTCTTCAGCAACCCTGCAGATGGAGCATAGTGTAGATACACCTGGTCAAGATCGGATGGGTCTGCCCGTTCCAGGATTGACTTCCTGTATTCACGGTCAGATCCACCGACGTCAAGCCAGTGTTCTTCTCTGACCACTGCCTCTTACTGGCCGACTGTCACCTACAGGATGACCAGCGGGTTGCCAGGGGGACATGGAAGCTGAATATAAGACTGCTGATCCCAGAGAACATTGAGGAACTCAAAAAGGATTACAAAGGTTGGAGAACTGTGAAACCCCTCTTTGAGTCTCCGATGCACTGGTGGGAAGCAATCAAGGCGAACATCAAGAGGTTCTGTATCCTCAAAGGTGTTCAGAAGGTGGGAGAAAGACAGAGGGAAATGTCCCGACTCCAGAAAAGAATGCAGAATCTACTCCGGCTGCAGTCGATGGGGGTCAAGGTCAAGGAGGACCTCCAAGAGGTGAAGAGCCAGCAGGCCTCACTATTTTCCACTGAGGACTCCAAGATCATCTTCCAGTCCAGAGTCCACTCCGTTGGGCAGGATGAGATGTGCTCGCTTTTCTTCTTCCAAAAGGTTCACAGAGAGAGCTCTGTGATCAGCAGCCTGAAGGAAGAGGACGGCTCGGTAATGTCATCGCAGTCTGGCATACTAAGGATCAACAAATCCTTTTATGCTGGGCTGTACGATGCAAAGCCCAGGGACAGCACGGCCTCCCAGTCCTTCCTGTCATCTATCATGGAGGTCTTAGGTGACAGCACGTGGGAGAGTCTGGACAAACCGCTGGACGAGCTGACAAAGGCCATCAGTCCGTCGAGACGAGTAAAACACCCGGAAGTGACGGCTTATCGGTTGAGTTGTATTCGACTCTGTGGGACTGAGGAAAGGCATCATCCATGAGGAAAGGCATCATCATCCTCATCTACAAGCGGAAGGGGGAAAGGGTGGAAATCAGAAATTGGTGGCCCATCTCACTGCTTAATGTAGACTACAAGATTCTGTCCAAAGTCATCACCAGTCGGGTCAAGTCTGCTCCGGAGTTGATGATTCATCCTGACCAGACCTGTATTGTACCCGGCAGGAAGATCCCTGATAGCTCTTGCGCTACTCAGGGATATGAGCGCCTATGTTCGGGACAGGAGGGTGAACGCCTGCCCCATCAGCTTGGACCAGGAGAAGGCTTTTGACAGGATATCCACACCTACATGATGGACATGCTCTCAAAAATGGGGTTTGGGGAGGGAATCCAGAATTGGATCAAACTGCTCTACACAAACATCAGTAGCGCAGTCTCAATCAATGGGTGGGAATCAGAAAGTTTCCCGATCCAATCTGGAGTCAGACAGGGCTGTCCTCTCTCCCCTGTCTTGTTTGTTTGCTGTATTGAACCCATTGCTGAGTCTATTAGGAAGGATGTGAGCATAAGAGGGGTGACAATTCCAAGCAGTGGAGGCACTCAGGTTAAAACCTCCCTGTACATGGATGACGTCGCCGTCTTCTGCTCGGACCCGCTGTCTGTTCGCAGACTGATGAGCATTTGTGACCAGTTCGAACTGGCCTCGGGAGCCAAAGTAAATCAAGGCAAGAGTGAGGCCATGTTCTTTGGGAACTGGACATACCGTTCCTTTGTCCCCTTCACCGCCAGGTCAGACTACCTGAAGGTGCTGGGGATATGGTTTGGAGGGGCCGGGGCATGCGCCAAAACCTGGGAGGAGCGAGTAGCCATGGTACACCATAAACTGAGCATGTGGGAGCAGCGTTCTCTCTCCATTGCGGGTAAGAACCTGGTCATCAGGTGAGAGGCACTCACGTTGTTGCTGTACGTGGCGCAGGTCTGGTCCATACCCCACTCCTGCGCATGGCGGTCACCCGAGCCATTTTCTGCTTTATCTGGAGATCCAAAATGGACTGTGTCCAGAGGGACACGATGTTCAAACCTCTGGATAAAGGGGGAAAAAACGTACCCAAGGTCGTCCTCATCCTGATGGCCACATTTTTGTGCAGCTGCATCAAGCTGTGCGTAGAACCTCAGTACACAAACACAAAGTGTCACTACATGCTGAGATTCTATCTGTCCCTGGTGTTGCGAAGGATGGATCTGGCCACATTGCTGCGGAACACTCCATCAAGTTGGACCGTGCCATACCACCTATCCTTCGTGGAAAAGTTTGTGCAGAAAAACACCTTAGACCACCAATCCATCAGGCAGTGGTCTGCACGGAATGTCCTCAAGGCCCTACGGGAAAAGGAGATGGTGGATCCGGTCAGATGGTTTCCCAAGCAGACTGCCAAAGTCATTTGGCAGAATACCTCATCACCAGAGCTTTCAAACAAGCACCAAGATGTAGCTTGGCTGGTGGTGAGAAGGGCCCTGCCCGTCAGATCCTTCCTGTATGCCCGGAATCTCATCGTCTCTGCACACTGCCCTCGAGGTGGCTGTGGTGGGGAAGAGACTGTTGCCCACCTCCTTCTGGAATGTGCCTTTGCAAAGCAAGTGTGGAAAGAAATGCAGTAGGTTTTGTCGAGGTTCATTCCCAGGAGCTCTGTAACACAGGAGTCTGAGTTCTATGGTCTGTTCCCAGGGACGTATACCAAGATAAATATCAACTGCTGCTCGAGGACCATCAACTCGGTGAAAGACGCTCTTTGGTCTGCCCAAAAATTGCTGGTCCTCCAGTGCAAAGACTTGTCCACGACATAGTGCTGCAGACTGGGCACATTCCAAGGTCCAGGACTACATGCTGAGGCATGCACTAAAGCTTGCGGCAGCCGCTGCAAAGGCTCAATGGGGAAAGGCCACTGTGTAAGGTCCTCCCGCCATCGTGAACTGAGGGGCTGGAACCTGTGTAAAACCCCTCGGGCTGTATGCACCAAAATATGGAATGTCAACTTGGAACTGTTTTGTAATGTACTTTTTACAGATTTTTATGAATAAAGTATATTTTTGGGAAAAAAAGAGGGGTAGCCTTATTGTTCACAGACACTATTACATCATCAGTAACAGAAAATATAGGTACGGAAAAGCAATCAGCAGCGACTCTACGGTTAGAATTGAGGAATAAAAGAGGCTTAAATCTGAAATGGGAGTTTACCCCAGACCTCCTGATAGCAGAGTTGCAGAGTGCATTAATTCAAACATTAGAGAAGCCCGTAGCCAGAGCAAAGCTGTTTGAACGGGAGACTTACATTTTTATATAGATTGGGAAGAGCAGAGCAGCTCAAGTCAGTAACATAGTGAATTGTTTGAATGCATTCAAGATAGTTTTCCAGAGCAATATGTTCCAGAACCAACAAGAGTGCAGGTTATACTTGATTAGTAATGAAAATGAGCCAGACTTAGTTAATAATCTAGTATTAAGGGAACATTTGTCAAACAGTGATCATAATATAATCAAATTCAATGTTAGGTTTAAAAAGGAGAAATTTAACAGTTACTATGATTCTAGACTTTGGTGAGGCTATATTAACAAGATAAGACAGAGATCGGTGACAGCAAACTGGTCAAGACTGCTACTGTGTAAAACTAATATATTAATATAGGACCAATATATACCCTAAGAGAAAAGAGCTCCACTACCAAATAAAACAGCCATTGTCAACAGAAAAGGTGAGAGATAGCATTAAACTGAAGGAAAGAGTATATAAAAGTGTATATAAACTAGTGTAAATCCAAGGGACTGGGAGAACTATAAAGAACAGCAAAGGAAGACTAAAAAGATAGTGGAAACTGCAAAAAGGAACTCGAAAAAAAAACTTACGAAGGATATCAAGATCAAAAGTTTTTACAATTAGAGTAGAAGAAAAAGAGTAGTCAGCGGTATGGTGGATCCTTTAAAAACAGATGTGGGTAATATTGCAAATGAGAATAAGGAAATGGCAGACTTAAAATAATTACTTTGTGTCAGTCTTCACAGTCGAGGAAGAGGATAATATAGCTGATATGCCAGGAAAATTAATAATGAATCAAGGCTGGAATTTACTAAAGTTAAAATAAGCAAGAAAACAGTGTTCGAAGATATAATAGCACTAACAACTGACAAATCCCCAGGACCTGATCATTTCCACTCCAGGGTTAAAGGAAGTCTGTGAGGAAACTGCAGATACTTTAGCAATGATTTTCCAAAACTTGTATTCCCTGGAATCTAGAGCATTGAGACTTTTAGGATTTTGAAAGGAATTGATAGGATAGATAGGGAGAGACTTATTCTGCTGGTGAGGGAGTCTAGGACAAGGGGACATAATCATAAAATCAGAGCCAGGCCATTCAGGGGCAAAGTTAGGAAACATTTCCTCACACACAAAAAGTAGCAGAAATGTGGAACACTCTCCCACAAAAGGCAGTAGAAGCTAGCTCAATTAATAACTTTAAATTTGAGATCAATAGATTTTTGCCAGACAAGGGTATAAAAGGATTTGGAGCCAAGGTAGGTGGATGATGTTAAGATACAGATCAGCTAGGATCTCACTGAATGACAGACCAGGCTCAAGAGGCTGCATGGTCTACTCTTGTTCCTGTGTTCCTCTGTATATATAATATTGAGTTGTCATTAATTTGCTGATCAGAGAACATCTTCTTCATGAGTGTCAACCCAAAATCTCCCCTGAAAATGTCTTATGTCCCACCCTATCTCTGCAAGCCCTACAATCCTCCAAGATTTTTGCATTCCTCCAATTCTGGTCTCTTACATGTTAATTGTATATCAACTGGGCGTTAATTGTATTCAGATGGCAGGTATTAATTAGGCACTCACCTGTGCTCATATATACATGAGCAGGCTGAAAGTGGGGTTGTTGGTTGGAGGTGCACAATATGTAATCTGTGTCTCTGTAAATAAAAGCTTGTAAATGTATAAAGACTCGAGTCCAGTGTTCTATCCTTCACTGCCTGGCTATCTGCATTATAACATTAAACATCCCAATTTTCTTTGTTCATCTTTGGTGGCTATGCTTTCAGATGCCTAGGCCCTAAGCTATAGAATTCTCTCCCTAAACACTTCCACCTCTCTATCTCTCTCCTCCTTTCAGACATTGCTTAAAATCTGTCTCCTTCACCAAGCACTTAGTCACCTTTCCTAACATCTCCTTATGTGGCTCGGTGTCAAATTTTGTTTGATAATTAGTCCTGTGACGTGCTTTGGGATGTTTTACAATGTTAAAGGCACAGTGTAAATATGAGTTGTGGTTGTTATTCAAGTAGGGATATTCCTTTGTATCAGGCAGTATATAAATTAGAGTGGGGGGGTGGGGGATTTTAACCCACCACGCCCAGCAGGAATGGGACACACAAATAGTTAAAGTAGCCGTGCAAAGACTTAGCACCACTTTCCCGCCTGCTGTCATGTGAACTACATCCTTTTCGTTAGGTAGCCAAGGTGTCAGCCTAACTCATGCAGAAGCCTTGTTAATGCATGCAATTTGGGGTCCCACAAAGTCATTAGGACCCTGATGGCATTTAACAGCTGACTGAGTACAGCAGCTCATTCGGTAAAATGTGGAGGTGAAGAAGATTAGGCTGATCCTCTGCCCCACAAGGAAGGTTTGGGCTTCTGCTGACTCCTGGGCTCTCCTCATTCCCACCCATAAAACAGACCTCACTCCCCCCACATAACTTACCTTGGTGCCAACGGGCAGCCTCCAGACCCTGGCATTTTGACCTGCTCGAAGGCCAGCCAGATGTCTCTTTCTGGTAGCATCATGAAGTCTCGGAGTTAAAGGAGCCCGGACTTCAAACTGATGACGTTGGGCAGATTTGATGTTCGCCACACCCCAGCATGCCCAAAACCTGCCTCAGGCCAAATTAAGGTGGCAATAAAGTGGGGGCTGCCCACCTTCACAGCCTTCTCTTTCCATTTATTTTTGTTGGTGGGACTGTTGCTGATGAAAAATGTGGACTATAAGAGGGTCTCACACAAGGAGAAGGTAAAGAAAAACAGGAAAATAGCGTACATTAAGCTGATGCAAGAGGCGTGTGGAGCAATTTACAGGGAAGTAGTTTTAAAAAAACAGGAGAACACCCAGTATATACCTAATCGATAAAGTTTACAAAATTTGATTTTGGTACAAAATACTACTTCAGGTCTTCAAAGGGTTAAGCAAATTGATGATTATAAAGATGTATGTGTGTGTGACTATGTCTGGGGCGTGGGGAGAAGATAATGTATCTCATATCTCTGACCACAATATTGGTTCTCAGCAGAACACAGAGGCATGCAGTGAAATAAAACTGCTTTTATTTGTAATTGTACCTTCCATTACTGCAGTCAGTGAAATGTGACACCTTTGTTAATTCTGAATAAGGGGATCATGTGATGCAGTTGGAATTCACAGAGCCAATGATAAGACCAACATGACATACAAAGCCCAATGCAATCACACCACCCCGTTGCAATGATCATATATCACAAGATAGCTCAAGGTAAAATGGATTACAAAGGGATATCTCATGGGTGTGATTTTTGTCTCCACTAAAAATGTTAGTTGCAGTGACATTCTGAAATATCATGCACATCATTGTTACCATATTGCTGTTCAATACACTTATTGGTGTTCCGTGAAATCATTGCATTGTGAATTAGTCTTTTTCACAATACTGAATTTCACATGAAGAAATTCAATGAAATACCAACGGGTTCTCCCTCCCACTCTTGTTAGATGCCTTCTCATCTGACAGGGAGGGCAAACCTTTTCCAGAGTTTCAACATCAGTACTGTCAGTAAAGGGCACACAGCAAACACACCACAGAGCTTAGTTTGGTGCTATGTATGCAGTTGGAAGTTAATTGTCAAATGGATGAGCATTTGGTTAAAGTGGATGATGGAAAGGCATTGGTTAGATTACATTTTAAGAGAAATATCCTTGGTTATAATAGGGGCAGAGTAGTTCACTCCCCACCCTGCTTCTGCTCACTGCCAATTTAAGTCCCCAGATTCAGGAGGCATTATAGTTATTATTAGCCACAGGCAGTCAAGAGTACATAATGAGCAAGGTCCTATCATGCAAACAGGACCCCGAGGGAATTTTTACTTGATTAATGCCTCCAGAGAAACATGGCAGCAAACAGGATTGTGGCCAGAAGGAGCCCAGGAAGCTAAGATTTATTTTAAACTATGGTTTCCTTGTGGACCAGGTAGAGTGCAAATGTTTTCTCCCCTCCCCACAATGATCACCTCCAGACCACCCCTTAGCTACTAACCTCAGCTTTGCGACAGTGGCCTCCTGCCAGCCAAAATCTTCTCCCACCCATCAGCCAGAAACTGATTCCCACCAGTTGTAGGGGAGAATCCGACTTTGAACATGGACATTAGGCCCAGGAGGTAAAGTCTCCCCATGCTTTCTGCTTTCTGCTCACCTCCCCTGCACTCACAGCCTGAGTTAAAAACTGGGGGCTTGGTTTCAGTTGTGCTGTTGCAACAAGGCACTCTAATGGAGGACAGGACCTCTCCACAATTCTGTAATATAAGGGAGCATTAACAATGCGGAAATGTTGTCACTTGGTGAAATTCTGGGCTGGATTTTAACATGTAGGTACAGTGGGAATAAGTGGGAATACACTGGAAATAAGTCCAGCACATCTGTCAATGACTGAGCCACCTTATTATTGTGGTAAACCTTTAAGTGGGTGTGGTTATGCTTTCTGTGTACACGACTGGAGGGGAGATAATGAAATGTATCATGTGACACACTAGTAGAGGGGAAATGATGCAATGTATCATGTGACTCAGACTCTGTCTTAGTATGCTGTGAGGAAGCAACCAGATCAGACATGTGTACACTTTCTCCTACTTTGTAATGCCGTGATCAACGCTTTGTTAAGTGAACCTACATATTTGTGAGTTAACCAATCCCTTATGCATGGTTGGTGCCTTGATGTTTAATTGTTTGTCAGCACAAGGAGATGAAAAACAATATGGTACCAGTAGTGGAGGATCTTTCATTTCCAAGCACACCATACACAACGTTGTGCCAGTGCTGATGGCAGAAGCTGGTGAGTGTGTGGTCTCCAACAGGAGACTGGAGCACATAGATAATCTGTGAGTTTAACAGGCAGCAACAGCGCATCGAGAGGTGCAGCACTGGGAAGTACTCACTCAAGGAAGGCAAGTAGCTGGGACATAGGCCACCGGATTTATCGCGAAGAAAGGGAGAACCTAAAACTGAGAACCGAGAAACGTTGCAGAAATCGGGCCATGTCAGGTTGTGAAAGCAACAGGCAAAATCAAGAGTTAAAGAAGGCTGGAAAAGTCTCCACTTTGTGGAGCATCGTGGTGCACTCCTGCCATGACCCAGCTTCGTGGGCGGAGCCTCAGAAACACACGCACAAGTCGGAACAGCGCCACTCATCCCAAGTGCTACAGCAGCAGTGGAACAAGCTGTGGTGAACAGAGGAACTACAAATGTAATGCTGTGCACCCACCTGCCAAGAATAAGGCATATTGATTTCACCATATGGACATTAAATTTCAAATTGTTGCTGGGAAGAAGAGAGGGCCTGTTACAAGGGCTGCCAGGCACTTGAATGGAGGACATTTGCATACCAATCGGGACAAGAGAGGTTACTTCCCTTATCCACTTAACCCAAAATGGACTTGGATCAGCAGGTATTGTGTGTAAGAAGAGACATTCCAGGGTCTGCGAGGACGAGAGAACCCAGAAACACAGAAGTGGTTAAACCAGTTGGTCATGTGACTAACCTGCTGGCCAACTTGGGAGTTTTTAAATCGTGCACAGACAATACACTCAGAGAGACTGTTTGATCCTGGACTGAAAAGACCTCTCCTGGCTGGCTCACCACAGCCTCTCCTGTCTGCTCCCATCTCTTTCTCACGGAACTCCAAATTCACTGAAGACGTGAACCTCAAGAGAGAAAGGTCTCCTACATCGAGCAAGGTTTAAGAAGAATACTGGGCCCCAACGAAAAGCAAGATCTATCTACAATCAAGGACTCTACAGCGAGCTCGAAGAACAGTAACCAAAACCATCTTCAGATATTGCCTCAAACTTTTCCACCTTATTTTTTCTGCTCTTTTCTATCTCTATCTGCATGTGTGTTTATTGCATATCCATGCCAGCATGGGTGTGTCGTGCATCAGTAGGCATTAACCGAATTAGAGTTTAATTTCAATAAATTTCAACTTTTCTTCGTTAAACCTAAGAAAACTTGTTTGGCTGGTTTCTTCGCCTTATAATTGGAAAGCAGTGAACAAGGATTCACCAAGGGGGAGTTAAAAACACGATGTGTTTAAAATTAAATCCTGTTATGGTAAGACCAGGTGAAGGCTGAGAGGGAACCCTAGACCCATTCTCAACTGGTCATAACAACAAGCAACTGAAATACTGCAGTGTGTTTAAAATATTACACTATTTGAATCCTGGTCAGCAAAACAGCAGGAGTATTCCTTTAAACAGCAGAGAGGAAGAAAGGTCCACAAAACTCCCAAGCTTAAATTGAAAGGCGGCTGACCTACTCTCTGAGTTTAAACTGTTTAAGCAACGCACAGAGCAATGGTTTGTCAACTTCGGCGTGTCCAAACCAGACAAGCAGGCCACAAAGATTTGTTTAGCCATTGGAAATGATGCTTTACATAGGCTCAACAAGTCCACACTCACGGAAGACCAAAAAGATAAGAAGAAGATTTGGGCAACTTTGGAAGACTAGCTAAAGGTCAAATTGAATTTCCGTATCCATCGCCTGGAGTTCATGTCGTACCATCAACAGCCTAAGGAATCCATTGATCATTTTATCAGTCGATGCAGAGTAAAGGGTGCCTACTGCGATTTTTCAGAACCAGAGCTGGCAGAGAAAATCTCCAAATTAGTGACTGCATCTACTCCAACAGACCATTTCAAAACGATCTGCTGAACAAACCCAAAGGCTGCAACATTGATGAGCTACTCAAAGACAGAGGAACGTATGAGGCAATCATTGCAGGCCGGCAATGCTTGCAGGTCTTGTGTGCTACGCCGACTATCGACACATTTAACAGATTAGCCAAATCCGCGAAGACATATAGAAGGTGCAGACTTCTATACGCCCTGAAGAGTTGCCCGGCATTTTATGATTTCTGCGAGGCATGGGGCATAAAGGGTCATTGGCAGCAGCAATGCAGAAAAGCAAAGGCCGATGTAGCTACAAGAAGTCGGGCAAAGGCTCAAGAAGACCGTAAACAGGTGATACCTTCGAGCAGCAACAAAGACCATACCAGATCCCATAGGCAAAGCATACACGAGGTGGCAGACAAAACAGACAATGATGATGATGATAAAGACCCTGCAAGGAGCAGTGAGCATACATTCCACACTGTTCATGTAACAGAACACATAGATGCCATTGCACCATCAGAAGTATTTGCCATGATTCAGATCATCTGTCCTCAGAAAGTTGGTAAACATTTGCTGTTGGCAAAAATAAACATGGGGAAAGTGCCAACATACTGTCTCTGAGAGTTCTGCATGGAATGTACCCACAGAAGTGGAAGGCCATGGCGACGCCCACTACTGCGAAGCTATCAGCATATAATGGGTTGGTAATTCCATGTTTAGGATCTATCATGCTATAGTGTAAACACAGCCAGTCATCCTGGACATCACAGACATTCTGCATAATAGAAACCAAAGGCCCAGCGATTGCAGGTCTGCCGGCATGTCGAGATCTCAGATTGGTAACGATACACAAGATCAGCCAGGTGCCGGAAGGCAGATCAGCATCAGAAGATACATCCATCACGTCACCTAGCGATCTGACATTGCAACATCCTGAGTGTTTCGATAGGGAGATGCAACGTTACACTTGAGAGCGAATGCCCTACCATTGATTGATCCACCACGCAAGTGCAGCATCCATATGCAGGCCAAGCTGAAGGTCGAGTTGAACAAAATGGAAACGGATGGGATTATTCAGAAGGTACAAGAGCATTTGGATTGGTGCAGCTCAATCACATGTGTTGTCAAGAAGGACAGATCACTCCACGTCTGCCTGGATCCGAGGTGTTTGAACAAAGTGCTAAAGCGGTGTCCACATAGAACCCCTACTTTCGAAGTGTTCAATCCGAAATTCATGGGAGCAAAGTTCTTTTCAAAACTCGACCCAAAAAATGGGTATTGGTCACTACATTTGGCAGAGAAGTTCCAGGAGCTGACTACGTTTTGTACCCCATTTGGTTGTTATAGCTTCCAATGGCTTCCTTTTGGGCTATCCATTGGCCAAGATCTTTTTCAAGCGTATATGGAGCATATAACCTGTACAGTACCAGGATGTATTGTATTGCAGATGACATAGCTGTCGTGGGATAGACAAAACAGGAGTATGATCGGAATTTACATCTGCTGATGTACGTGGCATGTAAAGAAGGGCTGGTGCTCAACAGTCACAAATGCAACATTAACGTGCAGCAGATCAATTTCTTTGGGTCGATTTATTCGAGTGCTAGTATCCATCCTGACACAGGAAAACTGAAGGATATCCATGTGATACCAACACCCCAGGTTAAGGAGGATCTTCAATAATGTTTAGGTTTTCTCAACCTTTTGTCTCCTTACAATTCTAATTTTGCTCAAAATGCCTCACCTCTACGGGAACTGTTGAAAGAGGAGGTGCCTTTTCTTTGGCACAAAGCCCACCAACATCTCTTTGAGGCACTAAAGAAGTCATTGTCAGAAGCATCGTTATTGCAATTCTACGATCCCAGAGAAGTGACTAGTCTAGAAGTGGACGTATTCCAAAAAGGCTTTGGAGCGTGCGTGTTGCAGAAGGGTAAACCCAAACTATTTGCTTCATAAATCCTATCTGCGGTGCAGTCGAATTACTTGAACATTGAAAGGAAACATTAGCCTTGGTGTTTGGGATTATGCGTTTTCACACTGACTTAATCAAGCAGTGATTTGTGATAGAGACCAACCACAAACCGCTCCAGATGATTTGGGGGAAACCATTGACTAGTACGCCGCCGAGGCTGCAATGTCTGCTGGTAAAGATACAGGGTTACGACTGCGAGTTTCGGTATAAACCTGATAACTTGATGGTTACATTGATATGCTCAACAGACTACCCAATCCGGCTAAGACTGCAGATGTGACCATAGATCTACAGGTCAACCTGCTCAACATTGAACTTGAAGGTGTTCTACACGCTGACCTGATGAATTTTGCACAACAGAAGTGTCAGCAACTGCAGGTGAAGACAACAAAAGATTCAATGCTGCAGGAACACTAGAAAACAATTATCGAAGGATGGCCAGACTCCATTCAGGGCGTCCATGAGCACATGAGACAGTTTTGGGCTTATTGGGTCGAGCTAGGCATATCCCGGGGAGTCATCTTCAAGGGCAAGGAGGTCATCATAGCAGAATCATTGTGATGTGACATACTACAGCAACTTCATCAGTCACACATGGGCATAGATCGTACGAGGAGGTTAAGGAGAGAGACAGTCTATTGGCCACGTGTGAACGATGATATTGAAGTCACAGTTAAGAAGTGCGAGGCATGTCAGGAAAATATGCCAAATCAGAACAAGGAACCGCTTTTACTACATGAAGTTCCTACTCATCCTTGGGCTAAGATTGCTTCCGACCTCTTCCATATCCATGGGAATGGTTCCTTAGTTGTCACTGATTATTTTTCCAAGTATCCTATCATCCGTCAATTGCACAATATGTCAAGTACAACTGTAGCACACACACAAAGTGCTATTTTCAGTTTATTCGGGGCATCCAGGGAGGTAATCTCAGATAACGGGCCTCAATTTTCCGGAAAGTCATTCAGGGACATCTCCTTATTACCCCAGATCTAACAGCATGGCCGAAAGAATAGTGAAATCATTAATTCTGAAGTGCAGGACAGACCAAACAAGACCTACAAATTGTGATGCTACACCTTAGGGCAACACCACTAAGTGCAACCATCCCATCACCGGTGGAACTCATGTTTGGCAGACCAGTGCGAACGTATCTACCTAGTTTTCATCAATCTACCCTTCCAGAAGTGAGAAAATGTTTGAAAAAGCAGGGGAGGATGAAAGATGCACATGAAAGGACTGCAGGCAAAGAGTTGCTAAGTTTAAAGATAGGACAAATTCAGCATCCCACAGAAGGAATGTGGCGACCAGCTGAAGTGACAAGGTCTGTCCTGAGCCGATGCAATGTATCATGTGATTCAGACTCTGTCTCAGTCTGCTTTGAGGAAGCAACCAGATCTGACATGTGTACAAGTCCTCTTACTTTGTAATGCTTCTACCAACTCCTTAATAAATGAACCTATGTATTTGTGCGTTAACCAATCCCTTAAGCGTGGTTGGTGCCTTGATGTTTATTTGTTAGTAAGCACAAGGAGAAGAAAACACAACAATTATCATTTTACTTCTTGGTTTTGTGTCCAACATATCTGAGGGGGTCAGTCAGTGCTGCTCCCATTGCCGAAGAGAGGCTAAATACTGCCTCTGTCTGCTATCTGCTGCATAGTGACCTAGAGCAAGACTGCACTTCCAAAGCATTAAGACTTTAGGCTACTGGATTCTTCCAAACCTATGCAGGGGACATTTATTCAAACAGCCAGTCTGTAGTGCACACATGTACCAAGCAAGTGTTTGCAAGGGACAACACCATCATCACTTTCACTGTGGAAAGCAGGCATCAACTTTACAGTTTTTACTGGATGTCAGGGCATTGTGGATGACAACCATGTGGAAATTAGGTGCCTCATTTCTACCCTTGACTGATATGAACAGAAAGGATTGGCACTTCATCAATGCTCAGGAACATTATTATTCACTGATATAGCAGTATCCAACAAGCATCCATACTGGATTCATTATGCGACAGTCCACAGTGCCGCATTGTTTGAAGGAAAACTAACACTGGACAGATGGTTATAGAGACCAAGGTTAATCTCTGCATTCATGGCCACTGACCCTCCTGAGGAACCCTCTAAAGTAGAGGAGTGACTCAGATTGAATAAATGCAAAGCAGAGTCCGGTGACGTACAAAGATGGCCTCACCAGGAGATGCTGTTGGGATGCCAGAAAGGCCACTGCAGGTGCATTAAAAAATATTTTCCTCAGCGGACATCAGAGGAGCGAGAGTACTCCTAAGGCCTCACAAAGACAGTCCAAGTCTCTTCTGCTCTGGGTTCCACTCCTTCTAAGTCATCAAATCCTTGTACCAGTGCTAGCCCCTCCCATCCCAGAATTTACAGGGTGCGGCCAACTTTCTTCTGATGCTGCTGGGCAGCCTTTGAACTGCCTGATCTTTGTCCTTCACTACTGGACAGCTGCCGCTTTCCTCTGCAAATGGACGACCAGCTGAATGAAGACACTCAAATGTGGCCCAGCAGTTAAAATCAGTTAAACCTCCAATTCAATCTCCTGCATAGGGCTGCCAAGCCACACTGGCTTCCTGACAGGAGTTAAAATTGGCTTTTAAATGTTGCAGGTCATGAGTCTTGTCTTAGACATTCTGTTGGATACATTGGTGCAAGTTATGCCTGTAAGTAGTTTGAACATCTTGCCCATACTCCCCAACATCAAACTATATAATAGCATAGCCCATGGGGTGTAACAATAGTATCCTCTTGTGATCTGAACTGGATATTCACATCTTTCATACATGTCCTCTAGCATCTCACTAATTTCTTTGAAGGCAGGCCAAAAGAACAATTGGTAGATGAGGCCAGTTATGAATTGCTCAACTGTTTTAATTCACAGCAAGGGAACACTGTGATTGGATTCACTAATGATACAAAATAAATACCTTCCTGTGCTTTTCTACATTGGAAAAGTTCAATAATAAGCAAGCAATCCACTCCCTCAGTGAAGGTGAAAAATATCCCCAATAATTCCTAGCTGCTGTCCTGCTAGCTACTTATGAGCTAACTAAGTGCCTGGGCTGAATTTTCGGGTCACACACCAAGGTCGGAAATGGAGGCAGACAGGGCATGAAAGTACCAGTGCCAGTCGGTATGCCAGTTTCCTGACCCTGTTCCCAACACCAGCCATCTGTGCTGAGGCAGGTTTGGTGCCAGCAGGGCTGGGGGGGCCAGGATGACAGGCCCTCCCTGCCTACCTGGGTGTGGATGCAGGCAAAGGCCACTCTGTAGAGGGACTCCCCCCACCACCACTCCCACACAGTGGTAGCCTGTCTGCAGAATCTATTTTTAAATTTAAGATTGAGAAAGGTTGATGAGAGGGTGCCTACATGTTGAAGTGCCCTCTCAGCTGCTTACCCTCTACAGCAGCCTGCTGCTCCACTCAAGCTGGAAGGCCTCCGAGTGATCCTTCAGCTTCGAGAGCCTGCCTGCTGTCCTAAATTGGATAGGGAACCTGTCCTCGGGCCAAACAAGAGGCCACCTCCTTGAAAATCCCAAAAAGTGACAATTTCCCTCCCGGCGGGGGTGGGTTTGGGACCCAGAAACAGGGTCCTTTCTGCTGCCCCAGGGGGAAATTACAGCCCCCTGTGTCTCTGTCTCCTTTTTTAATTTCTGTCTGTGCATAACCAAAAAGGAACTGAGACTTCCCAACAAAGGATATGAAGTGTTCATCAATCACTGACTCAGGATTATTGCTTATTATTTACAGCACCTAACTAGGTGACTAGCATCTTAACCACCTACTGGCTCATGCCCTTTTTAATTTTTATTTGAAATACATTTTCCTTTAAAAAATTTAACACTAACTCTTTTTTCTAAATTCTTTCTGTGGAGTAATGTGACCTCAAGCCATGAATTCGACCCTGAGTCCATCTCCAATATTCCCCATTCAGTTTTGGATTTAGTAAATGGTGTCAGCCTTAACCACGTGTTCAGCAATCTGAGGCTATTGCAACCTTCCATCAGTACATCGCATTATGGAGCTAGAGACACTTAAGAAATATCTTTTTGGTTAAATAGTGAGTGTTGATTACTGAAGTATAGGTTTGAGTGAGTTTCTAAGCCCAATAGCATGCTGAGTTGAATATGTACACTTGAGGCTGAAGCTCCGTACCATTAATGACCTATCTCTCCATTGATATTGATTTAGCTTCTTTAGTGTCAGGCTACCTACAACTCCAAGTCAGCTGTCATCATGGCTCACTACGAAAGCAAAAATATATATATTTAAACAACTTTAAAGTTCAAATGAGATCATGTTAATTATTGATATTTTTGGTAATTTTTACAAAAGGTTCTGATCTTTTCACTCAAATTATTTCCTTAAGTAGCTTTGAAGTAGTTTGAAAACATCTATACAACTCAATAAAATAACAATCAACTTTTGTCCCATCACTGCATTCATTCACTCATCTGAACTGTGGTTACATATTTCATACATCCAGTAACTTCAGCCTTAGCTCCAGCAATGCTTAAGGTAAAGCTTTGCTGCCACATAAGGTTCTTTGCAAGATAACAGTCCAATGAAACTGCTGGCAGTAAAGGGCAATATGGCCAACAATGGAATGGATTCAGCCATGATGGCAGAAATCAGCAGGTTAAGTTAGGCTTTTCCATGTCCATAAATTTTGCTGATTTAGAAGTACATCTGTAAATGTTAATGCTATTACTCAAAAGTGCTGACAGATGTGCAGCATTAATTACAACTCACTCGTGCATAAAACTAATTACACAGAGTCTGAATAACACGTAAAAAATACAGCAGCTACACTTGATTAGTAAAATCCCAAAACCATATTCACATCTCTACAGTGATTCACCAATTATGTTTACTGTTACTATTCACTGCAGTACTTTTTAAAATTTAAATTGAGTTTGCCTGACGTTGACCTGGTGGAAATTTTGGCTTATCCAATAAAAGTAATGTTGAACAGTTAGATAGATAGACAAACAACAGACCTGATTTCAGTGATCTCTTAATTGGCCAGCTTATTTTTTTTTCCTGTGCCACAATATATCAGTTTAATTCCCATGTCCTGCTTTAACCCTGGCAGCAGCACAAACCAATTTCACACAATTTGAATTTTCAGAACATGATGACAACTACTTATTTCTGAACCACCTAACAATATATTTTTATTTGATACTCAACAAGGACAGTAACTTTTATTTATAATACCTTTAACATTGAAAATCATCTCAAGCTGTTTAACTGGGGCATAAACAGACAAAAAGGGACTGAGCCACTGGAGATATTGGGGGGAATTTTATGCTCTCCCCCGTGGCAGGTTTGGAGGCAGGAATACATAAAATTGGGTAAGATGGTGTTGGGGAGGCAGGGGGTTCCTGCCACTGCTAAAATTTAGTAATTTAGTCCGGGGAGGTCAGGCCTGTGAATGGCCTTCCTGCCCCACTGCCAATTGAGGCTCTTAACTGGGCAATTAACCCCAATTAAGAGCCTCCTCCGGCCGCAGCCACAATTAGCTGTGCGGCGGGTGGCCCTGTTGCCGCACGAGAAACACGGCATGAAAAACTGTGCGGGCTGCTTCCTGGCTCTGTGGCGGCGGGGGGGGGGGGGTGGGGGAGGAGGGCGTTTCTCTTAAAAGACCCTTAGTGCCTGAATGAGGGGCCCGGCATTGGGAAGAGGTGAGGGCCCACTGAGGGACACCCCCCTGCCCTTGCTGCTGACCCCCCCCTCCCCCATGAACCCAACCTCACGAGACCCCACCCTGACCTACCTGAGGCCTGGTTCGCGCAACACCCCTCAGCCTCCAGTGGATGCTACTGCAGCAGCAGCCACTGCCTCTGTTGTCCACTCAAGTGCCTGATTGGCACTAAATTCGTAGGCCTTCCGAAGAAAAGGTGACATGGGGATCTCGGAGTCGGTTTCTCTGGATGTCAAGACCTCCTGCCGCCAGGATAAAATTCTCCCTATTAGGTGGAGTGGCCCTGGTCAAACAGGTGTGCTTGAAAGCAGGTCTTCAAGGAGGAGAGGGAGGTAGAGGGGTTTAGGGCTGGAATTGCAGATAGTGAGGCCTAATTAAACAGCTCAAGGCATGACTTCCAATTGTGGGGCAAAGGAGAGTGGATGCACAAGAGGCCAGAGTAAGAGGAACAAAGAGAGGATTGTTGGGCTGAAGTAGGTTCGAGTGCTAGGGAGGTACGAAAGGATTTAAAACAAGGATAAGAATTTATTGGAAAACTAGAAGCCAATGTAGGTCAGCAAGGACAGGTGAGCAGGGCTTGGTGGGATGGGCACACAGCGTTCGGGTGAGCTGAAATACCGAAATACCAAATCCAGATGTGTGGCAGAAAGGAGACCATGAAAACATAGGAATAGTCAAGTTTGGAAGTGAAGAGGGTATATATGAGAGTTACAGCAGCTGCTTTGCTGAAATTCTGTGGAGCCAGGTGGAAGTAGGCAGTTCTGGTGGTGGAGAGGCTAGGTGGTTGGAAGCCCAGCTCAATGTCTATTAGTATGCTGAATTTGCTTCACAGTCTGGTTCAGCCTGAGTCAGTGGCTGGAGAGGGGCTGGAATTGGTAGTAAGACTGCAAGTTTACAAATATGACAATCTATTTTCAGGGAACTCTATACACATGTGCCTTCTCCCTCATCCCTATCTTAATTTCAAGCTCCAAAGATCAGCAGGACCTTTACTTTCTAAACGTCACTGTGACCTGTGACCACAACAGGATTGCCTAACCAATTCCCTCTTAACACAGAATGAACATTGTTTACATACAATAGTTCACTTTGACCCTTAAAGCATCAGCTGTGACAGGCCAAACCTTCCCGTTTATTGAGCACAGTAAGGGTGCTACACTCAAATATACTGGAACTCAAAATTCCTCTATGGACTTTAATTTGAAACTGTCAAGAATGTAGTCATATTCAGAGGGTTATAATATGAGAAGGAGAGATTAGGGATGATTGCACATTGCAACCCTCCCAAGGGTGGGGGGGTGGCACTCACAGGAATTATATCTTGGAAAATCGTAGGGACACAGCCCATGATTTTCCAGATGGGATAAGAGCATTGAATTGTATAATCATCCATGTTTAGCTGTCTATTGTGAGCACCTTATTCAAGCACAATGTAACTGAGCAGTTTTATAGCGCAAGAGAAAAGAGAGAAGACACTTTGGGATGATTTCACAAACCACAGCTCCTAGCAGGGAATACAGGCTGGGAAATTAGGAACACAAACTGTAATATGGATGAGAAATCACAGACTGTGCACCCACAATTTGCTTCCTGCTAGTGCAGCTCCCCACTGGGAGTGCTGGATTACACAATCAGCCCTGTTACCCCCAATTTTCCTCCTTCCTCTTTTGAAGATGGCTATTTCAGCTGAGTTTGGTTCTATGGATGCTGGCAGGCCTCTGCTACCTAATTTGAGCAGCCAGGCTTTATGTATGAATCTGGAATTCAAGCATCAGCAGTCTGGACATCCACTGGCAGCGACATAGCCAAATCCAAGCCCGCCATCATCCAACATCCACAACTGTAAAACTGATGCAAAATCAGGGTAAATGGCTTATATTGGCATTCTTAGGTGAATCTTAATCTGTTAAAGGAAGGTGTTTTTAAAAAAATAAATCTTTCACTGGATTCCTATTCCAACAATGACTGCCAGGCCTGTTTGGCCAGCAGCATGACAATGGCATTTAATTAAAGTCCGAATCAAAAATGGTTTGGGCCTGCCAACATTAGCTTTGGGCATCAGCAAAGCTGCTCGTTTTGGGGAGAGGTCATAGAATGCCACTAATGCTTTAACTGAACAATTTATAAAGCATAACACGTGATAGCAATCATTTAAGTATGCGACTAAAAGACAGCACTATTTATATGTAATTCTGAAACCAAAACATCCGATTTCACCTGAGGGTTTCTTTATATATTTTTTTGTATTAGTATATTAATTAACCCAATATCAAGACACTCTCAGGTTATCTTGTGTCTAATACACACAAAAAAGTATAGGAATCATTAGCATACATTGAAAGAAAACCCAATGGGGCAATAAGGGAGAAACTGCTCCAACAGCACAGGAGAATGTCATGGGTCCGTGTAAGCGATAGCACTCTTTGTAAAAAAAAAAATTAAAAATTAGTGGCTCTTAAGAGTACTTATTCTGATTTAATGGATTGGTGCAATTGTTAGTAACATGGTAGCTATCACTAACATAATAATTCCAACAACTAGAAACTGTATCAAGACAGGATTAATCAGATTAATACACAGCAACAGTTACTACAGGGAAAATGGGATATTTACTTTACCACTGGGCGGAAGCTCATCATCCACCTGTTATACACCTTGCCCGATTTGTGTTTCCTTTAACTTTAATGCAAATGAAAATCAGGTGGCGTGTAAAAAAAGCAGATCATCCACTTTCACCCATTCTCCACCTAGCGGTAAAAATGAAAATTCATCTCAATGAAAAAAACGGTTAAAAGAAACATAAGAAAAAATGATGACATTAGGACACTTGGAACAACATAAACAAGAGAGGATAAAAAAGCAACAAATAAAATAAAGACACCATGTAGCACAGATATTAATGGCCCAGAATTTGTAGTTGTAATAACAGTGAAACTGTGAGTGGTGCCACTAGTACTGTGTAAAATTGAAGTTAAATTTTTAAATTTCTGGAGTCTGCACATGCGCTGTGACAACACTGAAATTAAATGTTAAGCCTCATCGCATTACGTGTAACTGAGTTCTTAATGGTATACTAAGTCATAATTACTGGTGAACAACCACTCTGGCCCTGAAAAAACAATTTTACATATGTGGAGTGTCATTCCCTCAGAATACAATTTTAAAATTCCATATTTCCTCCTCTCTGTCTGTCTCTCTCTCTCCCCCTCCCTCTCTGTGCCCCCCCTCTCTGTGTTGTCTCCCCCTCTGTGTTGTTCCCCCCCCCCACTGTGTTGACCCCACACTGTGTTGCCCCCATCTCTGTGTTGCTCCCTCCCTTCCCCCCGTGTTGTCCCCCCACGTCATTTCCCTGCTCTGTGTTGTCCCTCCCTGTCTGTGTTGTCCCTCCCCTATGTCATCCCCCACCCATGTCGTTCCCCCTCTCTGTCATTCCCCCCATCTGTGTTGTGCTCCCCTCTGTGTCATGCCCCCCTTTCTGTGTCTGCCCCCCATTTCATCCCCCCCTTTTTGTCCCTCTCTGGGCCCCCTCTCTCTCTGTCCCCTCCCCACCGCTCTCTGTCCACCACTTCTCCTTCCCTCTCTCTCACCCCCAGTCTCTCTCCCTCTCTCTCACTGTCCCCCACTCTCTCTTTCCCACACTATTGCTCTCTCCCACTCTCTCTCTGTTTCTCCACTCTCTCTCTTTCTGTCTTCCCACTCTCTCTCTCTCTTCCCCCACTCCCTCTCTCGCTCTATCCCACTCTCTCTCTCTCTCTCTCCCCCCACACACTCTCTCCCCCAACACAGTCTCTCTCTCTCTCTCTGTACCCTCACTCTCTCTCTTTCTCCTTCTCTCCTTAACAAAATCCATGCTGCATTTGCAGTTTTGAAAACGGTCGGGGAAGACATCGTAAAAAATTTATTATGTTTCAATAACCAAGTTAGAAACAGTCATGAACTGATTTTTTTTTTGTTGTGAGGTGGATTAAAGGACAAGTTTTACAAGTATGTCAAAGATCAGTGACTGCTATGTGCATCATTTACTACCAATTTGAGGACAGATAACCTGAGTGGCCAATGTCATTTGAAAGTTAATAAAAAGCAAACTACTGCAGATGTTGGAAATCTGAAATAAAAACAGAAAATGCTGCAAATACTCAGCAGGTCAGGCAGCAACTGTGGAGAGAGAAGCAGAGTTAACGTTTCAGGCCTGTGACCTTTCATCAATCAATCATTTTGATTGCAGTTCTGATGAAAGGTCACAGACCTGAAATGTTAACTCAGCTTCTCTCTCTCCAGAAAAGCTGCCTAGCCTTGCTGATTATTTCCAGCACTTTCTGTTGTCATTTGAAAGTTGTCTGTATAATATAACTAAATAAAGTGATAAGTGCACTTTAGCTAACAGGTAAATTTAAGAGATTCACTTTATTGGAAGAATGGAAGAGTGCTCTTTATTTGTAATTGTGCTTATCTAATTTTGGCACTAGCTTTGGTGAGTAAATTACATTTTGTCCATGAGAGAATCTGTTGTTTCTGTATTTTAGAATCCAGGACCTAGTTTAACAGTCTGTCAAGATGAATAAACTAGTCTTGGCTACCTACCGTTAATCTCTCTGTCCCTTCCTGTCCGACACTGCTTTTCTGTTTTACATGGCTCTTCTGAAGTACTATCTGCTTCACCCTATAAAATTCTCCTGATTTGGAGATCACTGCCCTTTTGTTGGTTGCCCTGTCTTCTACTGTCTCACCTCAATAACCACAATAACAATCCTCTCCTTGAGTTTCATGGTTTACTGGATGAATCTGCACTTCAGACACAGTGTGAATCCACAGAGGTCATCCAATCAGGTCCATCTACCAACCCATGACATGGTGTAGCTAGCTCTATTCTGTCAACAAAAGTAATTTGCATTGGCATTGCACATTATTTTGCTTCTAGCTAGCTAATATGATTGTGCTGCTCTCCATTGACAATTGCATGCTTAGCTACTTTATTTATAGGAAGAAATGTGTTTTAAATCGGACTGTGTTTTGACGGCATTAGATTGGCTATACACTTCATATACAGGTTAATTTCCCCCGTATCCATGATGAGTCAATAATTGTCAAATGTCCATAGTACAACATATCGATGCCTATCCCTGAATGAACCATGAAACCCGACCATTTGCTTAGTTAGGGTGCGACCGGAGGTGGGAGCACGACATCAGGTGATGCCTCAGCAATTGCTGGTGCCATTTTAAAGGCTGACAGCTCTGCATTGAGCTCTGCATTCCGAAGGCTTGGAAGAGGAGGAGGTCATAGTGGATATTTAGAGATGGCTCAAAGGAGACCCCGGCCAGTCCCATGCTTCCCTCCAGGTGCTCCGATAGGTTGCCACGGAGAGGAGGGTCAGCTTGTTCCTGAGGGATGGGAGGAGGAGACCGGGGTTCTATAATATTACTTGTCCTTTTGGTAATCTGTTGTAAGACTCACAGGGTTACAAGCGAGATCCCAATAAAATGTGGGCTTCATTATAACTGAACTGGAACATAAATATACAAATAGTTACTGTACGAGCTAGATTTGAACACCTCTCACTCTGCCACAACTGCCCAGTCATGTGTGACATGACATCACTTCCTCTGGTATCTTCACTTGCAGCTTTTAAGGTGGTTTGTTCTTAAGGTAGTCCCTTCTTAAGGTCGTCCCAAAACAGGAGCCGAGCCAAGCAAGTATGGCTGCAGATCATGGAGGAGGTCAGCAGTTGTGGGTCATGCCGCACATGTGGATTCAGTGCTGCAAGTGGTTCAATGGCCTCATCCGGGCTGCGAAACAGAGTACATTTTAACGCCTTCATCCATTTGGGCCCTACATCTGGCGAAGCAGGACGGTGCATTGTGAGCAAGATTAATACCGGTTTTCTTGTGGTTGTGTGTGATTGAATACTAACTTGTCTGTAACTGAAGCTAGTTGCTCTCCAAGCCAGGATGAAGTAACTTGGGATAAGTTAAAAGCACTGTCTATGCAGGAGTTGAGGGAAATGGCTGAGCAATGGGATCACTGTATGTGGCAAGGCTAGGAAGTCTGAACTCCGAAGGCTAATGGCCAACCATTTTTCCCTTGAATCTGAGGAAGTAGAAACAGGGTTAGAAGTAGACTCCGACAGGGTATTGCTAGCAAAGATACAATTGGAACATAGGAAACTTGAATTAGAAGACAGGGAATGTGAAAGAGAGAGATACAAGAGGAAGAGAGAGAGAGACACGAGAGGGAAGAGAGAGCCTTCCAGAAGGAACATGAAGAAAAGGAAAGACCAGGGAAAGAAAGAGAGAGGCAGGACAGGGAGAGAGAAAGAAGCTTTCAGAAAGAATGCAAAGAAAGAGAGTTGAAGCGGCTTGAGTTAACTAGTGGGCGACAGAGTAACTCCAGTGAAAGCCTGGCCAATATGGAGGAGCATAATTCAGGGCTGGGTACAAAATTGCCAAACATCGCTCAACTAATTCCAAGATTCAATGAGAAAGATGTGGAGGAATTTTTGTGTCTTTTGAGAAACTGGCAAGGCAGCTAAAATGGCCAGCTGAGCCTGGTCTCTTCTACTACAAAGCCAGCTAACTGAAAAAGCCCATGAGATTTATTCCCTGTTGTCAGATGAGAGTTCATCAAATTATGAACTGACAAAAAATGCTATCCTCGGGGCATATGAATTAGTACCCAAAGCCTATTGTTAAAAGTTTGGAACCTTCAAGAAGGAAGTTAATCAAACTTATCTGTAGTTTGAAATAAGTAAACAGCTGGCTTTTGACTAGTGGCTGAGGGTTGTTAAAGTACAGCTCAGCTATGAGAATCTCACAGAAGTAATTCTGTTCGACGAATTTAAACACTCTCTCCCACTTTCCATAAAGACCCATGTAGAGGAGCAGCGAGTTCAGAGAGCCTGGCAAGCAGCGATTCTGTCCGATGAGTTTGCTTTAATTTATAAGTCAGTTTCCCAGGGGAGAACCTTTCCTAATCACCCCCACAAATCTGAAAAGGACAAAGGGTAGGAAGGTGATATCCGCCCAGGCAGTCCTGGGAAAGGAAAGCAGGAGACACACGGGGCCCTCCTCCAACCAAAAAGGAAGCTGTTGTGAGCAAGAGTGAGACCTGGAGACCTGTGTGCTTCCATTGTAATAAAGCAGGGCATTTAAAAGCTGACTGCTGGAAACTAAAGGGAAAACCTGTAGGGTTAATCAGGGTACGCCCGTCCAGTGAAGACGGGACGCTGATGGAAAGCACAGCAGAACAAGCTGTGGCTTTAACTGCAGTAAGAGTGAGACCCAGGAATCCTACGGCTGCAAGTGCAGGAAAATTTAATCAGATTCCTGAAGGTTATCACGGTTTTGTGTCTGAAGGGAAAGTAACCCCATACCCCTCGAGTGGGGTATGCACTCAGGGACACAGGGGCCACTAGATCCCTTTTATTGGGAAAAGGCCTGACCTATCCCCCAGTGAGTGCAGTGAACACCAACATGGTGGTGAATGGTATTGGAGGGCAGTGTATGCCTGTACCTGTACACCAAGTGTACCTGGAGTGCAACCTAGTTTCGGGACCGGTGTCCCTAGTTTGCCTGTAGATAGGGTTGACCTGCTCCTAGGTAATGATCTGGTGGGGGTGAAGATGGTAGCATGTCAACAACACCTTTCATCACTTTACTGATGATTGAGAGTAGGCTGATGGGAAATTAAAGCAGCACTGGCACCAAGAAAGCACAGTTTTAATAAGCTTTAAGATTTATGAATGAATAGGAATGAATGAGAGAAATGCATGGTTTTCTGTATCTTATTTTCTCTCAGCCCTTTTAATGAAATGTGCCTTTCCTCAAATCGTATTTCATTCCCCTGGGTGTGGAGATGTCATGCAGGTCTCCACCTGCCAAGAATGAGGCACATTAATTTTGCCCACATGGACATTAAATTTCAAATTGTTGCTGGGCCTGTTACAAGGAATTGCCAGGTCCCTGGTCAGAAGGACATTTTTGCATATTAGCAGACACAGTTGGAACAAAGGGGCTATCACCCGCTCCCATACAATACACAGAACAGGCCTGGTCAAACCAGTCGGTCATGTGACCACCCTGCTGGCCAACTTGAGGAGCTGTAGGTTGTAAAGACACTGCTTGAGCTGGAAGAAAGCTCTTTGCTCCTGGACTGAAGAAGATCTCCTGTCTGCCTGTCTGCTCCCATCTCTTTCTCACAGAACTGAAACCCCAAGTCAGAAAGGTCTCCTATAGGTTTAAGAAGAATACTGGGCCCCAACGAAAAGCAAGATCTATCTACAATCAACGACTACAACAAGTTTCAGAGATTGCCTCAAACCTTTCTACTTTATTTTTCTTCTGCTCTTTTCTGTCTCTATTTGCATGTGTGTATCGCATATGCATGCTCACATGGGGCACAGTGTGTATCCTTAGGAGGCGTTAACCCAATTAGAGTTTTAAGTTTAAGTTTAATAAAATTTCACCTTTCTTCTTTAAACCTAAGAAGGCCTGTTTGTGCTCATTTCTTTGCCTTATAGTTGGAAAGCAGTGAACAAGGGTTCACCAAGCGGGAGCTAAAAACAGTGTGTTTAAAAATAAAACCCTGTTACAGTCAGACCAAGTGAAGGCTGAAAGGGAACCCTAGACCTCTTTCTCACCTGGTTGTAACAACATGTTAAAAATAACTGTGTTTCCTTAACACCAGTATGTCTTTAACAAAAATATCATAATTTGACAGGAAGTAATTAAAAGAACAACTAATTTCTTCTTCCATCCTATATATATTCAATCAACCTATCTGCTTCTTTCTTTTTCTGTCTGGGTATCTTTTCCATTTCCGTTAGCTTAACTCTGCTCTCTCAACATCTCAGACTGTGTCAACCCTAAACTTTGACTACCAACTCTACTTAATGGTTGGGACTGTGAAATTGATTAATTAGTCTTAATCAAAGACCCTGACTCACTTTACCGGTGGATTCTGTGATAGCGGCAATCTTTCAGTTTCTTTGTGACTTTCACTTGGGACTGTAGGAATTTGGACTATAGGAGGTTTCTCCTGCTTTCCCTTTGTCAGATATCCTCTTTCAAGCAAATGATCTACATGACACTGATCTAGCTTTGCAAAATGTCATCTGTACATTGTCCTTTATCTTGACTTCGGCCTTGTGGTGCCTAATTTTATCATTTGGTCCTCCTTGCTCAAAAACGACTTTGTGCTTTCTTGGCACTTCCTCAATGTCAGATGTATTCTTACTGATCCCTACTGTAAATAACTCGGCCCAGTTTAAACATATTTTCTTAAGACAATTTCTTCCCGTCAGGGAGATTTTGTTCCCTCCTACTACGACCAATGGTAAGTGATAGGATACATCATCGCATTCCACCCTCACACTAACTTCACCTAGAAAAGGAATACTGTTATTGGAATAACTAGTCAGTTTCCTGCAGTTTTCTGTAAGGGAATGTGACTTAGGGACTTTTTGTACTCTCCTTCTGAGCTAACAGACAGCTGTATCAGCGATGAAAGTAAGTTGTGAATTTCTGAATTTTATTTTTACTGTAGGTACTTGAATTATATCTTCAGCCTTTTTTCTTTTATCTTCCATGTACTGTTTTTCTTGCTCTCTGACTGAGTACAACTCTTGATCTTCCTGCTTGATTACATCAACTTCTGTTTCCATATATATCATGTGCTCCTCAACTAGCTTTAGGTCGACCACAACCTTGACCTAGTGTATTGCTTCAACCTGGAGCTTTACCACGACCTGGAGCATTACTGTTTCCTCTACTCCTGCATGCCATCTGGATATGACTGACTTTCCCACAGGCATAGCTTTTTGACTGGAAATGGAGGCATTTAGATGGTTGATGGCTACCATGGCAATGGTAACATCTAAATGTCTGACTCTGAGTTTGTGAGCTTGGCTACTGTTGCCTGGTGCCTACTGAAATCTGGTGGACCTCCCCCGCCGGCTCAGGAAAAGAAGCTCCTTGCAATCTGCAACTATATCTTCCTGCCATTTCCATGGCTGTGGCCTTGTCGCAGGTCTCCTTCCACATAAGCTTATTGCCTTTACTCAAAAGCTTGGCCTGATTTTACTGTTCTTTAGACCTCCAACGAACGTGTCTCTAAGGTTCACTTCTAAGTTTGTGCCACACCGACAGTGATGAGAGAGTTTCTTTCAATCTAGAATATAATCTGCAATAATCTCACATGGCAACTGCTTCCTTTCATGGAATGCACTCACAGTGCAATTTCATTCTTAGTCATGCCATAATATGAGTCCAGAATCTCATTAATTTCATAATAGTCCAAAGTACTGGGGTCTCGCAGGTAACATTAATTAAACACAACCTCACAAGCATCTGGTCCCATCATGGTGAGGAAAGCATTCACTTTATCCTCATCCCCTACTTTATTAGCTTGCAGCCAAATGTGTAACCTTCGTTCATAATTGCACCAGTCCTCTTTGTTAGGTTTGAATTCCTCCATTACCCCAAAATATGTCTTCAGTGCCATTTTTTTCAATTGCACACCGTGCTGACTCACAGAGTTGTACTTGAACACAAATGTGCAGACACACCCAAACTTCCTCAAAATCAACTTTTGGAGTTCCAAAAAGAGTGTCACAATGTCCTCAGACCATAATCTCTCAAAATAAATGTAAAAAAAATTCAATCCCATCTCGTCATTATCTTTCTGTTGTGTATTCACTGAGTAAGTCTAACATGAGGTCTCAGGACAAGCAACCATTGTTCAACTTTATTTATGCATCCTCAACAGAGAGGGCAGCAGAGAGGCAGCATACAATATGCTCAGCCAGTTCAATACATATATCACAAAACACATCAGGCATCTGGTGTCCACAGGCATCTGGATTGTAGGGCTATGGAGGGAGGGCAGGCCCTTGACCCTCACATGTCTCTGTTTTCTTATGCAGGTCAAGCGTGCCAAATCAGCAAGCCTTCGAATCTTCAGGGGAACCTGCCACCACTGAACCATAGGAAAATTACGCCACATAAGAAGGTCATTCAGCCTGTTGTGTCCATGTTGGCCAAAAAACAAACTAGCTGCCCAATCTAATCCCACCTCAAGGAGAGGAAGGAGTCTCAGAGGGTTCATCGGCATATCATACTCCTGCACTCTCCACCAGCACAGATCTCAGTAGGTTTGCACTCGAGTTTAGATCTGGGCACACAAACTGGTGAGCAGCTGACGGAGGCTGTGACAGTCCAGGCCTCTGACGGTCGGAGGACTGTGGCAGGCCAGGCCCATGCTGAGCCCCAGGCTCATGATGTGTCTCTGGTTTCGGCAGTATCATGGGAAATGCTACAATTGCAGCGAGAGTTGTGGCAACATCTGGCAGAGATGCCTGAGGCAATGCGTGCCCAAGCACAGCAAACAAAGGGGTCCATCCAGGCCTTGAGCTCTGACTGGTGCACTTGTGGTGTCCTCCATTGAGAGATTGGTGTCTTTAATGAAGAGCCATATCCAGCAGAACACTCAGTGTCTGCAAGACATTCATGCAGACCTGCATACCCTTAACTTGACCATGGGCGCAATCTGTGTCCCAGGAGGGCCCCCACCAGGAAAACCCCCCTGAACCACCCTTCCCCTGTACTTCATAGCCACCCTCCCCCTACCCCCCCGCACCCCCACCCCCCTCGCTGGGGCCTGCCGGTCTTCCACCAGCGACCCCACCTCCCTTACCTTGGATCCGGGCTCCAGCGCTGGGCCTGGGTCCAAGGCCTGTTGCAGTACCGTTCCCAGTGGCGCTGCCAATACTACTGAGCTGCCTGCCCTGTGATTGGCCGGCAGCTCTTGGAGGCGGGATCCCAGTCTTCAAAGGGACGGGGATCCCGGTGCCAGGTTGTTAATTGGCCCGGCAATGTATAATCGCTCCAGAGGGCTCCAGCTGGTCAAGGCAGAATACCTTTTTGGCCCAGTGCCAGGAGCCCTGCCTTGGGCACAAAATTCAGCCCACTGCTCGTCACTGAGATTCAGTTCAGTAAATTGCTCCCTGAACACCCTGGGTGATATGGCCTTCTGCTGAGAGCCCTATACCCCTCCTCCTCCTCCCTCCTCCAGCAGTTTGTCCTGATCTGCATGCCTCTGTTAATGCTGCAAGTCATGCTGTATTCCAATAGGAATGCTTATTCGTGCACCCATGTCTGGGAGCAGCTGGTTTGTGCAGAAACTGTAAAGTCAGCAAAAGGTCCTTCAGCATCTGCCAACCCTCTCCCGGTAGACTTCTGCAACTTGAAACAAATATAGAAAGCATCAAACCCTAGTGGAATTGCAGCAACAGCCAGAAGAAACCAACCAGCAACTAATCTGCAAGATGATCCCTTTAGATAGAGCTGTTATCAAGTCCTTCCTGCTGCTGATTGCATATTCAACTGTGCAAGGTTTAGGGAGGGCATTAGCTGGAGCACTGAGCTCCAAAATTGCACCACATGTGTCAGATCAGCGCTGCACGCTGATTGATGTCACGATCTGCCTACTCAGCATACTTCCAGCAGTTGCTCACCAATATGGTGTCTGGTGCCATTCGCTGCAAAAGTGTGCATGCACACCATAGAAACTACTTTGGAGTTCTAAGGGCGCTGAGAGCACCCAAAAAGGGGCATAAATGATCTCAATTTCTTGCCCCTTCCCAACACTGGCTGTAAAGAAAACAACATTTCACAAAAAACTGAAATATAATAAGGAATTCAAAGCACCTCCAAGTTTCTTTGAGCCACTCATGCCAATATTGTTTCATAAATATTTAATTACATTTCCAATTGCCAAACTGCAAAATCTGCACATTCCACACTGATGTATTCTACACTCACTCGCTGACTGCCACCAGCACCAACATCCCCTGTTCTTTATTAAGCTATGAACTACAGCCAGTGCTGAAAACATGTCACATATATCATTCAAAATAAAAAAAAATTGGTAGTAAACTAAAGGCAATAATTCTGTCATGAGGCTCAGAGGCCGTTAATCCACTCTAGTTTCAATTTGATATATTACACCATCTGAAGCTTATGATGGAACTGTATTCTTATCCATGCTATCCATCATACTACGGGGGATTTAAGTGCCTAATTTAAAAAAAAATTGAAGTCTAACATAAGCTCCAAATTATAAAGATAGAAATGCATTTTGTTTTCACTGAAGAAAAGATAATTGAGAAGAGACAAAGGATTACTTTCCGGTGTTGTTTTTTTAAATTCAGCTTTTATTGCCCATCCCTAATTGCCCTGGAGAAGGTGATGGTGAGCTGCCTTCTTGAACCGCTGCAGTCCATTTGGGGTAGGTACACCCACACTGCTGTTAGGAAGGGAGTTCCAGGATTTTGACCCAGCGACAGTGAAGGAACGGCGATATAGTTCCAAGTCAGGATGGTGTGTGACTTGGAGGGGAACTTGCAGGTGGTGGTGTTCCCATGTATTTGCTGCCCTTGTCCTTCTAGTTGGTAGAGGTCGTGGGTTTGGAAGGTGCTGTCTAAGGAGCCTTGGTGCGTTGCTGCAGTGCATCTCGTAGATGGTACACACTGCTCCCACTGTGCGTCGGTGGTGGAGGGAGTGAATGTTTGTAGATGGGGTGCCAATCAAGTGGGCTGCTTTGTCCTGGATGGTGTCGAGCTTCTTGAGTGTTGTTGGAGCTGCACCCATCCAGGCAAGTGGAGAGTATTCCATCCCACTCCTGACTTGTGCCTTGTAGATGGTGGACAGGCTTTGGGGAGTCAGGAGGTGAGTTACTCGCTGCAGGATTCCTAGCCTCTGTCCTGCTCTTGCAGCCACGGTATTTATATGACTACTCCAGTTCAGTTTCTGGTCAATGGTAGCCCCTAGGATGTTGATAATGGAGGATTCAGTGATGGTAATGCTGTTGAATGTCAAGGGGAGATGGTTAGATTCTCTCTTGTTGGAGATGGTCATTGCCTGGCACTTGTGTGGCGCAAATGTTACTTGCCACTTATCAGCCCAAGCCTGGATATTGTCCAGGTCTTGCTGCATTTCTACACGGACTGCTTCAGTATCTGAGGAGTCACGAATGGTGCTGAACATTGTGCAATCATCAGCGAACATCCCCACTTCTGACCTTATGATTGAAGGTCATTGATGAAGCAGCTGAAGATGGTTGGGCTGAGGACACTACCCTGAGAAACTCCTGCAGTGATGTCCTGGAGCTCAGATGATTGACCTCAAACAACCACAACCATCTTCCTTTGTGCCAGGTATGACTCCAGCCAGCAGAGGGATTTCCCCCTGATTCCCATTGACCTCAGTTTTGCTAGGGCTCCTTGATGCCATACTCGGTCAAATGCTGCCTTGTTGTCAAGGGCAGTCACTCTCACCTCACCTCTTGAGTTCAGCTCGTTTGTCCATGTTTGAACCAAGGCTGTAATGAGGTCAGGAGCTGAGAGGCCCTGGCGGAACCCAAACTGAGCGTCACTGAGCAGTTTATTGCTAAGCAAGTGCCGCTTGATGGCACTGTTGATGACACCTTCCATCACTTTACTGATGATAGAGAGTAGGCTGATGGGGCGGTAATTGGCAGGGTTGGATTTGTCCTGCTTTTTGTGTAAAGGACATACCTGGGCAATTTTCCACATTGCAGGATAGATGCCAGTGTTGTAGCTGTACTGGAACAGCTTGGCTAGGGGCGTGGCAAGTTCTGGAGCACAGGTCTTCAGTATTATTGCCGGAATATTGTCAGGGCCCATAGCTATTGCTGTATCCAGTGCCTTCAGTCGTTTCTTGATATCACACGGAGTGAATTGAATTGGCTGAAGTCTGGCATCTGTGATGCTGCGGACTTCAGGAGGAGGCCGAGATGGATCATCAATTCGGCACTTCTGGCTGAAGATTGTTGCAAATGCTTCAGCCTTATCTTCCGCACTGATGTGCTGGGCTCCCCCATCATTGAGGATTGGGATATTTGTGGAGCCATCTCCTCCAGTTAGTTGTTTAATTGTCCACCACCAGTCACGGCTGGATGTGGCAGGACTGCAGAGCTTAGATCTGATCCGTTGGTTATGGGATCGCTTAGCTCTGTCTATCGCATGCTGCTTACGCAGTTTGGCACGCAGATAGTCCTGTGTTGTAGCTTCACCAGGTTGACACCTCATTTTGAGGTATGCTTGGTGCTGCTCCTGGCATGCCCTCCTGCACTCTTCATTGAACCAGGGTTGGTCTCCTGGCTTGATAGTAATGGTAGAGGGATATGCCAGGCCATGAGGTTACAGATTGTGGTTGAGTACAATTCTGCTGCTGCTGATGGCTCACAGCGCCTCATGGATGCCCAGTTTTGCATTGCTAGATCTGTTCGAAATCTATCCCATTTAGCACAGTGATAATGCCACACAACACGATGGATGGTATCCTCAATGTGAAGGCGGGACTTCGTCTCCACAAGGACTGTGCGGTTGTCACTCCTACCAATACAGTCATGGACAGAAGCATCTGCAGCAGGCAGATTGGTGAGGACGAGCTCAAGTATGTTTTTCCCTCGTGTTGGTTCCCCCACCACCTGCCGCAGACCCAGTCTAACAGCTATGTCCTTTAGGAGTAGTGGTGCTACCAAGCCACTCTTGGTGATGAACATTGAAGTCCCCCACCCAGAGTACATTTTGTGCCCTTGCCACCCTCAGTGCTTCCTCCAAGTGGTGTTCAACATGGTGGAGTACTGAGTCATCAGCTGAGGGACGGCAGTAGGTGGTAATCAGTAGGAGGTTACCTTGCCCATGTTTGACCTGATGCCATGAGACTTCATGGGATCCAGAGTCGATGTTGAGGACTCCCAGGGCAACTCCCTCCCTACTGTATACCACTGTGCCACCACCTCTGCTGGGTCTGTCCTGCCGGTGGGACAGGACATACCCAGGGATAGTGATTGCAGTGTCTGGGACATTGTCTGTAAGGTATGATTCCGTGAGTATGACTATGTCAGGCTGTTGCTTGACTAGTCTGTGGGACAGCTCTCCCAACTTTGGCACAAGCCCCCAGATGTTAGTAAGGAGGACTTTGCAGGGTCGACAGGGCTGGGTTTGCCGTTGTTGTTTCTGGTGCCTAGGTCGATGCCTTTTTATTGACTTCGTCGCGGTTAGGTACAACTGAGTGGCTTGCTAGGCCATTTCAGAGTTAACCACATTGCTGTGGGTCTGGAGTCACATGTAGGCCAGACCAGGTAAGGACAGCAGATTTCCTTCCCTAAAGGACATTAGTGAACCAGATGGGTTTTTACAACAATTGACAATGGTTTCATGGCCATCATTAGACTAGCTTTTAATTCCAGATTTATTAATTAAATTCGAATTCCACCTTCTGCTGTGGTTGGATTCGAACCCATGTCCCCAGAGAAATACCCTGGCTCTCTGGTTACTAGTCCAGTGATAATACCACTACGCCACCGCCTACCCTATTCCAGCTTGGGAGCCTTTCCCACCAGAAGCACCTACTCGAAATTTGGGCAGCAGGCAACTGATTTTTTGTTATGCATTCTCAGAAGTTGAAAAATTGTCCTTCAGATCTTGGTCTTCAAAACAGTGACAGGCATGGTTCCTACAACTTGGACTGTGATTGCAGATCCAGAGAGTATAACTCAGTTTTCAAGAGTAGCAGAAATTGGGTTGAGATGACCCTTGACGTGGGCACTGCTGTGCCAGCAGCAGAGCGGACTGATCACATGGAGCATTGTGATGCTCGTACCTCCTTCAATTTGAATAGGCTTCTAGCCCATAAGAAGCATTTCTAGGAAGATTGATTTTTAAACACTTGGCTTGGGTATTTAGAACTGGGTGAGGCAGCAGTTCTAGAACAGTTGTTACTTGTCATTTAAACTGAGGTATTGACAGTGCCAGAAAGGTTGCCTCATGATGTACAACAGCACAGAAGAGATATGTGAGTAGTATGGGCTCCCTTTGATGTGCAAGAGTTGGAGATCTTGCTGCAAGAGGCACACCAAAGAAGGGTGGCCCAACTTGGGGCAGAAGACCACTCGCTTGTGAAAGTTGAAGGCAAGTTACATGAATGGATGTAGCCGACTAAATCAATGCTCTGGACTGGGAGCTGAATATACCAAGTCGTAAGGTCTACAGGAAGGATAGGGACACTGGTTGAGGGGAAGGAGCAGCCTAGTGATTAAGGATTAAATCACTTCAATGATAAGAAAGGATATAATGAGAGGTAAGCAGGCAGTGGAGACTTTATGAGTGGAATTTAAAAAAACAGGAAAAGATTTAATTCTGTTGTGGGAGTTGTGTATCACAGCTATGAAGTGGCAGACTGAATAAATGTAAACATTAAACAAGCACATACCAAGGGCAGAGTGGTTTTAATGGGGGATCATAACTCCATATGGATTGGGCTAGGCAGTCAAGATCATATCAGAACAGTAGCGAATATCTTGAGTGTGTTCAGGACACTTTTCTGCAATAATATGTCCTAGAACCAACAAAGGGGAAGACCAAAATAAAAACTGAAAATGCTGGAAATACTCAGCAGGTCTGGTAGCATCTGTGGAGACAGAAGTAGGGTTAACGTTTCAGGTCTTTGACCTTTCATCAGAATCATTCATCACTGACCTGAAACGTTAACTCTGCTTCTCTCTCCACAGATGCTGCCAGACCTGCTGAGTATTTCCAGCACTTTCTGTTTTCATTTCAGATTTCCAGCATCTGCAGTATTTTGCTTTTATTTTAGGAGAAGACCATATTAGATTTAATAATGAGTAATGAGCCAGATTTAGTTAACAGCCTTATTGTGCATGAACATTTATCTGATAACGATCATAATATGATTGAGTTCAATGTTGTGTTTGAAAAGGAGTTAGTAAGATTCTAGATTTATGTGAGGCTGATTTCAATGGAATGAGACAAAGCCCGTCCACAGTAAACAGGGTAAATCAACTCATGGGGAAAATGACAGAAGATCAGTGGGAGGTGTTCAACAAAAAAATTAGTGTGATACAAAACCAGTTTATGCCCCTCAAGGGCAAGAGCTCTACCTACCAAAGAAACCATGGATGACAAAAGACAACATAAAACTAAAAACATACAAATGCAAAAAAAAACAGATCCTGGAGAATGGGAGATACAAAGAACAGCAAAGGATACGAAAGCAGATAGTAAGAGCTACAAAAAAGAGTATGAGAAGAAACTTTTGCAAGGGATAGAAAAATCAACACAAAAACTTTCACAATTATATTAGGGAAAAAGGTTTCAAGAGCAACGTGGACCCCTTAAAAACTGATATGGTACTATTGTCAATGAAAATAAGGAGACGGCAGACATGTTAAATAATTACTTTGCATTAATGTTTACAGCAGAGGAAGAGGATTGCATGTCGGACATCCCAAGGAAACTAACACTGAATCACGGATGGGACTCACTATAATTAATATAAACAAATTAACTGTAATGGAGGAAAAAATGGCATTTAAAAGTGACAAATCCCCATGACCACATGGTTTCCAACCTTGGATTTTAAAGCAAGTAGCTGAGAACATTGCCGATGCCTTAACTATAATCTTCCAAAGTTCCTTCAATTCAGGAACTGTTCATTTAAATGGGAAGATTGTACACCACTCCAGTGAGAGTTGAGAGAAGAAAACAAGGGAATTATAGACCAGTTCACTAACAACTGCTGTTGGGAAATTATTAGAGTATATAATTAAGGATAGAGTGACTGAACACCTGGAAATTTTTCAGCTGATCACAGAGAGCCAGCATGGATTTGTAAAGGGTAGATCATGCCTGATGAACCTGATTGAATGTTGTGAATAAGTACACAGGGAAAAGTCAATGGGTATTATTTCTATGCACTTGCAGAAAGCTGTTGATAAAGTCCCTCATAAGACACTGTTAGCTAAAGTTGAAGTTTGTGGAAGTGAGGACAAATTGTTGACCTGGTTCAGAAATTGGCTGAGTGGCAGAAGACAGAGAGTAGGGATACTGTCCAGGTACTCAAATTGGCAGGATGTGGCAAGTGGTGTCCCACTTGTATAAGGGCTTCAACTATTTACCATATGTATTAATGACTGAGATGATGGGATAGAAAGCCACATATCCAAATTTGCTAATGACACAAAGATAGATGTCACTGTAAGCAGTGCAAATAGAAGCGTAACAATACAAAGAGATATTGATAGATTAAGTGAATGGGTAAAACTGTGGCAAATGGATTATAATGTAAGCAAATGTGAGGTCATCCACATTTGGACCGAAAAAGGATAGAACAGAGAACCTTTTAAATTGGGAAAAGCTAGAAACAGTGGAGGTCCAAAGAGACTAGGGGGTCCAGGTACATATATCATTAAAAGGTGAGATTACACCAACTAGGGCTATATTCCCTGGAGTTCGCAAGATTAAGGGGAGATTTTCTTAAAGTTTTCAATGGTATTATGGGAAACTGATAGGATAGATCGAACAAAACTATTTCTGCTGATGGGTGAGTTTTGGACTCGGGGACAGAGTCTAAAAATTATAGAGAGGCCTTTCAGGAGTGAAGTTGGGAAACATTTTTATACGCAAAATGTGGCAGAAGTTTGGAACTCTCTTCCACACATGGCAGTCGATACTTGTTCAATTGTTAATTTTAAATATGAGATTGATAGATTTTTGTTAACCAAAGGTATTAAGGGATATGAGGCAAAGGATGGTAAATGGCGTTAGGTCACAGATCAGCCATGATCTCACTGAATGGCAGTACAGGCTTGAGGGGCTAAATGGCTTGTTTCTCTGTTCCTATGTTCCTGATGCAGTCACAGCAGCTGGGTGCAGCTGAGCAAAAGGTTTACTGGTTCATGAAGAGAATGGCGGTGAAGGATTATGTACTTACTATTACACTTCCTGAGGTGCTCATCAGGTTTGGCAGAGAACTTAGCTGGGAACTAACTACTGCACCCTCCGCACAACCCATTTTATGTTGTCCTTTTGGAACCATTTTTCACTTTGTCAAAGCTGCATAGCATCTGGTAGCAGGAGGTTGCTACTGAGGAACATCAAGTAGCTGTCCAGGCACCCAACCTGAGGCACTCTTCTACTTCAGCAGCCATGAATGCAGAGATTAACCTTGATTTCCTAATGGCCATCAATCCAGTTTTTATTTACCTTTAAGCAATGCAGGCACTGTGGACCACCATGTAATGAATGCGGGATTCTGAGATAATGGCCATTTGAGTGTGAATGACGTTTCTGATTTCTGTTCACACCAGGCATGGGTAGAAATGAGGAGTTCAATATGCACATTGATGTCATTTATAATGCCCTACCACCCAGTGAAAACTCCCTGACTTGTAATACTGTGCCTCCTTTTCACAGTGAAAGTGATGATGGTTTTGACCCGTGCAAATTTTATTTAGATAATACAGTTAGTTTTAGCATAATTATGGAAAAGGACAAAGATAAAACAGAAGTAAAGGTTCCAAATTGGGGGAAGGCAAATTTTAAATAACCTGGTGAAGGTGGACTGGATACAGATACTTGAAGGAAAATTAGTGACAAACCAGTGGGAGGCACAGTGTAGGCATGTCCCCACAAAGATAAGGGGTGGTACTGCCAAATCTAGAGCCCTCTGATTGTCTAGAAGCTTACAGGGTAAGTTAAAGCAAAAAAGGAAAGCTTATGATGATCGCAAATATCTTAATACTTTAAAAAGCCTAGAGGAGTATAGAAAGTGCAGGAGTGAAGTAAAAAAGGAAATTAGAAAAGCAAAGAGAGGACCAGAAAAATTATTGGCAGGTAAAATCAAGGAAAACCCGACAATGTTTTATCAGTACATTAAGAGCAAGAGGATAACTAAGGAAAGGGTAGGGCCTATCAGACATGTACAGGGGAACTTATGCGTGGATGCAGAAGATGTGGGCAAGGTTCTTAATGAGTTTTTTGTCTCTGTTTTCACAGAGGCGAGGGTTGATGCAGACATTGTAGTTAAAGAGTAGTATGAAAATTAGATACGATAAGCTAAATGAGAGAGGAAGTGCTTGAGGGTCTGACATCCCTGAAAGTAGATAAATCGTCAGGGCTGGATGTTTTGCATCCCAGGCTGTTAAAGAAAGCCAGGGAGGAAATAGCGCATGCGCTGAGGATCATCTTCAAATCCTCATTAGATACAGGAGAGGTACCAGACGATTGGAGGTCTGCAAACATTGTACCATTGTATAAAAAGGATGCGAGGGATAAGCCAAGTAATTATAGGCCAGTCAGTCTGACCTCGGTGGTGGGTAAATTGTTAGAATCTATTCTGAGGGCCAGGATAAACTGTCACTTAGAAAGGCACAGATTAATCAGGGATTGTCAGTCTGGATTTGTTAAGGGAAGGTCATGTCCTACTAACTTGATTGAGTTTTTTGAGGAAGTAACAAAGAGGATTGATGAGGGTAGTGCAGTGGATGTGGTTTACATGGATTTTAGTAAGGCATTTGACAAGGTCCTGCATCGCAGACTGGTCAGTAAAATGAAAGCCCATGGGATTCAGGGGAAGGTGGCAGGTTGGATCCAGAATTGGCTCAGGGACAGGAAACAAAGGGTAGTAGTCGACGGATGTTTTTGTGAATGGAAAGCGGTTTCTAGTGGTGTTCCACAGGGCTCAGTGTTTGGTCCCTTGCTGTTTGCGGTATATATTAATGGTTTGGACTTAAATGTGGGAGGCATGATTGGGAAATTTGCTGATGACACAAAAATTGGCCATGTAGTTAATAGTGAGGAGGAGAGTCATGGACTCCAGAATGATATCAATGTTTTGGTTGAGTGGGCGGAAAAGTGGCAAATGGAATTCAATCCTAAGAAGAGTGAGGTGATGCATTTGGGGAAGGCAAATAAAGCGAGGGAATACACAATAAATGGGAGGATATTGAGAGGTGTAGATGAATTGAGAGACCTTGGAGTGCATGTCCACAGGTCCCTGAAGGTGACAGGACAGGAAGATAGAGTGGTGAAGAAGGCATATGGATTGCTTTCCTTTATTGTCCAAGATATCAAGTACAAAAGCAGGGACGTGATGCTGGAGCTGTATAGAGCGCTGGTTAGGTTGCAGCTGGAGTATTATGAACAGTTTTGGTCACATTACAGGAAGGACATAATTGCTCTGCAGAGAGTGCAGAGGAGATTTACAAGAATGTTGCCAGGGCTTGAGGGTGGCAGCTATGAGGAAAGATTGGATCGGCTGGGGTTTTTTTCCCTGGAATTGAGGAGGCTGAGCGGTGACTTAATTGAGGTTTCCAAAATTATGAGGGACCTAGATAGAGTAGGCAGAAAGAACCTGTTTCCCCTGGCGGGGAGGTCGGTTACCAGGGGACACAGATGTAAGGTGATTGGTAGAAGGATTAGAGGGAACATGAGGAGAAACCTTTTCACCCTGAGGGTAGTGGGTGTCTGGAACTCACTGCCTGGATCGGTGATTGAGGCAGAGACTCTCAATTCTTTTAAAAGGTACCTGGACATGTACCTGAGGTATTGTAACCTGCAAGGCTATGGACCAGGTGCAGGAAGGTGGGATTAATTTGGGTGGATAGCTTATTCGGCCAGCATGGACATGATGGGCTGAATGGCCTCCTTCTGTGCTGTATTTTGTTCTATGTTCTATGTTCAAACACTTGCTTGATATGTGTACACTGAACAGCAGACAGATGCAGTGCAAAGTCCCCCTCCTAAAATGCAGGCACTGATGACTGGTCTTCACGGACATGTTATGGCATGTGGGTGGAGGTTTGATAAGTTTGGGTGCAAGGGTACGGATGGCTGTGGACAAAACATCTAATGCCTTTGTTGTCTCCTCATAACATTGTTTTCCTCATTTAAATCATACAGCACTATGGTAACCCCATTCAAACCACTGAGGACTAAATAATAGTAGTCACAAAGAATAATACAGGAAAGTATTGGGGGGAAAAAAGTGTGCAAAAATGGCACATTACCCAGCAAGAAGAACTAATCCACAGAATAAAATTCACTGAAATCTAATTGCAAATGTGGAAAAAATTGAAATATTTAACAACAGTTGTAAAACATGCTCGTCTTTTATAAGTTTACTTGAGCAGACAAGGTGCCAGGCCTGTTTAATATTCACCCATTTTACATGCAAAATCTAGCTCTTGGGCAAATGATACAAAATCAGATAAATTCTAGCTACTTCCTCATTGGAATAATTTTCTCAGACCAGTAACAAAACCTCCTTCAAAATAATGAAACTCGTTGCCACAAAATGGGACACAACTTCACTTCTAGCATAAGGGCCTCCTGGCCTGATCTTACAATTGATCATGGACCATAGTTTAGCCCCACTTCCTACACAAAGCCTTGTTAAATCATGGTTTATGAATATACAAATCACTCAGAAATCCTCAAGCCAGGCTGACAAAATATCCTGAAGGCCCAAAGCAGGTTGTCAACATCACCTGGAGGATTGGGCAGGGAATTAAATCACTGTGGAAGCCTGCAGTAGGTCATCAACGTAAAACCCAGCACTGAGGGGCAAAGAACTTAGTAAAGGTGAGGTTAAAATATTTCAGTTCTGGAATGGAGCAAAAGCAAACATGAGGCCCCAGAGAGATGGGCAGCCCTGTTCCTGAAGCACTTTTAAGATGGTTATATTGGTAAATATATGGGTAATCAAATTATTTTTCAATATTATTTAAATCTTTATGTTTTTGTTACCTTACAAAATTAATTATCTGGTGACAAACCAAGATGAATACTAAATTATTTTGAGAAAAGCTTTTGAGTGATTTCATTGGTTAGTGATGAGTTGTATACTGATTGTCCATTTAGTACTTCTGATTCTTCATTGCTATTTTTAGTTTTGTTCATTGATAATTTTGCTACTTATGTTTTAATATACAAGGCAATTCATATCTTTCAGTTAACTATGCTTCATTTGTTTGTGTTAGCCAAGAATGTTTCTAATTTTAACAACTGCAAGACAGGATGGGCAAAGTGGTAAATTTTTGATATATTTCTGGGCATTTATCATGTGATTTTACAAAGCACTTGGATATGCACTGAAGTGCCGTAATTTACAAGGCTGCGGTTCAAGACTGTAAATTGGGATCAGGCCGGCTTACTCTTTTTCAGCCAGAACGGACACAGTAGGCTGAATGGCCTCCTTCTGTGCCATAAATTTCTATTATTCTATGGGCTGAATTTTACAGACCTTCTGAAGCAGGTTCTATGGCAGGGGTGACGGAAAATGCCTCTGGGAGAGGGTCGCCACGCACTCTGATGCCGTGAGAGCCCGGTGCAATATTTCCAGCGGTGGTGAGGCCTCGTGGCAGGCCCCAGCCGCTCGGCGACAGGACCGCCATTAACATATTGAAAAAGATGTAGATTAATGAATTGATTACCTTTACGTTCCCGCTGTCTGTCCCGGTGCAATATTGCTGCTGGTGTCCGGGGAACTGAAGCATAACACTGGTAGGGAGGGGGGAAGCAGGTATGGTTCTCAGTGCGGGGGTGGGGAGGAAGCAGCGTCAGAGTCATATCATTGGTGTAGGGGATGGTGGGTAGGGTTATGTAAAGTTTATGTACTTTTAGGGGGAAGGTCGGGTGGACAAGGTAAGTGTTTTGTGGGGGGGTGAGAGGGCACATAATTAGTTCTATGGTTATTGGGGGCGTGGGAGAGGGGAAAAATAAATGTTTTCAATTTTCTTTCCTTAAATTTCTCTTTAAATATTTAAATTAAAATGTAGGGCTCGAAGCCCTTTAAAAATGGCTTCAGCGCTTGCGCAAAGGCAGTTGATGCCATTGCTGGGGACAGACAGCCCACCCCCTCCACATCATCAGGGTGACGGTCCGCCCTGGCTATTTAAATAAGCCGCCACGCACTCCACGTCGTGCAGCCCGCACGGGCGGACCACCATTATTTACCAAATTTCAGCCCTATGAATCATTTTATTTTTAGAGGTTACAGCTGGGAACAGTTAGGGTGGTTGTGTTTATTTTAGGGAGAACATGAACATGAGAACACTTTATCCCCAATTTCTTTCCTTTCACAGGTTCTGAGGAAGCATCACCCAGATTTCAGGTAAGAGGTAGGGAGGAAATTTCCTCCAAAAACAAACTAAAAAAATCATTTTGCTCATACTTTTCTTAATCGTTCCGTGAAGTTGTTGGAAAGATTTAGAAATACCATGAAAATCCTGTTGCTGTAAACAGGAAAATATCCTGTTAAAAACTGAGTACCTTACAAATCTGTTGTAGTTCTTCTCTCCACCATTAGTGACCACTCTTTCAGCCAGTATGCATCAGTCTTCTGAAGCTCCCTCGATCCTTCCACCTTCCCACCTCTTTCCAGATTTCAAAAACCTCCTCAAAATCTTGATCTTTAAATTTGTCTTCACCCCGCCCCCGAACCTTGTCTATTTTGGTACTTCTATTCTTCTATTTCTCCTCAATAAAAAGAAGTCTTGAGATGTGTTTCTGTACATGAGGAGTGCTACAGAAATGTAAGTTATTATTGGTATCCAACAATAAAATGAATCTATAGACAACATAAATTTTTCTCACAAAATATCAGGTCATTTCAGCTGAAGTTACATAATCTCATGGTTTAATTTAATTGCTATTGCAGCTCTATTACCGTGTATATTTTCTTTTTTTTTTAACTTGACTCAGCATTTCATTTTGTTTGCAGAATGAAAAATCGAAATTATTTATGTAATATTGCTGCCATGCTGCACAGCAGGTTTTTACCCATGATTTACTCAAGGAAACCTTGGACACTTTCTCAAAGACTGGGAAGTACATCAGAAGGGGTGCCTACCCTTGCTCATCTTCTGTTGGTTGGCTACTGACTGGCATTGTTTTAGGGAAGTGAGCATGTTCCCACTTTATCCTCTTGACCAAGAAAGGTGGCTTATGGAGACTTCAGAAGACATGTTTATAATATAAGAAAATTAAAGAAGCATAAATGTAGGAATGAAGTTCTTTGCATTTTCAAACAGCTGACACATGTATTTGAGTATGATTCTGCACTGCATGATTCTGTGAAGTTCAAGGCCAGCTGCTCAACTCAGGGTTCGGTTGGTAGCTATGAACAATTCCTACTTCACAGTTGCAACCAACGATTTCTAATCCCTCTGATCTGCTGCTGCCTTAAAACCATGTCTTAGGAATTAGTAGAATCATAGCATCATAGATTTTTACAGCACAGCAAGTCATTTGGTCCATCGCCCCTATGCTGGCTCTTTCAAGGAACTATCTATATCGTTCCATTCTCCTAACCTTTTCCTGTACAAATGTAATGTTTCCATTTCAAATATTTATCCACTTCTCTTTCAAAAGCTTCTGTCACTATTTCTGGTATATCAATCCACATCTTATATAATCTTTGTAAAAAAAATTCTCCGAACCTCTCCCTATATTCTTTAGGTCATCATAAGCTCCCTACTTACTGACTTACCAACCAATGGAAATAGGCTTTCCTACTTTTCCTTATCAAGCCCCTTCATAATACTGCAAAAGCAAAATACTGCAGATACTGGAAATCTAAACCAAAAACATAAAATGTTGGAAATACTCAGCAGATCAGGCAGTATCTGTGGAGAGAAAAGCAAAGGTAACATTTCAGGTCTATTTCGGTCATCGACCTGAAACATTAACTCTGCTTTTCTCCCCACAGATGCTGCCTGACCTGCTCAGTATTTCCAGCATTTTCTTTTTGTGTAATTAGGCAGTAGGTTGTGTTTACTTTTATGTTGACAAATAAACTGAATCACAGTATCAACGGTGATTAAGTGAAAATGTCAAGTTTTAATACGACAAAATTGAGCAGTTGCGTAAGCAATACAAAATGGCCGCGCCCACATGGGAACGGGCTCCCAGTCTGAAGAGGGCAACAACATGTAATGGTGTGACAGCTTCCTTTTCCTCTTCCCCTTTATATCAAATTTCCTTTTTGCACTAATTAACAATGCCAAAAAAATAAAAACTAACCAGGTTGAATGTATGTGAACAGCTTCTTCACATCAAATTGAAATCCCAAGCGAATATAGAGGTGCAAAGAAAACATCATAAACATGAGAAATTGAAATGTCTTTGCGAAAGGCAATCTAAACACATGCATAGGAATCACAACAAACAGTATACATACTGGGCATAAATTTGGAGCATACAAACTCATTTCACAGAGTGGACTACCCTCCAGCCAATGGGGTTTACTCTGTCCCCAAATATTAGCATTAAACCTGCAGTATAAAATCTGTTATCTATTTTTGGAGGCATCTCTGTTGAGTTGAGCATCTCAAAACAGGCACTGAGGGAACAGGAATAGTGGTACATGTAGATGGCTGGATAGGTGTGCTAAAAGCCAGTGCTATAGGATCAGTGTCCTGGGCAGGGAGCTGCAAGACTGGATCAGATGGTTGCATGAGACCGGAAGCCAGCGCTGTGGATCGCAACAGAGGACTCGGCGATACAGACCGTGGCTCTGGATCAGGCATCAGCATCTCTACATCTGGGTGGAGGATGGGGGGGAATCTGTCCCGAAGTCAGTAATTGGGTCTGAACTGGGGAACCCATTGTAGGCCTGAAAGCACTTGAGCTGTGGAAGGTGTAGACAGCTCAGCCAGTATGTTAGGATTTGCAGAAATGGGATGGACAGGTGGGGAGTGTACACCGTGGCTTGTAGAACCATAGCCGGAAGTGGAACAGATCGCAGAGCCAGTGCAGAAGGAAGGGACCTTGTAGCATTCAGATCTCTTGACTCAATAAGTTGTGCTACATAGCTGGGAACCAATGAATTTGCAAATATTGTACCAGCCGTCGTCAAGAGGTAACCAAGTAGCATTGGCGGGCTTGTGATTTGTTGCAATTGGCATGAAGGTAGACTAGATCGCCAATATCAACTGAGGTGAGTGCTGGTTACACTCCTAGGGGAGGCCTTGGATTCCTGACTATACAGGTGTTTGACCTGGCGGAGCCAATGTTGAGTATCAATAACCCTGTCATCAGACAGGGGAATCTGCACATCGATGAACTGGTCTCTCTGTGTCCATAGTTCTCTGGCAGAAAGGCCCTGGGAATGAATATAAGAGTTGAGTTGTGCAATGGTGATAGACAGGGCCAAAGGTGTGTTACAGTCTTGTGGTTCTTGGCATAGAAGCTCACCAATCTAGTTCCCGTACTGACTTCTCTGCTATCGGGTTCTTGTTGGGGTTCTTGGATCTACCGAGCTCAATGGCAATGCAGTGTTCCTGAAGCAGCTTGTCTCCTAACAGGGCAGAAAACCCAGGGGCAGGATCAGTCCATATGACAGCTGGGGACCATCTAGTGGATGAAACCCAATTCGCAACTGGAGGCGAGCATCCCTTAAGGTTCATGGCATTCATTGGCAATGATGCAAGTAGCTGTTTGGAAGTGACACACTCTTGTACAATTAAAATGAATGTCCTAACATCAGCAGAAAATGTGATACCAACCACCTCTGGAGGGTCACTCAAAGACTGGGGGATGACAGTGTGCAGGATGCTCTGGAGAGCAGTGCAAGTATGGCAGCTAGCTGTGACCCATTCAACGGAGGCATCCATGTGAAGAGCATAGAAATATCGGTGAGTGACCGATTTGAGTTGATGACATGATGGGTTACCAAGATGTAGGTGGAGAGCAGTGATAAGGCCTTCCAGGACATTTCACGGAATGATAATGCATTCTCTGGAGGGGACAAGGATCTCACTGCACCAAATGACAAGTAAACCATCCTGTGCAAATGGTAGCAATCTGGAGGTAGCGTTTAACATTGCAAATGTCGGTAAGCTTTTTTAAAAGGCGGGCGCCTTGTAATAGGTGAGCATGCGTGCGACGAAGGAGGGGCATTGAGACTGGATAGCTCACCATGCTGGCCTGCTGGTCAAAGGGAGTTTTGATGAGCCTGATGTCATCAATGGATACCCGGTGAACAGTGGAATCTGAAGTCTGGTGTGTGAAGGAACAGATTTGGCATGTTGTGTCCTCACAGTCAGGTGCACTGTGGTTTGCAAAATCCAATGGTATATTCACAGGTCCAGTCAGGTGTCTGACAGAAGCATGGTAGCAACTGACCACAGATACGTGGACTGGCAGAAAATTCTCCCCTGCACAGTTTCTCAGAGGCCTACATGCAAGGTTTGCTGTCTGTGAGGGCACAAGGACAATGTTTGAACTGTACAATATATGGGTTGAAGCGCTTGATTTAAGCTGTGATGGACAAAGCTTCAATTTCACAAGGCAACCAGGTGATCAGATGACCATGCAGTTTGACACTGAAAAAAACAGCAAGCTTGTGCCTGTTGCCACGGGTCACACACAGGGTGGATGCGATACTATGCTTAGTAACAGCACCGTCCGTGATGGCTGTCTGGACAGGGAAGGGTAATGGTTTTAGCAGATGAAAGAGCAGATTATGGCATTTGGAAGCTTGTGCGGAGATCATCAGTCCATCCTTTCAATGGACTGATATCTGACAGTAACAGCGTCAAAGGGGGTTGTGTATGAAGCACACTGAGGAAGGACTCTCGAAAGCATCCTGTAGGCTCCAATGAAAGATCGCATGTCAGAAATCACCTCCGGTGGACAGCAGGTACAGAGGGGTAGCCACGTGATGAGTGCTAACTTGCAAGGTGCCCTGAGACCAAATCCATCCACCTTAGGAAAGATGACAGTCTTAGGGGCAGACAGGCACAGATCACATCATGACAGAGCTTGTAGTATCTGATGCCAGTTGTGAAGAAGTTCTTCAGGACTGTTACCACAACAGTAGCGGTCGTCTGCAAGCTTGACAACTATGCCCTCCTCTAGACGATCACCTCGGGCACGGCATGTCAATTCCTCACGGGCAGTTTCATATCCAGGCATGCCCATGGTGGATCGAGTGTATACACAAACACCTTTGTAGGTGTGACCACTCCATAGTACTTCATTGAAGATCGCGCTAACAGCATTTGGTAAAAGGGGTTGGTCAGATCTGTTGCAATGATGTGTTCCCACTGGGCAATCTTGCGTAAGGTCAAGTCAACATACGGCAAGAGTGAAGTTTGCAGCTTATTGTAGTGCACAACATCGGTGAATGCTGTGACAAATCGAAAATCCCCATTACACTTCTTCAAGAGAAATAATGGGTTAAGGTACTCCAAGGTGATCCCCATGTCTTCGGGTCGAGCAAAGACTCCAAGGCCTTTAAGGTCATCAAATATTTGTTGCAACTCAACAAGTTTATCCCTGGCATACTGGGAAAGCAACCTTTGGGTTGTGAAGGTTGTACAGGTCCCATGCTGACATTAGCCTTGAAGAGACCAGCTTTGTCATTGTAACCTGGGAACGTTGGATCGAAGACATCATCATACTCCTGAAGGAGTGGTGGAACTGAGTAAGTGTGTGCTGAGGCAGGGTGTGACCCGGATCCACAGGAACAGACTCTGAAAATAGCTGATGGTCTTTATGCATTGTTTGGTAAGCAGTTATGTCATGTCCTGAGAAGGCTGAGAATCCTGATTTCTGGAGCTGAAAGCAGGTCGTATACGAGCAAAATCCTCATTGTGAGACAGGGCTTGTGGTTCATGGGAGAGCTTCGCGATGTTTGTCTTGTCAGCAACACTAGACAAAATATGCGTTGGGAGGCTTGGTACACTTTGGTCCTGAAGGAAGATTGGATGGTTCAACTGCATTTGTCATGAGGTCTGCAAGATCATCCAGTAGGGTCATCTCGATGAAATCCCATGGCCAGATTGTCATTGACCTTGAGGGTGCACGAAGGAAATGGGCTCGTCTCACTCTGCATCGGCTGGAGGAAGCATGGGGTTGAGATCCATAAACATAGGTGGTGGAGTCACCAACTCGCACTAGGCGTTTGACTGGACAAATTGACACATCATTGGTTTCCACAAACGGAGTGACTGCAGATACCTCAACATCAAGGTTCTCCAAAAACAGGCCTTTGAAGTCAAGGCTGTGATGGTCTCTGGACAGAGAGAAGTGTGTTTCACCAACAACATGTAAAGGCAATGAACCATCAGCTAGGAGAGGAGATTGGGATTAACTCTTGACTGGGACACCGAGTCTCACAGCCGTGGAAGCGCGGATTATGTTGCCATGGCTTTGAATAGCATGGTGCTCAAAGCACGTGTCTAAGTTGGGTGACTAATGAATCTGTACACGGAGTGCAGCTGATCGCAACAAAACATCAGCAGCTTCCTCATCCCTTCGTCTAAACAAGTGTCTGCGATGACATCATCATCATCATCCAGGATAGGAGTTATCTTACAAACTTTAGCCATATATAGGCAGTCTCAATCTGGCAGAAAATTACACTTGCTGAGCAAATGTTTATCTAGTCATCCCACTTGCTTACATAATGGGCATGACTCCTGGCATGTGTGTGAAGGAAGGGAGTTATGGGGTATGGTCTGGTTAGGCGAGGGTAAAACTGTCTGGTGCTTCTGGAAGGAGGAAGCAGCAGCACGGAGAGCCTTGGCATCAATAGATGCGTGAATCTCGTCAAATTGCAAATCCAAGGCTTGGGAAATTTATAGCTTGACAGATGCCAGGGTGCATGATCTGAGCTCGGTGCCGTACCTCTGCTTCACTAGACACGGTAGGCTGGGATGAATGAGTTGTAGCCAACGTAAGACCAGTATGTTGTCCAGTGAGGGTGACATCTCTCCACCCTCATCAAGAGGTATACCATGATGACTGAGCCCACCTTTCAACAAGAGGTTTTCCTCCAAGAAAGCCATCAGATGTTGATACAGATCCTCATGCCTTTCATCTGCCTACATTCTGAAATCAGCCCGGTTTAAGAGGCGGGCACCCATGGCCTGGAAACCATAATCATAATGCAGACACTTGGTCTGCCATATTGAAGCAAGTGATGTTGATGCTTCAACTACAGAGTTGCATGATATAATGGGGCAGTAACTTGCTATCTGCCCTCTCATCAGATCCAATAGCTTCATTTTTTGTTGAGGAGTGAATCCTGGGGAAGTGTAGGACCTTGAAGTGAATGTCCACAGATCCCTGAAGGTAGCAGGTCAGGTCGATAAGGTGGTTAAGAAGGCATATAGAATCCTTTCCTTTATTAATCAAGGTATAGAATACAAGAACAGGGAGGTTATGCTGGAACTGTATAATGCATTAGTTAGGCCACAACTTGAGTAGTGGGTGTAGTTCTGGTCATCTCATGACAGAAAGGATATAACTGCACTGGAGAGAGTACAGAGGAGATTTACCAGGATGTTGCCACGACTGGAAAACTGCAGCTATGAGGAAAGATTGGATAGGTTGGGGTTGTTCTCCTTTGAACATCGGAGGCTGAGGGGATATTTGATTGAGGTGTACAAAATTGTGAAGGGCCTGGATAAAGTAGCTGGGAAGGGCCTATTTACCTTAGCAAAGAGATCAGTGACTATGGGGCATAGATTTAAAGTGATTGGTAGAAGGATTAGAGGAGAGATGAAGAAAAATATTTTCAGCCAGAGGGGTCGGGGGTCTGGAACTCACTGTCTGAAAGGGTAGGAGAGGCAGAAACCCTCAACTCATTTAAAAGGTGTCTGGATATGCACCTGAAGTCCCATAACCTCCAGGGATATGGACCAAGTGTTGGAAAATGGGATCAGGATGGGTGACTCATTTATCGGCCAGTGCAGACATGATGGGCAGAATGGCCTCTTTCTGTGCTGCAAATTTTCTACAATTTCTAAATATGCTAAATATCTGAAAAGGAGGAATATGCAGGAATGTAGAGAGGGGAGGAGCAGTGGCAGTCCATGAATTGCTCCTTAGGAGAGCCAGCATGGACAAGATGGGTTGAAAGATCTTCTTCTGTGCCGCAACAACTCTATGATTCTATGATTGTATAAAGTCCCAACATTTTCCGTGTCTCTGAATCCACCAAGAGCATTAGTCTTGGTTCTCTTTTCCCAGGAGAAACTGCCAACAAGGAAGGGGGCAAAGTTAGGATCAAGTGTCAAAGTGTGGATTAGGTTTTAACGCCAATGATCAAGCGAGTTGACAGTCTTGAACTTCCCTAAGCACCACTGCTTTGTACCCGATGCGTGGCTGCCATAATTTCCGTTCTTACTGTACCGTAATACTGTGGACTAAGTAGAGGTCAATATCCATGTATGTACCGTGTAAACTCAATAATTTCCTTTGATGAGAAGCGTGAAAGTTTCTGACGTTGCCACCACGCTGCTAGACTGTTTTTATCTTTAAGTTGCCACATAAGCTGAATCACAATATCAACGGTGATTAAGTGAAAATGTCAAATTTTAAAGCAACCCCAAAATCGAACAGTATTGTAAGCAATTCAAAATGGCTACGCCCACATGGGTATGGGCTCCCAGCCACAAGAGGGCAATAATATGTAATGGCGCTTCATAATGTCTGCTGTTCCACGCAGAATTTTCTTTTGGCTGCGTTTGATAACAGCGCAACCACTAGGTGGCACAGTATTGGCACATGCGCAACTGCAGCCTCAACGACTGAAATGTCACTGTCTGCAACGTCTCAGTAATAAAGAACATGACACAGAAAAAGCAAATTGAATCCAAACAACCTCACCCTCAATGGCTGTGATCGGAGGCTTCTTCCCCCCTTAACAATACCCTGCTCGCTCCCGCGATCGCCGCTCCTCTTTGCCGCTCCCTCCTGCACCCGTCTGCTTGCCATTCCCTCCCATTGCTCCTCACTGCTCGCCACTCCATCCCGCTGTTTTTTCACATTCCCGACTGCTTGCCGTTCGCTCCCCACCTCCACGCTCACTCCCCGCTTCATTCCCCCCCTCACAGCTCTACCCCCTTCGCTTCTTCTCCACCCTCGCCACTTCTCCCCCCCTCGCCGCTTCTACCGCCCTCGCCGCTTCTCCCCCCTTCACCGCTTCTTCCCCCTCGCCGTTTCACCCCCCTTCACCGCTTCTACCCCCCTCGTCGCTTCTACCCCCCTCGTCGCTTCTACCCCCCTCGTCGCTTCTACCCCCTCGCCGCTTCTCCCCCCTCGCCACTTCTCCCCCCTCGCCACTTCTCCCCCCTCGCCTCTTCTCCCCCCTCCCTTTGCCACCTCTACCCCCTTCACCACTTCTTCCCCCTTCGCCACTTCTCCCCTTCACCACTTCAACCCCCCTCGCCATTTCTACCCCCCTTTGCCACTTCTATCCCCCTCGACACTTCTCCCCCCCTCGACACTTCTCCCCCTTCCCTTTGCCACCTCTACCCCCTCGCCACTTCTACCCCCTCGCCACTTCTACCCCCTCGCCACTTCTACCCCCCTTCGCCACTTCTACCCCCCTCGCCACCTATCCCCCTCGCCCGCTCGGTACGTGGTTACGTCATAATGTGTGGATATCATTATGTGTAACGTCATTACGTGGTGACATTGATGCGCACATGCGCAGATTCATACTGGCAATCGGCAAATTTACTAGATTGATATCTGGAACAAGCGGGTTGTCTTATAAGGAAAGGTTGGACAGACTGGGCTTGTTTTCACTGGAGTTTAGAAGAGTGAGGGGAGACTTGATTGAAGTATATAAGATCCTGAACGGTCTTGACAAGGTGGACGTGGAGAGGATGTTTCCCCTTGTGGGTGAGTCCGGAACTAGTTTTAAAATTAGGGGTCACCCTTTTAGGACAGAGATGAGGAGAAATCCTTTCTCTTAGAGTGTTGTGTGACTTTGGAACTCTCTGCCTCAGAAAGTGGTGAAGACTGGGTCATTGAATAATTTTAAGATAGATTCTTGTTAGGCAAGGAAATCAAAGGTTATCGGGGGTAGATGGGGTTGTGGAATTCGAGACACACACAGATCAGCCATGATCTTATTGAATGGTGGAGCAGGCTAGAGGGGTCCTACTTCTGCTCCTAATTCGTATGTTCTTATGTAAGTGCCCAGGTGCACTGATGACACAGCGCTCAATCTACGCATGCTCTGTATTGTCAGGACACACCTCAGGCTGGATTTTATGCAGGGGGCAGGGCCTCCAGCGCTGGGATGAAAAGGCGGGGGGGATCCCCAACTCTGCATGTTTTCAGACCTCCGGACCATCCTCCAGTCTTTTGGAGTCAAGGTTTAAGGTGGCCGGATCTCTATCCCTTTAAACACTTAATGGCCTCAGACCCAGGCCCAGCGCGGGAACCTCAGACCCAAGGTAGATGAGGCAGGGTCACTGGGGCAGTCTGGAAGGCCCTGGCGTGTAGGAGTGGGTAGTAGTGGGTGTTCAGTCCAGGGGGATGGGGGGTCCCAAGGGGTACAGTGGCTCCCAGGATGGGTCCTCCACGGGCGAAAAATTACACACGAAGGAGGACCCATCCCCAGCCCACAGGGAGGGCACCTCATTTTCAAAGTTGTTCTCCGCACATGGCCTCTGGGCAGGAAGGCCAACATTGGCCTATCCCTCACCCGGGAAGATCGAGTCTGGCAATCTCAGCATCGGGTTCTGTGGCAGCCACTGACATTCCAATTCTCCAGCCCCTCCATGCCATGGAACCCAGCCTTGAGCTGGGAACAAAATCCAGCCCTTGGTTGTGTTAATTCTTTCATGGGATGTGGGTGTCACTGGCAAGGCCAGTATTTATTGCCCATTCTTAATTGTCCTTGACAACTTCATGGCTTGCTAGGCCATTTCAGAGAGCATTTAAGAGTCAAACTAATTCCTGAGGGTATGGAGTCACACGTAGGCCAGACCAAGTAAGGACAGCCGATTTCCTTCGCTAAAGGACATTAGTGAACCAGATGGGTTTTTATGACAATCGATGGTAGTTTCATGGCACCATTACTGAGACTAAGGGGGGAATTTTATGTGGGAAGTGGGGGTCTCAACTTCGGGGGAAACTGACTCTGAGATCCCTGTGTCACCCTCTTCTGCGGAAGGCTGCTGGTTTTAGTGCCAGTTAGGCACTTAAATGGACAGTGGCGGGCCTGCCATAGGATTTAGGACCCCATCGCCAGAAGTCCCACCCTTGGAGAGCTTTCGGTCAAGCAGAGGCTGGCAGCTGTAGTGCCACTGCGGAGGCAGTGGCTGCTGCTGGAGATGACCATCCTGGAGGCCAAGCAGCGTTGCTGGAGCCAGGCCTCAGGTAGGTCAGGGCAGCAGGGGTCTCGCGGGGTGGGGGTTGTGGAGGAGGGGGTCCTGGAGTTGGCAGCAAGGGTAAGGGGGTGGCTCTCAGTTGGCCCCCCCTTCCTGATGCTGAGTCCCTCATTCAGACACTAAGTGCCCTTGAATAAGGGATCATGCCATCGGAGCCGAGAAGCAGCCCGCATGGTTTTTCCTACCATGCTTCCCGTGCGGCAACAGGGCTGCCCACTGGATGGGTAATTGTGGCTGCAGCGGGAAGAGGCCCGTAACTGAAGATTAACTGCCCTGTTCAGGGCTTCAATTTGGCAACAAGATTGGAAGGCCATATTGCAATATATTGACAAAGTAATGGTACATGTACAGATTTTCAAAAAATGTTTGATAAGGATTTGCATGGGAGGTTTATTAATCAAATTAATGTTTTGCATTAAGGGGAATGTGGCAGCATGGACAGTAGTAGTTGATAGATGTTTTTCAGCCTAGATAGGTATGAACAGTGATATCCCCAGAGACTAGTGCTGGCACCATTGCTATTCTCATATGAGACGAACTTGGGCATACGAAGCATAAAGCAAAATTTGCAGACAACACAAAAATTGGGTGAAGAAATTTGTAAGAAATATCAAAAAAATGAAGTTGAAACACAATACGAGCCTTAGTAGACTCAATGCTTAATGAGTGCAACCCATTCGGTGCAGCATTCAACAAAGTCGAATACAAATCAGGGGATGTCATGCTCAAACTGCACAGGATTCTGGTCAGACCATACTTTGAGTACTGTGCCCAGTTCTAATTGTCTGGATCAAGGGAAATATTCCAATGCTGGAGGCAGTGGGGGAAAAGAGCCACAAGGTTAATCCCTACTGTCAAGGGTCCAAGATATCAGGAAAAACTGCGTTAATTAAGGACAGCCAGCACAGGTTTGCAAAAAAAGCAAGTCCAACAAACTTATAGTTATTTGAGGTAATAATGCAGTGTATTGATAAAAGAATTTTTGCTTGTGCAGATTTTCAAGCATGTTTGATAGGGAACAGCAGAGAAGAATTGGGTTTTTCTGCCTGGAAAGGAGACATCTGAGAGGTGATTTTACAGAAGTAGCTGAAAGGTTGATGCACAATACTGTTACAAATTAATCTATGGGAGTAGAAGAAGGAAACACCATTTCAAACTCGTAAACGGTGACTTCTGGTGTCAGGAAGTTCCTATTCGCACACAGAGTGATCAACATTGGGAATGGGCTTTTGGCCATCGTGGTGGAGGTAAAAGCCCTGGATTGCTTTAAGAAACTATTAAGATACAAAAATAAGGGAGTTGTAAGGTTATCCTGGATAGATGAATTAAAATGGGCTGAATGTCCTTTTTCATCCATTAACTTCTTCTAAGGTGAAAGAAGCAAATAGTAAATTTGTAGATGGAGAACAGATGAAATTTAATTCAGAGACATGTAGGATGATACAGTTCGGTAGGTAAGGAAATGTACACTAAATAGTAAAACTTTAAAAGGAATAGAGGAGCAGAAAGACAGGCATTCATATCCATAAATCTTTAAAAGGGAGAAGACAAATTGATAAAGCTACTCGTGTTATAAATAATGACACTGAGTATAAAAGCAAAAGGTTAATGCTCAACCAGAGGACACATATCTAAGGTAATGGACAAAAAAAAATGTGACATGAAGATAAAAAGATTTGCACAGCTAGCTGGGCGGCACAGTGGTGCAGTGGTTAGCACCGCAGCCTCACAGCTCCAGCGACCCGGGTTTGGTTCTGGGTACTGCCTGTGTGGAGTTTGCAAGTTCTCCCTGTGACCACATGGGTTTCCACTGGGTGCTCCAGTTTCCTCCCACAGCCAAAGACTTACAGGTTGATGGGTAAATTGGCCATTGTAAATCGTCCCTAGTGTAGGTAGGAGAATGATGGGGATGTGGTAGGGAATATGGGATTAATGCAGGATTAGTATAAATGGGTGGTTGTTGGTCAGCACAGACTCGGTGGGCTGAAGGGCTTGTTTCAGTGCTGTATCTCTCTATGACTCTAGTTGTTATAATCTGGAATGTACTGACTGAAAGGGCGATGGAAGCAGATTCAATAATGACTTCCAAAGGGGAATTAGATAAATACTTCAATAGGAAAATTTGCTGGACAATGGGGAAAGATTGGTCCTAATTGGATAGCTCTGTCAAAGAACCAGCACAGGCATGATAGGCCAAACGGCCTCCTTATGTGCTATCATTCTATGATTCTATAAATCTATACAAATCATTGGTTACACTGTAGTTAGAATGCTGTATCCAGTTTTGGGCACCCTGCTTTAAGAAGGATGTCAAAGCCATCAAGAGAGATTCACTCAGCCGGTACCAGGAACAGCAGCTATAGTTAAGAGGCGAGACCAATAAAACTTGAGCTCCTTTCATTGGAACAGAGAGGATTAAGAGGAGATTATGAAGGGCTTTGGTAAGCTAAATAAGTGAGAACTATTTCCACCGATTGGTGAGTCAAGAATTAGAGACATAAATTTAAAATCATCAACAGAAGAACAAAGGCAGTGGTTAGGAGAAGGGTGTTTTTTTTTCCAGTGTTGTTAGGGCATGGAGTGTTTTCCCTGAAATAGTGATGGAAACATAATCCACCAATAGTTTTTCAAAGGGTAGTGGATAAATACTAGAAAAAGAAAAGTATAAAATCCTATAAGTAAATGGATGGGGAATGGCAATAATTGAACAGATCTTTCAGTAAGCAGGCACCATGGGTTGAATGGCCTCCTTCTGCGCGATATATTCTTTGATTTTCTAAAACTTTTTAATCCTGAATCTGGTTTAAATCACCTGTGGGATTTACCTGTCGACAATTCACACTAATCTCATAGGCTATAATTTTAACCTGCTCTCTGAGCAGGCAGGAAGGACACCTGCTGGCAACTGGTGGGGTCCTCTTTAAATATGCAGATTGGTCTCCGCTGATGTTCTAAGGGCCCAACTGCTATTTGAATTGTGGGCTGGAATAAAGAAGAGGTTGTAGTTTTCCCAGCAGGTCAACCTGAAGGTAAGAGACCAAAACAGGTGTTGTTTTCTTTTCCTATTGGCTCTTGTGCCCCAGGCTCTCCCAACCACAATCACAAGGGCCTGTTGAAACCTATCTCAGTGCCAGGGAGCATTAATTTGGTCTTCAGCAGTGACCTCCTGCCAACTAGCTACTGCTTCCAGGTGGTTTCAGCTGGGAAACTGACATGCAGATGAGATCCAGGAGTTAAAATCTTCTGGGTTGCTGAGGTCAGAATAGTTTCAGTTGCTTTTGTCACCACCGCACTCCCCACCCACTGCTTTTGAGAGATTTATGCCAGAAGTTGAAACCAAAGCTCCTGCCTCCATTACTGTCAGGGCAGGTGATTGGTTCTAAGCCTCTTCAACCAGTCAGACATACTGACAAACAGATACTTCCATCACGTTTTCAATGCCAACTATTGTATCCTTCACTCAGCACTGTGCATCTTCAGATTGGAAGCTAAGAAGAGCAAAGAATGGAAACTGCATCCTCCAACTCCATCGAGCTGCATTTGCTGTCCCAGCACAGAATGCTACCATATCGTGACACTCAATAAAGGTTCAAGAATATGGAATTCATGATATGTTACCATGGTTTGGTAAGACAGAGACTCATCTGCACAATTAACTCCAATCCCAACTGTACTCACATGCGACATGTGAAGTGGTTGCTGGATAGATTCCCACATGTCGGATGTGATTGAAATCAGAATATGAGCCACATGGAACTATTCATCTTGGACAACTGTGCAAGAAATTTCTCTATGCTCTTAGCCTGAGATTGGTGTATGGTACAGAAAGACTTAAAGAAAGGGGAGGATAAATTCAAAAGTGACTATAATGAGACAGTACTACTATGTGTAACATGATGCCTTTAATGGCATTCAGATTTATTTTATCCTTCATTCCACAGAGGGTATGGGCTAAATTTTACTGTGGGATTTGGATGGCAGGACCAAATGGGGGTCCCAAGCCCCCACATGCCAGAAGTTTGCCCACCAGCACAATCTTCCAGGAGGCTGCCTCCTCATTGGTTGCATCCACATGCGCATTGTATTAAGGACGGTGGGCAGGTTCTCGATGCTACCAGCAGCTATCAGAGGGCTGGCAGCTCTGGAGCCTCAGCAGCCCCACTGGGAGAGATGGGCACTGCTGAGGCAGGTCGGGGACTGCGAAGGCAGAGGCACCCGCTGATGAATTGAAAATTCAACAAAATAAATTGTGGCCACAGCTGCCAGGTCATCATTACGGAGGGGAAACCCCGACACAGGATGGCCTGCAGCTGCATCTCTTTCCTTCACAACCCAGCGGATCCATGCTGGACTGCTTTGCAGAATGTGTCTCTGTACCCACCTGCTGCTAAGAGGCCGCCAGCCGAAATATGGGCTATAGCCCCATTGGAGGGCTCATCCACCATCTGGAAAATCCAGACAGCATATGAGGAGTACCCTCAGTTGGTACATTAATTGGCCTAATTGACTACCCGCTGCTGGTGGATGGGTATCTGTCACCTCTCTAAACCACCTCCCTGAAAACAGGCCAGAGTTGGGAACATGGCGGCAGACTGGCACACTGGCCAGTAGCAAGAAATTGCTGCCATACCCGCCTTCAAGCCCACCTCCACCTCTGTCACAAAATCCAGCCCTATATATCAGGATTTGATAGAAGGTACCCACTGCCATACCTTTCAACAATCTATCTGTTTAAAATTCTTAATCCTTATATGTATTTACTGTTCTTATGTTTCTTAATGATTCCTTGTATTCTCCAGATAAATAAAGGAGTCTACACTCAATGAAAGATTGTATTGAAAAAGCACTGATCAATTGTTTTCCAAAGTACTGAAGGCATCTTTTATCATTATTAATACATTCAGTTTTTTCATTTGAGAGCCATGTATTTTATGTATTGCGACAGGGTTTATGGCATTGGACATGTCAGCAATATATAACATGAAAGTGTTGAGACACCAAAGTCTACTGACTTTCTATTAGAACTGGGGGCTTAACAATATTATTTATGCATGAAGCAGTTGATACTACTCACAAATAATTAGCTCCAGTTCGCATAATATTCCATATGCTCCAACTAATAAGATTAATATGAAAACACATAATTAAAAACAGAAAAAATAAGCATTAAGCAACTAACATAGCAAGCTGGATGCAGAACTGTCATTTTTGATGTATATTTATTATTTACTACCTATTTCTTGTTCCATAATAAAATTTAAGTGTGCGTCACAAAACTAAAAATCAAAAATCAAATCCAAACTCCTGGAAAGCTTGCAGGTAAGGACATGTCCAGACAAGAACATATTCACTGGGGAGAAACCTGCTTTCCAGCTCAAGCTTCCGATTCAAGACCCAATTCAAGATAAATAAAAAAAATCACATGACCTTTAACAGTGGATTGAGATTATTTCAGGTCCTGTGGAATGATGCAACCTTCTACCAGTAAAATAAATCAGCCATAAACTGACAGGAACTCAAAGTTCCAAGGGTTCCGATGCAACTCCTCTGAGAGAAATTCTGAAATTCAGGGTAAGGTATTCACTTTGAAATCCTGCATTAAATACATAACTGAATTCAGGTACAGATGCATATCACCGTTCCTTCACTGTTGCTGGAAAATCCTAGAACTCCCTTGCTGCCAGCACTGTTGGTGTACCTACACCACAAGGACTGTAGCGGTTCAAGAAGGTGGCTCACCACCACCTTCTCAAGGGCAATTAGGGATGGGCAATAAATGCTGGCCTGGCCAGTGACACCCACATCCCATGAACAAATAAAAACCATCCACAAAATCTTAATTTAATGATAAAGTACTTTCCAAAACAGACCCAACTTAAAGAAATAGGACCCTCCTATTTACATAAATACAGTGATATAGGCAATATGTGATCCCCTTTCGAGTTCGTCAGCTTGCCATATGGGACATGGTTTGGACCACAAACTACTGCCGGACTACTGCCTGTGGTCTTACTTATTAACACCTGATTGAGTTATTGGTCTTAAAAATATTAAAATTCTCTACATCTCTACATCTTTGTCGTGAAATATTTGGAGGTTGGACTTCTTTAGGAGATATATCAGGAAGAAAATAAATATGGATCTCTCATTTGTGGAAAAAAAACAACGCAACAACAGTTAATTTCTCAAAATCAATATAATATAATTATTATACCATATAGGATTGTGTTATATAGAAAGCATTTTTTGCTGTGTGTTGTCTACTGTGTTACTAATGTGGGGAATCATAACGTGAGACTAAAATGTGTTGCCAATTTGAGACTGGGTGATACGGGGTTGTTAGGAGAATGAAAGGCAAGTAATGCAGCTTTGTTGTTTTCAATCATCTGTCATGAAAATAGTTCCAGCAGTAGTGTACTATCAATCATAAGTCACCAACTATAAAACCTTGCTGTAACAAATGAAACATGATTTGGATTTTACTTAGTGTATATCTGTAGATGTAGATCTGTAAAGCCGTCTAAATCTAAATTAGAAATGTACTGTTTAGTCTACAGAGCTCACTCTGCAGTGAAATAGACAATAATGTGTAGGTGACCATGATTACAAGAAAACAAACTCAACAAAGGATTGACTCAATGTCATAAACCCTGAGTGTGACGCTCCAGTAGATTTACATCTGAACCTGAAGATGAACATTCACATTGTCACTGAAGGATTACATGCATAATACCATCACTAAAAGATTAGAGGATTGTAATTGGAAATTGAATACTGCTGTTATGTATACCCTATCTTCTGTATAACATTATACTAATTTAATTTCACATCCAATAAAAGCCCAACTACTTGAAAATGATCTCTATATTAGACACTGGAGACATCTGTAAGAACAAATTCAGGTAAAAATGCATATACATGAAAAAATATCTTTTTTATGCTTTACTGGATTTGTCATAAAATTCTATTTTAGTATGGTTTATTTTTATTCAAAAAACCAATAACCTTGAGAATTGTAAAACTGAAAACAAAAACATTGTTGTTCATTGCCTACCTTAAATTTGGCTGCTAGCTGCTCTGTGGCCTCTTGTTCCTTCTTTAGATCTTCCATCATTTTCTCTTTCTCTTCTAACAATTTCTGTTTCTCTTCTGCCACCAAATTATGATCATCTTGGATTGCTACCTTCTCTTTTTCCAATGTCTCTTTTTGTTCTTTTAGATAATTTTCCATGTCTTTCTCGATGTTATCTTCAGTCTCCTCTCCTTCATCCATGATCTCTTCTTCCAGAATGATTTTCCTTTGGCTTTTTCTTCTCTTCTTGCTCAGCATTCCTCTTCTCTCCAATTGGGTCTTCAATCGTGCAATCTCCTCTTGAAATTCTCTCAACAAAGCATCTTTGGGGTCTTCATTAATCCTTGGCTTATTTTTAATATTCTTGGTCCTGCTGGCATATCTCAATGTTGTTAAGCTCTCTTCATAATTACTGGATGTTGGGCCAATAGTGGCCACCATAATTGTCTTAGCATTACCACCTAAGGAGTCTTCCAACAGGCGGGTCAGTTTTGAGTCTCTGTAAGGAATATGGGTACTCTTGCCATCCACTAGGGCAGATATTACATTACCCAAAGCAGAAAGAGAAAGATTGATTTTAGTAGCCTCTTTCAGACGCTCCCCTTGGACTCCAGTTTTGCTCTGACGCTCACTACCAGCAAGGTCAACTAGATTCAACTTTCCCACTCTGATGTGATTTTCGCCATCCAATCCAAGCTCACTGCACTCCACAGTGACAACAAAAATGGCATGAGATCTTGAGCTGTACTCATTCATATTGGTAGAAGCTACTGATCTGGTCTGGTTTCCAACATTCATTACGTGTTCTATTTCCTTGACATTCTTCGTTACAAAGGACGATAGGTCTGTAAATTAAGAATGAAAACATTTGACCATGGTCCACTATATATATTACAAATGCCCACTTTCCTAAATTACAAGGTTTCCCCATTTAACTTAACTACTTACACTGGGGAAACATGCTGGTACAGGTCTCACTTTCTTTTCACGTTTTAAATTGTGTTATCACTAATCTTGCTACAATAAAGAAGACATGTAATGTGGACCCCTCCCTTCTAAAGAATCTTCTTTCATATCTGAGCTATCATTCCAGACAATTAAAGCAAACCAAAATAGTTATTTGGCACTTATCAAAAATAAACTCTGGATTGAACAAAAATACCCCCAAATTGTAGATTTTTTTATACCAATGTTTCTGTGAACTTGTTTTGATATCCTACAGAGACCAATATCAAAGCTTTTATGAACTATCACTTTCAACAGAAATTCTCTCCAGCAATATGTGTAATGGAATGACTCTGAAACTATAAATATGTACAATGTGTACAGAACTTAGGCCAGGTCTAGATACAATTACAGTGCTGACAGAGGTTCAGGTAACAGCTAACAAATTTTAATCCAACATCTGTTCAACACTAAGGAGTTGATTTCACATATCTATTGTTACATGTTTTTGTTCTGGCTAAGTCAATGCTTAAGTCAGTCTACCATAAATTTGTTAAACATGAGCAGGTTATTTCTCAGCTGGGTCTGTGCCGCTCAGGAACTAATGGGCGGGAGTGCATCACCGATAAACACTAGCAATTCTGCCAAGTGAAGAATAGTTAATTGTCTTCTTCCCCTTAACTCTAAGGCATTGGTAATGATGATGGACCAGTTGCTGGAATCCCAGAAGAGAACTGTAAATGGGAGAATATAAAACTAAGACAAATGAATTCAAAAGCCCAGACTAGTTGAGCCATTGTTGAAAATAATTGACAGTTATACCAATTACTGAAATGCTCAATTGAAGATAATGAGTCAAAGTCCATTCAGAATGATGTCAGCATTTTGTTGAGGATATGGAATAAGAATATTAAATAGTGAGACAGGAAATGACACTAGTGAGTACCAATTTATTTAAATTGTATTTTTCAGCTGATTCATCGCTGAACCAGCTAACACTAGTGCTTGATTCGTTATTGTAGCACTAGAAGCAGCTGGATATCACCTAATTTAACCATTTAGAGGTTGTCTGACCAACCAGATGCTTTAGTTATTTTGTTCCCTGTGCATCTGACGAATGTGCATCTGACGAATCAAAAAAATCAGCAAAATCTCAGGTTAAAAAAATGTTGAGTCAGTGCTTAAGATGTGTCCGAAACCAAAAGCAGCGCTGATTAACATACTGGGGCTTTTCGCAACAAAATGTCAATTGTTTGATGAAACTGACTCCTCCCCTCTCCCCCCTCATTATCTTGTGAAGAAAACAAATAGAGAACCACTGGCCTCCATAACACAGCCTTGAGACCCAAGGCAGGCTCATTGCCAAATGCTCACATATTTTCTTTATTTGTTATAATTTTAATAAAATGAACTGTTATTTTATTTGCAATTCTAAAGAAACAGATTCATACATTACCTTTAATGTAAACACCAGTTTCTGGTTTTTCTTTCAACTCCAGTTTTTTGTTCTGATCCTTGTTCAGAAGATCTCGGATCTCCTCCTGATAGATCTCCAGATAGGAAGCCCTCACCAGGTACTGCTGGTCCTGGGATCGCGATATATGAGTGAAAATTTGTTCGAATGAATTAGGAATGATCCCTCTTTTCTCTGGTTCAGCCCATATTCCTTGCATGGTGTATGTTTTCCCAGTCCCTGTCTGACCATAAGCGAAAACTGTCCCATTAAACCCCTCCAAAACCGAGTCAACCAAAGGGCGGACTGTCTCGTCGTACAGGTCGCTTTGCTTGGAACTGCTGTCATAAACGGCATCAAATGTGAAGGTCTTGGGTATTTCACTGGGGATTGCTTTGGGGTTTTGAACAGACACCTGTCCCAATTTCACATCCATATCCACAATCTGGTCACAAGCAGCCGCTTCTTCTTTCCCATTCATTGGACGGCATCTGACAACTACCTTCACCGACTCACAAACCTTGGCTTTAGACATTGTGTTTTGTTTTGTGGCCGGTCCCCGTGTTTGCTCAAAATGCAGTCTTCTTAATGCAGATCAAATAGCCTAACACTTCTCTGTATGTATTGTTTCTGCAATAAAGCAATGCACCCGTTACGCACCATTACTCAGTACAGCATGCAAAGCAACACATTCCGCCTGCGCTTGCACTATACAAACCTAAACCCGACTGCAATTCAATGGGATGATCTTCAGGGGAGGGAAACGGGAGAGCGGATACTTCGCGGTTGCAATTTTCGCCCATTTGCAGCTGGCAACGCCTTTGTCATTTGGATGGTGAGAGTTGTGCGATTGCAGCCGCTGGGCTACACAAACAGCTGGCAGGCTGGCTGGCTACTGACTGTGAAGAGGCTGCTCCTTTCCACCAGAGGAGGAGGCACAGTGCTGGTGAGGATGCTGCCAGAGGCAGCCGATAGCAAGCTACCACAATGACATCATGTCTGATCCGCCCCAAACAAGCTGTCACGAAGATCCCAGTGTGTACCGGGAAGTGTAGTTGTTTGGTGCTGAGAATGATGAGACTGCAGCAGGTTGAGATTTACATTTGTTGAAAGCAGCCTTGAGTATCTGTCCCCTCTTCCACAATGCTGCTGTACCACAAGCGGCTGGTAAGCAGTGATGGATGACTGGCGCTATACATTACATCAGGAGCGCAGAATATGCTAGAAATTATTTTTTTTTAATGGCAAATAAAAGCCAAAATTCATAAAGGTGTGGATGTGAAATTTAATATTTATTGTTGGTTAATTATTAAAGGAAGAAAAAATCTGGCAGTTGTCTGTCACCATAGCTTGCCTCTTGAAGTGCAGTCACTGTTGTTATGTGGGAAAATGCAGCAGCCAGTTTGCATATAGCAAAGTCCAACAAGCAGCAAATGATCCAGTAGATCCAGATTCAGGCTCAGGGAGAAATGTTGCTTAGGATACTGGGAGATTTCCCTGCTCTTCTGCGATCTTTCATATCCACCTGAGCAAGCAGAAAAAGATTAGTGTTAGTGTTTCATCAGACAGATGCCACCTTTGAATGCCATGTCAATGAGCATTTGTGCAAGCAGTAGGACACCTTGCTTGTCTGATGGAAGTGGAAATTTTTATCGGAATAAGTGCTACAGAGAAGACCCCTTCCATGTGAATGATCCTTATAGCTCATGGTGAGTTGGTAAGGCCTCTGTTCTCCAAGGCGAGCTCTCAAGATCTTTTCTTGTGTCTCCCACAGGTAAAGAAGTCCATCCACGGAAACTCTCTCCCTCCCAAGGAGCATCCCAAGAGCAGCAGAAGGAAGCAAAAGAGGCACCATCACACCTTACAAGTGCACTGTTTACCAGTGCGGATACTCTCACCTTGGTCGTTCCTTGCGCACGATTAGAGAGTTTGTCACTAGGTGAGAAGCATGGCACTGGTGGGCAGGAGGAGGAACTAGAGGCAAAGGAAGCTGTGATCACAGCCCTGCTCAGATGGACATAGATGCAGGACATCAGAAGTCACTGGAAAGGAGGCTCTAGACCAGCAGCAGCAGATGTGCTCCCACATGTCAGAGTTCCCTGAGGCAGTGCAGGGTCATGGGCTGAGAATGAAGGAGTCAGGGCTATGTGCGCATGAGCTCCTCCATTGTTAGAGTGGCCAGCCTCATGAGGAGCCATATGTAGCATCACTCTGAGTGGATGGGGAGCAGCACACTGACATGCACAGGATGCACGCTACGCTGTATAGCCTGGAGCAGTCAGTGGTGCTGGTGGCGCAGAGATGTTTGGAGGGGATGCCAGTTATGCCTGAGCTGGTGTCCCCTCCAGCCATCCGGAATGCCAGATAAGGGCTGAGCATGTCATCGAGGAGGATGAGGGTGCTACCCCTCACGGTGCATCTTCATCATCTTCAGTCTCCTTGGCTGCTCTGACAGCGGGAGCCTCTGTCCTGCAGGGCCAAGTGACGGAGGCTGCCCCTGGATTGATGCAGGTGCAGCAGCCTTTGACGTTACCCTCACGTGCATCTCCACAATGAGAACGATCGCTACATACATCTCAGCTGCAGGTGAGCAGGTTGCCTCCATTTCCTCCATGGCCACAAGTGGAACACCACGTAGGAGTGGCCGCACGTGGAGGCCACCGCATCCGCGGAGCATTGAGTGGGTCACTAGGGTGTCTTCTTACTGTCTCTGAGTACAACTTTGCACTGTATAAATAATGACACTTTAAGCCAGACGTTTGAGACTAATTTTATTGCTGACATGACAAGGAAAGTGGTATGAGGTATTGAAGGACATCAAAGGTTCCTTCAGGGTGAGGACAAAACCTCTGGGCAGATGTGGATCCTTCATCAGCGCTAAGTAATTAAATGTTTCAGGCCTCATCATTCATGGATGTATCAGCACCAGGTACCTCAGACTGACTTCCAGTGCATGGCCTTCATCCTGGGTCAGAGGGGCTCAGGTGAAATGTTCCTGGATCAGATTATCCCTGACATTCATGGCAGCCAGGCAGAATCTTTGTGCCCTGTTGCATGCCCAGCCACCTCCTTGTGCAGCCGGAGCACCTTGGTGTTCTGCATCCTCACCCTCAGCTTTCACTTCCTCCTCCTCTCCCAACTGTTCCTCGGATGAGCTATGTAGTTCCAGGACATCACAGTACTCAAGGTCCACACCTCTCTGGAGAGTAATGTTATGGAGAACGCAGCGAACCACTACAATGATCGAAACCCTTGCAGGAGTGTACTGGAGGGTGCCACCTGACTGGTCCAGGCACCAGAACAACGTCTTGAGAAGCCCAATGGCCTTCACAATGGTGGCTGTAGTGAGTAGGTGGCATTGGCTATATCGCCTTTGTGCCTCTATCGGGCTCTCATAGAGAGGTGAGTAGCCACCTTTTCAAGGGATATCCCTTGTCCCCTAGGATCCATCCATGGCCTTTGGGGGTTGGAGTGCAGATGTGAGAGAGCCTGAACTGTCTGGTGATGACTGCATGGCAGCTGCCAAGAAAGTGAGAGCACACATGAAGGAAGCTCTTGTTGTGGTCGCAGAGCAGCTGAACGTTGAGGGAGTGGAAGCACTTCCTGTTGATGGATCTCACTGTCTGGTGACTGGGAGCCTTGCTGGTGACTGTCAATTGATGCTGTCCTGCATCTGGAGGAATCCAGCGAAGGTGGTAAAACCCAATGCCCTCTGTCCCTGCGAGGCCTCATTTGTTGTGAAATGAATGTGTTCTCTAGCTCTGGCAAAGAGAGCATCAGTGACCAGAGAGATGCCGTGGTGGACAGCCGTTTGCGAGATGCCACCAAGGTCCAAAACTGATCCTTGGAAGGAGCCAGAAGCAAAGAAATTCAAGGCCACAGTGACTTTATGGAGACTGGCAGGACATGGTGACCAGTGTTGTGAGGTGCAAGGTCTTCGCAGATGAGGGCACAGATGTCTGTGGCCATCGGCCTGGAGAGTAGCAGTCTCTTGTGGCACTGGGACTCAGCCATCTCCAGGTAGATCCACCTTCACTTGTAGATCCTATGCAGAGGCTATGGCCTCCATGTCCTTCCAGCCCCTTGTTCCTCTCTCCTATCCACCTTCCTGCAGAGGATGTTGCCCCGCATCACCACTGGCCCAGAATCTGAGAGCCATGCCCCCATTGCCAGCTGCTGCCTTCCTTGTGGCCAGTTGGTTGTCCAGTTTACTTGACTACCTTTCCCCCTGCTCTTCTGCCCCACGATATCAGGAGGGCAAGGAACCCCTGCTGACTGCTCATTCTGCCTGAAATCTGCTCAGCTCAAAGGGTACCTGTTTCCCAATGGCTGAGTCTCCCTCTGCACCGTTGAAACTTTTATGGCTCTGGGGTAATTCCCTACGGCAGCTATGACTGACTCCCCACTCTGTACCTATTTCCTTTCACCTGGTCTGCCCCAGACAGCACATGTAGCCCGTGTACCCCCATGAAACTCTCAACAACCCCCATTAATGAGCTGTTAGTGAGCTCTGCAAGCACTTTAATTGGTCTTAATGGGGCATGTGGTGAGACCATGATCATGCCCTTCCCCTGCCCTGATACTGAGAGGTGTAAAGGAAGTGAGGGACCTTGGAGCGCATGTCCACAGGTGGGAGGACAGGTAAAATCGTGGTTAAGAAGGCATATGGAATCCTTTCCTTTATTAGCCGAGGTACAGAATATAAGAGCAGGTTATGCTGGAACTGTATAACTCATTGGTTAGGCCACAACTTGAGTACTATGTGCAGTTCTGGTCGCCTCATTACAGAAAGGATGTACCCTAGAGAGGGTACGGAGGAGATTTACCAGGATGTTGCCAGGACCTGAAAAATGCAGATATGAGGAAAGATTGGATAGACTGGGGTTGTTCTCCTTGGAACAGAGGAGGCTGAGGGGAGATTTGATTGAGGTGTGCAAGGTTGTGAGGGGCCTGGATACAGTGGATGTGAAGGGCCTAGTTCCCTTAGCAGAGCAGTCAGTGACTAGGGGGCATAGATTTAAAGTGATTGGTAGAGGGATTAAAGCAGAGATGAGGAAGAATTTTTTCTCTCTGTGGGTGGTGGGGGCCTGGAACTCACTGCCTGAAAGGGTAGTAGAGACAGAAACCATCAACTCATTTTAAAGGTGTCTGGATATGCTCCTAAAGTCCCGTGACCTCCCGGGATACGGACCAAGTGCTGGAAAATGGGATTAGGCTGAGTGGCTCGTTTATTGGCCAACGCAGACATGATGGGCAGAATGGCCTCCTTCTGTGCCGTAAATTTTTCTACATTTTCTAAGTATTCTAAATATCTGAAAAGGAGGAATGTGCAGGGATGTGGGGAGGGGGCGGAGGAGTGGCAGTATGTGAATTGGTCCTTAAGAGAGCCAGCATGGACATGATGGGTCGAATGGCCTTCTGTGCTGTTATGATTCTATGGTGAAAATAACCAGTGCCAGGAACGGAGACGGGAAACCGTCACACCAGCCAGTGCCAGTATTTTCGGACCCCGTCCACCTCCGATCCCGACCTCAGCGCGGCCCGAAAATTCAGCCCAATGTTTAAACTCTGAAGGACATGACTTATACCCTTGTAACCCTATGGTTTGACAGTACTTGGAAAGCTTCTCTTATTTGGCCATTCTTGACACCCTGAAATGCTGTTCCCCTGATATCTCCTTCCATCTACTGTAAAGGTATGTTATGTGTTCATGTAATCACATCCACTATGGGCAGCTTGCTGATGCACAGGTATGTTTATATATCATCCCGGCAATGTCAATAATTCATCCCTTTCCACTTTGTTTTCAGAAGACTGCCCGTAATAAGAGGGAGGGAAGCCACATAGGAGTAGGAACCCGCCCCCATTCCCACCCCCATTCCCACCCCCACCCCCACCCCCACCCCATCTCTGTCCTCTGAACTATTTAAGGAAGCAGCACAAGAGATCCAGAGTCATGAGAATATGGAGAAGGCAGCAGCTAGGGAATCAGAAGCTATTATCTCAGCTCAGGATTTGTGCCTAACTTTCTAATTCAATCCATTCATTCGGTCTCACTCAATGGTACCAAAGCAGATGGTGAAGATCAATTCCTTTTGCAGTCCTTGTGCAGAAAGTGAACTTTGGCTGAGTTGCAATTCATCATAACCCTCATTCTCCTCTATCTCTGCAGTTAAATGCATCTTGATAATGTCCAAAGAGGTGTTGGAAAGAGGTGTATTCGAACATTGCAGTGTCAGCCAGTTAAAATCATCAAAGCACCAGCTCAGGAATATTCACCTCATGGGATTTTGGCTGCGACTGGATGATACACAGGGCACAAGCCAGCAGGAGCAGATGGCAACAGCACAGGAGGGAAATGAACAGGTTGCTCAGAGGTTAAGTTCATGTCCATCCTAAGCGGATGTGGATACAGACCAGAGAGAAGAAGGAGGTTTTCTAAGCATGATTGTAGCCATTGGAGTAGTGCCCAGGAGTTTGCAGCAAATGTTGACTAATGTATAGGATGCCTTCTTCAACTCACCAACTCCTCACTTAGAATTTTCTGAAGTGATAGGGGGAGCTGTTTGATCAGGTTATTTTTGGGTGTAAACTTACACTGATTGCAGGAAACTTGAACAGTGCTGTGGTGAAAGGCTTTCATGTGTGTGAGCTTTGCTCTGTTAAAAAATATAGAGGAAACTCGGTGTTAAGCATATTAATGACATAAATGTACCCAATACACTAAGATGCAACATTTCTACATAATTTCAGCCCAATAAAGGAGTAACAACTCCGTATGTGCCAAAGATAGTGAGAAAATCTGGGTCCATAAATTATATTGTGTAGCAATAAATATTCACAATCAAAGCATGTCATGTATGTGAATGTACTTCTGGTCTGCAGTAATAATCCATATAGTTAAGGTAAAAGAAAATTAATGTGCTGGTAAATGAATGAGGAAGGACCAAGCACGACCAATTGCAGCAACCAGTCACTTCACTTACTTCACCAGACAAACTAAGGAAATCGCAGCCCTTGGTACCTTATAACACACGATCTGAATTCATGTGTGCATTTCCAGTTAAATGCTTGATTGAGTTTAATAGTTATTGGATAAGAATGCTCACTGCTTGCTTCATTCTAAGGTAAAAAAAAACACTTTGCACTGTTAAATTTAACAAATGAATGGCATTAAACACAACAGGAAGATCCTGAATAAATTTATTCTACTTGACATATTCTTTTTCTATATGTCTTCCGCTTTCCATTTTTAATCACGACTGTTATGACCAGGTGAGGAAGAGGTCTAGGGTTCCCTTTCAGCCTTCACCTGGTCTTACTGTAACAAGGTTTAATCTTAAACATGCCATGTTTTTAGCTCCCCCTTGGTGAATCCTTGTTCACTACTTTCCAATTATAAGGCAAAGAAACCAGAACAAACAGGCTTTCTTAGGTTTAAAGAAGAAAAGTTGAAATGTCTTAAACTTAAACTCTAATTCGGTTAATGCCTACGGATACACACCGCGCCCCATGCTCACATGCGTAAGCAATACACAGATTCAAATAGAGACAGAAAAGAGCAGAAGAAAAATAAAGTGGAAAGGTTTGAGGCAATATCTGAAGAGTTTTTGTTACGGTTCTTCAAGCTCACTGTAGAGTCCTTGATTGCAGGTAGATCTTGCTTTTCGTTGGGGCCCAGTATTCTTCTTAAACCTTAGAGTCATAGAGAGATACAGCACTGAAACAGGCCCTTCGGCTCACCGAGTCTGTGCTGACCATCAACCACCCATTTATACTAATCCTACATTAATCCCATATTCCCTACCACATCCCCACCTTCCTTCAATTCTCCTACCACCTACCTACACTAGGGGCAATTTACAATGGCCAATTTACCTATCAACCTGCAAGTCTTTGGCTGTGGGAGGAAACCGGAGCACCTGGCAGAAACCCACGCGGTCACAGGGAGAACTTGCAAACTCCGCACAGGCAGTACCCAGAACCGAACCTGGGTCGCTGGAGCTGTGAGGCTGCGGTGCTAAACCTTGTTGGCTGTTGGAGACTTTTCGCTCCTGGGGTTCATGTGTCTTCAGTGGATTCAGAGGCTTGTGAGAAAGAGATGGGAGCAGACAGGAGAGAGATCTTCTCAGTCCAGGAGCAAACAGCTTTCTGACCAAACTGTTTGTACAAATTCAAAAAACTCAGCTTGCCCAGCAGATTAGTCATGTGATTAGCTGGTTTGACCATGTCCGTTTGTGTATTCGGTGATCTTAGCAGTCAACCTGGAATGCAAGCTTCCCCACCTTCAACGTCTGATGATCAAAAGTCCATTGTGGGTTGAATGTGTCAGGGAATGGTCCTTTGTCCTTCCAGTCACTGTCTGTTAATATGCAAATGTATTTTCCAGCCATGGCTGATCTGTTTAACAAGTCCTTTCTTAACTCCAGTAACAGTTTAAAATCAATGTTTATGACAAAATTAATCTGCCTCAATCTTGGCAGGTGGGGGCCTAACATGACTCCTCCACATCCAATGGAATGAGATGCGATTTGAGAAAAGCGCATTTCATTAAAAGGGTTGAGAGAAAAATGTAAGATACAGAAAAACCCACGCATTTCTTTCGTTCATTCCCTTTCATTCATAAATCTTAAAACTTATTACAGCCTGTTTTCACTTGGTGCCACTGCAGCTTTAATTACCCCTTTGGCATCCCAATAAACATGTGGTTCTTTTGTTTTGGGAAGTTTTTCTTCTATTTTCCCATTTCCATGGCTGCCCAGGGTCTTTGTTCCTGCTGAGGATTTTTTTTTAAACAGTCAGTAGTGGGCGGGTCTATCCTGAACTCTATTTTAGTGCTTTGCTCAGTACTGAAAAGGCTTTTGACTTCAGAGGAGGGGTGGTTCAATTTTTTTCTGACTGTGGGGGGGATTCTTCGTTAATCTCCCCTTTGTCCCAGAGGACACTCCTGCCTGCAGGTATTTGTGCAGACTACTGCACTCCCCTGTGGCATTTTGACTAGGTGAGGCATCACCCTCATGGTTTCTCTGCCCCCTAGAGGTCTTCCTTTGTCTCTGCAGGTTCTTGTAAATGCTGTTAGCAACTCTGGTGGGGTGCTTCTAGTGTCTGCATTTACATAGGAGGATGTGGGGTCTAACTTTTTACATTTTTCTGGGTTGACTGACCGGTCAGTAGGGGTTTTCAGCCAGAATTCCTCCCGGATTTCCTGTAACCTGCCCTCTTGGTCACGTTTTCCCCTTCTCTGTCTAACCTTTTTGCCAGCCTTGTGCCTGTTTACCCCTTTTTGCTCTTGGCAGGCATCCCTTACAGTTCACCAGCCCTCTGTTGGAGGGCCCTCCGAACACGGGTACAGGACTTAGGGGTGCAGGTTTCACTGTTGGTTGGGGTTTCCCCTCAACCTGGCCCATGTGGCAACTCCTGACATACTCCACCACATCTTTGTGGAGTTTTGGCCAGTCAAACTGTTGTCTTATGCAGGCTTTGGTCTTTCGTATACTGGCATGTACAGCCACTGTAATCTCGTGGGCCCTTCTTAATATTTCTCTCCGGTACCTCTGTGGCACCACTAACTGGTGAACTACTGCCCACTCCTTGCTCTCAGGTCTGTGAGGAGAACTCCATTTCCTCATCAGTACCTCATTCTTTAAATAGTAGCAATCAGGGACTCCCTCTGCTTCAGTCTGGGCAGCCTGTGCTAACTCTCACAATACTGGGTTGGCTCGCTGAGCCTCAGCTAGGGAAGATCCATTTAATTCATTCCCTGGCTCTCCTAACTTTCCAAAGAAAGTCTCGGACAGGCAGACCTCATGGTCATCTGTCTGCAGTGCCAATGCAGTCTCCTCTGGGGGAGCTGGCCTGATCCATTACACATTCAGGGAAACTGCAGGGGTCCGTGTCCTGCCACTGCCCTGTCTCTCTGACCTCCTGCGGTCTTTCATTCATTACCGGGGGAACTACTACTTTCACCCTCACCAGATCATTACCAAGGAGCAGGTCAACTCCATCCACAGGCAAAATAGGGACAATCCCTACGGTCACCAGTCCCAAAACTAGATCGCACTCCAGGTGCATCTGGTGTAAAGGTACAGGCATACACTGCCCTCCAATACCATTCACCACCATTCTGGTGTTCACTATACTCTCTGGGGGAAAGGTCAGGCCTTTTCCCAATAAAAGGGATTTAGTGGCCCCTGCGCCCTGAGGATTACTATGGGCTTGCTTGCCCCATTCGAGGGGTATGGAGTTATTCTCCCCACAGACACAAAACCCTGATAACCCTCAGGTACATTTTTTGCACTTGCAGCGGTAGACTTCCTGGGTCTCACTCTTACTGCAGTTAAAGCCATAGCTTGTTCTGCTGTGCTTTCCATCAAGTCCCCGTCTTCACTGAGTGGGTGTGCCCTGATTAACCCTACAGGTTTTCCCTTTAGTTTCCAGCAGTTAGCTCTTTGATGCCCTGCTTTATTACAATGGAAGCAACCAGGTCTCTGGGTCCCACTCTTCCTCACAGCACCTTCCTTTTTGGGAAGAGGATTGCTGCCTGTGTCTCCTTTCCTTTCTCTCCCAGGACTGCTTGGGCTCCTATCACCTTCCCACCCTTTGTCCCTTTCAGATTTGTGGGAGTGACTGGGAAAGGTTCTTCCCTGGGAAACCGACTTAGAAATTAAAGTAAACTCATCGGCCAGGATGGCTGCTTCCGGGCTCTCAGGACCCACTGCTCCTCTCCATGGGCCTTTATGGAGAGTGGGAGAGAGTATTTAAATTCCTCTAACAGAATTACTTCTCTGAGATTCTCATAACTGAGCTGTACTTTAAGAGCCCTCAGCCATTGGTCAAAAGCCAGATTACTTCTTTCCAGCTCCAGATAAGTTTGATTGGCTTGCTTCTTGAGGGTTCTAAACTTTTGGCGATCGGCTTCGGGTACTAATTCATATGCCCTGAGGATAGCATTTTTGGTCAGTTCATAATCTGATGAACTTTCATCTGGCAACAAGGAATAAACCTCATGGACTTTCCCAGTTAGCTTGCTTTGTAGTAAAAGAGGCCAGGTCTCAGCTGGCCATTCTAGCTGCCTTGTCAGTTTCTCAAAGGACCCAAAAATACTGCTACATCCTCTTCATTGAATTTTGGAATTAGTTGAGCTAGCTTTAACAATTTTGCACCCAGCCCTGAATTATGCTCCTCTATATTGGCCATGCTTTCACTGGGGTTACTCTATCGCCCCCTAGTTAACTCAAGCCGCTTCAACAGTCTTCGCATTCCTTCCGGAATATTCATTCTCTCTCCCTCTCTTCAAAATTCAAATTTCCTCTGTTCCAATAGTATCTTTGCTAACAATATCCTGTCGGGTCGGTGTCTACTTCTAACCCTTTTTCTGCTTCTTCAGATTCAAGGGAAAAATGGTTGGCCACTAGTCTTAAGAGTTCAGACTTCCTAGCCTTGCCACGTACAGTGATCCCACACTGCTCAGCCATTTTCCTCAACTCCTCCATAGACAGTGCTTTTAACTTATCCCAAGTTACTTCATCCTGGCTTGGGCAGCTAATAGTTTCAGTTGCAGACATGTTAGTATTCAAGCACACACAATCACAAGAAAACCTGCACTGTAATCTTGCTCTTTTTTTGCTTGGGACCAATTTGGCTTCCCACTTCCAATTTCTCATTTGTCTGTGGGTCAATTCTGGACGCTAGCACCCAAATTTCTGTTACGATCAGGTGAGAAAGAGGTCTGGGGTTTCCTTTCAGCCTTCACCTGGTCATACTGTAACAGGGTTTAATTTTAAACACACCATGTTTTTAGTTCTCCCTTGGTGAATCCTTGTTTACCGCTTTCCAATTATAAGGCAAAGAAAACAGCACAAACAGGCTTTCTTAGGTTTAAAGAAGGAAAGGTGAAATTTATTGAACTTAAACTCGAATTCGGTTAATGCCTATGGATACATGCCGTGCCCTGCGCTAGCATGCATAAGTGATACACATGTGCAAATAGAGACAGAAAAGAGCAGAAGAAAAATAAAGTGGAAAGGTTTGAGGCAATATCTGAAGAGTTGTTGTTATGGTTTTTCAAGCTCATTGTATATTCCTTGATTGTAGATAGATCTTGCTTTTCGTTGGGGCCCTGTATTCTTCTTAAACCTTGTCTGCTGTAGGAGACTTTTCTCTCTTGGGGTTCATGTGTCTTCAGTGGATTCAGAAGCTTGTAAGAAAGAGATGGGAGCAGACAGGAGAGAGATCTTCTCAGTCTAGGAGCAAACAGCTTTCTGACCAAACTGTTTGTACAAATTCATAAACCTCAGGTTGCCCAGCAGATTAGTCATGTGACTAGCTGGTTTGACCATGTTTGTTTGTGTATTCGGTGATCTTAGCAGTCAACCTGGAATGCAAGTTCCCCCACCTTCAACGTCTGATGATCAAAAATCCATTGTAGGTTGAATGTGTCAGGGAATGGCTGATTTGTCCTTCCAAACACTCACGGTTAATATGCAAATGGCTTTTCCAGCCACGGCTGATCTGTTTAACAAGTCCTTTCTTAACTCCAGTAACAGTTTAAAATCAATGTTTATGACAAAATTAATTTGCCTCATTCTTGGCAGGTGGGGGTCTAGCATGGCACTACTCATTTTAACTTATCAATATATAGGCTTACAATCCCTAATCCCTTTATGCTTATAGTACATTGCAATAGTAACCAAGACAACAGAAGTGCTTACTTTCCTTTCTTTGCTACAACTGGAACACTTATAAAGTTCAGAGACTAGCAAAATAATTTTTCCGTTAAATTATTTCTAATGCTGGACTCTACATTTCCTATAATAAAAACAAGAAATGCTGGAACCACTCAGCAGGTCTGGCAGCATATGTGGAAAGAGAAGCAGAGTTAACGTTTCGAGTCAGTGACCCTTCTTCGGAACTACATTTCCTATTGCAGTCATTGCTGTGACAACCTCATAGGGTAACTGAAATGAGGGTCTCCACAGGGAGTCCAGATAAGTGAAAAATTGTGAAGAGATCTGCTCTGAATTTAATGATATATTATATATCATTAAAACATACAAACCTAATGTTCGCAATTGTTGCAAGTAATTATATGTTAGGTTCTGTTTTCTAGTTCAACCAAAAATTATCAGCAGCATACACTTAACCTTTAATTGCTGACATTGTGCAGCTAATGAAAGAGGAACTGTGGCTTAAGTCAGGAGAAGATTGTAAATTGCAGTGCTTTCATTTGTGAAACAAATGTTTCATAAGTTTGCATATTTGGTAAATTTTATTCGAATAAGCAATCACAGTTTTACTCAACATTTAATGAATGAAATAAGAACATTAAAAAAGTGAAAGATGAGGAAAGGTCATTGTACACAGTTATTTGAGGCCTAATACAGACCTGAGCACAAAACTGAAAAGATATAAAAACCATTATAATTTGATTATCAAAAGTCCAGACAATCTACTTAGCCAGTTTCTGAAACTATCAGCTTTGATCAGCCTGATACAAACAGAATCTATGAGTACTGGTTAATGATATTTCAGATGATCGATCATTTTGTAGTTGTTGAGACTTGTCTTTTTTAAAGTAAGAGACAGATGGTTTTAGTTTGCAGTTTGGATAGTATTGATTCTGCAGGTTAGTTGAGGTTCTTTAATGTGTTTATATTGACTAAGCAATTTGCTTTTTTAATTTTGTGGCATTTTTGACAATAATTTTAACAGTATTTGGTTCAGATCTGAATATATGGCTCTGAAATTCCATGGGGATTCTCCCCCACTCACTCTATACCCCTGGTGGGAGACCAGTGGAACCTCCCAGAGAAATGGTGTAAATGCCCATTTTCAGCAATTTATTTTGTTCCTCTGAGGGCTCCAAGCAGGCCTATAACTTTTCAAATAAATTTAATTTTGTTTTTATTCTTTCTGTTTTGTTTTCACAATTAACCTAAGGCAAAAATACTTAATGGCACAGTTGCGGTGGCAGGACATATTGAGGGAATGGTTAGTAAAGCGTATTGGATCTTGGGCTTCATAAATAGAGGCATTGAGTATGCTGAACCTTTATAAAGCTCTGGTGAGGCCCCAACTGGAGTATTGCGTCCTGTTCTGGTCACCACACTTTAGGAAGGATGTGAGGGGCCTTGAGAGGGTGCAGAGGAGATTTACCAGACTGGTTCCAGGGATGGGGGATTTTAGTTTCAAGGTTAAGTTGGAAAAAGCTGAGGCTGCTCTCCTTAGAACAAAGGAGATTGAGGGGAGATTTGATCGAGGTATACAGGATTATGACAGGCTTAAATAAGTTAGACAAGGAAAGACTGTTTCCATTAACAAATGGTACAAGGACTAGGGGACACAGATTGAAGGTTTTGGGCAAGAGTTGCGGGGGGAATATGTGGAAGAAATTTTTTACACAGCAGGTGGTAATGCGTTGGAACATACTGCCCACAAGGGTGTTGTAAGTGGAGATGATCAATGATTTCAAAAGGAAATTGGATGGCCACTTGAAGGAAATAAACTTGCAGGGCTACGGGGTCGAGCAAGGGAGTAGGTCTGACTGAATAGTGCCATGGAGAGCCAGCATGGACTTTATGAGTCTAATGTCCTCCTTATGTGCTGTAAATGACTATGATGTCATTGGATGTTATGGTTTTGGGATAAGCACAGTTCCTGAAAGCAGACATTGTCCCATATATTACTTTTTATTCTGTCCTCACAAATTGCATATGTGAGGGGTACCCCACTTACAGTAACCTGCTTATTGGATTAAATATAATTTTCTTCAAAAATAGTGAACATTAACACACAGATTTGTGGTTTAGAGACTGTTGAAATTACACTGGGGCACAATAGCTGCGTAAGCTTTGCCACAGCTCTCTGATGTGAAGCAGATTTACCGAGGTTCGCTCATTTGCACTGGTGTGCTCCCAACAAGGATGGTCTCACACATTGGGAGCATGGAGGCTGGGGGAACAGGGCACTGGGTTTCCTGGGCAGGAACCTTAGTGTGTAGATACAGCTCTTTAAAGCAGCACCTACACTTCTGTTTGCTGTAAATTGTTTACTTTCACTCTGCTGAGTACTGTGCTGAGATGATGCATGAGTTTGCAAGTTCCCAGGGGCAAAGAGAGAACAATTCTCTTTTCTGAGAGACCCCAAAAGGTCAGAGGAGGAGGCAGAGCACGTGAATGCACTTGCTGCAATAAAGAAGATGAGGAAAAATTCAAACCCTCAAAAATGTTTTCCAAGATAAATAACTGTTGTTCTTATCTCTTAATAGTGTACTACCATGACTTGCCTGCAACATACACACACACACACACACACACACACACACAGATGTTTCTCTCAGTCAGTTGCATACTCACATGGGATGCTTTCTCATCTTCTATGCACCCCTTTTCACACTCCAACAGAAACGCAAGGCAACCCATATACATGCATGACATGCTTTTCATCTTCCTTACAACCTTCTCACTATTGGAGGAAGGGACCATGACTGGCTCCCCCAATGCCAGAACAATAGTTGCCAATTGAAAATAGCTGTAGTAAGCCCCAGGAAACCATTCAGACATTGATCAATCTCTTTATGATTGCAGGAAAGCAATACAAAGAGAGACTGAAACTGGAGGGAACACTGCAACTCTCTAGCCTTTGACATGCCCAGAAAAGTTTATTCTGATATAGTTTAGTTTAGTTTAGAGATACAGCACTGAAACAGGCCCTTCGGCCCACCGAGTCTGTGCCGACCATCAACCACCCATTTATACTAATCCTACACTAATCCCATATTCCTACCACATCCCCACATGACCCTATATTTCCCTACCACCTACCTATACTGGGGGCAATTTATAATGGCCAATTTACCTACCAACCTGCAAGTCTTTTGGCTTGTGGGAGGAAACCGGAGCGCCCGGAGAAAACCCACGCAGATACAGGGAGAACTTGCAAACTCCACACAGGCAGTACCCAGAATTGAACCCGGGTCGCTGGAGCTGTGAGGCTGCGGTGCTAACCACTGCGCCACTGTGCCCACTGTACACAGAAACTTCAAGAAATTCGTCACACTCAAAAGCGGGATGAGGATTGTATACGGATACGCCAATATCGCGCAAAAGGTTGACCACAGGATGTCCTAGTGTGAAAATAATGAAAATGTTCTTCGCATTCAGGAGACACTTCACAATCATAGGCGATTTGCTGGTGTATAATGATAGACTAGTCATTGCAATTTCTCTTCGATCAGATTTCTTGGCAAGAATTCATCAAGGCCACATGGGAATTACAAAATGCAGAACATGAGTTCATTCATCTGTTTGGTGGCCAGGAATATCAAATGACATCGAGAATATGATCTTTAATTGTCAGAAATGTGCGGTACACAGGCCAGAACAGAGGGAACCTCTGACAACTACACAATTTCCAACCAGACCATGAGAATGTCTAGAAATGGATTTATTTATGTACAGTGGAAAATCTTACATTATAGTGATGGATTATTTTTCACAATGGATAGAAGTGAAAAGATAGTACTTAAAGCCAATGGAATCTGTTATTAGAGCTTCACAGGAGATTTTTGCAATGCATGGTATTCCTGACAAGATTGTGTCAGACAATGGATCACAATTTGCAAATGAATACTTCACAAGATTTGCGAGGAAGTGGTGATTTGAACATCTCACAAGTTCCCCTCATTACCCATAATCGAACAGTGAAGCAGAGAGAGGAGTCGTCATTGAAGAAGAACGATGATCTTTCAACTGCACTATTGAATTATCGACCTACTCCATTGTTACGTGGATTTTCACCTTCAAATCTGTTGATGGGCACGAAGCTGAAAACTCGACTTCCCATTCTACTCAGGAAACTACTTCCCGGGATTGAAGTACAAGACTACAAAAAAGTTCAAGACAAAGAGAAGTCTTACAGGAATCAACAAGCTCTCAATTATAAGTAGCAATTTCATACCAGAAACCTGCCAAGATTAAAAGATGGTGAGAAAGTATGATTACGAGATCTAGGACATGAAGATAGTGTTGTCCAGAGAGATGAAGTTCATTCGAGATCTTATGAAATACACACTTCCGAAGATACTATACGCAGGAATAGGAGAAACCTTATCCCTATACCTCAAAAACAACAACCAGTCATATATCTGGGGGAACCAGATAATGATAGAAACAACAGGATACTACAAACATTGGTAAAGGCCATTCAAGTCGTCAAGCAAGACTTTCAAGAAAGACGACTGATCTGAGTCCGTCAAAACACAATCAGGGAGAATCGTGAAACCTCCTGACCGATTGAATCTGTGATGTCAGAGACTTGTCGGGAGATGGGGTAGTATGTAAAGTCAAAATGAATGTGTATATATAAAAATATAGAAAGACAAAGACTTGGGGAGTGGGGAGAAGTAGTATAAGGGTCTGAAAGAGTTAATGATTGAGCCAGTGAGAGTAACCTCTCCCACTGTAATGATGATGTGGTAATCGTCACATGGGCAGTCGGCTTGGAAGGAGCTAGAAGCACCATGAGAAGTGCCAGATAACGATCCTAATGGAAGTTGTAAATAGGATGTAAATATAAATTAAGTGTTGATGTTTAGCCAGCCAAAGACTTCGGGACCTTTGTGAAGAGCACTATATTTACGCTACCAACAACATACAATATCGTAACAGCGATATACAACATCCCTCAGCTATGAATCAGTGCTCCTTCATGTTGAACACCATTTGGAAGCAGCACTGAGGGTATCAAGGGCACAGAGTAGTTCAGTAGAACCACTACTGACCAAGCTGAGTGAGTCCTGAAGGACATATCTGCCAGACTGGGCCTGGGGAGGGTGGGGAGAGAACCAAAAGAGGGAAAAACCTGCTTGATGGGTTGATACTCCATGTTCCCCTTTGAAGATGTGGAAAACCTGCACCTGAGGGCCAGAAACCATTCTGCCATTATTCTTCTCCCTCCAGGACTTTTACTTATGCAGTCTGCTTCTCAGAGAATTACCTGGCACCATTATATCATATTTGGTATGTGATCGTTCCTGAAATGTGTTGCAGGTTTCAATAAATTTTTGCCTGAGTGTGGTGGGATCTCCATCACATTGATGGTAGGGTGGGTTTTATTGTTCACCTGTGTTTGAGAGATCTCACATCAACTTATCTTTCAGGGTCAGGTCGATTTAAATTTTTGTGGGCTCCCAGTCATACATCCACTGCGACTGAGTTGGGCAGAGAGTAATGGCTGCAGCAGCAGCTGTAGTATATCACATCTGACTGCTATTTATTTGGGGTGTGGAATGCTTTACCACAGGAAGTAGCTGAGGCACAAACCAGTGCAACCTTTAAGGGAAGAATAGATAAAGATTTGAAACAGAGGAAGACACTGAGCTATGGGGAGAGCAGGGCAATGAGGTTAGTTTTGGAATGCTTCAACAAAAAGACATAATGGGACACCTTTTGTGCTGTAAACTTCCGTCATTCCAAATACAAGGCCACTGACAATCACAGAGGCACTGGCTTCATTGCAACTTCATCCTAGTTCAATGTGATTTTACCCTTCACACTTGTCAACACAAAAATAGTTGATTCGAGGTGACACTGTAAATAATCCTAATAATGCTTGTCTCTGTGTGTCACATTTACACTTTCTGACACTTTCATCATGTGTATGTCCATTTCTGAAATGGTTAAAGCATATATTAATACTAAGTGTGAAGTTAATTCCGTGTGACTCCAGTTTCATATTCTCAGTTTCCTGGGCAGGAAAATTTAATTCAATTTTTTGCTGTTGTCTTGCTGAGTATGAAATATAATTTTCCCCTTAGACAAAATCAGATTACAAACATGGCTATTGCATGAGAAAGTAACCTCAATTTACCTCAACCAGTGATGCTGCTCCCACAGTGAGTGTTTCACAGAGCATAAAAACTTTTCTTAACATTTTAAATATTTTACAAACCACTGAGAATCACAAGATATATTTCAAAATTCCATCAGGGAAAATAGTCCTTTACATACAATAATGTGATGCCTTCACAGCGCCATCAAAAATGTGAACCTATGTGTTGAGCTTTTACCCTGTAGTGGCAATAATTAAAAACAAGCAACTTATGAATGAGACTGTGTTACATACATACTTTCACTTAATGGACCAGTGGTTGAATCCACCCAAGACTGATGTGATGTTTCTTCTTTCTTCAATAATTATAAAGATCATAAATAAATTATTTGGACAGTCTTTTCTTTGCTTTGCCTGGGCAGATGTCAGTGGCATAAAAGATGACAATTTATCATTAATTGGGACAAAATTGACAATCTCGCTCTAACAGTTTATAAGGATGGCTGATGTATGAAACAGGCACTGGATCAATAGGGTTGTTCTTCTGAGATTAGGGCTCAGGTATACTGTTGGAGCAGAAAAAAAGAAGCAAAATGAGAGAAAGAATTAAAAACAAAGTGAGACAGACAGGAAAGATATAAACCACAAAGGGCTGTATTGTCCATTGTTCCATTACCCAGTCCAGATTATAAGGATGTTTCATTGTTACATCCTTAGGTCCTGCTACTCTTTTCTTTTGGGCCTCCTTATCTCGAGAGACAATGGATACGCGCCTGGAGGTGGTCAGTGGTTTGTGAAGCAGCGCCTGGAGTGGCTATAAAGGCCAATTCTGGAGTGACAGGCTCTTCCACAGGTGCTGCAGAGAAATTTGTTTGTCGGGGCTGTTGCACAGTTGGCTCTCCCCTTGCGCCTCTGTCTTTTTTTCTGCCAACTACTAAGTCTCTTCGACTCGCCACAATTTAGCCCTGTCTTTATGGCTGCCCGCCAGCTCTGGCGAATGCTGGCAACTGACTCCCACGACTTGTGATCAATGTCACACGATTTCATGTCGCGTTTGCAGACGTCTTTATAGCGGAGACATGGACGGCCGGTGGGTCTGATACCAGTGGCGAGCTCGCTGTACAATGTGTCTTTGGGGATCCTGCCATCTTCCATGCGGCTCACATGGCCAAGCCATCTCAAGCGCCGTTGACTCAGTAGTGTGTATAAGCTGGGGGTGTTGGCCGCTTCAAGGACTTCTGTGTTGGAGATATAGTCCTGCCACCTGATGCCAAGTATTCTCCGAAGGCAGCGAAGATGGAATGAATTGAGACGTCGCTCTTGGCTGGCATACGTTGTCCAGGCCTCGCTGCCGTAGAGCAAGGTACTGAGGACACAGGCCTGATACACTCGGACTTTTGTGTTCCGTGTCAGTGCGCCATTTTCCCACACTCTCTTGGCCAGTCTGGACATAGCAGTGGAAGCCTTACCCATGCGCTTGTTGATTTCTGCATCTAGAGACAGGTTACTGGTGATAGTTACTGCACAAGTAGATATATGACAGTGGGATTCAACTTCCATAAACATTCACAAAATGTAGACATTCATACCACTGTACCCAAAAAGAAATCTACCGCAGCCTCAAATTTATAACATCAGTCTTTCAGACAGATAACAGTACATGGTGTGTGTCCAGGATGGAGTGGGGGGAGTTTAATGTAGAAGAGGAAAAAGGGGAATGTTTAATCTTACTTATGGCAGGCCAGAACATCTCCAGACTCTTTGAAGGGGGCAGAAGTGCCCCAGATCTAATATAAAAGCAAAATACTGCAGATGCTGGAAATCTGAAATAAAAACAGAAAGTGCTGGAAATATTCAGCAGTCAGGCAGCATCTGTGGAGAGAGAAACAGAGTTAACGTTTCAGGTCTGTGACCTTTCATCAGAACTGAATCGTTTAAGAAACAATTGGATACTTCAATAGGGTGACATCAGAATGTCTAGTGATTTTGTAAATGTTATTAATGTTAATTTTTGGTTAATAGCTTCTGATGATAGTTCTGATGAAAGGGCACAGACCAGAAACGTTAACTTTGCTTCTCTCTCCACAGATGCTGCCTGACCTGCTGAATATTTCCAGCACTTTCTGATTTTATTTTTGCCAGATCTGATGTTTTGCTCACCACTTTGCCCTCCCACTGTGCAGTGGTGCAACAGAGGTGCCCATTTCCCTGATGTATGAAGTCACAATTTGTAATGAATGTTGCAATTCCTCCTAATGTTCAGTGCATTAAACATCACCAACACATACTGGATTTGTTAAATATTAAAACATTTAATATTTCACAGTAGAAAGTAATTTAATGCCAATTTTGAAAAGCTATTAACCAAAAATTAACATTAATAACATTCACAAAATCACTAGACATTCTGATGTCACCCTATTGAAGTATCCAATTGTTTCTTAAACAATTCTAGAGTTTTTGCCTCCATGATTCTACTTGGAAGCTTACTACATGTGTTTATCTGTACTACACCATTCCCATCCCTTCCAAAATTTAAACTGTTATGACAAACAGTCTCGTATTATCAAGCACCATATACGAATCTGATTAAAGCTGGTAAAAGGTAATCTTGGGTCTCATATCAGGACATTTTTCTTCCTACAATGCAGAAGACAATCCATTGAAAACACAAGGCAAGGAAAGAAGAGAAATTGAGCAAGACGGTAATCCGCATGCTTTAGGTAGATAAAGTGGTCAATGGCAAACATGATGATGGTGGTAAAGTCAACCCTGAGCCCAGATATAGTAGCATTATCACTACCTTTGCAATATCTTTTTTTCCTCTCTTACTGTAACAATGAACTGGATTTTGTCTTTCTAACTTGCTTGCAGCAGTGGGGTTGGGCAGTGCATGGGGAACCCAGAAGTTTCAGCAGTGTGCTTGTCAGTGGCTTTTTAACCCAGCCATTGCATTGGCATCTGATTTCCAGGTTTTCTGACCAATTAGAGTGAGTGGGTGTGATGATAACCTGCAGCAGTCTATTTCAGCTCAACTATTTAAAGGGGCATTGTGAAGATCAGACTTGAAGCATTGTAGAGATGTTTAGATAGAGCCAGAACCTGGAGCAATGGACACACAACATTGCAAGGCACACCAGGCTTCACAGGTGCCTTTCTAAAGATGATACTGCTGGCTGTAAGGGCCAACAGGGAGATTCTGTTCCCTGCTGACGTGAGAAAGAAGCCTGCCACAGAGAACAAGAAGGAGTGGTTGGAAGTCGCTGAGGAAGTGAGCAGCAGGACTGTGGTGCAATGCTTCTGGAGACAATTCTGGAAAAAGTTCAATGACCTAATCAGGGCAGGAAAGGTGAGTGACATGGCACATTCAAGTATATCCAGATCTGCGTCTTACTCCAATGTCCCCCCACTCTGCTTTCCCAAGCCTAGTCCTGCACATCACTCCTACCAAAACACCTTGCAGATGCACCATCCCCCTCTGCCTAAGCACATACTCACTTCCCCATCTGACCATCTGCAACTAACACTCACCTGCATCTTAATACAATGTCACACCTTTCTTTTACAATGTCACACCTTTCCTTTACAATGTCACACCTTTCCTTTACAATGTTACACCTATCCTTCACAATGTCACACCTATCCTTTACAGTGACTCTCAAAAATATTGTCCATCTATCCTATCAGCAGATTTAATTTCTCACACTGATAGGTCTCTCTTTCCCTCCAGGCTGGAGGAAAGCACAGACACGAGGGAGAGGCAGAGAACCGGAGGTGGCCCTCCAGTTATCCTGATACTGACAGCTGCAGAGGAGCAGGTGCTGGAGAACAAAAGAGTCCAGATATGCCTGGCCATCAGAGATAAAGAGATGGAGTGACGGGGGTCTCCCAGCTACCTGATGACTGAATTAAGTATCACACAGTCACATGGCATACAAAACTCACTCATGTTGACTTGATGCACAATCATGGACTTAGCAGCCTCTTACCTTGACAGTTCTAATTCATGCCTTTCATCTCCCACGGGCCTTTCAAGTACCATACAGGAGGAGATCACTCACTCTCAGGATGCACCGTCACAGGACTCATGCGCACCCTCTAGTAGATCAAATACACACATCCCAATGGGACTGGCAAAACAGGGAGCTGGATTTTCACATGGCGTCTCACACATTGTAAGTGACCAGGAGCAGTTGTTGGAGACAGGGAAGAGTAGAGAAAAGTCCCCATCCGAGGGCACAGGGATTTCCAAGCTCTGCTCAGCTGAATGCAGATGCTGGGCTTCGGTGACCGTCAATGAAGAGGACAATTCCGGAGCAGCAACAGAAAATGTGTGAGGTTCTGTCAGCCTTTCCAGTCATGCTGCACACGATTGGAGAGAGATTAGAGAAGTCCGTCTCCAACGTGAGTGGTGTGATGTCTCATGCCTTCGCTCTGACATCTACGTCAGAAAGAGTGGCCACCTGCATGGAGTATCCGACACGGCAGTCAACTGAGTGCATGTTGGCCCTCACCAATTCAGAATGCCATCTTAAACAGGACTGATGAAACCCTAGCCTTGGCCATTCAGCAGCTCACTGAAGTGCAGCAAGTGCAGTTCTCCAGCTTTTGGCTAGCAGGGAAGTATTGGTCAGTCACGAGAGAAAATAGAGAAAGGGGTCAGAGAAGTGGGGACTCTTCTCAAAGCACTTCCAGTTCTGACCCTTTGTTACCCTACCCCTGCCACCTCATTCAGAGCCTCACATGCTGCCTCCTGTCCTAATGGCCAAGTATGCCCTTGCATAGGTGCAGTTGAGGCAGTAATTGGTGGGCCCTCAGGGGGTACAAAACCCAAAGGACGTCAGCCAAGAGCATCTCAGCAGTCAGAGCAGGGACCTAAGCAGCCTGTCTCTGCTGAAGCCACAAGGGTAGCATCAGGTAGGAGTAGTCGAAAAAGGAAGAGTAAGGAATTGCAGTTGCACAAGGGTATGCACATGAGTGTTTAAAACAGTGTGACATTGCTACATATCTGTTTAATTTTTCTCTACCATAAAATGTATCTGTTTGCTCCATTTTCCCATATTGTTCAGTTTTGCTGCTGCCTGGAGAGTGGCCGTCTGTCTTGTGAAGAATGCTAAGTCAAGAGTTAAGGATGAGCATTGAGTGTCTGTGAAAAGGATGGATCGTTGATTGTGGGACTGTTTTGTGCTGAGGATTGGGGTGAGGGGAGAGGGCAAGTGGGTTCAGAATTTGTGTGCCAGGTAGCTGTAATGACTCAGTCTAAGTGAACCATGCCTGAATCAGGCCGTCCCAGGCATCCTGGGCAGCTATATGTGCAGCTGATATTCCTCTCGCCATATCACACTCCACCTCCTCCTGCATCTCATGTTACTCTTCCTCATTCTCCTCTTCCTCCAAAGAGGCATTACATTTAGCACCTTCCTCCTCCTGGAGCTCCAATTGTTGCTGCTGCATTATGCTGTGCAAAGCACAGCAAACCACTACCATCCTAGACACCCGGGCTGGTGCATACTGACGGGTGCCCCCAGATCTGTCCAGGCAACTAAACTGTGCCTTCATTATCTCAATTGCTTGCTCTACCACAGCTTTGGTGGCCAGGTGGTTTCTATTGTACCTTTCTTGGGTTCCGTTGTCTGGTCTCCTCGCAGGTGTCATCAGCCATGTCTTCAGAGGGTAGCCCTTGTCTCCAAGGAAACTTCCTGCTTCTCTGAAGCAGTTCTGCTTTGAGGTGTGAATATCTCAAGGAGCCTTGACTAGTGCAGGTGAATCTTGCACAAACAGTGGCAGCACAGTGGTGCAATGGTTAGCACTGCAGCCTCACAGCTCCAGGGACCCGGGTTCAATTCTGGGTACTGCCTGTGCGGAGTTTGCAAGTTCTCCCTGTGACCGCGTGGGTTTTTGCCGGGTGCTCCGGTTTCCTGCCACAGCCAAAGACTTGCAGGTGATAGGTAAATTGGCCATTGTAAATTGTTCCTAGTGTAGGTAGGTGGTAGGGAATATGGGATTACTGCAGGGTTAGTATAAATGGTTGGGTGTTGGTCAGCACAGACTCGGTGGGCCGAAGGGCCTGTTTCAGTGCTGTATCTCTAAATAAATAACATGAATGATGATCTTTTTGTGACTGCACATGAGCTGAACATTGATGGAATGGAATCCCTTTTGGTTGATGAAGACACCAGTATGAAGTGGGGGCACCTTGATTGCCACATGTGTGCAGGTGGTGACTCCCTGGACACGTGGGAATCCAGCCACAGCAGCAAAGCCAAGCACCAGTGCAGTCTGAAATCTGGCCTCATCAATTGAGAAATGTGCATAAGTCCCGACCAGGGTAAACATGGTATTGCTCACCTGTAAGAAGCACTTGTCGGCAGCAGATTGCAAGACTCTACAAATATCTCCTGCAGATCCCTGGAAGGAGCCACAGGCAAAGTAATTAAGGGTCGTGGTGACTTGACAGCCACTGGCAATGCTGCCCATCTGGTCCACTTGGCAGGAGATCTTGCAGGAGGCTACAAATGTTAACAACCACTTAGCACAGGAGTCGGAGCCTGCTGAAGCACTGCTGCTTCGGCATGCCCAGGAAGCTGATCCTCTGCCTGTAAATCCTGTGTTTGGGGTATCGTCTCCTATGAACTGGACCTCTGTGCTCATCCCCTCTCTACTGTGAAATGGCAGGTGGTTGAGGAGAAGGCTACTGCTGCTCCTACTGCTGTTGGTGTTGTTGCTGCTGCTCATCTGGTTCCTCATCTGAGATCCAAAGTAGAGCTGCATTAGTGGCTCCCATGCTGAACTTAAAGTTGACAGATAGAAGATGTAGATCAAATGCAGTAGACTCCATAGTAGTAGGAATGAGCTCCAAAATATTGGAAATCATCTCCAAAGCAGTTAAAGCACATTCTCAGAACAAGTGTGAGCAAAAGCCTTTCACCTAGGCAAGGAAGCAAGTGTGAGCTCTCAGTATTTAAAGCATTTCTTGCTTGTCACTTGTTTAGCCCCCTCAAATCTCACTGTCTTCTCGCTTTGATTTCCCTGGCGAGTTCCACAAAGCCCGGGAAACCGGTGCAGACACAGTTAAATTCAGAATTCCTAGTTAAAGCAGCTGAAAAAGATCACTTTACATATAATAATTGCCAATCCACTTTACCCATGGGCTTTCTTGCACCCTGCAGATCGCGCTGAGGTTAAAGGAGGAAGTTGGCAGTTTGCTGCTAGATTCCCAACATGCCGACATTTTCGTCCTTTTGACTCGCTGCCCACTCACAAACCTACCCAGCCTGTCAAAGTAAAATTCACCCCATGCGTCAGATGGTCTAACCCATTTAGATTGCAATATTCAGTCTATCATAAGCTGTCTTCAAGAGTCACCATACAGAAGTTTCACAACAAGTTTAGATTTGCAAGGTACCCAAATAAAATTTGATGCAATATTTCAACTGAACAAACCAGATCTAAATCAAATGCAATTCAGAAGTACCTGATTTAACTTGGACTCCAGAATGATTCAACAAGCCTTTTTGAGAAACCAGGGCTGGAATTTTATGCCCCCACATCAGCGGGCTGGAGGTGGGGGCGGGGTAAGTAAAATTGAGTGGAAGGCGGGGATTGTGGGGGGGCTGGGGGGTGGTGCCATTCCAGTCACCTTCCCGCCCCCGCTGCAATTTTACCAGCAGCAGTAGAGGTGACAAATGGCCGACCTGCCCCAGGCCAATTGAGGCCCTGAAGTGGCCAATTAATTGCCACTTAAGGCCCTCCTCCCACTGTCGCTGGTGTATTACCAGCGGTGGGCAGATGGTTCAGTATCTCAAAAGGCCGTCCAATAAAACCTGGTTGTGGGGGGGCCCTCCTGATTGGGAACCCTATGCTTGATAGAGGGTCCCTCCCCTGGCACAAGCCGTTCCCACAGGAACATCTCCCCCACACCCCCAGAGAGAACCCCCACCCCACCCTGTATCACCAGGGCCCACCGATTGTCCCCAGCAAGATCCCACACACTTACCTGTATTCCAGGGCCTCCTCCATGATGCTGGTTCTGGTTGATTGCAGTCCCAGCAGTGGCCTCTTAGTGGTGCTGCTGGGACTGAAGATGTGCTGGCCCACTGATTGGCCAGCAGCTCTTATAGGCAGTGCTTCCTGCCTCAGAGGGCCAGAAGTCCAGGCCCGGTGGAGGTGGGCTTGCCACCGAGTTTTCAGCTGTGGGCTGGGCCTCCAGCCCAAAGTAAAATTCGGGCCCAAGGTACAAGATGCTGGGCCCAGGGTCATAGTGCAAGGAATCACCAAAGTTTAAAAGAGTCACAGGGAGAATGAGGTGTATTAGGAAGTAGTGTTTAGCTGTTGTAAGTTTGGTCAACAAAACAAAGGAGAAGAGTTCCACAGTTTTGAAAGTAGTGAATCACAGTAGATGAAAGCAAGGTTAGCCTTAATTTTTAAACAGAGAGGATGGAGGGAGCAGCAACAGCACGTGGGACAGGGTAATTATAATTTAAGAGGAATTGGAAGGAAGTTCAAAGCAATATATGTGACAGAAACCACACCTGCCAAATGGAAATATATTAACTTTGTCATATGGAACACTATTGGACACAACTTGTTTAAAAAAACACAGAGTTGAATGGCTGAAAACATGGCTGCATATTTGCATTCTGAAAGACAGTTGCACAGAGAGACAATAGGAGTGGTCCCTGATTCAATTAGTCAGGTGGGTTTTGTCAATAGTGATGACCAAAAGACATTGAGAGTCATTGTCTGTGTAACAGCCAGCACTCCACAACTCACCCACCCCCCCACCCCCACCCCACCGAGTGTGTCTAGTAAGCTTTGAAGAATCAACAATCCTTGTAAGCGATGCAGTTTCAAACAAAGAGCTGGTCACATGACTAACCTGTTGGCCAACCTGGGAATTGTTTGAATTGTGCCTCACAGAAAGGTTTAGCAAACTGCAATTTTGAAGACCAAAGAGAAGCAAGGTCTCTCTTTCTCTTTCTGTCTCTCTCTCACGCAAAGTTCCAGGGACCCATAGAACTAACTTAAGCCTCAAGACAGAAGACCCCTGCAGCCTTCTGGTGCCAGCGAAATAAGTCTGAAAGTATGCACTGGGCCCCAACGAGAACTGCAAGACTTAACTCCAATCAAGGTCTTTACATCCAAACCAAAAAGAGTAATTGAATTCCATCTACTACTTCAAACCTTCCCCCTTTAATTCTTTCTCCTCTTTTGTATCTATTTGTGCATGTGTTTATCACTTATGCATGCTAGTGTGGTTGTGTCACTTATTTTTAGTAGTTTTAACTGAGTTAGAGTGTTAAGGTTAATAAACTTACACCTTTCTTGTTTAAACCTCAGAAAGCCTGTCTGATTGGTTTGAGCAAAGAACAAAGAACAGTACAGCACAGGAACAGGCCATTCGGCCCTCCAAGCCTGCGTCGATCTTGATGCCTGTCTAAATTAAAGCCTTCTGCACTCCGGGGTCCGTATCCCTCTATTCCCATTCTATTCATGTATTTGTTAAGATGCCTCTTAAACGTCGCTATCATACCTGCTTCCACCACCCACCCCCCCCCCCCCCCCCCCGGCAGCATGTTCCAGGCACTCACCACCCTCTGTGTAAAAAACATGCCTCGCACATCCCCTCTAAACTTTGCCGCTCACACCTTAAACCTATGTCCCCTAGTAACTGACTCTTCCACCCTGGGAAAAAGCTTCTGATATCCACTCTGTCCATGCCACTCATAACTTTGTAAACCTCTATCATATCGCCCCTCCACCTCCGTTGTTCCAGTGAAAACAATCCGAGTTTATCCAACCTCTCCTCATAGCTAATACCCTCCAGACCAGGCAACATCCTGGTAAACCTCCTCTGTACCCTCTCCAAAGCCTCCACATCCTTCTGATAGTGTGGCGACCAGAATTGTTTACAATTCCAGAATTGTGCGACCAGTTTGTTTACAATTACAATTACAATTAGAAAGCAGTGAGCAAGGGCTCACTGAAGTGAAGCTAAAGACACTGTGTTTTAAAAATTTAAACCTAGCTGCTAAGTTATTTTAAAACACAAGTTTAAAGGCTTGTGTTATGTAAACATATTTTAAAATGGCAAAAGTCACTTAGGGAATGTCTTGATCTCTGTGCTCTGGCACGCATTGCTTTCCCATGGGACACAAGCTCAGTGACATGTTGAAAGTTGCTGGACTTTTACTTCCATATCAATGCTGCAATTCCGCTGCTATCCATTTGAAATCGCAATGTTCCAGAACTTGTACCGAGGGGAAAACAGGCAAGAAAATCCAAGGAATCCCTTGAAGTCAGCACCACATTCCTCATGAATACAACAGTGCGGTATACTGGGGCTGAATGATATTGGCAAAAACAGGATACTGCTGATCCATATACAATAATTAGTAAATACAATGTAACGGATAGCTTTAATAAACCTTACTCTTTAATAAACTGTCTACGATTCCTTAACAAACTAGATGCTGCATTTGCAGTTTTAAGAACTGTCAGGGATGACATATTAAAATGTATTATTTTTCAATGACCATGTTAGAAGCCATCATTAACTAATTATTTTTGCTGTGAATTGGATTAAAGGGCAAATTTTACAAGTATGTCAAAGATCAGTCACTGCAATATGCATCATTTACTATCCAGTTTGAGGCAGATAACCTGAGTGGTCAATATCATTTGAAAGTTGTCTGTATTGTATAATTATATTATGTTAAAAGTGCACCTTTGCTAACAGGTAAGAGATTTGGCTTGGAAATAAATTGGTTAGTCTGGAGTGCAATCGCACAGATAGTGACTAAACATTTCGTAACTGAATAATACATGCAGTAACAACTGCTCAACTTTTTGCAGAAAAGCTTTTTGTTAATAAATATTTGTCAGTGCTAAATCGGCATCGACAGTGATAGACTGAAATATTGACATAAGTGAATTTAAGAGAATCACTTTATTAGAGGAACTGAAGGGCACTCTTTATTTGTAATTGTGTTTATCTAATTTTGTCATGAGCTTTGGTGAGTAAATGACATTTTGTCCCTGAAAGATGCTGTTGTTTCTGTATTTTAGAATCCAGGATCTAGTTTAACAGCCTGTCAAGATGAATAAACTAGTCTTGGCTACTTACCATTAATCTCTCGGTCCCTTCCTGTCCGACTCTGCTTTTTTGTATTACATGGCTCTTCTGAAGTATTATCTGCTTCACCCTATAAAATTCTCTTGATTTGGAGATCACTGCCCTTTTGTTGGCTTCCCTGTCTTCAGGCACATATTACAAGCCGGCGGAGAAGTTGCACAAACAGAGATCATCACGGGTTAAATTGTCTCATGACAATAGCAGTGTGAGAAATGGTCCGTCTCCCTATTGCTGATTTTTCTACTGTCTCACCTCAATAACCACAATAACAATCCTCTCCTTGAGCTTTATGGTTTATTGGATGAATTTGCACTCCTGACACAGTGTGAATCCACAGAGTCATCCAATTTTTGACATCAAGGCAGTATTTGACCAAGTGCAGCATCAAGGAGCCTCAATAAAATTAAAGGCAATAGGAATTGAGGGAAGACCCTGCATTGGCTGGATTCATACCTAGCACAAAGGAAGATGGTTCTGGTTGTTGGAGCCCAATCATCTCAGCTCCAGGACGCCGCTACAAAAGTTCCTCAGTTTTAGGACCTGGGCCCAACCATCTTTGGCTGCTTCACCTTCCCTCCATCATAAGGTCAGAGGTGGGGATGTTCACTGATGATTGCAATGTTCAGTTCTATTTGCAACTCCTCAGATAATGAAGTGGTCCATGCCTGCATGCAGCAAGACCTGGACAACATTCAGGCTTGGGCTGATAATTGTCAAGTAACATTTTCATCTCACAAGTGCCAGGCAATGACCATCTCTAACAAGAGAGAGTCTAACCATCTCCCATTGACATTCAATGTCATTATTATTGTCAAATCCCCCACTGGCAATATCCCGGGGGCTGGGGGCAAGGGTGGGGTGGGGGTTACTATTGACCAGAAACTTAACTGGACCCATTACACAAATACTGTGTTTACAAAAGCAGGTCAAAGGTTGGTATGCTGCATCAAGTGACTCAACGTCTGGCTCTCCAAAGACTTTCCACCATTTACAGGGCTGAAGTCAGGAGTGCAATGGAATAATTTCTACTTGTTTGGATGAGTACATCAACACTCAAGAAGCTCAACACCATCCAGGACAAAGCAGCCCTTGATTGGCACCCCATCTGCCAAATTAAATATTCACTCCCTTCACCACTGGTGCACAGTGGCAGCAGTGTGTACCATCTACAAGGTGCACTGCAGCAATTTGACAAGGCTTCTTCGAGGTTCTTCCCAAACCCATGACGTCTACCACCTAGACAGACAAGGGCAACAGCTGCATTGAATCACCACCGCCTGAAATTTCCTCTCCAAGTTACACACCACCCTAACTTGGAAATATATCACTGTTCCTTCATCATTATTGGATCGCAATTCTGGAACTCACAACCTAGCAGTCCTTTGGGTTTACCTTCACCACATGGACAGCAGTGGTTCAAGAAGGTGGCTCATCACCACCTATTTAAGGGCCATTAGGGATGGGCAATAAATACTGGCCTTCGCAGCGATGCTCACATCCCATGAATGAATAAATAATGAAAACATACATGGGCAGCAGTTGTATCTACTACTGTTTAGCTGGCTGCTCTCTGAGGGTGAGACTTCTGTCTTTGGGGTCCTTTATCCCCTGGAAGGCCTTCCACTGTCCACTCATGTGCCTAATTAGCACTAGATTTGGTGGGCTTCACAATGATACAACATTCACAGACTAAATCTGGAGTTATGAAAAGATGGACTTTGTCATTAAAAAAAGCACCTTTATTTTAAAAAGTGAACAATGGTCCAAAATGGCTACTGAAGAAAAAGGGGATTAGCCTTTTGTGTATCCAAACAGTCTGAGAAAGACAAAGGACAAATCTTCAAAGCCAAAAAGTGTTAATAAAACCCATCTTACACCTATCCTAAAACTATTCCAGAATTTAATGTCTTCTTCTAAAACAAAGGAGGAGGTGTGAAGTAGCCATGTCCTGGGACATTGTGTGAATACCATGGGAAAGAAACCAGCATGTCTCCAAAAAGGAGGTGAGAGGTGACACAATTTTACCTTAAAACAAAGACAGCCAGTGAGAGAGAGAGAGAGACAGAGCGAAAGAAAGAGACAGACTGACCCAGAAGATGAAGCTACTTGTAACAGCTGGCATTCCAGCAAGCCAGAAAGCACCTGCCCTGCTGAAAGAATCCAGCATCTACATTATACAGCATTATACAGCTGCAAGTGACCCATCATATTCAACAGAACCCTAAATCAAGAGAGAAATCTACAATCATCTCAGGCCTGCAACTAAATAGCAGTTGAGTCTCAAAAGAATTCAACAGGTTAATCGTAACCCTTCTCCCAACTAAAACCCACCTATCCGTTTCCCTTCTCTATCTGTTTCCGCTTGTCTGTGTGTGAGCAAATGCGTGAGTGAATGAGGTTGCGACAATTTCTGGATAAGGCATATTGATCAATAAACAATTAACTTTCTGTTTTTAAAACCGACAAGAAAACCTGTCGCTGGCTGTTTATTTGAAAAATAAAACCCCAAGGTGCTCAGTTCTTAACTCAAATACATTTGCTGCAGTCATCCCTTGTGCTGCATGCTGCCTCTGGGACCATTGCCATTCAAGTATATGGTTGGCATGTTTCTGATCCATTGTGCGGGTCAGATGTGCCTGCCATATGCCCCATGACAGGGCTGCAGCCATTCACTCCAGATGGATGGCTTCCACTTTGCAGCATCAACACCTGGATACCCACCCATCTGAGTAAAAGCAATGAGAACTGAGATATGCCACTCACCCTGATAGAGCGGAGAAGGTCGTTGGCGCGTTTGCGGCACTGGATCCATGTCCTCCTCACAGCCACGTGGCTGCTGACCTCCTCTGCAATCTCCATCCAGGCCTTCCTGGTAATCTGGGGAGGCCTCCTCCTTCTCTCTTGTGGGAAGGCCGTGGCATAGTGGTATTGTCACTGGACTAGTAACCCAGAGACCCAGGGTATTGCTCTGGGGACATGGGTTCAAATTCCACCACAGCAGAAGGTGGAATTTGAATTCAATTAATAAATCTGGAATTTAAAGCTAGTCTAATGATGGCCATGAAATCATTGTCGATTGTTGTAAAAACCCATCTGGTTCACTAATGTCCTTTAGGGAAGGAAATCTGCTGTCCTTACCTGGTCTGGCCTACATGTGACTCCAGATCCACAGCAATGTGGTTGACTCTTACATACTCTTACATGCCCTCTGAAATGGCCTAGCAAGCCACTCAGTTGTATCTAACTGCTACAAAGTCATAAACGTTCACTCCCTCCACCACCGACGCAGTGGCAGCCATATGTACCATCTACAAGATGCACTGCAGCAATGCACCAAGGCTCCTTAGACAGCACCTTCCAAACCCACGACCTCTACCAACTAGAAGGACAAGGGCAGCAAATGCATGGGAACACCACCACCTGCAAGTTCCCCTCCAAGTCACACACCATCCTGACTTGGAACTATATCGCTGTTCCTTCACTGTCGCTGGGTCAAAATCCTGGAACTCCCTTCCTAACAGCAGTGTGGTATACCTACCCCACATGGACTGCAGCAGTTCAAGAAGGCAGCTGACCAACACCTTCTCAAGGGCAATTCGGGATGGGCAATAAATGCTGGCCTGGCCAGCGATGCCCACATCCCATGAATTAATTTTAAAAAAAGAGGACCTCCTGCCTTGCCTCAGAGGATGGTAGGATCCTCTTCGAAAGTAAGTTTTAAAGTTGCAGGCCTGTTTGCTGGTCATCTTGCCCTTGCTGGGTTGCTGAAGTCTCCTGGCAGACAACACTTCAGTTTGAAGATGATGCTGGAGGAGGACATGCAGGGAGTTATTGGTGAACTGTGGGGCAACCTGTTTTGTTCTCTCTGCCATTGCCGCAAGCGGGTTCTGGCCCTCCAAGGTCTCAGGTTGGTTTCTGACAAGGTCCGGTGGGTTGCCCCTTTCAGTCAGAAGACAGCTCTTGTTCCTCTCAGTCTGCGAAATGTGTCAGTGATGTCACTATTGCTCCTCCCACCGTCCTCTGAGAAGCAAGCAGCCTTCTCAGAGCCACTAAAGATACCGACAGCCCTTTTAAATGGCTTTCAGCACCTTCTTTCAGATCTTGCTCCACCCCCGTCGATCCTGACCTTCCCGGCTCCGCGCGCCTTTTCCATTCAGAAGTCCGCTGGCAAGACGCTAATTGGTTTGCCAGCGCTCAATCTCGGCGGCAGTCGAGCACGGAGTGGGAGCGCCTTCAGTACCCACTTCCACTTCCCGGACCACGTCCCTGCCGGGTCACGAAAAATTCCGGCCTATGTCTCCAGCTACACTTACCACAATAGAATGTGAACAGCCCTCATCTCATCAAAATGGACTACCATCAGGAACCAAAAACCGAAAGTCACATGGGCGAAACAAACTCTTGATGAACTTACCTTTAAAGATAACCTTTTTTGAGAACAAAGGGAGTCATCAGTCATTCAAGTTCAGAAAATCAAAACATCAATTATCAAGGTCTGTATGGGATCTCCAGCCACAGAGACGATATCGAATTCCATCTTTAATTCCAGCACAAGGCTGAGAGAGAGAGAGAGAGATCAATTCCAACTAAAACAGTTGAACCCTGCTGAGATGAGTTGGCAACCAACTGCAGCAGAGAGGTAAGCAAGTGCCTTTTAAACAACTCCTCTACCTGTGAACATTGCACTAAGAGATACCAGCACCCTCTTCAAACTGAAGTGTTGTCTACCAGGAGACTTCAGAAACCCAGCAAGGGCAAGACGACCAGCAAACAGGCTTGTAACTTTAAAACATACCTTCAAAGAGGATCCCACTAGTTTTTCCTGTAAAGAGCAAACTTCGACACCTCGAACTCTGAATGCCTCTTACCCTCTACCTTCTACCTATCTTTTCTTGAGTATGCACGAGAGACTGAATGCATGCATGGGTGGTGTTGAAAACTTTTCAGGTAATTATTGTTTAATAAATATCTAATCATCTGTTATAAACTCATGAAAAAAACTGTCACTGTCTGTTTATTTGACCAATAAAACACAGGGGCTGAAACAATAATTTAAACAAAACACGACCTGTCTTCAGTTTGAGGTGACCAGTGGAAACCACCATGCCATGTCCCATCTGTCCATAACAATATTCTAAAGTAAGGTTGACTGTATTGTTCATTCCATCACATCAGACTCAGTGGGTGGAATGTAATTGGCCCCTGGGAGATGGGCTCGGAGGTGGGGGGGCCAATAGAATTGTGATGGAAGGAGGGGGTCAGAGACCTTGTCGCCTTCCTGTCACACCACAATTAAGTTGGGGGCGGGAAAGGCTGAAGACTGCCTTTCCACCCAGAGACCAATTCAGGTCCTTCAGTGGCCAATCATTAGCTACTTAAGGGCCCCTTCCTGCTGCTGCTGGAATTAAACCAGTGGTCTTGGGGAGGCTCCCCCACACGGGGAGGGCTCCCAGTAAAACAAGGCGGCCTGCCTGTGGGATTGTGTGGAGCCTCCTTCGTGGGAAATCTGTGGCCCACAGAGGCCCCCCTGACAGGAAAGGCCGCCCCTCCATTAACACCCCTAATTCAATGCCCACCTTCCTCTCCATCACTGGGGCCTGCCGGACTGGTCCTGGTAACCCCACCTCACTTACCTTTGGTCTGGGACTCCAGCACTCGGTCTGGTCCCGGGCCTCCTGTGGTACCATCACTGGCCACTGCTCCCAGTGGTGCTGCTTATACTACTGAGCTGCCAGCCATCTGATTCGCTGGCAGCTCTTGGAGGCAAGATCCCCATTCTTAGAGGGACTTAAATGGATGGAGTTCCTGGCTCCAAGCAGCTAATTGCCTGAGTGCCATTGAATCGCATCGGTGCTGGGCTCCAAAAACCGAGGCAGGGCTCCCCACGGCTTTTCGACCTGGCACTGGGTCTCCCACCAGCTTGACTAAATTCAACCCTATGAGTTGAATTTTAACATTTCAACCTTCTCGCAACAGGGGAGCCAGGCAGCATGTTCAGAACCCAGAAGTTTGAGCAGCAGTTTTTTCAGTGTCTTTTTAACTGAACCATCCCACTTCCGGTTTCTCAAACAATTAGAGCAGGCGAGCGTGATGGCAACACGCATCCGACTGTCAAAACTTTACCATTTAAAGGGATCCTGTCAAGGTGAGAATCAGTAAAGCCTTTGACAAGGTCCCTCATGGCAGACTGGTACAAAAGGTGAAGTCACACGGGATCAGAGGTGAGCTGGCAAGATGGATACAGAACTGGCTCAATCATAGAAGACAGAGGGTAGCAGTGGAAGGGTGCTTTTCTGAATGGAGGGATGTGACTAGTGGTGTTCCGCAGGGATCAGTGCTGGGACCTTCGCTCTTTGTAGTATATATAACTGATTTGGAGGAAAATGCAGCTGGTCTGATTAGTAAGTTTGCGGACGACACAAAGGTTGGTGGAGTTGCGGATAGTGATGAGGATTGTCAGAGGATACAGCAGGATATAGATCGGTTGGAAACTTGGGCGGAGAAATAGCAGATGGAGTTTAATCCGGACAAATGTGAGGTAATGCATTTTGGAAGGTCTAATGCAGGTGGGAAGTATACAGTAAATGGCAGAACCCTTAGGAGTATTGACAGGCAGAGAGATCTGGGCGTACAGGTCCACAGGCCACTGAAAGTGGCAACACAGGTGGATGAGGTAGTCAAGAAGGCATACGGCATGCTTGCCTTCATCGGTCGGGGCAAAGAGTATAAACATTGGCAAGTCATGCTGCAGCTGTACAGAACTTTAGTTAGGCCACACTTAGAATATTGCATGCAATTCTGTTCGCCACACTACCAGAAGGACGTGGCGGCTTTGGAGAGGGTACAAAAGAGGTTTACCAGGATGTTGCCTGGTCTGGAGGGCATTAGCTATGAGGAGAGGTTGGATAAACTCGGATTGTTTTCACTGGAACGATGGAGGTGGAGGGGCGACATGGTAGAGGTTTACAAAGTTATGAGCGGCATAGACAGAGTGGATAGTCAGAAGCTTTTTCCCAGGGTGGAAGAGTCAGTTACTAGGGGACATAGGTTTAAGGTGCGAGGGGCAAAGTTTAGAGGGGATGTGCGAGGCAAGTTCTTTACACAGAGGGTGGTGAGTGCCTGGAACTTGTTGCCGGGGGAGGTAGTGGAAGCAGCTATGGTAGCGACGTTTAAGAGGCATCTTGACAAATACATGAATAGGATGGGAATAGAGGGATACGGTCCCCGGAAGTGCAGAAGGATTTAGTTTAGGCAGGCATCAAGATCGGCGCAGGCTTGGAGGGCCGAATGGCCTGTTCCTGTGCTGTACTGTTCTCTGTTCTTTGTTGGAAACATTCTGGAAGTGCCAAAGCAGAGCTACTTGACAAATAGAGTGTCGAGGAGGGAGGGCTATACCACAGTTCTTAAATGCATCCCTTGACATCAAGCCGTGAGCTGTAATAGCCCGTGGGGTGATTCTGTTCCCAGCGGATGGGAGAAAGAAACCTGCCTAGGAGTCCAATCTCATGCGGCTGCAAGTGGATGAGGAGGTGAGCAGGAGGAATGTGGACCCTCGCTCATGGATACAGTGTCACAAGAAGGTCAATGACCTCATCAGGGCAGGAAAGCTGAGTGGAATGCCACATTCAAGTACAAGCCCATTCGCTCTAACTTTTCCAGCCTTCTGCGTAGCATTCCTCAGATCAACACACCTTGCAGGTGCACCCATCCCTCTTTCTGAAGGCAGCTCTCACATCCCCATATAACCAGCCATGACTGACATTCCCCTCATCTTATTGCCAAGTCACATCCATGCCTCACAGTGACTCTCCACAAATGTGTCATCTCATCCTCTCAACACATTCCATTTCTCACACTCATGACTCTCTTCTTTCTCTCCCTTGCAGGAGAGAGCACGTAACACCAGGGAGAGGCACAGAACTGATGAGAGCCTCCAGTCATCGCGACCCTGACCACTGTGGAAGAGAACACACTGGAGACAAGTAGAGTCTCAGCAATGGTCACCTGATGACAGAATTAAATATCATGGCATACAACACTCACTCATGTTGAATTGATATCAAGAGGCAATGAAAAATGATGATCTGTGCACTGATTACTGAGAGATTCCTCTCACCTTGTCAGTTCTAATTCATGTCTTTTATCTGCCATAAGTCCTGCAAATGTCCCTCAGGAGCTGGTACCAGAGGAGGAAGAAGACTCCTCACAGGAGGGTGCATACCCTGCGAGAGCACAATCACACACGCAACCTCCAATATCTCAGACACACACACCTCGGTAGGACCGCCAAGACAAGTAGTTAGGTTGTCACATGGTGAGGCTCACATCACAAGTGAGCAGGAGCAGGTGTTCGAGATGGGGACAGCAGTTGAAAGTTCCTATTGGAGGCTACAGGGCCCTCCAAACTCTACTCAGCTGGATGCAGGCGATGAGTCACGGGATCATCAATGAAGAGGACAATTCTGGATTGTTTGGACAATTCTGGAGCAGAAAATGTGTGAGGTTCTGCCAGCATTTCCATCGGCACTGCACATCACTGGAGAGAGTGAGTGCCATGATGTCTCAGGCCTCTGCAATGATGTCTGCCTCCATGGAAAGAGTGGCCACCTGCATGGATCATCAGAGTACAAGATGGCCTGGACCAATGGCATGCACAGTCTGCCAGCTTAAGTAGGATGGAGGAAAGCCTCACCTTGAACAATAAACTCCTCACAGAATTACAGCAAAGTGGTCTCCAACTCTTGGCTAACAAGGAACTGTGGGTCAGGAAGATGGAGAAAGGGGTCATGGAAGTGGAGACTCTGCTCCCACCCTTCCCGCCTCTTCAGTCAGAACCCCACATGTTGCCTCCTAACCCAATGGCCGAGTCTGCCCCTGCACAGGTGCAGATGGGGCAGCCTTTGGCAGAGTCCTCAAGAGCTCCAAAACCCACATGAACATGTGGGCAGTCAGAGCAGGGATACAAACAGCCTGTCTCTAGCTCTACTGAAGCAACAGGGGTAGCACCACGTTGGTGTAATAGGAAAAGGAAGAGAAAGAATTTGTAGCTGCACAAGGGTAATCAATTTGTACAAACCATAAACCATCGTCACATCCTCCCCAGTTTTGCTTCAGATTAGCTGAAGTGTCTCTGAATGAATCCATTCTGGGCATCCCTGGCAGCAAATTGAGCAGCTGCCGGTGCCCTCACCACATCAGGCTTCTCTTCCACCTCCTGCTCATCCTGTTGAACGTCCTCCAAAGGTGCAGAATGGTCATTGGCTTCCTCCTCCTGCAGCTCTAGTGCAAGGTGTAGCAGACCGCTACTGTTCTGGACACCCTTGCTAGTGCATAATGAAGGATACCCTCTATTTGTCCAGGCACCGAATCGCATCTTCAGCATCCCAATGGCTTGCTCAGTGACAACTGTTGTGCTTTTGTGACTTCTGTTTTACCTTTCCTGGGCATCAGTGGTAGGGCTCCTCACCGGTGTCATCAGTCATGTTTTTACCTCCAAGGACTTGGTTTGGAGGTGCGAGTATCTGTGGGAGACTTGTCTGATATAGAATGATGGCTTCCTGGGAATCTTGATTAGACATGCATGGTGATCTTTTGTTGGTTGCATACTAGCTGAACATAAATGGAGTAGAATTCCTTTCGATTGATCTGAGGGTGTTTTGATTGCCACATGTGTGCAGTCTGTACCTGTGGGAATCCAGCCAGAGCAGCAAATCCAAGTGCCTTCTCATTCTGACTGGCCTCATCTCGTGAAGTGGACATAAGTGGTGGCCTTGAAAAACTGGGCATCTGTCACCTGGGAGATGGACTTGCACACAGCAGATTGTGAGACTGTACAAAAGTTCCATGTCTATTCCCTCGATCCAATGATTTTCAGCAGAAATTTGATCTTGAATGAGCTCACGGTCTTTAGACATCCAAGAACAGAAAAATGAATGCAGGACCAATTTTCTGTCGTAAGATGTTGCTGGTGTTGCTTCTCAATCACATACTGCAGAAGACTAGAATTAACTATTTACACTGTGTAGTGGTTTCACCTAGAGGCAGTTAAAGGGAATTGCAGGTTTAAAAAAAATCACTTTGTGAAAGGGATATCTTGATATCTGCGTGTAGAGCTTCCATTTTAAAAAAGTGATGCCACATAAGCACAATTGTTAGTTGAAATGTTTTTCTTCGTACCATGATTTGGAATCTTCCAGTCCCATGTGCCAGAGACACAGGCGCATGCCACCAGGCAGAAAATCAAGGGCAAAGGCCAAAAGGCACAAAAGTATTGATGGAACACGTTTTGGTATTTCTATCTTGGCAGTGATGGGGGAGCACAAGGTTCACTGCACATGATCTGCCTGGAATCCCTCTGTTTGTGCTCATCTTTTTCCAAACACCCCAGTACAGGCATTCCCTTTGGGGAAAACCATTGGTGTCAGTCATGGTGCTTGGGGGGAAAATTGTTCTGCCTCAATGTAGTTTCATGTTAATTCCCACATAAGGACCTGGTCTGCAAAGATTCAGAAGTTGCACTTTTACCAATAATCTATCCTTTGCAGTTCTTTGACTTGAGGATTAACAATTACCCATTTCATAGTAATCTGCTACTTGATTAAGTACACTACACTATCAATTAGCTTGTTGGAAAGCAAACATATATCAGACTTCGCAGGTTAAAATAGCTAACATATTTATTTATAGCTAAATAGAAATCTGAAACACAAAGGTACTGTCACGTTCACACAAGGAGAAATGATGAACTATATAACTAACTTATGAAAAAAGCCCAAAAAGACTTGAGGCATGCCAAAGCGGCCCACATTCAATCTGACCAATCAGGAGAAAGGATTGTGACAGTACATTCTGGGACAATCGGAGCAGAATCAGTATTGGATAATTCAGTTATTAGTTCAAAATTGAAGATTCCATCTATTCCAGTGAAGAGGAAGGACCCTGCCTAAGATCACCACTTTTAAACTACATGTAAGCAGAGAATGGAGTTTGTCCTTGAACTCCCTACCTGAGAAATTCTACCAGAACTTCACCATTGACCTTTGGCTGGAATATGGCATGAGCAGTCTGCAACAGCACCCCAGTCTTCCTGAATCTCCCAAATCTTTCTTCAGTAAACAAAGGAAAAGATAACAGGCCTTCACCGTTTCAAGCCTTCATCTGAGAGAAAAACAAGTTTAACAGAACTCTTTACAAATCATCAGACCTAACACGTTATCTTGATAAATCTCTATCTTTTCTTGACTGTGTGTATCTGTATGAATGTAAGAGTGAGTGTTGCATATATTTCGGGTGTTGTATAATAATCATTTATCTTTCTTTTTAAACTTATGGGAAAACCTGTCATTTGTCTGTTCTTGATAATTAAAACGCTCAGGGGCTAAAAAATGCCTTTTTAAAAAAAGAGAAACACTGTCTTCGGTCAGTCGAGAGGTGGAATAGGGAGAATCATCCCTATCATCTCCCATTTGTCTGCAACAGTACAACCAATACAATAATAGTACAATATAAAAATAAATGGGCATAGATTGAGGCAAGTCTACAATGGGGCAATTACCTTCTCTGAGGGAGTATAATCGCCCTTTCTATTCTAAAAATCAAAGTCCTGTTTGTTGGTAAAATAAAATCTGTAGCTTTGTCTTCTCGTACCATTTCTGTATTGGGACAATGTGACATGATGAACAGTCTCTCTCAAGTTGAGACACAGAGAAACTCAGACAGAATCAGAGTGGGAACAGCTGTGGTACTGGAGAAACAAAGCACAGATTTAGTCAAAATTGTGAAATATGGATTTTTTTCTGGGGAAGCTTATTTCTTAGTGTCTTTTTCCCCTTGAAAGACAAATGGAATTTTGAAAACTTTAGTTAAGCAAAGTTGGCTAATTATATCACTTGTGTTTTAACCTTTGTGTTAGAGAAACTAATTACAGTAACTGTGCTATCTGACTGTAAATATTATAATAAATTACAGCTATATTATTTATGAAATAAATGCACAGTCAGCAACTACAGGATTAAAATACATGCAACATTTAAAACTGGTGGCAGGCTGGAAATTTTGGTAAAAAAAACAATGGATCCAGGAATCTAGAATGAGCTTGAGGCAGGTCAGCACAGATTCTCCTAAAACCCCACTCTCCCCGTACATCTGGACCACAACACTGCTAACCCCTCAAAGTTGCCAGACTCCAGACCCCTTTGAAAGCAGGCCCACCCTTGAAGTGTGTTCTTGGAACCTGATGTCCCATTCCACAGAGCCATTAACGCTCGGGAATCCTCTTCCAATTCTCACAGACATCAAGAAACAGTGCAACGACTCCCTGGGGAGCCTCCTGCCAGTCTTCCCATCTGTTGGGATCTGCTCCTAAACTCTAGGATCTGCTTTCCCATTCTCCTAAATGCTGGAATGCTTGTTCCAATATTTACAGATTGTGATGCACCCCACTGCGTACATGCCAGTGTTCCCAGATCCTGAGAACTCTCCCTTGCCAGTGTTTCCAGGTCCTGAGTCTCCACTCATGCTTCCAAACACCAAGACCCTACCTCCAATGCTTCCAGACTCAAGTTCTGTCCTCTCCAATTTTCGATGCAGAGATATCCCAACTACCACCAGAACTAGACATTATGATCTTGGAACAAAATACACCTATTTTATCTCTGCAACAGCAGTCATTATCTGAACTATGCTTAAAAATATGACCAGCATTCTCAAGATATTTGTAATATCTCTCCAATTTCAGAAAGACAAGATACAAAACATAACTCTGACAAAAGCAAAATACTGCAGATGTTGGAAAGCTGAAATAAAAACAGAAAATGCTGGAAATATTCAGCAGGTCTGGCAGTAACTGTGGAGAGAGAGAGAGAGACAAAGTTAACATTTTTGGTCTGTAACGTTGCATAAGAAGTTCTGATGAAAGGTCGCAGACCTGAAACATTAACTCTGGGGGAAATTTTATCCTGGCGGTGGGGGTCTCAACACCCACAGAAACTGATGCCGAGATCCCCGCATCGCCTTGTCTACGGAAAGCCTGCCAAATTTACTGTCAATCAGGCACTTAACTGGACAACCTGGGCCTTCCACATGATCAAGGACCCCGGTACCAGACGTCCTGCCCTTGCAAAGTTACTAGACAATCAGAGGCCGGCAGCTGCAGCGCCACCACAGAAGCAGTGGCTGCTGCTGTAAGTACACTTGCTGGAGGCCCAGGAGCGTCGCTGGAAGCAGGCCTCAGGTAGGTCAGGGCAGGAGGGATCTGGCGGGATAGGGGTCATGGGGGGGGGAGGGGTCGGCAGCAAGAGCAGGAGGGTGGCCATCAGTGGGCTCCCCCTTCCTGATGCTGGGTCCCTTGTTCAGGCACTAAGTGTGACTGTGGCAAGAAGAGGTCCTTAACTGGGTATTAATTGCCCAGTCAAGGGCCTCAATTGGCGGTGGGGCAGGAAGGCTGTTCACAGGCTTTCCAGCCCTGGACTAAATGTTGGCGGTGGTGAGAACCCCTTAGGGGTGTAACTGCTGGATCTGTGGAATCTTGATGGGTTGGAACTTGATGGATTGAAATCCCATTGGAAGAATTCATTATTCATAGATACTAAGGTAAAATACAAGTGAATAATATATGACAGCAAACAATGTTACAACTTGTTTCCTGTTTTAGCAAGTTTGAAATTGTTAATTAAAATCATTCTGTTCATACCACTGGAGATAAAGTCTTTTTGTAACCAGATCCGTTCTACTGCTTTAGGCACTGTTTGCTGTGCTTCTTTTGTCTTATAGATTCTGCTGCAGATCAAAGCTTTTACTTTCCATTAACCTATCAGAATAGGTTTACAGGCGTCAGTTACAATATAGTTATTCTGTTGATGCAAAATGCATCAACATTTAATCAACGCAAAACAGGTAACATAGCTCCAGAGTTGTGATCTAGCTCTGGAATGTGCTAAAGCAAAGTGCTGTGAAATCCCTTTGCAGAGGTCACCTGCGAACACGTGGGCTTAGAAATATGGGGAGTATCTTTCTACAGCAGTGTGAAACTAGATTTAAGAAGTGTTAAAGTAGTGCATTGGACTTTATGATAATGTTATAAACTTACTGCAGAATTACTTTAATGCTCATGTCCATATTCTTCTAACATTAAAATACATCTGCTGAAGGAATGCAAACTGCATGCAATTACCAGTCTGCAGTTTAACTGGAAGTTTACCAACTGCACTTCACATTCGACCGGTTTGAAACCAGTAGAAAACACGATTGCTACGCACCCCCTCTCAAGACAGTTCTATAACTGATTCTATTGTATGGAGTTACAAATGACAGTGCACAAAACTATACAAAGTTTAACAGATTAGTTACCTCTTCCTTACATTTCCAGGGCTTTCTAGTTCCCAGATGTTTTAAGCAAAATAAAATACTTATAGGGCAGTTTGGCATTATAATTTATATTTTGTAAGAAACCTTATTTGCCATCAAATATTTGGAAAATTTATTAAACAAAATTAATTGGTTCCAAAATTTTAGCATTTCTATTTATGGACATATTAGGGGAACAATGCCAGCAAGGCAAATTATCAAAGGAGCTCCACTAACCCCCCAAGGTAACTACTGAAGAATGATTGATTTTTTTAAGCATCTATTTTGAGGTAGGTGGAAAGGAAGTATCCCTCTGAGGAAAATAAAGAGAAGAAATCATAAAGAACCGTTACAGAGGTTGAATTTTATTAGCACGCTGCCGATCTCGGCGGTGCGCTTTAAAGATGGCGGTCCACCCTTGTGGACCACCCATCGCAGAGCCGCCGCAATATTCAGCGTGGCAGCTCATTAGCATTGATGCGACGTGACGAGCCGCCTCCCCAGAAGACGTGGTGGGGGCGGGACTTCTGGCACTGTGATCGGCATCAGGTCAGCTGAGGAGCAGGTGCTGGGGCCCTATTTAAAGCACCCCAGCACCTGCTTCTTGCCGTCTGCCAAATACTTGCTCTGCTTTGTCCCAGTGCGCTGTGCAGTTGAGGTCCTCTTCTTCCACCCAAGTGCAATCTTTTTTTCCTGTAGGACTACTGCACCTGGGTGCATAATCTTAATATTGCACATAAGTGAAAGTGAGATTGAATTACATCAGAAAAGAAAAATACCCTCTCAGAAATAAAAGCACCTTTCAATAATATCAACATATTATTGGCTTTTCATTTCCTGAATGTAGACAGCTGCAGACTAATATGCATTTGGAATCTGTACTCATTTTTCATTGAAATTGTATTTGAAAATACATGTAACTAGAAGTAGAACTATTTTTCAAAGAACCAGGAAAATATGTTTCCCTTGTAGCTGCATTGCAAACCTGAAATATTAAATCAATAATTATGATAAACTGGTGCAGAAGTAAAGTGAAAGTCGATGTCTATCTGTCATATATGAAAAACTAGAACAACAGCACAGATTTCATCACCAGTTCTACATTAGTTTTAAAACCGGGAAAAAAATCTTGAGGCCACAAGTTAGAGCAACTAGACTGTGGAATAACCTTTGTAGTTAAAGGACCAGACAAAAATCCGAAGATGGCAGAGGGGCGCTCCAGGTTGGGCCCCATGGTTCAGCAATGCCTCCCTGCTCATTCTCCTCCAGGCTGTGCGGGCAAGGCAGGTGGTTCTTTTCCCCGGCAACGGTAAGAAGAGGCCCCCGCCCGCCCCACGACCAAGACAGCCTGGCTGGAGGTGGCAAAGGAGGCCAGTAGCTGTGGGGCCATCCGGCAAAAGATCGGGAAGTTGGGCAGGGAGGAATGGCGCGACATGAATTGATGAAAGTATGAAAGAACTTTCCATTTTCTGCTGCTCAGAGCATGGCACCTATATGTATGACTCACTCAGTGGTGCACACCGAGCCTTCCCCACCTTTGGGCCCAGCACCCCTCTTGTGACATGTGTTGGGTTGTTGCCTTGCCATGCTTAATCTCTGCCTCTTGGCTCCTCCAGGCAAATACTCGTGAGGTGAGTCGGACTATTGGAGGAGTGCCAGATATGTGGACGCTGACACAGGCTGAGGAGGAGGCCCTCGAACTGTCTGCGACACATGTGGACTGTGCAGTCGGTGCCGTTGAGTTCGGGATCCTGGGTGAACATACATCCATTTGATACACACAATGGTCACTGTGATAATCGTGCTGTTTGATACAATGCTGTCACAATCATTACATGCTCACCATAAAGACTGACAGTGTACTCTTCTCATTGTGTCTTGCAGGTCATCGCTCTGAGTCAGCCCTGGTAGCCCAGGACACCTCCCGCGCCTCTGAGGAAGAGACATCCTCCAAGGAAGCAGCGTCCCATGACACTCCCACACCTTCCACCAGCGCAGATACAGTCACCTTGGTGGTATCCATTTGGCCTTATAGTCTGGGTCGCAAGCTGGTGAGAGCACTGCACACGTGCCCGAGCAGCTGACTGAGGCTGAGACAGTTCTCTTATGGTTTACATATGCACCTGGTTTCCCAGCGGGAGCTTTGATGGCCACATGGGTGCAGTTTAAGACCCCTTGCACCTGTGCGAATCCCGCCATGGAGCCGGAACCGATGGCCCTCTGGGCCTGGCTCTCAGGGTCCATCCTGAAGTGGACATAATCACTGGCCCTCCAGTACAGGGCATCGGTGACCTCCCTAATGCAGCAGTGCACTGCTAACTGTGTGACCCCGTAAAGGTCTCCGGTGGGCCCCTGAAATGATGCACAGGTGTAGAAGTTAAGAGCAGCTGTCACTTTGAGGGCCACTGGCATAGGATGTCCACCTAATCCCATGGGCTGCAGGTCATCATTAAGCAGGGCACAGAGATGTGTCACCGCATCTCTCCACATCTGCAGTCACCTCTGACACTGGCACTCTGACATTTGCAGGTATGTCATGCGGGACCTGTAGATGCACGGTGTTCTGTAGTGGCAAGTTCTCCTTGGGGGCTGCTGCTGCTCACAACCAGGGGCCTCTCTGTGGGCTGCACCTGCATGTTGGTTTTGCCTGCAGTGCATATGGATCCTCAAGACAAACAGAACAATGAATACAGGGTGAAACATCTCCATCTGCAAGTTGCAATTCCTCTTCTTTCCTTCACTTCTTTGAAGGTACCTAACAGGGCAGAGATTGATGTTGACTGGTACATCAGGTGCTTTCATGCAGCAACTATGTGACATGGCATGGCATTGCCCATCTTAGCTCCCACTAAGAGTGGCACAGCATGACCACATTCAGATTGTAACAGCTGCATCAATTGGCCCAACAGCCAGATAACCTTTATATGCTTACCATTTCTGGCACTCTCCCGACATACAGGGTGACTGGAGTGCCATTGCTCCTTTACTCACACAAACTTTAATGTTCAATCCCTGAACTGCTCTGCTTTTACAAGTGATTTTCTTCCAATGAATTTCCAATTTGGTGAGATGCAGTTGTAAGCTCCCTAATGAAGCATAAATTCAGTGTTGAAGCATGAAAACAAACGAGTCCAGGTTTTCAAATTCCAAAAAATAAGAAAATAGAATACAATTTAAATTGATCAAATAAATAAGATGTAATATTAAAGGTTTAAAATAGTACAGAAGATGAGTAGAATTTCCAGGGAGTGTGCCAAAGTTACAGAAGAACCACTGTGGAAATTGCAGGTAGTTATTTTTATTTTCAGATTGAATTGTAAAAGTTCTAAATCTATAAATTACTGGGGTAAATTTTGACATTTGAATGACCGATCAATGGAGCCTGCTAGCTGGCTGCCCGTTTCAGTGGCCCCTGCTATTTTGAGGCATTAGCCTCATTTAAATTTTGAAAGTGAGCTGTGGGGCAGCAAACAGGCATCCCGATGCAATTCACTGCGCTCAGACCTCGAGATCAGGTCAAGCTGCCACCAACAAGTAAATTGCACAGATTAATTTTGTATGCTCTGGAGGAGCACTGCTGCCTTTGACAGACCTCTTCGCTTCCATCCTGGTGCAGGCTTTCACCAGTTCCGACATAAAATAGCAATCCAAGTCCTTGTTACATGATAGAATCCCAATTTCCATATTGGCTGGAACAGGCGGGTGCTTTGGTCACCCAGCAGCAGGCCCCTTTCAAAATGGAGCTTGCTGCACCTCCTGTGTTAATGGTTCACTAATGTCCTTTAAGGCAGGAAACTTGCTGTCCTTACCTGGTCCAGCCTTGATGTGATTTAGTTGCCTGTCATTTTAATTCTCCACCCAACTCCCACTCTGACTTTTCTGTCCTTGGCTTCCTACAATGTTATAATGAAACACAGCATAAGCTCGAGGAACAGAACCTCATTTTTCGATTAGGTACTTTACAGCTTTCCATCCCAACATTGGGTTCAACAATTTCAGGACATAACCCCTCCCCCACCTTTTTTTGGATGTCACCTGTTGGTGGTGATTCTGCCTTCCCATTTATGCCTCCTCTAGGTACATCTTTTATTTATTTATTTATTTATTTAGAGATACAGCACTGAAACAGGCCCTTCGGCCCACCGAGTCTGTGCCGACCATCAACCACCCATTTATACTAATCCTACACTAATTCCATATTCCTACCACATCCCCACCTGTCCCTATATTTCCCTACCACCTACTTATACTAGGGGCAATTTATAATGGCCAATTTACCTTATCAACCTGCAAATCTTTGGGATCTTTTGTGCTTTATTTGTCCCATTACCAATTCTTTTTGCTTTTGACTATCATCCCTTCTGTCATTTAATCACTCTTCCCCCCCACCATATCACAGACCTTCCCTTTGTTCTTTCCTCCCATCCCCCTTTCCCTGCCTTGTTTAAAAACAGTAACATCTCTAAGCACTCCCAGTTCTGATGAAGGGTCACCAACCTGAAATGTTAACTCTGTTTCTATCTCCACAGATGCTGTCAGACCTGCTGAGTATTTCTCACATTTTCTGTTTTTATTTCAGATTTTCAGCATCTGCAGTACTTCGCTCTTATTTAAAGGAAAGTCACTGGCCCGAGGCATAAAGAATTCCTGGAACATCCAGTAATATATAAATATAAGGTAGAAATGTGGTAATCAAGTGTTAAATTAATTTGTCATGAATGAAGCCTGCAAACAAATTCCCAATCCTGTCAAACTAGCTTATCAATTTGTAACACCGATGGAGCTTAGTAATGCATGTAATAAGAGAAAACACAAGGAATTAAGAGCATTATCATCTGTTTGGCAATAATTCTACTCATGCTCACTCAGTGACAAGGAGATAGATGTAAGGGAGTGTTAATCTGATCGTGCGTTACCAATGAGGTAAATTAAGATATTGATTTGAGGAAGTTACCACCAACTATGCTGTCTGAATGGCTTTACTGCCCACAAGTTGGACTGTCACCATCATTTATTTTAATTACTAACCTACTCTAGTGGTATTTAATATTTAATCAACTTGCTGTGTGTGGGTGGATGAGAGATGGGACAGTCTCATGCTCTAACATGCATCAACTCATCCTGCCTCTTACGGAAAAGTTTCTTCCGTGATGATCAGTTGTTTAACTATGCATTGCTGACAGCGTTGACAGGCTGATGAGGAGGCAGGTTCCACCTGACCACAGAAATGTTTTTATTTTCTGTATCTTCCCCTGTCCAATACATATTTTGCTCATCGGGCCATCACGAGATAATAATGTCATGCCTGGAGTCTCCTCCAACTTCTCGTCCTTCTCTGGTCAGCAGGACGGTTCAAGTGAACCGTGAAAGGAAGGGAGGAGAGGATGACCACCACAGCTGGGGGCTCCCTTCAGGGCGCTCCGAGTCTGGATAGCGGCTCCTCAGCTCCTCTGCCAGTGACCCAGCTCCAGCAGCCGCGACGCCTGATGAGAGTCCAGCACCTGTGCAGGAAACCCTCAGGCAGCCAGGGCCTTCCAGGCTTCAGACCGCCGAAGTCATCACAGGTCAAGGGACAGCGTGATCAGCAGCCTGCCTCCAGCCCAGCTGCTAGCAGTGGGTTCACACTTCATAGAAGCCCTCATAAACATATAAAGAAAACCACTGAGAGACACTTAGGGGTTCACGGATGTTTGAAATTTGACATCTGCTGCATCATATAAAGGTCTTTTGTTCAAGCCATTGAACTTCATTGATAAAAGTAATTATTTTATCATGCCTTAATTGTGAGCTGCTGACTTCACCCTTCCCCCTTAGTGGATGCCAATGTAAACATAGCCTTCATTTGAATAGGGTCTCTCATGGGCACTAGTGTGTGTTTCAGCTGGGCACTAGGCATGGAACACAAATGGAAAGAAGGCGACAGACTGCATGCATTGAGGTCAGCCTTTATTGGATTCTCTGTGAGCGTACATCAGGGTGGCTGGAAGCGGGTAATTATGAGATTGTCTCTTGCCACTTTGGTATGCTGCTCAATCTGCCAGGCCTCCAGTGCAAGGGCTTCAACAGCTGGTGCTACTTATTCCCCTCCCTCTTCCGCGTCCTCCTTGTCAGTGGAGGAATGTCGCTCAGGCATCTCATCATCATGCAAGGCCTCCCCCCTCTGCAGTGTTGGATTGCAGATCACCACAATATGCAATACCCTCGCAAGGGCTCCATCGGATCAATCTCGGCAATCTCATCTTCAGTAGTCCAATGGCCAGCTTGATGGTCGCTCATGTTGAGCCGTGACAAGTTTTGTACTTCTCCTCTGCTGCATTGCGAGTGTTCCTTACAGGCGTGAGTAGCCATGTCTTCAATGGGTAGCCCTTGTTCCTGACAATCCATCCCAGAAGGTGAGCAAAGGGCTTGAATAGCTCTGTCACCTGAGACTGTAGAAGGGCGGCACAGTGGCGCAGTGGTTAGCACCGCAGCCTCGCAGCTCCAGCGACCCGGGTTTGATTCTGGGTACTGCCTATGTGGAGTTTGCAAGTTCTCCCTGTGTCTGCGTGGGTTTCCTCCGGGTGCTCCGGTTTCCTCCCACCTCCAAAAGACTTGCAGGTTGATAGGTAAATTGGCCATTGTAAATTGCCCCGAGTGTAGGTAGGTGGTAGGAGAACGGTGGGGATGTGGTAGAGAATATGGGGTTAGTGTAGGGTTAGTATAAATGGGTGGTTGTTGGTTGGCACAGACTCGGTGGGCCGAAGGGCCTGTTTCAGTGCTGTATCTCTAAATTTAAAAAAATTAAATAAAAGTATGTAGGCATCTGCAGGAAATGCTTTTGGTGGTCGCAGACCAGTTGAATGTTGATTGAATGGAAGCCCTTCCTGTTGATGAAGGTGACTGGCTGGTCCGTTGAAGCCTTAATGGCCACATGTATGCAATCTATAACAAATTGCACCTGGGGGAATCTAGCAATGGCCCCGAATCTGATGGCCTTCTTGGCCTAATTGTCAGGGTTGGTCTGGTACTGCACATAGTCACTGGCCCTCTTGAACAGAACATTGGTCACCTCCTTAATACAGCAGTGGGCTGTTGCCTGGGAGACCCCACACATAGTCCCAGTGGATCCTTGGAATGATCCAGACGTGTAAAAGTTTAGTGCCACTGTGAGCTTCAGGGTCATTGGCATAGGGTGACCCCCAAATCCCATAGGTTGCAACTCATCCTGCAGCAGTGTGCATAAGTCAATGATGGCCTCCCTGGAGAGGCGCAGTCTTCGCTGGCAATGCCGCTTGGACATTTGGAGGTAGCTGATTTGAGTCTGATATACTGTCTGGCGCGGCATAGCCGGCGGCTGCTGCTCTCGTCGTGGAGCTTCACAGGCAGGCACAACTACCTCTTGGCCCTCCCTCGGTTGAAGGTGCTGCATCACGCCACAGGGGTCCAAAAGGACAGGGTGTGTATGAGACCCATGCCAGGTGATCAATGGGCCTCCAGAGCACTATCAAAGCAGAGGCGATCCTGCCGTGTGAAACGGGTTTTTGCAATGTCTCCCTGCACATTCCATGATGGCCCTCAGTGCCCAGCCTTGCTGATGGCCATCCCTCTCATCCAGCAGTGTGGGCAACCACAAATCTCATCCAACAGTTTGGTCACCCAATAAAGCCATACAAAACCAAGGATCACCCCCCCTTGCAGAGCCCCAGACATCGCGACCTCCCCTTGCAGAGCCCCTGAGATTGCGACCACCATGGCAGAGACCCCCAAACCCTGATTTCTCTTTGCAGGGACCCCCAGACCCCAACCCCCCCTTTGCAGGAAGCCCCAGACCCCGACCCCCCTCCTTGCAGGAACACCCAGACCCCAACTCCCCCCCTTGCAGGGACCCCCAGATCCTGAACCCCCCTTGCAGGGACCCCCAGATCGTGCCCCCCCTTGCAGGGACCCCCAGATCCTGACCCCCCCTCCTTTGCAGGGACCTCCAGACCCCGACCTCCCCCCTTTGCAGGGACTACCAGACCCCAACCCCGATCACCCTTTACAAGGACTCCCAGACCCTAACCACACCTTGCAGAGACCCACAGATCCTGAACCCCCCCTTCTTGCAGGGACCCCCAGACCCTGACACCCCACCTCTGCAGGGTCCCTCAGCCCACAGCACCCCTTGCCGAGTCCCCGAGATCGGGACCCCCCCTTGCAGAGATCCCCAGAACCCGACACCCCTTGTAAAGATCCTGAGATAGTGACCCCACCCCTTGCAGAGATCCCCAGAACCCGACACCCCTTGTAAAGATCCTGAGATAGTGACCCCACCCCTTGCAGAGATCCCCAGAACCCGACACCCCTTGTAAAGACCCTGACATAGTGACCCCACCCCTTGCAGATACACCCCCCCCCCCCAGACCATGACCGCCCTTACAGAAAGCACAACACTGCAGTCTCACAATGGCCTCCACAACTCTCTTCCCCTTTGCAGCACTGTTCATGGCTTCCTATCCGTCGTGGCACTGAAGCCTCGTCTTGGTGCCACCAGCTTTTTATTGTCGTGAACCCGAAGGCAGGTGAATGCTGCCTACCGTCCACTAAATCTCAAGCCACCATTAAATCAAAATGAATTAGATGCAAATGCATTACAATTAACTGCTCAGCAATTTAAAATAGATTCCTGTCACATCGGGGTGTCAATTTTGCCTTGGTACTTTGCCACTGCTGTCTAAATCCAAAACCGACATCATGCCGCCACATTTCCAGAGGGCTCTTCTCTGTTTTCCCCTCGCATGTCACCATTCCGGTTTCAAACGGCTGCACAGTATTCTGCCAGTACTTTCCCTTTGCTGTCAACCAATTATTGAACGTTAGTGTTAATGGATAGATAGAGTCAAGATAAAGATCAACCATGATTTAATTGATTGACAGAACAGTCTTGAGGGGCTAAAGGGTCTACTCCTGTTCCAATGATCATACAATGCCAAGCTGAAATGCAGGCTAACCAAAGGGGCATTGGAGGATGAGGACACAGCCAGGGCGGGTGATGTTGGGATGCAAATCCGCCATGGTCTGGTTGGATGGTGGAGCAGGCTTGAGGCGTTGAATGGTCGACTCCTGTCCCTATGTTTGTGGATTTTCAAGCTAAATTAGAATCATAGATTGGTACAACGCAGAAGGAGGCCATTCAGCTCATCGGATCGGCGCTGGCTCTTTAGAACAGCAATTCAGTTAGACCCATTTCCCCGCTCTTTCCTCATATCCCTGCAAAGTTTCCTCCTTCAAGCATTTATCCAATTAAAGGATATGAAGTCGTGGCCATTACAGAGACCTGGCTACAAGCTGGTCATGACTGGGAGAAAATATTCCAGGCTACAGGATCTTCAGAAAGGACAGGGGATTTGGGAAAGAAGGAGGAATAGCAATATTAGTAAAAGACACTGGGCGGGATCGTCCCAGCCCCGTGGATGCGAGTTAGGAGGTGAGACCAGGAGGAAACTTGTAAATTTGCACATTAAGTTGGCTATCTCACCTCCAAGCGATCTTACCAGAGGAGGGGTCAAAGTGAGTGGCAGGCGGGTAGCCAATTAGGCCCATTAAAGGGACAATTTGGGAGCCACCAGGATCTTCCTGATGGCAGATGGGCCCCCCGATATGACTGGAGACCGGCAGGTGAGTGGAGGTGTCCTCCGGGCGGCAGGCCGGAGTGCCATCAAGGTCTCCTTTAAATCCTCCTCCCTGGAGCCGCTTTGATCAACAGGCCACAGCCATAGCTGTCGGCCATACTGTGGAAGGGTTTCCCCTCTACAATGATGGACTGGCAACTGTGGCAACATTGATTTTTTTAAATATCAGAATTCTCCATCATGAGACGCCCTTGAGGTCTTCTGCCTGCCTCAGCAGCACCCACTTCTCCCAGTGGGGTTGCTGGCAGGATATTTCGGCAGGTCCTCCCGTGGGGCCTGCTGGTTCCCTGGTCCACCCACCATTCTTAATTGGATGGCGCTCCTGGAGGCAGCTTCTTAATTGGCAGCCTCCGGGAAGATTTCGACGCCACTTGGGCAGTTGCCATCATTGGGGTCGGAGCCTGCATTTGTCCCTGATGACAGAAAAATTTCAAAGATAGGAAGGTTCTACCCACTGTGTCAGCAGTGGAAAGAAAGGATTTCAGTAAGGTTGAGCAAGCAGGAAAAACACTATAGCTAGAACTAAGAAACAGCAAAGGATGCAAGACTCTTGCAGGAATCCTACACCAGTGATAAAGTAGTAGGGATTTATAAATACAGAGATCAGGGAAGCATGTAGCAAAACAATGTAGTTATAATGAGATATCTTCATTTTCACATAGAACGGGAGGAGCAGACAGCTTAAGTAGTAAAGGCAATACATTTCTAGAATGTATTTGGGATAATTTTCTTGATCAATGTATCTTTGAACCAACAAGGCATAAGGCCATACTAGATTTGGTGATGTGGAGCAAACCAGAATTAGTTAACAATCTGACGATATGGACCATCTTGCAAATAATGACCACATAAATGAATTTGATATCAGATTTGCAAGGGAGCATCAAGTCACAAACCAAGATTTTAAATTTAAGTGAGAGAAACTTCGAAAAATAAATTGCCCATGGTAAACTTGGTTGAACCGTTAATGGGTCCTGTATTACCATTTGTTTTAGTTGTATTAAGACCTCTAAGTTCCTCCCCTTGACATTCTTTAGATTCCCTTGTACTGCTGGTATTTTGTCCTCTTCCTCCACTGTGAAAATTGGTACAAAGTATTCATTTGGCAAGTCAGCCATTTCCGTATTATCCATGACAGAGTGTCTCCTGACAACACAGCCAAGTGCAGATGTCATCACTGCAGGTCAAACTGTGCACATGCGCGGAACGCATTCACCCTTACACATGCAAAAAATGCACCCGAGCTTTGCCAGCTTGCCAGTACTAATGCACGCGAATACATCATCACGCAAAGGGATGTCAGCCTCCAGGGTGAGTTCTGGAAAGCGGCCTCAATCATTGCTTCTCTTCCCCGTTTTCTCCCATGGCCATCTGCTCGCTGCTCCATTTTGCCGCTCCCGACTGCTCATTGCTCCCAACTGGTCGCACTCCATCCCTCCACTCTCTTGCTGCCTCACCGCTAGCACACCACTTGTTCCCCCACCAACCTGTCGCTTCTCCAGGCGGCGAGGTCGGGAGTGAGCGGACAGAGGGAACGGCGACCAGTCGGGCGTGGGAGAGAATGGCAGGATGGAGCGGCAAGCAGTCGGTAGCGACGGGATGGAGCTGTGGGAGGGAGCAGCAGGAAGGCGGGCACGGGAGGGAGCGTGAAACTGAATGCAGCGATTGAGGTGGTGATCACAGGAGGGCGGGGAACAGAAGCGGCGATCATGAGAGAGTACTATTGGGGGGAATGGTGGAGGCAGCGATCGTGGCTATAGAGGGGTGAGGGGGTTTGGGTTCAATTTTTTTTCTGTTAAGTTGAGCAGTGCCATCTTTATTACTGGCAACTGCCTGAAACATCACAGACAGTGGTGTTTCTGTCGATGAGGCTGCATTTACTCATGTGCCAGTACTGCGCCGCCTAGTAGTTGCGTTGTCAGCAAACGCAGTCAATCCATTATAGTCTCACCTACAACTGTATTTAATGCGATAAAGTGCTTCAAAAGATTAGATAGAGAGGAACTATTTCCTCTGGTGAGAGAAACCAGAACAATAGGGCACAATCTTAAAATTAGAGCCAGGCCATTAAGGAGTGAAATCAGGAGGCATTTTTTGACTCAAAGGCTGTTGGAAATCTGGAACTCGCTCCCCTCAAAAGACTGTGAATGCTGGAGGTAATTTTACAGACAAGGATGAATAGAATTTTGTTGGTAAAGGCATCAGGGGATATGGAGCAAAGATGGGGAAATGAAGTTGAGGTACAGATCAATTTCACTGAAAAGTAGATTGGTTGAGTTAGAGTCCATAAAAAAGGATACAGTCTGTGGAGTTTGGTGATTCAGCTAGCTTCTATCTGAATTTAGTGGTCCTGAGGTTTTTAGTTTAAAGAGTTAGATGACTGGTTTGGTGAGTCTCTTGGGGAGATAGTGATGCCAATGATTTCCTCCAATGGAGTTTCTGATCGTAACCGGAGTATTCAAAGGTGGTCAGTCGACAAGCAGGATTTGAAAGCTTTCAAGCTGGAATGCAGAGAGAGGGAGCGAGGGATCCCCACTTAGGGTCTGCTCATGTCAGAGTCCAGTTGCTTCTCCTCTGCTGCAGATTAAACGCCAGCTTAAAACCACAGATGGGGAGGGGCTTGTCACATGACAGTCACTCAGTGATTCAAACATAGCAGTTTGCAGTATTTCTTCTTCTTCTTGCTGAGAGAACAGGTAGTTTCTTTAAACTTCCTGGGTCTTGGTTCTTGCTGGGGACTGAGCAGACATTTCGTCTCTCTCCTCACAGTCCTTTGCAATGTAGGATACAGTGTAGCAAACTAGGTGATCATCTTAAACTGAAAGGATGACTTTGCTGGCAGCTTGTCTTTTTAAAATGTCTTTCTTAAAACAATATATAAATTCAGATCTATAGCCAGTGGAGCAAAGAAAATTATCATTTAACAAAACACATTGGCATAACAATACCCAACCCAGGAATGCTTGATCCTGACACTGGGTGACTGCAATGGCAGTGTTCCAGCCCCAACACTAACACTGTAACAGGAAAAGTACCTGGCGAGGAGGGGATGAGTAAACAAGACAAAAGTGAATCGAATTTTAAGGCATTTAATGCTACTGCATTTTCTTTGCTTGTTCTCTGAATGCAGTTTTTACACAGTAAACACTTGGGGCCGGATTTGTGCTGGAGGCCAATCAGAGGTCCGGCAGCTCAGCAGTATCAGCAGCGCCACAGGGAGCGGTGGCCACTGCTGGTACTGCAGAGGCCTCAGACACAGGCCCAGCACTGGAACACCGGAAAAGAGGTAGGTGAGGCGGGGTCTGGCCCCGGTGAGGGGGTGCTGGGGGTGGTCTTGCAGTCCAGGAGGAGGGGGGGAGGGGGGGGGTCCCAGGGGGTGAATTGTTTCCCGGTGGGGGTTCTCCGTGGGTCACAAATTGCCCATGGAGGAGGGACGTCCCCCAAGCCTGCGGGGAGGTCACATAAGGCGTCCTTCCCGCGTGGCAGAGGCCCCCCTCACCGCTGCTAAGATCCCAGCAGCAGAGGGAAGAGGCCCTTATTTGGCCATTAATAGGCCACTTAAGGGCCTCAATTGGCCTCTGGGCAGGAAAGCCATCAATGGCCTATGCCGCCCCCAGGATGATCGCTCAGCAACAGGCCCTCCACCCTGCCACCCCCTGCGATTCTCTGTGACACCCCTGCCTCTAATCCCGCCTCATGGGGCCACACAAAATCCAACCCTTGCTCTTCAAAGTATATTGCTTGATTGTAATTAATATACAAAGATTGTAACTAATATATAAAACTCATGTCAACAGTTCGACTTTAATAAAACACGGCTAGGTTTCAGCAGAGTACAGAAGTGGAGATTGTTGAACTGGAATGGAGGAAGATTTCTTTCGATTGCTATTTGTAGCAAAATCATAAATGCATTTTTTTGATACACTAATGTAGCATTTGTGTCACTTGACTAGTAATTCAGTGAACGTGAGTTCAAAACCCACTGTAGCAGTTTAAGAATTTGAAATCAGTCTTTTAAGGTCTAGAATTATAAAACTGGTATCAGTAAAAGTGACCATGAAGGTGTCAGATTGTCTTTAAAAAACAAACTGGTTCACTGAAGTATTTTAAGGAGGAACACATACCATCCTTACCCAGATCTTTGACTATCTGCCCAAGATCCCAAAACACAGTGCAGCATGCTGAGCTTTTGGGTGTATGTACTCTACCAAAAAACAAAACAAATGACAAATCAGTTTACTACCATGTATCACCATCACTTACTATCACATCTCTTGCTTCACACTACAACTATCATAATCAGCAGGACTACCACTGGTGCTAAAGGCAATACTCCGACATAAATTTTTTAAAAGAAAAGAAAGACTTGCATGTCTATAATGCTTTTCATGACCACAAGACATCTCAAAGCACTTTACAGCTAATGAAGTACTTTTGAAGTGTAGTCACTGTTATAATGTAGGAAACATGGCAGCCAAGTTGTGCACAGCAAGCTTCCACAAACAACAATGTGATAATGACCAGATAATCTGTTTTTGTGATGTCAATTGAGGGATAGATATTGGTCAGGACTCTAGGGATAACTCCCCTGCTCTTCTTCGACGCACTGCCATGGAATCTTTTGCATCCACCTGAGCAGGCAGACGGTGCTTCGGATTTAATGTCTCATCCAAAAGCTGGCAGCTCTGCAGCACTCCCTCAGTATTGCACTGGAGTATCAGCCTTGATTTTTGTGCTCAAGGCCTGGAATGGGACTTGAACCCGGAACCTTGTGACTCAGAGCCAAGAGTACGATCAACTGAACCACAGTGAAAAGAAAAATGACTTGAATATGTTTGTGAGCATAATGTTAGTGTTTCAGAGTCACAATCTATGATAGTCATAACCATTCCACACAGCCCTCCTGTGTATCCATAATGACTGTTCACTATATAAACATGTCAATTCATGAGGAGTGCATGATGCATGAGGAAGGCCACTCAGCCTACCTTAACTTGACCAGCTCGAAAGACCTCAAGTGCCCCCATTGTTGCTCTATCTGAAAGTCTGTTCCCCTGTGTTGATCACTCTCTGAAGCACCTGCTGACATCAGTCCAAGAATTCCCTTTACTAGTTTGAACCTGTGTCCCCTTGTCCAACATCGACAATTTAAATTTACTTTTTCCATTCCAATATACCATTTTTATAAGACAGTTTTATTTTAATAACAGAAGGGCTCGATGTAATGTTACGACCAGGTGAGAAAGGTGTCTAGGGGTCCTTTACTCTCTTCACCTGGACTTATTGTAACAGGGTTTAATTTTAAACACACTGTGTTTTGAGCTCACCCTTGGTGATCCTTGTTCACCACTTTCCAATTATAAGGCAAAGAAATGAGCACACCAGGTTTTCTTAGGTTTAAAGATGAAAAGTGAAATTTATTAAACTTACTTAAACTCTAATTCGGTTAACGCCTACGGATACATGCCGCGCCCCATGCTAGCATGCATACGCGATACGCACATGCAAGTAGAGACAGAAAAGAGAAGAAAAATAAAATGGAGAGGTTTAAGGCAATCTCTGAAGAGGGTATTTTTTACTATGCTTCGAGCTCACTGTAGGTCGTAGGTAGTCTTGCTTTTCATTGGGGCCCAGTATTTTTCTTAAACCTTATTCACTGTAGGAGATTTTTCTCTCTTGGAGTTCATATGTCCTCAATGGTTTCCGAAGCTGATGAGAGCGAGGTAAGAGCAGACAGGTGGGAGATCTTTTTCAGACCAGGAGCAAACAGCTTTCTGGGTTTTAACCCTGTGGCCAGTTCAAATTCAAAAAACTCCAACAGTCAGTTAGTCATGTGACTAAACTGGTCTGACCACATCTGTTTGTGTATTTGGCCATCTTAGTAGTTAACCTGGAATGCTTCAACATCTGGTAATCAAAAGTCCATTGTGGATTAAATTGGAGCAGGGGTGACCCCTTTGTCCATTCCAAGTACTGTCTGTTTCTATGCAAATACCTTTCCAGTCAGGGGCTTGGCAATTCCTTGTGTTAGGCCCTCTTTTCTTCCCAGCCACAATTTTAAGTTTTAATGTTTGTGTGGTGAAATAATGTGTGCCTCTGTCTTGGCAGGTGGGGGGCTTGCCTGGCAGTAAGTAACAAGACTTCTGGCTGGCACCTGTGTAAATGCTCTTATGATAGGAGCGCACATACAAAAGTTATTGTGCTTGAGGCAAAATTTTTTTCTTGCTTTGCTCTGTTGATGCAGGCAATGTATTTCAAATACTTTTTTAAATGCCTTTGCTGCAGGCATTCAAGTTCAAATTAATTCATTACAAAGCACTGTGAGGTATTTCTGAGAGACAAGATGTACATAAGTACAAGTCTTCCTTAACTATTTTCAATCCATCTCAAGAACAAAAAATCATAGACCCAAAAAACCCAGGTCTACAATTCTATTCCTGGAATGAGAGCTAGATTTAGTGTGGTGACAGGAGCAGACTCGCAGACAGCTCTCCCAGAATCTGACCCGAACAAACAGCAATATAATAGCAAGTTCATAAATATTTGGACAAATAAAAAAAATTGGAAACAATTTAATTCAAAGTTTTGAACTATAATTACAGAATACAGAGTTTTATAAACAATTACACACATGTACCAACACCTACAGCCAACCCCAAAAACCTGACCCAACATCAGATGACCAGCTGAAGTCAGGCCGCCTGTCAGCTTCCACAAACTATTAACCCAACTTTCCATGGTATGAAATTGTGTTTTACTAGTCTTCTTAACCAATGGCATTGCTGCATCATCACACAATGCAAATAAGGGGAATAAACTGCCTGTTCCTAAGTAGATGGCATGCTGAACCTATATGCACAAGGCCTGTAACATACTTCAGTGAGCTATCCACTTAAACCGCACTCACAGCGGACGCTATACAACAAGCGGATTTGCAAAAAAAGTCCACAAGGAGGATCACAGTATTATAAAAGCAAAATACTGCGGATGCTGGAAATCTGAAATAAAAACAAGAAATGCTGGAATCACTCAGCAGGTCTGGCAACATCTGTGGAAAAAGAAGCAGAGTTAACGTTTCGGGTCAGTCACCCTTCTTCGGAACTGACAAATATTAAAAATATCACAGGTTATAAGCAAGTGAGGTGGGGATGGGGCAAGAGATAACAAAGGAGAAGGTGCAGATTGGACCAGGCCACATAGCTGACCAAAAGGTCACGGAGCAAAGGCAAACAATATGCTAATGGTGTGTTGAAAGACAAAGCATTAGTACAGATTAGGTGTAAATACACTGAATATTGAACAGCAGCAAGTGCAAACATGAAAAAAAACACAGTGGGTAAGCAAGCTGAACAAACTAAGATGAAATGAAATAAATGCGAATAAAAGGTTATAAAAAATGTAAAAAAGAAAAAAAGAAAAAAGAAAAAACAACTAAAAATGAAAGTAAAATGGGGGGCTGTCATGCTCTGAAATTATTGAACTCAATGTTCAGTCCGGCAGGCTGTAGTGTGCCTAATGAGATGCTGTTCCTCGAGCTTGTGTTGATGTTCACTGGAACACTGCAGCAATCCCAGGACAGAGATGTGAGCATGAGAGCAGGGGGGAGTGTTGAAATGACAAGCAACCGGAAGCCCAGGGTCCTGTTTGCAGACTGAGCAGAGGTGTTCCGCAAAGCGGTCACCCAGTCTGTGCTTGGTCTCCCCAATGTAGAGGAGACCACATTGTGAGCAGCGAATACAGTATACTACATTGAAAGAAGTACAAGTAAATCGCTGCTTCACCTGAAAGGAGTGTTTGGGGCCTGGGATAGTGAGGAGAGAGGAGGTAAATGGGCAGGTATTACACCTCCTGCGATTGCAGGGGAAGGTGCCATGGGATGGGGACGAGGTGGTGGGGGTAATGGAGGAGTGGGCCAGGGTGTAGTGGAGGGAACGATCCCTTCGGAATGCTGACAGGGTAAGATGCGCTTGGTAGTGGCATCACGCTGGAGGTGGCGGAAATGGCGGAGGATGATCCTTTGGATATGGAGGCTGATGGGGTGGAAAGTGAGGACAAGGGGAACCCTGTCACGGTTCTGGGAGGGAGGGGAAGGGTTGAGGGCAGAGGTACAGGAAATGGGCCGGACACGGTTGAGGGCCCTGTCAACAACAGTGGGGGGGAATCCTCGGTTGAGGAAAAAGGAGGTCATACCAGAAGCACCGTCGTGGAAGGTAGCATCATCAGAGCAGATGCGTCGAAGACGGAGAAACTGGGAGAATGGAATGGAGTCCTTACAGGAGGTAGGGTGTGAAGAAGTGTAGTCGAGGTAGCTGTGGGAGTCGGTGGGCTTATAATGGATATTAATAGACAACCTTACCCCCTGAGATGGAGACAGAGAAGTCGAGGAAGGGAAGGGAAGTGTCAGAGATGGACCATGTAAAGGTGAGAGAAGGGTTGAAATTGGAAGCAAAGTTGATAAAGTTTTCCAGTTCGGGTCGGGAGCAGGAAACGGCACCGATACAGTCATTAATGTACCGGAAAAAGAGTTGGGGGAGGGGGCCTGAGTAGGACTGGAACAAAGAATGCTCGACATATCCCACAAAAAGACAGGCATAACTAGAACCCATGTGGGTACCCATAGCGACACCTTTTACTTGAAGGAAGTGCGTGGAGTTGAAGGAGAAGTTGTTCAGTGTGAGAACAAGTTCAGCCAGGTGGAGGAGGGTGGTGGTGGATGGGGACTGGTTGGGCCTCTGTTCCAGGAAGAAGTGGAGAGCCCTCAAACCATCCTGGTGGGGAATGGAGGTGTTGAGCGATTGGACGTCCATAGTGAAGAGGAGGCAATCACAGTATTGTTTTGAGACTACAAGAAGTTTAAAAAAGAATCCCAATAATCAGCGCTATGGAGTTAATTGTCATTTTCCAAGGCATTGTATAGGCTCAGTCCTTATAAAGAGGCTCAGTTAGTGACTTTTATTGTTGACTTGTTAAATAGATACATTGGAAAAAGGCATTATCCAGATTCCCTCTATCACTGGATTCTTACTCTATTCAGTAAGAATATTAAAGCGCTATTCAGTACTGTACAAACTTGGGCCAACAGTTCCTGAAACCTGACTGAAGGGATCGACTTTAGATGGTCATGTGTTGCAGGTTCATATTTGAAATGGTCATTTGCTGTTGGGGCTGACTTACAGGTCGTCAGTAATCAAAAGCATATACCCCACTCCATTACTGTTACTGACGGGTGATCAGATTAGAGAAGAATCAGAAAAAAAAACAGAAGGAGAGAAACAGAGAGAAACTGGGAGAATCAGAAAGGACAGGCAAAGAGAGAGAGAAAAATCTCTCTTCAATATAAGATAGTCACTAATAAATCCAATAGGGGATTCAAGAGAAACATTTTTACCCAGAGACTGGTTAGGATGTGGAACATGCCACCATCTAGATTAGTTGAGGCAAATAGCATTGATGCTTTTAAGGGAAGCTAGACAAACACATGAAAGAGAAAGGAATAGAAGGATCTGTTGATGGGGTTAGATGAAGTAACGTGGGAGGAGGCTTGTGTGGAACATAAACACCGGCACAGACTAATTGGGTTGAAAGGCCTGTTTATATGTTGTAAATGCTATGCTAGTTCTCAGGGAGATTGACGGCACTATTTAAAAGTAAATCCATTGTCTGTTATCCTGTTCAAACATATGGATGGCCACTCGGCCACAAACAACCTGAAGGGTACATATCAGCTGTGAAATGACATGCCAACAGGGCTCAACACTAGAGGAAATGAGAAGAGGGGAGAAGATTGAAGGGATGTGGAAAGGAATTATAACTAAGTATCACAGGGGCGGAACAATCAAAAATTCTGATGTAAAATTTATACACCGTCATTAACATTCAGTGATTGGCTTCCCAGGAATGTTCAGTGGAATCTTACCATCCAAAGCAGAGAGAATTCCAATGCTATTTTCATTCTGGAAATTTCCTGGAATATATGGCACTCCTAGGAAAGACAGAGCTACATTTTTCTGTAGTTATGCCAGCAAACTGGCAGGCTGCCAAGAGAAATCAGGCAGGGTGACAAACTGAAATTTCAGAAATATATTCACATCTTTAGCAATATCCCAGCAATGTAATCCACTGACGCACTCAACTTGATGGCAGCATATACAGTCCTGGCACCACCTAATTTATGATGAGACTGACACCAGGAAATTGGCTGACATGCCCCCTTGGAATTCAGCCACAGCCCTGACCAGAAACTCAAAATTGAAATGTGGTGGAATTCTGGAGGAGCCAGGATCTAGCCCATATTCTGGGCTCTCCACAAATGTGTTGAGCTGCTTTTTATGCTTTCTTTAGCCCTGTAAAATTTGAGTATAAATCTGTCTGCTCCGTTGATGGCTCAGGTGGTAAAAGCAGAAGTTCCCAAGCTTGATTTCTGGTCTGTGATCTCACTCAATGCATTAGTATGGACGATACAATTGGCCTCCACCATCCTGTATAAGGAAAGGGGAAAAAAATCAACTATGGTTCCTATTCCAAATCATTACCGCTGTAAAATGCAAGTGTGGACATCCAGTGAGAACAGGATGAGACTTGACTATGCCACTCCCATTACTCACTCACTCTCATTACTCACTGGCTAGAATAATGAAGAAACAATCACTTTGGTAAAACACTGGAGCCATGAGTCAGTGCCTTCATGAGGAGGGAATAAAATTGGAGAGAAGAAAAAAGTGTAATTTTTACATCCAATGTGTGTACAAGACTGACAAGATCAGAGCAACACTCATCTGTTCTGTGGGTGCTCCCATACAGCCAGTTTGAAGAGCTGGTGTGTTATTTTATGGACTGTACAAGAGCAGATTTGGTGGCATGCAGGGTGATATAATTAGACCGGAGGTGTTTTTACAGATTCCCGACAGTGGGATTTTATAGAAAAATTAAGTCAGCGGCATGTTTGCAGAATTCCAGGGCTGCCCCAGCTCGGTGGTGAATTGCAGCTTTGCATTCAGTTAAATAACATGAATACTCATTACCCTGCCATGGTTACAATTCAGTCCTACCTACCAGATTAAGTGACCAGCGAGCGCTATTTCTGTGCCATCCAGTTCACAATTGTTTTACTGTGGCATGCAGCAGTCGGATTTGTGCAGTTGAGTCTCAGGTCTGTGCTGTTTTTTCATTAACTCATCCACTAAACTAACGCCCGCATTGGAATGGATGTTTCTCTCCAGGCTCGGCACCAGCAAGGGTGAACCTTCTTAGGGGATGGAACCAAGGCATGGGGGCTGCTACACGGAGGATCAGGGCAGGGCACTCGGGAAAGGAAGGGTTGGGTTGAACGGGTGCATGGATGAGCAGGGGAGGGTACGCAGGGAGGGAAGAGAGGTTGATCGGGTGCATGGAGAAGCAGGGGAGGGTACTCGAGAATGGAAGGGTGGGGTTGATTGGGTACATGGAGGAGCAGGGGACGGTGAAGTGGAGCATCCAGGGTGTAGAATGGTTGCTGTTGATGCTGAAGCTGCATGTTGTCGGCTGTGGGTGTGGTGAGTGTGAAGATATTTGGCAAGGGCCTAAAGGGAGGGTTGAGTGCTATCAACCTCGGGGAGCTGTGGGACAAATTGACGGTACTGGCTTGCAGAGGGAATGGTCACAGTCAATGGGGGCAAATGGATTCTGTAGGGGGAGAAAGTCAAGACTAATGGGTGGATATTCGACAGCTTCATATGGAAGGGAACGGGGCTCAACAACATTGGTCAAGTCGATGTGAGGAGGATCAAGTGTCAGAGTCGGAATGTTGATAGTAATGGGAGTAGGAATGGGGGGCATGAATAAATTGATGATTAATTTGTACCAGGTAATGGTGGGAGGCCCAATGGCAATGGAGGGAAGGGTAAAGGTAACATTGGATGGGTCAAGGGTGATGGGTTCAAGCTGGAAGGTGGCAGGAGGAGGTTGGAAGGTGGGGGGACCTGCTCTGAATTCCACACGTACCATTTTCTCCAACAATAATGGAAATCACGTGGACACTCAAGGATTGCAAGGAGAGTGGGAGGAGACAAACAATAGTGGGTGTGTCTTCTACCTGGCTGCAATTTGAAGGCAGATATAAGTGAGCTGATCATTACCTGGATGTTTCTCTCACTGGCAACAGAGGGTTGAATCACCATGGTCTACTTATTTATTTTTCAGAAAAGCTGCAGTGACATGGATCTCATACACCCAATTTGCCTAGTACCACAGGAAGAAGAGCAAAGAGAGACTAAGGAGGGCTCTTTTCCCTCAACTCGTGATGCCTGAGTGCCAGCAGCAGGCAGAACAGGAAGGTGAGGATGGTCCGAATGATAACATCCTTATCAAAGACAGGCAGTGGGACGTCATCAAATCCTCAGGACAAGGACAAATTATCTTCAAATGTCAGAGAGGCAATGCCAGAGATGCCTAAGGATGTCACATGAAATGGTCACAGAAAGCGACCACCTGGCTTTGCTGGGAATCCCATGCCAGTTGTCCTCAAGGTGACTGCTGCATTCAGTTTTTTTGCAAGGATCCATGGTGGCATATGTGGCATCTTGCAGTCTGTGACCTGTAGGTGCATCAAAGAGGTGAGCAATGCCCTATTTGGGAATGCCAATGATTTCATCTACTTACCTGTAGACGAGGAAAGCCAGGCAGCAAGGTCTGCAGCCTTCAGCACCATCGCTGGGTGCATTAGAGTGCAAGCGGTGATTGACTGGACACAGATGTCCATTAGAGCTCCTGGAGACCAGCCAGACTTGATACAGAGTTCACCATACTCTCAACTGAAGAAGCTTATCCAGTCACGTGCCTGGGACATGGTGGACATCATGGCTTGCATGGACTCCTCCATGGCACGTGCAAAGCCACACATGACCTGATTTACTCTGCAATGAGGATGAACACTGATAACTTCACTGTTATTATTACTGTAAAATCCAGGCCGGGTTTTCATGGGAAGCTTTTAAAGAAGGTTAAGATTTACAGAATTAACAGCACATAATGAACTGGATTGAAAGCAGAAGGTTATAATAAATGGAAGATGCCCCTCCTGGGAGTAACAAGGATATGGGCCAAGTGCTGGAAAATGGGATTAGAATAGATAGGTGCTTGATGGCCGGAACAGACGCAATGGGCCATCGGGCCTGTTTCTGTGCTGTATAACTCTATGACTCTATGACTGTATGACCTCAGGCATCTCTGACATATTTTCCACATGGCTTTGCTGCACATCCAGCAGACTTCTTTTAGCATAAACAGAGGATCATCATGAGCATGGGGCTGAGCAGTGTTAAACTCCAGAAAGCTTGTTATGGAAGGATAATACTGGAGCCCATCTTACTCAATTTTACATTTATTGTACAGAGTAAAAGGATTACAAACATTTAGCTCCTCACTCAAACCACCCACCAGTCTCAGTAAGTGTCTGGTTATAAGTGCTCAAGTAAGACCCCAATTAACACCCTCCACCTGCATATAATCAAACAATTGATACACAATCGTTACAACCAAGGCGTGAGTAATGCACTGTTAATTCAGTCCCGCTACTCCACAGGTCACAGCATATTAGTAAGGTTTCCCACCAATCGGAAAATAGCCAAATGATACACTTAATTTATCCCCCCGAATAAATCATGCCAAACCAGGTTTCTTTAAACAACCAATGTAACTATTTATTAATATGAATCTATATGTATGAAAAGATTTTATAACTCCTTAATCTTCCTAAACCTCATGCACACACCTTCAATTTTCAAAGTTTAACCGGGGAAAACAGAGATATTGATTTTACAACAGTTTCTTAGGAATAAAAAAAACTGGGTTGTAACTTCTGGTAGGTTATTTCCGGATCAGTGACTTGTCCCAGAGTCAAATAGTCAGGTGCCACTCGAAGTCTCTCCAGGCAAGTTTGATAAACAGTCTGTGATGGATAGGTGTTCAAGGCAATTTGTCTGCAGCAGGCATCACATAGATCTTTCAGCAACATGTTGTAGCAACAGGTCTACTTAGATGTTAAAGTAGCAGTCTTACAGTAGAAGCTTTCTTGAGATTTCAGGAACTTCCAAAAATACAAAAAATAGGAATCCCTCTTGAGGCAGAGATTTTTGAGAAACTGGAGACAATAGGAATTTTGCTACCTTCAACAATGCAGGCTTCCTCTCAGCAAAGCAGTGTTTCTCCACAGGATGTAGCAACTTCTCTTTTCCTGGGTCTTTTCTGCTCTTCAGGCATAAACAGCAACAAGGGTTTGAGCTCCCATACAACTCCTTCAAAGTTCTTTTGACTTCATGAAGAAATTAGAGTTTCACTGGATACAGGAATTATTTTTCAAGGGAAAGAGTTTTCTGGGCTGTATTCCTGGCCAGTCTCCAGCAGGAACTGAACAACCCAAACATGAAACTCGCTTTTCAACAACAACATAATCACAAGATAATCATAATACTTTCTGGTTGTTTGGATACAAATTGCCTTGCAGCCTGTACTTCAAATACCACAACAACTCTGCAGTCACTGTTCATTGAAAGTCCTTTTCTCAGTCTTAAAGGCACACAGACCTCTTAGTTTTAAAAAAACAAAACTCTGATGACACAATTAACAGATATCCTTCTTTCTTTTATTATACAATGTAGATTAACATGTTTAAACAACATTTCAAAATAAATTCCATATTATGCACAAATTATTAACATGCTCAAAGAACATTTCAAAATAAATCAAAATAAATTCCATATTTGGTACAAAGTATTACACTGTGAGACACCCCTCCTCTAGCACCCCTAACAATTTCTTTGTACCACCATTTCTTTTTGTAAAACAATTGGATAGCTGATGACTTACATTGACCCATTTAAGTTTGGAGATTTCCTTTCTCTCCAGCATTTGTTTCAATCTAACAAGGTCAATGCATAGTCATTACTCACTCAGATGTTTTGTACAGTGTACATTGTCCCACAAAGAATGACTATCCACATAACATTCAATGGGTATCCTATCTTCAGTATGTCCCTTATTCAGAATTTCACCCAAAATATTTGACAAATAGAACCCATATCCACTGCCTCCACAAGACCCAGTGTTTCTGCAGCTAAAGTGCTTTCAATAATCCATTATATTTTCTTGGCCTCCCAAGCTAAAGGACAACATTTCCCATTTTTACCCACCAGAAATATTATGAAGCCAGCTGCACTCTAATACCCATCAGCAAGATTGGCATGTGAAGCATCACTAAAAATTATTAGCTTCACGTTATTTGGGTCACCCAAGGATGGGAACTTTAGTACACATTTCTCCAAACTTCATTTTTTTTATTTGCCCTTAAAACATTCTCAATTTTCGGATGTTTCATCATTGTGCTTAACTCCAGCACATCAAAGTCACCAAATGGCCTAGTTTGAGAGCACAGCCAGTTTAATTGACCAATCAAGCTTCACAATTGCTCAGTCTTTGCTTTAGATATATCATCATCTTTCTGTGATGACCTGAGATGATTAACCGAGATGGGAGTAACATTTTCAAATAGGATTGTTGATTTGAAGTTATTCCAGACTTAGCTGCTTAATATCTAAACCAATATATTTAAAGGCGCACAAGCCTGACTCCCAATCTTAAATTCTACCCTAATCTTATTAATAACATAATTCTCAAAATCCCCAATACCACCCCATAAGAAATCATCAATGTACATCATGAAGAAGCCTGAAGGTTTCCCTTTATGATACCAATAAAACATTGCAGGATTTGCTTTTAGTTGAACACAACCAATTTTCAACAAAACAGATCTCACTGAGAAAAACCCACCCTGGAAGCATCATTAAGGTCATAGGCGCATTTGTTCAGTTTCCATAGTTTTCCTTCTGCATCTGCTGCCTCTTCTGGTGGTTTCAGAAACACTTCTCTCTGAAAATTATCACCCTGCAGAAATGCAGCTTTTATGTCAATGGATCTACACCGCCAAGAATATGTGGCCAAAAGATTTCCAGCTGTGCGAGTGTCCACTCTAACATCGGTATCACCCAGTCACTCTTCAAAACCCCTTGCAACTAGCCTCCCTTTCGCCTTGTAAGTTCCATCAGGAAGAATTTGTTCAGTACAAATCCATTTGTGACTGGCTGGCTGTCCCCTATCTGGTACCTCAGAATAAACTCCAAACTCTCTCCAGCTCTCTAATTTTTCTTTTCTTCTAATGTTTTTCTTTTCTTATTAGTTTATCCTCATGTTTATTGGCAGCCACTAAAACTTCACAGTCATAAAGACTTCTGCTTCTAGTTCTATTCCAAGACTGCCCTCTAGCCTTCGTTTCATTGTGGAATCTGCTCAGACTACGGCCTCTATTAGCTCTTTGATGTCTTTCGGGACTAAGGCTAGAGGATCTCCCTCGCACATTATTGGAGACTCTCCAGTACGTGATCACTTCTTTATGCAAGAGTCACTTCCAGACCCACTATTAGACCTTGCACTGCACTTTCCTACCCTCCACTCTTTCACCCCATTCTGCCAGTCTATGGACCTTGCTTCTTGGCTATCATCTTTAACATTTAACCAATATTTAAACTTACCTGTAGATTTTCCTGCACATCCCACAATTGTTGCATCCCTCCAAATATTATATCCCTCTGGAATATATGTCACCCAAGTACTTACTCGAGGCAATTGTCCTTTGAATATGATAGTTCTTTCTTGAGCGTCATGATCCCTCACATTACTATCCAAACCTTGATTGACCTCATTCTGCTCCTCAGGACCTTCATCAGAAAAGTATTTGAGGTAGGAGGTGCATTGTTTCCATCTATCACCTGCTCAGATTCTGAGATTTTGTAAACAACCCTGATAAATCATGAGCAATGAACCTTAACAGTTTGATTTCCATGCTTGAGAACTATTGTCTTACCATCACGACCGATTACCTTACCAGAGTCCTTCCATTCCCTATGACCCACTCTTTTATAATACACCAAATCTCTTGAATTAAATTCCCCCTCAGGTGGCCTTATACGATGCCTCAGAGCTCTCTGAATTTTCTCAGAGACCTCAGCCTTGATGAAAGCCTGTTTCCCTGCATGTAAAGTATTCAAATGTGCTGAAAAAACTGAACTAATTGTCGTACCTTCTGGAGTAGGAGGACTGTCACGCAGTACAGAAGGCAATTTGGGATTCTGCCCATAGACCAATTGATAGGGACTATATCCTCCAACCATCTGAAGCAAATTGTTCGCATGAACACCCATGCCAGGAGAGTTGCCAAATTGCAGTTTGGCTGGTCAGCTAAGATTTTATGCAGCATTTCATCAACCACTGCGTGATTCCTTTCAGAGTCCATTGCTGAAAGGACTTTCAGCTGCAATATTCATAACCATAATGTTCATGTTTTCACACATGTCTCTGAACTCATCATTGGCAAATTCCCCTACATTATCAATCAGAAACCTAACTGGTGCCCCAAGTCCAGTCCCTATCCATTTTTCCATACTTCTGCCTATACTCACCCTTTTGTCCTTGCTATTTATTAGATTAGATTAGAGATACAGCACTGAAACAGGCCCTTCGGCCCACCGAGTCTGTGCCGAACATCAACCACCCATTTATACTAATCCTACACTAATCCCATATTCCTACCAAACATCCCCACCTGTCCCTATATTTCCCTACCACCTACCTATACTAGTGACAATTTATAATGGCCAATTTACCTATCAACCTGCAAGTCTTTTGGCTTGTGGGAGGAAACCAGAGCACCCGGAGAAAACCCACGCAGACACAGGGAGAACTTGCAAACTCCACACAGGCAGTACCCGGAATCGAACCCGGGGTCCCTGGAGCTGTGAGGCTGTAGAAAGACTAGAAATTGTTGTAGAAAGACTAAATCTAGTTGGTAGGTCTATAAAAATAGAAGAACAAGGTTCTTGCCTTTATCCCACACCTTCAAATCAATGTAACTACCTCATTGAAGTCATGTGCTAATGGAAGGTTGATAATAAGATGTGATGGTGTCCTCTGATAGTTTTTACAGATTTTGCACATTTCCTTAATCTCTTCTATTATCTTGTATACTCTTCATCAATCACCCTGCATACTTTAGCAGGGTTTTTTAAATCTCTGATGTTAAGACAATTTGCTTTTTATCTCTCTAATTCTTAACACTTGATGCCATTAATACTATTCTAACACTGACTAGGAACATCATGTTTTGTTAAGGGTATACAATAATGCCCTGACTTGGTAAAGTACAAATCACTAACTTTCCATAAACAATTGTCTTATCATGCTCCATATGAAGTTTCACTTGTGCCTTTTTCATTGGAGGCTTACTCAACAGTAAAGGTATCTCACTAGAGACTAGATCAGTATTGATAAAGTGGCTTACTCCAGCTATTTTACCTGGAATTACCACTCTCTTCAGTGACTTCAATGTGTTGTCATCACCAAACCTAAAGTTGGTCATACTTTTATACTCCTTAACCTTGTGTTGATCCTCACTACTAAGTGAATTCAGATAACATTGTAACCAATCAGTTCCATATACTGTTGATGTGCAAGCACTATCCAATACAGCACAGTTGAATGACTCCACATCTCACACATTCATCACAGGACTAAAACTCCTTGTGACTAGTACTATTCATTCAGATTCATCAGTATCTTCCTCTTCTGCCTCAGAATTTTCTGTGCGTGTGTTATTTTGCAGACTCTGGCCCTCCCCTTAGGGTAGTTCATTGCATAATGATAATATGAGTCACATCTGAAGCATCTATTAACTGTTCCTTGGGCATTCCTGGGATTCATTCGCCTATGATTGCTGTTCCAATTCTGTCTCCCACTGTAATAGTCAGACCTGCTAAAGTACTTTCATCCTCATTCCTCCTGTCTTTCACTCTTCCATCATACTTATGCCTGCTTCCAATATCTGAACCATTTTGAAATCTAGTCAACATTGAGTCCTCTGTTCTTTGTGTCACCACAGAATGTCCTCTTTGTTCTACCAGGGCTGCAGGAAATGACTGTTCCCCCAGGAATTTCTTTAAGGCAGCAGACATTTGATCCAATAGGGAGTCTTTATCAAAGAACTGAACCCCATTTAGAACCGGGGGCCTGTCCATAAGTGACACCCTAGCACAATCTAGCAATTGAATTTCTGGCACTGAACCAGGGATCTCCAAATTTAATTTCCTCAATCTTCTAGACAGTCTGTTAAAGTCCATGATATATTCCTCCATTGAATAACCATCTGTTTTCCGAAATCTATCAAAGTCTGACCATGCCTCATATGCATTCAATAGGTCATCATTCTTGTAAATTTCATCCAAGAATCCTAACAGAAGATCCAACCCTTCATCAATATCCAACTGACGAGCATCCAGTTCACAAAACACTTTACTTCTGATTTTACTTTTGGTAGGAAGTGACAATGCCAAAGCCATACTTGTTTCCTCTTTGGTAGAGATATAACCTGTGTCCACATATCCACTTCATTCTTCCACTGGTCATATGGTTCAGACTCAGAGAACAACGGAGGTAATCATACCCTGAAAATTTACATTTGCCTTCTGACATATTTTCGACAACAGCCCGTGAAAATTTAGTTTTCTTTGTAAAAACAAAATTTCCTAGTTTCCAAACTTCAGCTTTAGGCAACCATCCTCTGCAACCATGCAAGACTCCCGAAAGCTTGGAAGGATAATGCTGGAGCCTATCTTTACTCGGTTTCACGTTTATTGTGCAGAGTAAAAGGATTGCAAACATGTAGCTCCTCACTCAAACCCTCCACCAGTCTCAGTAAGTGTCTGCTTCTAAGTGCTCAAGTAGGACCCCAATTAACACCCTCCACCTGCATATAATCAGACAATTGATACACAATTAACAGATTAACAAGCAGGGGCCTGGTCCCCAGCTGTCCTCCAATTGACCCAGCTGGCACATGCTCCCCCAGCTGCTGGGACGTGTCTGTGTCATGCACACCAGACTGTGACCCAGATTCTAATCTTAAATCCCCCCCATAGACCGTGTGGATGTATCTGTGCTGGCCAGGGTGGAAGAAGAGGTAGGTGACTGTGCAACCTCTGGGGTATTGGCTTTTTCCTCCTCCCTAGAAGAGAATTCTTGGGCCACATGATGTTCCACGACTCGAGTGCAGTCACCTGCAGTGGAGAAACAAGCAGAGTTACTTTAATCATCAGATGCAATTTCCTTTAATGTCCACATATGCTGCAAGAGTGGAGATGACACTTCATCCTTACACCTTGTGGATCCTGCCTCACCATCTCTGATCACCCTGCCTCCCTCCTGTCTCACGATCTTTGACGCCTCCTCCTCAGCCGTGGTCAGCACCCTGATGTCAGGGACCCCTCCTCCTGTTTTAGCAGGCTCATGCTTGTTGTGGATGCATTTATCCTGCAGGAGTCAGTGCAGATTTAATGACATGACAAAAGATGCATCACAACCATTGCATACATGTATCAATATCACTCATTCTGCAGTGGCTTTCACACAACATATTCAAGCACATAAACAATGCTAATCTTCATCTTGGCGCAACATCATTTAGTGAATGGCACCAAGGCTGCTCACACATGCCACTGCATTCCTTGTGCGCCCTCTGCCTTAAAGACACAGAGTCATGGAGGAAAATGATGGAGCTGCTTTGCCAAGACCATTTACCTTCGCCGCTCTGCGAAAGTCATTGATTCTGCAAATCACCCCACAGTTTGAGACCTCCTCTGCTACCTCCATCCAGGCTGCCTTGGAGGGAGAAGGCTCTTCGCACTCCATCTGCAGTGAAGAGGACATCCTGCCTTTCCCTGACGGCTTGGAGGAGAACCTGCAGGGAGGCATCACTGAACCGTGAGCTGGTCTCTGCCTACTGGCTGATATCTAACTCACTTTTGCTGCAGGGAAAATAAATGGTGTGATTCTGGTGGTGACTTTCACAAAATATGGGAGGCAAAAACATTTTGAATTAAGTAAAAGCTTCAATTTAGGTTAATCTGAAGATATGTACATGAAATGAAGGCCGATGATCCTTGAGGCTGCAAGCACAGAATGTTTTACATCTATGGTGATCATAGTGCTTGGGCCAGTGATGGCAGGTTCCACCAATGAAAGACCTCCCCCATCACTTGATCCCACATGTCTCGTGTGCCTGTCGCCGCACAGTTAATTTACATATAAAATCACATGTGAAACAGGAAATATGGCGGAAGCTATGCCAACTTCTGGTGCTACTGTCAAGAACGATGCAGCACTCATAAAATCCTGGCCCTGGTGTCACTGAATTTTGTGAGGTAAGCCCCTTCCTTCATCTGATTGGAAAACTTGCACCGGGAACTTGGCCATTAAATTATCAAGGTACATAAAGGAAAATTGTAAAATATTTCACAGGTACATCAATAAAAAAGGAAGGTTTTGATGGGAATAGGACCATCAAGGGACAGACAGGATAATACCACAGGTAAGCAATAGAGAGATTGCAGAAATATTAAATAATTATTTTATTTCACTGTTTACCAGGGAGATAGAACAAGTAGATGTTACATTAAATGATGAGATGAACAATGAGATAAGTGCATTTAAAATTAAATAAAGGGGATGTTTTGAATAAACTAATCGAACTCAGAGAGGATAAGGCCCCTGCTCCAGAAGGATTGCATCTACACATTTTAAAAGAATCCAGGGAAGAGATAGTAGAAGCATTACTACACATATTTAATAATTTGTTAGAAAAAAGTCTGGTGCCAGAAGACTGGTGGATAGCTAATGCAATTCCTATAGTTAAGAAAGGGGCAGAACATGCCCAGGGAATTATAGACTAGTCTGCTTAACATCGGTGGTCAGAAAAATAATGGAATCCCTACTAAAGGAGAATAGAAGAACATCTAGAAACAAAAAATATAATAATGAATAGTCAGCATCAATTTCAACACAGGTTAGGGCGGCACAGTGGCGCAGTGGTTAGCACTGCAGCCTCACAGCTCCAGGGACCCGGGTTCAATTCTGGGTACTGCCTGTGTGGAGTTTGCAAGTTCTCCCTGTGTCTGCGTGGGTTTCCTCCGGCTGCTCCGGTTTCCTCCCACATGCCAAAGACTTGCAGGTTGATAGGTAAATTGGCCATTAGTAATTGCCCCTAGTATAGGTAGGTGGTAGGGAAATATAGGGACAGGTGGGGATGTGGTAGAAATATGGAATTAGTGTAGGATTAGTATAAATGGGTGGTTGATGTTCGGCACAGACTCGGTGGGCCGAAGGGCCTGTTTCAGTGCTGTATCTCTAAACTAAACTAAACTAAAAGGGAAAATCTTGCTAGACCAACCTTATTGAATTTTTTGAGGAGGTAATAGAGTAGACAATGGTAATGCAGTCGAATTTATCTGGATTTTAAAAAGGCCTTCGATAAGGTGCCCCATAAAAGACAAATGAATAAGAGAATATAGAGTCAAGGGACAAGTGGCAGAATGGAGTGCTAGCTGGCTTCAAGACAGAAAGCAGAAAATGGGAGTAAAGGGTAGTTATTCAAAGTAGCAGAAGTTGGGAAGTGGTGTTCCACAAGGATCAATGCTGGGTACGCTGCTCTTCACAATTCACATTAATGATTTGGACTTTGGAATCAAAAACACAATTTCTAAATTTGCAGATGACTCCAAATTGGTGGGAATAGTCAATACTGAGGAGGATTGTAACAAATTACAGGAGGACATTAATAAATTTGCAGAATGGACAAATAATTGGAAAATGAAGTTCAATACAGATAACTGCGAGGCAGTACATTTTGGTATAACTTATCATTTGGAAGGTGGAAGTTTAGGTAGGGTAGAGAAATAAAGAGTTCTCGGAGTACAAATACACCAGTCACTAAAGGTTGTGCCACAGGTTAGCAAGGCCATAAAGAAAGCAAACGAAGTGCTAGGTTTTATTTCTAGAGGGATAGAATTGAAAAGTGGGGAAGTTATGCTAAACCATATCAAATCTTGATGAGACCACACTTATAGTATTGCATGCAGTTCTGATTGCCATATTATAGAAAGGATATAGAGACATTGGAAAGGGTGCAGAAAAGATTTACAAGGATGATCCCAGAAATGCGTGGGTATATCAGGAAAAGATTGATAGGCTGGGTCTCTTTTTTCTTGAAAAAGAAGTCTGGGGGGTGACATAATAGGTCTTTAAAATTATGAAAGGATTTAAGGAGTGGAGACAGAGGGAATGTTTTCATTTGTGGGCAGAGCATAACTAGAGGTCATCAATATAAGATAGTCACAATAGGGAATTCAGAAGAAACTTCTTTCTCCAAAGGAGGCGAGAATGTGGAACTTGCTACCACAGGGGGTGGTTGAAGTGAATAGTATAGATGCATTTAAGGGGAAACTAGGCAAGCATATGATGGAGAAGGGAATAGAGGGTTACAATAATAGATTTAGATGAGGAAAGATGGGAGGAGGCTTGAGTGGAGCATAAACGCTGGTATGGACTGGTTGGGCTGAATGGCCTGTTTCTGTGCCATATATCCCATGTAATCCTATGTAACCATTTGGGAAGGATAGATCTTGAGAAATTAGTATTCTTTAGCTAATCGCATAACTTCAAAAGTAACTCCTTGACTGTGAAATCATTTGGGACTTCCTGAGGAACGAAAAGGACTTATATAAAATATAAGTTCTTTCTTTTCCTTTCTCTCACAGACCAGTAACACATACACATTAGTGTTAGCATTTTTTGTTTTGCATTTTCTGGACAATTTAATACATTTTCCTGAATGCATTAGATTTTTTGAGGGATCTCTGCCAATTTGTGGCATTTTGTTGGCAATGCTTTCCTTCAATACTTTTGATTGCTGCAGACACTTTAATGGCATCAAAGTGTTAGGCACCGACATTTCCTTCCTGGCATTCAAGGGAGTTTATCGCGCCACCAAATGTAGGTGCCTGCCAGCACTCATAATCATATCCTGGGACCTGCATTTATAAACTCTTCCACGTGCACCTTGAGATGTCAGAGGAAATCAAACGTTACTACTTCCACTTCACAAGACAGACTGTCACACAGTTGTACCATCTGCTGCAGGTTGATCTGCAGAAAACATTTAGAACAGGGACAGCACTTCTTGCAGAAGTAAAAGTTAACAAAACATAGAAGTTTTCTGCGACCAAATCCTTCCACACCATCCCCGAAACTTGTGGCATATGAGACAATGTGCAGTGCATACCTGTATCAAACAACTGATAGACACCATAATTACAAGGGGCAATATCTTCATCACTTTCCCTGTGAAAAGGAGGTTCCAGGTGGACAAGATGCAGAATGTTCACCAGTTGATAGGCTTCCCTCAACTACAAGGGGTCGTAGTTGCCCCACATGTGAGCACTGAGGTTCCTAAATTAAGTTTGATGGCCTATAACAATTAATATTCAGGTGGGTATCTGACCACAGAAGTATCATTATGTATGTCAGAAACCATTATCCAGGAAGCAGCAATATCGCTATCGTTTGTAGTTACAGTCCACAGGACCCACAGTTTGCTTGGCAAAGAAACGCTGAAGGCGTGAGTGGAATGGCACATAGGAGACGAGGGTTAACCTCTGCATTCAAGGCTGCTAACTTCATTTGAGAATCCCCCAAAGGTCTAGGATAGAAACCTAAGCATCTGCCACTTCCGCCCCTAAGTTTACTTTGGCACAATGAAAGCACTGGTGCAACAGGTGCCGTGGTTTTGAACAATGCTTCAAGTGTTACCTCTCAGAGTGCAAAGGAATTCCCAACTTAGGTTTGTGCTGTGCTTGATGGGCAGGACAAGAAAAGTGTGCAAAGGACGAGAAGGACAGTCACCTTCACCTTTCTACAGCAAACATCTTCCTCATTTCCAGTCAGGAGCATGGGCCATGGACTCAGTCAATGAACTCCCTTGATATAGTTTTCAACTGTCCTTTGACTGGATAGTGATCTTCAAACTCAAATAGAATCATTCTCCTTGGGGGCATTTGTGGCAGGGAGTCCTTTTCAGCAAGAAATGGAACAGTGCTGCTCACACCTCAGCTATAGCATTATGCATCCACCACAGCTTGACCTTTGATAACTAAGTGCAAACCTTGAAGAGCTGCTGTGTTTCCAGATTTTCTGATCCCCAGCCAAGTGTACAACATGCCAAGTTCTCTGGAAAGGCTTTTGCCATGCTTGTAGCCTATCCCACTTAGGAACAGGTGCTCCGATCATAAAATTGGGCCAAGCCAAACCAACCCTCCATGCAGAAAACACAGCCGAACCTTTGCATTGAGTCAGTTATTGGAAGATTGGAGCTTATAAGTGGGTTTGTGGGAAAAACATGAGACAAAGAATTGTTTGAAACTTCAACTATTCTAAAAAACATATTTATTTTATAAGCATTTAATTAATTTGTGAAGCACTTTGATATATTTGTAACACAACACTGTTACTACAATCAGCTGTTTGTAACATTTTATGTAAAACTGAAATTGACTGACCACAACTTAAATAGATTAAAAGACAACCTGAACTATAAAAAAAGGTTTATTCAGTGCCTATTGCTGAGGGGTGGACATCTACTTGTGCATATTTTCCACAAAAAGTGCTCGTAGGATAGTTCTCCCAAGATTTTCACTTCCCCAACTTGTGCTATGACACTCATGTGATCTGGTAACTAAACGTAACCATCGTGTTTCCACACTCGGAATTTCAGGTAGCAAGTGTCAGAACAGGTGACGGGGGCCCTGCCTCAATGCTGTGCTCTCTTTCCTGCTCCTGGGGCTCCTGTGGCTGGGCAGGCAACAGTTCTTGGGTGCCTAATGGCAGGAACTCAGAAGAACAAGGTTGCTGTGAGAGAAGGAGGTTGGGGTGGGAAGCAAGACATCCATGGTGACACCATCAGCAGCTTGCTCATCATGCCAGGCAGCAGGATGAGGGTGTGCTGGAACTTGAGAAAAGGCATAAGGCAGGAACATGCCATAATTTTCAGCGACATTTGATGCTGCAGGCCCTTCTGCAGTCAGGCCCATGATGCTGAGAGCTATCTCCTCTGAAAGGCTTAGGCGATGCAGGCATCCTTTTACCCCTCTGATTCTGTTCTGCTCCCCTCGATTGCATGCTACCTTATCATTGCAAGAAAGAGGGCAGAATGTCAATGGTTGTGTTGCAATCCAGATGTTTGCTGTCTGTGCACAGAATTGGCCTTTTAAAGTTCATTTGAATGATTTAAAAAAATATATATAAAATGGAAACAGAATGTGACTTGTTCAGTCACTGTAAATCAGCAGCCTTGACAATACATTATCTGTTACATGGTATATCTTGCCAACTGCCATAATATAGCATATCATTTGACTTGCTATGAGCCATGCCAGAGGAGAACTGCCAATAATATAAGTCTTGCAGTCACTACTGTATTAATGGCCAACATTACTCCCTCAAACACTACCAAAAACAAATTAATTGGCCATTCATCGTATTACTGTTTGTGGGATTTCCCTGTGTGTAAATTGGCAGCTACATTTCCCTATATAACAAACAATTGACTTCAAAGTAATTATTTATGAGTGAAGAACATGGGATGCTTCTCAGAGATGAGACAAGGGCTAGATTAATGCAAATATTTCCTTCTTTTCAGATGATACAGAAATTGTGAAGAGATTGCAGTAGCCAGCTGCTCCTTGTAGTTCTAGCCTCTTTTGTGAAGTCAGGTTTAGAAAAGTTGCTTACCCTTCTTTCTGTCTTATTCCAATAAAGATTAAAGGGAGAATAAAGAAACAGCCATTTTTCTCCTGGACCGAAAGCAGGCCAAAGGTGAAAAGTGGTACATGGACAGTGATTCAAAATAATAGCAAGCACCCACAGTTGTGTTCATAACAGAACTGGTGGGCCTATTCTTTCAATTCATAAAGTGCACTGTTGAGGTGAGAAAGAGAAAGAAAAAACAGGGGCAGATTATGCGAGTTCACATAAAACTCAAACATCCGCCTGCATAATTTGAAATCAAAAGCAGCAAGTTTTTGTTCAGGAAACATAAGCAAAGACCTTGAAATTATGACCGTCATTGCAAGAACACAGAACAGGAAACATTCCCCTCCACTTGAATTCTTAAAATAGACAGCTTGCACAGAAAGACGAACAGAGCAAAACACAAATACCAACTAATAAAATGCACAACTAAATAAATAGAAAACAGCTTCCATTTTACAAAAGTTGACAACATTTTTCAGGAAGAGACTGCTTTTGACTGAGTACTGAAAAGTACAACATCAGTTTCTTCACATTTATCCACAAGAAAGATCCCACTTTTATTAATAATTCAAAATAATTTAATTTCCCAACTTTAACATCATGTGATACAAATTTAAAATATAAAATCAAGATTGTTTTGAAACTAATCAAATTATGAGATCAAATATTTTTAACAAATCTTTGCGCCTGTAACAAGTTTACCTTCTAACCGAATGGTCTCAAGACAAACTTCTGTTTCATTTCATTCTAAATTTTATTGTTGTCAGGGCTGATGTCTTAAATGTAACTCTTATGGTTCAATTTACCCCCACTCTTAACAGGATGTTTTAAAATAAATGTACCAGAAAGTAATCCCATGCCACCCCCCCCCCCCTCCCCCCCCATAATTGGAAAAGGATGGAAGAATCTTAAAGGTTTCTCATGTTGCCAGGTAAAAACTTTGGGGGCATTTCTGAATAATAGATTAGCTAAGTATTCAATAAAACTACCTTAAAGTTTAGAAATTAGTTCTGGGAATATTTATAGATGAATACTTAATGGCTCAAAATCTGCCATGTTAGGCCAAAGAACAGCACCCACCATTAGAGTTACCCTCTACAAATGATCTGGAACCTGAATGAACAGAGCAAGCAATTGTGGGCTGAATTTTATTTCAGTGATGGGGTTCCCGGCGACTAGTTGGAAGGCTGGGGTGTGGGTGGGCTGGGTTGTGGGGGGGGGGGGGGTGACCCTGTCTCAGACCTCTATCAGAGCCCCAAGCTGAATTCAATGGCGGGCAGGTAATTAACTGCCCACTGTCAGGGATGCCGTCCCCTTTAAGTAACAAGATCCTGCCCCAAAAGCTGCTGACCAATCAGAGGGCCGGCAGCTCAGCAGTACCAGCAGTGCCACTGGGAGCGGTGGCCACTACTGGTACTGCAGGAGGCCTGGAGCAGCAAAGATGGAGGAGGCCCCGGGACCAAGGTAAGTGGGGTTGGGGTCGCTGGGACCATTGAGGCAAGCCCCAGCAGGGCTGATGGGCTGGTGGGGGGATTGAAGGAGTGTGAAAGAAAGCACACGGTCTGAATAGGAAAGTGTAGGTTAGAATAGTGAACTCAATGTCAAATCAGAAACAGAAAAGGAAATAAAGAAATGTAAAGAAGGATTAGGTTAAGAAAGAGAGAAAACAAGACAGAAAAAAAGTGAAAAAAAATTCTTTGAAAAAAGAACTCAAACTTAAAGGAAAAACTCCACACTTGTAATAGTTAATTTTCAGTGCTAGAGAAGTTGATTAGCAGTGAATAACATTAATCACACTGTCAAAAGGGTACTTAGATTTGAAATGACTTGACTGAACTTTCTGTAGTGAATTTACTTTGTGTCTACTGTTCAAATACAACATCTTCACACCACAGCAACAATCCACGCACTGATGCTCAGTTTGGGTTCTACCAGGGCCACTCATCTCCTGACCTCATTACAGCCTTGGTCCAAACATGGACAAAAGAACTCAAGAGGTGAGGTAAGAGTGACTGCCCTTGATATTAAGGCAGCATTTGACTTGTGTGTGGCATCAAGGAGCCCTAGCCAAATTGAAGTCAATGGCAATCAGGGGAAAACTCTCCACTGGTTGTTGTCATACCTAACGCAAAGGAAGATAGTTGTGGTTGTTGGAGGTCAATCATCTCAGCCCCAGGACATTGCTGCAGGAGTTCCTCAGGGTAGTGTCCTAGACCCAACCACCTTCAGCTGCTTCATCAATGACCTCCCCTCCATTATAAGGGCAGAAGTGGGGATGTTTGCTGGTAATTGTAGTGTTCAGTGTCATTCACAACTCCTCAGATACTGAGCAGTCTGTGCCCGTATGCAACAAGACCTGGGTAACATTCAGGCTTGGGTTGATAAGTGACAAGTAACTTTTGCGCCACACACATGCCAGGCAATGCCATCTCCAACAAGCAAGAATCTAACCATTTCCCCTTGACATTCAACGGTAATACGTTTGCTGAATTCCCCACTATCAAAATCCTGGTGGCTACCATTGATCAGCCATATAAATACTGTGGCTACAAGAGCAGTTCAGAGGCTGGGAATTCTGTGGCAAGTAACTCACCTCCTGTCTCCCCAAAGCTTGTCCACCATCTACAAGGCACAAGTCAGGAGTGTGATGGAGCACTCTCCACTTGCCTGGATGAGTGCAGCTACAAAAACACTCAGGAATCTTGACATCATCCAGGGCAAAGCAGCCCGCTTGATTAGCACCCCATCTACCACCTTAAATATTCACTCCCTCTACCAACGACGCACAGTAGCAGCAGTGTGTACCATATACAAAATGCACTGCAGCAACTTACCACGCCTCCTTCAACAGCACCTTCCAAACCCATGACCTAGAGTCATAGAGTCATAGAGTTTACAGCACAGAAACAGGCCCTTCGGCCCAACGTGCCTGCACCGACCATCAAGTACCCGTCCATACTAATCCCATTTTCCCACACTTGGCCCATAGCCTCGTATGCTATGACGTTTCAAGTGCTCATCTAAATACTTGTTAAATGTTGTGAGGGTTCCTGCCTCTACCACCCCTTCAAACAGTGTTTTCCAGATTCCAACCACCCTCTGGGTCAATTTTCTTTTCCTCAAATCCCCTCTAAACCTCCTGCCTCTTACCTTAAATCTATGCCCCTGGTTATTGACCCCTCCGCTGAGGGAAAATGTTCCTTCCTATCTATCCTATCAATGTCCCTCATAATTTTGTATACCTCAATCAGGTCATCCCTCACTCTACCACCTGGAAGGACAAGGGCAGCAGACGGGTGTGAACACCACCATCTGCAAGTTCCCCTCCAAGCCACACACCATCCTGCCTTGGAATTATATCGCTGTTCCTTTACTGGCATCACTGGAACAAAATCCCTCCCTAACAACACTGTGTGTGTTCCCACAGCAGATAGGCTGCAGCAGTTCAAGAAGGCAGCTCGTCACCACCTTCCCAAGGGCAATTAGGGATGGGCAATGGTCTTGGCAGGGATGACCACATCCCACAAAACAAATTTTAAAAAACTCAATGGATTTCAATGGTGAACCAGACAACGAGATCTGTTTTTGCAAAGCTAGCGGTGGCGTGGTGCTACTCCGACGGCAACTTTTCAATTTTCAAGTTTAATAATGTATCTGCCCTAACCTGAAGTTGCTGTAACATTTGCACATAAATAATGGTGAGTGGCATTTGCCTCACCATTACTTTGATGGCAATTTTTGTACCAATATGTTTGTCAGTTACTTAAACATTAAACTTTAACATTAAACATTTATTTTAAATGTGTTAATGCTCCACTACAATATAAAGAATGGAATCTCATATGATCTTGTTAAATGGTTCATCTATTAATATTAGGATCATTAATTTCATGCTTTATATTTTTCTATTGAAAAATTACTCATGTGCATTATCCTGGCAGAAAACATGATAAGTTTGATATGTTCTGGCACACCTTGACTTTCATTGTTCTAATAGCTTGACTCCTATTGCAAACTAACCAGTATGGATTTTTTGCTATCATCTGCCAAGCTTCAAACAAAAAGTCAGAAAAAAAAACCACAGGAATTATATTTGGAATTTGTGCTTTGTTGCCCACCTCCTCCTCCCTCCGCCCCCCACCCCCCACCCCCAACCCTCCTTTTTCACTTCTCCTCTGTGACTGACCACACCTCCTCTATCTTCTTGACATTTCTTCGTGGACGAAGATTTTGGGAAGGTTGTAGTCATCGATTGCAGGCCCGCTGGTGGCTAGTCAGGCCTATCCGTGACTGCAGATTCTTCCACAGCGGGTACAAGTGAAGATGCTGGGGGCAATTGGATCTATCCTTCTCCTCCTTTTCTCTTTCCTGCTGGTTCTTCGCTCAGTCTCAAAGGTGTCTGTAGCCCTCCTGATGTAGCCTGGGCTTCCTACTGGCGATGGCCGATGTGGCACACAGAGAGAGACTTCTTCAGGGAATCCTTGAAATGTTTGCTTGGGGCCCCTCTGTTCCATTAACCTGCGGTCAGCTCTCCATATAACACAGTCTTGGGGAGGTGACTGTTGTCCATCTGGGCAACATGACCCTTCCAACGCAGTTGGCTTTACAGGACGATGGCCTCAATGCGAGTGATGTTGGCTGTTTCCAGGACTTCACTGTTTGAGATGCGATCCTGCCAACGGATCTTGAGGATGCTGCGGAGGCAGCGCTGTTGGAAGCGCTCTAGAAGGCGTATATGACAGCAGTATAGGACCCATGACTCGGCGCTGTACAAAAGGTTGGTAAGGACAATGGCTTTGTACACTTTGAGGTTGGTCTGTGCTCTGAGGCTGTGGTTGCTGCACACACGTTTGTAGAGTCTGCCAAATGTACTGTTTGTTTTTGAGAGCCTTTTGTCCACTTCCTTGTCTATGGTGGCATCAAACGAGATGATGCTCCCCAAATAAATAAATTGGTTGACAGCATTCAGCTCGGTTCCCTCGATCACAATGCTTGGTGGTCTATATTCTGCTTGTGGTGCAGGCTGATGCAGGACTTCAGTTTTCTTTAAACTGATTTTTAGTCCAAAGAGTTGTGCCGCCTTGGAAAAATATGTTGTTATACATTGCAGGTCTGACTGACTGTGAGCCAGGAGAGCACAGTCATCAGTGAAAAAAGGTTCACGGATGAGTTTTCCTTTTGTCTTTGTGTGAGGTTGAAAAGGTCTCCATCAGTCTAGAAGCGTACATAAACTCCCTCCTTAAGGTCTTAAAAAAGATGGTGAAATCCCTGCTTTAAGCCATTGGAGATACGGAAGGGACTCGAGATGTCACTGTTTTGCTTAACTTGTCCGTACTAATTTTCATGAAACTGCTTCACCATGGCCAGGAACCTGGGTGGGCATCCAAGTTTTTTAAGGATTTTCCAAAGTCCATCTCTGCTCACAGTGTCGAATGCCTTTTTGAGGTCTACGAATGTGCCGTACAGGCCTTTGTTTTGCTCACAACACTTTTCTTGTAATTGTCTGAATGCAAATACTATGTCTTGTTGTGCCTCTGTTTGCTCTGAAACCACAATGGCTCTCTGGGTGGTTTTCTTCCGCAATGGTAGGCACAAGCCTGTTCAGAAGTATTCTAGCCAGGGTCTTCCCAGAAATAGAAAGGAGGGTGATCCCATGGTAGTTAGAGCAGTCTGATTTTCTCCTTTGTTTTTGTACAGGTGATGATAATGGCATCATGAAGACCCTGTGGAATCCTGTCCTGTTCCCCATGAAAAACTCATGGAGCTTGGTGTATAAGGCAGGGCCACCATGCTTAAAGGCTTCAGGTGGAATTCCATTCACTCTGGGGGCTTTGTTGTTCTTCATCTGGTTGATGGTGGTCACAGTTTCCTCCAGAGTTGGGCTCTCATCCAGTTCTTCTTTAACAGGTTGTTGTTGGATGCGATTGATATCATGCACTGTGCACTTGGCGCTGAATAGAGTTTCAAAGTCCTCCAGAGGGTCTTACCATCGGTGTTCCTCAGGGGGTTTTGGGTTTGATATGCTGGTCCATGGACAGATTTTAGTGCTTCATAGAAACTTCTTATGTCACTGGTATCAGCGTACAGTTGAGATTTTTCCGTAAGTGCGATCCACCAGTTTATTTTGGATGTTCCTCAGTTGACATTGAAGGCTGCTGCATGCTTGACGATAGGCTGTCTTTTTCTCTTGGCTGGCCGGCCGGCTGAGCCAGGTGATGAGCTGACCTTTTTATTGTAAGCAGATCTTGAATTTCCTTGTCATTTTCATCAAACCAGTCCCGATTTTTCTTGGTGCTGGGTCCGATGACCTCGTTGGAAGTATCCAGTACTGCAGCTTTGATGTGTTCCCAGAGTTCTTCTGGAGTGGAATTAGTAGTGAGATCAGGATGATCCAGTCTAGTTTGTGACGTTGCTTGATATCGATCTGTGCAAGATGAGGTTTTTTTTAATTCATTCATGAGATGTGGGCGTCGCTGGCCAGGCCAACATTTATTGCCCATCCCTAATTGCCCTTGAGAAGGTGGTGGTGAGCTGCCTTCTTGAACCGCTGCAGTTCATGTGGGGTAGGTATACCCAAAGGGCTGTTAGGAAGGGAGTTCCAGGATTTTGACCCAGCGACAGTGAAGGAACGGTGATATAGTTCCAAGTCAGGATGGTGTGTGACTTGGACGGGAACTTGCAGGTGGTGGTGTTGCCATGCATTTGCTGCCCTTCTAGTTGGTAGAGGTCGTGGGTTTGGAAGGTGCTGTCAAAGGAGCCCAGGTGAGTTGCTGCAGAGCATCTTGTAGATGGTACACACGACTGCCACTGTGCTTCGGTGGTGGAGGGAGTGAATGTTTGAGGATGGGGTGCCAATCAAGCGCGCTGCTTTGTCCTGGTTGGTGTCGAGCTTCTTGAGTGTTCTTGGAGCTGCACCCATCCAGGCAAGTGGAGAGTATTCCATCACACCCCTGACTTGTGCCTTATAGATGGTGGACAGGCTTTGGGGAGTCAGGAAATGAGTTACTCGCCGCAGGATTCCTAGCCTCTGACCTGTTCTTGTAGCCATGGTATTTATATGGCTACTCCTGTTCAGTTTCTGGTCAATGGTAGCCCTTAGGATGTTGATAGTGGGGGATTCAGCGATGGTAATACCATTGAATGTCAAGGGGAGATGGTTAGATTCTCTCTTGTTGGATATGGTCATTGCCTGGCACTTGTGTGGTGCGAATGTTACTTGCCACTTATCAGCCCAAGCCTGGATTTTGTCCAGGTCTTGCTGCATTTCTACATGGACTGCTTCAGTATCTGAGGAGTTGTGAATGGTGCTGAACATTGTGCAATCATCAGCGAACATCCCCACTTCTGACCTTATGATTAAAGGAAGGTCATTGATGAAGCAGCTGAAGATGGTTGAGCCTAGGACAGGTCGAAGACTTGAAATTTCATTGATGGGTTGCCTCTACGCCTGTTCTTGGGTTTAGGCTCGAAGTGGAAGTTCAGCTTTGAACAAACGAGCCGGTGGTTTCTATGACAGTCAGCACTGGGCATGACTCTAGTATGCAGGACATCCTTTAGATCACACTGGTACACCAAGATGTAATCTATTAGGTGCCATTGTTTAGAGCGGGGATGCATCCTATGGTCTTGAAGCAATATTTTTGTTGAAAGAAGTTGTTGGTTATGGACAGCTGCTTTCCTGCACAGAGTTCCAAGAGTAAACATCCATTTTCATTACAGTTTCCAACTCCATGGTTTCCGAGCACTCTCTTCCATGCCAGGCTGTCACGGTCCACTCTGGCTTTGAAATTGCCAAGGACAACAATTTTGTCCTTGGGATGGACATTCTGGATGAGTTCGTGGAGATCTGTGTAGAACTTATCTTTGTCAGCTGGGTTAGCCTTCAGGGTTGGAGCATAAACACTGATGAGGGTTGCATGCTGCTGATCTTGGAGGGGGAGCTGCAGGGATATGATGTGTTCAGAATGGCTGATTGGCAGGCTTGAAAGTTTAGTGGTGATAGTCTTCTTCACCATGAAGCCAACACCGAAGAGGCGTTGTTCACCTTGAGGTCTACCTAACCAATAGAGGGTGTAGCCAGCGTTGTGTTCTGTTAGGCTGCCTTACTCTGAGAAGCGGACCTCACTCAGGGCCACTATATCAATGTCTGGCACAGACATGATGGGCCGAAGGGCCTGTTTCTGTGCTGTATAATTCTATGACTCTAGTATGGCTAGCTCATTGGCCACCAGGGCTGAGCGTCATTGGGGATGGCTGTTGTCACCAGAGTCAAGCATTGTTCTCATGTTCCAGCAGGCGAGTTTCAGGATTTTTCTTCTTTTCCCACCATGTTGCATGGGCTGCAATTGTTGGTTATACCAGCTATGGATAAAATAGCAAGAGAAGGAGGGGCCCTTCAAGCCTTAGTCAGCAACCCACCTAGGAGAGGGAAACTCTGAATCCAAACCTACAGCTTGGAGACCTCGCTACCGCCATCCCAGTTCACTGGGCCATGACAGATGATCTCCAGGCTTAAAGGGTGGGGTCAGTCAGCACAAGCTGTACTCCAGCTTAAAGCACCACTGCACAGGAAGGAAGATAATCCATCCACCCCACTATAACTCAACAAGTAAGTCCTGTAGTGACAGGAAAGGGGTGAAAACGACAGGTGCAAGATGGCATTGGCAGCCGCGGTTCCAATCCTGCATGCAGGTGGCTCAGGATATTGCTCGTTTTGATGATAACCTGGAGACGACATCAACACCGATAGCACCCTGAGCGACCAAGCAGCCTTTTTGAAGGACAGCACTGCTTGCTCCGAAATTGGAGAAGGGCCTAGAAAAGGTGACCTAAACAAAAGCTCATCTCCCTACCACCCAGTTGGCTTGCCACAGTTAACGGGCATCTCTTAATGCGGTTAAACTTTGACAGAGAAGGAAACACAAACTCCTAACATCTCTTCTACACAGTGGGCTTTGTCTGGGGTGGACAGAAGCTCCACCCATAACAGGGCCCGATGGAAACTGCTGGGGAAAGCCGAGACACAGATTTGCAATGGGAATGCATGTCCCCTTCTGTCCATTGTTCTTATACATGACGTTAACCAGAGAGAAATATCAGAATATTACATAAGGTAGAGTTCTACAGCTCTCAACCTGTTTCTAAACTACAGTTCAAAATTATACAATACTAACAAGTGACAACTAGGGAATGCCAAGAACAGTGGAGGCATTCTTCATCAAATCTTAGAGTCATTAATGGCATAGAAGGAGGCCATTTGGCCCATTGAGTCCATGCCAGCACTCTGCAGAGGTATCCAGTTGGTAACACTCCCCCACTCTATCCCCGTAGCCCTGCAAGTTTATTTCCTTCAAGTGCTCATCCAAATTCCTTTTGAAATCATTGATTGTCTCCACTTCCACCACCCTCGTGGGCAGTGTGCTCCAGGTCATTACCACTCGCTGCGTAAAAAATTCTTCCTCACATCCCCCCTGTATGTCTTGCCTAAAATCTTCAATCTGTGACCCCTAATCCTTGTACCATCACTTAATGGGAACAGTTTTTCCTTGTCTAACTTATCTAAACCTGTCATAATCCTGTCCACCTCTATCAAATCTCCCCTCAATCTCCTTTGCTCCAGGGAGAACAATCCTAGCTTTTCCAACCTAACCATGTAACTAAAATCCCCCATCCTTGGAACCATTCTGGTAAATCTCCTCTGCACCCTCTCAAGGACACTCACATTCTTCCTGAAGTGTGGTGATCACAACTAGACACAATACTCTAGTTGGGACCTAACCAGAGCTTTATAAAGGTTCAGCATAACTTCCCTGCTTTTGTACTCAATGCCTCTATTTATGAAACCCAACATCCGATATGCTTTACTAACCACTCTCTCAATATGTCCAGCCTCCTTCAAAGATCGATGCACATGCATCCCCAAGTCCCTCTATTCCTGCACACTCTTTAGAATTGCGCCATTAAGTCTGTGTTGTCTCACCCTATCCCTTCTGCGAAAATGCATCACCTCACACTTGTCTGTATTAAATTCCATCTGCTACTTGTCTGCCCATTCTGCTAGCCTATCTATGTCCTGTTGCGTATCATCCTCACTGCTTGCCACTCCTTCAAATTTGGTCTCATTGGCAAATTTTGAAATTCATATTCAGCATTTTGGATTATAGGGAAGTTCAGTAGAATATACTTCCCCTTTAAGAACGCAAAGCTAGTCACAGTGAAACTATTGAGGAAGATTCAAAAATAATACATAACTATTATTTAGTTCTAAGGCACAATATTAGCTATTAATGATTAACTGTGTTGAAACCACCTTCCGGAAACTACATGCCTGTGATTTCCCAATATGCATAGCCTGCAATTGTCGTACTCCACTTGGAAAAGCAAACAGGCAATCATCCCTTGTACTTTCAGGCTGATCACAATTTTGTTGTCAGGTGGCTCAACATTGAGAATAAAAGGTATGAAAAGTATCTTTTGATCACCATCAACTCCTTTCATATTGGATTAAATGAGGCTCAGAATGATAACAGGGCTAAAAGGGTTAAATTATGAGGACAGGTTGCATAGACTAGGCTTATATTGCCTTGAATATAGAAGATTACGGGGTCTTATTGAGGTGTTTAAGATGATTAAAGGAATTGATAGGGCAGATAGAGAGAAACTATTTCCTGTGATGGTAGAGTCCAGAACAAGGGGGCATAACACTAAAATAAGCTAAGATTAATAGATTTTTTTGCTATGCAAGGGTATTCAGGATTATGGAACCAAGATGGGTAGATGGAGTTAAAATACAGATCAACCATGGCAGAACAGGCCACAAGTAGCCCATTTTCAATGCTGTAAAATATTATGAAAACTTTTACAGGAATATGATGCAAATCCCTGTCCTGGATACTTCAGCTGAAAAAGATCAACTTATCTTGGCGTAAGCTTGAAAATGATTTTGCAAACGATGTTACCTTAATAGGTTATAAGGACAAAAAAAGTGAGAGAAGATTATGTTAATTAAAAAGGACTGCACCTTCAAACCACAGAAGTCCTGATATTTTCAGTCACGTAGACCAAACATTTTGTATCTACCGACTAAACTAATAATGCCAAATTCCAGAAAAGCGTCATCATATTGTCAGAGTGCAATGATTACCCATTAAGCATTCTATTTGAGTTTGTGGTTTGTTTTGTACGATAATAACAAACAATAAATCATGGTGATTATCGTCCGTATACACAATGCAATCACACGAGGCAGGTTTCATTTACTTCAGTGATGCTTGGTTATCTTGTTGGCAATGCAATAGGCAAATGAAGTGAAGTAATGATGAATTTAAATCATGACATTGGTTACCATACAGGCATTCAACATTTTCCTTTCACTATAAAAAGAACTTAGTTATAATCAAAACTTTCATATATCTATTGTTTTTAATTCAGAGATAAATCTTTTCATGAGATTCATGAGTGTTAAAGAAGTAAACTATTGCTAAGTACAGCCGGAATGGGGTATCACTCTGGGTTGCAGCATTCAACACTATTGTTAAACCTCGATTCCAGATTTATGTGTTTTTTAATGTGACAGCGAAAGATCTGTTGGTGAGTGTACCTTCTGCGATTTTATTTCAAGGGTATTCCAAAAATGTCGTTACTACAGCAGGAACTGATAGATATTTGGACGAACAAAATTGTTTTGATCATGCCAGAATCCGGTTTTTGACCCTATGGAAGACTTAGTCTCTCAACTGTGAACATTAAATCCAGTGAACATGATTAAGAAAGACTTGGTACAGTCACTAGTTGCAGAGTGAGCCCCTGATTTCAGCTGGGCCAAAGAGGAAGTAACACTCTGAAAAAAGTCAGTTTCTTGCAGCATAGTTGTTTGTGTTATAATGGGGATATGAAGGGAAGGAAAATAGCCAAAATGTAGAAATGAACATTTTTAAAAATAGTCTCAAGTCACTATGAGGCAGAAAAAGATTCAACTTCAGTAGTTAATTATGTAAAGAAATGTCAGCTTGGCTCAGCTGATTGCACTTTTACCTCTGAGTTACAAAGTTGTGGGTTGAAGGCCGACTTATGCACATAATCTCGACTGACACTTGAGTGCAGTACTGAGGGAGGGCTACATTGTTGTCTATTGAGTTAAACATTACATCGAGACATTGTTTTCCAGTTCAGGCGGATGTAAACAATCCCATAGCATGACTTCAAGATGAGCAGTAAGTTCTCCCAGTGTCCTGGTTAACATTCTTCCCTCAACCATCACCACCTAAAACTGCTTAAGAGGTCCTTCATCTTATTTGCTCTTTGCAGCAAATCAACTGGTTTTCCATCCTGATGGAATTATGGAATGTAATTGCTACAAAGCCAATTAAATTCTCAGAATCTCATGCAGTAATACCAGGATTTGACTTACTTAGTTACTGTTTATTAGTTACCCTGATTATATAGAATTGCAGCCCCTTTGTATGCTGTGGACAAGTCATCATGAACCAGTTTCTTGATCAAAGGTTATCAATATGGAGATTCCAATATTGAACCCTGAAGTGCATGAATTAAAACATATGAAATAAAAACAAAAAGTGCTGGAATTACTCAGCAGGTTTGGCAGCATCTGTGGAGCGAGAAGCAAAGTTAACATTTCAGGTCTGTGACCTTTCATCAGAACTGACAAAGGTTTGAAAAGAATTAGGTTTTAAGCGAGTGGAGGGGAGGGGGTGGGGGAGAGAACAAAGGGAAGGTGTTTGATAGGGCAGGAGAGTTTAAATAACAAAGCTGTCCTGGGACAAAGGCAAAGAGGGTGTCAATGCTTGTGGTGAAAGTCAAAGCATTTGTCCAGAGAGAGTGTTAATAGCAGAATAATGAGCACCTCTGACTACATGAAAAGCAGGCACATGGTTAAACAGTAAAATATAAAAAACAGGAAAGCAGGCCAGTCATGCTCTGAAGTTATTGAATTCAATGTTCAGTCCGCAAGGCTGTAGAGTGCCTAATCGAAAGATCAGGTGCTGCTCCGCAAGCTTGTGTCGATGTTCACTGGAACACTGCAGCAGGCCAAAGACAGAAATGTTGACAGAAATGAGAACAGGGGGGACTGTTGAATTGACAAGCAACCGGAAGCTCGGGGTCATGCTTTCGGACAGAGCGGAGGTGTTCCGCAAAGCGGTCACCCAATCTGCATTTGGTCTCTCCTATATACAGGTGACTGCATTGTGAGCAGTGAATACAGTATACTAAATTGAAAGAAGTACAAGTAAATCGCTGCTTCACCTGAAAGGAGTGTTTGGGTGTCTTGGATAGTGAGGAGAGAGGAGGTAAAAGGGCAGATATTACACCTCCTGCGATTGCATGGGAAGGTGCCGTGGGAAGGGGACGAGGTGTCGGGGGTAATGAAGGAGTGGACCAGGGTATTGCAGAGGGAACGATCCCTTCGGAATGCTGACAGGGGAGGGGAGGGGAAGATGCATTTGGTGGTGGCATCATGCTGGAGATTGTGGAAATGGTGTATGAGTAGCTATAACAGTTTTACAATAAAAAGCAAGCAAAACTATGGATTAATAGCTTCTTTAAACAGTGCAGCCTTTAAAAATGTTGTGATATTAAAAGATGTCAAAGTCACCCATACTCAGTGTGACTAATTGGGATTTCACTTCTCTTGGTTGAACATGCTTACAGGAAGGCCATCTTTCATTTCAGTGATGTTGAAAGATTTCATGTGGAGAGAGAATTTCAAGTTTTTGAGGATGTGTAATCTAAAATACCCCTCACACCAATTTCATGTTCAGAGAGACAGCATAGTTTTGTGAAGGGGAGGTCGTGTCTTACTAATTTGATTGAGTTTTTTGAGGAAGTTACGATGATGATTGATGAGGGAAGGGAGGTGGATGTTGTCTATATGGACTTTAGTAAAGCCTTTGACAAGGTCCCGCATGGCAGACTGGTGCAAAAGGTGAAGTCACATGGGATCAGAGGTGAGCTGGCAAGATGGATACAGAACTGGCTCAAAAGACAGAGGGTGACAGTGGATGGGTGTTTTTCTGAATGGAGGGATGTGACTAGTGGTGTTCCGCAGGGATCAGTGCTGGGACCTTTGCTCTTTGTAGTATATATAAATGATTTGGAGGAAAATGTAGCTGGTCTGATTAGTAAGTTTGCGGACGACACAAAGGTTGGTGGAGTTGCGGATAATGATGAGGTTTGTCAGAGGATACAGCAGGATATAGATCGGTTGGAGACTTGGGCAGAGAAATGGTAGATGGAGTTTAATCCCGACAAATGTGAGGTAATGCATTTTGGAAGGTCTAATGCAGGTGGGAGGTATACAGTAAATGGCAGAACCCTTAGGAGTATTGACAGGCAGAGAGATCTGGGCGGACAGGTCCGCAGGTCACTGCAAGTGGCAACGCAGGTGGATAAGGTAGTCAAGAAGGCATATGGCATGCTTGCCTTCATCGGTCGGGGCATAGAGTATAACAATTGGCAAGTCATGTTGCAGCTGTACAGAACCTTAGTTAGGCCACACTTAGAATATTGCGTGCAATTCTGGTCGCCACACTACCAGAAGGACGTGGAGGCTTTGGAGAGGGTACAGAGGAGGTTTACCAGGATGTTGCCTGGTCTGGAAGGCATTAGCTATGAGGAGAGGTTGGAAAAACACGAATTGTTTTCACTGGAACGACGGAGGTGGAGGGGCGACATGTTAGAGGTTTACAAAGTTATGAGCGGCATGGACAGAGTGGATAGTCAGAAGCTTTTTCCCAGGGTGGAAGAGTCAGTTACTAGGGGACATAGGTTTAAGGTGCGAGGGGCAAAGTTTAGAGGGGATGTGCGAGGCAAGTTTTTTACACAGAGGGTGGTGAGTGCCTGGAACTTGCTGCCAGGGGAGGTGGTGGAAGCAGATACGATAGCGACGTTTAAGAGACATCTTGACAAATATATGAATAGGAAGGGAATAGAGTGATATGGACTCCGGAAGTGCAGAAGGTGTTAGTTTCGGCAGGCATCAAGATTGGTGCAGGCTTGGAGGGCCGAATGGCCTGTTCCTGTCATGTACTGTTCTTTGTTCTTTGTACCGAGAAGCAAGCTTGCCATAGGAAAACAATGCAATATTATTAAAAGCGATGCAATTAAAAACAGAAGTTAAAAAATTGATTTAAATACTCTTCAACAAATGTCCTAGTCAGAAACTTAGATTGGTGACTGCTTGGAGATGCAGATACTCTTAAGTTACTTTCAAGACTCTTCTTTGATGCTGTATGCTGCTAAACTCGCATGCTGTTTTGGCTTCTTTACCAAGATGCTGGCTGCACTTCTACATTTAGATTTAGATTTTAGATTTAGATTTAGAGATACAGCACTGAAACAGGCCCTTCGGCCCACTGAGTCTGTGCCGACCATTAACCACCCATTTATACTATTCCTACACTAATGCCATATTCCTACCACATCCTCACCTGTCCCTATATTTCCCTACCACCTACCTATACTAGGGGCAATTTATAATGGCCAATTTACCTATCAACCTGCAAGTCCTTTGGCATGTGGGAGGAAACCGGAGCACCCAGAGGAAACCCACGCAAACACAGGGAGAACTTGCAAACTCCACACAGGCAGTACCCAGAATTGAACCCGGGTCGCTGGAGCTGTGAGGCTGCGGTGCTAACCACTGCGCCACTGTGCCGCCCTAAAAGATAATAATTGTTAAAAGATAATTATGAATGGGAAACACAGCTTTAAGGCCCACAAGTTCTTTCATAAAATGTATACACTTCATATTATAAGGGAACGCTACTTTAGATTTGTTCCATATACATAACGGTATATTTATGGTATGAGGCATTGAATCCTCTTGCATCATGTTTACTGCCCCCTAATTAAGTAATAACAACAAAATAATTCAACCATATACAGGGCGATAAATGACTCTGCACAGTGAACAAATACTGAGGGCCATGCACCAGCATTTATTAATAGACAGGACCTTGGATTTGCCAAGTTTATTCCAGGATTTCTAAGTTTGTATCTGTTATGCTGTAACCTTTTTTGAAGAAATCCATGATGGAGATGTATGCCTCATCTAGAATCCTTCTTCTTTGGTCATTACTTTATTCCAAGCACTCAACATATCATATAAGTTGTATTTGCTGATAATTGGTCTTATTGCAATCTCCCAGTGTCGTGGCAAAAAGTCAGACAATAATGTGAAGTTCCACGCATGGACCTTAACAATGGTGCTACTCGCATGCAATATCATAATATGGTTTAATAGTGATTCTACTATTTAAGAAATTAAGTATGTTGACATTATGTTGATTGCATATAGTCTGATCTGCTGATATGAAAACGTAAGCAAAATGTAAGCAAAACTAGTTACCTTAAAACTTAATCTTGTGTTATCTAATCACTATTTCTTTATTGCCTTAGTCTTCCCTCCTTCTCTCTTCAATGCTGGTGGTGTTCTGCACTATGAGGCTTTATTAGATTTCCCAATTAAATAAAACACCCCAACATATATAACAGTGATTTTAGACAAATCACCTGATGCTTATTTGTTGTGACTGGCTCACAATTACATCATTCAGTGCAACAACAGATAATGACTGATTTCACTAATATACTGGTGCTACATTCCATCAATTAGAATGTGTGAGATGACAAAATATTTCATCTGCTATGCTACAAAAATGTTATTGTCAGCAACAAGAAAGTTAAATAAGTCAGTTATTTAAAATAATTAGTTTTGAAACTTAATTACATAGAAGCAAACAAAAGTTGTTCCACTCTCAGACGAGGCCAGAATCAAGCTGCAATGGTGAACTAAAGCAGACTCATTATGCATTGGCTGGAATTTAACGATGAGACCGTGGCCCCCACCCCACCGCCTCCGCCAGGCCTGCAAGCCACGTTGCTATTTTGCGTGTCTCAGGCCCTTAATTGGTTGCAGTCGGGGCTTCTGCCCCTCTGAGGCAGGAAGTCCCACCTCCAAGTGCTGCTGGCCAATCAGAGGGCCGGCAGCACTTCAGTCCCAGCAGTGCCACCAGGAGCGGTAGCCACTGTTGGGACTGCACCCAGTGAGACGGGAAACATGGACGTTAGCCTTTGAAAGGGTAAGTGGGGGTCGGGCCTTGCCGGAGACAATCGGGTAGGCCCCGGTGGGGGTGGCAGGGGGGTGGAAATAGTCAGAGTGTAGGGTGGAGAGTTGTTTCAGCAGGGGGGTCCCTCCGTGGAGCACAGGGTGCCTGATCATGAGGTCCACCCATCCCTCAAGGAGGCTGCCAGGTATTACTGGGCAACTTCTGCCACTGGTAAAATACTAGTGGTGGTGGGAAGAGGCTCTTAAGTGGCCATTAATTGGACAGTTAAGGGTCTCAATTGGCCTAAGGGCAGGCAGGCTGCCTGTCACTATCCCACTGCTGGTAAAAGAGCACAGCAACCCACCCCCGCCTCCCACCACCAACCACACCCCCCCACCTTCCACCCGATTTAATGCCCCCTCCGCCTCCTAGCCTACTTTGGGGCTGGGGGGGGCAGGTGGGGGGAGGGGGGGGGTGCGGGTGTAAAATTCTTGCCAGTATCTTTACATGAAAACAATAAAGGTCAGCAAAAATGCTGTTATAAGATACCAGAGGATTTGAAATTAGAGGCCAAAAAATTAATTTGCAGCACTATTGAGGCCTACTTGCAGAGTTGTAGCGCAGGAGGCACTGCTTGCCACTTCCTACACGATCCACATGACATGAGGCAACTGGAGTGGCTCACACAGACACTGCACGTGTGTGTGCTTGGAGTTACTAAATGTGCACAACCATGAGGTCATAGGTGTTAATGAGCTAATGCAATTCAAGAATACTAAAATTGGTCAACAAATGTGCAGGGACTGCCTTCTTTGTTGGGAATAGTAATGGTTATGCTACTACACTAGTAATCCAGAAGCCTGGATTAGTGCTTTAGATACTCTGAGTTCAAATCCCACCAAGGCAGCTGGGGAATTAAATTTCATTTCATTAAATAAATCTGGAATAAAAGGCAAGTTTCAGTAATGATCACAGAGCTACCAATTGTCGTAAAAACCCATCTGGATCATAATATGCTTTAGGGAAGGAAATCTACCATCCTTACCCAGTCTGGCCTACGGGTGAGTTCAGACCCACAGCAAAGTGATTGACTCTTAACTGCCCTCCGAAATGGCCAGCAAGCCATTCAGTTGTATCAAACGGCTATGGAAAATTCAAATAGGAATAAAACCAGATGGACCACCCAGCATCAACCTAGCCACCAGAAATGACAAAGGCATACCCTGCCCAGTCGACCCTGCAAAGTACTCCTCACTAACATCTGGGAACTTATGCCAAAATTGGGAGATCTGTCCCACAGACTAGTCAAGCAACCGCCTGACATAGTCATAATCACTGAATCATACCTTTCGACCAATAATCCAGACTCCTCCATCAGCATCCCTGGGTATTTCCTGTCCCATCGGCAGGACAGACCCATCAGAGATGGCAGCTCAGTCTTATACAGTTTGAAAGCAGTAGCCTTGGGAATCCTCAGCTTTGACCCTGGACCACACAAAGTCTCATGGAATCAGGTCAAACATGGGCAAGGAAACCTCCTGTTGATTGCCACCTACCACCCTCCCTCAATTGATGTCTCATTATTTCTCCATGTCGAACACCACTTGGAAGAAGCACAGAGGATAGAAAGGGCACAGAATGTACTCTGGGTGGGTGACTTCAATGTCCATCACCAAGAGTGGCTCAGTAGCACCAAGACTGACCAGCTGGCTGAGTCCTGAAGGACGTATCTGCCAGACTGGGCCAGCAGTAGGTGATGACGGAAACAAAAAGAGGGAAAAACCTACTTGACCTCGTCTTCACCAATCTACCCGTTGTAGAGATATCTGGGTGAATGATGGGGATGGGGTGCATTGAGCAGTGTGAGAGTTATGTGGTATACTGGGTGAGAGATATGATGTGCAGATGCATTCACTAACCTTGCCCACACAAGTGAAGTCATTAAACTTTGTGTGGCACTGCTGCCAGGTTCATGGAACCACACTCTGGGCATTGATGACCCTCGCCACATGCTCCCTTTCCCTTTGGAGAGTTAGTCTCAAGGGATTCCTGCACTTCACCGCAAACATGGCCTCTTCTTGTCCTTGACCTCACAACACTGCATTCAGGGCTGCGTTACTACATCTGGGAGCTCCCCTCCTTCTCCTGGTGTGCTGTAGTTTGTCCCTGAATAGCAAAAAGTAGAATAAAACGATTATCCGGCAGCCTGCAGTGGATTGCTACAAATTCCCTTTTATAGGGACTGCACCTTTAAAAGGAAAGTTGCCTAGAATGCATGGGGCTGGATTTTACCAGCCCCTTGGAGACTGGTTGGGAGCTCGGAGGGCTGGTAAAATGGTGGCAGAAGGCAATGGATGGGGCGGCCGACGTCTTCCAGCTGCTGTGGCATATTACCAGTGGCAGAAACCTCTGGGCAGCCAATTGTGCCATCAAGTGCCCAATTAAGCGTCACCTCCTGCCCCACTCCTTGGCCCTCAGAGGAGCATCCTGATGGCAATGGCCGCCCATGTGGCTACAGCGCCACTGATGGAAGGTGCCCCCTCCCCAATCGCCAGGACCTGCCTACTTGGCCCCAGCTTGGTAAGGAAAAAACTTAGCTTTGATTTCGTCCTGCAGCCTCAGCAGTGGCCACCTGATTGGGTTAGCAACTCTGGGAGAGAGCCTGCTGCCTGGCTGCCCAGCGGCAGCTTCTTAATTGGTTGCTGCTGGTAAAATGCCACCCCAAGGTCATGCTGCCCACTGGTGTGGGGTCGGGTTCCATTTTCATTCCCAGCGATGGGGCTTCTTACCTGGTGAAAAAATTCTTCCCAATGCTGCATAGCCCTCTGGAGTGTGCAGAGGACTCCTGTACAGAATTGGGGTCTGGCTGAAATGCTCCAAATAATTTTCAAAATAGATTTGTTGTTGCATTATGTGCTCTTTCAAAGACCTGCAACTTGACACATTAAGAATATTCTGTGCTTCTTATACTATGATGAAAATATGTTAGACTTAGGTAAGAATGACTTACAAAGCTTCTTGCCGGAATCTTAGATGTTACAACTTCAACCTATTACAGACCATCACCTTGAGGAAGCTAGTAATGTGAAGCTTCACTTATTCAACAGTATTTCTCCATTGATAAAATTCAAGCTTATTAAAAGAATCAAAACTTTAACAAAGTCCGACACATACTCCTGAATGTATCAATTTTTAAACTACATATCAGCCACAAAGCAACCTTAAAGTTGACAGCAACCCATTTACACCCAGTAACACAAAAATTCTCTTGTCTATTACTTCTCCCTCTATAACATAAAAAATGAAGTAGGAGGAAAAGTAGGCCATTCAGCCCTTTGAGCCTGCTCTGTCATTCAATACAATTGTGGTCAAGTCAAACCAAACTTAATTCTTTTCTTCCCTCCTTTGATATTACTTCAATGCAGTACTAATGGAGTGCTGCATTGTTAGAGGTGCTGTCTTTCAGATGAGGTGTGAAAACAGGGTTCTGTCTGCCCTCTTGGAAAGAGCATTACAGATCGCATGGCACGATTGAAAGTTCTTCCCTGCTTGGTCAATTGGTTTTGGCTAATATTTATTCCTCAACTGACATCACTAAAATGTGGTTATTATCTCATTGCTGATTGTTAGACCTTGTAATACACAAATTGATTGCCACATTTCCCCACATTACAGCAGTGACTAAACTTCCAAAAAGTTTTTCATTGGCTGCAAAGTGCTTTGAGACATTCTGAGGCCATGTAAGGTGCTACATAAATGCAAGTTCTTTCTTTCTTGATACAATGTTATTAGCATCCAATTGTAAAAGCAAACCTAACAGCAGCAGATTTGGCTGCTTATACATGTTTGTTAATTCATTGTTGGTTGTCTGCAGTCCTGATGATTCTTCATCTTAATTTTGCATATTTGCCAGGCCAACATCTGTCCCTTCTATTGTCCAGGCTCTCAAAAAATAATGGCTGCAGCTTCCTGTTCTGCTACATGAAGATATTAGTTGCAGCTGAAAAAACCTTCTGCACTCTGCAATTAGCCAACTTTTTCTTTAGTAACAATTTGGCATTAAATGAAACAGATACATATAGAATCAGGAAACTCATACATTAATAATGCATATGTATAATAAAAATCAAAGAGACATAATTCTAACTCTCTTGTGACCATGACAAAAATATGAGTGGAAAAGATAGAAGGGAGCAAATTCTCCCTATATTCATGCATGGGCCATTTTTTTTACACGGTTGAAGCATGTAAATGTAAAGCAACCAAATTGGTACAACACTAGGATCTTAATGAATTATGCCAAATTGGGTCAAACCAATTACTTCAGACTCCCAAGTTAGAAAAAAAGTTCATCAAACATTTTCACAGAACCATGAACTGGCAGTATTCAGTATCATTTGTTTTGCTTATGCTTTGTACATCAAAAAAAACTTTCCTCTTTTTTCATTCTATCTTTATCTTTTTCCTTGGCTTGACTTCAGTGAGATATTCAAGAGAAACCTAAAGCAACATGACCATTGATATTTATTTGAAGTCCTTGTCTAAGACTAAGATTACATGGTGCATGTTCAATACCATTTATTAATTTAAACAAAAGTAAATCTGCAGAAAGTAAGAATTACTGGTAGCAGAAAAATCCATTAGGTTCAAGTCTTTTTTTAGATCTCACCCCCATCCACCTGACTTTTCACTGAACTTCCCAATCCTTTTTTCCCTCTAGAATCCCATATCATTGCTGCTCCAAAAATGTTTGATCTTCAAAAATAAGGTCGGGGACAAAACCATTTTTGTAAATAAATACCAAAGTGTAATAACATTTTTAAAATCAAGACCAGAGTTAAGAACACTGAAGTTTTAAGTAGAAGTCTCAGATAGGATAATTAATTACATCAGTGAATTTAAAATATGCATAAAGACCATTTCAGGAAAGTGCATACACTGAATAATTTAGGATGGTTTGTTCCGGGGAAAACAGTGGGCTGGATTTTATTTTCTGTTGGAAGCTGGGAATTTTGGTCGGGGGGCGCTGGAGAATCAGGGTAAATTCGTCTGCCACAAAACCCAACGCCAGAGGAGATGAAATTCCGTTGTGGCAAAGCGACAGGATTGTAGATTAAATATGTTCAATACAGTTTTGCATGCAATTGTATCTAATTCGCTAGGATCCTACCAGGCGTTCGCGATCTTCTGTATGATGTGTGGCACTCATGTACCTTCACTTCCCCGTCTTTGAAAAGCTGGTACCACCGAGGTGAGAGTCCTCGGTGCCTCCAAAGGTTAGATAAGTTATGTGTTGTGATCAGGTGGAATTTTTTTTAGCATCAGACATTGCCAGTAAGCTCAATCTGCAGATGCGAGGGGTGGTTGGAACTCTGCTAGCGGATACGGTTGATGGGGGAAGGGAGAATTCTGCAAGTGGATACTCTTGGGGGTGGAAGGCGGAAGGGGGGAACCCTGCAAGTGGATACTGTTGGAGGGGGAGGCGGAACTCTGCAAGTGGATACTCTTGGGGGTGGAAAGGGGGAACCCTGCAAGTGGATACTGTTGGGGGTGGAGGGGGAACTCTGCAAGTGAATACTGTTGTTGGGGGGGGAAGGGGGGAGCTCTGCAAGTGACTACTGTTATGGGGGGGGGAAGGGGGATCTCTGCAAGTGAATACTGTTGTGGGGGGGCAGAAGTCGGCAATTGTATAGGTTGTTTTTTTTGAGGGTCTAGTGCAGGCAACTGAAATGGTATTGGTATGGTCATGATAGCTTGCACTTATTGAAAAGTTGTGAGAGCAAAATCAAGCCATACCATAGAGCTCACGCCGGAATCCTGCAGAACCAAACTGAACACAAATCTTTGCCCAGATAGGTGTACATGACCTGTTGAAGGAAGCTGAAGTTACAAAGAGGATAGAGATGGGCATGATTCACCCTGTTTTCCTGGATCCCTTTGCAGTGATGTGGCATCTCCTCTGGAGGCGGGGCCAAGAGGCAGGTGCAACTCAAAAGGAAGCTCTTAGACGCGAGCAGTTGCGGTCACCAAGGGGAGAAGATCCCAGATACACCAGCGAGTCTATAGGACTCGGACAACATACCTGCAGATATCTGAGCACAACTGCCAGAGACGACTGCAGATGTCCAGAGAGGCCGTCACACACCTCTGCACACTGCTGAATGATGATTTGCAACCAATGCGTTTTGGTGGTCCTCATAATTACCATGGCCCTAAACTTTTACCCCTCTGGACCATTCCAGGGATCCACCAGCAACATGTGTAGGGTCTCTCAATCTGCAGTGCACTGCTGCATCAAGGAAGTGACCAATGCTCTGTTCAGGAGAGCCAGCGACTATGTACGCAACAGGATAGACACTGAGAGTCAGGCCTAGAGGATCATTGGATTTGGGGCCATTGAGGAATTCCCACAGGTCCAGGATGTGATCTACTGCACGCATGTGGCCATCAAGGCTTTCACAGACCAACCAGCCATCTTCATAAAGAGAAAGGGGTTTCATTCAATCATTGTCCAACTAGGATGTGACCACAGAAAGCACTTCCTGCAAGTGTGTGCCTGCTTCCTGGGAAGCTACTGTGACTCATACATATTTCACCAGTCCCAGGTGTCAATGCTTTTCACTCCCCCCTCACCTTAAGGGGTGGATTCTTGGGGATAAAGGCTACCCCTGGATGACATGGCTTCTGAAACCAGTAAGGAACCCCAGCAATGATGCTGAAGAGCATTACAACACCTGTCATGGCTCCATCCGAGCGACCATCAAGCAGGCCATTGAAATGCTGAAGATGCGGTTCCGCTAACTCGATAGATCTGGTGGAGCCCTTCAGTAGGCATCAGTCAGGGTTGCGTGCATCATTGTAGTCTGCTGCATTCTACACAACATTGCACTACAGAGGGGGGAGGCCTTGCAAGATGAAGAAGTACGGGAGCATGAGACATCCTCCAACAAAAAGGATATAGAGGGTACGCAAGGACAAGCATGCATGGACAATCAGAGAGCAGTGATGGAGGCCAGACATGGTGAGCAGCGTGTAGGGAAATCAGAGACTAATAATTGGGCATCTCCACAATCCATGAATTTCAACAAATATGTTTGCTAACAAAACTCACCATCATCCATGTACTCTCGAGTCCTTCGCCTCCATAACACCTGTCTCTCCAGCATGAATGGCAGCAACAAACTGAGCCATTGTCCAGGTTACATCATTCGTGCAATTAAACATCATGCATATAGGCATGCTAATGATGTCAGTGGTCACATTAGCAATGCTGTAAGGCTTATGATGGAACTGAAAGACACATAATCACTCCATGGTAGAATGTGGTTTTCAGACATTAAAGAATCATAGAATCATAGAAAGTTTATGGCACAGAAAGAGGCCACTTAGCCCATCTGATGAATGGCAGGAAAATACCTTTAGTTAAAGTAAACACAACATATTTGTCTCCTGTATGAGTGCCCGTATGTGTCAGGTGTCTTTTTATTGCGTTTGCACGTGCTTCTTCACAGTGTTATCTCTGCACTGGCAGCTGAACTGGAGGCAGGCTGCTGATCAGGCTACTCCTGGGTGTCCTCTGGGTGCCTGAGGCCTGGAGGGCCCCGGCTACCTGAGGGCCTCCTGCACCAGTGCAGGGCTGTCCTCAGGCTTCGTGGCTGCTGGAGCTGGAGTCACTGGTGGACGGGCTGAGCAGCCCATGTCCACTCTCAAATCGGCCCGAGGGGAGACTCCAGATGTGGAGCACAGCCTCTCCTCCTCCCCCTCAGGGCTTTTGGAACCTCACTGATCTCCTGAGAGGGATTAGGAGTGGGAACACTCTTCAGGCTTCTGGTCCTTCTCTCGCCCTGACATTGCTGCAATGAAGTCAAGGCCAAGGCGAGGGTTTGCAGGTCATGGCGCATCTGTGGAATGTGGCTCTCCAAAAGGGTCGTCAACCTCTCGATGGATGAAGCCATGCATTCATATGCCTGGGACATGGCAGCAGTCATGGCATGGATAGATTCCTCCATCATCTGCTCATGGTTGCGCATGCCCTCTGGCATCTCTGTCAGATGTTGCCTTCCCACTCCCTGCAACTCCAGCATGCCCTGTGCTGTCAGCACCAGAGGCTCGTCATCAGTCTGGGGCTCAGCATGGTCCTGGACACCCACAGTCCTTTGACTGTCAGAGGCCTCGGCTGTCTCAGCCTCAGCCAGCTGCTCGGGCGCGTGTGTGGTGCTCTCACCAGCTTGTGACCCTGATTCTAAAGCCGATTGGATACCCAAGGTGAGAGTATCTGCGCTGGTGGAAGGTGCAGGAGAGTCATGGGACAGTGCATCCTCCAAATGTTGCGCATCCTCAGAGGTTGACATTGTTTCCTCATTGTCTCTAAGCATTTGTGAGTGCTGCCCTGCAAGATACAATGTAAAGAACAGACATTTAGGTGTTATGGTACATATGTCACAATGGCGACAGCATTGTGTTTCTCTATAAAATGTAATTTCGATTCATTCTGTGTTTGTCACTGATCACTCTCTTCAACTGGGACCCCGAGCTCGACGTCCAATATGGCACATCCTCCTTAGCTCCGAGCTAACTCGAGTGCCTCCTCTTTCACCTGAGACAGAGGCCGCAGGTCGGGTACCTCGCCACCAATCCTGGCCGCCTCTCTACTATTGTGGACCCTCTTTTCCTGAAAGATCACGGAAGCAGTTATTGCTAAGTTCCAAACCTCTCTACAGCATGTCAATGCTAACATGGGTCCCTCTTCTGCATCTGAGGATGTCACTGCTCTCATACTGACTCTATCTGTCATGGGTCTCAATTGGGCTAAAATAGAAATGAGGGTAACTGGTCTCACTTATGCAGTCAGTCATCTGCTATCATTACGCTATGAGCTTCCTATCATTGGAATGGTTGTGTCAACCATGTGTCTTTACGCTTGTGGGCAAACATCGCTGCAAGCTATGTGGAACCATGCAGCTTACCTTGACGGGACACAGGAGGTCATTGACCCTCTTCCTGCACTGTACTGAGTTATGACAAGTGACCCCACGGCTACTAACCTCCTCTGCAATCTTTGTCCAGGCTTGCTTGGTTAGGTGGGAGGACCTCTTCTTGCCATTGCTGGGGGAGAGGTCCTGTTGCCTTTCCCTTGCAGCCTGGAGGAGAATCATCAAGGAGGCATCACTGAACCATGGGGCCACCCTTGCTCTGACATCTGACATGGTCAGAATGGTGCCTGTGGGGATACTTGCACAGTTGCAAAATTATGGCAAATCACAGACGTGTTGCTGCAGTAAGCTGCTATTCAATGTGCGGAGAGTAAATACAGGGCTGACAGCCTTTTAAAGATCCAACACCAGGTGACGCGTTTAACAGCATTGCCAATGTTGTCCCTGCCACGTGACTGGGGGGGGACAGCCGCCGTCATGATGCTAAATGGCCGCCCACCGCGTAATCGCGGCGGCGCGGCCGCAAACATCGCAGGCGGGACTGCCACTATTTTGCGCACCCGCCAATAAAATCCAGCCCAGTGATATTCTTCTGGATATAATTAACTAGAATAGAATTGAAATTTATATATACATCATGAAGGTGAAATAAAATATACAATGTGTGGTGTGAAATTAGTAAACATACTCTTAGGTTTCTCTTCCAAGTACAAGAAGAAATTAATTTTAATATTACGCTGTTTTAATGTGCACAAATAATCACTGTATACACAGACCAATGGAAGCGGTTGAGCTGAATTTTTCCACGCTGCCAGGATCAAAAGCAGGAGCTGACCCGAAGCTGGTGGGTGGCGGGACCCTGGGGTGACATTTGGTGCTGGGACCACCTCCAATGGAGGATGGCGGCCCACCTTCTAGAGCTGACTACCCAATCAGATGAGGGGCAGCTCGGCAGCAGCACTGCTAGTGGTGGCCATTGCTGAGCCTGCAGCATGAAGGAAAGGGTGCCTCAATGCCAAGGCGCCCTCAAAGACAGGTAGGTTTTTTGGGGAAGACAGAGCCAGACAGGCGATGGTGGAGGGTTGGGAATATTCTGGCTTCAGCACCGTAGCCATAGGGGTGGCCATTGCTGTTGGGGGGCCCCTCTGTGGGCCATGGAATATCGATAAAGGAGGACCACCCACTCCCACCCCCAGGAACTCGCTGTGATGCCACCATAGTTTACCTGGTGGTCTCCCCATGTGGCAGCGGCCCTCCTGAAGTGAGAAATATGCTAGCGGGATTGGGAAATGGCCCTTAAATGGGCACAAGTGGCTCAATTGACTGCCCGATGGATGGCCGCGCCATTGAGGTTCCTGCCGCTGGTAATATGCCAAGGTGGCTCCCCTCCCGACGCCTTCCCCAGCCATATTACCAGCCCTCCTGCCTCCCAGCCCCTCTCAAAAAGGCTGGTAAAATGCAGCCCATTAAGTGACTTTAAGTCACAATTGAGCAGCTACTCAAGCATACTTCCTGATGAGACAAGATAGTATGGATGGAAAATGCCAAATTAGGTTATGAAAATAAATATATCTCAGAAATAAGATAGGTGGTGTTCAGTTATCATGTTGGCCATAAATGCTACAAGATCATGCATTTTGCTCTCCTCTCTGTTAGTTCCTATAGCTGTCTGTCCACTGTCACTCTATCATTCAGAATTTCCTGTAGTCTCATTACTTCAGCTTTGTCTCTACATGAGCTCCTTCCTCAACTGGACTCATTCCATCAACTTCTGTAGGTATAAAATATAAATGGTACTGAACAAAAACTACTCATGATGAATTTCCTTCTGCCACTTTGCAGCAGTAACTTGCATCTTTGTAAGGAAGTAACAGAAATTTAAAGAGGGGACAATATACTAGTTTCTCTTCAAGTTAAAATGAGAAACTATTTGAAAATCCTGTTTTTGGTTGGGGAACAAGGAGACCCTTCCCTTCCTCGACTTCTCTCTCTCCATTTCTGGGGATAGGCTGTCAACCAATATTCTCTATAAGTTCACAGACTCCCACAACTACCTGGACTACACTTCCTCACACCCCAAGTCCTACTAGGACTCAGTTCCATTCTCCCAGTTTATCTGTCTCCCTTGCATCTGTTCAGATGATCCAACCTTCCATATAAGCCTTTCTGATACGTCTTCCTTTTTCTTCAACCGAGGATTCCCCTCCACTGTGTTGACAGGGCCCTCAATTGTGACTGATATATTTCACACACTTCTGCTCTCATCCCTTCCCCTCCCTCCAAGAACCATGATAGGGTTCCTCTTGTCCTCACCTTTCACCCCACCAGCCTCTGTATTTAATGGATCATCCTCCCCCATTTCCTCCAGTGTGTTGCCACCACCAAATACATCTTCCCCTCCCCTTTCAGCATTCTGAAGGGACCATTCCTACTGCAACACCCTGTCCACTCCTCAGTTACCCCCAACTCCTCCCCCATTTCCTACAGCACTTTTCCATACAAGCACAAGAGATGCAATATCTGCCCTTTTAGCTCCTCCCTTCTCACCGTCCAGGGCTTCAAACACTCCTTCCAAGTGAAACATTGATTTACTTGTACTTTTAATTTAGTATACAGTATTTACTGCTCATAATGTGGTCTCCTGTACATTGGGGATACTAAACTCAGGCTGGGTGACTGCTTTGCGGAACACCTCCGCTCAGTCCGCAAGCGCGACCCTGAGCTTCCTGTTGCTTGTCACTTCAATTCCTCACCTTGCTCCCACTCTGACCTTTCTGTCCTTGGCCTGCTACAGAGTTCCAATGAAGCTCAGCGTAATCTCGAGGAACAGCACCTTATCTTTCGACTGGGCACTCTACAGCCTTCTGGACTCAACATTGAGTTCAATAATTTTAGATCATAACCTCTGACCCATATTTTACCTTTTTTTTGTTGGTTCACTTCCCCGCACCAGCGACCCCCCACCCACCTCCCCCTCACCTCCACCACCACACCTTGTTTCTTTCTTAATTCCTGTACTTTGTGTTTGGATGGCTGCTATTCTGCCATTTACACCTCATTCAGACACATCTTTTGTTTCTCTACTTGTCTTTGTACCTTGAAAGCTCTTGTCATTTAATCTCTCCTGCCCTCCACCCTATCACAGACCTTCCCTTTTGTTCTTCTTCCAAGCGCCCCCCCCCCCTCATCCCCCCATCCCCACCAACTCACTTGCTCAAAACCCATTATATTTCGAACTTTTGTCAGTTCTGATGAAAGGTCATGACCTGAAACGTTAACTCTGTTTTTCTCTCCACAAATGCTGCCTGACTTGCTGAGTATTTCCAGCATTTTCTATTTTTGAAGAGCAATTTAATTTACATCACAAGCACACGGCAGTAGCTACACAGTATCATTTTAATATGATTTGTCCGTATCTTTCCATCGTATTTGTAGACAGAAGGGTTTTGTCAAACGTTTTTCCATGAAGACAGCCCCTGTTAACTGCAGATGCAAATAAAGTCTTAAATGATAGGCAAATATACTGGCCACGAAATACAGGGCCCAAAAATGGCCATAGGGATTGTAATGTGGGATTACCATGCCGTTGCTTCCAATGCAGGCAGCATGCAAACTAATTTAAATGATTATAGCGTGTTGCTAGCACCAAGCAGAGTGTTGAGAGACTGCATACCCGAGCAGGGGGCACAAAATCATGAGGCTACCATGAGTTAAAGGCAGTCTGCACCTCTTAAAGGGGAGGTGCATTGTGGCTGCAGCAGGTGCTGGAATTCATTCTGCAAATGATTTTGACGTGGGGAACACTCAATAATGGCATAATTTGGCAGAGACTGGGCTCCAAGACTTTCCAATGCTGCACTGGAGGCCTTGGTGCAGAAGGTAGAGGAGGAGGCAAGATGTGATTTATCTTTAGGAGGATTGGAGGCCCTCCAGATGAACTCTCAGAAGCAGTGGAACCAGATAGCTGTGGTAGTCAGTGACAGGAGTCCAGTCCCAAGGTCCAGGATGCAGCCCCGTGAAAAGTTCAATGACCTCACATGAGTGGTCAAGGTCAGTGAATGTATCTTCTAATTCCATATTCTACCAACTGCATCACTAACCTCACTGCTCAGTGCATCAACCTCCATCACTCATCTACCAACAATCTCTATTAATCATGACTCATACCTACCATCCAGAGTTTCACCTCACCCTTAGATGTTAACACTTCTGCAAGCCTCACACCCACATCTCACAGCTTGTACACAGTGCCAGTTATTCAACCTATTCAGGTCAGAGGCTGGGAATTCTGCAGCGAGTAACTCAGTTCCTGACTCCCCAAAGCCTATCCACCATTTACAAGGTACAAGTCAGGAGTGTGATGGAATACTCTCCACTTCCCTGGATGAGTGCAGCTCCAAAAACGCTCAAGAAGCTCGACACCATCCAGGACAAAGCAGCCTGCTTGATCGGCACCCCAACCACCACCTTAAACATTCACTCCCTCCATCATCGATGCACAGTGGCAGCAGTGTGTACCATCTACAAGATGCACTGCAGCAACTCACCAAGCCTCCTTTAAGAGCATCTTCCAAACCTGCGACCTCTACCACCTGGAAGGACAAGGACAGCAGGCGTATGGGAACACCACCACATGCAAGTTCCTCTCCAAGTTGCACACCATCCTGACTTGGAACTATATTACTGTTCCTTCATTGCCGCTGGGTCGAAATCCTGGAATTCCCTTCCTAACAGCACTGTGGGTGTAACTACACCACACAGACTGTAGCGGTTCAAGAAGGATAATTACGGATGGGCAATAAATGCTGGCCTTTCCAGCGGTGTTCACATTCCATGAGCAAATAAAAAAAGACAGCCACATCAATCGAAAACATTGCACCACACTCACTGACACACTTCCCTCTCTCTTCACAGACAAGGTGGTGCATAACCAGAGGCAGCAGGACCTAACCGGCAGAGGACAGGTATAGCTGCATGTCCTCATATCCATGGAGAAAATGGTAGTTGCCATTATTGGCACAGCCATGGCTAAGCCTTTGGCTAATGGTGGTGCTGAAACCATTGAAGGCATCCTCATATCTAATCCTCTTTCTCACATCCCACTTCCCCTCATCCCACAATTGCTACTGATTTACAAGTTGCAGATGGTCGAAGCATGTACCTTTTGCTTTCCCCCCATCCCAACTCCCCTCACCGCAACCCCACCCTTGTGCCTTTCACCTTTCAGATACCCAAGAACTGCAACATGGACAAACAGTGGTGCAGGAGCAAGATCAAGAGAAAGAAGAGCAGGAAGACAGTGATGAAGAAACACTGACAATCGCTCTCACACTCTCAGCCACTGGCTCAGATACTCACTGTGTGTACTTTAGTAGATAGCTTAAAGATGGGATCTAAATATTTAGATGAGCACTTGAAACCCTATAGCATACAAGAATACAGGCCGTGCTGGAAAATGGGATTAGAGTTGAAAGGTGCTTGATGGCCTGACACGATGGGCTGAAGGGCCTGTTTCTGTGCTGTATAACTCTATGACTCTATGACTCCATCTGGCTGCTGAAGTGGTAGCTCAGACTGCTGCCTTTCAACCTCAGCTTGCTGCCAAGCAATCTTCGACTGGTGCCATTATGGTTGTGGACACCAGTGCTCAAAGGGGCATGCAGGGTATCACAGCAGTGCAGCAATCAGTCTCTATCAAATTACTTGGATTGCTGAGGCGTCACCCCGGAGGAATGGCAATGTTTTGATGGAGCACAAAACTTCTGTCTTCTCTAAAGATGACAGCATTTGTGCTCCCACCACAGCCACACTGCCAGTGCCCTCTTCGTTGCCTGTTAGCCAGCCAGCCCAGACTGCTGTCACCTATAGTGAGATAGTATAGTCCAAAGTTGGGCCTTCTAGGCCTAAGGCTGCTCAAGGGCGTCCTCCAAGGCCATCTGTAGTCTCCCCCAGTGAAAGTCAGCAGCCTTCCACCAGCAATGCAGCAGCCACTGGGGTAGCACTGCATAGAAGCAATAGGCCAGGCAAAGGCACATGATAGACAGGCAAGAAGGAATTGTACAAGAGTGATTAGTTAACATGTGTATGCAATGTGGCATCGCTTGATTTAACATCATGAACATGCATCAAGATAATGCCTGACAGTCTTCCTTTATGATACCAATAAAACCTTGTGGGATCTGCTTTTAATTGAACCCAACCTATTTTCAGCAAAACACATCTCACCGAAAAATACTACACCTCAGAGCATCATTCAGACCATAGACACATTTGTTGAGTTCTATAGTTCACATTCTGCATCTGCTACTTTATTAGATGGCTTCAGAAACAATTCTCTCTGAAAAATGTTGCCCTACAGCAACGTGCCTTGTAGGTCAATTGATCTACATTCCCATGAATATGTGACCAAAAGAGCTAAAAAGATTTTTAAGATAAGATACAGATTTAAGGCTTTGGGAGAGATGAGGCGCCGGGGGCGGGGGTGTGAGGAAGAACTTTTTTACACAGCGAATTGTAATGACCTGGAACTTGCTGCCTACAAGGGGTGGTGGGGGGGGGGGCGGTGCAGTGGAAGCAGAGATGATCGATGATTTCAAAATGAAGTTGGATTGGCACTTGAAGGAAATAAACCTGCAGGTCTATGGAGATAGAGCAGGGGAATGGGACTGACAGAATTGCTCTACAGAGAGCCGGCATAGACTCGATAGGCTGAATGGTCTCCTTCTGTGCTATAATAAATCTATGACTCTCTAAATTTATCTTAATGGAATGCTTATTTCACATTGGCTTTTAATTTTGCATTGCAGCCAAGTGAATGCTGCAATGGTTAGTAACAGAGGGAAGGTAGTATGTCCTTGGTGAACCATGGTCCAGTCTATCGTCAATACATGCATCAGACACAGTAACTCATGCCTTTCTGACTGATGGACAAGTAACAGTCTGGCAAGCTACAACTATGAATCATATCAGCAGAAATAAAAATTAAACGAACAGCAGATAAATCAGTGTTTATCATTTGACCTATTAAAAAAAAATGTCTCAGGACTCTCATAAGTCTCAATAAGTAACATGCTTTGTTTGAGCCAGTGTCCATGATGAAAAGCTTTACATGAAGTTGGATATGCACAGATTGTTCCACTCATTACAGGTCTATAATTGCCTGAAATTGTCTATAATAAAAGCATATTCACTGAAAAATTATTGATGAGGAAACTGTACCCCTTTTTGCTTTGAGGTAGAAACTGAGACAAAGGAAGTTCAGAAGAATATCTTTCGCAATTATACGCAGCTGTCAACTATGATTAAGTTGCAAAGGCAGACAGACTGCCTGCCTGACAAACTTTCCTAATTTAATACCTAAAACAAAGTAATTCTGATACAGAGAATGATAACTGGTCAAGAATGATATTAACAGTTGTCTGAGAAACTTACTTAGCAAGCCACCTAGTCAGGGTCAGATAACCCCTTTAAAAGGGGAATTAATACATTAGTTAAGTTGTGTAGTTTGTCCAACACAGAGAAACAGACAGTTCTTTTGGTAAGTATAGGATACATTATAAAATGGTTACAATACTGTGACGCTCTGAACTCCCAAAAAGAAATATTAAGATCGAGAGGGCTAAATTGAATCCCTCTGAAAATGAGCACAGGGATTGTGAAGGGCAATTAATCGTGCCCATTGATTGTGTGCGAACAATCCCAATTTCTTGTCCCTGGTCATTTTATGATTTGAAAGAAGACAGATCTCCAATCTGTCACATGTAAGCCACATTACAGTAAATTGTTAGACAGCATAATTGTTCTCTGTAAGGTTGCAATTCTGTGCCACGAGAATGGTTACTGTTAGTTGGATGAGATATCTTCCCGACCTTATTGCTCGTTTTCGCAACATCAAGTATAAGTTTACTGAGAAACATTAAGTTTCCAACTCTAATGCAGAAGTACAGAACGAAGGGCCATTAATAGTGAAACTGTCTCTAATTTTGAGCAATGCTGTTTTGGACTTTCAGTTTTTATCTCAAGACTCTGATTTGTATTAAGGTTGTTCAAGGTGCTTCTTCAATTTATCTTTAATTGTGAATGCAATGCCAATCAATCTTTCTGGCCTGAACAGGGAACAATTCAAATTGTTCAACTCATTCCTGCATGTAGTCAATTGTCGTTGGAGATTTTTAAAAGGTCAAATTTAAAGTTTTACATTTTATTCTTACTTTTCCTTTCTGTTTCTTATCTCTCACGCTCTCTTAATCCAATCTTTCTTTCCCTCTCTTCACTTCTCCTTCTGTACCTGATTTGACTCTAATTCACCCAGCTTCTCCATTGTTCCTTTCTCTCAATCCTTAATTCTCATTGGTTAAGGTGATACATTGTTTGTCCTGCTGTTCACTATGTTCCCAAATACCCCATTGCCCTCCACTCCATTACCAGCTCACAGTTCCAGCAAGTTATGGTGCAAAACATTTTTGAGCTGAAGTGTGTAGTAAAAGACTAATGGGGCACATTCCATAGTAAGTTAAGTCCCATTGCAGCAACATTTGGCCCATTGTAAACAGCAACAGTCCAAGTTTGGCATGCAGGTGACACAGCGATTACTTGGCAGGAACAGATAACATGTCATTGTCAAAGTGAATTTTGCATATGGGCTATTCCAGGGACTGGAGTTTCCCAACAATTGGCAAATGTTGTTAAAAACTATCTCTTAAATAATCCCATTGTAAAGCAGAAGCAACTGATTTCCCTGAAGCAGACATTCTGGTGGAAGTAATGTTGATAAAATAAAGGAGTTTTTCAATCTACTGGGAAAAGTTTTATTTTTGCTATTTATTATTGCTAAGTATGAATTAGAGAGCTAAGTTATGTCTGTCAATTCAATACCACAATACATAAACTCTCGGAGTTTATATTAATTAGCTCACTTTAATTAATTCAGTTTCACACCAGTGCACTGGAAGTTCGACTGAGCTATTTCAGGCAGAATAATCTCACACTTTGTTAGAACTTTAAATGGATAATTCCCACCTCTACCCCACCACCTCCCGCTGTGCAAAACTCGCTGATCCCGCACAAAAAATCAAAATGGCTCTAACATAGTTAGAACCCCAAGCCATATTGATTAAGGGGTTGTAAGTAAAAAAGAAACCTTCTAAAAAACATTATGAAGAATATCACTGTAATATCACCATGGAATCACTTTAAAAGTTAAGGTTTTAGCAGGCTGAATAGTATCATAAACTCTTTTAAAAATTAACCTTGAAAGCAGGACAAGAGTTGCATGAGGTGAGGTGAGAGTGACTGCCCTTGACATCAAGGCAACATTTGACCAAGTCTGGCATCAAGGAGCCCAAGCAAAACTAGAGTCAGTGGGAATCATGGGGAAAACTCTCTGCTGGTCGGAGACATTCCTAGCGCAAAGGAAGATGGTTGTGGTTGTTGGAGGTCAATCATCTCAGTCCCAGGACATCACTGCAGGAGTTCCTCAGGGTAGTGTCTTAGGCCCAACCATCTTCAGATGCTACATCAATGACCTTCCCTCCATCATAAGGTCAGAAGTGGGGATGTTCGCTGATGATTGCACAATGTTCAGCACCATTCACGACTACTCAGATACTGAAGCAGCCCAGGTCCAGATGCAACAAGACCTAGACAACATCCAGGCTTGGGCTGATAAGTGGCAAGTAACATTTGCACGACACAAGTGCCAGGCAATGACCATCTCAAACAAGAGAGAATCTAACCATCTGCCTTGATGTTCAATGGCATTACCATCACTGAATACCCCACTATCAACATTCTGGGGGTTACCATTGACCAGAAATTCTACCAGCCACATAAATACTGTGGCTATAAGAGCAGTTCAGAGGCTGGGAATTCTGTGGTGAGTAACTCACCTCCTGTCTCCCCCATGCCTGTCCACCATCTACAAGGCACAAGGCAGGAGTCTGATGGAATACTGTCCACTTGCCTGGATGGGTGCAGCTCCAATAACACTCAAGAAACTCAACACCATCCAAGACAAATCAACATGCTTGATTGGCACACCATCCGCAAACATTCACTCCCTCCACCACCGCTGCACAGTGGTAACAGTGTGTACCATCTACAAGATGCACTGCAGCAACTTACCAAGGCTCCTTAGACATCTCCTTCCAAACCCACAACCTCTACCACCTAGAAGGACAAGGGCAATAGATGCATGGGTACACCTCCACCGGCAAGTTCCCCTCCAAGCCACACACTATCCTGACTTGGAATTATATCGCCGTTCCTTCAATGTCACTGGGTCAAAATCCTGGAACTTCCTTCCTAACAGCAGTGTGGGTGTACCTACCCCACATGGACTGCGGTGGTTCAAGAAGGCAGCTCACCACCACCATCGTGGGCAATTAGGGATAGGCAACAAATGCTGTCCTGGCCAATGACGCCCACATCCCATGAAAAAAACAAAAAAAATTAGGGATGAGCAATAAATGCTGGCCTAGCCAGTGATGCCCACATCCCACATACAAATAAAAAAAAGTGAACCTTCACTGTGCATGCCATAAAATTTCTGTACTTTCACTGATGGGGTGGCATTTTATGTGCCCTGTAAGAGTCTAATTGGTGGCATGCGAGGTGATTTAATTAGGCGGGAGGTGTTTTTTCAGATTCCCGATGGCGGGATTTATTTCCGATATTAAGTCGACGGGGTGTTTGTGGCATTCCGGTGTTTCCCCCCGCATGGTGACAGATTGCAGATTTGCATTCATTTTTATGCCATGAATACTCATTGCCCAACAATTAGTTACAATTAAGTCCTACCTGCCAGATTATGGGCGAATGGGCGAGTGCTATTCCCATGCCATCCGGATCACATTTGTTTCAACGTGGTGTGCAACAGATGGCTTTGTGCAGTTGAGTTTCAGGTCAGTGTTTTTCTCTCTTTAACTCATCGGCAAAATGAACGCCAGCATTGGAATGGATGTTTGCCTCCAGGCTGAGCAACACCAAGGGTGATTCTTCTCAGGGGATGGTAGCGAAGGCATAGGGGTGTGTACATGGAGGAGCAGGGGAGGGAGAAGTAGAGGACAAAGGGTGGGGTGATCGGATGCATGGAGTTGCAGGGAAGGGTACTCAGGGTGATCGGGTGCATGGAGGAGCAGGGCAGGGTAGTGGAGGGAGTGAAAGAGTGGGGTAATCAGGTACATGGAGGAGTAGGGGAGGGAGGAGCGGAGTGTCCAGGGTGTGTAGTGGTTGTTATTGCTGCTGAAGCTGGATGTGGGTGGCTGTGGGGATGGTGGATTAATTAGAGTTTGACAGCCAGCAGGTGGTCAGGAAGGGCCTAAAGGGAGGGATGAGTGCTGTCAATGTCAGAGAGCTGTGGGGTGAATTCAGTGTACTGGCTGGCAGGGGGAACAGTCACTGTAAATGGGGGCAAATAGATCCTGTAGCGGGGGGAAGGTCAAGACTTAAGGTTGGGTATTCTACAACATCATAGGGACGGGAATGGGACTCAGCAATAATACTAAGGTGGATTTGAGGAGGATCAAGGGTCAGAGTCAGCATGTCAATGGTAACGGGAGTAGGAATGGGGGGAGGGGATGGCATGAATAAATTGATTATGACGTTGTACATAGTAATGGGTGGAGGTTCAGTGGTAATGGACGGTAGGGTTACGGTTACATTGGGTAGGTCAAGGGTAACGGGTTCAGGCTGGAAGGCTGCAGGCGGAGGTTGGAAGGTAGGGAGACTTGCCCTAAATTCTACCCACACCATTTTCTCCAATAATGCAAACCACATGGCCACTCAAGGATTGCAAGAAGAGTGGGAAGACACAAACGATAGTGGGTGTGTCTTTCACTTGGCTACAATTCTAAGGCACATAAAAACGAACTGCGCATTGCTTCGATGTTTCAGCTGACTGGCAACAGAGGGCTGAATTGGAATCTTCTGCATATTTATTGTTTAGAAAACTGCAGTGACATGGGTCTCATACACCCAATTTGTCTCAGACTGGGGAAGAAGAGCAGAGAGAGTGACTAAGGAGGGCTCTTTTCCCTCAACGCGTGATGCCTCAACACCAACAACAGGCAGAACAAGAAGGTGAGGATGCTCCAAATGATAACATCCAGCAACAGCCTTATCGAAGACAGGCACTGACATGTCATTGCATTCTCAGGACAAGGACAAGTTACCTTCAAATGTCAGAGAGGCAATGCCAGAGACATGGGTTTTGTGGGAATCCCAATTGTCCTCAAGGTGACTGCTGCATTTCAATTTTTTTTTCTAGTGGGGCGTTCCAGGGATCCATGGGTGACATATGTGGCATATCACAGTCTGCAACTCATAGGTGTATCATAGATGTGACCAATGCCCTTTTCCAATGTGCTAATGATTTAATCTACTTACCTGTGGCCGAGGACAGCCAGGCAGCAAGGTCTGCGGCCTTTGGCACCATCGCTAGGTTCCTTAGAGTGCAAGGGGTGGTTGACTGTACTCATGTGGCCATTAGAGCTCCCTAGGACCAGCCTGCTCTATTTGTGAATCGCAAAGGCTTCCACCATTTAAACGTACAACTAGTTTGCGACCACAGGAGAATAATGCAGGTTTGCACAAGTTTCTCAGGGAACTGTCACGATGCATACACTGTGAGGAACTCAGAGCTGCCAGGAGTGCCAAAGTGGACGGCAGGATCCTGGGTGAAAAAAGTTACCCACTTTGTACATAGCACCAGTGCAGAATCCCCAAAGCACAGTTGAAGAGCAATACTCACGCATCCACCAGAGTCATCATTGAAACACCATTGGCATGTTGAAAATACGATTCTGCTGCTTTGGCCAGTCTGGAGGGACTCATCAGTATGTACACAGAGGGTGAATAATCGTTGTCTGCTGTGCATTGCAATTGGACACGGCAACATTCTGCAGGCGGAGGAACAGGAGGAACACCAGTCCTCCTCAGATGAGGATGACTATGAAGAGGATGACGAGAAATACAATAATGCCAGTGGTACCATTATAGATATGAGGGCCATGGAGAGGCATGCAAGGGATCATGGGGAACCTCATATTTGCACATTTCAGGCAACAATAAGCCACTGCATCAAGGAACATTGGTAGGAGAAAATTAAAAATTCCCCAAATATGTTCACATATGCTTGAGGTCTTATTCATTGCTGTAATCAAAAAGCACTCTTCTGACAACAGCACATGAACCAGTAGTGGAGATGTGCCTGACTGCCTGCATGCTATCAACTTCATTAAAAGAGAACTGTGTCTCCATTGGAAAAATTGTCTGACATCAAAGGCATAAACTAGCACAAATAAGAAGCTACAATTTTGCTGCACTTTGATGTGACCAACAAATAAAATCCTCTCTGGGCTACGACGGAATTGAAAGCACACCACTGCTGTAGGCCTAAAGCCTGTAGCCACTACTTTTTGTACTTTATAAATAATCTTTTTGCATTTTATTTCTGCCTTGCTTTTGCTTTGCTTTTGACTTTTAAAAAAACCTATATTAAACCTGCAGTGAATTTTTAAAGGTTACTTTGTGGACATTAAGCTAAGTGTGATTGTACTATGATTAAGTCAAATAATTAATCAATTATGTAATCAATGGCAATCAATAGACTGGAAGAAAAGGCAGGTGACGGTGCACCCTCTGGGGCATTGGCTTCATCTTCCTCCCCAGAGGAGGACTTCTGGGTCTTATGCCATTCAGATACTCAAGTGGGGCACCTGCAGTGGAGACACAACAGAGGCACATTAAGCAACAGCTGAACATGAGTTCACACACTTTCCTTTGTTGTGCACATATGGCTGCAAGACTGAAGATGACATTTCATCCTTACACCTTGAGGATTCTGCCTCACCATCTGCAATTGCCCTGCCTCCATTCTCTCTCACAAATTCTGCAGGCTCTTCTTCTGCTGGTGTCAGGACTTTGATGTCTGGAACACCTCCACCTGTCTTTACGCGCTCACACTGGTTGTGGGTGCATTTATCCCGCAGGAGACGATGCAGATTTGATGACATGTCAAAAGATGAATCACAACCATTGTAAACATGCATTAACATCATTCATTCAGGACTGATTTTTGCACAACACATCCACGCACATCAACAATGCGAATCATCAACTTTGCATACATTCATTTAATGTATGGCACTAAGGCTGCTCACACAATCCATTGCATGCCTTGTCTGTCCTCTGTCTTAAAGAGATGGATCCAGATTGAAAAACAATGGAACACCTTCATCAAGAAATCGTACCCTCACAGATCTGAGTAAGTCATTGATGCGCTTGTGACACCGCACCCAGGTTCCATGAGTGACCCCACAGTTCAACAACTCCTCTGTTACCTCCATCCAGGCCACCTTGGTGAGGCAGGAGGGTCTTCTGAGTTCATCTACAGGGAAGAGGACCTCCCTCCTTTCCTTGATGGCATGGAGGAGAACCTACAGGGAGGCATCGCTGAACCATGGGGCAAGATGCTGCCTGCCATTTTCTTTGCTGTTACTGCAGAGAAAAATAAATGATGTGAAGTTGGTTCTGGATTACAAAAATTAAGAGAGGCAAAAAAATTTTGAATTAAGCACTAAACTTCAGCTTTACTTCAGGTTCGTATGCAGAGACTTACATAACAGGAAGGCTGCTGATCCTTGAGGCTGCAAGCATAAAATGCTTTACAGCTGTGATAATCAAAGTGCTTGGCACAGTGATGGGGGTTCCACCAATGAAAGGCCGTCCCCACCTCATAATCCCACGTGTCTCCAGTGCCCGTTGCCGCATCGTTCATTTACCAATAAAATGATATGTGAAATGGGAAATGTGGCAGAAGATGAAGTTATACCAACTTCCGGTCCCGCCTTCTGGAATGCCACAGGTCTCATAAACTCCCAGTCATGATGTCTGATGGGGAAATTGGGGACACAGTTCTTTGGAACACAGTCCATTCATCTGTAGGATCAGAGCTTGAATTCAACGAAAACCAATGGGATGGCAGCTTTCGGTTGGCTGGAATCGGTTTTGTACCACTTCAGAATTATCATGAACTTACATTACAATAAATATCCAAAATCTCTGCACAAGTTGGCAATTTCTCCGATAGGGTATAATGATGGCTATATGGGAAATGGAAAAATTCAGTGGAGAGCAATTTTCTGAGGCTGTAATTACAGCACATTGTTTCAACAGAGGGCAGGAAACTTTACTCTGCATATGTGTTGAGCTATATTTGACTTAGTGTTTGATGTTGACAGTGGGAGGCCAAAGAACTGTTCCATTCCCATTCCCTTCATCCTTTATGAAGACAAAAAACATCCACCCCTCACACAAGAAAATACATGGTTTAGCTAAATCAGATTAGCATGGTGTTTCACAGTACAAATACATTTTAGCAATGATATGATATTAACTACATCAAGCCAACATTTTTATTGACATTACGACATTTCTTTGTGTACTGTGTATACATTCTACAAAGTGAAGAAATCTTTTGCAGTTTAGGTTTTCCATGCCTGCCCACCTTGCAAATATCCCAGACAACACACTAAACAAAAGAAGCTCATGGACCATGGGAGACCATTTTATCCATGATTCATTATACCTATTGCCTTGGGACTGCAGCTGGCAGTCCTTAATGGTCCTTCACAACTCCCAAAATTACAACCCTTTCTTTCTAAACTTTTTTAATAGAATTATACTTCCATTACTATTAAAGAATACTTAAGAGTAATGTTTCACAATGTTCAGCCATATATGAAAATATTCATTGCCATTGCCACATACTACAATTTGGCATCAGTGCAAAACGGCAAGTCTAACTCCAACTTATCCGACTGCAGAATACAGTATCTGGGACCAATTGCAGTACAATTACAAGCCATGGCTGTTTTATTTGCAATTAACATGTATCAATTTTCTAGTTTTAATATCAGTGAGTTTTCACTGCTCTGCACCACAGGTTGGAGGATGCAAGTTTTCACCTTGCAGTTCTCACATGGCAAGTTTAAAATCCCAACAGAGTCACCATGCACAGGTGCTGCATAAGGATAAGCATGCCCTATAGGAAGGAAGAGAAGAGTCAAAGGGCAAGTGATTCCTAATTGCTTTTATACATATTTTAGTGTCTGATTATCGAGTCACATAGACATAAGCTTTGGAGCATTCCTATGAGACAATTTGGATTGCAATCTCTGAATTTTTTTTAAGGAAAGCCTTTCATTTATATAGCACCTTTCATGACTACCAGACATCTCAAAGCACTTTACAGCCAATGAAGTACTTTTGACGTGTAGTCACTATTGTAGGAAATGCAGCAGCCAATTTGCACACAGCAAGTTCCCACAAACGGCACTGTGGTGCAGTGGTTAGCACTGCAGCCTCTTAGCTCCAGTGACCTGGGCCCAATTCTGGGTACTGCCTGTGTGGAATTTGCAAGTTCTCCCTATGACCGTGTGGGTTTTTGCCGGGTGCTCCTGTTTCCTCCCACAGCCAAAGACTTGCAGGTTGATAAGTAAATTGGCCCGAGTATAGGTAGGGGAATTGAGGGAAGGTGGGGATGTGGTAGGAATATGGGATTAATGCAGGATTAGTATAAATGGGTGGTTGATGGTCAGCACAGACTTGGTGGGCCGAAGGGCCTGTTTCAGTGCTGTATCTCTAAATAAAAAATAAATAAACAGCTCAACAACAACCAAATAATATGTTCTTTTGTGATGTTGATTGAGGGATAAATATTGGCCAGGACAGCAGGGATAACTCCCCTTTGAAATAGTGCCATGGGGTCTTTGACAACCACCTGAGAGCACACAGGAGCTCAGTTAACATCTCATTTGAAAGACAGCATCTTTGCCAGTTCAGCACTCCCTTAATACAGCACTTGAGTGACAGTCTTTATTATTATGCTCAAGTCCTGGGGTAGGAATTAAACCCTGAACCTTCTGACTCAGAGACAAGAGTGCTACTAACTGAGCCACAGCTGACACACGATACTGATGAGCATTATTTATGAACTACTTATAAGCACGTAACTACTTATGAGCATTAAACTCATTGACCTATAATTTCCAAACAATTTTCTTTTCCACTCCATAATCAGTATTACATTATTCACTTTCTAGTCTTCCAGTGGCTTCCCCATTTTCAACAAATGAGTGTATATTTCTGCCTGAACTTCCCTACTTCTCCCCTTTTCATGAAAATCCTCCATGCGCATTCTGCCCAGTGATTGACTCGTTTCAATACCTTCAGACTTTTAATAACCTTAACTTTGTTATATCTTTTTTTAAATTCATTCATGGGATGTGGGCGACGCTGGCCAGGCCAGCATTTATTGCCCATCCCTAATTGCCCTTGAGAAGGTGGTGGTGAGCTGCCTTCTTGAACCGCTGCAGTCCATTTGGGGTAGGTACACCCACAGTGCTGTTAGGAAGGGAGTTCCAGAATTTTGACCCAGCGACAGTGAAGGAACGGCGATATAGTTCCAAGTCAGGATGGTGTGTGACTTGGAGGGGAACTTGCAGGTGGTGGTGTTCCCATGTATTTGCTGCCCTTGTCCTTCTAGTTGGTAGAGGTCGCGGGTTAGGTCCTTTCCTAACGCTTGTCATCTTGAAGTAGAATCATGAATGGTACAATTGCTGACAGTAATGTAGAGTACAATCTGAACAGAGTTCCCTTTTAAGAAATGATACATGTAAATTTTGAATTCATGGTGGTAGAATTACTAACATTACGATTCTACTGTATTCTTTTGCTGTTGCTGTATTCCTCTCAGGCTTGTGAACGTCATAAAGCACCAAGTGAGTAGTCAGCAGTTATAGATTCACACCTTCTGCAATCTGATTCTGCTTCTCAGATACCATATTGTGCTTTGACAGATTTGGCAGCTGACTGCAGCTATTACTGTATATTAACCAAGGACATGATCAAGAGAAGCTGGAGCTGCTTGGCTAATTGTCAAGTGGTGCAATTTTTAAATATAGTGGTTGGTCTCTTATGGTGTTACCAATGGATAGGCAATCTTCATGTGCGATTTCTGATTTTATCATAGGACACACCAAGATCCCAGAACACAGTGCTTTACAGCAGCAACTCTCAAGTTAAATATCAGCAATACTCCAATGAGGGTTTCTTAAAATAGCAACCAACAAAGAAGAACAACTGACAAATGTTAGAAGAAAAATTATGGATGTTCATGACAGACATGGCAGTAATGCACTGGAGTTTTAATTCTGGAATGGATCTCAGTTTAGTGTATTACACTGTGGATCTGGATCCTACTCCAGTTATATGGATACATTTGCATTGATGCACACCCAAAACAATTTGGAACTACACAGTATAGATACAACTGTATATTTGTTTTCCCAATCTAATTCTCTCATTCTCATGGTTTATTAATGTTTTTGTCTATTTTTGGTTCCATATTCACAGTTCTGAAATTCTCACTTTTTCTCAGGTTGTTTCTTTTTCCTTTCATAATTGCGCTTTTTTTTCTGTTCTATGACCAGAACAGCCATGAGTTTCACCAGTCATCAAGGGATGAAAAGAAAAACTTCAGGGCACTGAACTATTTGTTATGGCCTGGAAAACTTGTGCACGTATCGAGGACAGAAAGATATCAAATGAAGGCCTCAATGACAGGGTCCTTTAGGAAGGGAGAGCAATGCAAAAGTGTGGCTGGTAAGAGAGGCTTGGTGTTAGGGATTGCAGGACCCATGAGAAAACTGGAAGAAATATAAGCAAGTGACCTCAGAGGAAATGATAGGTAAAGAAATTAACGTTTCCCCACAACGACTCCTTATCGGGGCAGCGGATGAAGTTAGGGGTGAAATTAAGGGAAAGTGGAAACTATAATTTCTGAAGGCTTTCTGACTTTTTTAAAATAGCTGTTAATGGTTTCTTTTTTTGTGTGTGGAAATTTTTTGAAAGAAAACGGGTGTCCCATTTCCTGTGCTTCTGAGTTTACCATTCCCCTGCCCGCCCCAAGATTGGACCCCCTCATTTTCATCTTCCATCCCACCAGCCTCTGCATTAGCCAAATCATCATCCACCATTTTCATCACCTACAACATGATCCCACCACCAAATGAATTATCCCCTCCCTTCTCTCTGAAAGGACTTTCCTGTTGTCACGGAACTGTAATTATTTTTCTTCTTGGATTAAAACAGTGTGCCTTTAAGACTCTGCTAATAACAGTGCGCCTTTAAGACAGGGAGAGAAGTTTGGGATTTTCTGAGACACAGTGTGCCACAACTGCATTTTGTTACCTAGGCAACAGCAGGAGAGAGCGGTCATATGCTATAACGTTTCTATTTGACAATGTGTAAAACTGGCAAAACTGGTCTGAGCAAGACTCATCAGTGAAGTGTACTGAAAGGGCTGTCCATTCTCTCTCAGCAGAAATTCTGCAAGGAGCTACAGGCCAAATTAATTGCCTAAAGAGGAAATAACCCTTTTAAGAGACAATTTGGTATTGCTGAAGGAACTGTTGATGCCTGCTGCAGCCGAAAAGTTTGAATGCCTATCAAAAGCAGACTGCTTCATCAAATCCAAGTGAAGACTTCGAGTAGCATTTGATTACATTCACATTAGAATACCTCATCCACCCGGAATGTAACCCACAAAGACTTACTTATTTAGTTATTCTTAAGAAGCAGCTAAATTTTAAAAACACCACTTTTAAAACCAATTAACTACTGTTATTTTTGAGTGTATGTGCGTGAATGGGGAGTTTGATTAAAATAAGAAGTTATAAGGTCTTTATGCATAGGTTTATCCTAATAGTGTTTAAGATTTAGTTTTAATAAATAGTTAATTTGTTGTTGTCTAAAGATACCTGATTTGATCTGTTTTATTCTGGGGTTACTAGAATGTTCAATTTGGCAGTTTTCAGGTTGGGTGGGAAAACTTTAATAATATGCTGTGACCTGTGGAATGATGGGACTGAATTGACAGTGCGTTGCTCCTGCTGCAGTCGTAAGACTGTGTAGATGCAGGAGCTGCAACATCTTCTTTCACCTCCTAGTCACTGCCCTGAGCCTCAAATTCTTTCCATGAGAGTCAGAGATTATGTGTACTTCCTTCATCCTAGTAAACTTTATTTCATCTCAGTGTGGTCTCCTCTACATTGAGGAAACCAAATGTAGATTAGATGACCACTCTGCTGAACATCTCCATTTCATCCACAAGTGTGATCCCAAGCTCTCAGTTACCTGACCCACTCTGATCTCTTTCCCTTTAGCCTTCTGCAAGTTTCATTGAATCTCAATGTAAGCTCGAGGAACAGGACCTTATACTTTTATTATTGCTTCTATTATGCACTTCGCTGCCCTCTCGTCTTAATATTGACTTTAATAGCTTCAGAGCTTAACTCTGGCCTCCACTTTCTCCATGTGAGAATATGCTTGTGATCCCGGATAGTTTTGTCAGCATTTTGATGAGGACTGGGTTGGGGTGGGCGTGGGCATGCGGACTTGGACTGGGAACCCTCCATGGGAACACTGTGCTAGAAGGGCAGTTAGCACACTTGGTGTTGACCTACTTTTTCTACTCCTAGGCTACTGGACAGCTGGAGTCCATTCTGCTTTACTCACTTTTCCTGCTTTCATTTCTACCTGCCTTATCCCCTGTCCATCCTCCCACCCCACCTACCTCAGTGATTTACACATTCTGTGTCCTTTAATGTCTAATTTCTCATTACAAATTCTATTCTCTCATGTTACTATCACTTCAACCACCTGTTTCCAAAGAAATAGGCCATTCTACTTCCTGTCACCTTCTCAAGGGCAATTAGGGATGGGCAACAAATGCTAACCTTGCCAGCAACACTCACATCCCAGGAACGAATAAAAATAAAGGTCATGGATTTCATAGAATCATAGTAATTTCACGGCACAGAAAAGAGCCCACTTGGCCCATTGTGTCTATGCTGGCTGAAAAATGAGCCGCCCAGCATAATCTCACCTTCCCACATTTGATCCGTGGCCCTGCAGGTTATGGCAATGGCGATGCATATCCGGACACCTTTTAAATGAGTTGAGGGTTTCTGCCTCCACTACCCTTTCAGGCAGTGAGTTCCAGACCCCCACCAACCTCTGGGTGAAAAAGAAATTGCTCATTTCCCCTCTAATCTTTCTACCAATCACTTTAAATCTATGCCACCTTGTCACTGACCTCTCTGCTAAGGTAAATAGGCCTTCACATACACTCTATCGAGGCCCCTCACAATTTTATACATTTCAATCAAATCTCCCCTCAGCCTCCTCTGTTCCAAGGAGAGCAACCCCGGCCTATCCAATCTTTCCTCATATCTGCATTTTTCAGGTCCTGGCAACATCCTTGTAAATCTCCTCTGTACCCTCTCTAGTGCAATTACATTCTTTCTGTAATGAGGTGACCAAAACTACACATGGTAACATAAGCATAATCTGAGCTGAAAGTTCAATGTCGCATTGTGAGAGTGCTCCCTTTTAAGAGCAATATAGTACATGCCATTATGTTATGCAAAAAGCAGGGGGGAGGGTTTCGAAATGTCTTCATCAACAATTTGTTTGCAACCAACAGCAGAGAAACAGGTTTAAAAGTGTTTTTATAAGATCTTTCACAACCTCAGGATGACCCAAACTGCTTCAAAGTCAATGAAAAACTTTTTGAATTATAGTCATTATTGTAATGCGGGGAAATCAGCCAGCCAGTTTGTGGATAACAAGGTCCCACTAACAGAAGTTAGACAAATGACCATATACTCTGTTTTAGTGATGTTGGTTGAGGGGTATACATTGGCTAGGACACTGGGTGAACTATGTACTCTGAATAGTGAAGTGGAAATTTTTATGTCCACTTAAAAGGGTAGCATAATGTCTGGAAAATGGCTCAACAACAACTTGCATTTATGTAGCATCTTTAATATAGTATAACATTCCCTAGTTGCTGCACACGGGCATTACCAATCTAAATTTGACACAAGCCACATAAAGGGATGTTAGGGCAGATGACCAAAAGCTTGGCCAAAGGGTTAAGTTTTAGGAAGTGTTTTAAAGGAGGAAAGCGAGGTAGAGAGACTGTAAGCTCAGGGCGTAGGCAGCTGAAGGCTGTCAACGGTGGAGCAATTAAAATTGGGAATGCACAACAGGTGAGAATTGGAGGAGCTCAGAGATCTCAGAGGGTTGAAGGGCTGGCGGAGGCTTGTAGGGCTCCTCCAACGGTGCAGCACTTCCTCGGTAATTGGTCATTTATGTCCTGGCTGTTTGTGGGACTTGCTGTGTAAAAATTGGTTGCCATATTTGCGTACATTACAACAGGGGTGAAACTTCAAAAATATTGCACTAGCTGCACACAGGCATGGTAGCGTGTTGGTTATGTTACTGGACTTGTAATCCAGAAGGGCCGCACTAATAATCTGGAGACATGAGTTCAAATTGCATCACAATAGCTGGGGCATTTAAATTCAGTTAATTAAATGAACCTGGAATAAAAAGATAGTATCTGTAATGAGGACCATGAAAATAGTGGATTTTTGTTTAATAAACCCATCTGGTTCACTGACACCATTTAGGGAAGGAAATCTGCTGTCCTGATCGGGCTGGCATATATGTGACTCCAGAGCCACTCTTAACTGCCATCTGAAATGGCCAAGCAAGTGACTCAGTTGTACCACACCTCTATATTTAAAAAAAAGTTTAATAAGATTTAAACCAGACAAACCACCTGGCATTGACCGAGGTACCGGACATGATAAAGGCACATCAAAGCACAGGTGACTTTGCAAAATCCTCCTCATTAACATCTGGGAACTCATGTCAAAATTGGGAGGGCTCTCCCACAGACTAGTCAACAACAGCCTTGCATAGTCATACTCACAGAATCATACCTTTCACATAACGTCCCAGACTCCTCCATTACCATCCCCTCAGCAGGACAGATCTACTAGAGGTGGCGGCACAGTGGTATATAGTCAGGAGGGAATGGCCTTGGAGTCCTCAACATTGACTGCAGATTCCATGAAGTCTCAGGATATCAGATCAAACATGGGCAAGGAAATCCCTTGCTGGTTATCACCAGCCCTCCCTCAACTGATGAATCAGTACTCCTCCATGTTGAACACCACCTGGAAGAAGCACAGAGGGTAGCGAGGGCACAGAATGTACTCTGGGTGGAGGACATCAATGTCCATAACTAAGAGTGGCTCAGCACCAATAATGACCAAGCTTGTTGAGTCTCGAGTGTCACAGCTGCTACACTGGGCCAGCAGCAGACAGTGAGAGAACCAACACAATGAAAAAACCTACTTAACCTTGTGCTCATCAATCTACCTGTCATAGAAGCATCTAAGTAATCCCACAATCAATGGATCAGGTCAAAGCTCTACAGTGTTTCCACATCCAGTTGTGAATGTTGATTGGCAATTAAACAACTAACAGGAGGAGAGGGCTCAATGGCCATTCCTATCCTCAATCTTGGCAGACTTCATGCACATAGTTTGCAACTATCTTCAGCCAGAAATGTAGTGTGAATGATCCATCTCTGCCTCCTCCTGACGTCCCTACTGTTACAGATGCCAGCCTTCAACCGATTTGATTTACTCCACGTGACAACAGTGCTATTAAGCGGCACTTGCTTAGCAATAACCTGCTCAGTGACATTCAGTTTGGGTTCTGCCAAGGCCACTCAGCTGCTGACCTCATTACAGCCTTGGTTCAAACATGGACATAAGAGCTGAACTCAAGAGGTGCAGTGAGAGTGACTGCCCTCGACATCAAGGCAGCATTTGACCAAGTATGGCATCAAGGAGCCCTAGCAAAACTGAAGTCAATGGGAATCAGGGGGAAAACACTCTGCTGGTTGGAGTCATACCTAGAGCAAAGGAAGATGGTTGTGGTTGTTGGAGGTCAATCATCTCAGCTCCAGGACATCACTGCAGGAGTTCCTCAATCATAAGGTCAGAAGTGGGGATGTTTGCTGATGATTGCACAATGTTCAGCACCATTTGTGACTCCTCAGATACTGAAGCAGTCCATGTAGAAATGCAGCAAGACCTGGACAATATCCAGGCATGGGCTGATAAGTGGCAAGTAACATTTGCACCACACAAGTGCCAGGCAATGACCATCTCCAACAACAGAGAATCTAACCATCTCTCTTTCACTTTCAATGGCATTACGATGGCGGAATCCCCCACTATCAACATCCTCGGGGTTACCATTGACCAGAAATTGAACTGGAGTAGCCATATAAATAACGTGGCTACAAGAGCAGGTCAGAAGCTAGGAATCCTGAGGCGAGTAGCTCACTTCCTGACTCCCCAAAGCCTGTCCACCATCTACAAAGCACAAGTCAGGAGTGTGATGGAATACTTTCCACTTGCCTGGATGGGTGCAACTCCAACCACACTCAAGAAGCTCGACACCATCCAGGACAAAGCAGCCCGCTTGATTGGCCCTCCATCCACAAACATTCACTGCCTCCACTACCAATGCACAGTAGCAGCAGTGTGTACCATCTACAAGATGCATTGCAGCAAGATGCATTGCACCAAGGCTCATTAGACAGCACCTTCCAAACCCGCGACCTCGACCACCTGGAAGGACAAGAGCAGAAAATGGTTATGAACACCACCACCTGCAGGTTCCCCTCCAAACCACACACCTTCCTGACTTGGAACTATATCGTCATTCTTTCACTGTCGCTGGGTCAAAATCCTGGAATTCCCTTTCGAACAGCACTGTGGGTGTACCTACCCCACATGGACTGCAAAGGTTCAAGAAGGCAGCTCACCACCACCTTCTCAAGGGCAATTAGGAATGGGCAATTAGGAATGTGGACGCCCACATCCCATGAATGAATTTTTTAAAATGGCTGAGCGCACTGGATACAGTAAAGGCGATGGGTCCCGTCAACATCCCTGCAGTAGTACTGAAGACTTGTGCTCCAGAACTAGCTCCACCCGAGAAAAGTTGTTCCAGTGCAGCTACAACACTGGCATCTACCTGACAAAGTGGAAAATTGCCCCGATATGTCCTTTCCCCAAAAAGCAAAACAAATCCAACTCAAATTTGACCAGTTACCCCCATCAGTCTATCCTCAATCATTAACAAAGTGATGGAAGGTGTTGTCAACAGTGCTATCAAGTGGCACTTACTCAGCAACAACCTGCTCAGCAATACTCAGGTTGGGTTCCACCACAACCACTTGGCTCCACACCTTATTACAGCATGGACAAGAGAACTGAATTCAGGGGTGAAGTGAGAGTGACTGCTCTTGACATCAAGGCAGCATTTGACTGAGTGTGACATCAAGGAGCCTTCGTAAAATTGAAGTCAATGGGAATTGGGGGGGAGAACTCTCCACTGGTTAGATTCATACGTAGCACAAAAGAAGATGGTAGTGGTTGTTGGAGGTCAATCATCTCATCCCCAGGACATCACTACAGGAGTTCCTCAGGGTAATATCCTAGAAGCAACCATCTTCAGCTGCTTCATCAATGACATTCCCTCCAACATAAGGTCACAAGTGGGGATGTTCGCTGATAAATGTACAGTGCTTACTGCCATTCAAAACTCCTTGAGTACTGAAGCAGTCGATGCCCGCATGCAGCAAGACCCGGACAACCCTGAGGCTTGGGCTGATAAGTGGCAAGTGATAAGTGGCCTGTTTCCTCCCACAGCCAAAGACTTGCAGGTGATAGGTAAATTGGCCGTTGTAAATTGCCCCTAGTGTGGGTATGGCACAGACTCGGTGAAAAGCCTGCCAGAAATCCCTGATGCCACAATGACCATCTTCAACAAAAGAGAATCTAATCATCTCTCCTTGACATTCAATGACATTACCATTGCCGAATCCCCTCCCCGCCCCTCCCAACCCCCACCAACAATATCCTGGAGGTTACAATTGACCAGAAACTGAACTGGACCAGCCATATAAATACTGTGGCTACAAAAGCACATCAGAGACCGGGAATTCTGCAGTCAATAACTGATCTCCTGACTCCCCAAAGCCTTTCTACCATCTACAAGGATGAAGTCAGGAGTGTGTTGGAATACTCTCCAATCGCCTGGATGAATGCAGCTTCAACAGCACTCAAGAAGCTCGACACCATCCAGGACAAAGCAGTGTACCCCATCCATTACACTAAACTTTCACTTCCTCCACCACCAGTGCACAGTGGCAGCAGTGTGTACCATCTACAAGATGCACTGCAGCAACTCACCATGCCTCCTTCACAGAACCTTCCAAACCTACAACCTCTACCACTGAGAAGCACAAGGGCAGCAGATGCATGAGAACACCACTAACTGCAAGTTCCCTCCAAGTCACACACCATCCTGACTTGAAATTATATCACCGTTCCTTCTTTGTAGCTGGATGAAAATCCTGGAACTCCCTACCTAAAAGCACTATGGGTGTACCCAAACCACATGGTCTGCCCTGGTTCAAGGATGCAGCTCACCACAACCTTCTCAAGGGCAATTTAGGATGGGCAACAGACACTGGCCTTGCCAGTGATGTAATCTCAGGAACAAATAAAAAAAATTCTGCAATACAGCAGGAAATAGCTAACAGGAAACAGAGAGTAGGCATAAATGGGTCATTTTCTGGTTGACAAGATGTAACGAGTGGTGTGCCACAGGGATCTGTGCTGGGGCCTCAACTTTTTACAATTTTATAGAAATGACTTCGATGAAGGGACCGAAGGTATAATTGCTAAATTTGTTGATGACACAAAAATAGGTTGGAAAGTAACTTCTGAAGAGGACATAAGGGGGCTACAAAGGGATATAGATAGGTTAAGTGAGTGGGCAAAGATCTGGCAAATGGAGTATAATGTGGGAAAGTGTGAAATTGTCCACTTTGGCAGAAAGAATAAAAAAGAAGCACATTATCTAAATGGTGAGAGTTTGCAGAGCTCTGAGATGCAGAGGGCTCTGGGTGTCCTAGTGTATGAATCACAAAAGGTTAGTACGCAGGTACAGCACGTAATTAGGAAAGCTAATAGAATGTTATTGTTTATCGTGAGGGGAATGGAATACAAAAGTAGGGAGGTTATGCTTCGGCTATTCAGGGCATTAGTGAGACCACATCTGGAGTATTGTGTACAGTACTGGTCTCCTTATTTAAGGAAGGATGTAAATGCATTGGAGGCAGTACAGAGAAAATTTACTGGACTAATACCTGGAATAGGCGGGCTGTCTTACTAGGAAAGATTGGACAGGTTAGGCTGGAATTTAGATGAGTAAGAGGTGACTTGAATGAAACATAAAAGATCCTGAGGGGTCTTGACAGAGTGGATGTGGAAAGGATGTTTTCCCTTGTGGGAGAATCTAGAACTAGGGGTTGAATTTTATGCTGCCCTAACGGGTTGGATGGTGGTGTGGGAGCGGATGGGGGCGGCGTAAAATTGACTGTGAGGCTCTGGGAGTCCTTCCTGCCCCACTCCCGCTCCGTCCACCTTTACGTTGGTCGGGCAGTGGGGTAGGGGGAAAACGGCCCTCCAGCCCAAGGCCAATCAAGGCCCTTAAGTGGCCACTTAACGGCCACTTAAGGGCCCTCGCCCGCCTCCACGGGTACTTTACCCATGGCAAGCGGGCGTGCTGGGGACGTGAAAGGCCACCCAGCGATAGCTACCGGCCTTTCCGCACGCCGGGGGGGTGCCATGGCAGTTGGGCACAGGGTGCCCGATTGAGGGCCGCCCCCATCTCCCAATCCACACCCGGGACCCAAAACGCCTCCTTCCCCCCAAATGACCACCCTCGCTTCGCCGGGGCGTGTCCGATTCCCTCGGCGCGACATCAACAACCTACCTTGGATCCCGGCTTCATAGCATCCTCCTCGGTCGGCTGGCCTGCAGTCCCAGCAGTGGCCACCGCACCCAGTAGCGCTGGTGGGACTAAGAGCTGCTGGCCCGCTGATTGGCCAGCAGCTCACTGAGGCAGGACCTCCTCCCTCAGGCCGGTGGAAGTCCCGCCTCAGGACAATTAAAGCCTGGGATCCGTAAAATGTGGGTCGGATCCCCGGACTAGATGGAAGCGAGTTCCCCAACGACTTTTATGTCGGTGGCAAAATCCCATCCACCTATGGTAAAATCCAGCCCTAGGGGTCACTATTTAAAAATAAGGGATCGCCCATTTTAGACGGAGATGAGGAGAAATGTTTTCTCTCAGAGGTCGTGAGTCTTTGGAATTCTGTTCCTCAAAAGGCGGTGGAAGCAGAGTCTTTGAATATTTTTAAGGCAGAGGTAGATACATTCTTGATAAGCAAGGGGGTGGAAGTTTATCGGAGGTAGGTGGAAATGTAATCAGTTCAGCAGTGAACTTATTGAATGGCTGAGCAGGCTTGAAGGGCCGAGTGGCCTACTCCTGCTCCTAATTTATATGTTTGCATATATGTAGCATGTATGATGTGGCTCAGTTGGTAGCATGTTCACCTCTCAGGTAAAAAGTTATGGGTTCAAGTCCCATACTAGGAATTAAGCATAAAAATCAAAGCTAATACTCCAATGTAGTACTGAGACCGTCCATGTCTCCGTTATAAAGACGTCTGCAAACGCGACATGAAATCGTGTGACATTGATCACAAGTCGTGGGAGTCAGTTGCCAGCATTCGCCAGAGCTGGCGGGCAGCCATAAAGACAGGGCTAAATTGTGGCGAGTCGAAGAGACTTAGTAGTTGGCGGGAAAAAAGACAGAGGCGCAAGGGGAGAGCCAACTGTGCAACAGCCCCAACAAACAAATTTCTCTGCAGCACCTGTGGAAGAGCCTGTCACTCCAGAATTGGCCTTTATAGCCACTCCAGGCGCTGCTTCACAAACCACTGACCACCTCCAGGCGCGTATCCATTGTCTCTCGAGATAAGGAGGCCCAAAAGAAGTACTGAGACAGTGCTGCACTGTTAGAGATGATTATTTTCAGATTAAATTTTAAATCAATGCTCCTTTTCTTCCCTTGGGTGGCTGTGAAAGATCCCATGGTACTGTCATGACGATCAAGGGAGTTATCCTCAATATCCTGGCCAATATTTATTCCTCAATCAACATCACAAAAACAGATTACTTGATCATTATCACATTGCTGTTTGTGGGGGTTGGCTGTGTGCAAATTGGCTGCCATGTTCCCTATGTTATAACAGTGACTACACTTCAAAGGTACTTCATTGGCTGTAAAGCACTTTGGAACATCCAGTGGTCGTGAAAGGTGCTATTGATATGACGGTGCTTCTATATTTTTTGTTAAGTTTTTTTTTTGAGGACATATTTAAATTGTGGAGATGGATTTGTGGAGAAGGCTGAAGATTTCATAGAAGCTGGACTGTGCTTTATTGTTGACAATTCATTGAAAGGACATTTGGCTGAAAATACTGGAAGAATCAAGGAGTGCTAAAAACAATCTCTACTGGAGACCACTAGTCACCAATTAAGATAAACAACAGGAACCTTGGACGAAGGGCATATGTTTACAGAGAAGTGACAGATCAAGATTTAGAGGGGGGCAGGAGGCTTGACTCTTGAGATATTGTTTTAGGTTTCACTTTGGATAGTGTGTTGGGGTGTGAACTGTTTTGAAGGCAGTTGGAGAAAAACAGTCATCAACACCCTCTTCCATCTCTTTGAGAACTTCCTGAGAATCAAGTTTAAGAAATAGAGAAACTAATGCTGCATTTCTCGTGAAAAGCCTGCCAGAAACCCCTGATGCCACAGTTTGCCCGGAAAGCCTCCCAAACTGATCTTCAAAGTCACCTGAAAAGAATAGTTCTAGAAAGATCCCAGTGACAGCCGTCTATGCATATTTGGGACGCCAAACCAAAAAAGGGACAGCTGATATCTTTCTATATCTTCTTTTTTTCTTCAAGAATTAGCAAGTATTTGGCGAAAGTATTCTTTTTGTGGGGTTTTTTTTGCAACAGAGTTCTAAAGAGAAAATCTGTTTTTCACTTAACTGGTGTGTATGTGTGTGTGTTTGTGAGGGACTAAGATAAAAGGGAACTTTCATATTTCACTCTGTGTGTTAATGCTTTACTTTGTTATTGATTATGTCTTATTTTATAATAAACTGATAATTTTGTTATGAAAGAAACCTGGTTGGTGTATTTTATTCTGGGATAAAGAGTAGTATATGACTGACCGTACATGTAACTGGGTAAACATTTAAACATATTTTGTGACCTGTGGAGAAGTGGAACTAGAAAACAGTGCACCCCTCTCACCTTAGTCATAACACTATAGAAATACAAATTTTTCTTTATCATGGGGTTGTGTCAGCTAGTTGTTTGTCCTTCAAGGTGAAGATGACCATGGGTACGTAGGAGACATCATCTTTCTTTAATAAAGACATAAAGTGCTGGAAATACTCGCAGGTCTGGAAGCATCTTTGGAGAGAGAAACAGTTAACATTTCATGTCTGTGACCTTTTCATCACCTTGTCATCTTTATCTGTCATTCATGGGAGATGTAAGATGCAACATAAATGCATGCTTTCTCTTTCCTTGTCTACTGTGTGTGGTTTCCTTCATCTTCCCTTTGTTTTATTTTTTTATGCTGTTCATGCATTTTTTTTTGAAGTTTTGATGACAGGCCCACATTCACCTACGTGTACTCTTCTCAGATGCTGACTGGCCTACATTATTAACGTTTTGGTTCAGATTTCCCACGTGTACAATGTTTTACGTTTTGTGTTCGTTGGTTTAAGCGTTAATGGCTTGGCTTCTTTCGTGAAATTTGAAATGATTATAGTTGTGCCCTGTTGACACTATGCTCTGCAGATATGACGGCTAAAAGCCAATTGCAAAACTTTTATTTATATACAGATTTGAAAATATATATTTTAACTAACTACCTCAGGAGTAATGAGTTGCAAATACGCTTAAAATAAAATATAATTCCATAAATTTCAAGCATTAATTATTTAGATTAGATTAGAGATACAGCACTGAAACAGGCCCTTCAGCCCACCGAGTCTGTGCCGAACATCAACCACCCATTTGTACTAATCCAGGAACCTGAGCAATTATCTACGTTTGCCAGGTTAGTAAAATAGCATTGGCCGCACTGACTTCAGTGCAGTTAGGAAGTTGCTACTGACGAGGTGATGTTCTGAATCAGAGGCCCAGAGACGAAACATAAATCAAAACCACACAGATTCGCAAAGAGCGAACTTCCATCACCGTCACTCCCATTCTCCCTCGCCTCTTCGCGCAAGGGGAGACACGGCGCCTGCGCGCTCACACCCCAATGACATCATCGGTTCTGACAATCGGGAACAAGGGGCGACCGAGATGGCTGGGTAATTGACATGCTGACGTTAGTTGACGCCACGCCCTGGACCAATGGGAGCTCGAAAGTGTGCGTGGTGGGCGGGACTTCCTGCAGCACTAAGTGCTAAGTGGGTGGTGGCGGGAGGGGAAGGCACAGGGCCGCACCGGGCGGTGTGTTTTATGAGAGGGAGGAGAGCCAGCGATGCATTGACGTCGACGTTGAATGAAATTTTTTCTGCGGTATCCGAATGTCTTAGCGAAGTTAAAAGAGAGGGGAAAAAAAAGTTTAACGAAGGGACGACCACCCGCTGGTGTGTGTTTTAAACAGGCAGATACATGGAAATTCATGGCATCTAACTTGTTGCGGCCGGAACGTTATTAAAGTGAAAGAGCAAGCGAGAGAGAGGCGCCATTTTGTTCCTTTTTTGAAAAAAGAACTCTCCTCGCCCCAGTTCATAGCACAGCGAGTGAGTGGGAGATTATGGCGAAGAAAACCTACGATTTACTGTTTAAACTGCTGCTGATCGGAGACTCCGGGGTGGGAAAAACCTGCGTCCTCTTCAGGTTCTCGGATGACGCCTTTAACACCACTTTTATCTCTACTATAGGTGAGTGAGTGAGAGAGGGAGGGACAGGGGTCGCTGCTTTTGGCCCAGTTTTATTTAACTGCTGGGTTGGGTGCAGGCTGTTGGCCGTCCGAAGGGAGAGTTTGGGCCTTTGCCTTATTAAAGCCTTTTTCCAAATCTCAGGGCCGTCCGGTGCAGTGGACCCAGGTCAGGGGGAGTGTTACATTTTTAACTGATCTCTCAAAATTCTGTCTTCATGAGAGGATATTCAGTTATCTTGTCGATGTTTATGTATGCGCGGAAGTGGCATTTGGAGCAATTTTATGCTTTTTTTTTTCCAAAACGGGTCTTGTACGTTGCCATTTACTTCTGGAGCCTAAGTTACATTTTTAAGCTAAACTGTTAAACTTGCTGCTTATTGGTTAATGGTACCTTGATTTTTTTTGGGGAAATCACGATTATTTCTGTGTTTCCACTTTACGGGCAATGCTATTCACTTTTTTTAAAAATGATGCTTTCATTTAAAACGAGTGGCTTAGTTTATTAAATCGAATTCCTTTAAACTGGTTTAAGGTATTTATTTGAACTAGTCGACTTTTAACAGGTGAAATATCCAGATATGCTATGAATTCATGAATGTCATTGTGATTAGTGCTGGGAGTTTCATAAGTTAGTAAAGCAATTTTTAAATGTTTAATTTGGACCATGTTTTTTTAACTAATGTAAATAAAAAGTGTGCTGGAAATATTCAGGTCTGGCAGCATCTGCGGAGAGAGAAACAGGATTAATGTTTCATTCTGATGCAAGGTTAACTTTGTTTCTCTCTTCACGGATGCTGACAGACCTGCTGAGTATTTCCAGCACTTTGAACTTTTTAGTTAACTAAAATAAAAGCAAATAAAATCAGAGGAAGTGATTGCTTATGGGATACAATCTAGTTACCATAGCTGAATTGCTAATCTGGTTGTGGGTGAGCTCAATCATGAGCAGGATACTTGGATCATATCTGCAAGCTTCTGTATCATTTCATTTTTACAGTTTTAGTATTTTGGGTTAAGATGCTGTTTAAAAATTTGTGGCAGTTTGTAAAAATGCTTTTGGTTTCCTGGGTGTTGTGTGCAAAACTACTGTGAAATCTTCAAATCAAGTTAGTGAGAAATCTACATGATTAGGCCATTTAGTCTCTCTGGCCTGTTCTGCCATTCAGAGATATCATGGCTGATCAGGGACTCGAGTGCATATCTCTTGACACCTTTGATAATCTCAAATTCAGGTTTAAAATTAATCTAGCATCAATTACTGTTTGTGGAGAAATTCCAAACTTGTACCACCCTTTGGGGGAAGGAAGTGTTCCTTAATTTCTCTCCTGAAAGGTCTGGCTCTAATTTTTTGACACTGCCCCCAGTTCCAGTCAGTAGAAATAGATTTTTTTTCTCTCTACCCTATTCCCATTAACATCTTGAACTTTGATCATATTGCATTCCAGGGGATACAGCCCTAGTTTATGCAATCTATCCTAATTTCACCCTTGGAGTCCAGGTATCATTCTAGTAAATCTATACTGCACACTCTCCAAGGCCAGTATCTCCTTCCTAAAGTGTGGTGCCCAGAACTCCTCACAGTACACCAGGTGTGGTCTAACCAGGGCTTTGTGTAGCTACAGTATGACTTGTATTCCCAGTGTTCTAGTGTCTAGATATAAAGGCCAGCATTCCATTAGTCTTTTTGATGATTTTCTGTACCTGTTCGTGAGGTTTTAATGATCTGTGTAGTTCCAAGTCTCTTTGGACCTCTTTATTCTATCCTTTTTTTTTTAAATGGTAAAAAACTAGAAATGAGTACTGTCTAGGTCCAAAGTGGATGACCTCATGTGCCTATATTGAAATCCATTTGCTGCAGTTTTCCTTATTTACTTGATCTATATCCTTGTAATTTTATGCTTTCTTGCCACCTCTCTGTGTCATTGCCAAATGTGGATATATGGCTTTCTACCCTGTCATCTAAGTTGTTAATAAATACAGTGAGTAGTTAAGGTTCCAACTCTGATTCTTGCAGGATACCACTAGTCAGTTCCTGCCCATTATTCCTACTCCGTCTCCTGCCGCTCAGCCAATTTCCAATGCTGAATTTCACACTGTGGAAGTCATTCTGCAATGGTATAATTTGCTAGTCTAGTTCACATCAGTGAGGCACACAAAGTACATGGAAGCATTCCAGAGAAGCACCACCAAGTTGTTCTCTCATGTCAGGGTCTGAGGTTTGAAGAAAAGGGAAAGCTACTTTTCTGCCTCGAGGCTAGAGACTGAGGCCTCATCTGCCCTCTTAGGTGGATGAAAATAATGCCATGGGATTTTTATTTTAACAAGAAAAGCAGGGAAGTTGTGCCTGATGTCCTGGTCAGTAGTTTTCTCAGCAAATTATCTGGTGGATATCCAATTGCTGTTTGTGGGAATTTGCTGTGTACAAGTTGGCCATCGTTGTTCCTACATTGTAACAGTGCCTACACTTCAATATTGCTTCATTGGCTGTAAAGTGCTTTGGGATATCCTGCGATTGTGAATTGGTGCTTTTATAGACAGAATTTATTTATGAAGGTGAGTAAGTTAATAGAGTATTGAGCAGATAATCCAAAAATTGCTTAAAACCAATTTGAGAATAGGAAACGGTATCTGGTTCAAATTAGCTTGAACTATTTTGCACGGAAGCTGGTGACTGATATGGATTAAGAAGGCAGTGGGGGCTGATTGTATTGGAAAATGTAATAAAGTTGGGTAAGTACACAAGTTAATGAAAACTCATGACATGTGTTGGACAGTTTCCTCATTAATGTGGCTTGTCAAATGGACTACAACATTTTGTTTCTAGTCATGTATATTGTATATTAAACCTAGGACTGTTATTGGGAAATTTTTCAGTGATTAGTATGTGAAATGTATTTCCAAACTGAGCAGTTGAGATAGAAACCTTGGAATTGCAGGGTTGCAATTGGGAAAGTGTGCAGTCTTTATGGATGAACTAAGATGGGTCTCATTTTATATTAATTCTTGTGATCCAGGATTGAGCCATGCACTCTTATAACTTGGACCTTATTTGTGAGGACCTAGGTTGGAGCCCCAGGACAAACATTCTGCTGTCGTATACAGCCCACCACGTACCCCCGTAAATGTCTTAATTGGGTGGAATTGAGCATACTTCATTTTAACATTTTGGACTCTTAGCAGATCAGATCTACATGCTGCCATGGCTCAAATGACTTCTTGAACAGACAGTGATGCCAAGTTCTTTAATGGTTTTTAGTCTCGGGAGGGGGGGGTGGGTGGTGGGAATCTCTTTGTGGGTAGAAAAGTATTTGCATTCTAGAGTGCTTGGAGTAAGCACAGAGGAATAAAATCACATTAGCCACCTTTAGAACAGCTTCAAGGTTAGTAACTGGTTCTTGGCATCGAAGATCATTGCCATTTTTAACTCTGCTGCTAAAGCCACAGTTAAATATTCAGTGGTTTACCATTAGAGAGTATGGTGTAAGCCGGTTCATTGAAACATTGTATCTGTGAAAACTGCATTTCAGACCTTTTTTTTTTATGTAAGAGCAATGCCAGTGATATTGTGCTCTCTTCAGTTCTTTAAGAGGCACTTTAGGTTGTTGACCTCGGGACATGTCAGGCAATGGCATTGGCCTAATGGATCCCTTTTGACACTAATTGATAGACTTCAACCAAAGATGATTGGAGAACTGTTTTTATGCATTTTGTGGATGAATGCAATCCATAGATTTGAAGTAGTTTTTGGTTGAGTTGCTACTCCTTGTTTGGTCATACTTGCTGACAGCATACTCCAGTGCATGAACCAACCATAAGGGATTTCCCCAACCTTTTTTTGATCAACTAATTGAACTGGATGTAGTGCAGAAACACAAAAATAAGGATTCGGCTTTTGCCATAACCTGTCTGAGTTGGGCGGGGCAGTGGGGAGCAGGGGCATATTTATTTGCTGGTATGTACTAATAGAAAGTTGGGTTACTTGGGACATGGGTTTTAGGAAACGCTCATCATTGATTTGCTTTCATATGCGTATTAGTGACTTTAGTGAAGTTTTCAGAGAAGCTTTGGTCTAAAGCTGAAATAACAAATTTGCCTCTGACAAATGCTCATGATTTTAGTTCTTCTGTTTTGCTTATCCTGATGTATAAAATATTTCTTAGTCCTTGCGTTGTTGATTTTACAGGCTTCCATCTGCCTCATGAGCATGGGAGAGAAAATTTTCAAGGGAGTGGGTAGTAACTGCTGAAGTTCAGTGTCACTGGTTATATGTTAATGTCAGTGAGGGCATACCTTGAAGATTTACTGCAGTCATGTTTTTCATGTTTATGCCTGCAAGATTGAAAACAATCAGTACCTTAGTTCATGAGGGCTGTATTCATTTACTGTGATGGCAGGATTTATTAAAAGCTGGAATGTGTCTGAAGATGTCTGCAATTTAATGTGGACCAGCTACACTTCATGGTTGCATTGGCACTGTTTGAATATAGAAGTTCAAAGTTGCGGTGCTGGAGATTTACAAAATTGCCTGTAACTGCAGTGAAAAAATATTTTCCTTCTGCAAAACTCTTGTCATGCTGAAATTTTTGATCACACTTGCAGCCCCACTGGACTTGCACCAAATTTCTAAGGGTAGTGTACTTGTTTATAAGTTGCACCCAGCATTAAGTTTCTTAATTGATCGAATGGCACAGTGCAGAAGGAGGCTATTTGGCCAGCATTCCTGCACCAGCTTTTTCAGAGAGCTGTCCAGTTAATCCCACTCCTCCTCTTCCCCATAGTCCTATAATTTATTTTTCCCTTCGAGTAGCTATCCAAAATGCTACTATTGAATCTGCTTCTGCCACCCTTACAGGTACTACATTCCAAATCCTAACCACGTACCTAAAGTTAACTTGTCATTTCTGGTTCCTTTACCAATTACCTGTAAATCTGTGTCCTCTGGTTATTGACCCTTCTGCCATTGGGAACAGTTTCTCCTTAATTACTCTATCAACACCTCTGTCAAATCTCCCCTTCTCTGCTCTAAGGAGAATAATCCAGTTTCTCCAGTGTCTGCACAGATCTGTAATCCCTCATTCCTGGTACTGTTCGAGTAAACCTCTTCTGCACCTTCTCTGAGGATGGTCATGGAGCTAAGTTAACTGGAGCTGGAATGGAGTTGCAATATTAAGCAGGTTGAAGGCCATTTTAATGTTAATTATTGCTGAAGCAAGTGACTCTTTTTTCCCCATTGTGCTTCATCAACTGTTGACACTTTTGAGCATTCTTTTAACCAGATGTAAAATGGAATCAAAAAATTAACAATCCATGATTGCATAATTAGTGTTAATGTATTACTCATAATTACAGATGGTATTTAACTTTCATAGTTGTAATTGGTAATGCTATATAGTTCTGCCATTGGCAATATAAATATTGACTTAGCATGTGGCATCAATTTTTAGTTTTTAGATGTTGGACTTTATCTACATAATGCAAAGTGAGAGTAAAAACTGCTTTGATATTTTTAATACATAGCAAAGTGAGGCTATCAGCACTCACCATTATTGGAGTAAATCAGCAACTTCCAGCAACCACACATCCATAGTTAAACATGGAAATCGGGAAGTTGCTGTCAGTTACCCTGTTCTTCCAGAAGCTTTGCAATAACTATCTTGTCCAGAGACTTAATGTTCAGATACCTCCAATGGCATAAGGATGGGGTACTTGTGCGATAGATATCCACTAAACATGGTGAATGACTGTCCATTCAAGTGGAAATGTACTTAAGTGTGGAGTTGGAGTGCACTTTGTTCTAGTTCCACTTCTCCATGGGTCGCAACATATATTTAAATTTTTCTCACTTACTGATGAGATGTCTTTTTTTAAATCCCAGATTAAAACGCACCAACCATGTTTCTTTAATCTGATAATTTTGTTGTTAAACAAGTCTTAACCAGTAATGAAGTCAAACATAAAAACCGTGATTGAAATAATAAAGTTCCCTTTTTTTTTATCTTAGCCCCTCACGTGCACACACACTTTTTAACCAGAAAAATAAAGGGATTTTTGTTTTCAGAACTTGATTACAGGCAAAGAAAATCACTTGGGCTGAATACTTCATTTTTGAAGAAACAGCAGATGAGATGTTGTGTTCCAAACTGGCATACAGTCTGGCCTCAGTACACACAGACTGGTTACTGGGATCTTTTCAAACAGTTCTTTTTCTGGTGGCTTTGAGAATTTAGCAGACTTTCTTTCCAAGAGAGGAAATGAGATGAGTTGACAAAGTGGACTTTTTGGGGTCTTTAGAGGTGTGCTGGAAAGCTGAACTGGGTTGTGGTCTTCCCTCCTTGGAAGTTGTCTCCCTTTTTATACAGTTCAACCCCAACTCAAAACAATTCAACAGCGAATCTGACAACAGGCGGTCAACTTTTTGACCTACATCAATATTGACCTGTCGCTACTTTGTAAACAACTTCTCCAGGTGCCCAAATTTCTGTTTATTGAGCTGGAAGTCAGGTGGTTTCCCAGAAAGGCTGGTTTACCTTGACCTCTCAGTGCCCCTTGCTTTTTTTAAAAAAAAACAGAAGACATTTCCAGGGACTTTTTTCAAAGTCAGGTGGTCTTTACATGACACTCTATGGGGTTTTCAAAGTGGAACATTTCTTCAATCTTTCCAAAAATGTATCCTCAAAGTATTTAACAAAAGAGACACTTTAACAATGCACACACTTTCCCTTTTCATTATTTGGCTTTCTGTACATGATTTTAATGTTGAATTAACCTTTCTAAATACCTCCTGATTCAATCTCCGTAAGGGTTCTTTAATTTGCTGGGTTAAGAAAATACAGTTGCTTGCCCTGTTCACAGGTCCAAGATCCCTTTAGGATTTCTAATCCATGCAAGTTCCAGTGCCAAAGCCTAGAGAAAGTTGTGTTTTGAATGACTAGTGCTGCTTCTTTGCCACTGACCATGAAATCTAGCCCATTGTGCTTCTGGAGCACAAACATTTTGTTGCATGCATTCAATATTGTGATGTACTCTACATACTTTCCCTTTGGCCTTTTTAGCCCAAGAATTTCTCCATGTAGAAATATTTTGTTGCGACATATACTGAGTTGTTTTGAAACCCTTAAACTATAAAAATGTGTTAGCTTGGCCAAATTTGGAACCATTCTAATTAGTACATTCACTTAGAAAGAAAAAGTGCATTTATATTGTGCCTTTCATGACCTTAATGTCCCAAGACTATTGGCCAGGAAGTTAGGGAGGAGTCCCCTGTTCTTTTGAGACTGAGTTATAGTGTTGGTTTTGTGTTTGGTCTTAGTTTAGCATGGCAGCTCGCAGAAGGATGATGCACAAAATGCAGTGAAATATTGCTAATTTCAACAATCATTTGATTGCACTAAGATTGCTTACAAATGTGATTTCACGCCTCTAGTTCCAGTGCAGTCTATTTAAACCGGAGTCCAAGAGGAACTTGGGTAGCTGATATAAGAGTCTTGAAATTCCATTATGACTGAAGTATGTTTGTAATAAAAATTTCGCCAGCCTTTCAGAGGTTGGACAGAACTGCATATGTCAAGCTCTGCTTTCCCTAAATCCAGAGCAGCGTAACTGCTCTTTCTACAGAGTACTTGTGCTGTTACTTCTGCCTACATAAGTGATTACACTTGAAAAAGTAATCCTTCAGCTTGGAGATTTGATAAGGCACTATATTAATAAAACCTCATGCACTCTTGTACAAATGTTCTCTTGTGTGCCCTCCTTTTTTAATATGCTTAACGACTGAGCATCCACAGCTCTCTGAATTTTTGGAATTATCTACCTCAATCATTTTGAGTAAATTTCTTCTTGCAATCCTTAATGGCTGCCCCTTGCTGGGACTGTGACCTTTAGTTCTTGACTCACCAGCCAGGAGAAGAAGCTTTTTTAAGATCACCTCGCATACTTTGAAACTCCAGGGAATTTAGGCCTAGTCTACTCGATTGCACCTTATTGGCCAATCCCCTCTAACCACTCCCTCCAAAGGCAAGTTTATCATTCCTTGAACTGTCACGTAACTATCTTTTTTTTTCTCCTCCAATTAAAAAGTGTGTGCCTTTACGATTTCTGTTTAAAATCAGTGTGCCTTTAAAAACTGAGGCACAGTGTGCCAGCTACACCTGCTCCTAGGCCACAGCAGGAGAGGTCACATGGTGTACTGTAACAATTCAACTGTAAAAACCAGCTGAAACCAGTTTTGAGACACCAGTGAAGTGTGCTACTGAAGGAAAGAGCTATTCCTCGCAGCAGAAATTCTACAATGAGCTACAGGCTGTTAATTGCCAAAGGAGGGAAAAAACCCTTTCAAGAAACCATTTGTATTGCTGGAGTTAGCAAAATTCCTTTTTTTCTTTACTTCCAATCTAAGTCTTTGCTTCAACTGATTGTGTTTGCTGGATTTCAGATTAAAGTTTCGACTGAGACTGCCCTTTTTTAATTCAAGCTTAATAAAATATATGAAAGGAAAATACTTAATTGAATAAAATAAAGTTAATTAAAGTACATTAAGGATGGCAGGACAGGAGATGGCATATCTGCAGCAAGTGTTTGTGGCTCGGGGAGGTTTGGCTCAAGAGTCATTGAACTGGAGTCCGAGCTGCAGACACTGCGACACATCAGGGAGGGGGAAAGTTACCCGGACATTTTGTACCAGGAGGTGGTCACACCCCTTATGGGGTCTTCTGATTTGGTTAGGGGCAGGAGAGTGTGGCTGCAGGTAAGGGAACCCAGAGGGCAGGAGTGCAGGAACCTCTGCCTTCATGATTCTCCAACAGGTTTGAGGTTCTCTCAGCTTGTTTGGATGGGCATAAAGGAAGAAATAATGGCACATTGTCATAAAGGTACAGCAATAATTATGGGGGATTTCAACCTACGTATAGACTGGAAAAATCAGATGGGCAGAGGTAGCCTAGATGACTACATAGAATGTTTTTGTGATTTCTTGGAACAGTACATTCTGGAGCCAACCAGAGAGCAGGCTATACTAGACCTGGTATTGTGCAACAAAATAGGATTAATTTCATGACCTCATGGTTAAGGTGCCCCTTGGTAGCAGCGATTTGTATGATTGAATTTTGCATTCAGTTTGAGGGAGAGAAGAGTGGGTCCAAGACTAGTATTTTAAACTTAAATAAGGGCAACTATGTGGGCATGAAAGCAGAGCTAGCTGAAGTGAACTGGCAAATTCTGTTAAGGGATAGGTCAATAGACATGCATTGACAGACTTTTAAGAGGATATTTCAGAATACACACAATAGATGCATTTCAATTCGAGAAATAAGAAGGGTGGGACCCCATCCATGGTTAACTTTTAAAGTTAAAGATAGTATCAAACTTAAAGAAAAAGCCTATAATTGTGCAAAGATGGGAGGCAGGTCAGAAGATTGGACAGAATGTAAAGAACAGCAAAGAATGACTACAAAATTTATAAGGTAAAATTGGAGTACGAGAGAAAGCTAGCTAGAAATATAAAGACAGATACTAAGTTTCTACAGATATTTTAAAAAGTTAAGTGAGCATTGGTCATATAGATAGAGTCTGGGGAATTAATAATGGATAATAAGGATGTGGCAGATGAATTGAAAAGGTATTTTGCATTGGTCTTCACTGTTGAGGATACAAGTAACATCCCAGTATTAGCTGTAAATCAGGAAATGGGAGGGAGGAACTCAAGAAAATTACAATTGCCAGAGATGTGGTACTGAACAAATTGTTGGAGCTGCGGGCTGACAAGTACATGATCCTGATGGACTTCATCCTAGGGTGTTAAAAGAATGACTAGTGAGATAATTGATGCGTTGGTTTTAATTTTCCAAAATTCTCTAGATTCAGGGAAGGTTCTGTTAGATTGGGAAAATAGTGAATGTAACTCCTTTATTCAAAAAGGGAGGGAGACAGAAAGCAGGAAACTACAGGCCAGTTAGCTTAATGTCTGTCTTGGGGTGGGGTGGGGTGGGGGGGGGGGGGTGTGTGGAAATGTTAGCTATTAAGGACATTACAACAGCGCATTTAGAAAAATTGAGGTTATCAGGCAGAGTCGACATTGCTTTGTGAAAGGGAAGTCATGTTTAACTATTTTATTGGAATTTTTTTGAGGGAGTTCCATCTGCTGTGGATAAAGGGGAACCAGTGGATGTATTGTACTCAAATTTCCAGAAAACATTTGATAAGGTGCCACATCAAAGGTTATTGCAGAAAATAAAAGCTCATGGTGTTGGGGGTAACATATGAGCATGGATAGAAGATTGGCGAGCTAACAGGAAACAGAAGGCATAAATAGGTAATTTTCTGTTTGGCAAGATGTAACGAGTGGTGTGCCACAGGGATCTATACTGGGGCCTCAACTTTTTACAATTTATATAAATGACTTGGATAAAGGGACTGAATGTATGGTTGCTAAATTTGCTTATGACAGATAGGTAGGATAGTCCTCTGAAGAGGACCTAAGGGGGCTACAAAGGGATCTAGATAGGTTAAGTGAGTGGGCAAAGATCTGGCAAATGAAGTATAATGTGGGAAATTGTCCACTTTGGCAGGAAGAATAAAAAAAGTTATGTAAATGGTGAGAGATTGCAGGGATCTAGGTGTGCTAGTGCATAAATCACAAAAGGTTAGTCTGCAGGTGCAGCACATAATTAGGAAAGCTAATAGAATATCCTGATTCGCAAAGGGAATTAAATAAAAAGGAAGGTTATGCTTCAGCTATTCAGGGCATTGGTGAGACCACATCTGGAGTACTGTATACAGTATTGGTCGTCTGATTTAAGGAAGGATGTAAATACGTTGGAACCAGTTCAAAAAACGCTTGCCAGACTAATACCTGGAATAGGCTGGCTGCCTTACGAGGAAAGATTGGTTAGGCTTGTTTCAGCTGGAACTTGGAGTAAGAGTTGACTTGATTGAAACATAAGATCCTGAGGGGTTTTGACAGGATGGATGTGGAAAGGATGTTTCCCCTTGTGGGAGAATCTAGAAGTAGGGGTCACTGTTTAAAAATAAGGGGCCACCCATTTAAGACAGATGAGAAATTGAGTGTTGAGTCTTTGGAATTCTCTTCTTCAAAAGGTGTTGGAGCAGCACCTTTGAATATTTTTAAGGCAGAGGTAGATTTTTGATAAGGGGGTGGAAGGTTATTGGAGGTAGATGGAAATGTGGAGTAATCAGTTCAGCCATGAACTTATTGAATGGCAGAGCACGCTCAAAGGGCTGAGTGGCCTTCTCTTGCTCCTAACTCTTATGTTATGTAGCTATTGCTGTGCTCATCATTGAAAGAATGGTTTGATACCTGCTGCAGCTGAAGTGCTTTGAATAGCTATCTAAAGAGACTGATGCATCCAAATCCACATGGCGACTTCGAGTGGCACTTGATTATTTTTACACTAGGATACCTCACCCATCAGGAACGTAACCCACAAAGACTTGTAACCTAGTTATACTTAAACAGCTAACTTTTAAAACATCTTCTTTAAAGAAACCAGTTAACCATTGAATTTTGAGAGAGAATGGGGGAGGTTTACGAGGATGTTGCCAGGACTGGAAAAATGCAGCTCTGAGGAAAGATTGGATAGGCTGGGGTTGTTTTCCTTTAGAACAGAGAAGGCTGAGAGGAAATTTGATTGAAATGTACAAAATTGAGGAGCCTGGATAGAGTGGATGTGAAGGGCCTTTTTCTTTTTAGCAGAGGGGTCAGTGACCAGGGCACATAGATTTAAAGTGGTAGAAAGATTAGAGGGGGGGGGATGAGGAAAAAATGTTTCACCCAGAGGGTGGTTGGGGTATGGAAGTCACTGGCCGAAAGGGTAGTAGAGGCAGAAACCCTCAACTCAAATGGTATCTGGATATGCACCTTGAGTGCCGTAACCTGCAGGGCTACAAACCAAATGTTGGAAGATGGGATTAGGCTGAGTGGCTCGTTTTTCAGTAGGTGCAAAAATGATGGGCCAAGTGGCCTATTTTTGTGCTGTAAACTTTTTATGATTCACTTTTTTCCAATTGGTTGCTGTACCTACATGCTAACTGATTCAGATACAAGAGCACCAGATCCTTTGAAATTTGTCTTCCCCTCCCCCCCTCAATACTCTATTTTGATCAGAAAAATAGAAAAGCAGATAACCTCACACTTCTCCAATTATATTCCATCTGCCATGTTCTTGCCCACTCACTTAGCCTGTATAAATCCTTTCGCAGTCTCATCCTCCTCGCAGCTGACTTTCCCACCTAACTTTATATCGTCAGCAAACTCACGTTACACTCAATCCCCTCATTTAAGTCATTGATATAGATTGTAAATAGTTGAGGCCCAGGCACTGAATCTTGCAGTACCCTGCTAGGTACAGCCTGCCAACCTGAATATGACCTGTTTATTCCCACTGTTTTTTCTCTGGTTTACCAATCTTTAATCCATGCCAATATATTACACCCAATTCCAGGAGCTCTAATTTTGTGTAATAACCTCCTCTCTGGCAGCTTATTACTTTTTGAAAATCCAAATACAGTACACCTACTGGTTTTCCTCCTCATAAAAACCTCTAACCTGTTTTGTCAAACACCATTTTCCCTTCATAAATCCATGCTGACCCTAACCACATCTCATAGATTCTAGCATTTTTCCCATTGCTGACATCAGGCTAACTGGCCTATGCTTCCTTGTCCTGTTTTTTTTTTTACCCCTCACCACCCCACCTCATGCTTGCTGCCTTCAGAAATTCCCTAGATTCTAGAATGTGAATTTGAAGATCAAAACCAATGCATCCACTATCTTTGCAGCTCCCTCTTTTTAACACCCTAGAATACAAATCGTCAGGTCAAGGAATTTCTCTAGGACACTTTCTTGTACTGATCTTTAGTTCTTCTATCTCACCAGATCCTTAGGCTGAAATTTTACATTGGGCGGGAGGTCTTGCTGCTAACCAAAAAAAACGTCGGAGAGCCTGCCTCTGCTGGACCTGGGAGCCATGCCAGGATTTTATGCCCCCCAGGCCCTTAATTGTCCTTGGGCAGGACTTCCCTGTGCGCCACCAGGAGCAGTGGCCACTGCTGGGTCTGCACCTGACTTCGGCAGCCCGGAAACAGTCAATGTTTGGGGCCTTGCCGGGGACATTTGGCCAGGTCCTGGTGAGGCAAGTGGGGGGTGAGGGCGTGTCTGTGCCTGATCAGGAGCCCCCCCCCCCCAACCCCAGCCCTCAAGGAAGCTACCAGGTTTTACTGGGGGACCTAAGCCAGCCACTGGCAAAATACCAATGGCCAACGAGAGGAGGCCCTTTAAGTGGCAGTTTCCCACTCTATGGCCAGCTCACCCCTCCATATCTACATAGTGCACATTGTTCTGATTTAAGACCCTAGTTTTGGGCTTGACTAAATCACTCAAATTTTATCACATTATCACCATTCCCGTGAGGCCCTTTTACTGCAAGATTATCAATCATTCATTGAGCAATACTAAATCTAAAATAGCTATTCCCTAGTTGGTTCCTTGACATACTGATCTAGAAAACTGTCTTGAATGCATTTCATGAATTTGTTTTTCATTCTGTTACTGCAAATTTGGTTTGCTCAGCCTATATGAAGATTCAAGTTTCACCTGATTCCTATGTCACTCCGGTTACATGCACCTCTTAATTTCCTGATCAGCTGCAGTCAGGCAAAGTATACTGTGAGGCTGTCAACATGCTACTCATTGTTTTCTGCTTCTTGTTGGTTCTTCTACTTGATTCTTCTGAACTAGGGTCTTTCCATCTCAATGGTGTATGACTTGGAAGGGATCTTGGGGATGCTAGTTTTCCTGCAAAATTGCTACTCTGTCCTGCTTGGTCAAGGCTGCAGGGCTGGGAGGTTATCAAAGTTGCCTTGCTGAGTTGTTGCAATGTGCAGTGTAGATCATTCAATTTCCTTCCCAGTCTCCTGTTTGGGGACAAATCATGGTCTGAAGAATGGGATTTCCTCCAATTCACAGGTTTTGTCTTTTTTTAAGGGAATTCCTTTTCTGTATTTCAAAATCTAGTTTCAGTTCTTAATGGGAACTGAGCTTTTGAAGTGCTTGGGTAGGAATCTTTTTGAAGGGATTCCCCATGATGTCTTTGGGCAAGCTTAAGCTGGAAAAAAAATCCTAAAGGTAAGCCTGTGGGGAAGCCCTTTGAAATGTGCTTCAAGTCCATTCTCTGTTATAACCTGGTATCAGCTTTTGAAATGTAACTTAAGACAGTGGGAGAAAGGGGCCATGGGGAAAAATCAGAAGTGGGCTGGAGATAGGAGTGTGCCAAGGAACTACTCATCGCCTGAGGAAGCAAAAGAGTTGGTGTTGGGAGGCTTGCATTTACAGGTGATGGGCAAGTCTACGCATAAAATTCCCATTATAAATGTTTAAACACTTTCAACCATAAATGTTGAAGTCGTAACCACAAAGTGTGTGCATACAGAAAATTATGAATATAAATAGCTTTTTAAAATGAATCCATGTTTTTTTTTTGTCTGTTTTACATGTTTTTCTGTGTATAATGCTATAATGACAGTTATTCATGAATAAATGTTTGTGAAGAAGGATTTTTAATTTTCAAGCGGTCTGACAGGTCTAATATGCCCTCAGTACTGAACAGGTAGTAATGCAGATTGAAAAAAAATTACCTAAACTGCCACAATGTTCTAAATTTCTTCAGATACAAGCATTCCAAACTTCACTCATTTTTCTAAGATTGCACTGCATCCAGTGAAAGTTGCTTTGAATCCTTCATGATAAATCATTGTGTGCAGCATGTGGGATGAGCTGGCGAACAATGATTTGGTTGAATGTGTTCAGTTACTGGATTCTGTGATTGTGTGCTTTGAGAAGCTGAGGTACTTGGATTCTGCACGAAGTTCATTCCAAGATTGTTGTATATTTTAGTATGGAATTGTATGATGAAGTGAGGTCAGTCTATTGATTTTTATTTACCTGTATCAAAAAGGAGGTGGTGTTGGGTGTCTTGCAAAGCATTAAGGTAGATAAGTCCCCAGGGCCTGATGGGATCTACCCTAGAATACTGAGGGAGGCAAGGGAAGAAATTGCTGGGGCCTTGACAGAAATCTTTGCATCCTCATTGGCTACAAGTGAGGTCCCAGAGGACTGGAAAATAGCCAATGTTATTCCTTTGTTTAAGAAGGGTGGCAAGGATAATCCAGGAAATTATAGGCCGGTGAGCCTTACATCAGTGGTAGGGAAATTGTTAGAGAGGATTCTTCGGGACAGGATTTACTCCCATTTGGAAACAAACTAACTTATTAGCGAGAGACAGCATGATTTTGTGAAGGGGAGGTCGTGTCTTACTAATTTGATTGAGTTTTTTGAGGAAGTGACTAAGATGATTGAGGGATGTTATCTATATGGACTTTAGTAAAGCCTTTGACAAGGTCCCACATGGTAGACTGGTGCAAAAGGTGAAGTCACACGGGGTCAGAGGTGAGTTGGCAAGATGGATACAGAACTGGCTCTGTCATAGAAGACAGAGGGTAACAGTGGATGGGTGTTTTTCTGAATGGAGGGATGTGACTAGTGGTGTTCCGCAGGGATCAGTGCTGGGACCTTTGCTGTTTGTAGTATAGATAAATGATTTGGAGGAAAATGTAGCTGGTCTGATTAGTAAGTTTGCGCACGACACAAAGGTTGGTGGAGTTGCGGATAATGATGAGGATTGTCAGAGGATACAGCAGGACATAGATCGGTTGGAGACTTGGGCGGAGAAATGGCAGATGGAGTTTAATCCGGACAAATGTGAGGTAATGCATTTTGGAAGGTCTAATGCAGGTGGGAGGTATACAGTAAATGGCAGAACCCTTAGGAGTATTGACAGGCAGAGAGATCTGGGCGTACAGGTCCACAGGTCACTGAAATTGGCAACGCAGGTGGATAAGGTAGTCAAGAAGGCATACGGCATGCTTGCCTTCATTGGTCGGGGCATAGAGTATAACAATTGGCAAGTCATGCTGCAGCTGTACAGAACTTTAGTTAGGCCACACTTAGAATATTGCATGCAATTCTGGTCGCCACACTACCAGAAGGACGTCGAGGCTTTGGAAAGTGTACAGAAGAGGTTTACCAGGATGTTGCCTGGTCTGGAGGGCATTAGCTATGAGGAGAGGTTGGATAAACTCTGATTGTTTTCACTGGAACGACGGAGGTGGAGGGGCGGCATGGTAGAGGTTTACAAAGCTATGAATGGCATGGACAGAGTGGATAGTCAGAAGCTTTTTCCCAGGGTGGAAGAGTCAGTTACTAGGGGACATAGGTTTAAGGTGCGAGGGGCAAAGTTTTAGAGGGGATGTGCGAGGCAAGTTTTTTTTAGAGGGTGGTGAGTGCCTGGAACTTGCTGCCAGGAGAGGTGGTGGAAGCAGATACGATAGCGAAGTTTAAGAGGCATCTTGAGAAATATATTAATAGGAAGGAAATAGAGGGATATGGGCCCCGGAAGTGCAGAAGGTGTTAGTTTAGGCAGGCATCAAGATCGGCGCAGGCTTGGAGGGCCGAATGGCCTGTTCCTGTGCTGTACTGTTCTTCTTTTGTATCAATTCATGACATTGAGATGCCAGGAAATGGATTTGCTGCATCTACATGGCTTTCCTGAGTGCTGTACCTTTTTTTGCCTTCGTTAATCCAAAGGTTGTTTTAGACTTTACAACTGATTATCTGACAGATCTGAGTCTCTATATCCTCCAGCAAACTACTGAAAAACCATAGCTATCACCTTAGCTTTCACCAACATATACATGGTTCTGGATTTGGTTCCCATCAATTTTCCTGGCTGCCACCTCAGGCTGAGTTGGAAGGTACTGAACCTTGGTATTTAACTGGAATGTGAGAACAGCTTTCTTCCCCACACATAAAATTTGTTTCCCAAACAACACTCTCCCCACTTCAACATTGGTGTCTAATCTATCTATCTCTATATCTCTATCTCTTTTTTTGTAGGTATGAGTCATCTTATGAGAGTGGCTTGTGATGCTGAATCTGAAAATATCTAGTGTAAAAACACAGTGTAACTGGCTGATTTTATCTTTATCACATTCTGGTATGGCAGATGATCACTTTTCGGAAAGTGAATGTGAAGAAGTGCTGTTTGATTAAGTACCTCCCTGCACTATCAAGTTACAAACTTGGCAGAGTGTGTTCTCAAATTAATTTATTTCTAATAATTCATTTAAACTTGGCAATTTGCATCCATCTAAATGTTAGGTTATAAGTTGCTGTCATTTTGGTTACTGGTCTAAACTAATTTAGTTGTAATTGTGGACATAGTGCTTTGTTACTCCATTCTAATGCCTCAACAAATTTACCTAGCTGATATCACTATGTGCGCCATGGAGACTCCTGAGTCAACCCTGTCCTGTCTGACAGGTTATCTGACTTTGAATAGGTGCAGAAGTAAGGCGTAATAAATGTGGTCACCAAGACAGGGTTAGGGAAGAGGAAAATTTGTCCAGGTTCTTACTCTTCTGGCTTTCAGACAACCCCTGCTTGAAATGCACTTTTGGTGAGAACATTGAATTTCACTATGCTCCATGGTCTCGAATTCAGCTTGCTAAATGACTGGTTTGGGGGAGGTGGGGTGGGGGGGGGGGTGGTGTGGGGATGCTGGTGCGCAGGAATTTCTGTTCTTAAAACTCCTGACATTTGTGAAATTCTGTACCACCAGTTGATAACTAGAAGTAGTGTTAAAGTGACAAATTTCTGGCTCAGTGTTTTTACCTTGTACATCAGCATCTGGAATGGAAGAAAAGCAGTCCAGTACCTCCACTGTGCTGTTGTCCTGTTAATTTGTTTCTGCTCTCTGGTAGTTCTGTTACTGGCTAATCTCAAACAGAGACATTGCAACCTGAAGATTTGATATATGATCTTTTGATCACAAGAGCATTTTGTTGAAAAGTGGTAAAATCACAGACATCTATTTGTGAACTTATGACCACTAATTACCAAGATTTGTGTACACAATTTAGTCAAGGTATGCTATTTAACACATGCTATATCAGTGTTGGTCATCTGAAGAATGAAAGCCACTTGAAGTCAGTAGTTTTTAAAAGTGAAGCTGAGCTGTGAAGTGGAATTTATAATGTAATAAACTACTGTACTGTTAAGAAGTTATTGTAATACGATGCAAAATGTTCTGTAACATTGTACATAGTGCTCAATAACTACAGTATTTGCAAATGTGCTTTCGTCACGCACCTGGGATTCAAATTGCATAAGGCATGGTTTTGTTTTTTTTTTGACATCGATACAAAGTAAAACATAATTATCTTTCAGGAGACCAGTAAATAGTTACAAAAAATTCTGCCATTTTGGAAGTGGAGCTTGACAAGTGCTTATTTCAGTAAAAGAATTATGAATGGTTGGATTTGCTGACATTAACAGTACTAAATGTCATGCCATCAAAGTAAATAATAGCTTTGGATATGATCTGCATGTGTAAAATACTATTTCATGGGGTTAATTTTAAAAGTTTCAATATCTTTTGAGTTAACACTCCAATCATGATGCCAATTTACAGTACTCAACATTCTTCTCAAATCAAGTTTTAAAATGAGTTTGATGCAAAATCCTGTGGCTTCTATCCTCTTGTAACTGCTGAAATTGAAACCTTGAGTCATGCATTAGGTGTGTGGACTTTTAACTGTTCATGGTCTGGAGTAATTTAGAAACTTGAATTTTTGTGATTTCATGTTTTAATTTTAAATTTGAATTAAGTTCTAAATTGCAACACCAGCGTAATGCTTCTGTTTTATTTGTCAATAGAAAATGAATGCTAATGTGACACTTGCTGGTCTGTATTTCTTTCTCTCTCCTCTCATTTACTCATCTTTTGATATGTTTTTTTTTTCCTGTTTCAATTTGCCCATTTTCATTGAGATTTCCACAAATGAAACATTGACTCTTGGTCCAAAAGTAAATGCATCGCCATGCCATACTCTGAACAGTTGGGAGCTCAAACGGGGGTCATGTGTATGTATTTAACATTGCTCACTTCCTGCCAACATGTCTTGCATTGGTAATTTTGTCAGCACGGAATCGTTGCAGCACAGAAGGAGGCAATTCTGCCCATCATTACAATAGGAAAGCAATATGTGAACGTTTCTAATTGAAAACCTGGATCTCATTTTTGGAATCTGCTTCCACTATTCTTTTTTAGGCAGTGGATTCCAGATCATAGCAACTCACGCCTTTTACAAATTAAAATAAAAAGCCTCCATCTCTTATCCCAATTATGTTAAATATGTCTGCTCTGGTTACTGTCCCTGATAGTGGAAAGTTTCTCCTTTTTTATTGACACATTCAACTCTTCAATATTGAACACCTCCATTAAATTTCCCCTTAAGGTTTCTTCTCATGAGGAAAAAAATCCTACTTCTTTAATCTATATGCAACTGAAATCCCTCAACTCTGCTACCATTCTAGTAAATGTCCTCTGAAGACACTCTGAAGGTTGTCTTAAATAAAAGCAAAATACTGCGGATGCTGGAAATCTGAAACAAAAACAAGAAATGCTGGAATCACTCAGCAGGTCTGGCAGCATCTGTGGAAAGAGAAGCAGAGTTAACGTTTCGGGTCAGTGACCATTCTTCGGAACTGAAGGTTGTCTTATCCTTCTTAGTGTGATGCTCAGAAATGGCTGCATTACTCCAGCTGGGGCTTAAACTTTGTTTAGTAAAATTTTAATATGTCTTGCTTTTCTACTCGTGCATCTATTTATAAAGCTACAAATCATGCATTTTTTAATAGTTTTATCAACTTGTCTTGGCCCCTTAAAAGATTTGTGAGAGTACCTGTAAAAGTGGGGGGGGGTCTCCCTGCACCACTTTTAAAATTGTATTGTTTATATTGCATCTCGTACCTGCTCAACATGCCTGATTTTGCACTTCACTTCGAATTTCATCTGTCTTGTGTCTGCCACTTCAGTATTTCCAAGTTTTGCTTTCTACAGATATGGAAATCGTATCTGCATGTCTAAGTCGCGATCACTAGCATGTATCAAAAGAACAGTGGCCCAATACTGACCGTGGGAGAGGCAGAGTGACACTACTGTATGTGCTTGTTTTCCCCTTTGGAAAGACAACCTTTCTCTGCTTTGTGTCTCAGCCAATTTCATATCCATGTTCTCACTGCCCCTTTAATCCCAAGAGGTTTAGTTTTTGCTAATTACTCTTGTGGCTTTTTATCATACTTTTCAAAAGTCCATATGCATATCAACTGCACTACTTTCATCACCCTCTTTATTTTATGTCATCAACATTTCCCAGTTTGCCTCTAACATCTTTTATTAACCCACATTTTTCCAAATAACTTTTTTTTGCCCCAGAATCGGATGGTTGAGGCGAGATAGTCCACTATTTCCAGTCTGCCTTCCCTTAGTTTAAAATGTGTCCTATCCAGGCGAGGTGACCATTCTACTTTAAATGTGGCTGACCACCTAAGCTAGAGGCCTGCTACCTGACCTGAACCCGATGAGACCCGACGACATGTGTCTGGTTCGAGTCAGGCCCCTCTTCAGGGTACAGCTTTCAGGCTTGGGTCGGGCCAGACACACACAAACTGGTAAGTATTGAAATTAAAAAAAAAAAAAAAAAAAAAACCTGAGCTGGGAGTCCGGGACGAAACTGAGTCTGCGTAGTGAGCGTGTGACATCACGCAGGAAAGTAAGTAAACAGATGGTTGGGGTGGGTTCTGGTCGGGCTCGGGGCAAAATCTGAGCGGGTCGGGCTCTGGTCGTGTTCATTTTACCCGACCTGAGCAGGCCTCTATTCTAAGCAGCTCCTGTTTATATACTGTCTGTTTTCTCTATCGTTTTACTGTGACATAGCAGCATCCTCTTGGATGAAGACAGATTCAGAGTATTCATTCAATACCACAGGCACATCCTCTGCCTCCAAGATTTTCTTTTTGGACTCCAATCATCAGCATCCTTTTGAATTTCTCTTTCTGGGTTGCTTATAAAAGACTTGGTGTTCCCTTTTATATTATCAGTTAATCTTTTCTCACACACCATTTTACCCCTCTTTGCATCTTCATTTCTTCTCTGCACTTGTAATCTTCTTGATTCTCTATTTGCAATATTTTCTTTAAAATGCAACAGGAAAAGGAGATTTAGTGTCATTTCTTAAGCTGTCAAGGAGCTCAAGCTTTGAATGTCCTTGCTTCCTTTTTCCCTCATGGGATAGTCTGTACCCAAACTTTCTTCTGGAAGGCTGTCCATTGCACATTATAATGTTTTATCTGCTAATTTTTTTGTTTCAAGTCCACCTGGGACAGATTCCTTTTGAAACTGCATGAAAAATGTTTGACTCGACTCTCCATTCTCTAGAATTAGATTCAGAACTGCTTCCTTCCCGATTGGTGTAGAAACAAAGTTCTCAATTTTCCAGCGATTACTTCCCTTCCTTGCCCTTTTCTCAGTCTATAGTTGGATAATTTAAAGTTGGTTATTAACATTAAACCCATATAAAAAGGGTTTTACATCATTCTTGCTTTTCTTTCTTTGCACCTTGCAAATTTGATCCTCTATCTCTGTTTGTGGTGGGTGGATACTGTAGACTGAAGTGTTCCACCTCTTAATTTGAAGCAAATAGATTTGGTTTTTGAATCCTCCAGCACATTATCCTTCTTTTCTAGGGCTGTAACAACCTTCAATGTTGTCACCTCCCCACCCTTTTTTTCCCACTCCCTGTCACTCCTGAATATATTGTAGACGGGTATGTTATGTTCCCCTTCCTACCTTTGTTTGAGCTAGGTCGCCATTATTGCCACTATTAGAACCCCATGTGGCAGCTTGTATAAATGTACATATAAATACAATTTTAAATATTTTAGACATGTCCTGAAGCTGCTGACAATACAGTGGAGAAGCTTCAGTGTTCAATGTCAAAGGAATATGGCCAGAGAGTCAGTGAGTTTCTGATGAATGCAGTTAACTTGCATTCTTTTCTGTTTTTACTAAAGTGTACGTTATCAGAGTTAGAGGAAAGCTTTCTGGCATCACCTGAAACGTAAGGTTCCAGGACTTGCTATAATCTAGGTTGGCACTTCAGTGCAGTAATTGAGGGAGTGTTGTATTAATACAATGCTATAGGAACATAGAGCAAGAGAAGGCCATTGAGCCTGCTCTGCCATTCAATTAGATCCCGGCTGATCATCTACCTCAAGGCCACTTTTCCACGCTATCCCCATATCCCTTGTCATTAGTATCTAGATAAAGATGATTTTTCTGTCTTAAACATGCTTGATTTGAGCTTCCACAGCCCTCTGGGGTAGAGAATTCCAACGATTCTCCATCCTCTAAGTGAAGAAATTACTCCTTATCTCCGTCTTAAATGGCCTGCCTCCTCTTCGAGTATGTCCCCTGGTTCTGGACTCGCCAGCCAGGGGGAACATCCTGTCCACATCCACCCTCTCACGCCCTGTAAGAATTTAAGTTTCAATGAATTCACCTCTTAAACTCTAGAGAATACAGGCCCAGTTTCTGCAATCTCTCCATAAAACAATCCCGCCATTCCAAGGATTAGTCTGGTGAACCCCTGCAGTCCCTCTTTGGTGTAATCCTTCCTTGGATAGATGGAGACCAAAACTGTACACAGGTGTGGTCTCACCAAGGCTCCATACAACAGCAGCAAGACTTCTTTACTCCTGTACTCAGAACCCCTTGCAACGAAGGCCGACATATAATTTGTCTTACTAATTGCTTGCTGTACCTGCGTGCTAGCTTTTCTTTACTCATACACAAAGGCATCCAGGTCCCTTTTGGACATCAACATCTCTCTCTCCAATCACTCACCAGTTAAGAAATACTCTGCCTTTTTTTTCCCTACCAAAGTGAATAACTTCACACTTAGTCACATTATATTCCATCTGCCATGTTCTTGCCCATTCACTTAGCCTGTACAAGTCCCCTTGAAGCCGCCTTGCATCCTCCTCACAACTTGCATTCCCACCTAATTTTGTCATCAAGCTTGGAAATATTACATTTGGTCCCCACATCCAAATCATTTCCGTAGATTGTGAACAGCTGTAGCCCCAGCACTGACCCTTGCAGTATCCCACGAGTAACAGCCTGCCGTCCAGAGAATGGCCTGTTTATTCCTACTCTGTTTTGTCTGTTAACTAATTCTCAATCCAGACTAGCATATTGCCCCCAATTCCACGTGCTCTAATGTTTACTAACCTGTGTGGGACCTTGTCAAAAGCCTTTTGAAAATCCAAATACTCCCCATCCACTGGTTCTCCTTTTATCTATGCTACAAGTAACGTCCTTAAAAAGCTCCAACAGGTTTGTCAAACAGATTTCCCTTTCATAAATCCATGTTGACTCTGCCCAATCATATTTTCCAAGTGTCTATCGCATCCTTTGTAAATACATTCTAATATTTTCCTTACTATTGACATCAAACTAACAGGTCTGTAGTTCCCGGTTTTTTTTTCTCCCCCCTCCCTCCTTAAATAGTGGGGTTACATTTGCTACTTTCCAGTCTGCAGGAACCTTTCCAGAATCTCTAGAATTTTGAAAGATAACCATTGCATCCACTATCTCTCCCTAGCCACCTCCTTCAACACTCTGGGATGTCGCTCACCTGATCCAGGGGATTATTCAACCTTCAATCCAGTTCATTTTCAAGTACGCCCTATTAATTTTTCAGTTCCTTATTTTTGCAAGTCCCTTGGTTCTCTCATTTAGGGGGATTTTCTGTATCTTCCTCCGTGAAGACAGAGGTAAAGTAATTGTTTAGTTGCTCCACCATTTCCCTATTCTCTGTTATAAATTCTCCTATCTCCACTTGGAATGGACCCACATTTGTCCTTGCTAATCTCTTCCTTTTCACTTAAAGAAGCTTTACAGTCTACCTTTGTTTCCCCCGAGCTTGCATTCATATCCTCTTTTCCCTTTCTTTATCAGTTTCTAGATCCTTTGGATTCCAGATTGCTCCCAATCCTTGGGCTTACCACTTTTTCCAGCAAGCTTAAGCCACTTTGATCTATTATGATAAACTTCTGTTCGCCACAGTTGATTCATCTTTCCTATTGGGTTTTTGTGTCTTAGAGGAATGTGTTTGCTGTAGATCATGTAATCCATTTTCTCAGTTGGGGAAAGAAAGTACAGCTTAAATTCATAGATTTTTAAGTTGAAAAGCAGAGAGACCTAATTGTGTAAATACACAGGTCATTAAAGGTGGCAACATGAGTAGATCAAGCCATTTAAGAGTCTTCAATGTGAATTTTAAATTTTTGGATCTAGAAGCACAAGGGGGTGAAAGGTTAATGGAGGTAGGTGGAAGTGTGGAGTAATCAGTTCAGCCATGAATTTATTGAATGGCAGAGCAGGCTCGAGGGGCTGAGTGGCCGCCTCCTGCTCCTAATTCGTATATTTGTAATACAGAAGCTTGACAGCATCCAGGACAAAGTAGACTGCTTGATTGGCACACCATCCACAAACATTCACTCCTCCACCACCAATGCACAGTGGCAGCAGTGTGTGCCATCTACAAGATGTACTGCAGCCACGCACCAAGGCTCCTTAGCACCTTCCAAACGCGCAATCTCTACCACCTAGAAGGTCAAGGGCAGTAGGTGCATGGGAACACCACCTGCAAGTTCCCCTCCAAGCCACACCATCCTGACTTGGAACTATATTGCCATTCTTTCACTGTCGCTTGGTCAAAATCCTGGAAGTCCCTTCCTAACAGCACTGTAGGTGTACCTACCCCATATGAACTGCAGCGGTTTGAGCAGGCAGCTCACCACCTTCTCAAGGGCAATAAATGCTGGCCCAGCCAGCGACGCCTACATTCCAGGCACCGTCAAATCTTTTGGTATATTTTCCCAATCCACCATAGCCAACTTGCCCCTCATGCCGCCTTAGTTTCCTTTGTTCAGATTTAAGACCCTCGTTTCAGAATGAGCTATATCACATTCAAACCTCATGTTAAATTCCATCATATTGTGGTCACTATTTCCCAAAAGCTCCTTTTACAGCAAGGTTATGAATTAGCCCTTTCTCATGACTGCATGCTAAATCTAAAATGGCCTGATCCCTAGTTGGCTCTTCAATGTACTGCTCCAGAAACCAATCTCGTACATTTTCCACAGCATGAGTGCTGATTAGGTTTCCCCAGTCGATATGTAAATTGAAGTTGCCCATTATTGCTGTATTACCCATGTTACATGCACCGCTAACTTCCTGATTTATAACATGCCCAACTTTATAGGCTGCCAAACAATGGTGGTAAACAACTCACAGAATAATACAGTGCAGAAGAGGCCCTTCGTTCTATCGAGTCTGCACCAATACATTAAAGACACCTGACCTGTCTAACTAATCCCATTTGCCAGCACTTGGCCCTTAGCCTTGACTGTTATGACGTGCCAAATGCTTATCCAGGTGCTTTTTTAAAGGATGTGAGGCAACCTGCCTCTACCACCCTCCCAGGCAGTGCATTCCAGACTGTTGCTCTGGGTTAAAAAAAAGTTCTTACTCAAATTCCCCTTAAACCTCCTGCCCCTCACCTTAAACTTGTGACCCCTTGTAACTGAGCCTTCAACTAAGGGGAACAGCTGCTCCCTGTCCATGCCCCTCATAATCATGTACACCTCGAGCAGGTCACCCCTCAGTCTTCTCTGCTCCAGCGAAAACAGCCCAAGCCTATCCAACCTCTCTTCATAGCTTAAATGTTCCATCCCAGGCAACATCCTGGTGAATCGCCTCTGCACCCCCTCCAATGCAATCACATCCTTCCTATAATGTGGCGACCAGAATTGCACACAGTACTCCAGTTGTGGCCTGACCAAAGTTCTGTACAACTCCAACATGACCTCCCTGCTTTTGTAATCTATGCCTCGATTGATGAAGGCAAGTGTCCCATATGCCTTTTTCACCACCCTATTAACCTGCCCTTCTGCCTTCAGAGATCTATGGACAAACACGCCAAGGTCCCTTTGTTCCTCGGAACTTCCCAATGTCAGGCCATTCATTGAATACTTGCGTGTCACATTGCTCCTTCCAAAGTGCATCACCTCACACTTTTCAGGGTTAAATTCCATCTGCCACTTTTCTGCCCATTTGACCATCCTGTCTATATCTTCCTGTAACCCAAGACACTCCACCTCACTGTTAACCACTCGGCCAATCTTTGTGTCATCCACGAACTTACTGATCCTACCCCCCCCCCCCCCCCCCCCACCCCACATAATCATCTATGTTGTTTATATAAATGACAAACAATAGGGGACCCAGCACAAATCCCTGTGGTATGCCACTGGACACTGGCTTCCAGTCACTAAAACAGCTGTCTGTCATCACTCTGTCTCCTACAACTGAGCCAATTTTGAATCCCCCTTATCAAGTTACCCTGTATCCCATGTGCATGTGGGACCTTGTCAAACGCTTTGCTGAAATCCATGTAAACTACATCAACTGCACTACCCTCATCTACACACCTGGTCACCTGCTCAAAATTCAATCCAATTTGTTAACTCCCACCAGCATTTGCTGCCCCTTGCTGTTTCTTAGTTCCATCCAAATTGATTCTACATCTTGAGTCTTCGATCAAAGATCCCCCTCTCTCTAACTTACTGATCTTGTCCCTTTATTAAGAGTGCTACCCCACTTTTTTGCTTTTTGCCTATCTTTCCCAAATTAATATCCTTGAATATTCAGTTCCCAGTCTTTGGTCACCCTGTAACCACATCTCTGTGATGGCAACTAACTCATACCCATTTACCTCCTATTTGTGCCTTCAAATCATCTACCTTGTTTTGAATTTGGTGTGCATTTAGAGAGTGCCCCAACTTTGTCTTTTTAACATTATTCCGCATTCTGATCCTATTTTGATGCTTTTGCTTACTACTTTTCTACTTCCTGTTACCAGTTTTGCTTCCCTCCGATCTTTTTTCCCTTCCTGCCACACTCAGGTTATCAATTCTTCTTTTGCCTTCTGCTCTTTCAATTCACGTTGTCCCTCACTTGATGCCTCATTTAGTATAAAGTCCTCTATCACCCTAGTTGTACAACTCATCAGAACACTGGTCCCAGCATGTTCGGGTGAAGACCATCCCAATGGTACAGGCCCACTTTTCCTGGTGCCAATGCCCCATGAATTTAAACACATTTAGAACTGTAGAACAAGTACAGCACAGAAGGAGGCCATTCAGCCCATTGTCTGTGCCAGCCGAATAAGCTATCCGCTCAAACTACCCCCACTGTCCAGCACCTGGTCCATAGCCTTGCAGGTTACAGCACCTCAAATACATGTCCAGGTACCTTTTGAAAGAATTCAGGGTCTCTGCCTCCACCACCATTCCTGGCAGTGAATTCCTGACACTCACCACCCTCCGGGGGGAAAAGATTTCCCCTGATGTCCCCTCTAATCCTTCTACCAATCACCTTTAAATCTGTGCCCCGATAACTGACCTCCCTGCCAGGGGAAACCGGTCCTTCCTGTCCACTCTATCTCTGCCCCCCAATTTTGTACACCTCGATCAAGTCACCTCTTGGCCTCTTCAGTTCTGGGAAAACGACCCTAGCCTATCCAGTCTTTTCCTCATAACTGCAACCTTCAAGCCCTGGCAACAATCTTGTAAATCTCCTCTGTTCTCTCTCCAGAGCAATTATGTCTTTTCTTTAATGTGTCCAGAACTGCACGCAATACTCCAGCCATGGTCTAACCAATGCTGTACAGTTCCAGCATCACATCCCTGCTTTTGTACTCTATACCTCGGCCAATAAAGGAAAGCAATCCATATGTTGCCTTCACTCTATCCACCTGTCCTGTCACCTTCAGGGACCTGTGAACATGCACTCCAAGGTCTCTAACTTCTACCCCTCTCAAAATCCTCCTGTTTGTTGTATATTCCCTCGCTTTATTTGTCCTCCCCAAATGCAATACGTCACACTTCTCTGGATTGAATTCCATTTGCTGCTTTTCCACCCACTCAACCAAACCATTGATAATGTTCTGGAGTCTACAGCTGTCCTCTTCACTGCACAACCAATTTTTGTCAGAGCAAATTTTCCAATCATGCCTCCCACAATTAAGTCCAAATCATTTAATATATACCATAAACAGTAAGGAACCCAACACTGAGCCCTGTGGGACACCACTGGAAACCACTTTCCATTCACAAACATCTGACCACTACCCTTTTGTTTCCTGTCACCTGAGCTAATTCTGGATCCCATCTGCCACCTACCCCTGTATGCCATGGGCTTTCATTTTTACTGACCAGTTTGCCTTGCGGGACCTTGTCAAATGACTTTCTCCCACCAATTTTTGAGCCACACATTTAACTCTCTAATCTTTACCCTACTCCAATTTGCTCCTGGTTCAGTTAGTAATCCAGAGATTATTACTTTTTTGAAGTTTTGCTTTTTAATTTAGCCCCTAGCTGCTCATACTCTCTATGCAGAACCTCCTTTCATAGTCCTATCTGTTGTGGTACCCATGTGGACCATGACAACTGGATCCTCCCCCTCCCTCAGCAAGTTCCTATCTAGCCCTGAGCAGATGTCTCAAACCCTGGCACTGGGCAGGCAACGCAGCCTTCTGGACTCTCGCTCTTGGCTCTGGAGAACTGTGTCTATCCCCCTGACTATACCATCTCCGACTACCACTACATTCCTATTTACTTGACCCACTTGAATGGCTTCCTACGCCATGGTCAGTTTTCTCATCCACCCTGCAACCTTTGTTCTCACCCATCCAAGCTGAAAGAACCTCATACCTGTTGGACAGCTGCAAGAGCTGAGGCACCTCTACTTCCTTCTCAGTTTTCCCCTTACCTGCCTCACTCACAGTCATGCCCTCCTGCCCCTGACCACTGAGCAAATCAGATGCTATCCTATGGGGTGTGACTGCCTTCTGGAATAGTGTCCAGGTAACTTTCCCCCTCCCTGATACACCGCAATGTCCATAGCGTTGCCTGCAGCTCATTCACTCTGATATAAAGTGCCTCGAACTGTAAACACTTGCTGCAGATGTAGTTGCCATGGATTGCACTGCTGTCCACCAGCTCCCACAAGCTATAGCTGCAACATGTTACCTGCCCTGCCATCTTTATTGTGTTTTAATTGTTTATTTCAATTATGTAATTTTCTAAATTAACTTTTTAAAATGAATACCTCTACTTGACAGTGACTCATGTTACTAATTTAAACCTTAGTAATACTAATAAATCTTGCCACTTACTTGAGGGTTACATTTTTCTAAATTTCCAGCTATTTACACACTCGCCCTAACGGCAGTTGCTCACCAACCAATCAACTTACAGCTTTCCTGTGATGTCAGTTTTTGTTTTCACCTTCAAACCCAGTGCGTGCTGACTTCCAGCCAGTCTGCCTCTCTGGTCTCCCAGCCCCAAAACTTGGGCTGGGTTTATACTCCCCCTCTCCAGTGCATTTCCTCACAGGTCTGCTGTCTCTCCACTCTCCCAATAAGTTTTTCAGGTTAGATATTTCTCAGGGACCCTGTTACCTTTGGTGGACATTAAGGAACCCATGATCAACAGGATAAGCTGGAGTTGTTTCAGTAGTCTGGCCAACAATTCCTCTGCCAGCATAATCAAAATAGGTTAACTGATTTATTTCTCTGGGGCTTTGCAAATTGACTGCCATAGTTCCTGACCTTTTTTAACTGCATTTCAAAAATATTTCATTGGCACTGGAATGCTTTTGGAACCTTCCATGGATGTAGTAAGATATGTGTATTGGTTTGTATAATTCAATGAGGAAGGAGCTGTGGTTCAGACTGAAAGCTGTGTCTCTAGGTAAAATATTCTATTTTGCATTATTTCAGTTTGACTTTTTTGGTGTGGATTGAATTCAACTCCTCTGGCATTGTACAAATGTACTGTTGCTGCACATGTTTCTTGGGTTTTGCAGAAGTACATGGTGGATAGAACCAAACAAGCTTGTATTTAAAAGGAAGCTGTCTCTAGTAAAATTTACACCAGTTCTCATGTTTTGAGTATATCCAGATAGATGGATCTGTGTTATTGGTCGTGAAGTCTTTTTCTTTTCTCAATTCTTCCATACCAGTTGAATTGTTCAGATGCCCCAATATTTTTTCTGTGAATAATGGTACCCAAAAATACTCTTGAATGTGTATGTTAGTCGTTTACATTGCTCTGCCAGTGAAGCCAAATAGCTGAATGACATTGCATGTACACCTTCACTAATGGAGGGTTTTTCAAACTTTACTCTGGAGTGCATATATAAAACACATTGGGCCCATAGATTGTGAAGAGTTTTGGAGAAATGCCTGAGTGTCCTATTGCTTGGGCTCTTTTTTTCATTTTTAGTTTTATATTTGGGTTGAAAAGGCAACTGTATAAACTTCATAGTTAAGAATTGTTGTATCTAAAATTGTAGCTTTAAGGTATAAATATTTGGATTATCAAAAGACAATGTTTGACTTTTAAAATCTTCAGGTTTTTCTTGTAAAGTGGTAATTGAATTGTATTCCCATTTGCAGGTTGCTATCAGCTTTGTTCTTGTAACCTTTTTTGCTAACCGTCTAAAACACTCTGCTTTTGAAAGACAAGAACTCAAATAACTAGTGATTTATTAAATAAGTTTTAAATCAAAAGTTTGTGCAATTTTCTATAAGTCTTGTGGAAATTGTGAAGATATTAAATGCAGCAGTTAAACTAATTTTTATTTTACTGGTAAGAGTACAGCATGGCTTGAAATCCATTATAACCTTGTCATAATATTGGTGCTGCACTTATTCTCCAGCTTGTTCTTTAAATACCTAGAACTTGGGTCAGTTTGACCTTCCACTTTGTGCTGTCTGCCTTGCTGAATTTCTCTAATTTCCCCTTCTCTTCCGCTGCCCCCCCCCCCCCCCCCCCCCCCCAAAGCAACCACCTCAATCCAAATCACTGAAGCTTTAATTGGCTAGTTTAGTCTAATATGTGATTTGAATTAGATTAAACCAGGTTCTTGAAGAATCAAACCTTAAGTAATTTTAGTGTGGCCTACTCCAGTTTCCCAGGGGTATAATTATGGTGGTGAATCTCCAGGAAAAGAATAGTCAGTTGTTTATTTCTTATGTTACAACAGTGACTATGCTTCAAAAATATTTTATTGGCTGTAAAGGGCTTGAGACATCTGGTTGTGTAAAATGTTATATAAAGTGCAAGTCTTTGTCTTTTGTGCGGCAGATGTTCAAAGAAAGTTCTCCTCGTGAGTACATGGAACGTAGATGGCCATTGAGTTTTTTTAATATTAACCTGGCCGAAAAAAGGACAAAAATTGGATTTTTATACTGCACGTGACCCAGCCAGGCTTTAGTCTGGTGCACTCTTAGCCACTGACATCTCAACTCTAGTTGCCTTCAGCATCTGGCAAAGGTTTTGAAAACTGCAAAAATTGCAGTACATTTGGTTGCTGATATTTGTGAGCACTGCATAAAATTCATCTTCGCATACAATTCATTCATGGAATGGGCCTCCTGCTCATTGATCCCATTTCCACTAAACTGTGGACCACTTAACTTGTCTTGCCTTACATTGACTCAGTCTCTCAATGTCTTTTATTTGAATTTCTTATCCTCCATTTTAAATCCATGCAGGGCTTCTTCCCATGTGCTTCTCATTTTCAACGTCTTCCTTGTTGCCCCACCCAAACACTAATATGCTGACTGCAGCCTCTTTTGTATCCCCCTACCTTTTGAAGGACACTGTTTTATCCATCTCATTTGCACACTCTGGGGATTCTCCTCCTTTTATGACTCCTTCCTTTTTAAAACCCACCCATTTGACCAAATTTTTGGTCATTCCTAATATCCTGCACTTGAATTTTTTTGCATTTCTGATCAACTTTGGGATGTTTCTCCATCTTGTGCACTACATAAATGAGGGTTGCTGCCAAACATTGCCTTTGCAGCAGGAGATTTGGCACTATTCGGAGTAAAATTAGAACACTGAGCTCAAGAAATCCTACCATTTTTTCCAGTTGGGTGTTGCTAAATACATCAGCATCAATTAGTCCAAGTATTGGGTTGTTCAAGCTCGGACATGCTAGCATCTGACGCTAACATGTTCTCAGCAATATCTGGTGCTGAGAATCCTTTTAAGCCCTTCAAAATGCTCATAACTGTTCACCAAGCAATGCCCTGTAAATGTAGCAACTGTTTACTGGCCAATTGGGCTTACCTATATTAGAATATTCTTGACTTTCACATGTACATGAAGCATGAATTGGTAGTCAGGTATGGAATCTTTGTTGCATGAGTGTAGGTGACAATGCATTCAGAGAACTCCCTCTGTCAGCTGCTCTCTTTAATGCACATTATATGGCAGCAAGTGTCCAACTCATGAAAAATATCTATGCATTTGCTGTATAATTAAGGGCACTTATTCCTTCAACATCAATACAAGAGATAATCCCCCAAGTTTGCACACTATGCAAGATCTACACATTATTAGAAATCTGCACCAGTGTAGAGATCCAATCCTACAAAAATTAAAAGTGAACCCAGTGTTTTCTAACCTTTGGGAAATGATGTCTTAAGTTTATGTAAAACCTGAGAACCTTGTTTTGCTCTGAACCTACCAGCTGCAATATATACTGTGGTTAAGAACATAGGTCATTACTGTACTGCGTTTTAAGATTATTAGAAAATAAATTACTTTAAAGAACAGGACTGGTGCAGCACATTGTGATATATAATCACTTCATCTCTGGGATGTGAATTTTTAAATCTGACCCCAGGTGATAGGAAGTCCCTGTCTGAAGGGTTCTGCATTAAATTCTATTTTACAGCTTTGTGTCTCATTCTGATAAACTAAATGACAAAACTGCTTAAGTAGTAAATTGCTTATCCCTGAAATTGGAAAGCTGGTGGGTTTTGGACTTGCATATGTTACAGTGATAGAGATTCTGTTGTCAAGTGTTCAGGCACTTAAGAGCTCTGAGTTTTTCTCCTTGGTGATGGTAGTTTGATGGAGGCTAAAATTGAAAATTTAACTTTGCACCACTTCAGATTCCTTGCCTGAGTATAAAATTCATGGGGTGGGAAATCCTCCCTCAACATTGCTGTACAACTGGGTCTGAGAATTGAATAGTCTCTTTATTTTTGTTTTGTTCCTCCCCATTCAAGATCAGTACATTGATGAGCTGCACAATCTGGAATTTGAATTTTGCTAATTTGGCAGGCATTCCCATTCCTGAAGTATAGTATAAGCAGGATATTAAACATGTGACCTATACCAAAACCTAAAACTCATAGTTGTGCCCTAATTGTGCTTTTTGAAATGAGCTGCATTGGGATGCTTCGATTTCAAGGAATTACTGTTGACAATTTCTTGTTTCAAATTAGTTACTCTGTAACAGTATTTAGATAATGCTTTCTGAAAATGTAGCTTTTTTTGGTCTTGGTCAAAGTAGTAGACTGGTTAATGGCACTGAATTTATTATTTGGGAATAGGCATGAAGGAAGTTCCGTTGCTTTACTGGCTGTTTTTGGTTAGATTTACCAGGAAATTGGGTTTTGAAGCTTGACCTATTATAACTGCTAGCCATTTTGAATGACTTGACATTGAATTGCTTCTGATAAAAACAAAATGCTGGAAATACTCAGCAGGTCTGGCAACATCTGTGGAGAGCAAAACAGTTAACGTTTCAGGTCTGTGACCTTTCATCAGAACTGGCAAAGTTAGAAATAGGTTTTGAGCAAGTGAAAGTGGTGGGGTGGAGGGGGGTGTGTGGATGTTGGGGGGGGAAGGAAAGAGCAACAAAAGGGAAGGTATGTGATGGGGCAGGACCGATTAAATGGCACGTCATTGAACAAAAGGCAAAGGGAATGGTCATTGTTGTAGTAAACAACAAAGCATTTGTGCAAAGGGTGTGTTAATGGCAGAATAATTGACAGATATGTATATATACACACACATACATATACATACACACAAGTGGTTGCACTCAGTGTCCAGAAGGCTGTAAAGTGCATGATTGGAAGATGAGGTGCTGTTCCTCAAGCTTGTGTTGAGCTTCACTGGAATACTGCAGCAGGCCAAGGACAGAAATGTGGACTTGAGAGGGAGGTGGTGAATTAAAATGACACTCAACCGGAACCTTGGTTATGCTTGCTTGCAACTGAGCGGAGGTGTTCCGCAAAGTCGTCACTCAATCTGCTTTTATTCTCCCCAATGCAGAGGAGACCGCATTGTGAGCAGTAAATACAGTAGACTAAATTGAAAGTACAAGTAAATCGTTGCTTCACCTGAAATGAGTGTTTGGGCTTTGAATGATAAGAGGGAGGTAAAAGGGAAGGGGACGAGGTGTCAGGGGTGATGGAGTGGACCAGTGTCACGGAGGAAACGGTCCCTTCAGAATACTGAAAGAGAAGGTGAAGATGTGTTTGGTGGCATCATGGTGGAGGATGATCCTTTTTGGATTTGGAGGCTCGTGGGGTGGAAAGTGAAGACAAGATAAGCTAATAACTTGGCCATTCTTGGGTGGGGGACAGAAGAAATTTTACGCTGTGTTCGATTCAGGTTAAATAATGGCTTCGTCTGGATCCACCTACAAACCTTTAATGCATTTTAAAATTGTTGCTTAATTACAGGAATTGATTTTAAAATCAAAACAGTGGAACTGCAAGGAAAGAAGATCAAATTGCAGATATGGTAAGTGCTGAACTTTACCTCTAGATAAAGTAATTTTGTGGTTTGAAGGATACTTCTGTAACAGTAAAAGATGTACATATTTAAGTGGATGCTATATTTTAATTTTCCAATATATCCAGTATATTTGAGAACTGAATTGTGTTCAGAGGATTTTTGCAGTGCTCGAATGTACTCTACTTTACTAAACAAAGTTAATATGTGATTGGAATTGTACAGATTTTTGGAATATTCAAGTTCTGCCTCAAGCTGATAATTAAAACTGCAGTATTGGAACTCTACTTCCCCAGTCTTGATTTTCCTCCTGCAACCTACTGACTTTTCAAAACCTAAGCCACCCAAGTTTCTCTTCGCTACTCTTTTTAAAAAAATGTTGGTGTCCTTCCCTGTGGATCTGTTTCACCTTGACTTTCCTTACTGCAGTACTCAATCAAATTGATAATCCTCATTGCGTAGAATTTTACAGCACTAAAACAGACATTTGGCCCAATTAATCTATGCTGGTGTTTATGCTCCAGACAAGTCTCCTCTAACCCAATCAGCGTATCTTTCTATTCCTTTCTCACTGATGTAAATATCTAGCTTCCTCTTTAAATGCATCATTGTCACTTCCTTTTCTGGTAGGAGTCACCAGAAAAGTTAAAGCTCTTGTGTTATAAGTCTACTTATGTACATTGTGTTTCAATGCCATCTGTAGGGCAGCTAATTGTAATTTTGTGAAGCAGTATTTTTCGGTTATTAAGAATGGTCTAAAACTGCAGTGCCTATTAGTCAATCATCCAGTTTGTGCGGAGCATAAACAAATTTTAACTACCTTGTTTCAGATTTCTTTTTTAATGCACAAATTGAATGCAATTAAGAAATGTCTTTCCCTTTTCCCCCACTTCATTTACTTGTTGCTGTATCAATTCTTTTAGACGGTAGCCACTGAATTTCCAAAGAGCTTGGGTATGCTACCAGCGGACCACCTCCTTCCCCTCCATGAGTTTGTACAACCGCTTATTAACAATGCAGTTGTATGTGGAAGTCAAATTGCATAACAATGACCGAGAATATACTGAAGGCCAGAAATATAACAACCTGGATAATCGGTTGATACAAACCTTCTGTTCCAATATCGGAAGTGCCAATCTAAATTCAAGAATATTGTAAATACACCCTCCAAGTTAGCATTTGTAAAAGAAAGAAGCAGCTATATCTTCAACACAGCTTCATAATCTTTTTTTTTTTAAGATACTAACTAAAGAGTGGTGAATCTGCAGTTTCAGCATTTGCAGATTTTTATTTGTTTACATTTTTCTTATTTTGTATATGGAAGGAATGAGGTATACTATTTCCCTCCTGTAAGGGCAGAACACTCAAAGCATTGACCTTTTTTCTTAAGAAATGCACAGCATGCTTAATCAGGTTGCCTCCTTGCTTTCTCCTGTAAATAAGGCTATTTATTAAAGAGCACGCAGGCCTTTTGTATGCTGCAGATTTCTCTCCTACAAGTTGTTTTCTCATTTTCTTGAGTAGAATTGTTGGACTTATTGGATGCCTCATCATAGTGGATTTGGTTCTGTTTGCGTTTGGTGTTCTGGCTCTTGTGCATTTCTGTTCTTTGCCTTTCAGTGACAAAACAGTCAAATACCTTTCCACCTACTTGGTGGAACTGCTTCCTTAAGCCCCATCTGTTATGCTAACTATAGCTAAATTTAAAAGCCTCCTTTAAAATCTCCTGCTTTTTGTGGTTTGTTTATCGTCCCTAACTCAGTTGCTGATCTCCATCTGTTCTCAAACCCCTTGTGTCGCTTACTACATTTAAGCAGTGTGTAGATAAAAGTTACTGTCCAGTTATGAAGCTGCAGGTAAACCGTGTGAATTTGAGGCCATTATGTTAAACCTCAGTGTTCTGGTTAGGCTACAACTTAGTCATTTTTTGGCTGCCAAGGCACAAAGGAAGCTTGGGAGTCTTGGAAGAAATGCAGAGAATGGGTACCAGGTTCACTGATCACCAAGGAATGTTTAAAAGTAATTGACTCCTTCAGCTTGAAAGGTGATCAAAAGACGTTGGAAGCATATGGTATAAGTGGAATAGAACACTATCATTCAAAGCAAAAGTGCAAGACCAAGGGAGATAAACCATGCTTTTATTGAATAACATTAGGATAGATCTTGGGGTGGGTAGAGGAAAGGGTTGGGGGAAAGAGGTGTTCTGGGTAGGACAGTGATGACAAAAATCCAATTTCTTGAGGTTAAATTCTGTGGTGGTGGGCTGTAATAGGCTTCTGTGGGCAGGTGAAATAGATGGGTCCATCTGTGGTGGCTGTATTGATGCTGTTTTTCATCTGACAGCAGAACTGTTGAAGGTCAAGTGAGATGCGTTGCTGGAAGTAAATTGAAGCTGGATTTCCTGCAGGTGCAAGCTGATAAGTTTCTATGCACCATTGGAACATCTGTTAGATAATCGAGCTAAGTTGGGCTATTCCTAAAACCACCTTTTCCCCTTACAGATATGTTAGCTAGGGCACAGACAATTGTTTTCTAAAGCTATTATTCTCACTTGTATTCGATCCTTATTTGAGCTTTAGTTGTATGCAATTTTAGCTAGAATGTCAGTACAGTTCCTTTCAGTGTCTCCAAGCTAGGAAATAGAAAAGTTCAACCAGTGCTTCCAAACAGTACCAACTGCCCCTTGGTGGATCATGTATGTATGCAAATCATGAGATCAGGCCGGACTCTGATGGCCCACAATATCATAGCTGTCGCTTCCAGCTTCAGATTAATAGCTATTTCCTCCAGGCAATTTTACTTTGGATGAAGCAAAACAGCAGTGTCAACCAGCCAGATAAAGACACCATGAGTCTTTGTGGGGGTGCTGGGGGTGGGGGGGGGACAAAATGCAGCAATACTCAGCTCGCAATCTACTGCGCTTGGATAGGCATTGCTGTCCAATGTATGGGAATTTTTGGGTATACTAAAGCTATTTGGCTGAGGTACTCATTTTATATGGGATTCCAGCCTAGAACTTGTGTGCAGCTATCTGACTTGAAGGGCAAGAATTTACTTAATTTTTGAAATTTCTAGTTTTAATTAAACGCTTAAATCTTGCCATGTTGCTTTTTAATTTTCTACAAAGAACACGTGGAACCATAGATTACGTTGGCTCCTTTGAGTAAAAATGTGTGCAATATTTCAGCAAGCTTTTTAAAATGTTCTTTTGCTGATTTTACTTGTTTTGAAGGGATACAGCAGGACAGGAACGATTTCACACCATCACCACCTCCTACTACAGGGGAGCAATGGGAATCATGCTAGTCTACGACATCACAAATGCCAAAAGCTTTGAAAACATCAGCAAATGGCTGAGGAACATAGATGAGGTAAGAATGCTGTAACAAATTGCTTAGGAAGCAGGGCTTTTGGGTTGGGTGGTCTTGTGTAAAGAGCAGTTGCACTACGGTACTTTAAAAGCTAGTGCTAACTCACTGAACTAATTCATACTTTTACAAAACTGATGCACTGTGGCACAGTCATAGAGTCTCAACTGATGAAATTTCAACGGGTAAGGTAAATGTATTTGCTTCAAAATATGAAGAGAACTTTGCTTTTACATGTAAAAACAGCCTGGTAAGTTTACATTTACAACTTGTGTACCATTATCAACACTTCTTTTTTGTAGGAAGGTTAGTCGAGCTATGGAAAGGGTACAATGAAGCCTCCTCTAGATTGGTACCAGGAATTATAAGTTACGATTTGGAAGATTGACACAATTTTTAGTGGAAATTAGGCATTTCTTAAATGAATAGAACTAACTTCAGGGAGAGGGTAGGAAAATGTAATAACATTCGATGTCTCTAGTTCAAGAGCTAGGAGCCAAATGTGCTTCAAGTGTCTTGAAGTTTCACCACATTAAAGGCACTATATAAATGCAAGTTGAACAATTTTCTAAGTACTCAATACTAAATCATGGCACTTGCTTTACAGAAATTCATATTTTAGGCATGTTTCTGATAACTGCACTTGCTCATTGTGAAGGCTGTTCTTTTATGAAGAAACATCTAATTTTAGAAAGTAGCTTGCCCGATGCTGAATTGCATATTTCTTAAGCATCTTCTGCGATTTTAGCAATGATCTTGGCTTAGCTTAGTAGCAAGTAGTAATCACCATTTTCTGATTTACTTTTTCTCTTCCTACACCTAGGAAAAGTGGAGATTTTGACTATGTTTTCTACCCTATTTGCAGTACTTAGAGCAGGCGATTCTGTCAGCTGGTTGGAGCTTAAGCTGTACTCCTGTCTGTTCTGTTTTTAATTCAGTCTTGGGATGTGGCTGTCACTGGCAAGGCCAGTATTTGTTGCCCATCCCTAATTACCCTTGTGGCGGTGAGTTACCGCCTTGAACTGCTACAGTCCATGTAATGTAGATATACCCAGAATGTTGATGGAGAGGGAGTTCCAGGATTTTGTCCCAGCAACAGTGAAGGAACAGCAATCTACTTCCAAGTCAGGATGGTGAGTGACTTGGAGGGATACCAGCGGATGGTCCCATGTATCTGTTTCCCTTGTAGTGGAGGATGTGGATTTGGAAGGAGCCTTCAAGTTGCTACAGTGCTTCTTGTAGGTGATGCACTCTCCCACTGTGTGCTAATGGTGAAGGGAGTGAATTTTTAAGGTGGTGGATAGGATTCTGATCAGGCATCCTGTTTTGCTGTTGGGTAGCAGTGATCACAACACTGAATTTGCATTCAGGGTGAGGAAGAGTGGATCTCAGACTAGTGTTGTAAACTTGACAAGGGTAATTATGAGGGGTTAAGGACAGAGCTGGCTAAAGTAAACTGAAAAATTAGGTTAAGGGATAGGTCAGTAGAGATGCAGTGGCAGACATTTAAGGAGATATTTCATAACACTCAGCAAAGATACATTCCAGTGAGAAAGAAAGACTCTGGGGAAGGATGCACCATTCGTGGCTAATGAAGGAAGTTAAGATATCAAATTGAAAGACCAGTGTGCAATACAGCAAAGCGTAGCGGCAGGTCCGGAGATTGGACAGAATATTAAAAAGACAGCAAAGAATGACGGAATAATAGAGAAATTAGAGTACGAGAGAAAACTAGCTAGAAATGTAAAAACATAGTAAGTTTCTACAAGCATTTTTTAAAAAGGAAAAGAGGTAAGTAAAGTGGTCCTCCTGGAAAGTGAGTCTGGAGATTTAATAATGAAAAATAAGGAAATAACAGGAGTTGAACAGACTTTTTGCATCTGTCTTCACTAGAGAATACAAATAGCATCCCAAAAATGATTGTGGTTCAAGAGCTGAAAGGGAGGGAGGAACTTAAAACAATTACCATCACCAAGGAAAGGGTACTGAGAAAATTATTAGAACTAAATACTGGCAAGTCCCCCAGGTCCTGATGGACTTCATCCTAGGGTCTGAAAAGAAGTGGCTGCTGAGATAGTGGATGCATTGGTTTTAATTTTCCAAGATTCCCTAGATTATGGAAAGGTCCCATCAGATTGGAAGATAGCATATGTAACTCTACTATTCATGAAAGGTGGAAGACAGAAAGCGGGAAATTGCAGGCCAGTTAGCTTAACATCTGTCATAGGGAAAATGCTGGAGTCTATTAACGAGGTTACAGCAAGTCATTTAGAAAATCTCAGGCAGAGTCGTCATGGTTTTGTGGAAGGGAAATAGTGTTTAACTAATTTATTGGAATTCTTTGAGGAAGTAACAAGCAACATGGATAAAGGGGAACCTGTGGATGTGGTGTACTTGGATTTCCAGAAGGCATTTGACAATTGCCACATCAAGGGTTACTAAACAAAATAAGAACCTAAAGTATAGGGGGTAACATATTAGCATGGTTAGAGGATTGGTTCGCTAACGGGAAGCAGCGAGCAGATGTAAATCGGTCATTTTCAGGTTGGCAAGCTGTAACTAGTGGAGTGCCACAGGGATCAGTGCTGGGGCCTCTACTATTGACTAGCGATATCCATGACATGGATAAAGGGACAGCATGCATGGTTGCTAAATTTGCTGAAGAGTCAAAGGTAGGAGAGTAAGTTGTGAAGATGTAAGGAATCTGCAAAAGGATATAGACAGGTTATGTAAGTGGGTAAAGATTTGGAATATGAAGTATAATGTGGGAAAGTGTGATCTTCACTTTTTGGCCGAAAAAATATAAAAGCAACACGTTATTTAAATAGGGAGAAATTGCAGAACTGAGATGCAAAGGGATCTGGGTGTCCTTGTACAAGAAACACTCAGTTAGTATGCAGATACAGCAATTGATTAAGAAGGCAAATGTAATGTTTATTGCAAGGGGAATGGAATATAAAAGTAAGGATGTTTTGCTACAGTTGTACCGGGCATTGGTGAGACCACATCTAGAGTATTGTGTACAGTTTTGATTTCACCTTAAAGAATATCATTGCATTGGAAGCAGTCCAGAGAAGGTTCTCAGCTGATTCCTGGGATGAGAGGCTTACCTTGTGAGGAAAGGTTGGACAAGTTAGATCTGTATTCATTGGAGTTTAGAAGGCTGGGAGGTGATTTTATTGAAACCTAGAAGATCCTGAGGTGACTTGACAAGGAAGAAGTTGAAAGGATGTCTCCCCTTGTGGGAGAGACTAAAACTAGGAGGCACAATTTAAAAATAAGGGGTCTCCCATTTAAGACAGATGAGATTTTATCTTAGGGTCGTGAGTCTGTGGAATGCTCTTTCCCAGAGAGCGGTGGAGGCAAGGTCATTGTATGTTTTTAAGGCAGTGATAGATTTTTGATGGACAAGGGAATAAAAGGATAGTTGGGGTGGATGTGGGTAGGCAGGAAAGTGGAGTTGTCCACAAACAGAATAGCCATGATCTTAGAATGGTGGAGCAGGCTCGAGGGGCTGAATAGCCTACTCCTGTTCTTAGTTTGTATGTTCTGGATGGTGTAGAACTACAGTGTTGTTGGAACTGCATTCATCCAGGCAAGTATTCTATCACACTCTTGACTTGTGCCTTGTAGATGGTGGGCAGGCATTGGAGAGTCAGGAGGAGAGTTATTTGCCACAGTATTCTAGCTTCTGACCTAATCTTGTAGCTACAATATTTATATGGCTGGTCACTTGGGACTGCATGTGTGCATGTATTAGCAACTAGAATCATACTTTCCCCAGCTCTTACTGTGGTCTACTCAGTCTTTATAGCTTGCACAATGAATTCCTGAACTGCTTTTATATATGCAGTGCAGAGTCCCATTGATACTTAGTATATTGGGCAGGTTAATTTAAAACCCTTTTAAGCTGGTCGTGAACCTCTTGCGTCATGCACCATGCAGTTTTTTGGCAAGTCTTTCCTTGAAGTTCAAATTGCTAAGTTGCTTTGGGTCTGAATTTCAAGGGTAGTCCTCATTACGGAATGACAGGTTGGTAATTTAAGTTGTCGATGGCTTTCGAATATCTGTTTTGTGTATGTCATCATATTTCTCAAAGTATCATCTGCCTCAGATATTCATAAAACCTGCAACAAATCACAACTAACAATTTTTCTGGTTATTTCCTCTCCCAAAAGAAGAGTGGAGGATTTGAGAAATGCCAAAAGGGGGATGGGATTGCTACTTGATTTTTG